>NC_140506.1:3485000-4685000 GCF_964339955.1 Pipistrellus hanaki | reverse complement strand
CCGGTGGCCACAAAGACAAAGAATATTTCTCGTCATGTTGGGGAGTGTTTGTCTTAGAAACGGACGGCTTCCTGCCTCAGGTGCCAAGCGGGGCTCTGGACTGAAAATAAAGGTTATGCCAATCAAAGGGTTTCTCCCCGCTGGAGAGAATTTACTCTCAAGGTCAATGTTCCTTTTTGGAGGTAGCCTTCTCCTTTGTCCCTTGCTCTCCCCTTCATTTGAAGGACGTTTGTTATAGGCTGTGGCTTGGCATTCTATACGACTGCCCAGGAGTGCCGCAGCATCAGCAGGCACTGCATTTCTTTCTCAGCGCTCAAATAGAGGCTGTTTTTCTGGTGGTCTAGGGCAGTGGTCGGCAAACTCATCAGTCCACAGAGCCAAATATCAACAGGACAACGATTGAAATTTCTTTGGAGAGCCAAATTTCTTAAACTTAAAATTATTCTAATGCCACTTCTTCAAAATAGACTCGCCCAGGCCGTGGTATTTTGTGGAAGAGCCCCACACTCAAGGGGCCAAAGAGCCACATGTGGCTTACGAGTCGCAGTTTGCCGACCACGGGTCTAGGGGCTTCTTTGTTTGTTTCTCTGCTACTGGGAAAGCTCTTCCCCTGGCACCTGGCATGGCTGTCTTCCTCGGTCACTCCGGTCTTAGCGGAAAAGGTCACCTCCTCAGAGGCCTTTTCAAGGCAAATTTGATGCCTCCTCCCCGGTCACTTTTTAATCACATCACATAAAACAAAACCTGCTGTTTTATTTTTTATTCACAGCACCTGTGACTGAAGCATAAGGTTGATTTATTTGTTTATCTTCTGTCTCCCTTAAAAGAATGCACGATCGAGGATATTCCTACAGGTTTTCTTCATGCCTTTATCCATAGTGCCTGGCATGATTTGCTTGGCATATAGTAGACACTTGATAACTGTGCCTTACAGCGATAGCTAAGGAGATTTTAAATTGAGGAATGAGAGAGGGATCCCATCAGCATGGGATAAAGGAGTTGACACCTTTCAAAAACAGGGGAGCAAATTGATTAAAAGAGGCCTACAGATGGGCTCAGGACCACTACACGTCCAGAAAATCACTGATTTGCCCGGCGGGTGTAGCTTAGTGGTTGAATGTGGGCTCGCTACCCAGTGGGAGGCGTGCAAGAGGCAGTCGATCAATGATTCCCTCTCATCATTGATGCTTCTATCTTCCTTTCCAGAAAAAAAAAAAAAAAAAAGTCACTGCTTTTCTTGTGCTTATCAGAATGAGATCATTGCAATGGCCACCCTGCCTGATGGCATCTTCCTCAGTCAGAACCCATGCTGATGGCAACACGCACCTTGAACATCGCATATACCGCGAGAGGAAATACGTACCACATGATCACTGCCACCAGCCTCATGATGGCCTCATTGAGAGAGTCAAAGAAGTCCTTCAGGGCTTGTCCCTGCTCCTTCATGTTTCCAATCACAAAGCCAAAGCACATGGAGAAGACCACCAGGCCCAGGGCATTGACCCCGTTCACAGAGCCTGGCACGGGGATCATCTCCTCTGTGATCTTGGAAAGCGTCTCCATGGCGTCCGACACGTTGTTGATCACGGCACCCAGGAGCGTTTCGTTAGACGCAACGGGCACTTTAATGCTTCTCTTCTCATAGTTGGTTTTAAACTTAAAAGGAAAAGGCACAGCAGGGATTAAAGGTGCTATTTTTTCTTCTTTATACTTTCCTGTTGTCCAATTTTTATATTATATACATTACCGTGCATTCAAATAATAGTGTTATAGAAAGTATCTGTTGCCTGGCTGGTGTGGCTCAGTGGTTGACTGTGGACCTATGAACCAGGAGGTCGCGGTTCAATCCCTGGTTAGGGCACATGCCTGGGTTGTGAGCTTGATCCCCAGTGTGGGGCATGCAGGAGGCAGCCGATCAATGGTTCTCTCTCATCATTAATGTTTCTATTTCTCTCTCCCTCTTCCTTCCTCTCTGAAATCAATAAAAATATTTTTAAAAGAAAGTATCTATCATCTATCTATCTAATCTCTGACAAACCTCTACTACTTCCTCAGCATACACACACACACACACACACACACACACACACACACACACACACATTCGTACACATAATAAATCATAATAGGAAAGACATATCTGGTTGGAGATGTTTGACTAAATATACATATGTGCTTTTGCTTTATTCAGAAACAGCTTTAAAAACAAAAAACAAAAAAAAAAAACCCCGTAAACACAAATATTCACAGTACTGTATCCCTTTACTGTCCACGGGTTCATGCTATGGGATTATGGACACATCATCAACATCCTTTTGCTCATGTTCCACAGCTGTGCAGCAGGGATCACTAACCGTGCTGGTTCTACCTCGCAGGGTTGGTATGATGATCAAATGAAACAGAGTATATGAGAACTTCACGTACATTTTAAAGCACTAAATGAGTGGCGGCTAACGGTGCTCAATAACAGTGTCCTTCAGCGACTGGACTCAGTTGGAGATTTCAGGGGGTATTAACATTTTTAAATCTCCAAACAAGTCTTAAGCATCCCTGAGAGTATCAGTTCTTGAGAATAGGTGCTCGATTAATAGTTGAGCCCACTTCTCAAGTCCATAGTGGTATTTCTGCTTTTATTCAGAAAGTGGTCTTTCCCCAGAGATTTTACATAAATATTTCAGACAGGGAATGCCAAGTATATTACTAAATAAAATATATTACCAACTAAAGCCCCCATCCCTCTATGGTTTTAATGCGAGCAGAATTCCTGGCCTTCATGTTGGTGAAGAAATGGTAGCCACAGGCAATTTCTGACCTAAGACCAGAAACAGATCTGGGAAAATACATTTGCTTCCCCTTCAAAATCCTGTAAATGGAACCCAAAACCAAGTGCAAGAAATCTACACGAGTCACCAGCACTTTCCCAGTGCTTCCAGAAACCAGCGTTTTTGATGTCCCCCAGTGCCAGCTGACTAACTAGAAGAGCCAGCCCCAGAGTACTGGGTTTGGCTGGTCAGATTAAAAAGAGCTTTTTATTCATGGTTACAGTTGTTTTTGAATAAAAGAAGTAAGATTTTGGCCACTTAGGCTTTTTGTTAGAATTTTGCAGTGTGTGCATGTATTGCCTATTAAAAATAGTCAATAGAATTTTTTTAAAAAGGGGGGGAAAACAAAGGGTGGCTTATAAGTGTAAAACTTGGTCCTCCATGAAGTTGGGAGCTTGTTTTGTTTGCTTACCAATCCTAAGCAGAGAGGTTAGGGAATTATAACGAGGGTAAAATGGAACCATCTGGAAAAACGTTTGGGAACTATTATTGAACCCAGAAAGTCTAATTATTTCCCTTTTCAGATCTGGGCAAAAAAGCCTTTTTCATTCAAGTGAGGTTAGAATGAACTTTATGAAGTGTAGCCTCTAATAGTAAAATACTAGAGGCCCGGTGCACGAAATTCATGCAACAGTAGGCCTCCCCCCACCCAGCTGCTGGGCCCGCTTCCCTCTGGCACCAGGGACCCGGGCTTCCCTCGAAGCCCATCTTCATCTGGAAGGATGTCCAGTCTCATTAGCATATTACACTTTTATTATTAAGATATTTGTATTCAAAACACATAGGGCCAAGAGTTGCTTGGATATTTGAGGCTGAAAGGAACTGGAGCTCACTATAGCCTCCAGGGGGGATGTTCCTTCCTCGGAAGCAGATGGTTGGAGCAGAAAGATGACAGGATGTGGAGTCCATACAGTGGATTTGAATCTGGGGCTGTCATTTACTACTTGTGAGACCTTGTGTCCGTCATATATACAATCCCTGAGTCATCCTAGATGGGCTGCCTCACCAGTGCAATGAACACAAGGACATCCATCATACTTATGAGGCGTTCAGTTCATAAAGATTCCGTTTCTTTCTGATATGGTTCCTCCTTTAGAATCCATAAGCCTTTAGCATACTTTTTTTTTTTTTTTTTAAATGGCCCAATGATTTAAAAAAAAATCCAATTCAGAAACTTGAATAATCTCCCTAACATTTAAAACAGCTTGTAAATTCATTTCATATTGGAGTTTGCCTGCTTGGTGGGCTTCTGTGTGTGGGATGTGGGGTGGGAAGAGGGAGGGAGTGTCCTGATTGGCCTTCTTATAAATAACAGAGGCCCAATAAGCTCTCTGTATGTAAGACATGGAGTATTTGGCAACTAATAAGCATTCGGAGTCAGGTAAGACCCACCCCTGCTTCCTAAATTCATTAGAAAGCTCCAGTACGTTCCCATCTGGTTAAGAAATTGTTTCTTCTTGCAGAGATTTGGACAAAAATAAGAAAGAGGGCCCGCTATGTCGGTGTGCCAGAGAGGAATAACTAAGGAAATTAGCAGCTGTAGAGTGTTTACCTGTTTAAAGCAAGCTTCCACCAGGTTTGGAGGGAACATATTCCTGCAAAGAAAATAACAGTCACTGGAAAAAACTTTCCAAATAATAAGTTAGCGCCTTAAATACGCTTTCATTCTGCCTAAGGGAAAGACTGCATGGAGCTAAGCAGCAAATGGAAAAAGAGAAAGATTTTGGTGGGTTTTATGACTTAAAATGCGACTTATAATCATCCCTAAGTGTGGCCCACGTAGTTCCTATTTTTCAGGGAAGTCCCAAACTTAACTCACCTGTCCTCTTGTCAGACAATGGGGTCCTTCGTTCAGACATTATATCATCAAAACCCTGTTTCTTGGAAGAATCAAAGTGAGAATGGAAATGCCTTTTGTCAAAGTATTCTGGTTCATTGCAGTTATTATTCAGTAATGGCCGTTCTGGTATGGTGCCCTGTCATGGTCAGACTGTGGAATTTTGTTCTCTAAGAGTTCCTCCTAGAGGTCCCCTGGGGGATGGGACGTTGACACTGAATTGCTGGCGCTTCTGAGGCTCCTCTGTTGACTAATGGGAGGAAGGACCACAACATTTGACCTTGAGGCCTCTGTGGTAAGATCTGTCACTTCCTCCTAGCAGTGTTTGAATTTATGGCAGGGAGAAGATAAGGAGCAATACACTAGCGGAGGAGTCTCTAACCAGATGCGTGACCTTGGCCAAGTCCTGGCACCCGTTTAGGTCTCAGAGACTCATCTGTTAAAGAGGAAATTGGCTTAAACTATAAGAGCTCCAAGATTGAAGACTGTGGGGGAAGGAGACACAGCCCGGGCAGTTGTAGAGTCTGAGACTGTAACAGTTGTACGCTGTCAAAGTCATATTTGAAGGTTATAAATTCTTATCCTTTTCTTCCTTCTGCCTAGACCATCCTGTTTCCTATCCCTTCCCATCGACACTCTATGGCTCTGCTTCTACACACCTCAAGAGAAATGGGAGTTCAGGAGATTGTAGGATGAATGTTTAAGCCACGTGATTGGGTGGGGACAGGTTAGTCACATAGTTACCACTGCAGCCAGGAAGGGCAGAACATATGGTACTCTGATGGACCAACCAGATTGGGAATGACAAGATCCCAACAGTTCAAACAAGGAATAGAAATTGTACTGAAAGAGAATATATAAAATACTTCTAATTCAAACTACCTGAGGATAAATAGTTATGGGGAAAAAATGGTGACAAGCCTTAATTAACTGTATGAACTAAATAAGAGATAGCAATTGGGTGACAACTTGATATGAAATTTTATAGGGTAGCTAGTTATCTTCAGATTTTTGCAATTACCTCCCTGAATTAACTTTCAAGAAGAGGCCCAGTGGGGCTGAGTCACGCTTACATACAGATGGTACAAAGTCACCCATAGTAGGAACTGAGAAGTATGGCCAAAGAGGCCCTTTGTTCCCCAGCTCTCTGTGGAATCTGCCTGTCCCAGATCTGGTTGCTGAGTTGGCATATGAAATAAAATCTGTAGGAGTTTTTTTTTTCCAGATGATTAATTGGGATCCCCATTGGGCTGGTATCTAGGATTGGTAAACCAGTTACTTTGCCAATAAGTTTGTAAGGAAGGGAGGAAACGACTAAGTTTGGGGTCGACAGTCTGGGTGGGGCTACACGGTAAGTGGGGGATGCTAAGCAGGTGGGAATGTAGAGGCCTGTGCTGGGACACCTTCCATTCGCCCTTCTAGATCCACTCTCCATGCTGCTCTGTGCCCTGGGAGCTGACCCGGGACCACAGCACATGGGCTCTCTTGCCTATGGCTTCCTGTTGGGTTTGTCCAGGGGCACTCTGGAAGATCCGAGTAGGAAAGAGAGAAGTGGATGTTCATGTTCTTCCAGCTCTCTCTCTACCAGGTCGGGCAGCAGCTCCCTCCCTCCACAAGGGTGTTTCCCCGAGGCCACAGCTCTTCCTGGGTCCCAGGAACAGCTCCTGTCCTTATCCCTGACTTGAGGTAGAACCAAAACAGCTTCCCATCCCTGGTGCCACACCATCCCTCGTAAGTTCCCTTAACTCTGCCTGCACCGATGCAAGCCCTTTTCAATGATCCTTTTGAAAATGACATTTGCTTCCTGCCAGGACCTGACGGATGCAAGGGCAGAAAGAGCAAGCAGAGGGCTCCAGGATTAAACTTTGGCATATATGTCATAGTCCCATGTAAGACCAACTTGATCACCAAGTTTGTTTCAATATTAGATACGATTCAGTGATAATCAGTGTGTGGTTAGTGCATAAAACAATGCTAAAGAAGTCATCCTTTAACCTTTTATTACTGCTCGGCCAACTCCTTTCTCATAAACAGTACCAAAAAAGAAGACCTTGAAATAGGAATGACTAGATGATCTCTAAAGTCCCTTTTGGAAAGAAATGGTTATGTGTAATGAATGATAATATACATCTCAGGTTCTGAATTAGAAGAGTCCAATAAACAGGCTACACTAGAATAAAAGCCTTAAAAAACTAGATTTGAGAAAAGTAAGTAAAGATTTATTAACATTCCAGGGGAGCTGCAGGGTTGAGAGGGGACTGAGCGATCAGATTTAAATCCTAAAAGCAGGGCTCTCAAAATCCCTCTCTGTCTGCTCCTTGCTCTTCTTACCTCTTCCTCCTAAGACTGAACATGCAGCCTAACTTTAAGTTCTGTTAGAACAAAGCAAAGATGTGGCCATTTTAAGTCCAGCAAGGTGGGTTCATTTAGACCCCTCTTTCAGGGCTTGATTAGCTCCCCCAGATAAGAGGGGCTGGGAGGTCAGAATGGACCCGAGGGGACGGGCTTGGAGGACGCACCTGATCAGGTCCAGGAAGGCGTCTGCAGCCGTCACCTGTATGACCTTGCCTTCCCGGTGCATGTTCTCCTTTGTGCCCTTCCCCGGGTGGATGATGATGACCATGATGATGCCAATCACCACTGCGATGATGGTCGTGGTCATGTAATAGACGACAGCTCGCATTCCCATCTTCCCCGACGCCTTTCTATCCAGAGCCGCCATTCCTGGGGAAGGCAAACAGGAGATTCTCAGGAAGTCAGTACAGAGGATTCGCCAGCGAAAGCGGGTGGGCACAGTGTTTCCTTCTACACTTCCCTGCACTCATCCCACTGGGCAATGAGATTCGAACATGTGAACTTGGCTCCAAATTCAATCTGGCATCTCAGGTGAGGGGAAAGCCACAGAATGGCTAAGCACCAGCTGCTCCACAAACACACTATCAACTGTTCTCTGCTCCAGGAGTTGATTTCATGTGTCTCTCGATTGATTTGAAAAAGCAATAAAATTCTTTCCTCGGTTACCACTATCATTGCACCAACCACCAGTAGTTGGAGAAGCTATGAGTGTGAATAGTAAGTAGTATGTTGTGTGTATGTGTGTGTTTGTGGATGAAGAGAGTCAAACATTTTCAGGCAGAATAATCTAAGCATATCTCAAATCCAAGCACTGTGGCGACTCACACAGATTAACTGCCATTAAATTATTATTATTATTTTTAATAATATATTTTTATTGATTTCAGAGAGGAAGGAAGAGGGAGAAATAGAAACATCAATGATGAGAGAGAATCACTGATCATCTGCCTCCTGCACGTCCCTACTGGGAATTGACCCCGCAACCCAGGCATTTGCCCTTGACTGGAATCGAACCTGGTACCTTTCAGCCCACAACTGACACTCTACCTACTGAGCCAAACCAGCTAGGGTTCTTCAATTTGTGTTTAAAGTACAATTGAATTATAAGGCCTAAGTTTTCCAATTGCCTCTCTGCTGTTTCATTTCACCTAATCTATTCAAAACCTTTTATAAAGAAGTATTTGGGCCCTCGCCGGTTTAGCTCAGTGGATAGAGTATTGGCCTTTGAACTGAAAGGTCCCAGGTTCGATTCCAATCAAGGGCACATGCCCGGGTTGTGGGCTCGATCCCCAGTGGGGGACTTGCAGAAGATAGCCGATCCAAGATTCTCTGTCATCATGGATATCTCTCTCCCTCCCTCTTCCTTCCTCTCTGAAATCAATAATAAATAAATAACTAAATAACTAAATAATTAAGTAAGTAAATGAAGTATTTGGGTGGGATTCTCATTTTTCGGACCCTGCTTTCCATCACAGGCCTGGAGTATCTCATGTCATGTGAAACATTCTCACTTTCAGGACATGTTCACAGTCTACCTCAGGTAAGGTGTTATCTTAGGAGGCATGACTTTTAACATTTCTTGTCAAACGGATCATATCTTGATGCCTCTCAGGATGAAAAAACAATGAAAGGACACAAAAATCTCAAAAGATAAGATTACGGGCTCTTCTGTTTCAATAGTTATTTTCTTCCTTCTTACTCTTTTTCCCCATTACAACAGTAAAATCCACTTATAGGCTAACCCAATTATAGCTCATTGTGCTATTTAAAATGGTATTTCTAGAAATACATGAAAAGGTTATATTATAATTAAATGATCAGTATCAGATGCTAGCATTTAGGTAGTGACCTGTTCATACTAAAATAGTTAAGAGTTAGGTAAAGTATGAAAAAATCAGGCCCATGGTTGCCAGCTAACTGGCTGGGTTTGCCCCCAAATCTTTTTTTTTTTTTTTTTAAATCAATCTTTATTGTTCATATTATTACAAAGGTTCCTCATTTCTTCCCCCTTCCACCAGGTTCCCACCCCACCCTCTGTCCCCTCCCCACCCCCCGTTGTCCTCATCCATAGGTGCACAGTTTATGTTCAGTCTCTTCCTCCCTCCCTTTCTCCGAGAACAGTCAGTCCACTCCCCAACCATATCACCGACTCTACTACAATGAACCGCTATTATTGTTCATCAGGTTTTCCAATCTCCTTTTTTGCTGTTGTTGTTGTTGTTTTTTTTTTTTAATTAATAAACTTTTACACTTCTAAGAGTAAATTTTAAAATCTAATAGTTTTAAACCTTGTTTTTTTTCTGCCCTGGGAATTGAGAGCAAACTTGTTACATGTAAACTTGCCCTTAGGCTATCAAAAGGTGTAGCCATGTAAGTGTAAATGGTCACATTGTTTAAACATAGCTGCTGGTTGGAATTGGATTACCTGTTCTGGGTGGGAAGGGCTTGTCATTCCCTTTCTCCATTAAAATTAAGGTGTTAGCTTTAAAACCTCTTTTTGACAAGAAACCTTAAACTTTCAGAACTTTAAATTTTTCAGATAGTAAATCAGTTACTTAGCATTTTCTCAAATCAATAATACCTCCACATGCCCAAGGATACACTTCACACAAGACATTTCCAAATAGATCAACCAACCTCATCTAGGCCCCACACAAGGCACTCACAGATCAACACCCCAGCGCTATACTAACTCAACACATCCAGATCTAAGCCTTCCTCATTTGATTCAGCAAACCCTCAAGTTCTCCCAAAAGTTTCCAGCCATGTCTGAGAGGCAGCCTTGGGGCGGAGGCAGGCGAGGAGCGAGCTGTTCCAGGCCTGGCTGCTCCAGGCCTGGCCTCTGTTGCTCTGGTCCGTTCCACAACCAGCTGCTCCGGGTTTGGCCACTGCCGCTCCCGACCTGGCTGCTCCGGGCCTGGCTGCACCTGACCCGGCTGCTCTGGGCCCGGTTGCTTTGGGCCCCGCCACTCCGGGCCTGGCCGCTCCCAGCCTGGTGCCCCCAAATCTTAATTCAATGGTAAAGAGCTTGTGTGGGAATTGAAGCCAGGAACTTCCGTTTATGATTTCATTTGTATTTGAATATCACTTATACATTCCATAGTAAGCACTTGCTTAGCACCCAATATAGTCTTATTTCTAACCGCAACCCATGAGGTTGCGGTTAGAAATAAGACAATTCGGTCACTCTGACGCCTTAGTTCACACCGAGTGAAATGGAGGGGAACGTGAATCCAGGTCTCATGTGACTGAGTTTACTGTACCCTCTGCCCCTGGAAAAACTAATTACAGCTCCCACAGGCCAGGAGGCCAACCCTGGCTTTAGTATAAACTTGGCTTCTTGGATGCTTGCCCTAGGGGTAAGTATCTATTTATTGGGATGACGCTACTTCCACACTTCAGCATTAAAATGAGCTAATCTGCCCTAACCAGTTTGGCTCAGTGGATAGAGCATCGGCCTATGGACTGCAGGGTCCCAGGTCCATTCTGGTCAAGGGGATGTACCTTGGTTGCAGGCACATCCCCAGTAGGGGGTGTGCAGGAGGCAGATGATCGATGTTTCTCTCTCATTGATGTTTCTAACTCTCTATCCTTCTCCCTTCCTCTCTGTAAAAAATCAATAAAATATATATATTTTAAAATGGGCTAATATGTTTTCAGAGTACCTCAGACCCCAGTTCATCCTCAGGTCTGAACCACATCTCAGACATCTCTTGACTTCCCTCTGCTTCCAATACTTCCCGTCAGGGGGGTCTCTCTCCTTCCCATCATTGGTTGAGCTCGTCACCACTGAGGCCTGTGCGTCTTCGGCCGGCGAGTGGCACAGACACAATAAGCTGCACCTCTCTGCCGGGAGAACCAGGCAGCAGCGTGTTCTTCCTCCGCGATGCGTTCTTTCCCTCCCACCTTCGGCTCTGTGTACCGGTCCATCTCACACCATCTCTTCTCAGAGGCTCCTGCCCACTGCTCCCAACCTAGAGCTATTCCGAGAGCTGGGAATTGTAGGCCGAAGTCACTTTGAAAGGCAAATGGGTTCATATGCATTTGCCTTTTTATTGATGAAGACAGTCTTTTGGCAGTCAGTTCGGCACAATGTATGTACACCAAATTCATGGTTTTTTGAGGGCCAAGACGGGGAAAGTGTTTCGTAAATACATATGTGGAAGTCTGCAAGTCTATACTTTAAGTCAGATTTCTCCTGACATAATATTTAGCATAGCTTCTAGGATAAATAAAGTGTGTATTCAGCCAAGTATTAAAGAATAATACATAAATATAATAAAGAGCTAATATGTGAATTAGAACAGACAGCAGAACAACCATCCGGATGACCTTCGGATGAAGCTGGGGCTGCGAGGGCCGAGCCCCTTGCACGAATCTCGTGCACTGAGCCTCTAGTACATAAATAATGTCACGTTCCCAAGGCTCCGTTATTTGTATGGATTTTATTCTCCCTCTGCTAGAAACCTATGTCCTACACGTCAGCGTGTCTCGCCGTGTGCCCTCCAATGCTTCCTGCCCCTGGCTTTGAAACATGAAATCTGATGAAGGCGCCGTCTGTATTGAACTGTCTTTCTCCTCCTCACTGTGTTCCAGCACTCATGCAGGGCCATTGGATCGGGCCCAGAGACAACGGAGGAGGGGGATGGCAGCTGCTGGTTCCTGAATATTGTTCTGTTTCCGTTTTTATTGTATTTTAGATGCACGCCTTCTCTGTGGTGGGCTTCTCAAACACGCATCTGATGAAAGCCGCCTGTGCTCAGCCCTCCTAGAATTTCAAGACAGGCAGACTCACAGCAAGGGGCCCAAGGGTGAGCTCTGGCAAGTACCGCATTCATTTGAATATAAGGTGATGTCTTTTTTTTTTTCCTTTTAAATAAGAAAGTTGAACTCTAAAAATACAATAATACACTTTACGGCTACAGATCGAAAACTGGGGTCTTGTGTCCTAAAGCAGCAGCCCAGTGCTGGAGCAAGTGCACACGGGACCCTCCGGAAGGTGAGTGAGCAAGAGGGCCCAGTGCAGGGAGGGGTTGGGGGGTGTGGGCATGAAACAAATCCCATGGAATCTCTATCTATAGTGTATTCTTCTTTTCACTGAAGTATCTCCTTCTGTACTCCTTACAGACTAGATTGTAAAATAATAAAGAAGTATAGTCCTATGATTCTATGCGTCTGGTCTGGTACACAAGGCAAGTCTTTAAAAGTTAGGTTAGAAATTGTTGGGAATAAGTGATTGCATCTCATCTCGATTATGAACCACAATTTGTAAGCAGGTGATAACCACTGGGCTTAATCTAAAAGGCAGTATTTCAACTTACTTCCAGCCAATCACTGGCAGTTTTATTTTTCAACTATCACATTCATGGCTGATGTAGCTATTTCCTTCTTAAAAATTTCTTTATTAAGGTATTTTAGAAGCACGTTCTTTTTTAAAAAAAATTATGTCACCGTGATAAAGGATTCAAGCTCTGAGGTTAGATTACTTGGGTATTGTTACTGGCCCTGGTACTGTATGACCTCTGTAAGCCTCAGTTTTGTGAAACGTTATTTAACGTGTGCGTGCATGTGTGCGTGTGCGTGTGTGTGTCTGTGTGTGTGTGTAGGAGTGTGGCCAGGTCACAGTGTAAATACATTTATATTTTATTTGTCAGTTCTGGTAAACAGAAAGAAAAGTTTGTGAACACTGATATGCACCCCATCCATTCATAGCAGAGGCTTTAAAAAGGAACCATGAGCGCTGGTCTTTCTAGCATCTTCTCTTCCCATGACCTTGGGTGCTCAGCACACCCCAGAAGCCGCCTTCCTGCATCTCACTCCTGTAGATCAGCGCATGCGGATCTCTGGTAGCTGGCCAGTTCACTGGAGCAGAAATTCTATGAACGTTGTAAGGGGGGAAAAAGTTTTGGGAAAGGTCTGCTTCCTGGAACTGGGTAATCGGTGATTCTTAGGGAGAGCTAAAACCATGTCCACAAAGGGCTGAGAATGGTTCGGTGGCATTCACAGTCAATTAAGCACAAATACTCTCACATTGTCCAAGGCTTCCTTCCTGCCGGGGCCGTTTCAGGCAGCACAGACCTGGCCGTGTCACGGGCCTCCCACACCTCCTGTTTTAGCAGGTGGTATTGCCATGACCGGAGCCTCCTCACACGCTCCCTGCTGGAGCTGGTCAGGCAAATGGTCAGCCAGGCAAAGTGATTTTTTAATCTGACCCTTCAAACGTGTCAACAAAAGCCCTCCCTCTCGCGCTGGTATGGGCCGGAGAAAAGAAGGGGGTGGGGGAGGTGAAGGGAAATGCTCTCTTCAGGAAGATGGTTCAATAAAAACATCAGGGAGCGGACAGTGGTATTCGTGGCACAAAAAGTCCCATCCATCACCTTGTGTCCTCGCTCTGGGAGGACCGAGCGGACGATCCCTCTCCCTGGCTATAGGCGCCCTTCGGAAATGAACTCCCCTACAGGGAGGCAGACGGGGAGGGCGCTGCCTACCATTCAAAGTCAACCGCTGGCACCTCCAAAGCGAGGGGCTTCGCCTTCACCTACAGGGGGGGCCTGCTTCTCGGGGTAACCGGCCGTGGAGGCCCTCTGAGCGCCCGGCTTTGCTTTTACCCACACCAGCCTTCGACCAGCAGACCTCATCAGCCCAACAGCCTTATAACGGGCCCAGCGATCGGCTCAGCAGTGTTCCTGCCAGACAGCCCGCCCCAGGCCTTCCTCCTCCTTTCTCTTCCTCGCAGCCAGCTCCCAGGCCCCGCGCAGGAGGCCAGCTCTGAGATGCCCTCCCGCAGGCCACAGCTGCCACCGGCCCGCTGAGCGGTGGTGAGATGCCCGGTGGCTGAGATGCCCACCGGCCCCTCACAATGGCCCTGCCTTCGCTCAGGGCATCGGAATGCGCTGCCAGGATGCTGTTGGGAAGGGAGCCGGAGCGGCTCGTCCTCTTTGTGTGCGCTCAGCGGAGCAAGAAGGAGAGGCCGCGGGCCCAGAGGAGCTGGCATCCCGATCGGCAACAGCTGCCAGCCCGGACCGGCCCTTTCTCCGGTTCCCCATTGTCCCGCACAAAGGAGGCACTGTCCTCCTGCCAGGACTCAGGAGCCCGGGGCCACGGGGAACAGCAGCGAGAAGTGCGGTGTGGGCAGCGGGGCGAGGGGCCCGGCAGACCGGCTCCTGGTGGCACCTGGGCACCTGGCTCTGGACGGAGAAGATGGGAAGGACGCCTAGGAGAGAGCCCTCCAGGGGACAGGGAGGCGGCTTCCTTCACAGCAGGAAGAGCAAATTGCTGTGAGTTAATGAGAGGAAGTTCTTGGAGGGCCAGGGACCTCACCCCACTTCCTTTCTCCCCCAAAGAACCATTATCTACAACCAGCGCCGGGAGGAGGGGCTTGCCATCTCCCGAAGAGCCCCCGTGGCCTAGCATCGGGTTCCTTGCTGTGGAAAAAGGCCTTCATGTCCTGGTCCTGAGGGACCCTAGGACGATGATGATGGAGAAAACATGTCCTGGCCGCAGGACGCTGAAGGGACCGGGCGCTCCCGCTGGGCCAACCTGCTCAGAGCTCAGCAAAGGGCGCCACCAGGGGCCTGCAGGACGTGGGCCAGGAGGGGGCGCCCGTTCTCTCCACGGAAGGACTGTCTCTCAAAGGAAAACCTCCCAGCAACTGAAAGCAACACGTGGACAGTAAAGACCCAGAAGGCCCGGCTAGTGTAGCTCAGTGGTTGCGTGCTGATCTATGAACCAGGAGAGGTCATGGTCAGGGCACATGCCTGGGTTGCAGGCTTGATCCCTAGTAGGGGGTGCGCAGGAGACAACTGATTCTCTCGTGGATGTTTCTATCCCTCTTTCCCTCACCCCTGCTCTCTGAAATCAATAATAAAAAAATCACACACACCCCCCCCCCCAAATGCAGCCTGGCCCGGATTCCCAGAAGAGCTAAAGCAGAGATTCCTGAGGCCAAAGAAGGTGCACACACTGTGTGACCCTCTGTCTGCCTCCATCCCCAATTTTTTGCCACCAAAAGATCCTGGAAGCAAAACCAACCTGACAATTCTGAATGGGCTGAATCTGAAATGGAGATATTTTTAAAAGACATATCACATATAATAAAACTCTATTATGCAAATCGAATGCATGGTGGAACGACCGGTCGCTATGATGCCCACTGACCACCAGGGGGGCTCAGCTTCTGCAGCAGGCCTAAACTGGCAGGCGGACATCACCCAAGGGCGCAGGCCGGGCCGAGGGACACTGCCCACCCCCCAAGTGCATGAATGCCGTTCACTGGGCCTCTCATTTCTCATATAAAAAGAGATAAGTGAGAATAAGATGTGCTCACCACAGCTATTTTCCAAATGAAATCCAAAAAGTATTTGTATAAAAGAATAAAAATTTAAAAATCTAAGTCCAAGTTTTGGCCAGTTGAGGGAGTGTGCAAAATTAAGCCTTTGAGGGAGGACAGAGTTGGAGTTGATCAGAGAAGGAAGAGAAGATTGTGGCGATGAGAGAGTTGAGACATTGACAGAGAGGAGGAGAGAGGAAAGGGAAAGAGAAAGAGAAAGAGAGGGAGACTAAAGAGCAAGAGGTATGGGTGGAGAAAAAGCTCAGTAGGTACTTTTATCTCTGTTGGCTTATTTACTGGGCTGTGGCCAGGAGCCCTCCTCCCTTTCAGTTCTGATTAGTTTTCTCGGTGTTTAAAAGTTCATCAGTTGTTCTTATCTAATCTCTAAAGGAATAGTTGCACCCAGAGGGGGAGGTTACGGGCTCCCAGCCACCTGACCCACACAATGAGCTCAGTATCGCTTCCCAGAGCGGAAAGGTCTGTGGTAAACCCGGGTACTCCCCCCACCCCCCTCACCTCGGCCTCACTGGAGGTGAGAACTCTCTCCCGCTGGAACAGGAAAGGCTGGCTGCATTTTTGGCCCCAACAATGGAATGGATTATTCCTGGCATAGTCCACCAGCAGTAGCGCAATGCTCATAGGTCTTTCCCTCCTACAGTCAGGAGTTATTTTCACATATTCTTCTTTAGCTTTGTAATATTTATATGCATAGTCTCTATGTGAGTCTCAGCTTCATATCCTGATTTTATCGCCCCATGGGTATTTAGGAATTCCCAAAAATTCTGCAAAGAAAATTAGGGGCAGTCCCTTACATCATACTTCACTTATCCTGAATATTCTTCATGGATCTAAGAGGGTGGCAGAGAAAGGATGTGGAAGTGGTGTTTGGTTGATGTGAGACTGATGTAGCATGGATTGGATTGGCAAGGTTATTCTTTAACTTGGAATTTATAGGTATAATGATGCAGCCACCAGCGTTTGAAAACAACTAGTGGGTGGGTACATTTGAGGAATATCTGGAACACTAAATGATAAGACAGAGAAAGAGAGCCCAGCTGGTGTGGCTCAGTGGTTGAATGACACCTATGATCCACAAAGTCACAGTTCGATTCCCAGTCAGGCACATGCCCAGGTTTTGGGCTTGATCCCCAGTAGGATGTGTGCAGGAGGCAGCTGATCAATCAATGATTCTCTCTTATCATTGAAGTTTCCATTTCTCTCTCCCTCTCCCTTCCCCTCTAAAATCAATTAAAAATATATTTTAAAATTAACTGCTTCTATAATTGATTTTTTTTCACTTATTTATGCATCACTCTCCTTTTATTAAGGAACTTCTCAATGCTCTGGCCAAAGATATGATCATTAGGGCCCTCGTGTATTAGTGTAATAAGTAAGACTTAAAAACAAATTAGTGTGAAACAGCCCTGAACAAATAAAATTGCTTGAAATTATACAGCAGAGTATTTGGAATGAAACTGGAAAGAAAGTAGAAATATTTGTCTCCCAAATGTGAAAGGAGGTGGTTGAAATGATCTCGATAGTTCGCTTGGTTTGAACCCTGGCTCCCTCATGCATTAGCTTGGGCTGGTGCAGATAGGTGACCTCTCAGTAAATGAGAGACCATTAACAGTGTTTACAGGCTTGTTCTGAGGATTCAATGAGTTCAACATGTGATGCCTCAGAACACTATCTGGCACATATACATTCGCCAGGACGATGGTGATGTTTTCGTTTTGTAAATGATCCCTTTAGCTCTGCAGGGCTCCTTGGCAAACCACTGTGAAGTGTGGGAACTCGGCAAGTGTAACTGGACCCTACACTGCCAGGCACCAGCTCCGTGCTTTATCTCACTTAACCCTCCCGAACCACCTGCAGGTGGGGCCCAACAATGGCCAATCCCCACCGATAAGCCAGGAAACAGGGAGATTACACCGCTTGCCAGGGGTCACACAGCTAGTAACCGGCATTGCTGGCATCTGAACCCAAGTCTTCCCGCCTCCAGAACCCACTGTGTAAACTCTACACCTACTGCCCCGGAGATTCTTGGTGAATTAAGTCTTCTTTGCGCTGGTCCTGGGTCAGCTGTTGATTTGCATTTCATCCACCTAATGGGGAATTCTCGCAAAAATCTGTTCAGTCCTTATTTGAAAGGGCCGCCACACTGGGAAAGGACAGTGCATGTGTGAGAAAGCAAAGCCAGGGTGACGAGTGGCCACTGTCAAAGCACTGGCTGCCAGGGCTGAGGGAGTCTGACATCTCATTGAACTGGAGAGTCGGGACCTGCCAGCGTTATCCAGAGGCTGATACACTCATGGAAAACCTAGCGAAGGAGAGAGAAAACTCAGCAACGGAGCACCACACGTCGGGAGCCCGTGGGTCACTCCTGGAACCCCCAGGGCTCTTGGGGAAGCCGTGGCACCCCTCCCCACATTCCCTGCGGAGCGTGGCCTTCAAACTTCCACTCAGCCTACCCACGCTGGCACCCACCTTCGCCAAGCCTAGCTAGTCATTGTTGGGCAGCTTTGATTTCCTAAAAAGAACTGACATCTGGTTCCTTATAACCCTCCTCCCCGGAGCTAACTGTTTGCTTCTGGAGGAACGCAGAGCAAGTCTGGTCCACATTCCCAGGGGGGGCCTTGGGGTTCTTTTCTCCAGACTAAGTGCTCCTCATTTCTCCAACTGGCCCTCACCTGCCCTTACTTCCAGATGCTCACCACTTCAAATCCCTCCCCCTGCCTGCCAGTCAGTGCCCTGTGCTCGGTCCACACCTTCCTCCTCGGCTTCATTTCCTACTAAACCCTGCCCTACTCTTCCAGGCAGGCTAGACCTGCCTTGGGTTTCCCCGTCTCTGCATCGCTGCTTTTAAGGATTCCTCTGTCCTGTGGAAACTCTGCCGCTAGTCCAGCTCCTGAATTCCCACAGCACTTTTCCTGTGCTTCTTGGCTTCACCGCCTGCTTCGTGTTGCAGTCATGTATGTGCCTGCCGGTCTCTCTCTTTAAACGTTCAGCTCCTTGAGGCGAGACCGGCAGTCTCTTCCCATCATTCTCCTCCACACTGGCTAGCCAGCGGCCTGCCCCACACCGGAGTCCAATAAATGTGCCTTGGATTGGATCCAACACCCGCTCTGCAGCTACTCTGCTTTGTCAACGTTGCTCCTGAATGTTCTCGGAACTAAACAAACGACTCCCGATGCAGTGTGGCGGGTACAGTGAACTATCAATTCTACGGAGGAAGCACACGACTGTATTTATTCTTGTCAGTCACCACATCCCACTGCTGGTTCATAGTGAGCTTTTAGTCCCAGGAACTGCTGCCAAGATCAGTTGCTCCCCATCCTGCAATTGCGAAATTGCCTTTTGAGTCTAAAAGCAGGAGTGAATGTCTGTTCCCTGCTCAGTTTCATCTTGTTGGTTTCTGTCCAGCATCACAGCCTATTGAAGTAATTTTTAATCATAATCATAGACACGTGGTAGAAACTACCTTGGGGGAATTATGTCATCTAAAAACATCATGTATAAGCGTTATAAGGAGCTAGGTCTTAAAGATGTTGATTAAAAAAAAAAAAAAAGCGGGGGGGGGGGGGGTTTGAGAACAGAACGGGATTTTAAATAAATCCACCAGGTACTTCACCAGGCATCTTCCCAAGTTGACATGGTGACCAAATGTCTCGATTTTTAACAATTTGTCCCACGGCATTTTTAAAAAGTCCCGATTTTTAAAATGCTGGGGGACACGGGACAGATTGGTAGAAATCGGGACTGTCTCCCCAAAAGCGGGACATCTGGTCACCTTACCTTAAGCCCTCAGTAGGTTCGAATGGTCAGCCAGTTGAAAAATCTACTTCGCTGTTTTATTAGGTTCTATTTTATTGTCAAAGGTATTACCGAAGACTCAAATATTTTCAGAATAATGAAAACAAACTGTATCAGGAATTCTACAGCAAAATGTCATTATAGGAAGTATTTAAAAAATGGAAAGAGGTTCCTCTTAGTCCATGGTCTGGGAGCTCACCTGCATCCACTCAGCCCTCATCCTCAGGATGATGAGGTGAGGGTCGGGAGAATAAGAGCCATGCCTTGTTAAAGCAGCCAGTGTGAGTGTGCGCCTTTCTGGCCAGGCTCGTCTGCAGAGGCTCTGGCCAATGTCAGCAGCAGGAGCCTCCTCTGTGACGTAGGGGCTGGGGGCCCTGCCCAGCGGCTGGGGCTGCCCAGCAGGAGGTTCTGTCCCCTCCACCCCAGCCGCCCCAGGTGAGGAGGACAAAGTGGAAGCAAAGAAAGAAGAACCTGAGGAATCTGATGATGACATAGTCTTTTGGTCTTTTTGACTAAACCTCTTTTGTAACACGTTCAATAAGAAGCTGAACTCTGGAAGAAAAAAAAAAAAAAGTAATGCCTTTAATTCATCTTTCTTCCTTCCGAAATACCCTATCAGCTAATGGCTTTCCAGGTTATAGTTCTTCAACTATAAAATACACATGATGGTCTCTATTTCTATATGCCCAGTGGCTTTCACAGTAGAGACTCAATAGATATTTAGAGAATAGAGGATGAATGACAAACTCTGCAGACTCAGCCGCTGAGACTCATTAAGCAACTGTTCCCAACGCACATATCCATGGCTTCTCTACTACAACCAGAGCTCATCACTGCCACTAGTGCTGGGATGCAAATACACTGAGTGGCCAGATTATTATGACCTCTGAATGAATAGTAATCTGGCCATTCAGTGGATATCCTATATAATAAAAGGCTACTATGCAAATTGTCTCCTAAACCAGGAAGGCGTTCAACCAGCAGGCAGGCTGGCCAAACCACCCATGCACGAATTCATGCATCAGGCCTTAGGGAGGAACAAGCTGGCGGAAAGGAGGTGAACGGATAAGCAACACGACCCCTGAAACAAGCTGCCGATCAGTACAGAGCCACGGCTTGGTCAAGGAAAATGCCATCTGCCGACCTGGCCAGGGGATCACACACAGGGGATCACACACAGGGGGTCACACACAGGGGGTCACACACAGGGGGTCACACACAGGGGGTCACACACAGGAGGTCACACACAGGGGGTCACACACAGGGGGTCACACACAGGGGATCACACACAGGAGGTCACACACAGGAGGTCACACACAGGGGATCACACACAGGAGGTCACACACAGGAGGTCACACACAGGGGTCACACACAGGGGGTCACACACAGGGGGTCACACACAGGGGGTCACACACAGGGGGTCACACACAGGGGGTCACACACAGGGGGTCACACACAGGAGGTCACACACAGGAGGTCACACACAGGGGGTCACACACAGGAGGTCACACACAGGAGGTCACACACAGGGGGTCACACACAGGGGGTCACACACAGGGGGTCACACACAGGGGGTCACACACAGGGGGTCACACACAGGAGGTCACACACAGGGGGTCACACACAGGAGGTCACACACAGGGGGTCACACACAGGGGGTCACACACAGGGGGTCACACACAGGAGGTCACACACAGGGGGTCACACACAGGAGGTCACACACAGGGGGTCACACACAGGAGGTCACACACAGGAGGTCACACACAGGAGGTCACACACAAGAGGTCACACACAGGGGGTCACATACAGGAGGTCTCACACACAGGGGGTCACACACAGGGGGTCACACACAGGAGGTCACACACAGGGGGTCACACACAGGAGGTCACACACAGGGACCCACACCCCGGGAGCCGCCCCGGGAAGCAGCTGGCCAGCCGGCGCCCTGCCCGCGGGCCTCCCGAGCTGTGCCCGGTCTCCCGCGGGCCCAGCTCCATCTTCGCCCGCCCTCTCCCCGAGCCCTGAGCGCCCCTGTCCACCGGGGGGGGGGGGAGGGGTGTGTATTTTGCTCTCCGGGGCCCAGGAGCGTTCTCGGGGACATTGCCTCCCGGGCGCTGATGCCCAGTCCCTCCCAGGAGGGCAGGAAGCATGTGACCGTGTGTCGGTGACGGGCGCGTCTCGGGTTCTTTTCCTGGAACTCGGCTCCTGGGCAGCTCTGGGACCTCGAGGGGAGGGGAAGGGGGAGAGTCGGGGTGCATCTCGCTCTGTGTGTCACCGGACACCTGCCCCCGGTGCCCAGGTTGGAAAGAAACCAGCGAACACGCCCTGTTCTATTTCTGAGGGCTGCGCTCAGGCCCGGCGGCAGCGGTGCCCTCTCTCTCCTTGACGGCAGCGGGGCCAGCTGTTCGCGGCGGGTAACGGAAGGCCAAACTGGGACAGCTGATCTGTGGGCCGAGGGAGAGAGTGCGGAGTGAGGGTGTGTGAATGTGTGCGAGAGTGTGAATGTTGTTTGTGTGAGTGTGCGCGCATGTGTGAATGTTGTGTGTGTGTGCATGTGTGAATGTTGTTTGTGTGAGTGTGTGTGCATGTGTGAATGTTGTGTGTGTGTGCATGTGTGAATGTTGTTTGTGTGAGTGTGTGTGCATGTGTGAATGTTGTGTGTGTGTGTGTGCATGTGTGAATGTTGTTTGTGTGAGTGTGTGTGCATGTGTGAATATTGTGTGTGTGTGAATGCATGTGTGAATGTTGTTTGTGTGAGTGTGTGTGAGTGTGTGCGCATGTGTGAATGTTGTGTGTGTGTGAGTGTGTGTGTGCATGTGTGAATGTTGTTTATGTGAGTGTGTGTGCATGTGTGAATGTTGTTTGAGTGTGTGTATGTGTGAATGTTGTGTGTGTGTGTGTGAATATTGTTTGTGTGTGAATGTGTGAGTGTGTGTGTGAGTGTGTGTGTGAGTGTGTGTGTGTGCATACCAGTTGGAGCTGGGGGTGCCAGAGCACAGCTTTCCTCCCACCCGGAAATGCCTATCCGGGAAGCGAACTAGCTGGCACCCAGGCCCTCCCGTGCACGGCTGCGTTTTCAGGGCGCACGGCCCTGGGCAGAGCTGCACACCGCGGCGTTAGCAGGCACTCCAGCAAACAGGAAGGGGAAGACTGGATCAGGGAATCTTTCCGGCAAACCATGGCAAAGCTCTCTCTGCCCAGACAAAGAGGAAAAAAAAAAAGTAAGCCAGCCGCCTCCATCGGCAGCAGGGCCAATATGTCTCTACGTCAGGAGTCCAAATGCTGGCTCTTCTGCTGATTCCGCCCAGGGAAGCCGGGGCACAGTCCCCGGAGCAGCTGGGTCACCTTGCAACTGGACTCTCCTCTGCTCTGCTCACCTCCCCGAAAAGTGCTGTGCAGGGTATCACAGGTTTTTACACGAAAGCGGAGGCTTTCATCATTCTAAAATAACTGCGGATCGCCCTGGCCTGTGTGGCATCATCCCATGCACCACCAGATTGCTGGTTCGATTCCTGGCCAGGGCACATGCCCGGATTGTGGGCTTGAACCTCATTGGGGGAGTGCAGGAGGCAGCAGACTCATGGTTCTCACCCATCGATGATCCTCTCCCTCTCTCTCAAATTAATAAAAATATATTTAAAAAGATAAGACAAAATAACCGAAGACTCTCTGGGGTCTCAGGAAATGATGGTTGCCAGTCTCAGGGGTGAAGCGCCCAGGAAAACGGTCCTTTGCTCTCATAAAACTTACTGTTGGCAGAGGAGGGGGAGAATGCCAACGGGGCCGCCTAAGTCCCGGGCTCAAAGGCTTCCTAGAGGAAGTGGCATCCAAGATAAGGCGGGAGGGAAGGGGGTTCCAGGGAAGAGGAAGACAGGAGGGAGGTGGCGAGAAATGAGATGGAAAGAGAGAAGCAGGAGCCACACAAGACATGACCTGCATTCCAAAAGCAACGTGGGGAAAAGCTCGGAGTTGAACCTTAGGAAGATCATACTGTTTCCACGTGAAAACGCAGATCGGAAAAGGGCAAGTTCCTAGGGGGAGTGGGGCAGGCAGGGAGACTGGAGGGAGCTGCTGCTGTGGAATTGGACTGAGATGCTGTCCGCACAGGGTGGCGGCGGTGCCATAGTCGGAAGTCAGAGCAGGGGGCCAAGTTCTCGCTTAGTCCCTAGTTTCTACATTTCCTTTGATTTTATAAAACCAACTTTTAATATTTTCCTACTCTCTTTGTAAACCTAAAAACGCTGAATTCTCCTCCATGTTTGTGCTCCTTCACCAGGAATACATTTATTCTACATGCACTCGTCGTCTTCAGAATAATGAACCAGCTCGGTAAAGACTGTACCTTTACAGACACCAGTGGGTGCTTTCTAGGAAGGGAGACCGGTTTAGAATTATAAGGCTTATGTGCATCTTTATGCCCATGTTGCAGACAATTCTAGTTATACATACACCTGGGACTCATCATGTAAGTTTTGTTTTCCATTTGGAAGCAAAAGAAAGGATTTGTGTGAGTCTGATCGATGTTTCTAACTCTCTCTCCCTCCCCCTTCCTTTCTGTAAAAAAATCAATAAAATATATTAGAAACAAAAACAAACAAACAAAAAACACCAAACTCCTACGTGATCACATAGAAATGCAGACTAGCTGATTAACCCCTCTCTACAGAGCCGGGCCCAATGGCTTAGTGGTGAGCATTGATTCCCGGTCAGGGCACATGCCTGGGCTGTAGGCTCGATCCTCATTGTGGGATGTGCAGGAGGCAGCCAATCAAAGATTCTCCCTCATCATTTTTTTTTCCTCTCCTACATCATTGATGTTTTTATCTCTCTTTCCCTCTCCCTTCCTCTCTGAAATCAATAAAAAATATATTTATAATGCTACAGAAAATAATGCATGATCCAAATAACAGAACCCCAAAATACTCACTACAACAATCAGAGCCTATTTTAGCCTCCTCCACATAAAGTTTGGGATCAATTAAAAACAAGAAACAAAAAAAGCCATGAAGGTACCGCGATAAATTACAATACAAGAACCTCCTCTCTTTTAAAGTATCATAAGTGTGACTGCCTTTTCTCTAAAACTGATTTTAGTTGTAAAAATAAAATAAAAGGAATGACTGGAGTCTGGATGTTTGTTAAGAAAATAATAGCCTCTCAGTCAAAATTTGACCCAAATCTGCCTTTTTCTGGTGCTAAAATATATTTCCATGAAAGACTTACTGATTCTATATCAATTTTTATAAGTACTCTTTGGTGTGAGTAGGCCTATGGATAAAGAGGGATAATGTACCAAAGTAAAATTGACTCAATTTGCTTTAATACATTTTGATATCTTTTCTTTTCTGAGCAAAGTTTGGAATCATTCTGAATGCCAAAGGAAATATCTAGCCTACTTAACAAAAGATGTATTTGAATTTGAGTGTATCTTGATTGAATGTCAAAAATGAAAATATTTGGAAAGGTTTGGTGTGCTTTGCTCCAGAGAAATTCATGGCAGCTAATTCTGCCTTTTGTCCATTGAAAATAATTACATTATTTCATTCAGTTCTCTTAATAAGTTGCATTATGGCTGGCATGAAGCTGGAAACAGAACCTGGCCAGCAGTGAGTGTATGCTGTGCACACACAGGGCTCCCAGAGTATTTTTAAAAATAAATATTTTATTGATTTTTTACAGAGAGGAAGGGAGAGGGAGAGAGAGTTAGAAACATCAATGAGAAAGAAACATTGATCAGCTGCCTCCTGCACACCCACTACTGGGTATGTGCCCGCAACCAAGGTACATGGCCTTGACTGGAATGGAACCTGGGACCCTTCAGTCCACAGGCCGTCGCTCTATTCACTGAGCCAAACCTGTTTCGGCTCCCAGAGTATTTTAAGAGGAAAATTACTAAATTAGACTCTTACTTGATGTTACAGAAGAAGAACTACACATTGCCAATAGGGTAACCAAAGAAAAACAAAAGAAAACCTAAAGCTTAACTCCTCAGAATCACAAAGCATTCTCTGCATCTCTGTGTGGGAGCACGAGGCAGATGGAGGCCAATTCCATCACAACCCTGACACATGGGTAGTTTATAAAGTGGTGTCAGATGGGATCCATATTTCCAGAGCAGATACATTTTGGTGAGTGACACCAGGGCTGTGGACAGAGGTGATTCCAATGAGAAACATCCCATGGGAGCAATTCTACCTCTGACCTTTCCATCCCATCAGCATCCTGCGGGGCCAGCTGTACCTCTGACCTCACAGCCAGAGGAATAAGGGTGGGTACAGTGCGCTTTTAAACTCCTGCCCATGCCTCTGCTCTCCTCATGTGGCCCCACTGTACCCCATGGAGGCAGGAATTACTTATACCCACAACGTTTCAAGGGATCTTTTTTTCTTCTTTTCTCAAAAAACACCCCACTGAGCATTATTTGTGAGTACTCTTGAAAAAGAAATATTGAAACAGAAAGTTTTCTAAGACTTAGAAACCACTTGGAATTTTCTCCTTTAAAGAGACCGCAAATATGATGCTGAAAGTTGTTTTCCTTCTAATATCCAAATCCCATCTCCCAGGAGGGAGGCTAACTAGTCACGTCTACATACACGCAGCTGCATTGCTCTGTTACCAGCTCCGGGCCAGTGAGCCACCTCCCGAGGCGCTGACTGCCAAGCCCCATCAGAAGAAGCGCGCCTTCTGCCCTCATGCAGCTTACACTTGGGGTGGACTCTGGCTCCGAGCCACCAACAGCACAGCACAGGCGCAAGCACAGAGCCAGCGCACATACCAGAGTGTGCCTCTGTCCAATCGTGAGAGGGCAGAGATGACTGAGTAATGTTTAACATTTCGTTTTCCAAAAAACGAAATTGGGATATTTTGTTTATTTTTTTGAGGTTTTTAATTTTACAATCCTTGTGTGGATTTCTACACAGAAAGGATAATCTGAAACAGCAAAATAAACAGAGGAAACCAATTGTTGGTGAAAAAAAAGCCAGCCCTTGTTTGAAGATAATCTGTTATGCTTTATTGGTGCTCTTTAAAATTCCAGAGTTCTCTTGGTCAGACCAATAATCTACCCCATCTCTGGCACCAGCACCACCAATGCCCATCTTGGCATCAAATTCAGAAGATGCAAACGTCTTTAGCTTTCCTTTACCAGTATAGTTTTGTTAATTTAAATACAATTCAGTGCCTTAAATTGAGCTTACACCAAAGAGTCGTAAGGGTTTTCTTTAATGAACACAAAGAAATGATTTGTAATTAGCTGGTGCATTAATTATGTATCAGTAAGAGGATGTCAACATCAATGCGAGAAGTTTTTTGGCTGAAGGCATATTTAGGTAGCAAAAATGAGCAGTAATTAGTACTGTGATTACATAGCACATCAATTAGAAGTAAAACTCACTGCTGGGAATCCGACACGAGACAGAAGCAGAATGGATAAAAACAACAACAACCCCCAAATCACTGAGCATGGTCAGGGGCAAGCTTCACCGTGGCTCTAACTAATGGTCAGTGTGGGAGTATGAGGCGGGCAGAGGCCAATTCCACTGTAGCTCTTACAAGTGGGTATTTTGCTGTGTGGTGTCACATGGGATCCATCTTTTATCCAAATAGATACATTATTGCTAATGACAAAGGAAGGAGATGTCATTCTTCAAAGATGCGGAGTTCAAGAATGGGATTCCAGGCTTAGCTAGCGCTTTCAAAGGGGTGTCCTAAAGGGGGCGCCCTAACGGACAACGGGCCGGGCTCTCCTTGCCGTTACCCAGGTGCAGACACTGAGGAAGGCAGACCTTTACCTTCCGTCTGGATTGGAAACAACCGAGCTGGGATTATAGCTCAAAATAAAAAGACAACAAATACAGGTAATTCAGCAGTATTGTCACAGACCTGCAACCGAGCTGGGATTATAGCTCAAAATAAAAAGACAACAAATACAGGTAATTCAGCAGTATTGTCACAGACCTGACCAGAACTTTCAGCCCCGGGGCCTTTCTGTCAATTGAGATGTACCAGACCCCTGAACAGCTCATAAAATCCACTTCAGGCCAGTGAGATCTGTGTCCGCACTCCAGTCCTAGCATCCACATTCTTTGGGGGGTGGGGGGGGGGATGGAGGGATGGGGGGATTTGAGCATGAAATCCAGAGGTCCTCTTACTTCCCACTGTCTCTCCTTGACTGCCATCCCGGATCACCTACCTCCTCAGGGCAACCACGGAGGCAGCTGAGAAATGTCTCAGTTTCTAGAGATTATCTGGCCTCAAAAACGAACATTCTGGATAACCCCAAGTATCTGTGTACACATCTCCAAAAGTAAAATTAGAGAAAACAGGGAAAAGGCTAACTGATGTCCTTCCAAAGCTTCGTGGAAGAACTCGGCGGAAGGCTAGATTGATAGGCAAACAGCCATTTAGAACGCCCACTTCAAAAGAATTGACATTAAAAATTTATACCCAACTTGCCAAAACCGGTTTGGCTCAATGGACAGAGCGTCGGTCTGCGGACTGAAAGGTCCCGGCTTCGATTCCGGTCAAGGGCATGTACCTTGGTTGCGGGCACATCCCCAGTAGGGGGTGTGCAAGAGGCAGCTGATCGGTGATTCTCTCTCATCGATGTTTCTAACTCTCTATCCCTCTCTGTAAAAAATCAATAAAAATATATTTTTTAAAAATTTATACCCAATTTACTGTAAAAAAGTTTAATTGTGGTAAAAAACATAAAAGTTACCATATTAGTTAGTCACTTGTAAATGTACAGTTTAGAAGTGTTAAGTGTATTCACATTGTTTTGTCACTGTCTTATTTTCAACTTTTTTTCACTATAACTAAAAAATTAACACATTGTATTTTAATGTACCAAAAAGTTCTATTTTATGCATCTATATCTACATTTTAAAAGATCACAACAACTATTTTAGGACAGCCAAGGACTTAATATTTAAATTTTACCATTTTGAAACATAAAATGTAATTATATAATACCCAGACTACATATCTTATGACTTCATTTGTTTTAGCAAAATCACAAATTTTTATAGGGAGAGCAAGAGTCCTCCTACACCTAAGACAAACAAAATGCATGTATTAGACAATGCCATTCAACTATTTCCTTTTTTGGAGGAAGTTTTATTTCAAAAGAACATGCAATTGTAGAACTAGTCATTTTTACCATTGTTTTATCATTTGCTTAAGACTTTGTAACAAAAACCTTAAAAGTGCTTGTTTATACTGGGATTAATCACAGTAAAGAATCTTTCTCAAGAATGACCATAACTATGATTTATGATAAGCTCATAGTCATCTCTGTATATAGTCTAGTGTCCAGAGCTTTTAAGAAGTTCAATTTTCACAGATATTGCTCAATAATAAAAAGCCAGCCCAATTGAAAAACAGGAAAGGATCTGAACAGATGTTTCTCCAAAGAACCCATAAAAATAGTCAATAAGCACATGCAAAGATGCTCAACATCTTTAGCTATCAGGGAAATGCAAATTAAATCCATAATGAGGTGGCTACAACCAGGAAAGACAGATTAAAAACAAGTGGTGGGGATGTGGAGAAATTAGAACCCCATAGACTGCTGGTGGGAATGTAAATATTGCAGCCACTTTGGAAGCTAGCCTGGCAGTTCTTCAAAGATTAAGCAGAGATACTGTAGGATGTGGCAATTCCACTCCAATTCCAATACCCAAGAGAAATAAAAACATATGTGCATGAATGTTCACAGCAGCATTACTCATAGTAGCCAAAGGGGAAAAAGTGAACAGCCCAAATGCCCACTAATTGATGGATAGATAAAATATGGTATATCCATACAGTGGAATACAATCAACCATAAAAAGGAATGAAATGCGAATATATGCAACCGCATGGACGATCCTTGAAAACATTATGCTAAGTGAAAGAAGCCATCACAAGGAACCATATACTATCATAGTATGATTTCCTTTAATATAAAGTGTCTTAAACAGACAGATCTAAAGAGAAAGAAAACAGATTGGTGTTTGCCTAGCGCTGGGGGAATGAGATTTGCAGGGATTGATAACTAAGGTGTTTGGGTTTCTTTTTAGGATAATAAAAATGTTCTAAAATTGATTGTGGTGATAGATGCACAGCTTTGAACACACTAAAAGCCACTGAATTATACACTTAATATGTGTAAGTTGTATGCACGCAAGTTATTTCTCAATAAAGCTATTAAAAAATAAGTGCAATCTTGAAATAAGATAAATCTGCCTTATTAACCAATTCTAAGAAATAGCTAGGGAATTTGTATAAACAAAAAGAGCTCTCGATTGTGAAATAGATCTCTATCGTTCTAAGGAACCAAGGAGCTTAGTAGTGAATGGCGAACGTTAGTAACGTAAGTACGTCCGTAGCAGTGGGAAGTCCGATGCGCCTGGCTGTGCCTTCGTCGTTCACGAAGGAAAGCTGAGCTTGTGTGATGTGAACAGCACTTTCCAGGCGTTTGGCCTCATTTGGTGCTGCTCAGATGTGTGAGAAATTACACAGTGACTACAAGCCACCCTCCCAAAGAACATCTGTGCTCTGGAAGCTCAACCCAAGTGTTTTCTGCTAAAACGAACATTGACACGAGGTGGGAAATCATGAATAGATTAAAGTCAATAGAATGAATTTTCTCCATTTAAAGATTTTTCACTATAAAAACATTTTAAACGATTCTTGCCTTCTCTTCCCCCGACTGACAGCAGAATAAGGGGTTGGAAACGATGAAATATTATACCTAAACAAGAGCAGAAAAATTGAAATTGTCACTCATGCTTAGATGGAATAGCATAGTCTGTTCATGAAATGTGCTTATAGTCCTGCTCTTATTCTGCATCAGAGCCATATCCTCTCACAGTAAATGTGTACCTGTGTCACAGAGAATCCGACATGCAAACATTGTTTATGTACCTATCAGTGTTATGAATTTTTAGTTTTATTCCAAAACACGTTTAAGAACTACTACACAAATGTCCAGCTCAAAGATTACCCTGGGGGGGTCCATACCAAAGATATGCTTTTAGATACGTCATGAAGCATGGATTCCCAAGATTCCAGTATAGGAGCCACCAATGTTTCCATTTTTCCTTAAGTACTTAGTGTGCGAAGGTTAGGTATGCTGATAGTAAGAATTTTTTGTACGTAACACTATATTACAATTTGGGGAAATTTTGCAATATACATCCAGGAAGATGGCTTTAAAAATAATAAAAACTTGCCGAGACAGGTTTGGCTCAGTGGATAGAGTGTCGGCTTGTGGACTGAAAGGTCCCGGGTTCGATTCTGGTCAAGGGCATGTACCTTGGTTGCGGGCACATCCCCAGTGCGGGGTATGCAGGAGGCAGCTGATCGATGATTCTCTCTCATCGATGTTTCTAGCTCTCTATCCCTCTCTCTTCCACTCTGTAAAAATTCAATAAGATATATTTAAAATAATAATAATAATAATAATAATAATAATACTAAAAACTTGAGCTCTTACCACAAACACCTCTGAGGACAATGCATTCAAATTACAGCTTACATAGAAATAATCTAGTTGAGAAACCTTATAAAACACAGAAACCAATCCTGGGAAAGTTGTAAATTTTAAAAGAATTGCCAACAGCAGAAGCACAATCAGACTGCAGTGCTTCTCAGGTTCGGGAGGATTCTGGAGAAAGGAACAAACGTACAAAGCTACCTGTGTACAGACACACGCATACTGCGCCATAATGAAAAACTGTCCCCAAGGTTCATAGCCTAAGCACGTTATTGCATTATTTCCTATCAAAGGCCTGTCATGTTCTGGCTGCAGGGGAGCGTGGGTACTTAATATGAAGTGCTGGCAGAGAAGCTTGTGCCAGGGAAAGTAAAGAACTTGGTTGGCAACACTTTCTTCAAGTGCCTGACAGCTGCTGGGACGTGTGTGTGTGTGTGTGTGTGTGTGTGTGTGTACAAACATAAAGTATATTAAAATAATTTAAAACATCACACCTGTCTTATGCTTCCTTGCTTTTAGAAATGTAATGAAATATCTGGTATTTGCTTCAAAATAATCCAGTATTGGAGAGTCTGTATGTGGAGGAGGGGGCCCAGGCATATTACAGATCAAATAAGAGAGAGAGAGAGTGTGTGTGTGTGTGTACACATCTATATATACAGTTTTCCCCCCAACAGTACTGACCAGTCCTGCTAGTATGGATGTCATTTTAACAGGCTGGAGGCTGTCAATCATCCTGCTCTTCTTTAGAAGCATCCGGAAAGATGAGCCATCCCCTCCTTCTGACTGTGACACTTGCCCCAGAATCTCAGAGCTCAGGTACTAACTGGCCAATCTGAATCCAATGGCCTGCGAGAGGAACCCTCCTTAGTAATTTAGGGAAGTTTCCTCCCTCTGAAGAAAACTCAGATGGGAATTCAAGCTCTTGTTTAGAAAATTAAACAAATACAACGGTGGCCAGACCTCGTTCCTTCATGAGGAAGGCCAGGAAACGGACCCCTGAAAGCAGGTCATATGGCTTGCTGCCTGGGGACCTGAGATTATTGGGAAGATCTTCTTCATGAAGGAGCTAATAAGAAGTTGATCCTGCCTGGAGAAATGAATTTGCAGACACAGTCAGTAAGACTTGGGAACATAGATTCTATCCAGCCTCAACACTGGCTGCGTTGCTTCGGCAGGTCCATCCTCCAGCAGAGAACTCCACCACCAAAACCTTCTTGCTGCTTATCATGAAATGCCCACTACATATGGAGCACAGGGGAGGCAGGGCAGACACTGTGTCCCGGAAACATAATGCATGGCATTGTCACAGAAAGCCTTGTCTGGCTTAGAACCCCCTCTGTCCCAACCCCACCCACCTCTCTCTCCGTCTATCTCTCAGTCTTTCTGCTGGTAGAAATGCCAGCATCTCTTTACTTGACTTTATGAGACACAGAGAAGCCTTTTATAATGGAATACAGGTCCCCAATAATTTCCAGGATAAGCAGTTCACCGAGCAGAAGTCCATTTAAATCTGACTCAATAGATGGCCATGTGTGTGTAGTCCTGTGGTTTGCTCTGCATTTTTCTGTGTTATTTCATTTATACAAGTGGTAAGCATTCATTTTAGTGAAGTGATTTTTTAAATAAAACCGTATGGAGTAAATAATACAGCTACTCTTTTGGGAGCATGTGCTAGTGAGCAGGGGCCAGGGGAAAGCCAGGGACGGCTTCCTGGAAGAGGGGGTATCTGAACGAATTGTAAAGTGGTGATTCTCAAGCCCGGGTGCACAGTCCAGTCCCCTGGAGAACTGTAAAGAAACATCGGTTCCCAGGCCTCATTTCACACCAATTAATTGAAGAATTCTGGATTCTGGGTGGGGTGGGAGGTGGAGTCTGGGGGCTACATCCCATGTAGTGTAACCGGAATCGGCCGGTACAAATTCTCATGTGCATGCCAGAAGTGAGAGGCGCAGCAGCGGGTGGCTCATGCAGAAGCACCATTCCCACCCCCCCCACCCCACTCCCCGTGTACCCCCCTTCTAGCCCTAGGCCCAGCTTTCCAGTGAGTTCATCAGGCAACGCGCTGTCCTGGAAACCATTCCGTGTCCACAGAAGGAAAGCAGCCCTTCACATCCCTTCCCGCAGACCACCGGTCCCAACAGTGGTTTGACAGAAATGATCAAATCTTATCTTTCTCAGAGAAAAACTCCTTTTTAAAGAAAACCTTAAACTTTTCTTTGTGATTTAAAAAAAGAAACGTGGAGAAACTTCTTTCAAACCAGAACCAACCAAAACCACAGGCACACTTGAAGCAGCTGAACCTCACAGATAAGAAATCCCGGCTCACACAGGCCCACACTCTCTGGAAAGTCTCCTCTCACAGAGCCTGGAGCCCGGGGCTTCTGATCTTCCAAATAAACACTAACCCCATCTGCACCACAATTATTTTCTCCATCAACACTCACTCTGAGGGTGGAGGTGACCACAGGCTGCATCCTGAGCCAGTGGCTGGTGGCAGCCAATGCCACAGCCGGCCCCACCCCAGCTGGTGTTCCCAGAGGGCTGGACCAGGTCCCTGTCCCGACCCAGTCACATGACATCTGGGCACTGGGTTCAATTCTGGAAATAAAGCCCTTCGGAGGGCCTGGAAGACCTGGCACAGGAGAAGGACTGGGACACCTCGCCATGCTCAGGTGTGTGCCCCCGAAACCATGCAGTAAAACCCATTGTCTCCTGCCCCCCAGGGGGCAGTCAGGGCCACGCAGACTCCCACTCAGGAGCCTGGACCATGAGGATGGACTGTTCAGGAGGCAGCTGACGGCCACCTTCCAGGCTGGACAGGGGATTCCCACTCGGGGTGCCCAGTTACCTCCACCTGCCCTTCCCTCACACAGCCTCAGGGCCCGGCTCCCCTGGAAGCTGAGCGGCTCCCGTCTGAAGGGAAAGTTTCTGTGGTTGAAACCCTGTCAGGCGCCTCTTCTCTCTGACTCCTCCTCTGTGAGGCCATCCTCCCTGAGGTGACTTTGCTGGGAACCTCACAGGGAACCCCAGTTCGTATGGCGTTTAATGGCGAAAGAGTCAGGGGTGAGGAGAGCAAGGCAGCCCCCCAAAATCAAAACCAAAACCAACCAAACCACAAAGGCTTTGTGTCTGCTAAAGAGTTGTCTCCTGACTAGGGAGCTGGAAACTGGAGGGTCAGGAAGAGGGATGGTGGCAGTGCCCCTTCTCTACTTCGTTCCCTGCTGGGCCTGCCCTGCCTCGGCCACATGACCCTGTGCTATGGAATCACAAGTCAGTCACATGACCCTGTGCTATGGACTCACAAGTCGGTCACATGACCCTGTGCTATGGACTCACAAGTCGGTCACATGACCCTTTGCTATGGAATCACAAGTCTATCTCCCAGCCACGCTTTCAACTTCTGGAGGTCAGGGAGCTCGCCTCCTACATTTCAGTGCCCTGAGTCCTCCGAAGTGGCTGGTTCATAAAATAGCTCAGCAAATGCTTGTTGGATGAGACTGTCTGTGATGGAAAGGTAGACATTGTCTGGGGCAGCTAGACTTCAAAGGCCTTGTCTACACCCAAATCCCCCCCCCCCAAAAAAAAAGAGGCAAAAAACAAAACATTGAATCACCCAGATTTCCTTTCTATCTGACATAAAAACGCCTCTTTACCCCTCAGATAGGTCTCCCATTTTACCCACCACCACCCTCTCTGATGGCCATTGCTTGGCCTCTTCCCCATGTTTCCGATCAGCCCTGGAAAGAGAGGAAAGCGGGACCAGCCCGGGGCTGAGCTGCTTCCCGGCTGGTGTCCAGGCGCCATGACAAGTGCGGACACGCCGGGAGGTGGGCTTGTCTGCCGCTTTGGTGAGCCGGAGGCCCTGCTCCCAGCCCGGAGGCCCTACTCCCAGCCTGGAGGCCCTGCTCCCAGCCCGGAGGCTGCGCGTGGAGTGTGCTGCCTGCGTGATTCCGGGGCCACACACTGGGCTGCAGCTCTCAGGGTAACACACTGGGTGTTGCGTAACCAGTGACAGTATTTGGGGCGAGGCACGGTGACGAGGGGATCACACCCCAGGCTGCGGGGCAGAAAGCAGTCCCTCCAGCGGGGAGGAAGGAATTCCCTGACTCCCACGTTGTCACTGGATGAACTTCATGGTTTCTTCAACTTCCCTTTCATTGGAAAGGGACCACAGGCCAAGGACATGCGTGGAATCCGGAGGCTCACTTACACGCCCCGAAGTGCTCTCTTCTTGCTCAGCATTTTCATTTATCCGATGCGGACCGTAGGACGGCTCCTGCTGCAGTGCTCCTACTGCCAACAGCCCTGAGCAGATGCTGGGCCCGGGGTCAGTCCGCACAGCCTCCCACCCCGGGACACAGGCAGCTTTCACCTTCATTTTAGAGAATGAGAGGGAGGCTCAAAGCACCTCCTCTTCCCTGCCCGAGAGAGGACCCCCCCCCCCACACACACACACACACTAAAATGTAAGTGTGGGGAGAGGGAACAAACCAACCATTCCTTTCCTCGTACATAAGTGCTGGAGTATTTCAAACAGGCCTCCGTGCTCAGCAAGTCGTGGCGATGAGTAGCTTATTAAATGTTTCTTCAGTTTTGGCAAGTCCTGAACAAACCCTCCACATGTGCGCCAAGTAAGAACTGTCCAGCTCGCCCTGGCCGGTTTGGCTCAGTGAATAGAGCATTGGCCTGCGGACTCAAGGGTCCCGGGTTCAATTCCGATCAAGGGAATGTATGTTGGTTGTGGGCTCATCCCCAGTAGAGGGTGTGCAGGAGGCAGATGATTGATGTTTCTCTCTCATCAATGTTTTAACTCTCTATCCTTCTCCCTTCCTCTCTGTAAAAAAAATCAATAAGGTGTCCCTCTTCCACAGTGATTTGAAGCATTTTAGAAAAGTATGTTGATTTAAAAAACATTTTCAGTAAGTGATGGAGATTGCCAAGACTAGAAAAATCAGATTTGAGGTCAATTTCTTAAAATCAATCAAATTGTCTCTTTCCTGATGGGAGTACAGAGGCCCTGCCTTCCTCCCTCCCGTGTAGTTGAAATTGGAATTTACATAAGTTGGTGATTTAAGCGAGGCAGGGAAATTCTCCCTCCCCACCCAGCATACATCATGCTGGGTCTTACTAGCCCTTTATCCTCATGTACCCTTGGTGCCTAGCTCAGTGACTGATGTAGTCAGAGCTCAAAAAGTAGCTGTTAATGAATAAGTGAATGTTCACAGGTCAACTTCACGCATGTCACAACCCTACCTCCTGTGTGCTTCCCACAGGCCCCGGACATCACTGGTGCTGTTGACAGCCCCCTAGCAACCTTTTCCTTATAATGTGCCCACCTCCACAGTGATGGCTTGTCACAAGGGACGATCCCGCCTTCCAGAAAACCGGTGACAGGAAAGATTTCCTTTTAGGTTAGTGACTGAAGAGGAACGGACACTTAGAACGAGAAAGGAGGAGAGCACTAGCTTTCAGCAAAGACTCAGGAGTGAAGAGGAAGGCGATAATTTCGTCTACAGAGCACAACCTGAAATGGAATTTAATTATCACCTAGTGAATTCAATCGGAGGAAGCCAGCCAAACCAACTCATATTTCTGGCATGAACTGTCTAGCTTGGCTGTCCATCCCAACCAAATCAACAGTAAACCGGTGCCAAACTCCTGTTTTATTGTGTGGCGTATTGGCACAGACATACTCTTCTTGTTAAAAATAAATAAATAAAATAAAAAAGGTGCTTGAGCACAAACCCAGCAGCTTCTGGAAGGCTGACACACACCTTCCATGTTGGGAAGGATTGGACTCTCAGCTTCAGGAGGAAGAGGACACGACTTGCAGGGGTTCTTGGGCCACAGCTCACACATGAGGTCTCAAGGACAAGAGCCTAACCCAGATTCCTGGAGTCAATCAAATGTGCAGCGTTTTCTCCAACCAAACACCTGACCCCAGAGAAGGAAGAAGGGGCTCATGCACTGCGATCTCGGCCTGCACAGGCCCTGGCACGCTTGACCTTATGACCTTACGAGCACTAAGGCTGTTCAGCCTTTTCCTATCGGGAAGTACTTCCTACGAAAGGGTGACCTGTGAGTCCTTAGTCTTGGGTTCCTGTCAGGGGCTGAAACGCCCAGCACAGCCAGGACACCAGGCGGTGAACACCAGCGAATGGGGAGCAGGGATTTCCCCACGGCTGTTTGTTCTGTGGCCAATGAATGTGGTGTTGAGAAGCTGATTCCATGTAGCGTTAAGCTTTGACATGGTGACAGATGAGACTCAGAATGAGACCCAGGGTGACCCCATGGATGCACGAGCTAATCAGTGCATCTCTGCTTTATCTCAGACACTCAAGCCCCGAGGGTTACACAAGCTGGTTGCCTTGCGGCGTTTTGTTGTTAGTTGTACGAACACATAAAACTCTAGAGGTGCTTAGACTATCCAGGATTTCGGGATCCTCTTGAAAACCTAGAAGATTGGGCCCTCGTTGGACACCTGGAAAAGACAGGCCGGAGCTGGTAATTTTTAGGTCCCGTTAGTCTCCTGGCCTCCCTCTGCCTACACTGCCCCACCAGCCGGCCACGTCCCACGTATCATCGCGCTGGTCTGTGCTGCTTCTCCTGCCGAACAGAAACACTTCTCTGAATCTGTGACGCCAGCAGAGGAGGAAAGCGAACAGCAGCCGGAAATGGCAGCTTCGTAAGTGGAGGTCACCTGCCCAGCCACGGGAGGCATCTCAGCTTGCTTTTCCCATTCAGAAGAGTGGACCCTGACTCTGTTCCCTCCTCAGCAATGCGGCCCCTAGGGACATCTCCTTACACACCGGGCACCCTCAGGGGGGCGTAATCTGCAGAAGTACCTCCTCCCTCTCCTTCCCGCCGCGCGGTACCCCGCTTTGGTGTAGAATCATTGCTCTAAAAACGGAAGGAAATGCTCCTCGGATCAATCCGGCAGTCCGACGAACCCTAAGTATCTAAGTTAGCTTGGCAATGACTTCTCTGAGACTGACACCTTCAAAGGGTCTTTGGCAAACGAAATAATTGTGCCCCTTGTCTTCACACAGGCCTGGAAAGAGAGCCACCACTTCTTTCTTAACGGCCCCAAGTGACAGCATCCCAAATGTGCCATTAGGTTACTTTTAAAAATAAAGTTCATTAGATCGTAATGCTGTCTGAATTTACCACCTTTGTCAAAAAAGCCAGCTCTGAGCTTCTGAAGTAGTCTGTATTCCTCAAAGTCAGCAACTTAGGGGCAGCTCCTGCATCCATAATCAACCTTTCACTGGCCAGGCAAGCTTCCCCAAATAATCTTAGTGAACGAGTGGTCTTCTCAGATTCGCCTGCTTTCCTATGTCCCTTCTGAATAACCTCCTCTGGAAAATTACCAAGCCTTGCTGCACTGAAGCCGTGGCTTTTAGGACAAGCTCCCTTAATGAATTTATAAAGGAAGGTAGCAGCCTCTTGACCGGGATCTGGTTACATTTTAAAAGTTCATTCCATACGGGCTGTTTGCAGCTTAGCCTGCCTGTCTCTTTAACAGCCACATTATAAATATGGATGAATTCACTGAGGTTTACCCACAAATGTCCCTTCAGCCATGCAAAAGGGATTGCCTCAGACTATTTTTTCCCAGCACAGTTACTCAATGAAGTCTCTTACTCCTTCCATAAATTTGACGCGTTAAGTATTAGAAAATACCAGGAAATGCCACTTAAGGTTAACCATCAACCAGGCCGGCTGCTGAGGGGAAGCAGTGCTCTCTCCACCGCTTCCCAGTGGGACTCTCCCCTCGTACAGGGACACACGGGGTGCTGGGCACCATTGCCAGAAAGCGGAAACCTCGAAACTCCGATGCCGCCCTCGGAGAGAGAGGATGGAGAGCCAGGACGCCTCCGTTTGTGCCCAGGAAAACGGCGGCACTCGGTTCAGGTGCCAGCCGTGGGGTGGGGAGGAGGGACTCCCCCTCCAGAAAACACCAGGGCGGAGGTGGCTTCTGCCCCGAACTGCTGCGAAGCGCTTGCTCCCCAGCTCACAGGCGTGTGGATGCCAGCACGTGGCGGTGCCCTCATGTGAGCACTGACCTGACCTGGTGGAGATCGCCCCTGGTCCTCAGCGGGCCAGGCCAGGCCAGGCCAGGTTCAAACCCAGCCTCCCGGGCATCCTGTCCACGTGGTGGTTTTACGGGCCAGGCCCCTCCAGCGGGAGGCCCTGTGCGTGCAGCCACTCATCTGAATACCTGGGCGAGCGGGGGCAGCACTGCCCGGCCAGGTGGGGAGGAGAAACCTGGCAGAGTTTCTGTCCGAGTAGCGGCCAGCCCCCCAGGGCACTGGCCTGTGCCCCGTGACCTGGGAGCTGTCCTGTGAGGTTCCCATTACGCAGACGTCTTGCGAGGAGATTGCAAACGTCCTGAGAACCCCCTGGGCGGGGAGAGGGGCGCAGAGCCAGCTCGCCTAGGTGGGGGACTGTTGCCTACGGGGGGACCGTGAGCCAAGGGGGGGAAGAGAGGTCAGGGTGAGTAAAACCCAGCTCTGGGCTTCAGCTTCGGCCCAGGAACCGCCCTGCAGGGCAGCGCCTATGGGCACTCCCCCTCCAGGTCAGCGGAGGGCGGTGGGGAAGGAGGGGAGTGGGCAGGAGGAACAGCCATGCTTCCCTGCGGCATCTGGGCTCCATGGGCGCTCACCAAGCGCTCGAGCGCACGCACACACACACACACACACACACACACACACGCACACATGCACACACACACACATGTACACACACGTACACACACACACACGCACACGTGAGGAGGGCACTGCTGTCTGCTACCACAGGAAGGGATGCTACCCTGCACACTCTGCCCTCCCTGGAAACCCGTGTCCACTGACAAAATGCCAGGATGGGGACCACTCTCTCACCCCTCCCCCTTCTCCCACAAACCACACGGTGACGGGGGAGGGGACACTGGGGAAGGAGCGGAATCTGCGGGTTCACCAGGGAGAGCCGAGCTGGCAGCGCGTTGGCAGTGCGTGGTGAGCATTACCTCTGGCCAGGGCTTCCCAGGAGGCTCTGCTCCCGTCCCGGGGGCTCTGAGAGCAAGTATCCTGCAGCAATAGCTAACAGGTGGCCAACCAGACGCTCTCTGGTGGGAGAGGGTGAGAAAACAGGCCTCTGGGCGCTCTGTCACCCAGGTCGGCGGGGTCAGAGACGTGCTGTAGGGTTTAGCAGGGCCCCTCCTTCGTGGCGAGGCAGACCAGATTATGTGCCTGTGTTTTTTTTCTTTTTCTTTTTAAAAATATATTTCTTTATTGATTTCAGAGAGGAAGGGAGAAGGATAGAGAGATAGAAACATCCATGATGAGAGAGAATCATTGATCGGCTGCCTCCTGCACGCCCCCTATTGGGGATCGAGCCCACAACCCGGGCCTGTGCCCTTGGCCAGAGTCGAACCTAGGACCCTTCAGTCCGCAGTCCGACGCTCTATCCACTGAGCCAAACCGGCTAGAGCTATGTGACCGTTTCAGTGTTTCCTCTTGTGGTCGGTAAAACACAAGGTGCTATCACTCATGCATCACTAAAGCCGCCCTTCCATCATCTTGAAGGAACTTTTCCTTTCTTCCCCAGAACAGAGCATGCATCTAGCAGGAACCCAAAGAGCATGTTTCCTAAGCAACCGCGGGCCCCCGTCTGACACCGCCCGCGTACCTGTGACGAGGCTGGAGATGATCAGCGGCAGCACCAGCATCTGCAGCATCCGCATCAGGAGCTCCCCCGGGAAGGAGAAGTACTTGACCTCGCGGTAGGTCATTTTGTACGGCCGGAGCGTGAACCCGAGGATCGTCCCTGAGGGGGAGAGGAGAAAAAGGAGGAAAACAGTCTTTTTCAAACCAAAGTAACAGTCCTAGAAAATGGAATAAGGATTGTCTGGTGGCCATGCCTGTTGGACAAGAGTAACTTTATTGAAGCAATAATCAGGTGTGCCCATCTTTTCAGTCCGTCCGGGAGGGGAGGGCTGAATCCAGGGCTCCAAGCAGAACTGATAGGGAAGTTCTTTGTCTGACTTAAATGCAGTGGAATCAACGTGGACGTGGCTCAGCACAGAGTTACAAAGATGGGGCATAACTAGGAGACAAATGATGTATGCCCGAACAAGGCCATATAAAGAAACAAAAGCCTTAGTATAATGAAGTCCCTACGTACAGCAGATGTTCAGAACGGCTAGCATAGCGGCCTATAATGGGTGGTGTAATTTTATTTTTTCCAAAAGAAATCACACACTTCCTCTGGTCCACACTGCTAACCCAGTTGCATCATTCCTGTGCTCACTCACCACTCTTTTTACATGGTCTTGGCATCCCCTGGGCAACTGTATTGTACAGTCGTGTTAGTTGCTGGCAAGAGAAGACTGCTAAATGGGCAAAGACATTTTTCCCAACAATTTTCCCCTTAAACTCAGAGGAAATTAAGGAAAAGACACAGCAATTTTCTCCTCAATTTTCCTCCTGCTCCTGAAACTTTAAAACATATGTTAAATATAATAACTTTATGTGTAAATCAAATTGCACATGCTACCTTTTGAAATATTTGGAAATGAACAAAGATAGTGATTAAATTTTACTACTTCTCCCTTGCCCTAATTTACATTCTTTGCCCCCAAAATTTAGTTGTTCCATTATTGTAACTGTTTATTTTTATTTTTTTGCCCAGCTATTACTAACATGTGTCTAGATGTAGCTATTCATGTAAGCTACTGATTAGGGAATTGGGAGAGAATCCTGGGTAGACACAGCTTTTCCAAAGGATGCAAGCAGTCTTTCCAGGAAGATGCACCAGCCTAACTTCTTATGATTTGGGGCACGAAGTTCATTTCCATTGTCACTTCAACTCCAATTTCAACTCTTGGCTCTCAGCAGCCATGAAGCATCTATTCTTTGATGACATACTCTGAGACTCCAATTAGAGTCTGTATCTATGTGACTAAAAAATAAAATCTGGCTCACTCAGTGTTCAGGGTCCTCGGGAAAATATGTATTGCTTTTTATCCTAATGTAACAGTAATATGTTTGAGAGAGAAAGGTTGATTTGGAAAATGTATAAAAGTGTCAGCAAAAGTCTGCCCATCTTGGTTCCACCACTTACATAGCACATGCTCATGCTTTACTGAGCTCTTAGTATATGCCCGGCATTGTTGGCTGTGCTTTGCTTGTGTTAGAAAATTTAGGCCTCACTAAATTTAACACCCAGGAGGTACCGATGGAGAAATCTAATTGCAGGGAACTTAAAACTTGTCCAATTCCAACAGCTACTCAATCTCAAAGTCAAGTAGCTACTCAAGTGGCAGAGCTGGGAGTTAAGCCCAGGTGGTTCGGTCTCAGACCTCACATCCTTTTGGTTTTTCTGTGTGTGTGCGTGTGCATGTGCGTGCGTGTGTGTGTGTGTGTGTGTGTGTGTGTGTGTGTTTTAATTGATTTGAGAGAAAAGGGGGGGGAGGAGAAAGAGGGATAGAGAGACAGAAACATTGATGAGAGAGAAACATCATTGATTGGCTGCCTCATGCACACCCCCTTCCTGGGATTGAGCCCATAAACTCGGGCATGTGCCCAGAACATTGATGAGAGAGAAACATCATTGATTGGCTGCCTCATGCACACCCCCTTCCTGGGATTGAGCCCATAAACTCGGGCATGTGCCCTGACCAGGAATAGAACTATAATCTCGTGGTTCCTAGGTCAACGCTCAAACACTGAGCCATGCTGGCCAGCAGATCTCACATTCTTGAGCATCTCATATACTTCCTGCCTCTCCACTTAAGGGAAAGACAATCGCGGTCATTTCAGTCATCACTGTCACTGCCTTTATATATATACATACACATGTCTGTGTACCTTTTTATTAAGTGGTTTCTTCAAGAGTTATAAACTTTCATTTCCCTCCCTCTTCCAAGTTTAATACATCTTTAATTCAGTTTTACTTCTTTGATTGTTTGCTTGCTTTGTTTTAAGATATTGAACTTGGTTTAGGGTAAGGCATTGACTTCCGAGTTTCAGTGTACACAGGAATTGCACAAGATTCTGGTTATACCTGTGTCTTTCCTGCTTATTCATACCAAGGCTTTCTCTTCTAATAAGTAAGTAAATAAATAAAGATTTATGCATTTTTACTTTACTTCTAGTCACATGTAATTTCACTGGAATTATGTTTGCTGACCTTTATTTAAATGAATTAAAACAATTATAACAAAAACATATACACAGTAAACACAGGAAACTCGCTTTGGTCACTTGGAATTTGAACATATCAAGCTATTAGAACTTTTCTATATCCTTCAAGTAACTATTTAAGACCAGATTTGGGTTTACAAGGTCATCTCTAAGTTGGCTATTACTAGAAATGTCTCTATTCATGTACAACATTTCCAAAGGTGAGTAGGATCCACACTAATCCAGAAGATCTATTTAAGTTATAATTTAGGAAAAATAAGTAGAATAGCTGCTCTACAAATGACACAGGCTAAGCAAGGGTCAAGTCAGTGTAGATGGAGGAAGAGATTATTCTTTCTAAACACTAGGGGCACTTGATCCCAACCCCCAAGGTCCAATCTTTGCCAACAGGGACTTTACTCCCCTCTACAGCCACACCAGCTGCACGCTTTCCTCCTTTTCCTCTTCTGGGGCTCCATGCACCTTCTCTACTCTTCCTCCACCGAACCCCACATTGTCTCAGTGCAGCCAGTTTTCCTCTAGGGGTTAGGAGGGAAAGTCAGCCGGCTCAGTGAATGGATTCTGGGCACCACGTGAATGATGAAGTCTCTTAACTGCCCAATCTGCCAAATAAATATCTAACAGAAAACAGCAAGACAGTCAAGGAGCCAACATCTCAAGAGGTGGTGAGATTTTTTTCTTCTGTCTCCTTCCAGTCAATAAGCTGGTTTGCTTGGAAGTACTGTCCTGATATCAATAATCTGGTCTGTCTCAGTTTCTTTACATTCTCCAGTGAAGGAACCACATCTTCTAAAACTCCTACTTATAACAGGGACACCAGAGGAAACATCACCTATTTATAAGGGCTAGTTTTAAGTCAAATGCTTTGAAAACAGGAGTTGTTTAGACTAATAAATATTGTTAATACATTAAATTAGTTTTGTTCCTGACTATGCTTTGATCTGTTTACTATCTCTGGGTTTCCCAAGTGAGCCATGTCTACTCTTGGGGAAGAGATCATGTTGGGGAAGGGGAAGATTTATTGAGCCCTTAGTATGTGTTAATGGGGGCATGAGCCTCCTCGCAGCTGTATGAAGTAGATATTATCATGTCTATTTTCAAGATGAATACACAAATTCATCTTATTCAAGGTTACAGAACTAGGGGATCTAAACAAAGCCTTCTACTACCTTCAATGCTTCTTCAACACAAGCACATCCTTGCAGCCTGAGTCTAGCTCCTGGGTGTTCAGCCTCTCTAAACTCTAACCTGTGGGAGCATTGGAGTGATCGTCATGGATCTGCTAGAGGTGTCTTGGGGGCACCCAGCACATCTTGAAACCCATTTCAGGTCCTACACACGAGGACGCCAAAATATGGCTATTTGTAGCATGTCACTGACTCTCCTATTACGGAATGATTAAACTTGTATGAAATTTATTGATTAACATAGTCCACCTCGTCCTTCCACCGCACACATTTGAATTCTTGGAAAGCATCAGCAGCAAAGGTGGAAAGGACATCCCATAAAAACCTGCTTCAGGTTCCCATGGGTAATGACAACAGCTAACGGTCCTCAGCACATGCATGACCCAAGACCTCACAAGGACACTGCCTCACAGGACAATGGAGGCCAGGACTAGGAGTGCCCGGGACCCACAGATGCAGGACCAGAGCCACTGAGAAGCCAGGAAAACTGCCGGAACCTCCCAGATGGCTCAGGTTGGAGCGGTGGTCCATGGAGAGGGGGATCGGTCTGCTTGCCCAAGGCCAGGTGAGTGCCCCACGAAGTCTTCACACCACTTATCCAATCCAGGCCCCAGGCTCCTACTCACTATGGTCCTGCTACTAATTTAAAGGGCCCAAGTGAGTACAAAATATAATGACTGGCTTTTTGTTCTGTTTTGAATTAGGTTAACTAACTGCAGAGCTTAAGCTGGGAAAAGGTTTTGTTGAACTTACTTAATGAAGTCAACACAAACTTACTTAATGAAGTCAACACAAATTGTTTCTCAATTCAAACAAAATATCCTTTTCTAGCATTTTCCAATTCAAACAAAACACCAATTTCAAACAAAATACTCTTTTCTTGCCTGGCCAGCTGGCTCAGTGGTTGAGCATTGACCTATGAATCAGGAGGTCACGGTTCAATTCCTGGTTGTGGGCATATGCCGATGTTATGGGCTTGATCCCTAGCATGGGGTGTGCAGGACGCAGCTGATCCATGATTCTCTCTCACATCAATGATGTTTCTATCTCTCTCTCCCTCTCCGTACCTCTCTGAAATCAATAAAAATATACATTAAAAAAAATACCTTTTTCTTCAGCTTTCTGCTCCTACCAGCATTAGGGTGAATTCAGGGTGATGAGATTGGCTGGCTATCAGCATCCAATCAAGAGGAAATGCTCTGAATGTGAATCTGCTTTTTTTTGGGTGAGCACTTCAGGGTTCTGATCACATTCTATCCCAGCAACAAAAAGCTCTCCCTGAAGCATGTTTTCCCAGCTTGATGCTCAGGCTTCTCAGAGCGCCCCCCACCTGCTATTCAGATCAACTCAAGGAGCTGGTGGTGGGGGAGGCAGCTCGCGGCCTCTGCAGAGCGGACCCCATTAGTGGGCACTTACGTGCAGCACATTGATCGATGTTCCCAGAACCAACGAAACCCTTTGCGGCCACCCGACCTTTAGAGCAAAGGAGCGGATGCTTATTATTGATTACTCTGCAAAAATAACAGTAACAAGCAGTATGACCTCCCAACAGGGTCTGTGAGCGCTGAAGCAAACGCTGCTGAGTTCCCACCTTGGTGACATTATGCAATATGCAGATGTCACAAGCAAGGTCCAGACTGCTCACTCTCAGTCAACAGTCTTCTCTCATTCTCATTTCCACATTTTAACCAGATTTCTAGAATCTAAAAAATATCTGCACCACTTCGGGTGATCAAAATGAACTCTGCTGGTTGAATGCTACGAAAAAGGATGCATTTTAATTTAAGTCCTTTCTCTCCCCTACTGTGGAAAGCTCAAGAAGAGAGTCCGTCAGGGGTTTCCTGTTTCCCCCGGGGAGTCTGCACAACAAACACTTCTTTGGAAGATTAAATATCACTCTGCTTTCTAAATAAGGCACAATGTGCACGCTGGAGCCCCAGGGAGGGGACATCGTGGGTCTGCTGTTGCAAGCCACACACACACACACACACACACACACACACACACACACATACACACACACAAACACTTTAAAAGCCAAAGGCCTATTTTAAGCATTTGGTCCATATTTAACCTGAAAAAACAAACAAATGAAAGAAACGCACTGAAAATATTAGAAAGTTATTTGAGAATTTAAAAATGAGTACGATTTGGAGCAAATCACCCAATTTACCTTTTGGCCAACGCTGGAGTTTGAAATAGTAAAGTTCCCACCTCACCTCCACACTGAGTCAGGAACAGATTGGCAGACCAGTGCCTTATAGAGTAATTACTCAGAATGCAAAATTCTCCAGAAAACGAGAGGGTCCCCCTAGACTGCTCAGATGCCAGCAGAGCATCTAAAAGTCACGTGACATTGGTCTCGGGAGGCCTCACGCTCTGAGGCTGGCCGTAAGAAAACCACCAAACACCCAACAGAGGTGGGCCCACTAGCTCTGCCAGCCTTACACTGCCCACCGGTCAACGGGCATCCGAACTCCGATGCAGCAAAACTTGGCCTATCGGTCTTCAGTCAGAAAGGGACCATGCTGGCCACTAGTATGCAAGCTCAAGGAAATACAAGTATTAAACATGTTTGCTGACAGTGGGTCACTGGTTTCACATGACAAAATACTACTATTTCTCAGCTAGGAATCCCCCCCCCCCACTTTTGTAACAACAAAACAAACCTAGCACTACTTTGTCTCAAGGTCACAGCTATCATGAGATGCAATGTATTAGATACGCTGTCGGATGTAGCAAGATCGCCGGAGTGACATACATCACCTTGGCCATATTCTCTTGGTTAGAAGCAAGGTCACAGGTCTCACTGACTCTGACAGGTGAGCTGCACTGAGTGGGAAGGGGTTCTGGGTAACCTGCAAAGTCTCTACGCCTATTCACCGAGCTACTTCTCCCGTGATGCAGACAAACTCATGGAGAAGATGCGCTCTAGATGTTCGGTGAATGAGTGATGTTGGGATTTGAGCCCCAGCACTGCCTTCACCTCTCATGTGATCTTCTGTATGCCTCAGACCTCCCACCCCCAATGTATAAACAATGAAGGGTTTAACATCACCCCCTTTTTAGCCTGGACTACTGTGGTACCTTCTAACTGGATTTCCTGCTTCCACTTTGGATCCCCACAGTCTATTCCCAGCATAACACACTGAGGGACCCTTTACAACATCCTCTCTGCTCCCTCCACCGGCTCCCCATCTCCAGGGGAGTAAAAGCCTGGGTCAGTGTTGGCAAACTCATTAGTCAACAGAGCCAAATACCAACAGTACAAATATTGAAATTTCTTTTGAGAGCCGAAAACAGACTTCTGCGCATGGGCCACGAAGTTTCAGTCACACTGTATGTCTGTGCCTGCACGTGGTATTTTGTGGAAGAGCCACATTCAAGGGGCCAAAGAGCCACATGTGGCTTATGAGCTGCAGTTTGCAGACCACTGGCCTAGGCCATGCAGTGTCTGTACCTGGCCTGCCTCCCTCGCCCCACTATGCTCTGACCTCTATTCCTTCGCCCCCTCACCTCTGCTTCAGCATCTGCCTCCTCGTTCACACAATCCCACTTTATGGCCTTTGTGCTAGCTCTTCTCTCTGCCTCAAGCTCCTCCCAGGCAGTCAAAAGCTTTCCTTGCTTTACGATTTAGTTCCAATGTCATCTTTCTTCATAAGGTCTACCCTAAACTTTCTTTTCCCTTGTCTCGCTTTCTTTCTTTCAGCATTTGTTATCACCTTCCAAAATACAATGTAATTTCTTAACTTATTATGCTTATTGTTTATTATTATCTCTGTCTGCTAAAATATAAGGTCCATGAGATCAGAGATTTTCTTTGTTTATTTTTTTCAGTTATGTTCACTATATATTAAGCCCGCAAAACAGTTCCTGGCATGGTAGGTGCTCAATCTATTGTTTTTTGGTGTTTTTTTTAAAATATATTTTATTGATTTTGTACAGAGAGGAATGGAGAGAGATAGAGAGTTAGAAACATCAATGAGAGAGTCATCGATCAGCCGCCTCTTGCACACCCCCTACTGGGGATATGCCCGCAACCAAGGTACATGCCCTTGACCGGAATCGAACCCGGGACCTTTCAGTCCCCAAGCTGACGCTCTATCCATTGAGCCAAACTGGTTTCGGCAATCTATTGTTGACTAAACGAACTCAGGATGTCTGCTGCTGTTCAGATGACCAGTAGGCATGAGTGCCTGACCCCCAGCTGGTGCTAAGGTGTCCCGGATGAAGGAGTCACTGTGCCACACAGTAAACCTTATTCCCCACTGTTCTCCGGCGCATAGCAGCCTACGTGCAGGAACACCCCCTCTTCCAAACGGTCATTCCTTTCATGAGCTGTGAGACTGGCTCTTGACTGAACCATGACGACTCGTGCTTATATTTCTAGGTTCACAAACGAGGAGTGATAGCTCCCGATCCCTAAATCCCTCACAGGCAGGTTTGTTTTGTTTTGTTTTGAAATGAAGGCCAGCAGGTGTGAAAGACCGTGGACGGAGAGTCACAGAAGAGGTTTTTGGACCTGGCAGTCAATTATGCTATAAGTACTTTACTGAAGTGATTTACGGTAACCTTCATAGCCAACCTACAGGATTGAATATCACTATCCTGCAGATGAGGAGACTGGGCCCTAGAAAGAATAAGCCATTTGTCCAAGGTAACATGGCCAGTGAGGTTGGCAGAATGAGGGCTCATACTTGGATCTGCCTGTTTCCACAGCCCAATATCTTCAAATCACATAATCTTTTGAGATTTTTTTTTAACCTGAAAAATGGGAGGGATCCATAGAAATAGGCGGTATCTAAGATCCTCTTGAAATTTATATTCTCAGCTAAATATTCAGAGTTTAAAGGAACCAAAGAACCATGTACACCGATAAAGCATTATAAAGCTTAGCTGCTTTGTATGAGTTCATCTCGTTTCTTCTAATGAATTCTACAGTCCTGGGTAGTGTATATGAAAACATGTAAGTCCAAAAAATGCTATGTCAATCTGTCATTACAGTAATTATGACAGGTATGCAATAAGTCATTATTTGAGGGACTGAATAAGAGTGTCTGTTTCAGAAATCGGCTAGATTGCAGCTCATTTTTGAGATGTCACAAGCGTGTCTCCAATCAGCCTAATGAGGCCGGTGGACATAAAGCTCCATGGATTGTTTTCACAAGGAGGCCCAGGGCATCGTAACGAAGTTACCTGCAAAAGGAGTCTGCTGGGTCCCGGTCTTTTGTTCCAGCCCAAACTTCCAGGCATTTCCAGAGAAGCCACCGTTTAAGGTAACATTTCAACTAGGGTGACCAGAAATCCCACTTTTGGCGGGATAGTCCCGATTTTCAACAATTTGTCCCGCGTCCCGCGGCGTTTTAAAAAAGTCCCGATGAATGGCCCACGCCTTTTTTTAAACATTTGACTGAAGCGTCTTCTACATCTTTCTGTTCCATGCTTTGATCTTCCTGAAACGTCATTTTGGGTCTGGGCTGGCTTCTCCTCAATGCCGCGTTAGTTTGCTTCCACAAGTTTGGAGAGCCACCAGTGCTCAGATTGGTGGTGAGTGGCTCACTTTCTGACCGAACAGCTTTTTTTTCCCAGGAGACCAGGAAGTGACTGTAAAAAAACCTTTGAACTCAGTCATTACAGATAGGCTTTGGGCTGCTTCCACCCCTGCGCCTATCTGTGATTAGTTAGCCGTTGGAGTTGCAAGGATACAGAGGCTGAAAACTCACACTGCAAGCCACGTGGCGGAGGCCTCCTGCGGGCTCACCATCCATCATATTGTGCAAAGCACCGCAACGCCAGGACTTGCAGAGCCCCGGGAAGTTTATTGACTCTCGGCTCTGTTTACACGACTACTTCATCTGCCTTAGCAAAGCCAATCTAAGCACACAAACATAAATAAGTGGATACAGAGACAACTTTGGCCAGAAGCAGAATCTTAAAGGTCTTGCCATCTCTTTCTTGATGCCTTCGCCTTCACTTTGGGTGACAAGCTGAAGACACCGGCAAGCATGCATCTCCCTGGGGTTCTGCCTTCCTTGCTTTAAAGATGGAATTTCAAGAGATGCTGCTGCTAAAAGCACGGGCCATCTTTTCGAAGGAAGAGCAGCCATTGTCCCTCACTGCTCTCATTAGGGACAAATGAGCCTCATCTTACAAGGTCCCGAACACAGAGTTCCTCACTAATGGCCCCGGGGGGCGCTCTCCCCGGGAGCAGCAGGCTGCGGCCTGGCAGTGCTGGGAGAACCGGAGAAGTCTCTCTGGGGACCGGAAGAATGGAGCTGCCCTCTGTGGAGACAGAAACTCAGCCTGGAAACTCAAAACCCCAGGGTGCCTTTCAGCATGCGGCTCCTCCATTTACGTCCGAACCTTTGATCCGCTGCCCAGTGAGAAAGAGGAGTGCCCTTCCCCACCTTATCTCAGTCCGTCTGGGGTGCACCCTCCTTTATCCAGTCCTGGCGCTTTGTTCTTCTGCTCTGTTTGGTTTCGAAACCACTGGAGGGTAGCCCTTAACTGGGCATCCTGGTGGGAATGGTCTTGGTCTTCCTAGGGCAGTGGTCAGCAAACTGTGGCTCGAGAGCCACATGCGGCTCTTTGGCCCCTTGAGTGCGACTCTTCCACAAAATACCACGGCCTGGGTGAGTCTATTTTGAAATAGTGGCGTTAGAAGTTTAAAAAATTTAGTCTCAAAAGCAATTTCAATCATTGTCCTCTGTGGGAGCCCCTTTCATGTCCTGCGTGGTTCAGGGTTCCCGTTCAGGGTTCGGGTTCTGGAGAAGGGCTGCACGCAAACTAAAGAGAGACTAGAAGAAATTTAATTTGGCGATATGGGGGGCCAGGCGGGAGCCCACCCCTAGTGGGAGGACTGCCACTAGGCTCTGGCCATGCTACCCCTTTAATAGAGACTATGAGATACACCCATTGCCCTTACGCAGGTTTGGGAAACACCCATAGGCCTCAGGCAGGGAATAAGGGGATTATCACATCAGTAGGGATTTACATGATCACAAGATGGGGAAGTTGCCTCCGTTACCATTGTCTCTATTAGACAGGGAGCGGTTGGCTCCGACCTTTCAGAGCTTCAAGGTGGACCAGCCTTTTTCATCTTTCTATCAGTGAGACGAGGATCGGTTTCCAGCAGTCCAGTTGATATTTGGCTCTGTAGACCGAAGAGTTTGCCGCCCACTGCCTGGGGAGTAAGCCCGGGGCAATTTGGACGGCAAGGCTGCAAGCCTTCCTGACGGGACTGGGTGTCCTGAAACTCTGCGTGTGTTTCCTCATCTCAGGGCAACGATACCGCTCCCCTCGCTGCCAGGCCAAATGCTTGGTGAGTGATAGCATCTCGGTGTTCCCAAAATACCGAGAGGGGCCGGCACCTGGAATGCACGGCTGGGAGGCTGCTGCTCACATTCCAGCCGCCTCTGCCCCGCAGCCAGGCTCTTCCCGGCCGGCTCACTCGGAAGGCTGCGGCTCCCTGACGGCCGGGCCGGCCAGGGCTGAGGGCAGCGGGGGCCTCCCCGTGTCCCCTCGCCGTGGCCATCACACCCAGAGGTCCTCGGAAGTCAAGGCAAGAGAAACAGGCTGCTTGTCAGAGGGGAGAGGATGGACTGGGAGGTGGTCAGGACGGGAAGAAGGTCCCTCCAGCTGTACAGGGTCCGACCCCACACATCCTGCTGGAGGGGGGGCACACTGGACGCTGGGCGGAGAGTCCACTTCGCTGTTGGGAGCCTCAGAGGCCCAGAGACTGGTCTGAGAGTGGAAGGTGAGGAGCTGAGGGCAGAGCCCGGTATAACAGGAAGGAAACAGCAAAACAAAGTTCACACCACACCTTCAACATACCCTCTACCAACTGTGTTAGAAACAGCGACATTCCCCCAAAGGTCCCCATCCCCTCCTCACACCTGGGGGAGGGGTTGAGGAGGGGAGTGAATGAGCAGGAGACACTGGAGGGAAGGACACAGGAGGCTCACTCCTGCCCTGCCCCTGGGTCTCCAGTCCCTGCAGACCAGCCTCCTCAAATCAGTGTGGCCTCACTCCACCAGAGCGAAGAGGGAGCCAAGGCCCAGGCTCCCGGGTGTGTGGACGTGCCGCCCGGGCTGGAGGCTGTGTGTGAGGCTACGTGAGCGGCGCACACAGATACACATCTCGGCAGCGATGTCAGAACTGCTCTGCTTCACACATGAAGCAGCAGACGCAGTTCCAGAAGTGGGACATACACCCATGTGCCCAGAATCCGTAGCTCTGATCCCCTCCTCGAGGCTGCACGGCCTGCACCCCACGATAGGAAGCCCCCCCCCCCCCCCCCCCCCCGTGCTTTATGAGAAGGTGGGAGGCTGGGATCCAGGGTGCCGTGAGCACACGGGGGGGAGTGCTCCCTGACAGCGTCTCTGGGTTCTGCCCCTGTGGGAGGAGCAGCAGAGGAGCATCAGGCTCCAGGCCTCACACCCTATTCCTGCCACTCTGCAGAGCAGGGCATTGCAACCCCCGCTTCTCAGCGCTGATGGCCTAACCTAGGGGTGTCGAACTCAATCAGAGAAGGGGCCAAAATCTAAAATCCAGCCTAAATCGCGGGCCGAATGGTTTACTGAACAGTCATAAACTGACAATGTCATAAACTGACAGCGGAGTGCAGTGATGACAGCGCAGTGCGGGCCACATTGCAAGGCCTGGCGGGCTGGATTTGGCCCGCGGGCCTTGTGTTTGACACATGTGGCCTAACCCTTCCCTCCCAGCCCCTGGCTCTCCTCCTCCCCTCCCATTCCCAGGGAGCGAGGGAGAAACCAGAAACCCAAACCCGGGGATCTATTCACCGGATTCCTGTTGTTCAAACTGTGTGGCGATGCCTTCTCTCGTTAGCAGAGGGGAGGTCAGCGTGGGCACCAGGCTGTGCCCACACCACTGACGCAAGGAGTTGGCCTGTTGGTGCCACCACCAGTCGCTTCAGTGCCGGCTCTGATGGCTGGCCAACACCTGGGCCCATGTGTTTGAACTAACCATTTCTCTACAGAGCGCATGTGTCGGAGAGACAGAATTCCGCGGTGGCATCCTGGGGAGAGGACTGCTTTTAGTCATAAAGAAGGGCATGGAGCCCTGACCGGTTTGGCTCAGGGGATAGAGCATTGGCCTGCAGATGCAAGGATCCCAGGTTTGAGTCCAGTCAAGGGCATGTACCTTGGTTGTGGAAACATCCCTAGTGGGAGGTGTGCAGGAGGCAGCTGATCGATGCTCTCTATCCCTCTCCTTTCCTCTCTGTAAAAAAATCAATAATATATATATATATATATATATATTTTTTTTTTCTTTTTTTTTTTTTCTTTTTTTAAAGAAGGGCATGGAGCTCCCACTATTCTGAGAATAGACTTATAGTCGTGTTTGCAGTAGGAAAACCCCATTCATGGGTCCTTATTCATCTAACATTCAAAGACAGCTCCAGGCCTCTGTCTGCTGGAGATGGTAAGATCACCTTCCAAATCCTCATGGGAGCCTCTTGCACTGCATCTCCCCTGCCAAACTCAACCCGCCCCCATCTGACCGTATCATCACCCCCTCCCGTGTCTTCCTCTATGCTACCTCTACTGCCGGCACCACCACGCCTCAGCCATCCAAGCCAGAAGCTGGACCATCGGCTTGCAGTCCACCTTCCCTGGCAACACTCCCTGGCAACCAATCACCAGGACTTGTGAAGAGGACTCCATTCATACTCTCCTTTCCCTCCCCACTGCCCCTATGTCCATGCACAGCCTAAGCTAATTGCCGCAATAAAACAAGAGTGGACATTCCCTGAGGACAGCCACCAGCACCCAGGACAGAGTGGTGGTTGAGTGTGAATTTGGAGCCAGATGGTGGGCTGGAATCCCAGACACTATGCTTCCACTGTGGGGTAAGAATCTGAGCTTAGGTTTTCTCATCTGCAAAACGAGACTACGAATACCTCCCTGCCTGGCATGCTGTGAGGACGAAATGAAGCTAACAGACTACCAGCACTCACAGCAGTGGTGGCACGCAGGGAAAGGGTGCAGTACGTATTATCCGAGCAATGGCAGATGGGGAAACCGAGGCTGGAGCAGCGCAGCTCCTCCTTCAGGATCACACAGCTACTAGATAACACTGGGGCCCATGAATCCAGGTCGAAGGCAGCATTCGTATTCTCTTCCACACGGCATATCTGGGTTGTTAGTGAGAAAGCGGAGCCTCTGAAGTGCCGATACAGAAAGACATCTGTAGAACAGCATGCAAACTATGATCTCATCACAAACATTGAGAGTTAATGACCAACTTCTCTAATATTGCCTACGAACCTTGTATATCCCTTTGTTGTCTCATTTTCATCCATCTCTCCTGCTAAGCTACCCGGGGGCAGCCTCCCCATTACATAGCAGCACAGGGCCAGATATTTGCTGAATAGCATAATCTTTTTATAAAAAAGAAACTATTTATTTAGCAGAGAACAGTACTAGGAGATAATATATGAATGTGGTTAACATAGTCAAATTTACAAGAAGTTTAGAGGAAAGTACTATTTCTTTCATTGCATTCCTCAGACACCCAGCTTCTATCTCAAGAGACGGCCATGGTGAATAGTTTCTTATAAAAAAAACTAGAGGCCCAGTGCACAACATTCATGCACTGGGGGGAGGGGAAAGAGGCCCTCAGCCTGGCCTGCACCCTCTCACAGTCTAAGACCCCTCAGGGGATGTCTGCCTGCCGGCTTAGGCCCACTCCTGCAGGCAGGCTCCCATCACCGCCGCTGTACTTGCTAGCAGTGAGTCTAGCTTCTGACTGAGCGGCACTCCCCCTGTGGGAGCACACTGACTACCAGAGGGCAGCTCCTGCATTGAGCATTTGCACCCTGGTGGTCAGTGCATGTCATAGCGACTAGTTATTCTGCTGTTTGGTCGATTTGCATATCAGCCTTTTATTATATAGGATTATTCTGAGATATTAGGGAATTGCATTGAATTTTAGTGCAATTTAATTTTACTGCCAAAGATGCTTTATGAACATGTAAGCAGTATGTTTTCTTTTCTGAAAACACACCAGTTTCTCTCAAACTCACAAAAGGATAACCCAAACATAAATTCTCTGTGTGTGTGTGTGCTTGTGTGTATGTACAGGCACACACACGCGCACCAACAACAAAGGAAGGTGCTAGTTGTAAAACCAATATCCGATTCTACGCAATTCTATTTACAGATTCCCTCCCCTCCCAGCTGAGCTTATGATCCATTGCTTTGGCCCGAGATTTCATTTTTATTGTGCTGTCTGTTCCCTGGACATGTAAAGAGTAGGCATTCTGTGACATGAACACAACACAGGACTTTCCACGTCTTTGAGCGAGATGTCTGAGGTTACTCTAACTTACTATAATTGAAGCAAGAGAAGTACTTCGTGGAGGGAGAAAGACAGAAACCACTCTTCCCAGCGTGGTTTTGTCAGACAGAGGTTTGCAACAGCCCTGGAAGGCGCCTGTCTAACACTTTAGTAACGAACGTTTACAGGGACTTAGCACTTGGTGCTGCCTTCTCTCAGGTTGCTATCCTGCTCCTATTCCATGGGCTGAGTTACATGGCATGGCCCACTCAGACCTGGACATCACTTAGAAATGATGTCAGAAACGTCACTGCTTAGAAAGACGTCACACCAGTGGTCCTATGCCTGCGCTTGCAGAGGAATTGGTGAGAAATATTTCCAACTCTCTCCTTCATTCTGAATAAAAAAGCCCCAGGTCTCTAATCCTCCATAATATGTCTTAGTTTCCATTTCTACATGCTAAAGGTACATTCAGTTTTTTCTAAAAGACAAAACAAAACAGACTGGCCAACAACAAAAAATTACCTCAATATATAGGGTTTCTTCTTTTTTATGTTGAAGTGATTAAAACATAAGAATTTGAAAACTAAGTAACAGCTCTAGTTCTTCTCATCTCATCTTTTGCTGGAAATCGAACTGTTGTCACTGGTAGTAAAATGTAAAGGGATCTGGCCAACCTTGATGGCTCTGAATGGTTGGAGCTATTAACTCATTGTTTAGTTGAGATAGTGGTAGTTGAGGCAACTTTAATTTGTCAATCATATGTAAATTCTTGTTGATTTTCTGTTGTTGGAATTTCCCGCCTAAAGGATGTCTTTATCTCAGAACCTCAATAAAAGGGATGGCGAAAGGCCAGAGCACCGGGTAGTCCTCCCTCTAGAGGTGGACTCCCGCCTAGCCCTCATTTTCCCAAGTTAACTTTTTTCCAGTCTATTCATTTGTGTGCGGCCTTCTCCAGAAACCGGACTCTGAAGGGGAATCCGAACCACGGGGGTTGTGTTAAGGGATCCCACAATCTTTGGGGAAAGCAGCTATTTTCTTCTTCCTCGCTAGTCTCTTTCCAGTTTGTCCCTATAGGACAGCAAATAAATTAGAGAGTTGATGTCTACAGTGAGAGATCTGTTCCTATGGCATTTCCGCCGGAAGTCAGGACCCACCTCCATAAGCACCTATGTCACTCACATGGAGCACAGACACAGCAGTAATGACGTGACACAGTAAAAAAAGTTAAAAGTTAAAAGAGAATAATTCCTGACCTTTACTTGTGGTAAATAAATAATAAAAAACCATACAGTGCATATGTACATACATATGTTTTCCTTTTCTCCTAACTCGAAATGACGGAACTTTTTTTTTTTACTACATAAATGGGAGATGGTGACGTAACCATGAAATGACATACATCGAGTCCAACATAACCTGAGGACTGCCTGTACTTACGTTTTATTTTAAACTTTATTTTATTTTCATTGTTCCAATATGCCTTTAAGAGTTGATGTTTAGACATGTCCTTCCCCTGCGGTTTCTTTTAGGGCCGCTCAGACGGTACTCAGGGACAAGCTAAATGGAGCCTTTGTGCCCGGGGGCCCCCCATGGGCGATGCACCCAGAGATCACTGACGGGCTCTTCCTCCTCTCCTAGCTCTGTCCGCTACTAGGCTGTCCATTGGTGACTCCAAGTCTTTGGTGTAGGCTCCGTGCCGCTCTGACTGTCAATGAGCTCCTTTTATGCGTTCCTTTGTGAGTGCCGTCTTCTGGTTACGTCTGCCTCCTCAGTTTCCACTGGAAAAGCCAACCACCAGGGCATCCTGCCAAGTCACCGCGGCCAGCTCAGCCCACTGACTGCGGTGCTCACCCATCTCAGGAAAGTCCTCCCCGGGCTCGCAGAGAAAATGGGATTCTTTAATTCTGACATTATCTTCTTTAATAAGATACATTATGTTTGTCATCATGAACTTACTCCTCCGTCGGCCGGCTTTCTAGGCTCAGGTTTTATTCCTTCCCATTCCCCTATTCTTTCGCCGAAACATTTGTCCTAGAAACTGAACCCCTCTGGTGTTTAGAATCCCATTGTGATCAAGCGTTTCTGCATCTTTCCCAAACATACTCCCGCATCACTGCGCTATTATTATGCGTATAGGATTGCAAAGTAAGTGGGTGTTTGTTAAATGAATGAGAGGGGTGTGGTTGTAGGAGATTTAGAAGCTTTCTGCGGATCTCCATGGGTAAATCCTATAGAAAAATGACAGTGCTGTAGGAATGCATTGGCACTGCTTGCGTGGCCTCCACCAAGACAGCCACATTCCCCCGCCTGGCATCTCTAACGAGATGTCAAAAGGTCAGCAGAGGAGAAAGGTGGGCTGGCAGAGCGGTGTGAGAATGGCCTCCGGAAGGAGAAAGCCTGAGTCTGACCTCCAGCTCTAGCATTCACTGGCATTTATGAGAGAGTGCAAACACATTTCAAGATTCGGCCCTAGCCTGTCTTGGGTCAAGTTGCCCTTTGTTCAGTCTCCTCATCTATAAAGTAAATATCACAGTCTCATCCCTACCCACTTACTTCAGAAGCTTGTGGGAGGAACAAGTACGCTAATATATATACACAAAACCCCTCGAAAGTAGGCGGAATGGGACTATTTATAGCAGGTCGCTCTTAGTCTGCAGCTATCGCTTGTCTTGACAACGACCGTAATTCAAAGCAAAAAAACGAGGTGCGTGCGCAGCATTTCACATCAGCGTCCAAGACAGTGACACAGTGCTGGCACGCTGCTTCCAGGAACAGAGTCGAAGCTGGGCGCCTGCTAAAGAAAGCCATGGCCTCCCTACCTCAATCTGGACACCGTCTTCGAACATCTCTACAATGAACTGAAGTCATTAATCACCAACTATTACTAACAGGAGCCAAAGATGTTGGAATGGAATATGGCTACGGTCTTGTGACAAACTACCGCTGTGTTCCTACTTCTCTGCAACTGAAGAATCCGATTTTGGGAGGGGAGAGGGAAGTTATCATTGTATTTAGACGCTACACAATTTTCTTAGTGTTTATTGTCATTATCTCTTTATATTTGATGGAAGATCTTGGCAAACACCAAAGGTAGAGATTGAAATTGTAAAAAATGCCCATTTTATGGTGACAGATTATTAGAAATTTAAGTTAAAGCATTAAAAAAAAAATTTTTTTTACAGCATGGCATGGACTTCCATGTTTCTTAGCCAAAGGGTTTCTGTCCGGGGTCAGTCAAAAGTTCCCAGTAAGTAAGCAGTTTTTTCAGCTGTATTCTAAAGTAGGATCAATGCTACCCATAAGTAACAAACTACCATTTCAGATGCCAATACATCAAACAAGACGATAATGTTTTATTAATACAGATTACTATCAACCATCCTAAATCTGTAAGAGGCTGAGAAGTTCCAAAAAGGTATGCCTGTTTGTGGCCGGCGCTTCAGGGCAGTGAAAGAAAGAGATCTGTGTCAACATTCCCCCCCATTGGCCTTCCCAGTCACTTTATGAGAGAGTGCAAACACATTCAAAGATTCGGCCTTTCCTCCAAAAGATGGTACTCAGATCAGCACCAGCTGGAGTATAATTACTCTGGAGAGACGCGCATCTCCTTTTGGGTGTGCTAATTGTATAAATCAGTTTTAACTGAAAGTGACATTGTATGATGATAGCACTTTGGCCCAATCTAGCATGCTTGCCTTTTTTTTTTTTTTTAACTTGTTATTCAACTGCTCAGGCCTGATGATTAAATGATTCCTCTTTTGTCCTTCTATGAGTTGGGAAAACATTCAATTTACTTCCCTTTCCACTCAATCAATCAACAATCAATCAATTGATTTTCAGAATGCCTAATGACGCTTCTTTCAGATTCCCATGCGTTTATTGCTCCAAACATGCCCGGGGGCCTGTCATTTGCTTGGTGGGGGGGTGGGGAGGGGGGAAGGGAAGAATCTTCAAAGCCAGAGGGGAGCCTGGGCTAGCATGCGATACCCACAATCAGTCCATCTGACAGTGTCCCCTGGCCACCGAGGAACAAGTCTTTTGGGTTGTTATCCAGCGACTTACCCACAACGACGGCGGTGACGGTGAGCAGCACGAACGCATTCCGGAAAAGGTAACTCTTCACGTCCTCCTTGGTGATGCTCTGCACCTTCTTCTTGGCCAGGAGTGTGCGCTTGCGGACGCCCTGCTGGAACCTCTGCATCCGGCCGCCCGCCCGGGGCTCCTCCCCGTTGCTCTTGGTCATCCTTCACTTCCCAGGAGGGTCTCCTCTCTGCACCCCAACGCCTCGGAATCACCCCCAGAAAGCCAGGCCTCTTTGGCACTTGAGAACACACCTAGAGCGAGAGAAAGAGACAAGAGTTACATCTCCAGGAGAAATGGGGGGGGGGGGGGAGAAAGGAGGGGAGGGAGAGGTGGGGGTTAACTCGCACAATCTCCGCAGGAATCACAATGTCCCTCGGCTGTGCATATCCGCTGGGCCATGTGCGGGAAATGTGCATTCAGAATACGTATGTGAGCAGAAGCCTGGGTTCTGCTTTTAAGGAATCCGTCTTCCCCCTCCCAGGAGGCTACAAAAGGGTTGATCAGAGCTGGGACGGCTGAACACTCCTACCCCCACCCCATTTCCCAGAACCTGGCCGAGCGCTGTGCACAATGTTCGCCCTCAATAAACGTCCAGCGGAACTGAACGCACGGGAAACACACGATAATTACTGGCTGGCTCGTGTTGTAAGCATGGCGAAGGCATAGCCAGGTCCACCGAGGGAACTGAGGTATTGAGATTTCACCTCTCATTGGAGCTCCCTGTTATACATAATGATGCGGCTATTTTCTTCCCTTAACAAAAAACCATCATCCTATCAATTAGGACACAGGGCCGTGCAAAGAACACAAGTGGCCACGGGACTTGGCAGCCACATCTGACTGTTTCACAAGGCCACTTCTGAATTTTTTTTCTTTCTGTGAAATAAGAAAAGTGCTCTGGGCGTATCCATCCACCACCTGAAGCCGTCCCCAATTCCCACGTCTGTCACAAGGGCCAGTGCCAAGCCGTCTTTGTGTTCGCGGCAAACACACCGAGGTCTTCCGAGGAAACCATCCCGGCTTCCGAGGATTTTAAATGTGAGCCTTTCGAGAGCAGAGGAGGGGAGTCCAACTTCCATTCCAACCAGCACGGCGTGCGGTTTCCAGTTTCTCTCGAGCGTTCCAGGTTACCAACCAAAGTCGAAGTAGTAACGCTTTGCAGAAGGTGGACATGGTTTTTGGAAGAAAAACAAAAAATCAAGGGACACCTCCTGCTGCTTGACAAGATTTCTAATCCCTAATCTTGACCACGGATCGAGCCAAGAAAGAAAAAAACAAAAAACACACCAACCAGCCAGCCGAGCCCGCGGACGTGTGTGTCTGGCAGCGCCGGCCGCCTGCGTGCGCGCCCGCCCGGAGGTCACTGGCAAACCCTCGGGCGCTGCTGGCAAACCCGAGTGTGGAAAGGAAAGGAAAAAAAAAGACGACTTGCTTCACCGCGTTGACTTTTAACTACAATCCCAGCGTGGCGTCAGCGCTGGTAAGACCCGCACGCGGTGGAAACACCTCCCGGCGGGGCGGGCGCGCGGGGAGAGGGATGAAGGGGGACGCCGGAGACCGGACTTTCTGACTCCAGATCCCCGATCGCCTCCGCCACCAGCCAGGGGCCGCGATCCCTGCCCAGATCCCCAGCCCCAGCCCGCCCCCCGGCCCCCAGGGACCGGCTCCGGTCCGCACCCGGGTCCCCGCGCCCGGAGGCACCGCGCGCGCTGGTGACACGCGGGGCCCCGCGCGGCCCGGCCAGCACTGCCAGCGCCGCCCTCCGCGGGGGACCCAGGCATCGGGGCGGCCAGCGGGGCCCGGGCGGACGGTCCACTTACCTCCGCGGACCCGGAGCCGGCGGGAGGGCGCCAGGCGGAGCCGGGAAGCCCAGCGGGAGCGGCGGAGGCGCGGCCGGCCGGCGGGCATGTGCTCTGAGCGCGGGCGGCGCGCCGGCGGCTTAAGGGCCGGGGCGGGGCGTGCGCGGGGCGGGGCGGGCGCGGGGCTCCCCGAGGAGCGGCGGCCCGGGGCTGGGGCTGGATGCATCGGGCGCCCCGGAGCAGGCTGGCTGGCGTGGGGTGGCCCCGGGGGCCGCGCTCCGGCGCTGTGGGGCCCCTCTGATTGGAAAGGCGGGCGGAGGCCGGGCCGGGGGAGCGCGGGCCGGAGGGCTGGCCGGAGCGCTAGCGGGCGGCCCTCTCCGAGGCTCTGGGAGCGATCGCGCCTCATCCCCGCGGCTCCCTCCCCCCGGAGACACCCGAGAGCGTGCTCTTTGGCCTGCTTGTGCCTCGGTTAGGAAAGAGTCCCTCCCTTTGGAATCGGGGACGTCACTGGCACTTCTTGGGAAGAGAGCCTGAGCGCAATCTAGCGGGGGCGGTGGTGGGAGCGAGGGTGGGCGTGGAGGTGGGTGGGGGTGGGGAGCTTGCTTGCGCACTACAATTCTCCAGACTTGCCGAAAGGTACTCAGAGCGCAAGCCGAGACTCGCCCCTGAGTAAGCAGGCTCAACTCTATTGTAGCAGCTCTGAAGCAGCTCAAAGTGCCTGCCTTGCGAAGATTCCAATGGTGACACAAGGGGGTCCAGGTTATTTGCTCACCTGTAAAGTAAAAATTATTTTTTATGGCCGAGACCGGTGTGGCTCAGCGGATAGAGCGTCGGCCTGCGGACTGAAAGGTCCCGGGTTCGATTCCGGTCAAGGGCATGTACCTTGGTTGCGGGCACATCCCCAGTGGGGGGGGTGCTGTGCAGGAGGCAGCTGATGGATGTTTCTAGCCCTCCATCCCTCTCTGTAAAAAAATCAATAAAACAGATTTTAAAAAATAATTTTTATGGCCCAGGGTGTAAGTAGACACTGGAAGTTGTGTGTTTTCGAAAGGTAAGCGGCTGGGCGGACAGAGGCCTCCACTTTGAAGGATGCTACTTGTCCGCTCCGCCCCCAGCATTTTTAGGAAGGAGAAATGTCTCGTTGCCTGGAGACTATATAGCTGGCACGTTTAGTGCACTTTTCTTAAGAAGGAAAATCGGTTGTGGAAATAGACTTTAAGACTGGCTCACCTCCAAAGCTTAGACGTTGTTTAACAGGAAGAAAAAAGTTTTAATAGGAGCAAAGACCCACATCAAAAACTAACAGCCAGGGGCCTGCATTCCTGCTCAGTAAGTCACCTATTCGCCTCGCAAAAGCTGCTCACATTCTGTGTCTGTCACCCAAGGAGAAGGGATGTCTTGTTCCTTCATCGGTAAGTCCAGGGGGGGTGGGGGGGAGAGTCTGAAGGCCGGTCCCCTGCCGGCTTCCTCGTCCCTTCCGAACAGCTGCTGGCTGCGAAGCCGCGGTGAATCACGCAAATGCTTTCAAGGGACAAATTAGCAGCAAGTATAACCACTTTTAAATGTGGCTTCATCTGGAGAATTTATTGAAAATACGTACAATCTTCCTCTTCCTCTAACATCCCGGGCCATTTAGCATCTGTGACTCGTTCACCACTTCACACTCCCTTCAACGGCTCCTTTCTTTGAAAAACCCCGTTACCATTTGGCTCCTCAGCCGAAGGGTAAGTTCTTGGAGGACAAGAACCAGTCTTCTGCCTGGTGCATAGAAAACACTAAGTAACTCTAAGTGGATGGCATGTTGTAAGGGTAGAAAACAAAATACCTTTCAATCTTCCGTGTTCAAACACAACCACTGGATGTTATGTTGGCATTTCTGGTCCAAGCGTGTGGAGCAGATGCCATTTCTCAATACGGTGACTTCATTTTAAAGCGCTTATTTACTGTACCAAAGCCTTCCCCGGGCCAGGGGTTTAAGGCTAATCTCTCCACATTTCTCAAGGAAGTGACCTGTATTTCCAGGGAATTTAAAGAGAAGTCTTTAAATTATTGTAAGTGGAATTTCAAGCCATGGGGCATTTCCCCTTTTTAATCCCGGTTTCCCCCTCCCTGCATCCCCACCCCCATCCCCAAAGCCCCCAGGGAAGAAAAAGGACCAGAAAAACCACACTTCGGTTAGCATAGTGATGAGAGGTCCTAGTCCACCCCCCCCCCCCAAGTTTCTCACTTTTCTTTCTAATCCCTAAAGCTGGATTAAAAACCGTTTCATTCTTTTAGTGGCACAGACATTGTGGGAGTCTGGTGTACCCTAGAGAAGGGAAGTACTTCGCTCCTGAAAGCTTTGCCGGCGGTAATAAAACCTAATGAGAAAATGAGGTGCAGTCTCAGTTCAGAGTTCATCTGAATGACAAGGGTCTAGGCCAGTGGTCGGTAAACTCATTAGTTCACAGAGCCAAATAGCAACAGTACAACGACTGGAATTTCTCTTGAGAGCCAAAAATTTTAAGCTAAAACCTTTTCTAACGCCACTTCTTCACCATAGATGCGCCCAGGCCGAGGTATTTTGTGGAAGAGCCACACTCAAAGGGCCAAAGAGCCGCATGTGGCTCGGGAGCCGCAGTTTGCCGTCTATGAGTCTGGGGAACTATTGGGAATGACTTCTTTTAAGCACCACTTTCCCTTTGGAAAAGCTATAAGGATAGTGCCCTCGGGCGGCCTGGGCTCACTCAGCACACGTTTCTACCTTCCCCCTCCTTTACAACTAAAACCCCTGACTGTAAACCATTTTCCTTCCCTTCACAGAAGTACTGAGTGAGCGAGAGATCAGGAAATTATAACAAGCCTCTGCAGACTGCGTGCCATTTAGAGCTGCTCTGGGCAGGAGCCAGGCCAGGAAGTCATATTAATTTTGGTATTTCAGAGTGCAGAAAAACTCATGTTGGCAATGCTGCAACTTTTGAAAAATCTCTCAAACATGTTATGGGTAATTTTTTTCTTTTTTTTGAGGAAAAATGTCACTATAACAAGATACAACCAAATCCAACCTAACCTTAGATCGACCCTCCCATTCATTAGTTTGAAGTGTGAGGGATCATGACTAACAAGTTAGTGCTATGCCCTGGCCCGTTTGGCTCCGTGGATAGCGTGTCAGCCTGTGGACCGAAAGGTCCCGGGTTCGATTCCCATCAAGGGCACATGCCTGGGTCTCAGGCTCAGTCCTCACTAGGGGGCGTGCACGAGGCAGTTGATCCATGATTCTCTCTCGTGGATGATGTTTCTATCTCTCTCCTTCTTTCTCCCTTCCTCTCTGAAATAAAAACATATTTTAAAAAACCACAAGTGCTGTAATATAGTACATGACCGTCAAATTTCGACATTCAAGAGAAGGGAATTCTGGAAGTTGAGAAAGAAAATGGGTTGGCAGACCTTTTAAAGAGTATTTTTTACTTTTACTTTCCATTTCATAAGGGATTTTGTCATTCCTTGTTCAAATGGCTTGCCTTTAGGGTCATCATGAAGTGTGTCAATTCTCCTTCCAGAAGCTGGAAATTACTGGTGTGATGACAGTGGATGGGACCATGTTTAACTCTCAAAGTAGTCGGACTCAAAGTAGCACGTGTGATGATTGGTCTTTCGTTTTTGTCTTAAAAATGTTTTCCTTTCTGGGTTTGAGTGTAAAAACAAACAATAACAACAGAAAAATCTGTAGTGAACTGTGGTGAGTTGGATTTTTAACTGGCTGGGTTTATTTTAGCCTATGTAAAGCCTGGAAAACCCCAATAGAGGTAAACTATAAAGAACTTCTATTTCATTCATTCATTCAATCAACAAACCTTAAGCTCCAAACACCAGTCCCTTTCCTCAAAGGAGCCCAGGAACACACCTTATTGTGCAGAGTGCAAGGGGCGGGCCCACAGAGAGTTCCGGCCCTCTGAGTGAAGGCCTATTTACCAGGTCTCCCTACAAGACTGAGTGCTCCTCCAAGGAACTGAGCTTGGCTCAGCAGTACATGTGCAAACTGCGGCTCTCAAGCCACATGAGGTATCACACGCGCAGTGGATCCAAAACACCGAAGTAAAGAACTTGAGCTCCCAGTCAAGGCTAGAGGGAGTCACCAGATTTGAGCACTGGAATGATTTTACTGTTAGGCAAGAGAGAGGAGGAGCTTTTGCAAACTGGGATAGTTCACATTGACATTTAAAAAAGCAAACCCCATTGGAAAATGCAGACAACCTCACAATATTGAGGCCCTTCAAGGGACAGGCTGGCATGGAGTCTAGACTGCTTCCAGGACAGGAGATGTGTACTCTCCAGGTCACGTGGCCTGCCCACTTCATTCGTCTTAGTCACCAGCATGATCGCCTAGTACAATGGTAGGCAAACTGCGGCTCTCAAGCCACATGAGGTATCACAAGCCGAGGTTTGCTACTCTGTTGACTAATGAGTTTGCCGATCACTGGGATAGGGGCTTAATCACAAGGGACAACATCAGCCTGTAATTATTGGAATCAAGAGTCTAGGTCAGTGGTCGGCAAACTTGCTAGGCAATAGAGGGGCAAAGCACTGCTGGTGAGTCACATGTGGCTTGTGAGCTGCAGTTTGCCGAACAGTGTCCTACTACATTCTAATGTTTTTACCTCTGATGGGGTTTAAAGAAGCAGTCTGAGCAAGAGCCGAGGCCTGGGGAACCCCTAAACATAAAAGGGAAGAAGAACAAGAGGAACCCTTAAACAGATCTGCAAATGATGAGAAGTTATACCAAGCATTTTATTGCAAGTTAGCTAAGTGTTGGACATAATGGTTGTTTAAAGAAATTTAACACATTTTCTCCATACTAAAATTAAATGGGTCTACATTTTAATGAAGATGTCATTGTTATTAATTATGATTATAGTAGAGGCCCGTTGCATGAAGAGATTTGTGCAATAGGCCTTCCTTCCCTTGGCTTCCAGCACTGTTTTTTCTCAGCACCAGGGATCCAGGCATTCGCTTGGCCGGAGTCTGCCTTCTTCGTCTTTGCTATAGACTCCAGAGTCTGCAGTTTTGTCTTTGCTGTGACACTCCGCTCCTGTAGACTCCTTTGCGCGCACCCCCCACCCTCCCACCCCATAGCAGGCGTCCTGCCCCTCCTGGCCACTTCACACCTGGAGCATCTGGGCGGCTGCCATCTTTGGCCTTCTAATTTGCATACTCACTCTGATTGGCTGTGGGAGTAGCAGAGGCACAGTCAATTTACATGTTTGTCTATTACTAGGTAAGATTGGGAAGTGGTATTTTCCCTAGTTACTCAACATGAGCCGACCTCAGAAGGACTAAATTTTGGGTTAATTGGAAAAGATTGTGTAGGTTAATTGGAATTAAAGCCTTCAGCAGAGTGCTAGCAACAATAATAGTCTACATTTTTATAAGGCTTTATAGTTTTACTAGTGGTCTGGTGCACAAAATTTGTACACATTAAAAGGGAATTAGAGAAAATATTTTAATATTGCTATTTGCCCTTTCTCTATAATAGAAGTGTCCAGCTGGCCCCACCCCCATTGGGCGACACCAAGACCCAGCCAGCTCCACCCCTGTCAAGCCCCACCAGGTAGGGGATGCAGCCTCACATCCCAGTGCTGGGGTGCGGGGCGTGGCCTCAGGTCCCCCGGCCCTGGCCTGCACCATGCAGCCTCACCCAGACCTGCCACACTGTGAGATCCCAGATCCGGCGTACCAAGGGACCCAACAATGCACCTCCCGGTGACTAGTCGTTTGGTTATTACAGATGAAAATAAAGTCATGCACTTAAGCATGCACACTCATTTTCAATGCCTGGTTTGTCTACGTTCTCTAAATTGCAAAATAAATGAAATCTTCAGCCACATAGCATCATAAGTCCAAGTTCTTTATATAATGACACATACCATTCTCTCCACTCAGTATGCTCCATGTGAATGGATTAAATGTAGGCGAATCCTATGAAAGGCACTGCTGCTTGCTCTAATGAGGAAGCATTAGCTCATTACCTAACGCCGTAAAGTGGTTTAAAGGGCGTATACTGACTTGAAGAACAGAAGGAAAAATAACAAAAAACAAAAAACAACGTTCAGGACTGTGGACGGCAGAAACCTCTCCCTTCCCCGTTGTTTTCCTGCTTTTCCCGTGAGCCTCTTTGCGCTCTGCCTCAAAATCAGCACAGGAGACAAAATCAGATGCTGTCACGTGCATTTTATAGTGCTATCTGAGTACAAAGAGGTGTTTTTCAATCTTTATTTATTTATTTATTTATTTTTAAAATATTTTTTATTGATTTTTTACAGAGAGGAAGAGAGAGGGACAGAGTTAGAAAGAATCATCGATCAGCTGCCTCTTGCACACCCCCTGCTGGGGATGTGCCCACAACCAAGGCACATGCCCCTGACAGGAATTGAACCCGGGACCTTTCAGTCTGCAGGCCGATGCTCTATCCACTGAGCCAAGCCAGTTTCGGCTACTTTTTTCTTCTTCTTCTTCTTCTTCTTCTTCTTCTTCTTCTTCTTCTTCTTCTTCTTTTTTTTTTTTTTTTTTTTTTTTTTTTTTTATCAGTGCAGCTTAAACTCGCTCCCCAAGTCCCAGGAGCCGGCCCACGTGGCTGTGCGGACACAGCTTCGCCAGGTGCTGTCAGGCTGCGGGGCTGGGGCAGGGAGCAGCCAGGTGTTGGTTGCTGGGAAAGAATCAGCTCTCCTCTCTACATAGCAGGAGTCTTTTCATTATAAAATGCAAAGCAGCAGCCTTTTCCCATTCCCCCATCCCCAGGCCTCCTTGCCCGGGGTGTAGGAAGGGGCTGGGGGGTATTTACTCTGGGCTCTTTGATTTCTCTCGTTTTACTGAGCCCAGTGGCAGCTGCTTCTCTGAGCACAACTAGCCGCACCTGGAAGGCAAGCAGCAGAAGCTTTGACCAGGGGCTTGGACCAGGCCCCAGCTGGCTTGGGCCATCGGAAGCTGAAGGAGCCGGTGTAGGAAGCCAGGGTGTGTGGGGGTCCCCGGCTCGCTGTGTCGCGCAGCAGAGCGTGGCTTCCCTCTGCTCCGCAGCTGGGGAGCGTTGAGGCTGGGAGTTGGTGAAACTCACTCACCTATCGGAACCCGGATTTGGGCTGGGAGCAGGGCTTGGTGGCCAGAGAGCATGGGTCACAGCATCTTGGGCAGGCGGCTCTCCCCACTCCCAGATGCCACAGCCAGGGGGCAGGTGTGGGGGCTGTTCCCGAAGATTCTGGGCCCCCCGCCAGCTCTGCACCTCAGCTCCCTCCCTGCTCTCCCCCCTTTCACTCACAGGTGCCACCGACATGGTGTGCCCCAAGGCTTGGTGTGCAGACAGCAGGGTTGCAGGTTCAAGAAGCCCAGCCTTCCTCTGGCATTTTGAGCTATAGCCCCGGTTGGGACCTTTGCATGGGGTCTTGGTCTTTGGTCACTTGCTGAAGTTTTAGGGACAGCCAGGACCTTTGCCTCTGACTAACGCTGTGTCTGCAGCCTGGCTGGGAACCCCCAGCCCCAGGAAAGCGTGGGGCATGGCTGGCCTTGGCGTGGGACTATGTGTGTGTGTGTGTGTGTGTGTGTGGAGGGAGGAGGTAGGTGGTTGGCTAGCTGCCCCACCCTCAATTGGAGTGGGAGAGGCTGATCAGGGGTGGGGTCAGGGGAGGGGCTGTGTTCACCGAGCACATAGCCTGTTGATCAGTCATTACATGATGGTGTCCCAACCAATTTGCATATTACCTTATTATTAGATAGTTTAGAGGCCTGGTGCATGAATTTGGATGTGGGTGGGGTCCGACCAGCCTGCCCCAATTGGAGGGGTGGGGGGTGATCAGGGCCGAGGGCAGGGGTCCCAGGCAGTTGGCCGGCCAGTTCCACCCCCTGGTCGAACTCCTGGTCGAACTCCTGGTCAAGGGGACAATTTGCATATTAGCCATTTATTATATAGGATTAGCACTTTACTCCTGTTATCTAATTTAATCTTTGTGACTATGCTTTGAGGCACACTCTATTACTTACTAGGCCAGTACATCCAGATGTTTACATGGAGACTTACAGGGAATTAAAGAATCTGCCCAGGATTCCAGTCAGTGAGTGACAAATGTTAACAGTTTTTGAATCTTTGTGTTCTCATCTTTTTCCAAAAGAAGTCCCGGTAGCTTTTATTACAGACAGATAGAAGACAAAGGAAAGAACATTAAAAGAAGGTATTTCTTCCGGGAAGTCAGTCCTAAACTTCTCCTCCCTCACAGGTTGTTGCCCCTCCTCTGTGCCCCCGAAGCTCCCTCCTGGGCTTACCTTCCCAGAGTGGCTACCGCCCTGTCCTGTGACTCTCCATTTCTGGACTGGGACCTTGGAGAGCAGAGCCTGTGCTTACAAACACTGTAAACGCAGTTCCCACTACGAAAGGTGCTCAGTAAAGAGTTGCTCTTGAGCACAAATACCAGAGTTCATCGACCCATCTCCAATCCTAAGACTTGGAAAAAGGACCTCAGTCAACATCAAACTTTAAAACCGGAGAAGAGCCTTAACTGGTTTGGCTCAGTGGATAGAGCATCAGCCTATAGACTGAAGGGTCTCAGGTTTGATTCCGGTCAAGGGCATGTACCTTAGTTGCGGGCACATCCCCCAGCAGGGGGTGTGCAGGAGGCAGCTGGTCGATGTTTCTCTCTCATCGATGTTTCTGACTCTCTATCCCTCTCCTTTCCTCTCTGTAAAAACCCAATAAAATATATTTTAAAAATAAAATAAAAAGGGGGGAGAAAGCCCTGGCCAGTGTGGCTCAGTTGGTTGAATACAGTTCCATGCACGGAGAGGTCACCGGTTCTATTCCCTGTCAGGTCATATGCCTGGGTTACAGCTTGATCCCAGTTGATGCTTCTCTCCCCCTCTCTCCCTCTCCTTTGCTCTCTCACTAAACTCAATAAAAACATATTTTTTAAAAAAGGGGATGGTGAAGAAAGCCAAGGAACTCCCATTCCAATTATTACAGATAAAATAGACCCAGGTGGGGCTGCTCTCATGGATGAGGTGGGAGGCAGGATCAGAGCCCAGCTCAGGGTTCCCTTCTGTCTTCCCTCTGGTAGGCCCCTACAGCACTTCATCAATGCATGGATCCAACCTATCTGCCTTAAAAACATGCGTGAATGAGGAGTCACACTGTCTTGTGCCATGATTCCTTAGCGCCAGGTCCCTGCTTCGCGCTTGGGTTTTCAATAACTACACCACACGTGCCTCCCTCCTAATTTTGAATATCATCTGTAAAATGAGGTTAGATAGATTATTTTTCTCAAGTCGCTTTCCCTATTAGCATCCCGAGATTCTAAATCAAGTCATGCCGATAACCGGCTTGCCCTATTCACTTTGGCCTATTCAATCAAAGACACAGAATTTTACATGCACTCAGTGATTAATGGCTTCTCATTAGATTTCTCAGCCACAAATTAAACACAAACATGTAAACAGTCACCAAGGGACGCTTACTGAAGGGCCCGGGTTTTCTGAAGCGCAGCGATGACATGAGTCTTTCATAAGCGTTTGCTCATATGGAATCATAATTGCAGCAATCACGACAGATCCACATCTTTTGTAAGGGATAAAAAGTAATTACAATTTAAAAGCACCCGGCGCAAAGTTGCCATCACAAAAACGACCATTATGGCAACTATTTCGCAGTTGGACATTTTTTTGGCAGGAGGTCTGGGCATTGTTTATTGTGAGTCAGAAACCAGGCACTGAGAAAAATATGCAAATTTTTTAAGCAAGAGAAAATGCAGCTTTGAGTTGAGAAAACAGGGTGAATGGGAGAGGCTGTCTGGGCCTTGAACACAAATCCATCTTCGTGGCTGAAATAACGTTTGGTTATTGGATGTTATTATGATAATCTGGGAAAAGGTCAGAATAAAGTTAGTGTATGCTTTAAGACATGCATTTGAGATTTGTGGTGTGCTCCTGAGTTAACTCCTTTAAAAACAAAACAAAACACTGTTCTAGAGGCATGAGTTGTTTAGAATATTCAGCCACAGGTAACCTGTGTGGGTGTATGTGCCGCGGGTCTCCAGCCTGGGCCTCGAAGTGTGGGGATGGTGGTGGGGATAAGACAGATTGGATTGAGGGACAAGCCATATTTTGTATGACCTTGTGACTCAGCTAAGACACAGGACAAATGAATGGTTTGTCCAAAGTCAAACAAGTGAATGTGCAAGTCAAGACCAGAACCCAGTGCTCACTGGCAGCCCCAGTCATTTTCAGAGACACATGCTGTCCAATAACACAACTATATTCAGTGAAAGCTGGGAATGCTTTGAGTCAGTATTGAGACAGATGTTTTTAAATCTAGTATCGGAAAGCTGTGCTGTCCAACGTGGTAGTCACTAGCCACATCGCTGTGAGCACCTGCATGTGGCCAGTGCAAACTGAGATGTGCTGCGAGTATAACGCACACAAAGGATTTTGAAGGGTTAATAAAAAAGTAAAGTATCTCATTCATAATGGTTTATATTGATTACATGTTAGAGTGATAATATTTTAGATATTGTTTAAATAAAATATATTATTAAAATATAACAAAATCAATTTTGTCTGTTGTTTTTGCCCCCTTTAAAAATTTAATTTTTAAAATATATTTTTATTGATTTCAGAGAAGAAGGGAGAGGAAGAGAGAGAGAAACATCAATGATGAGAGTCATTGAATATCTGCCTCTTGCACTCTCCCTACTGGGGATCCTTAGCATGTGCCCTTGACCAGAATTGAACCAGAGACCCTCTGTTCATAGGCTGATGCTATATCCACTGAGCCAAACCGGGTAAACCTCTTTTGCCTCTTTTATTGGGACTAGTAGGACATTTTAAATTACATTTGGGACTCATATTTCTATGGAATAGCATTGTTTTATAGTGATTACTCTTTACTAGCATAGAGGTCTTTGCTCTTTATAGGGGAATCCTTGGAATTAGCAGAACTAGCAAAATCCCTCTCCAGTTAATTCTCTCCCAATTTGTTTAAATAGAGTGATATACGGTGAGAATATTTTTGTAGAGATTTAGTGCTAATGGCATTAGTAATAATAATAATAATAAAAACGGCTACCATTTATTAAGTCTTTTCTATGTGCCAGGCACTATGCCAAGTGCTTTACATTTGCCTCATTTACTTGTCACAACAACCTATTGTTACTAAGTTTTATTATTCCCAGTTTACCAAGGAAGGAATTGGGGTTCTGAGCAACCAGCCAAGGTCACAACCTGGTTAAGTGGTTGGACTGGGAGCCACCCCAGGCCGCTTACATTGAAAGCTCGGGCACTTGAGTGCCACACAAATCTGCTTTGCTGCAAGTCCCACTCCCGAGGAAAACTCTGCCCTCGGAGCTCGACAAATGCCCACGATGCTGAAGGCCTACAGAGGGGTGGAATACACAGAGGATGGCCAAATAGTTGCCATCTTCAAGCATCAGAGGGAAAACAGATGTGAAATACGTGACAAAACAAGACCCAAAGAGATTAAAAAATAAAATTCTCTAGGCAGAAAGGAGAAAAGATTTATTTCAGTTGTGGGGAAAGGGCAGGGTTTCATGGAAGAGGCAGCATTTCAACAAGAACGCTAAAAAACGAGGGAGTTTCTCCACAGCTGAAAATAGTGATAGTGAGGGAGCCCTGACTGGTTTGGCTCACGGATGGAGCATCGACCTGTGGAGTGAAAGATCCCAGGTTCGATTCTAGTCAAAGGCATGTACCTTGCTTGCGGGCATATCCCCAGTGGGAGGTGTGCAGGAGGCGGCTGATCAATGTTTCTCTCTCATCAATGTTTCTAATTCTCTACCCTCTCCCTTCCTCTCTGTAAAAAAAAAAATCAATAATATATATATATATATATATATATATATATATGTATATATATAGTGCTTCTCTAAAAATAAAATAAATAAAAAGATAGAGAGGAAGCTGGAATCCCTGGAATTAAAAGCCACAGCTCTGCAGGAGAGCATGAGGGAGTGCGTGCACGAGCATGCATGAAGGCAGAAGATGCACAATGGAAATGGAATGGCACTGAAACTAAAAGAGTCACGGTCATTTTGTTTAACACTGTCCATGCCAAATACACTATTGCACAGGGTACTATGACATCATTACAAAGACTAGAATTATACCTAATAAAATTGCTAAATTAGATAGCCAACATTTTTTAGGCTTTTTTTTTTTGGGGGGGGGGGGGGGGGATGGAGGAGGGACACTCAGAAAGAACAGTAAGGTGGCCGAAACTGGTTTGGCTCAGTGGTAGAGTGTCGTCTGCGGACTGAAAGGTCCTGGCTTTGATTCTGGTCAAGGGCATGTACCTTGGTTGTGGGCACATCCCTGGTAGGGGGTGTGCAAGAGGCAGCTGGTCGATGTTTCTCATCGACGTTTCTAGCTCTCTATCTCTCTCCCTTCCTCTCTGTAAAAAATCAATAAAATATATTAAAAAAAAGAACAGTAAGGTGTTTTGTTTTGTTTTGGCCTGATAAACTGTAAGACTATAGTTGTAATTTGCTGATTTGGGGAAGGCCAGGAGCAGATGGGTGTGGGATATGGTCAGGCAGGAAATCAAAACAAGTGAAGCCGTGAAATAGGCCGTCAGCTGTAAGGAAGGAATTGGGGAGAGGTCTAGTTTGAGAATAATCGGCATCTAGACAGTGTTTAAAAGGACTGCAGTTTAATGTTAATGAGGTGGATGTCATCCTAACCGCAGTGAGTGTAGCCAGAGGACAGATGATTAAGAAGAGATCCTCAAGGACTGGCCCTGGGGGCTCTCCACTGTCTATTCATGGGGAGGAGATGGAGGCATTGGAAGAGAGACCATGAGGGCGGGGAGGAAAAAGCAGGAGTGTTGCCTAATATGTCAACTTATCTTAAACACGACAAGCCCTTCAAATGTGTGTTGTGTTTGATTTTATGTACTTACGTGTTTTATTTTATTCCGAGAAAAGACCTCATTAAATTGTCTGAAGGTGGAGAGCACCCGCTGTCTCAGATCATTTCCACATGTGGTGTCTCAGCACCTCGAAATTCTTCAAGATGGGATGAGAGTGTACTGAGCATCTTGAGGCTTTGGTCAAAGACATTACCTTTGTTCATGGTGTCTTTTCTCATCTGAGGTTTTAAATTTTAGACGGTGAAACTTGATATTGTTACTTTTTTCTCCATGGCCCCTCTGAACTGGTTGTATCCCCCCACCCCCACCCCCCCAGGTTGGAATGCCCGTGCTTCCTCCCTTCGCAGGGTGATGGAGGGGTGTTAATCCCCTTTATTGAAAGACCTTTCCCTGTTTAAAGATATAGAAGTACTAGATTCTTCAGTGCAAGGGCCACATACTAGATTGACCAATTTAGGGGAGGCCTGCCTGGCAGCCTTACACATTTAGGGCCTAAAGTAACAACACAGGATTGTGTGACATGAGAACTTTCTGTTAGCGTCGGCATTAATGAAGGAGAGGGGAGCAAAACTGGCCAAACTGAGTTAGGTGCGAAGCTACAGCTTCACAAACTCCAGGGGACAGCAGCCTTGCCCGCCGTGGGGATTAACACCCACATTCCCTCCACCCTCACACTGAGGGAGGAAGGACTGGCTTTCCAGTCTACCTGGGGTACAACCAGTTCACTTCCCTGGGCTATGGGGGCGAGGTTTCCTCTGCTGGGTGCACGCCCAGGAGAAGCCAAGATGGCACAGGGGCAGGCTTGCTTTGAGGAAAGCTCAGTGGGAACCCAGCAAGAGACCATAAAGAGGAGGAATCTGATCTGGGAAAGGGGCCGGATTAGCTAGGGGGAGGGCCCAGCACAATCCGGAGATGGATTGGATCAGAGATTGGTCAATTGGAAAGCCTGAGGTAATATATTCAAAGTGTAACAAAGGCTTCTCTCTTGGTAACTGTGCTCATTCACTTGTTTCCCCCCCTCTCACTTGTTCTCTCCCCTTAGCAGCCTCGCGGGCCTAGCAGCAGCACGGGGTCAAGTGCAGGCTCCACGTGAGAGCCTGGTCTGACTGGCAAGCTAGCCCGAAGGGAACGGAGGCTGAACCCAACTCAGCTGTGGCATGGACGGAACTGAAGGCCCAGAAGTTCTGGCCCTTGGCCCTTCTGGGCTTGCTGAAGACAGGGCTGGAGTTCTTTCACAGCAGCTGCCACTGAACCGCCTGGCTGTGGAGGAGACCCAGGTGCCAGGCACCTGGGGGCAGTCCCTTGCGTCTGCTCCAGCTTCAAGAAACCTCACCACCCTGCCTCATCCTCCCATGCATGGGTCCCAGAAATGCTTTTCTTGGGACTTCATGGGATGACCCCATTTCCACCGGCAACGTAACTAAAAGGAGGTCATGGCAGGGGGTCACCTCCCAAAGGTATCTTTCTAGACGAAGGTCAATCTTTTCCTTAACTTGAGTTTGTCTACTGTCATTTTGCATCTGTGATTACATACCTTTTTGAAATGCCAGGGTAATTTCCTTTCCCAGACCCCGCAGGGCACAATCTTCCAACAGAGCCCCTCATTGTTGTTGTTATCAGGTTAATTGTTGACTGTTAACTACCCTAACCCCACCTATGTAAAAGAAATATGTGTCTACTTGTTTTATTTTTTTATTCAATTCCAGAGATTTCTTCTGCCTCGATAATCTATGACCAATGAATTTCCTATAACCCCCGTAAGCTTCCTCCTTTGAATGTAATGTATAAAATAAGGCGCAATCCCTTGAGATTTTGTTCTCAACTCCTTGAGATTTTGCTTCCAGGCAATTGTCATCAGTTTGGCTCAAATAAACTCATAAAAATTCTTACAGGTTTGGACATTTCCAACATTTTTATAGGGTTTTGTTTTATTTTATTTTTTTATTTAGCACTTTAATTCAATTGGAATTGTTTTCTTGTCTGCTGTGATGTAAGGATCTAATTTTAACTTGTTCTCCTAAAATGGTAGCCAAATATTCCAACATCATTTATTGAATAGTCAGTGTTTTCCTCGTTTACCATATTATAAAAGCAGCTTTACTGAAGTATTATTGATATACAATAAATTCTTCATATTTAAAGACTACAAATTAATGCTTTGATATATGTCCACATCAAGATAGTGAACTATTTTTTAATTTTTTTAATAGTTAACTTTTTAAAAAATGTATGTCTTTATTGATTTCAGAGGGGAAGGGAAAGGAAGAGAGAGTTAGAAACATCAATGATGAGAGAGAAACATCAATGATGAGAGAGAATCATCAATTGGCCACCTCCTGTACACCCCCCATTGGGGATTAACCCCCAACCTGGGCATATGTCCTGGGCTGGAATCGAACCTGGGACCCTTTAGTCTGCAGGCCAACACTTTATCCACTGAACCAAACTGGCTAGGGCTAGTTTAAATTTTACATATTTATCTTTTGAATAGTGAATACATTCACTTGGGTCAAAAATTAAAGACACAAAGCTGCTGAATTATGGTAAACAAAAGGTTGACTATTCACAAATAGAAATATTTGTGTATATATAGGCAAATATATGTACTCTTCACACACCCAATAGTATATAATACACATTGTTTTTCACCTTCCTATTTTTCCCTAATATATTTTGGACATCATTTCACATCTGTATTTAAGCTAAATATTCATTGTTAGGGAACTAATTAAAATAAAATAGGATAAATCTTATTAAAATATAAGCTCAATGAGGGAAGGTATTTTTATTTGTGTGTTCACTACTATATCAGAATTTAGAAATGTGCTTCACACATGGTATTTCAAAAAGTATTTATTGACTATAAAAACACTTTCCTAAGCTCTGATATAGCAGTGAACAAAACAAATAAACATACCTTTCCTCACTGAGCTTATATTTTAATAATACTTATCATAGTTTATTTAATTAGTTCCCTAAAAATAAATAGTTTTATTTTTTATAGTAGTATTTTTTCTCAATATTAATGCAATAAAATGATTTTTTTGTAAAACAAGATAATTCATGGTTTTGGTAACATTTTCCTCAATTGTAATGCAATAAAACTTACATCTACATTTTATACATAATATCTAAATATGATGTAATATCCTTTATTAATATTCACCAGAGGATTTTTTTATTGATTCTTATTGCTTTTTCAAATTAAACCTTTATTGTTGAAAGTATTACATATGTCCCTTTTTTTCTCCCATGTATTGTTCTATGTAGGTGTTTGATTTTTGCCATAGTGATAGGCAAAAAAAGGAAAAAAAAAAAAGTAATTGTAGAGTTATTTAGATGTTTCTCTTGATGAATGATACTGGGCATCTTTTTCTACTTGTAAGTCCCATTTCTATTTCATATCATTCACCTGTTTATCTATTGAATTGTTAAGGGTTTTGTTGGTTTGCTTTTACTTTTGAAGAGAATCAAAGTTTTGCCACCCTGAAGTTGCCTTTTTGGGATACTTATTTAAAGTTGTTTATTAAGAAACAAGATTTAGAAAGAACCTTTGATCCTTTCCTTATTCCTGCCCAAGAGATTCAGACAGAGCAATCTGCTCCAGGAAGGTGACCTTAGGATGCTGCCTTAGCCTCATTTGAAATAGAGGGCTTCAGGGTGGCACCTGTTGGCTAGACACCCCCTGCGTCCCAAGTTTTCTGAGTTGACTAGTAAGGATTTCCTTGCCATGTATGGTCCCTTCTTCCTCAACTACCTGTGAATCACCCATTTTTACTTCTGAAAACCATTACTCTGTCCCACCTTGCCTGCCCTCCTTTGTGCGAAATGCCTTCTGTGCCCCAAGTTGCCTCCCTGCCTTTGGCATTCTCATGCCCCGGTGGATTCCTGTGCTCATGTATGAAAACATTGATTTTCTCCTGTTAATCTGTCTCTGTGAGTTTGATGATTAGTCCAGCTAGAAGAACTCAGAAAGTGGGAGAGAAAGTATAGCCTATTTTTTAGCCCTCACACTGTAGAATGGATAGAGTTTGTAGTGTGTAGAATGGATGTAGTGGGGAGTTTTGCCTTTGAAGAAGAGTGAGTGAGGGCTTGGAAAGAGCCCTAGGAAGTTACCCTTCATAGGAAAGGAAACAGATTTTCCCTTCTGATGATTCCATGCTGGTAGGATTAAATTGTTATTTCACTGTTTACGATGAGAGGCATAATACAGAGATACTAAGAAGAGACACTGAAACGTTCATCTTCCACCTCAGTTCACTCCATATGCAAAGCCTACATCAACAAATCCCCTACATCACTGATGTTGACATGTTCTCTCACCCAAAGTCAGCACGAGAAAGCTCATGAAGATGCATTTCTCCATTGGCGTTTTCCCTACACTAAAATGACGTACAAATAATCCTCAATACAGTCTCACTGACAAATAATATTCACCCCAAACTTCAACTGCTTCCAGTTAACATTCTGACATGGAGTTCAACTTTTTCCAATGCTGCTTATTTCAAGACAGCATCATCCATCTTTCCTGGCAACGATTTCATAGCTCGGCTCTGACTCTCTCACCTCACATGAATTAACCTCCAAGTGATATCATACATGGTTCCCTCTACACATGGTATTTTTCATGTCCTGGATGGTATTGATGGGATTATAGCTGTGGACCCTAAAAGTGTGAGGAGGAAGACCCAGCACCCTCTCTGAGTTTTTGACCTTGAGGTCAGGGACAATCGTTTACTCTGCATCCGTTCTATTCTAGCCCATGAGATCTAACTGCAGAAAACTGACCACCAGCCAGTCAAACACGCCTCTCCGATAATTACCCAGGTTCTCCTAATCCACACATTCCTCCAGGTGGTCCATCCACCTGACCTCTCCAACCCTCGCCCCTCAGCCCTGAGACACAGGGCTCCAGGGAACTCTAGGGCAGGGGCGTTATTCTCAACCATATATTCTGAAACAAAATAATGCTGACTTAAAAAAATCCTCTACTGTTGAAAGCTTTGCATAGGTCTCCTTTCCCCCCATTGACCTCTCCCCTCCTGCTCCCACCACCCAACACATGCTCTCACCTCCCTATTGTCTGTGTTATTGGTCAAGCTCATATGCGTGGATTGATCTCTTACGCCCCTCCCACCTTCTCCCCGACCTCCCTCTGAGGTTTGATGATCTGTTTGATGTTTCTATGTCTCTGGATCTATTTTTGTTCATCAGTTTATGTGGTTCAGTGCTGACTTTTACTACAGTAGGTGCTCACAAAAAAGAAAGAATAATCTTCAAGGCGCATCATTATTGGAGTCAGAAGGGGCGAGTGACTTTGTCTTTGCGTGTGCGGATGAAAAGGCACTCCGCTTTGTTGCATAACCCCCCAAAGAACTAATGCAAGCCCTGAGATTACAACCAGTTTTTACGGCCTCTCTCTGTCTCTGCGTGATGGTTTTTATGTTTTCCTCTCTGGTTTGAAAAGTCATTCTCTATCTTGAGTGCGACTGAGTTCAAGCACACTTCGTGGAAGGGGCGCCTTCATGGTCATCCCGGCATCTGGCTGTGTTTTGGGAGGTCCGTAGAACTTAATTAGAAAGAAAGTTGGCTCTAATTTTGTCTTTCAGTCCCCCCACTTGAAAAAATAAAGCCTGGCTGTTTGAAGACCCTTTAAAAAACACGTTCTTCAGTTTCCTCGTGGTTTGTGTTTATTGCTACAAGTTTTCCCAGGAGAGCGCTGACGGCAGCCCCAGAACAGTTGAAGCGCTCTGTTCGTTTCTTTTCTGTCGAGGGGCTGCAGATAAGAGCCCGGAGAAGGGAACGCATTCAGCCCTCCCAGCAGGACGTGTGTGCTTCAGAGTAACCTCTCCCACAGCCCCAAGCTCTCAGCACCACTCATTTGTCCTGGGACCCTTAACGCAGCACAAAGGAAGACTTTGAAAGTCCCCGGACCCCGCATGCCCGCTGAGAGCCCAGGATGCAGGACACTGCACAGCAGTCTTCAAAAAGGCCCCTAATTTTATTTCCATCTCCAATTTCTGGGCCAGAGTCTTCTGCTGGGCCACGGGGAAGAACAGCTGTGTAAATAGATGCAGGTGACTGCAACAGCCGGCCGTTTTCCCCCACTGCCTGCTGTCCTCACAGAGGCCTCTGTGCTTGTGGATGGAACGGATACAGACTCGGACCAAAGGTGCTGCGATATGTGGTCCGAGAGAAAAGTGTCTGGTAATAAGCCCTTCGGAGAGTGTTCTGTATAAACCGGGATGCCGGACTGCTAACGAGCCAGGAACAACTATCGTGTTGTTAGAGTTGGGGACTTTCAGAAAGACTGTTTCTCTAAACCCAACCAATCATTCATTCAACAAACGTATATGGAGTATCCACCACATACAACACATTTTTTTTCTAAGTGCTTATGTGGACACTTAGCAAATCTCACTTTGATCCACAGCCTATGCCTTATGGCAGTGGATCAAAGCGAAGGGACAAGCAGTGATTAAAAGTACAGTGTCTAAAATCAAGTGGATGACATTTGAGTTCTAACTTCACCACCTACTAGCTGTGTGGCCGTGGGAAAATTGCAAAGCCTTTCTGAGCTTCAGTTTTCTCATCTCTCCTATTTTCTTCCTCATAATATTGTAAGGATTAAATGATGTGGCTGCAATGTCTTCCACATAACAAACTCTCACTATAAAGATTAGCTATGACATTAGGTAGGGTCTGGATGAAGCTGCTGGATGTAGCAAAGAGAACCCCAAATCCAGAGGTGAAAGGTCATTTTCTCTGTCCAGAAGAGAAATAACAGAATAATAGAAGTTCATTTTCTCTGTTCAGAGGTGAAAGGTCAGACTCTCATTCATTTTCAACATGGAGCTCCATCTCTGAAACCAAGATGGTGCTCCAGCCCTTACCATGTCCCAGCCCACAAGAAAGGCAAAAGGCCAGGGGAGGGCATGCTTGTTCCTTTTAAAGGTATAACCCGAGGGCATGTACCATTTCTGGTTATATTCCTTTTTCCAGAACTTACTCACATGACGTGTCGCGCTGCATTAGAAGGGTGGTCTAGCTGGCCATGAGCTCACGTAAAACTCTTAACATCTGTTGTATGAAACAGTGGGCCGCAAGCCAACTCGGCAGCAGCTGTCATTACGACTTAGCCATAGGTCTAGTGCCAACCACGGCAGAGGAGCCTTGGCAGTTCATAGGAGGTGGACCCCTGGACACATGGGGTAAGAAAACGGCAGTTGCAGTAGAGGGATGGAGTGCTCAGAGGCATCAGAGAGTCCGGATTCTCCTAATGCAGTGGGCAATAGCAGAGCTGTGTGGGAAGAAAGTAGAGCATGGGCCAGCAGCGGCCAGGAAGGGCCTGAGCTAGCTGGACGGCAAGTTTAAGCCACTGGAGAGATAGTACAGTTGTTTCGTTTTGTTTTGTTTGTTTTGCTTGATTTTGTTTTGTCTTGTTTTGTTTTGTTGTGAAGCAGGGGAGGAAAAGACAGCGCTGAACAGGCAAGGCGGTGAATGACTAATTGGGGGAGACATTTCACTAAAGCAGGGATGAGATTTTGAGGGCTTGAACTAGGCCTTGGCGGTGGGGGGTTCAGTAAGACACAGCCAGAGGCGAGGCACCTGTGGGAGTAGAATCCACAGGATGTGATCATTGACTGAGTATGGATATGAAGAAAAGGGGTCAAGAATGACTCAAACTTAGCAGTCTTGGTTTTTGCCAGGACAGTGATACACTAAGGAAGGGGTGCTGGGAAAGGGAGGAGGAGAGCTGGGATGGGGGAGTGTCTTGTGACCCAGGGGAGGCGAGATTTCCACGGGATCTTTATGATTGAATTTATGTTTTTGGATGATTGTTTAACGGCTGCTCTTCTCCACTAGACTATAAACCCATCTTCTGCTGCATGACAAACCATCTCAAACTCTGGCATAAAACAGACCCAAACAGTTATTTATTATGATGATTTCTCTTGGCTCCTAGGGTCGTCTGAGCTAAATGAGGTGATTATCAGTCAGGCGCTCTCATTCAGTTGTGGCCAGACAAAGGCTTAGAATTGGAATCATCCCAAAAGCTCACGTGTCTGGCAGTTGATGGTGACTATCGATTGAGACTTCAGCTGGGACTGCTGGCTAGGACATGGTCTGTGACCACTCCCTGTGGCCTGGTCTTCCTCACAGCCTGGTGATGGGGTTCCAGAGCAGGCCTCTTGGAGGAAGTCAAGGAGAGCTGTACGCTGTTTATTGTGGAGTCACACAGTGGCAGTTCTACTGCATTCAGTTCGTCACACAGTCCACCTGTATTCCAGGGCGGGCGGAATGTTCAAGAACATGTGTAAGGCACCATACTCTGGGAGTGACCTGGGGCTGACCTGTGGTTTTTTAAAACCATGATATCGTTAAGCTTCGGAAAAAGTCACATTCCTGCAGGGGACTGTTTTCTGCTTGTAACGGTAAGATAGCTTTTTTCTGCTGCATAACCAGCCACCACAAGTTTAATGGCTTCAAACAGTGCTCAGAGCTCCGAGGTCAGAGGCCTTGGGTTCTCTACTCAGGGTTTTCCAAGATTCAGATCAATGTGTTGGTTAGATTGATCGCTCACCTAGAGCTTGGGGTCCTCTTCCAGACTCACGTGGTTGTGGAAAAATCCAGTTCCTTGTGGGGGTGATACTGAGGGCTTTGCTTCCTGGCCGGCTCTCAGCTCGTCACCACTCAGACTAGAGACTGCCTGCATTCCTCGCTATGAGGCCCCTCCATCTTCGAAGCCAGTGATTGAGATTTTCTCATTTATTATCTCTCTTAGTGATTTATTTATTTATTTATTTATTTTAATTTCTTTATTGATTAAGGTGTTACATATGTGTCCTTATTCCCCTATTACCCCCCCCCCCCCCGCCGCCCCACCATGCCCTCATCCCCCTATTATCTGTGTCCATTGGATAGGCTTATATGCATGCCTACAAGTACTTTGGTTGATCTCCCCCCTTCCTTCTGTTCTTTTGGTGATTTAAAAATCTTGGACTTCCTGTCTCTGATCTTTAGACCTAGATTTTTTAAAAAAATATATTTTATTGAATTTTTACAGAGAGGAAGGGAGAGGGATAGAAAGCTAGAAACATCAACCAGCTGCCTCCTGCACACCCCCTACTGGGGATGTGCCCGCAACCAATGTACATGCCCTTGACCAGAATCGAACCTGGGACCTTTCAGTCCACAGACCGATGCTCTATCCACTGAGCCAAACCGGTCTCGGCTAGACCTAGATTTAAAGGGTTACCATGACTAGGTCAGGCTCATCTGGATAATCTTCTTTTAAAGTCAGTTAACTCAGGAGTTTAATTATATCTGAAATTGGTGTTTGAATCACTGGGAGTTCAAGTGTGAGTGTCTGAATAGCTGGGAGAAGGCATGTGTACAGCAGTGGCCAGGAGTCCTAGAGGCTATTTTAGACGTCTGCCTTCCATGGTGGGAAAATCCCCAATGAAAAAGGTGTATGGGTGGTTCCAATGCCAGAAAACAGAACTTTACAGATGTTCCCCGCAGGAGGAAAGAGGGTGTGTGAAGATTCAGGAAAACTACAAGGTAAGCATCTGAGACTGAAGTTATGGATTCCAGTAAGAAATTAAATAGAGATGAACAAAAGGAATGCAAAGCCGTGTTTGAAATCTTGGCTAAGGTTGGATGCAGAAAGTATCAATAGAGGTTCTTGATGTTATTAATTAATTTCTTAAGCAATTCATTGCAGCAGTGAGCATAGGAGATGGAGAAGTTGGTGGAGATGTTTGCACAGCACAGGGCTTGGCAAGGCAAACGGAGCATTGGCCGTGGGGCGAAGGACCAGGGGAAGAGCATCATTCCAGGGGAAGCAGTGGGGGCCTGAACCCTCTTTCTTTATCTGTGGAGGGAGGTTTTGCAATGGGTAATGGCCAACCCTTAGCTCTGTGGGATCTATGGTTCTGTGTTGTGGCCCGGGGCCCTGCTCTTCTGTCTGTCTTAATATATATCCTTAAAGCAAGTCCTGTTGAGAACCTCCAAGATGGAAGAGGGGAGTTGTCTATTAAGAGGAACAAGACATTGGCCTTTCCTCCCAGACGGTCATGAAGAAAGGCAGCCATGACAGTGATGGGGGCTGGGAGACGGGAGTGTTTCCACAGTGTGTGTGGGAGAGCGAGGAGTCATATTCCCCGGAGATCTCGGAGAGTGTTCTTGCTGGCTTGGTGGAAAGAAGCTGGGTTTGGAGTTGGAGGGCCCAGGTTCATGGCTGTGAGCTTTAGTCAACAGCCACAGCCACACTTACCTGGGGATCGTGCAGGGAGAGCTGGAGTCTCTCTCAGACACCGAAGAAGCTGGTCCCTTCTCCCTCCCTGGAGCCACTAGTCTTTTTGCCTCAGTTTCCTCCCCTGAGGGTGTGCACTGAATTCCTCCCGGAGGGAGTACAAAGGCAGTCCTGAGTGTGGAGGTATTGGCTCTGGCAGAGCGTCACTGTGGTTCTGGAAGGAGGAGGCTATGAGCTGGGATCGTAAGGAACAGCTTCTCCAGGAAGCTTTTTAAGGAAGGTTCTGGCACTGGCCTGGGAGCTGTGGCCCATGGTCCTGCAGCAGTTGCTGGAACTGGGCCCGGAGCTGCGGTGGCCGTGGCAAAGCTCTCCAGCTCTCCGAGGAAGGGGAAATGGAGCAAAGGGGAAGGGGACAGTGTCAGCTGACCACACTGCAGCCCAGCCCCGCCCAAGTGCCAGCAGGGGTGGCACTCAGGCAGCATGGGGTCTAGGGATGGGGGTGACCGCTCCTGAAGTGCAGGCCACCAAGTCCCGGCGAGAATGTGCCCAGGAGCCGCCATCACTCTCCCTCTGTCCCCCCTTGCTCTGGTCCAGAGGGAAAGCTGTGTTGAAAGGGCTTGGGGAAAAAAAGTAGGGCAGGGGAAAGAGAAAGCAGGCGGGGGTTGCCAGGACGCTGGTATTTGGTCTGGGCCGGAGGAGAGTGCCCGAGAAGCCCTGGGCTTGGTCAGCATTCAGACCTCAGACAAGATCCAAGGGGACCCCCAGCACCCTCTTTCCTGCCCCCCGACACACAGAGGATGCCTTTGCTGTGGGTGCTTTGAGAACCACGTGGAAGAGAGAGGGTGAGCTCAGAGCGAGGTGACAGGCAGGCTGTCCTGGGGTGCTCCCTCTCCAGGGCTCCAGGATGGGACAGGGGTCTGCCACCCGGCAGGGCAGTGACTGGCATCTCCGTGTGCAGAGAGGAGAATGGGTGGCGTGTTTTGAATGGAAAGGTATTCACACACTTGCGATGTGCTGTTTTGGGGTGTGTTCACCTGCCTGCTTCCCACACAGCAGATTTCTGTCTGCCCCAGGGCAGCGGAGGTGCCTGGTGAGACCCCTGGGGGAGGCACTGCCAGGCTCGTGCCCGCAGAGGGGCAGCATGGATAAATGCTGAAATCAGGGACTCTGGAGCCACGTTGTCTGGTTTGTGACCCGGCTCTGCCCCTTGGACAAAACAACCTTCCTGGACGTTAGTTTCCTAGTTTGTGAAATGGGGTCAGAGCAGTGTCAGCGGTAGGATTGTTAGAGGATCAGATGGGTTGACATAGGTGAAGCACCTGACTAGGGGCACATCACCGTTCTTGCCAGGCGCCAGGCCACCTTCTCAGTGCCCTTTGAGCTAACTCCTTTTGCTCTTTGACAAGTGGTTGCCTCTTTTGGCCACTTGGTCAACCAGCCAGCCGTGCCCAGGCATGTACCATGGACAGAGAGACTCACAAAGCCATGAGGCTGTTTATCAGGGAACACAGGAAATCACAGGTTAGGTGTCGGATTTAAAGGTTGAACAGTCCTGAGACAGATTCATACACAAAAAAAGTAATGGTAATGCTACTTCAAAATTGTGCAACACGCAATTTTAGCATCAACAAACTCAAAAGCAAAAGCTACGACAACAATGTAAAGCCAAAGATTTGAAAGAACCCATTTAATGAAAAATAAGGTCTCGAATGTTCCTTTCTCAAGGAAGTTGATAAACAAATACAAAACGGCACAAATGGTTGCTGACATCCCGGGTTTTAGTGACATCACTAAACATATAAAAAGCAGAGACACACATCTGCCAAAGAAGCAACAGCACCTACTTCCAAGTTGAGAATTATTTTAAGAGGATTGTGGCCAAAGGAAACAGCATTTCAGCCCTGGAAAGGTGCCATCTACACTTCACTCTTTGAAGTGTGACTTTTCATTTAGATCGAGTGTCTGTTCTTCTCAATTAATTTCAGTCATTTTCAATGTTAAGATTTCCTGTGCATGTCCCAGGCAATGTTATAGTGTTGCCTTCATTAGCAATAGAATAATTTTGCAAAGAGTTAAATAATTCCAGTTTTATGTCAAGGTCATCAGATACTTCAAATAAGAAGTCAGTCAAGTTAATGATTCAATTCTTTTTCCATCTGACCATTCATGAAATCAAAGTGAAGCTTTCAGAAGTTCATCTGCTGACAGTGAAACATCTGACATCTTTGTAATACTGTGATAAATTCAGTTAAAATTCAACATTGACAATGAAATTATTTGTTGCTGTGATGATATTATGAATATAAATTTTGACAGAGCCTGGAAACCTGGTAAAAACAATGTTCTAATCATAACTATGGAGCAGAATTATACAGGGTGTCCTCAAAAATGTATACACACTTTGAATAATTATCATTTCCAATAGTTTAAATCTGAAAAGAAAAAAACATCAAACTATCAGAAAAAAAGCCAATGTACAATTTTTGGGGACACCCTATACTTAGAATGAATTTTGGTGCACATACAACTCCTAATTGCATCCAAACAAATGTCTGTATTTTTCACCAATTGAAATAGAAACCGATACTGGTTTAATATTGCAAATATTTTTGTATGTACACAGAATAACTGCATTATAATTTTGTATGTATATGTGTGATGAAGCTGATATTAAAACACAAACAAAAAACAAAAATGCTAGCATGACAGTATGTACTTTCTTTTAGTCTTTATCAATTAAAGTTTTATAAATGTTTGAGCTTTTTGAAGAATTACATGGAAAATCAACTTAAACATCAACCATGGGAAATAAATCCTCTACATTTTTATTGCATTTTGTTAAAAAGCTAGTTGGAAATATTCTATCAAATTATTCAACAAAGGGAATAGCCAAATTCTTTAGCTTTTAAAGTTTATGGCACTTAGCCCATGGACATGAACAATAGGGTTGTGAAGACATGAGGGCAGAGGTGGGTAAGGGTTGGCAGAGTGGGGTAAAGGAAGAGAAAATGGGAGACATCCATAATACTGACAACAATTTAAAAAAAAAGAAATAAATATTTATGGCAAAATGATATTTATCCATATAAAAGCAAGGGAAGAAGTGAACAAAATTAATGAGAACTCAAATGGTGAAAAAGCTCAACATGTGGAAAAAAACTTTCAATAAAGATTTTATTTTATTTTTTTATTATTTTTAAATTGTCTAAAGTTTTACATATGTCTCTTTTTTCCCCAATTGAACCACCCCCCAAAGATTTTATTTTTAATTTGATACATTTATATTCCATTTTGGAATGGATTGAAATTGAGAAGGCCTGTGATATTGCATAATCTAAATTTAATGAAACATTTAGAAGAATTATAAAGGACAACTTTTGAAATAAATTTCACCTCATAAAAATATTTGTTGAAGAAAGTACTTTGGGGTAAAAGAAAAATGCCTGTAAAAGTATTTAGGTTGAAAAATTTCCAGATCTCAATTTAAAAATTAAAATTTGGAATAGGCTCTGTGTTGCAGACTTTGCTCAGAGCATTCAGCACCTCTAGAGAGAAGAGTGATTTCTTAAATAAAAATATTATGGTCAAAAGAAGGAGGGTCAATTGAAGCTGTCATGAATTTCAAATTTATTAATCATATAATTCAACAATGAAAAACATTGTGGGTAATTTTATGAGAAAATTAAAAATAATAATTTCATATTTTAAAAATTATTCACAAAAAACAGTGACATGGTATTATAGACAAAGATAAAAAATTACTCAACAATTGAATATGTGCCATATTATTATTTTAATGTTCAGATAACTAATATAAAGACTTAAAAGTTTTGTCATGAAATACTCAGATGTATCATTTTAACTTTTTAAGAATAATTTTATTTTTGAAAATAATTTTTGATAAAATAATTCACAAGTTCTCCAGTAAAATGACACTGATTTGTTGGTCACTTAATACCTATTTAAAAGACTATATACTTTTAACCATTCGTGTTCAGTTTTACCTTTTATACAATTTCAAACTTACAGAAAAGTTTCAGGAATTTTGTAAGAAGCTTCCATACTCCTTCACCAGTTTTCACTTTGGATCCATTTATTGTACTTTATTCAAGTATTTATTTTTTTTGTTTTTTGCTGTGAAAAGCTTCATTGCTGCATTTGGTCCCATGCCTGGGGGAGGGCTTCAGGTGGGTAAGAATGGCAGTATTTGGGGGGGATGCCAGACCCCAGGGGTGCAGAGGGCCCCTCCCAGGCCCCTGGGCTCCGAGGGCTCCTGGGCCACTTGAGGGGCGCCTTTCGGAGAGATGCCCCCAGCCCAGCCCCTCCAATTGGTGGTGGGTCACATGCTCGCCCCGGAAGAGGTTCTGCCGGAAGTGGTTCTGCCGGAAGTCACAGCTCAAAGGGCCTGTGCGGGAGAACTGGGGCCTGCAGCTCCGAGGGGCGTGGTCAGCCCCTCTCCGAGGCCTAGGGGGCTCCCTGGCGCCGAGTTTGGCCCCCTCGCCCCGGGGGGCGCCGAGGCTCAGAACCTTCCAGCTTCGCCTCCCAGAGCCAGAGCCGCCTGGTCAATGGAGGCCCCGGAGGTGGGTGGGGACCTCCGAGGCGGGTGGGGCCCACAGAGGCGGGGCCAGGCGGTGACCCAGCCTGCACCTGGGCGTGGTAATGCGGACCCATGTGGGAGCTCCTGGCAGCTGAGCAGTGAGGACTTAAGGGGGAAAACCCGGCTGGGGGCTGGTCTCCAGGTGGCCCTGCAGGCGGGACGCGGTGAGACACGGGAGAGATGGGGGCTGGAGGAAGGGGCGTCCCTGGTGCTGATCCGACCAAACCCCGTGGAAGCAGGAGACGGAGCTGGGACGCCGAGGTCAGTGCTCTGCTCCATTTAGTTTAGCATTTTTCCTTCTCTCACTCAAATCAATGTGTTTATGTGTAAACAGTATTTTTTTTCCCCCCTGAGCCATTTGGGCACGAGTTCAAGACAATACAGTCCCTTTTCTACTAAATCATTTCGTGGGGATTGTCTGAAAATAAGGACATTACATTCAGGAAACTTAATATTTCTGTAATACCACGACTAAGCCATAGTTCATGTCCAAATGCCATCACTTGTCGCTACAATGTTCAGGATTCAGTCCAGCTCTCAGCAGGACTTGTCAGGTCTCTGGTCCCTTCGACCTGAAACAGTGCCTTGGTTTTTCTTGTGTTCCTTGACCTTGACATTTCTGAAGAGAACAGGCCAGTTGTTCTGTAGAATGTCCCTCCGTGATTTCAGGCCATGCCTTGTTGGCAGGGGTGAAGTGATATGTCCTTCTCAGTGCATCACGCTGGAGGCCCAGGGTACAGTCTGTGCCAGTATTAGTGATGTGGTCACCAGATCTCTCCCCTGAAAGGTGGAGATACATTTTGTGAGGATTACTTGGAATTATGTAAATCAAGTTTTTACCCATTATATTAACCTCAGTTGATTTTATCATTTGCCTTAAATACAGTGAATGGAAATCCCTTCAAACTGGTCTTTGTTCTTTTGATTATGATCTCGTATTCTTTAAGCATTTCCTTAATTTTCATCACGAGGTATTACAAAATCCTCTTGTAATCTTATTGCTCCAAGCCTGGAATCGGCCTTTTCTCTAAGTAACGCTGGCTTTTTAGTAAATAAAGGTATTTATAAACCAAGATCTAAGAACCAGGCATGCTTGTTGTTGCACACATGTCATTGTTTGCAGGCCTTCTCAGTGGTAGTACTAACTCACAGTCGTATACACAAGCGCACACACATGTACATTTACAAAGCTCTCTCTCGGTTGAGCCTCAAAGGAAGGCTTGGGGAGGGTGGGTGGGAAGAGATCAACCAATCAACTTGTATGCATATTTGCATAACCCCTGGACACAGACGATGGGGTGGTGAGGGCCTGGTTGGGGGCAGGGGTGGGTGGGAGGAGGAAAATGGGGGAAAAAGTGGGACTTATGTAATACTGTCAACAATAAAGATTAAAAAATAAAAAATAAAATTTGTAGTTCTTAAAAGAAGCAACAACAAAGCTCTCTATTTCCAAGAATTATGCAGATACATCCAGTTCAATCCAGAACCACAGGATACATTCCAGTGCTGTGTACACTCATGTAGAAAAGCCAGGTAACTAACAAGTGTGCCCTTCATGTGTAGTCGAGTATTGCTGACCTTAACATTTCTTTCTGCTTTCCCATGTTCTACCTTGAGAAACTCCTGCCAGACTAGGGGCATAGCTGTGGATTGCTGGCCCGGTCCCTTTCTCCCATGGGCTGACTGGTGGCCAGCACATGTGTCAAAGTTACCACTGTTCTCACAACAATGACCGAGTATTCTGCCTTAGCTATCAAACCACCCGCTTTCCACAGATACTCCATCAGCAATTGCCACAGACCCTCGCACCTGTCAGTGGATGGACTTCTCCTAGTTTCCAGCTTTCTTCCATCATGAGGAGAATAACCTGGACCAACCTCATGGGTGAGTAAGACTCGCTGTTTTTTTCTCTCTTGGAATGGGAGGTGAGACATCCTGAAGATGGAGGCATACTTTTTAAAAAAATATATATTTTATTGATTTTTTACAGAGAGGAAGGGAGAGAGATAGAGAGCTAGAAACGTCGATGAGAGAGAAACATCAACCAGCTGCCTCTTGCACACCCCCTACCGGGGATGTGCCCGCAACCAATGTACATGCCCTTGATCAGAATCGAACCCGGGACCTTTCAGTCCGCTGACCGACGCTCTACCACTGAGCCAAACCGGTTTTGGCGGAGGCATACTTTTTCACAGTAGAGGAATAGGATGCATAGTGATTGAATGCGAATGTTAAAAAAAAGATAGCCTAATTTTATACCCCACATTGGGAAAGAAGAACATATCAATCACACACACACAAAAGCTAAGAGATTTACCTAAAACCACAGGCAGCAGAGTCAACAGGAACACTGGCATTATTGCTTATGTTATGTTCTCTCTCAATTTTGGCGATTTTAGGGCAGAAAGTTTTGTTGAGAATACTTTACGAAGTGGACGCGATCCTCATTTCATTTGCATGTCTTCTGGAAGAAGGTAGAATTTTAGAATGTCTTATTTTTCCTGGTATAAATCTGGGCTTGGTTAGATGTTGCCACCGATGATAAGGATGTTTGTGTGTAGAAAAGAACACTGAGAACTAAGTTTAATGGCTGCATTTACTAGGAGTTGTTTCTGTGATCTGTTTTTACTCTGTTTGGGTCAGTGAATTCATTCTGAAATGTTTATCTGCCCTTGGAGATTTCAGTGATGAGAGCATTTTAAGAAACTTTAAAAACACGTGTGGTTCTTTAAATGCAATCACCTGTTGGCATGTGGTCAAGGCAATTGACAACGAAGGGTTTGTCCTTTGAAATTAACCCATATCTATCAAGCAAAAGCTTATCTAGTCAGTTGCTTTGTCCAGAGGTCTTGGGGGAGACTAGCTGCCTGTATAGAAATACAATATATTTTACCTTAAAATACACACTAAAGTTTCTTTTGCTTGCATTATTGATATTTCAATTCAAAACACTTTTTACATACACATCCTATTTTCCTCTGTACAGTGGTGCTCAGATGAAGAAACTGAGGCTCAGAGGTAGCAGGCAAATACTTAGGCTTGTGCAGACAAAGTTTAAAAAAAAAAAAAAATAAAGCCAGGGGAGTGGGCCTGCAATGGGCCTCAGAGTAAACATAGGCAGAGTGACTATCAGAGCTGAGGGGAAGAATAGCGGATTGATAGGGCTCACTAGTAAGCTTCAGAAGCATCGGAGTATCGCCCCAGGCTGGACTTCCACTTGGGTGGGACTGTGTGGCACTGGGTCCATTTCCATAGCCTCTTGGCTGTTCTCATTCAGTCCCACATATTAATGGAATGTGTCCTCTGTATTTGGTTAGAAACCGGGCTATGTAGGCTACATGAGACAGACTTTCCCCTCAAGGGCTGGGAAGGACAGATGTATGAACACTTGACTACAATAGTCCCCTCTTAGCCATGCTTTCACTTTGTGTGGTTTTACTTACCCATGGTCCACCTTGGTCTGAACATATTAAGTGGGAAATTCCAAAAATAATTCATAAATTTATTTTATTTTATTTTATTTTCCTTTTTATTGAATGTATTAGGGTGACACTGGTCAACAATGTTATATAGGTTTCAAGTGCACAGTTATATAACACATCATCTGAATTCTGTATTAAGTGTTCACTATTCCAAGTGGCGTCTCTTACCACCCCTATGTTCATCACAGCATTATTTATAAATAGAGGTCTGGTGCATGAGATTCATGGAGGGGGTGTCCCTCAGTCTGGCCTGCGTCCTCTCACAGTCCTGGATCCCTCGGGGGATTGGGCCTAAGCCAGCAGTTAGGCATCCCTCTTGCAGTTTGGGGCTCTTGCAGTCTGGGACCCCTTGCTCCTTACCACCTGCCTGCAGCAGAGGTGAGAGAGGCTCCCGCTACTGCTGCTGTGTTCGCCAGCCGTGAGGTCAGCTTCTGGCTGAGTGGTGCTCCCCTTGTGGGAGCTCTCTAACCACCAGGGAGCGGCTCCTGCATTGAGTGCCTGCCCCTTGGTTGTCAGTGCACATCATAGTGACCAGTCTTTACACTGTTTGGTCGATTTGCATATTAGCCTTTTATTAATAGGATAGCCAGGATTTGGAAGCAGTGTACATGTCCGTCAAAAAAAGCTGTGATGCCAAAACCGGTTTGGCTCAGTGAATAGAGCGTCGGCCTGCGGACTGAAGGGTCCCGGGTTCGATTCCAGTCAAGGGCAGGTACATTGGTTGTGGGCACATCCACCTTGTGGCCCTAGCCTTTTACATGATCTCTTATGTCCCACCCATTCTAGGAGAGGGGAGAATATTAGATACGAGTGAAGGGTTTGGAAGTGAATACCCTTCTTCTCTCCTGACCCTGGAGTCTGGACACGGCTTCAGGCAGCTAGCTTCCTACGGGTTACTAGGTCACAGACACCATGACCTTGGTGTTACGAGGGACTCAGAGGTTCCCAGCTCCCTGCTGCAGTAAAGCATCCAGGAAAAACTGGGTAGAAATAAAGTGTTTGTCATTTGTGGAAGAGAGGACCCCATTTCACCTTGAGAGTAAGTAGGGAGGAGCAGAGAAAGTTCATGTTCAGGCACAGGTGTCAACATCAACAAGATACGATGGTGGGAGAGTGTGATTCTGGCCTCTGGTGAACAGGACTTTATGTTCTGGACAAGCTCCTGTCAGAAAGGCTGCTTCTAAAGCATTTATATCCTGTAGGGTGGGGGTGGGGTGGGGTTGGGGGGAGGCACTCAGGCTTCTGAACAGCGGTAGTGAAAGTGATTTAGGAAAAGTATTCTGATGGATGGAGACCTGGGAGTTTTTGATTATGTATATACATTCTCAGCTCCTGGGTTCTTATGATTTGGAAAGGAGCTTTCATATAATTTTTCTGATAAGCCAACTCAGATGACATTCGTCAGCTTCTTCATCATGATGGAAGGTTCTGGACTTTAGGGTAAGCAGAGGAATTAGTTAATGAGACATGACCCGGAGCCTGCGGTCAGCGGCTGACATCAGCAGGCATGTTATCATCCCTGTGCCATGCCTAGTGGCTTTTCCTGAGTGTTTTCTTTTCTTTCTTTTAAAAAAAGTCTGTGTTTGCTTCAAGCTCAGGGGACAGTCTGTTCAGCAGTCACCAGAAGGGATACCTTCAAACACTTTGCTTGGATGCGGTCCACTCATGTGGTCAGCAGTGACCTCATCTCAGTGCTCCGGGGGCCCTGGTTTGGGATTTGATATCTTGAGTTCCTTCGTGAATAGGAAGCAGAGAGCCTTCTTTATAAATCCTCTCGTTTTGAAACTCATCCGAAACCACCAGTCAGCTTGTTAAATGTTTTTCCAGGTTTAAAAATACATTTTAAGTACTTTAGACCAGTGGTCGGCAAACTACAGCTCATAAGCCACATGCGGCTCTTTAGCCCCTTGAGTTTTTAGCAAAGGCCAGCTTAGGAGAACCCTAATTAAGTTCATAACAATGTACCTACTTATATAGTTTAAGTTTAAAAAATTTGGCTCTCAAAAGAAATTTCAGTCGTTGTACTGTTGATATTTGGCTCTATGGACTAATGAGTTTGCCAACCGCTGCTTTAGACCATGGCACTGCTTACTGTCAAAGTCATTAGAGACAGCAAAGTTATATTCTTTTCACAAATAAACACAAAGTGGGGAGTGTGGGAGGTGCAGGGTCGGGGACTAGAGCCCTTTACTAGGCTGGCACAAAATTGGAAGCTGTAAGGAAAGAAGATTAGAAATACTGTTTGAGATTTTCCTAAACTAAATAGCAAACTTGATGTTTCTATCAGTAATACTCACCTCATGCAAATGTCCATTCTTCTCTTTTCTGTGTCTTCAAATCGGAAAGCCTTCAGAGAGGGCTCTGTGTGCCCCACTCCCCCCTCCCGTTTGCTCTTGAAAGCAGGCTCCCTGGCTGACTCCCACAACCCCTTGCAGGGAAAGCCTGTGCCAGGACATCTTTCTCCAGCCCTGCGTGGCGGCTGTGGATGCAAACCCCCCCCCCCCCCACCTCTCCCCACTCGCACAAAGGCGTATGCACAGTCAGAATCTCAGCTGCGGGGATGGGTAGGAAGGGTTGGGAGAGACTGGGGACAGGTCTCCTGTTACAGCCCCAGAGAATGAGGCTGTGCAGGCACCGGACCTGCTTCCAGAACCGGCCCCGCTGGCAGAAGCAGTTGGTTCCCCGAAGAGCCTCTGACTCATGCCCCTAATGGGGCTGCTATGGTTTCTGGCTGCAAAGTTGTCCTTGGGAAATGCAGCACTAAAAAAAATATTTTTATTGTTTTTAGAGAGGAAGGGAGAGGGAGAGAGAAATCAGTGAGAGAGACACATTAATCAGCTGCCTCCTGTGCACCCCCTATTGGGGATCCAGCCTGCAACCCGGCCATGTGCCCTGACTGGGAGGCAGAGCTGGACCTTTTGGTCCATGGGGTGACGCTCATTCCACTGAGCCACCTAAAGCAAGCGGCATTTTTTTTCTTTTTGAAATTGAAATTCTGAATCATCTATATTGGTTAATTTCACTGTTTCATGCTCTCATGGGTCCTTTTTGAAGCTGTCTTCACAATATGCATTTGTCCAACTAAATTTTAAGCTTTACATATGCAAGGAGTGGGTGTCTGCTCTCTCACTACTGCATGCTCAGCATTTAGAATAGTAAATCGAGCACGGAGGCACATGATCATTGTTGAATGAAGGAACAAATGAATGAGTCCTTTAGAAAATCTGCCCCTTTTCTTTGACAACGGTGATGATTATCATACCATATTTTGTTCTTCACAAAACATAAGATGAGATGTTCCTCAGTGGCCACTGCTTGGCCATCCTTTAGAGAAGGAGAATCTTCTATTTGGACTCATAAAGAGTAGATGCACATTTGTATCAGAAAATTTCTTCAATTAAAAAAAAGGAAAAGAAATAAGTGATGCTGAATAGAGTGGAGACGCTGAAAAGTGCAATTCTTGTTCTGGCACAGTTAGTGAAGGATCAGAGGCATGCAGCAGGGAAGGGGCTGAGGAATTTTATCCGGGCAGTGACATGGCGGGTGTCTGCCACACAAGGCCCTTTTTATGCTCCTGCCACAGTGAACAATATCTGCTTCAGATTTCTCGGTAAGAAGAAAAATACTGCATGACTCAAGCCATAAAAAGGTGTACCTATTCCAGAATTTAATATTCGAGGGCACACATGGGTTTCTCTTCGTCTGTGCGTATTCTAAGCCGGCACCAGGTTGTCTAGCTTGAGAGATGCCACTCAATAAACACCTGAAGGAAAATATAAGCCAAGCACTGTTCATGCAAAATATCAAGAAGCTCTTACATTGAAACTATTATTGGAAAAGGATTGTCATCAATTACGGTCAGGATTCTGATACAGAAATGGGGGCTGGGAGGCCCTGAGCCTCAGGATGAGACAGACACTGAGTCATCAGGCCAAATCCCATAGGCCGAGAGGAAGTTCCATCTGCAGGGGGTGAGGTGACTTCCAAGGGCATGATGGTCCAGAGGGTGGGATGGTTGGACCAGAACAGAGTCTCCATTGCGTTAGTGCCCTTCTCATCTTCCTCCCCACCCCTGGGTGCAGTCCTAGCTTCCTGAAAAGGACTTCTTCCCTTGCACACTCATGTCTCCAGCACTCCCTCTCCACTTGTCTCAGATTTGTTTTGTAGCGTTTTCTTGGGATTGTTACAGCTCAGTTTTGCCGATGTTATATTCCCTCCACCCTTTTTGCTGACCTTTATCTTATATTAGCTCCCTACGTGTTTAGTGTTTTCCACAAATCGATCCAAAGCAAAGACACTTTTAGATTTTTGTTGAATCATCCCTACAGCTCTGGGGACAAACTGTGCACCCTCCCAACCCTGGGCCCTCTCCTAGCGTGGACAAACAGGAGCTAAAATGCCGTTAGGTTTTGTTGTCAAACGGAAGGATGAAATTCCCATTTCTATCACGGAGTTTCCTCATCTGCAAGAAAAAGAATGTAGCTAGCTATGTCAGGCCTGTGCCACACACTTTAAACATCTCATTTAATCTTAATAAAAATCCGGAGGTAAGTACTATTTTTACACTCATTTTATTGATGAGAAAATTGAGGCTTAGTGGGGGTCAAGTGACCTGCTGAAGGTTATACAACTTGTGAGTTAAGGAGTGTGGTTTCTCTCACCAGCTCTGATTCTAAAACTTAAGCAATACAATGGTTGTGAATTTTAAATAAGGTGTGAAGTGCTTATTTGCTAGATATTGTTATTTTAATATTACTGAAGGCAAACCTCATATTTCTAATTCATTCATTCACTCATTCATTCATTCCATAGTTAAGGAGTCCCTGTTATGTTCTAAGCTAACATTCTGGCACAGCAGTGATGAGCTGGAAAAGGCTCCTGTCCTCATGACCTCCTAGGGGGAGGCAGATCAAAAATTGGTGGGAATTATCTCAGAAAATGATAAATTATATGGAGAGAATCAAGAGTGACTGGGATGGTGGTGAGGACTGTTAGGTACATTAGATCAGGTGGTTTGTGAGCCTGAGAATAAAGATCCGCCAAGGTACCCCTGTACAAATATTCAGAACTTGTGAATATGTTACTTTAAATGGTAAAGAGGGATTAAGATGGCAGATGGCACTGAGCTAGGGAGATTAGCCTAGATTATCTGCGTGAATCCAATGTAATTACAGTGGTTCTTAAAAGGAAAGGAGAGAAGCGGAGGGCGATGAATGTTAACTAAGCTTATTGTGATAATCATTTTACTATATGTATATACTTAATGTCAAAATGTTATGTTGTCTACCTTAAGCTTAGATGTGGTATGTCCATATTATATCTTAATAAAATTGGAAAAAATAAATGAAAAAGAAAAGGGAAGGTTAACTGATGTGCCACTGACTTGGTTACCCAATAGCAGCAGCAGAAGGCTGGTGGTATAATTTGGATAATGTCCCTGATCACAAGGTCACAGGAAAAAATCCTTCCCACAGTAATATCCTTCAAGGACACCATTCCTCTTTAGCTCAAACTAGCGTGAGTTGGTTCTGTGATGTGCAACTAAAAACATTGAATGAAAGAATGTCCATGACGTTGGATCAGTGATGCTTTGCTATATGATCTTACAACTTGGCTTATGTTATTACAAGAAATTAAGACCAGATAAATCAATGCAATATCAATCAACTTTTAAGATTATGAATAGGGCCTCACAACAGTAATTGAGTACTGCATGAGACATTCAAAACAAGCATTTCTTTCTACTAAGAGTCTGAAAAGGCGGCCTGATTGATCACTGGAAGGAGTTCTTTGGACACAGGCCCAAGAAAAGTCTTTCTTATTAAATCATTTCTGCTCTTACAATTGTGGCTCCTTGTAGCGCAGGTTGATTGTTTCACTTGTCGGTATGTGCCAAGTACATTACACAAAAGGTGAAATGCTTCAAAAACAAATCAAGGCACAATGGCTCTCCTTAGAGGACTTTATTTTCTACTGAATTCTGGCTCCTTTTCTAAGAGTTCAGGGTTCCAGAGAGCAACCAGAAGTGGGTTTTATTATTGAATCTTTGATTATAGAACCTTACCCATTCAACACGAGAGTACAACCTCATTTTGCAGAGAGAGGACAGAGCCCCAGGGAAGGAAAGTGACTTGCTTGAGATTTCACAACTGATTCAAGGCTGAAGGGCAGCAGACCATACCACCCCAAATGTGACTGCAGGAGTCTAGGACACTCCACCCCCAAATACGCTGCTTTGGTATATTGGTTACTTTAACCTGTAGGCGTTTGAAGAACAGTGCATGCAGGAAGAGGCGTTCTCTGATACCCCCTATTTGCCAGGAGGCAGGTCCTCCGGAAGGAGCTCAGTCTTTATAAATCCTCTCCTCGGAAGTCTCATCAATCAGGAGGGATTGGCTCTTATCACAGGAGCTGAGACGAGGAGCCCACACCACACCCAGACAAGCTTTTGTCACAGACTCATACCGCTCAGCTCCTCTTCCAAGGGCCCATTCACCTCTGCCCAGATTCATTTACTTGCCCCTAAGAGGCCTACGTTCTTTCTCCCATTTCCGTATTAAGATGGTATTTATTCTGGAATTCTAAAGCCGTCTCTTTGATTTACTTATTTCCCCTGGGTATCTCCCATGAATGCATGGGGTATATATGTGAATAAATAAACTTGGCAGATCTAGATTAGAAAAACCCGGGTGCAGCATTCTTTCCACAAAACATGAGCTGTTCTAAGAGAAGCCAGTGCTATCCTCTTCAGCATAGGGGACCTTTCCCTATGGCAAGCCTTTCTACCTGCAGCTCCCACATGAGGGGTTTTACCAATGGAACAGGTTGACAAAGAGAATTAAAGATGGCCTTTGGAAGGATATATACTATGTTCATGGATTGAAAAAGTTAATATCATTAAACCGTCTTTACTACCTAAAGCAAGATACAGATTCATTTCAGTTCCTATTAAAATATCAATGGCATTCTACCCAGAACTAGAACAATTAAACCTGAAATTTGTACAAAACCACAAAAGTCCCTGAGTAGCCAAAAAACAAACCTGGAGAAAGAACAAAGAAAGAGATCAAAACACTATGGTACTATCAGAAAAAGATATATAGGAGCCTAGCATATTTGTCATAAAAAACGTTTCCTCCTGTGTTTGGTAATCCATCCTTCTACCCTCTTCCTTCCTCCTACCCATGCATCCCCACCGCCACTCCCCAGGCAACCACTGACCTTCTTTATCTCATACTAGGTTTGTTTTCAACTGGAAATTTATATACATGTACTCTTTTTTTGGTCTGCTTTCTCTAAGCATAATTATTTTTAGATTCATCATTTTGTCATATTCATAAGTGATCTATCCAATAAGGGGTTAATATTTAAAATGTATAAGAAACTCATACCACTTAACTCCAAAAAACAATGGACAGAGGACCTGAATAAACATTTCTTCCAAACTGGCCAACATACATGAAAAGATGCTCAACGTCACTAATCATCAGGGAAATTTAAATTAAAACCACAATGAGATACCAGGTTACACCTGTAAGAAAGCCTATCATTAAAAAACCAACAAATAACATGTGCTAGTGAGGATGTGGAGGAAAAGGAACACCTGTACACCGTTAGAGAGATTGTAAATTGGTGCAGCCACAGTATGGAGTTTCCTCAAAAAATTAAAAATAGAGCCAATGATATAATCCAGTAATACCACTTGTGTGTATTTTTTGGGAAAAAATAAAAACACTGATTTGAAAAGATATATGTACTCCTATTTTCACTGTAGCATTAATTACAACAGCCAAAACATGAAAGCAACCTAGATGTCCATAGATGAATGGATAAAGAAGAAGTGGTATACACATATAATGGAGTATTACTCAGCCATGAATAGAATGAGACCTTGCCATTTGTGACAATATGGCTAGTGTTAGAGGGCATTATGCTAAATGAAATAAGTCAGAGCGAAAGACACATATTATATGAGTTCACTTATTTGTGTAATCTAAGAAAACAAAACAAATGTATAAACAAAACAGAAACAGACCCACAGACACAGAGAGCAAGCTGATGGTTGCCAAAGGGGAGGGAGACGTGGGGTGTAAAGGAAGAAAAAAAAAGCTATAGAAATAAATTATTGGAATCATTTGTTTTTTGGGAAATCAACCCATCAACCAACCAACCAACCAATCAACCAACCAACCTAGAGCATTGTGCTCCTCCATTACGCTATATGTTACCTCTATAAGGATGGAAGAATGACTATCACTATTATTATTATTATCCTAGAGCTGTTAGGAATGGTAAATAAGATCTGGGAGATAAAAAATCTCCTATATAAACTGTATGCAATTAAAATCTATAAAGTGGATGTTATGTCATCCTAATATGCTGTGTCCGACAGTTCATTTGGCTGTTCAACTAGTTGCTATGACGTGCACTGACCATCAGGGGGCAGATGCTCTGACCTGTAAGTTAGCTAGCTGCTGGGGTCCAGCTGATGTGGACTGGGTGAGGCGGACTGGACATGCCCTGGCGCCCTTCCTCAGCCCCAATCGTGCACCGGTGGGTCCCTCAGCCTGGCCTGCACCCTCTCGAAACCCGGGTTTTGGAGAGCTGGTTTTGGCCCTATCCCTGCAGGCCAGGCCAGGGGACCCCACCTCTAGTATTGCTATAAAGCATAAAGGGGCATAAATGTATAATGTCAAATTATTATGGTCTATACATATGTATAAGAATATAGAATAAGCACCTGGAAAACAATATAAATATTCTCTCTGCTGTTTCTGTTTCTTTAATATATTATGCTCTGGACTTGAGCTGATCCCTGTGTCCCTGAGCTGCTGAGAAGGACTTGCCCGAAAGCAGGGGTTTTCTGGCCAATGTTCTCCTTCAGCCAGCAGCAGTGACTGCCCTGGCTGAGGAGGGGTGTGGGAAGAAAGCCCTGTGCCCTGGGAAGGGGGGAAAGCACTCTGCCCGGCCTCAGGTTTCTGCCTGGAAGTGGCCCCCACGTTGCTCCCTTGTCCCCTGAACTCCAAAGCCAGTCGCATTTTCTTTCCTGTGTCCTTTCAGTTTCTGCTTAATGAGATGGGTGGTTGCTGAGCGCCTGATTGACACTTGGTATGTACAGCTTGTATTCATGTCCTGAGAAAGGCCGGCGCACAATGAGGGATTGCCAACGGCAACCAGGGTGGCATTCCTGGGAGCTGGCAGCTCCGCTCCCCACCCCGTGGAAGGAAACATCTCCTCGGACCATAATGGAGGGAGGCGTGGTTTCCCAAGCAATTAAACGGTTCCTTAGGTTCTTCTCAGCCATCAGCCCTCTTTACTTTTCACCCACGTACAGTCCTACTAATTTCCAGGACACCTCAGCCAAGTTTAGGCCGGAGGGAAATACTTTTGGAATAAAATCAAATCGGTTACAAAGGGATTACAACATCTCAATCGCCTTAATAGAGCAAACGAAACTTCATTGTGTGTTCCAGACACCCAAACGGATCCCCTCAGTGGGCTCCCCCAGATTAAAAAAAAAAAAAAAAAAAAAAAAAAGGCAAGTCTTTGGACTGCCTACGGCAAGATCCCCAGCAATGCCCCTGGGGCTTAGCTGGCCACAGACTTGAATTGGAGTTTGCTGCGCCGGCCTGGCCAGGATGGTGTAACTAGCAGGCTCTCTGCACAAGCCTTCCTGCCTCCAGCCAGGAGCAAGGGAGATGGATTTCACTCACTTGGTACTCCGTGTATTGCCTGGGGAGAGGGTGGGCAAGTAAACAGCTCTTTGTGTTGGTAGCACTGTGGCAGCTCCAGCAGAACTTGCTGCCCACACCCTCCCTCTGTGGCCCGCCTCCCTCCCTGTTTTCTCTTCAGAACAGAACGCTGTTTCTGCACACACAGATGCATACAGTAGGCACTTAGCTCCTTGTTTCAAATATAGCTGGGTGGTCCTTCCAATTCAAACTTTAAAAACAGGTACGCTGAGTTGAGATTTATAGAACTACCCTTCAAACTGGAAAACAACAACAGTACAACACAACCAAGCCAGTTTGATTGATGAAATTTGGTTTACCAATTGACATAAAATAAAGTGTACAATTTCCCAAGTCTAGGCGTACGAATATACCCACAGAACCATCACTGCAATCAAGATAGTGAGCATATTTGTCATGGAAAAAAGTTTTCTCCTGTGCCTCTTGGTAATCCATCCTTCTACCATCTTCCTATCCGCTTCCCACCCACTCCTACCCTACCTCACTCCTCAGGCAACCACTGACCTTCTTTCCCTCAGATCAGACTTGTTTTCATCTTCTGGAAATTTATACAAATGGAATCATACATACATACTCTTTTTTTGGTCTGCTTTCTCTAAGCATAATTATTTTTAGATTCATCTATGTCAAATGAACTTTATTGGTTTGTATCTTTCAAAGAATTGTCCATTTTATCTAAGGTTTGCATTTATTGGCATGAAGTTATTCATAATATTTATTTATTCTTTTGGTGTCTGTAGAATTTAAAATGCAGTCACCTCTCTCATTCTTAATATTAATTTTTGTTTTCTCTGGTGTTTTTTCTGATAATTGTGCCTAGAGTTTCTTCAATTTTATTGATCTTCTCTAGTAAGCAGGTTTTGATTTTATTGATTTTGGTATTGTTTTTATGTTCTTCTATTCATTGATCTTTGCTCTGATATTTATTTATTACTTCCTTCCTACTGCTTTACTGTATTTTTCTTAGTTTAATTTGCTTTTCGTTTTTGTTGTTTCTTAAGGTGGACGTTGTAGTCATTGATTTGAGAACATTCTTGTTTCTAATAGCAGGGGCCCAGTGCATGAATTTGTGCATTTTGAAAGGAACTGTGGGTCAGGAGGCTGCAGTAGGCACAGGGGTGGGTCTCGGCCCATCCTCCACAGCCCCACCCCGTAACTCCTGCTGTGGCTCCTCTGGTCCCCTGTTTGCAGGCAACCCCGCTCCCATTGCCACCACTCCCACATGTTGATGGTGCCAACCCCACTTGCACCTGCTGACGGTGTGGAGTGATTGGGGCTGGCACCATCAGCAGGTGCAAGTGGTGGCTGCTGCCCCAGTCACCCCTCAGGAGCACGAGGAGGTGGAGAAGCCCTCAGGGGCTGATTGGGGCCAGTGGCTGCTGCTCACACCTGCTGATGGCGCTGAGTGATCAGGACAGGTGCTGGGCACTGGTAGCAGGTGTGAGTGGGGCTGGTGCTGGCAGTGCCCGTGAGTGGTGGCTCTGGTGCTGGCAGCCGGTGCAAGCAGGCTTGGCACCAGTAGCAGATGTGAGTGACGGTCAGGACCGGGGCATGCAAGAGTAAAGAATTTTCAGTAAACACCAGAGGCTTGCCCTGCCTTGGTCTGGTGCCTGCTCACCTGCTCCACCATCCCACTGCAGCCGTGTTCCGCACATGCTCCCTGGTGGTCAGTGCACATCATAGCGACTAGTTGTTCAGCCGTTTGGTCTAGTTGCATATTAGCCTTTTATTATATAGGATAGGCAGTTATTGCCATACATTTAACTTTAAGTACTGCTTTAGCTGCATCTCACACATTTTGATATGCTTTCATTTAAAAATACTTTCTAGCCCTGGCTGGTGTGGGTCGTTTGCTTGGGCAGCATCCAATTCACTGAAAGATTGCCGGTTTGATTCCCAGTCAGGGAACATGCCCAGGTTGTAAACTCGATCCCCAATAGGGGGCATACAAGAAGCAGCTGATTGATGTTGTGCTCTCATCGTTGATGTTTCCCTCTCTCTCTCCCTCTCCTTTCCTCTCTGGTATCAATAAGAACATATAGAGGTAGAATCTCCGTTGAGAGCAAAGTGAAGTTTGGCTATTGTCTGGTATAAAAAAATGTTTCCCACTGGAGTCAAGGCCAGGCAGGTTTGCTTGTTGGCCATTATAAGATTCAGGTTAAGCAGCTCTCTGCAGGTGCAGGTGTTACGTGGCTCTCTTTTTATTGCGTTGTGGGAATTTAGGCTGTGAAACTGGCACAGATATTCTGATGTTTATGCCATTTGCTGTGCCATGAGTAATCAAGTCCTTTGTCTATTAAGTCTGTTAGACTCTTCTCTGTATTATTTTTTTCCTGGGGGACCTGGGAAGAATTTGTTTACCACATGCTTGTCCTTTCTCATCTACCTATGAATTGCCTGCATTCCCTTTGAAGCCCCAGACCCCTGCTTCCCTCTCCTTAGTCCAGAATGGCACATAAGCCTGATTTTCCCCTGAGTCCCTTATTCTTATGGAACCTCCAAATCCATTTGGTTATTTTTTTCCTGTTCATCTATCTCATGTCAATTGGATTATTAAAGCAGACAGAAGAACTTAGAAGGGTAGATGAAAAATTATTTTTCTCCCCCACACTGACAAGACCTAACCCCCTTTCATGCCATGTGGGTGCTGTACATACAGTCAGATAGGACCCACAGTTAGTGGGAAAGGAACTCTTGCCAAGGACACATCTCATGTGCCTATAATCAACAACCATTCTGCCTGGGATAAGGAAGATAAAATACACAAGTGCAAAGGGCAGATCCCCCAACCTTGGGCATAGGGCCAAGTGGCGGGCACCTCGAGGTTGCTGTCGGAGCCTTGTCCATATCCCCTCTGGTGTTACCATGGTACTGTCAGATTTCTTACACCTTAGGTCTTTCTCTCTCAGCAGGTGAGGAATGCCTGGGGATTAGTCCCATCATGCCCACCCAGCAGTCCTCAAACAATGTTCGATAAAAATTGGTGTGTAAATCCTTTAGGTCCTTTGGCCCTTGGGTTTGGTAACTTTGAGGTGCACATTCTAAGAGACTCTTTTGTGTTTGCAATTGGGTCCATGCTCCAGTTATTCAGAGCAGAAATGGGTGCTGCCAGGAACTAGTTATTTGCTTCCTTCTTTCTCTTTCACTTCCCCTCTCTTGTTTCAGTGTTTCTGGGAACACCTTCCCCAAAAGCTTTTTATACTTGCATCATATCTGCAACCAACTAAACAGTTAAAGGGAAGGGGTTATGGACAATGAAAAATCACATTTGATGTAGTGTTCCATTAAAATCAGAACATCAAAAGAAAGTAGAAAAATCCGCTCAGTGAGGCCCTGAAGCTAAACTATAATGCTGGCAAGAAAAATGGGTTTTTAAAATGTCCCTTAAGACAGGGATATGAGACCTTTGAAGGAGAAAAATGTCTTGAGAAATCATGGTGCAATACTCGCTCAGGAACATAAAACAGATGCCTTTCAAACCCTATCAGTGAGGCTGGGAGTCCCGAGGGCTTTGATGCTTCCAGGCCTGCGCTTTATTTGCTGGCAGGCTGCTCTAGACTCGCAAGCGCTCCTGGGGTTGCCATAGCATTTGCAAACAAATCTCTGTAGTCAACAGACTCCGGGGTGGTACACTGCTAAGGGAAATTTGGGGGAGGCAGGGTTCTCTTGTTGGGAAACACTCTTGAAAATGACATCGTAAAAAGGTCACATAACACAGAGACGGGGGACTGGTCGCCTTGTGGACTGGGATCAGCCACATTGACTCAGTTCGCTCCTCATCCAGCACCCTCTTCTCTGCAGATTCCTCCATACATGGAGAAACAAGTTAGTGAAAATCAAGGGAGTCAAGCCCTCTGAGCAGTTCAGAGCTGCTTGCTGTTCTCTGTCCTCTAAGGGGTACTGACTCCACAGTGATCGCACACCTACAAAATGGCAAGCCTCGTGGCAGATGCTAGGAAATACTCAGATGGGTATAGCTTCGGTCCTGATCAGTGGGGGACACTGCAGGGTGGTGAATATGATGACAATGGCACTAGGCACAGAGGTCAGCAGAGGAGGGAATGGGTAAGGAGCTGGCTCCTTCTTGAAAAGCAGGAGTGGCTAATGACAGTAGCAGTGATTGAGCAGATGCTGTGTGCTGGGCTCCATTCTAAGTATAGACATGTACCAACTAATATACAGATGCATGAGACAAGTACCATTATTACCCCCAGAGGTGTAAACTGACAAGTTAAGTGGTGTGCTTGGGATCACACGGCTGATTCAGGAGTTGCCACAGTCTAAATGAGAGCGCAGTGCCGCAGAAGAGCAGCTTCGGGGGCTGCTCTAGGGCTAAGAACAGGAAACAAAGGCACGAACCTCTCACAGGGGCCTTCATATGCTTCGTAAGTGCTCTGGTAGTGTGTAGACCAGAGTCCCATACGTAAAACTAGAATCCAGGATTTTCCAAGGACAACCATCCAGAGACATTTAAGTCCTCACAAGGAAAATGCCCAGTCCAGACAGCATGGCTCAGTGGTTGAGCATTGACCTCTGATCCAAGAGGTCATGGTTCCATTCCAGGTCAGGATGAACTCAATCCCCAGTAGGGGGCATGCAGGAGGCAGCCACTCAGTAATTCTTTTTCATCATTGATACTTTTCTCTCTCTCTCCCCCTCTCCCTTCCTTTCAATAAACACACACACACACACACACACACACACACACACACACAAAACACACACACACACAAATACACACACACACGTATATATATGTATATATGTATATATCTCTCTATATAAAAGCCTAAGAGACTGGAATGATCTGTTGCTATGATGAACACTGACCACCAGGGGAAGACACTCAATGCAGGATCTGCTTCCTGGTGGTCAGTGTGCTCCCACAGCCAACCTCCCCTGGCTGGCCAACCTCCCGCAGCCCCTCCTCCCGGCTCCCAGGCTGGGACAGGGAACCAGAGCTGGGTGGAGGCAGACGTGGCCCCTTTCCCAGGGGGGCTGAGGGCCAGCTCCCTCCTTGGGAAAAGTAGTGGGTGGCCAACCTCCTGTGCCCTGTCCTCCCCCCAGCTGGCAGGCTCAATGAGCCTGCCACCTGCCCACTGTAGTGATGGTACAGCAGCAAGGGAAGGAGGAGGGTAGGAGGCCGGAAACTGTGCCATGGTGGGGCACTGACGATGGCAGCATCAGTGTCTGGCATCCATTCCTTCCATGCCTGGCCCAGCAACCATGGCCTCTTCTCCGGCCTGTCCCTGATTGATACCCCCCATGCAAAAATTTCATGCATCTCTATTATATATATACTGTACATATCTATACCAATAAAAGGGTAATATGCTAATTAGACATCTTCCAGACGAATGACTTACTTCCAGAGAGTTAGAGAGAGATCAGGCTGGCAGGGGGGCAGTTAGGGGGCGACCAGGCCAGCAGGGGGCCAGTGGGGGGTGACCAGGCCAGCAAAGGGACAGGTCGGGGAAAACCAGGCTGGCAGGGGCAGTTAGGGGGTGACCAGGCAGGCTGGCCAGGGAGCAGTTATGGGGTGACCAGGCCAGCAGGGTGTTTAGTGAGGGATGACCAAACAACTGAACAGCAGGCTGTGTGGGGCAACTAGGCCAGCAGGGGGGGCAGTTGGGGCCTACCAGGCTGGCAGGGGGGCCAGTGAGGGGCGACAAGGCCGGCAGGGGGGGCAGTTAGGAATGACCAGGTCAGCAGAGGGGGGCAGTTTGGGGTGACCAGGCTGGCAAGGGGGGCAGTAAGCGGCTACCAGGCCATCGGGAGGGCAATTAGGGGTGACCAGGCAGGTAGGCAGGTGAACAGTTAGGAGTCAGCATCCTGGATTGTGAGGGGGATGTCTGACTCCTGGTTTAGGACATCCCCCAAGGGGTCCCAAATTGAGAGGGTGCAGGCTGGGCTAAGGGGAGCTCCCTTCTCATGCACGAATTTCAATCACCAGGCCTCTGGTGTGTGTGTGTATATTTAAATCCCACAGAGTTCCTTTTCAGGTAACTGCTTCTAGAACCTGCTGAGAAAGCTCTGGTCTCCCAAAGATGACAACTAGGCTTCAGGTGGGCAACTTAAGGGTTCTGCATTAAAATGAAAAAATGAAATAGGATTCATTTAAAGAGTCATGATTTGGTCTACCAGGCTTCTTGGAGCCAGATCAGTGTCTTTGTCTTGATAACCGAGAAATGTGAGTTTTGGAGTTAAAGAGCCCCTGACAGGACCCTGCGTGCTAGAGCTGGCCTGAAGCAGAGGTGGGGAACGCCCTTCTGCAGAAGAAGAAATTCCTAGAAGTGGAGCAAATATCTGAACCAGAATGAGCTTTCTGACAACAGAGAGCCCGGGCAAACTCTAAGCTGGAGGAGCTTGAGCAGAGCAGGCAGAAGTGACTGAGAAAAGTGGCTTCCAGCACGTCGGTGGTGAGGAGTGTGACAGCCTTCGATTTCAGCCAGCAGGCCCAGCCGAGCAGGGAAGGATCTTCTCCTCCACAGCTCAGGTGAGCTGGGAGTGGCTCAGCCTTGGCCGGAGATGTGGAGGTCAGCTATGCTGGCCAGAGGCACGGAGCCTTGAGGGTCAGGAGGGCCCGTGGCCTTCCGGAAAGGAGGAGGACAGGGAGTGCCTGGATGGATCTGTCTAAGAGCTTTCCTGGAAGCCGAGCTGCGAAGTCCCTGCCACAGAGCTCCTGTTGGTCTGGAGCTCACAGTGTGTCCTGGACTTAGAAAGGCCGGGCCAGAGAGAGGGGTAGAGAGGAATTGGCCCTTGCCATGCTCCTCAACTGTGAATCCTCACTTCTCACTGTCCTCCTTCCTTCATTAAAAAAATAAAAGTTGTAAAAGCACACAGTGAGGGGGTACAGAGGTCTTTAAGACCTGTTAGGTCAGAGAAAGGCAGCCAGTTGTCTAACATGACCTTCCTGGTAGGGGCTTTGGGAACCTGAGTCTAAAATACAGATTTTCAGCCACTCTGATTTATTTTGGCGATCTCAATGAGCCCCCACTTCCAGAGGTGGCTGTTGTGCTAATTTCTAAGACTTTGGGGGATTTCTTGGTGTAAATCAAACTGGTTCTCAGCTTCTGGCCTGGGGAATATGTCCATGTGTTTTTTGTCTTCCAGAATCTTGCTCTTAGTGCCCCCTCTCTAGCTCTGCCAGCCTTCAGGTTTATGTATTAAGAAAAGGAAATATTTTTACTGGCATTTTTAGTGGTGTTTTGGGAGGGGAAGGATGTAGACAGCTATGTTCAATCTGCAGATTTTCCCTCAAGTCACTTTCCCCCCATTTAAAAAACACACTTTAGTTGGTGACTATGACAGTCAATTCAGGTGGGATGTGAGTCTCTCTAGTCAGTCGGCCAGCGTGTCAGTCTGTCCATCAGTGTCTCAGCATCTCCATGCTCAGGGTTCATCATCCATATTAGTCATCACACTTTTTAGTTGACCTTGGCTCCTGAAGAGATGTTAAAGGACATGAGAAGTGGGAGTGCAGAACAAGATGACCCGTTCATTTTAGGGCCAAGAAGTGGCTGGTCCCCTAAACCCCTTGTATTTTGAAGCAAGCTTTCCCCTACTGTTTTTCTGGACCAGACCTTAAGACTCATATCCCCACAGACTCCCCAGGAAGCAGAGTAGCAGGGCCACAGGTACCCACTGGCTAGCTTCCTCCAGGTGCGGGCAGAGAACTCGGCTTGCTGCACAGATAAACGCATTGTCCATCACCGATGGCTCCCTGTGTGGGGATACAAATATGTCCTGTGCCCTAAGAGGTCCTCATCCATGGCGTCCTCTGGGCCCAGGAGAGATGGAATTGGGGAGGGCTGGCTGTGGGGAGCGTTCTGCGAGGCCCGATGACAAAGAAAAACCTGCCCGGCGTCCCAGGTGTGTTGACAGTTGGCGGGCCCTTGCCAATGCCCCTGGGCCAGGGCAGGACAGCTCTTCCGGGGCGCTGTCACAGGTGGGTTGGCTCCCAGCTTGAAGGCTGTGGAATGCCAGGGAGCAGCCTGGAAGTGGAGCATCCTTGGCTTGTCTCAGCACCTCATGTCACACGCCCCACGTCACAGCTTTCGCTGCCAGGGGTTGGGACGGCTCAGGATTGTCCTTTCTCAGAATTAGTGAGCCCTCCTCAACAGCCACCAGGAAGTCCAGCAGGAATGTCCTGTCAGGTGCTGGAGCTGGAGCTGGCATTACTAGGACTTACCCCGTACTCTGAGGTCGTTGAAGAGATTTGGGGCAGTAGTTCTCATGGAATAGCAGACTCGGGGATCAGCTGGGGCTGCTGGTTAGAAGTGAAAATTCCAGGGCCCAGCTCAGATTTCAATATTGAATGTATTGTGGTAGAGTGCGCATTCCTGGCCATCTAATTGTTTTAAAACAAGGTTTTCAGGTAGTTCTTACACACAGTGAACATTTGGGAAGCTTCAGGCAGAGCTGCCCAATTTCCAGATGACAAGACCCATCTATTTTCTAGGCTTCCTCCCTACGATTTGATTCCGAGTTCTGGGATGGAGTGTGGGAATTTGTATTTTCAGCAGGTACCCAGGTGATTCTCACCAGGAAAGCTGGAGACACCTGCCCTAGGCTGAGGGATGTGAGAATGATGAAAGGCTGGTCCAGGGCTTCTGTACCTCAGGAATTACCTGCAGGGTTCAAGAAGTATACCCCCCTAGCCCACTGTGATGACTTGGACTAGTAGGCTCCTACCCAACTAACTGTAGTTCCTATGCACACAGCTGGCTACAAGCTCCACCAATGCCCTGCTTCAGGCTGACCCGATTCCCACAGGTTGGAGAGAATGGGTTTAATCACTGAGAGGGAAGCATTTGAAGAGAACTTTTTAATTCTGGAGCAGGAACCCACTTAAGAAACAATGATGGCACATTCATGTCAATTTACAGTTAGCATCACACCTTTGTGTGCTTTATCAGACTTGACTGTCACACTGTAGGATTGTGATGTGGATATTTCATTCTGCCACTTTGTGGACGTGGAACTTGAGGCTCAGAGAGGCTCAGTAACCTGCGTAAGGTCCCACAGCCTGTGTGTCGGGGTGTGTGGGAGCAGTCCTCTAATCCTGGCGGCATTTGAACAAGCAGATAGATGTATGCAAGAACATGTATACAGGGGCATTTGCTCAGGGGGTGGGGCAGCCTGGCTGTGGGTGTCCTCTGGGTGAAAAGCCAGCCAGGGCTTGCGGGGAGATGAAGGAAACAGTTTTGATGCTAATGTGCTCGCTTTTATTTTTTCCGCTGGAGCTACTAGCCCTCAGAGGGACGTTTCCTTTGAAGTCTCCCTCCTCCCTGTCTCCCTGGATGAACATGACCTAAACCAGCCAACACTGCCTCAGCCAGATGGAGGCCACACGCTGCAGCCCTTGACCTTGGATGGGGTAGTCAGGCCGCACAGCACGGTATTTCTTTGTGCAAAGCCTGTTAGCCTTGGGGACTGATCCTTGACTTTATTAGCAGCATGAGTGCTCCCTGCCCAGACCCCAGACACAGGGACGGGCTGTCCACGGACACTCAGCTGTTCAGGTGCTCCAGGACGGCAAGCTCTGGGGGAGGTGAGTGGACTTCTTTCTCCCGTGGCTCATCCTTGGAGCCCGCACCAGGTCGCTGAGGGCCAGTGTGTACTGAACAGGAGTTCGGAACAAGGCCCTGTGTGTGCCTGACCACCACAGACGGGGCAGGGAGACCCCCATTCACACAAGTGAGGCTGGGTCTCAATCCAGAGAGAACAGCCACAGCCAGAGGGGTCCTGGGGAGAAGCAACGGGGCCAGAGAAGAAAGGGTGCCAGGGCCTCAGTTTGCAATCGGCGGATAACCCGTTTGTTGTTCTAGCGGAGAAGGAAACAGAAGGAAGGGGTGGAGTGATCCAAGGTGGTGGGCTCCCTCAGGTTCCGTGGGGTTGGCCAGCATCTCTTTGGCTGACAGCTTATTGGATCTAGAAATGGCATGGAACTGTTGGCATCGGAATTCCCCTTACCGCACACACACCGGGAAGGAGTCCCAAGCCGCTGGAGCAGGATGGGCGGCTGAGGTTTGGCTAGGCAAGGGCCAAGAGGAGCAGAGGGGGCCAGGAATGAAAGAATTCAGAGTCAGGGCATCCAGTGTCTGCTTTCCAATCTCTTTCATCCATGAAGTCACGGGCCCCTGAGTGGGCATGGGGGAGGGGAGAATGAAGGCAGAGGGGAGAGAGAGAGCGAGCAAGCGAGAGGGGGAAAGAAATCCATAGTAGGGAAAGGAATCCTGGAGAGAGGGAGAGAGGGATGTGGCTTAGCTCTCAGCTTCTCCCTTCTGGGGTGAGTGTGCTCACACTCCCCCCCCCCCCCCCCCCCCCACACACACACACACGCACCACTCTGCCAGCTCAGCCTGCAGGTTAGCCAAGAGTTAGTATTCAGGTTGTTCATGTTAACCATCCTCTGTGAAAGCATGATCAACATTCATTTTTTTTTTTTTTTGCCTGTATGAGTCCCTTTCTTTAAACCACATTAATGTGTTTGTACCACATTCACAGATAATTTCATGTTTCCCTGTTTTTTTTAACCTCCTCGCCACACTTTTGACCTTTAATTGAACGTAATGACTTTCATGGCAGAGGAACTGTTTCATCTATTTCTACCCTCCGACCCCGTGGGAGCACGCTCCTCTGCACACCAGGCACCTCAGGAATGTGTCCTGTCCTCACCCTCCCCGTAGGCTTTCCTGGGCATTGTTCGCGAGGGGCTGGGCTCCGCCAGGGGTCCAGCTGCAGTTCTGCCTGTGGGAGCCTTGCCTTGGGTTCTGGAATGTTCAGCTGGCATTACAGTTACCCGATCCCGTGAGGTTCAGCACCTTCTCTCATCATGGACTACCCCATAGGGCCTGGCGTAGCTTGTGTTGCTGCCCTTGGGATTCCTTTTCCAGGCCTGTGTTTTAAGTGACACTGTTCGCACGCAGTACTTCTGGTGCTTTCTGCTAATCTGACGTCCTTGGCTGGGGCCCAGAGAGAAAAGTCATGTTGTAGCAAAGCTCCTGTGAAATGAGAAAACCCGACTGAATGCTTGAGGAGTCCATGGCATTCTGTGAGTCTCCCGAGCTTGCCATCTGCTGAAATTTGTTTTTCTGCCAGCCCCACCCACACTGATGAATGGAGATTCTTGTCCAATAGGAACCTCATTCCAGCCTCCCCCTTCTTCTGAAGGAAAGAGAATGCACACCTGGCTGCGGTCACACCTACTAGGAGTGCGCACCCCAAAGAATTCCCGAGGAAACCTAACAGAGAGGCAGGTAAAAGGAGAGGCTCAGGCAACTGGGTTCTTACAGACACACCACTGAGATTTTAAGGAGTCCCAGCCTCAGTCTATTTAACACTAACCCAGGGGAAGGCCGGGGCCCCTTTTGGAACCTCTATAGACGGCCTGGGAAGTCTTGTGTTAGATTCTGGGAAGTGACAAATGCCAGAGCTGATGAGAGCAAGCCACGTCTGCCTGGCCCAAAGGCTGCTGGCAGAGATTCTGGCTGCACAGTGCCGACACCCACCTGAGAATCTGATGCAGGAAGTTTACAGACCCGCTCTGAGGAACCCACCACTTGCTAATCCCCAGGGCAGACGCTGCTTCTCGGCACTTCTCATCACCCTCACACCACCACCACCACCACCATCTGAGGAGTATTCATTGTCCAATGGCCCAGGTTCCGCTCCCTGCAAAGCCAGCCAGCGCAGTCCTTGTTAGACCACGTGGATGCCAAGGACCGGGCATCGGCGAGATCCGTGTACGGAGCATGACTCAGAAGCACCTGGAATGGGCAGTGAGACTGACGAGCTGAAAATGTCATTTCCTTACATTTTAACTAATTTGAATTAAAGAGCTACAGGAGTGCAGTGTCTACCGTGTTGGGCAGAGCAGAACTGAAGGGGAGGGAGGGAGAACCTGATGAGCTCCTGGTTTCAGATCAGATCACCCTTTCCAATTTCAACTCTATTGGAAAATGCCACGTCTCAGAGCCAGGAGAATTTGGACATACGCTTGGAACAACTTGGTGATATGTGAGATTGACCACTTGTCCCACCCCTCCCCGTAGCCAGCATGCCATTGACCTTGACAATCACAAACCTGCTTCCGCTCTTGGAGGACCTGGCCTGGGAGGACCTGCTGCCTTTGTCAGCAAATCTGGAAGAACAAGGAAGGGACTTTGTGGCAATGAAAACAGGCAAGTTTAAGGGTGACAATGATGCCAACCCTTGGGGCTAATGCAATTGATAATGGGCTCCTATTGTGTCCCCAGCCCCAATTCTTAATCAGAAGATGGATTAAAGTTCTCATCTTCTGTGGGACAGGGCTGGGCAGAGGTGCAATGACATGCAATGGGGCCCCAGAGGTAGATCCCCAGTTATTCCACCTACAAATCTCTGTCCATACTTGTCAGATAGACAGTCACCATCAGGTGGCGCCCAACCTCAGTAGAGATAGTTGAATTGAGAATTTGATCCTACAAAGGAGTTTCCAGAACATCTTGCCCATCTGCTTCTTTATTTTTTTCTTCTTTTTCTTCATTTCCCCCCTTTATTATATTGTTTGTTTCATTAAACTTCCTCTACCTCCTTCTATTGCCTTGAATATATTCCTTGTATTTCACAGGCTATAATAAAAATTGTCCACTAGCTATTCAGTATTTCTTTGTTTTCCTTTCCCCAAATACAAGGACTTAAAATCTCTCTTCCCATTTTGCATGTTATTGTTCCTTAGTATTTTAATTTAACTTGCTTTTGAGTCTTCCAAATGATTTCTTGTTGTTGTTGTTTTGTTTTAAGTCAATGCTTATTGATTTCTCTGCTCATCATTTCTTCTTGTTTCATATTTCTTTTGGTATTCAATGTAGGCTTCTTTCAGAAACATATCCAAATAGTTTTTTATTTTCTTTTTTGCAATAGATATCAGTGATAAAAAATTTTAGCCTTATTTTTGAAAATACCTTTTTTTCCTTCTTCATTCTGTAACAATAGTTTAGTTGGGTATAAGAGAAACGCTTCCATTGTTGCTAGTTAGAATTCTGTGGTCAGCCTAATTGTCATTTATTTTTAGATTATCTCTTTATTCAAGAGCTTTTTTTTTTTTTTTTAATTAAAAAAAATATAGCCGAAACTGGTTTGGCTCAGTGGATAGAGCATTGGTGTGTGGACTGAAAGGTCCCAAGTTCGATTCCTGTCAAGGGCATTACCTTGGTTGCGGGCACATTCCCAGTAGGGGGTGTGCAAGAGGTAGCTGATCGATGATTCTCTCTCATTGATGTTTCTAACTCTATCCCTCTTCCTCTCTGTAAAAAAATCAATAGAATATATTACAAAATATAAAAAATATATATTTTATTGATTTGTTACAGAGACGAAGAGAGAGGGATAGAAAGCTACAAACATTGATGAGAGAGAGACACCGATTAGCTGCCCCCTGCACACTCCTCACTGGGGATGTGTCTGCAACCAAGGTACATACCCTTGACCAGAATCGAACCTGGGACCTTTCAGTCCGCAGGCCAACGCTCTATCCACAGAGCCAAACGGGTTTTGGCTATTCAAGAGCTTTTAAGAATTTTCTTTAAAAAAAGTTTGGTTCCCTCCTAACCAGTTTGGCTCAGTGGATAGAACATTGGCCTGTGGACTGAGGGGTTCCAGGTTCGATTCTGGTCGGGGGCCTATACCTCAGTTGTAGGCACATCTTTAGTGGGGGGTGTGGAGGACGCAGCTGATTGATGTTTCTCTCTCATTGATGTTTCTAACTCTCTATTCCTCTCCCTTCTTCTCTGTAAAAATATATAAAATACATAAAAAAATCAATAAAATATATTAAAAAAAAGCTTGGTTCAAATATATGTAACTATGTGGCTTTTTTTGGTTTGTCGTCTTCTTCTTCTTCTTCTTCTTCTTCTTCTTCTTCTTCTTCTTCTTCTTCTTCTAATGCTAATTGGGAGTCACTGATCTTAAATTCTATATTCTCAGCCATTATTTCTTTAGTTCCTTTTATCCCCTTCCCCCTCCATTTTCTTCTGGAACTTATATTTGATTAGGATTTTATAATTTCAAACATATCAGTCAACCCCCATGTCTCTTAAACTCTCTTTGATATTTCCTATGTTCTTATCTTTTTGTGTTTTATTCTGGTTGATTTTCTTAAATCAGTCTGCCAGCCCACTAGTTCTTTTTAATGGTATCTAATCTGCTATTGAATTTGGATTTAAATTTTTAATGATCATAGTTTTTAGTTCTAAAATTTCTATTTGATTGTTCTTCAAGTCTCTCACTTAAGTCCCATCATTTTGATTTTTACTATGTCTTCTTTTACCCCCTCAATTTAAACATTTATTTTGCCTTATCTTTTAGATTTTTCTATTATTTCCAGTTCTTGGGTTGATTAAATAGATTAAATGAACTATTTTATTATCCTGGGTTGTATTAGACCAGTGTTTTTCAACCTTTTTTGGGCAAAGGCACACTTGTTTCATGAAAAAAATCACGAGGCACACCACCATTAGAAAATGTTAAAAAATTTAACTCTGTGCCTATATTGACTATATATAAAGTAATTCTCTTGAATAGGAATCAAATAAACACAAAGAAAGTATTTTATAATTACTTTATTATGAAATATTAAGTAAACAAAATAGTGAAAAATTATAAAATTCTTGTCTTGTCTGCACCTACGGCACACCAGGCAACATCTAGTGTGCCGCGGAACAGCGGTTGAAAAACGCTGTATTAGACAATGTTCCTCCCTGACACCATTTCATGTAATTAGTCATTTTTTACTGTAAGCTTTCATTTTTTATTTTTTTTCTGGTGAGAATCCCATGTGCCCTGGATAGCCTTGCCTATCCTTCTCTGCAGGTCCCTGTGGTTTCCACAGTCATGGAGCAGTGGTTATGGCAATTTCTTGATTGAGATTCTTATAACATGAAGATAGCTTAACTTCACACCTAAACCAGGGACTTTTCACAGGTGCTCAGAAGAGACAGTTCGCCTCCTTGTTGCTCCCCAGGGTGGTAGACAGGATTCTTTTAGTTCTAGCAGAGGCTCAGTTCCAGCCCCACAGCTCCCAGGCCAAATGGATTGTGAGCCTGGTCTCCAGCCCTGATTCTTTCCTGGGGCCCGAGTGTGTCAGCTGGAGTTGACATCTCTGGTTTTGAATCTCCTTTTTGTTTCTGGCAACTGGGAAGTGTCTTGACTTGCTTTCAGGCTGTGTGTTTTAAAGCTTTAAAATATTATCAAGCATTTAGATGTGTTTGTAGTGGGAGGGAGCCTTTATTAAATCAGCCTGCTGGGCTGTCAGCAATGAAAGCCTTTCCTGCGCCATTTCTATTTCTGTCCTGCTTTTCTCACTTAAATTAATCTGGGCAAAAGCCCCCATCCCTACTGACCTCACACCCCAAAGAAGTCGGACAAGCCATTAAGTTGCCTACCTGAGCTTCCTTTTCCATTTCTATTTGATTGTTCTTCAAGTCTTCTTGAGTAGCACTTGCAGTGCTACTCAAACAATCAGAGAAGGATGGAGCTGGGAGGCACCTTGCACCCCTTGTGTGCTCACTGATCAGATGAGGAAGCGGGGCCTGGCTGGGACTCTGGATTTCAGATTCTCCATTCAGATTTGCTGTTGGGAGCTGAGTGTAGAAAAGAGGACGCTGGACTTGGAAAACCGAGAATTGTGTTCCAGGTTTGCCATTTACCAGCTGTTTGATTTGGACAAGTCACAGCCTTTCTGAGACCCAGAGTGTTATCTGTAAAATGCGGGCAAAGCACATGGGATTTTTGACTCCTCAGATGTGAAGTTCCTGGTACGGAGTAGGCATTAAAGAATTGTTTTCTCTCTTCCTCATGATTAAGATTCCATATGCTCCCTTTTGGAAGCATCTCTTTGCAGCTGTTCATTCTCGCAGAATCTGCCTGGAAAAGGCTCACAAAATGCCCAGAGAACTATCACACTGGAGGGTGTAAAATTGGGAAACAGGAGGCTATTTTCCTATTTCTCTTCTTTCCCACCAAATTCTGAAAGGCTGTAAAATTGCAAATGAAGCCATTGGAATCTTACAGCGCTTTTTAGTCTGGCTTCACATTCATTGGCCATGGCTTTCTTGTGGTTGGCCACAGAGTGAATTCTAGACCAGGCACTGTTGGCGTGCTTATTCTTTAAAGGACCAGATAGCAAATATTTTAGGCTTGGAGGGCCACAAATGGTCTCTGTCACATGTTCTTCTTTGTTTTGTTTAAAACTCTTTCAAAATGTAAGAAAGATTCTTAGTTCATGGACTGTACAAAAAATGGGCTATGGCCCTGTCAGTGTGGCTCGGTAATTGAGTGTTGACCTATGAATCAAAAGGTCACTGGTTCAATCCTCAGTCAGGGCATATCCCCAGGTTGCGGGCTCAATCCTCAATAGAGGGCATGCAGGAGGTAGCCGATTGATGATATTTCTCTCTCATAGACTTTTCTATCTCTCTATCTTTCTTTCTCCCACTCAGAAAAAAAAAAATATAGACATGATTGGATGTTGGGTGTGGCCCACAGGTCTGACTGTGCTGGACTGACAGCCTTCTGACCATGTGGTGAAGACCATTTTGATTTCAGCAATTCACTTCATGCTTACGGGCACATAGACTCATTACCCTATCAAGGGCACGCAGACCTATTTGTTCGCACAAGAACGATAGATCTTCTTTGTCCCCCACCCCACCAACTCCTGACCTTTTAGCCTAGTTATCCTTGTCTACAGGCCCCCACTTGGGATCAAGCTGGCAGCTTGGGCATGTGCCCTGACCGGAAATCAAGCCATGATCTTCTGGTTCATGGGTCAGTGCTCAACCATGATTTTTCTTTATTGAAGTCTCCAGGCATTAATAACTTCTAGCCCACACTTAGACCATTTTAAAATCATTATGTGTGTGTGTGTGTGTGTGTGTGTGTGTATATATATATATATTCAATGTTGTTTATGAGTTTAAGCCTTTGGGTCCTGCATTTTTTTGTGAGCATCTATTTGTGTTGTTCAACCCACAATGCCAAGGAGTTGCTGCCAGCAATGCCTGCCTTTCTTTTAGGCCAGTCTCCCTGTTTTCTAAACAATATCCCAGAAGAGCTCACATGTTCATAAAGAGTTACAGCTCAGTCCCATAGGCTAAGAATTAAACAGAACAAAGGAGGGATATGAAAAAGTCTAGCACATAGCATGGGTTTGATACACGTTGAATAAAAACTTTTAATTCACGAAAACTTTGGGCTCAGCAGAGCGTCTTTAGTGCCGGCAATCAAGTCGCTGATGATCACAGTTTGCTGACGGGTCTGCCGCTGAACCACCCCGGGGCAATCAGCAGTTGGCCATGGCTGGAGAAGGCCTCTCCTTATCCACCCTCTGGAGGCAGCCGGCCTCTCCAGGGGTCCCATGATGCAGTGCAGGCAACAGCAGAGTCAGGAAGTGCGGGATCCCCTTACAGGAGGAAGCCGCAGGAATCCCAGGCAGGCAGAAAGTAATCAGGAAAATTGCTCTTGGCAGTGACATGGGTCAGCTCTCTTGGCCTCGAGTTCTGTGATCTGTCCTGGCTTCGCTCACATCAAACTGCGCTGCGGTCGCGGGTGGCTGGTTCGCAGTGAGTGTGCAGGACAGTTTTGCTTTACTATGGTCATCGGCTCATGCCTGGTAATTTGTGGGTGAAGAAGAGGAAGACTTAGTTTCTCACCTAGGATCCTAAAATTGGCCAGTAGGTCAGATGTTAGGCATACACAACATTTAAAGAAACAGCTGAAAAACCTCAGTGTCAGGGACCCCAGGCTACAGATCCTAAACGACTCTCACAAAACAACAACCAGGGGGTCTGTGAGAAAGGTGGTTTGTGACACCCCAGCTGCACTATATTCTCTTTTGGGGGCCACGAAGACGTGACATTGTTAAAGCCTCTGAGAAGTTCTGCAGTATAGAATGAGGCGTAGCTTGTTGAACCACTGAGTTTCATATAAATAACTGACCTTGATACTCCTGAGCCACCCCCCCACCCCCCCCCACACACACTCACCCCCACAGCCGCCCAGCAGTGATCTGGAGCTCTTTGATTCTTTGGCTGAAGGCAGCAGAAACAAGTTAGAGCTAGAAAAGAGGAATATTGTGAGCTAATAGCATGGTCAGGAAGGCTGGGGAACAAGCGGCACCCCCATGAGGTGGGCCTGAGGGCTGACGTGACTCAGCCTCACCACCTAGAACTGGATCACTGTGAGGGCTTGGGGGCCCTAGATATCAGGCAGGGGACCTTGTCTCGTCACGGAGGAGGAAGCTGCCACTGACAGGAGGGGAAAGCTTACCCCAGGCCCCCTGGCCAGTCGTGGGAAGTGAGGTAGCTGTTACCTCCATTACACTAACTCCTCTTTTATTCTCATCTCTTCTTGTTTGGGGGAGAGGGCGGGCGGGAGGGTGTTCTTTAAAGCACAGCACCTCCATTACACACGAAGAGCCCACATCCTCAGTGGTTGCTTGGCAACCAGGAGCTTTCTCACAGATGTACTTACTTCCACCCCTACCTAACTCTGGGGGAGAGCTTATAGTTACAAAGTGACCAAAATATATGTTTCAATTTTTTTATTTTCCATTTATTTCCCGAAAATATACGATTTTGAGGTGGCTTACCACACCCATCTGAAAGCAATTCTGTAGGTCTTTTGAGATTTAGCAGTCCTTACTTTCTTCCCCACGACCCCAAATCTGGAGGGGCAGACAAACTCCAGCCTCATGAAACACATTGCTTCTCCCGTCATCTTCTCACCCGGAGTTGCTAGGATTCCCAGTCAGGTTTGAATTTCAGGTAAATGATGAGCGATGTTTTAGTGTCAGTTCAAGTATGGCATGAGACATACTCAAAACGCAATTATTGTTGATCAGGAGTTCAAATTTAACTGGGAAACTTATATTGTTATTTGCTAAATCTGCCAGGGAAGGCTACCTTCAGTAAAACTGACTGCCTCTTCTTTGTCTCCCTCCTGGAATACTGTCAGCACTGTGCCTGCTGCATAGCTAGCACTCACTAACAGTTAGTGACTAACTGTTCATTAATTTTGTCACTGTGTTCAAAGTGTAATCACACTCTCTTACCGTTATGTGATTCACCTTGGCCTTCTCCATCAGTCTGCAACTCTACTGTCAGGAGGAATTATGCTTTTATGTCACAGCAGTGGGACATAGCTGGTGTTCAATAAAAGTTGACTGGGGGAAAAAAGACACCTGACCAATAGATGGCTAATGTAAGAAGCAATCTAGGGGGAAACATTGGCACTATATATCAGTTATTCCTACTTTTAGCTGGTTTCAGCATTCGACAGTCTTGAGTTAAAATCACAAGTCCACCATTAAATACCTATATGATTTTGGAGAAGTTGTTTATCATCTTAAAGATTCAAGTTGCTTATTTGTGAAATGAAGGTAGTGCATTTTTCTAGCGTCACGAGACAGATGGTCTCTGACTGGGCCAGAGGGAAGGCTCAGGACCCGGGGCCTTTGACATGATCAGGGCGCTTCCCCACGTGTGGTGCCTCCCTGCCTTCAGCCCTCACCACACCGAGGCAGCGGGAGGTGAGAGCAGGATGAGCCTTAGAGACCCCTGATCTAGAAAAATGACCTCCCTTATACAGCGCCCCCAGCTTTCCCCTCAACCCATTTTATGAGAAAATCTTTACAGATCACCCTTTTCTTCCTCCTTTTTCTTTTCTGCCTTCTCCTCCTCCTCACACTGGGCATTTCTTTTAATATTTCCCCTTTAGTGAGCAGTGACAGGCCTCATGTATCAGAATCTTCCTTTTGGCACCAAACCATGTTTATTTCTTGTTTTTCCCGCCTGTGTGAAAAGGAGGCTGGAGTTTGTCTGACCCCTCCGCTGGGGGAGCCCCTCTCAGCATGGGGGTTTGCCGTTGGGGGGTGCTTCCTGCCCTCCAAAGCATTTTGAACAGAATCGTCTGGGACTGTGGCCTTGGGTTATGAAACTTTGACTAGAAAGTCGAGTGAAGATGGGAGAAGAAAGAACTGTTCCGACTGAAAGGAGGTGGTCTGCAGGGGATGCTGTGTCCCTCGCACCGAAGGGACAGACTCAGTCAGAACACGGTCGGCGCCCTCCCGTCACATCCCCCGTTTGTGCAGCGATCCCTGAGTTCTGGGGGCTGAGATTTCATTAGCCTTGAAATCTCCACCAACGCGGAAAGTTAGGGGCAGAGGGAATGGGGAGAGCTGTGGACACTCAAGAAGCTGTTGGTTCGAATCCCAGCTCTGCCTCTCATTAGCTGAAAGATCTTAGTCACCAGCTGAAAGATCTTAGGGATGATGCTTCGCTGCACCTGCGAGATTAGAATAATGCCACAGGCAGGGGTCCTCAAACTCTTTAAAGTGGGGGCCAGATCACAGTCCCTCAGAGAGCTGGAGGGCCGGACTATATGAACTACTAATTCCTACTGTAACACCTCGGCTGTGCTCACTGCCCAAAAAACCTGGCGGGCCGGATCAGACTCCTCTGCGGGCCGCATGTGGCCCGCGGGCCGTAGTTTGAAGACCCCTGCCACAGAGGGTTGTTGTGAGAATTAAACGAGATCGCACACTTAAGCAAGCGTGGCGCAGAAGCACTTTATAAACAGCTCTCATGGGTCTCATTGTATAGATAAAGAAATTTAGCCATGGAACCAGTGCTGGACTCCAAATCCTCCCTTCTCCATTTCACCATGGGCCACGGCCAAAGAGATGGGCAACAGTGGAATTTAAAGGCACAATCAGTGGGAATCCCCGAAGTCATATCCCTACTTAGAAGTTTCATTTGTTGAGTAGTAGGCTGTAGGTTCTGCGGCCAAAAACCAAAAGCTCAGGCTTAAACAAGTTAGGTTTATATTCTTCAAGATTACAAAGACATAGACTGAGTGTGAGTGGTGCAAGGTGAAATGGTGGCTCCACGTGTCAGCGACCTGAATTATTTCTTGTGCAGCGGTCTGTCCCAGCTTCAGCCACTGTGTGCGCATCCAAACCAGCAGAGGAGGAAGAGGATGGAGAGCATGATCCTCCCTTTCGAAGCACAGCCAGAGTTGTCCACATCACTTTCATGCACATCCTGTTGGCCATACCCACCTGCAAAGGAGGATGGCAAAAATAGTCTTTATCCTGAACAGTCATTGCTCAGCTCTTCTACCAAAATCAAGAAGGAAGAATGGCTATTGAGAGGATAGGTGAAATAGTTCTTTCAATCAGTTTATTACCTCTGTCTTGTTTCAAAGCTAAATCGATAATCCGTTCCACTCCCATTCTAGATATGCTATAATCTGATTAGTTAGCCGTAGGGAAAGTGGGTCTGTTTATCTCAACATTAGACATCACAGACTGCAAAGACTGTTTATTCCCCTCTTATTACTTTCCCGTTGCTTTCTACTGCATCCCTCTATGCCAGGCCTCTGTGGGCAGTTTCCCTGGCTGGCAGTCTAGTTATTGGAGATTTTCCCCTCACATGCCTGCCTGGCTCTTTCCCTTCTTTGCACATTTATATGTTTGGCACTGGCATTGTTTGCTCGATAATATTGCATGTAATGCAGAAGGAACTGGCTTGAGTGAAGGCTAACTTGTTCTGTTTGTGATAACTCCATGCTGCCTATTGGATGATGCTTCTTGCTTGCTTCCTGTTTCTCAGTTATGTTCAAATAGCTGAGTAAGGAGGGGTCTCTAACGAAGAAGAGAGGAGGGGCAAAGAGACTGGTGGGGGGGGGGTGAGAATTTAGCAATCAGAAAACTATACTTATGGTGGGGGGAATCTAATACTTAGGAGTAAAATATTAAGCACATAAAATTAATATGGAAAAGACCAATGAAATTCAGGAATCAAAAGACACTTTCTTCAATTAAAAAATAAGAATTCTACTTCCGGAGTGTGGATGAGGGGAGTGGCCATCCTTCTCAGGTTTCATTCTAATTTGAAGCACCGTTTGGGAGTGGGGAAGAGTCTCCAGTTTGGGAAGGCTGTGCTCAGGAAAGTTGGGGAACACAGGATGTGGAGTTAGTATGCAGTGTGTCTCCCTGCAAGCTGAAAAGGCCATTAAGATGCTGGTCACCCAGGACTTTGGCAGGAATCGATGCGGAGCTGAATGTTGGTCTTCTCACAGACCATTCTCATAACTAATCCTCTTTGTAACGGCCAATTTACATGTTAGAAGATCTGAAGGGCAGGAAGCATAGAAATGGGCTTTGAATGTTCTTCCTTAGAGTTTGTTTCCAATGAATCTCTCTGAGACAAGAATTACAATCCACCACAGACTGTTCTGGGCTTTCAAGAGCAGGCTTGGCTACTTTGGGCAGATGCTGACATATTACAAAGGAAGAAAACAACTTCATGTTTGCTTAGAGATTTCCCCCTCAAATATGAAAACAACCTCTTCATATCAGTGAAAGGCAATGCAGCAGTCTTATTTATGGTGGACTTTGGGCAGCTTTGTAGACTGGAGAGGACTGCCCAGATTTCTTAGAAATGGGAAATGGGAAAACAGACCCAGAGAGGCCCAGCCATTGTCAGGAGGTTGCTCAGGAAATGAGGGGTAGAGGTGGGATTAAAACTCTGTCTCTACCCCTCCGCCATCCCTTACTGCCACTTCTTCAGAGAATTTCTCTGTAATGAAGAAGACTGGTGGCTTCCTAAGCCTGATTAGTTTCTTTGAAATGTAAAAAACAACAACAAACCTGCATTTTATGTGAGTGGAAAGCTCTTGTGTTCAAAGAAAAACAATGCAACCCCCTAAAATGTGGCCCCTGATCAAGTGGAGACTGTTGGGTATGATCTCCAAGGCAGCAATGGGCTGTTTCCTTCCCAAAGAGTCTGTCTTACTTCCCTTGCCTCTGTCCTGAAAACTCTCCTGCTATTATTGACCGAGGCCAAAATATTTATCTGATGGCGATTTCTCTTTCACACTGCGGCGAAAATGCAAACATTATCCCAGAAGATGACCTTCTATGATTATGAGCTATTGATATTCGCCAGCAGTGGCTTCAACATTTTTGCGGGCCGTGGACATACTTTAGAGTCTGATGAAACCTATGGCCCCTTTCCAGAAAATGCACACACCAAACTGAAATAGCACAGAGTCTTCACTGCCCTCAGAAGCCTCTCTTTAGAGCCAGCTGAAGAACTCCTGTTCGTAAGTAAATGAGCTTGTCCTGAGAACTGGCTGCCCTTAATGAGCAGAGCCTAATGGCACTAAGTTTCCATGGGAGAAAAAGAGCCCCAAAGAGCTTTCATGAGGGCTGAGAAGCCAAGAGAGAGTCCTGGGCAGGACAGAGAGGAGAGGGCAGGGCAATGGGAAAAGTGGAAGAGAGGGGCTCTTGGGAAAGTTTGGAGGAAAGCCAAAGATGAACTTTGAGACTTCAATCATCTTGTCTAGAAGGGGCCATAATTGTGATTTCCAGGCTTATTTAACTTACTTAGCCAACCTCAGTAATTATCCTGAAGTCACACATCTTGGAATCCTTCCCTAGTACACATTGCCTCTCCAGGGCAGCCCTGAGCTGGTGAATAAGATGTAAAGCTGATGGCTCAGTCCTTGTTCCTGGCATCTTGCCATTTTCTGCTGCTCACCGACCTCTCAAATCCCCGAAAGGGGTGGGAAGCTCCTTGCAACGAGCTCCGGGGAGATGATAGATCATCCAAACCCAGACATGATCTTGGCAAGCACACCAGATCGTGATGTATTGATAAACATGAAAAGAAGTTGGGAGTGCCAAGAAAGAAAGTGATTTGGAGTAACTGCAGTGAGTCAGATTTTTTTTTTTTTTTTTTTTTTAATGGACAGAAGATGAATTGTATTGCTCAGCAGGACAGGATTGAAAAATATACGCGGGCTCTGACGAGAGTGGGAAGCCACAGAGAAGGACCTGTGTGGTCAGGACACATGTGTGTGTGGGAGTTCCTAGCCCTCCCAGAGATCTGCATCCGGGAGGGAACTTGGATGCCAAGCAGTCATTTCAAAAACTGAAAAGTCATAGCAAGGCCTGGGCTGTTTATCAGGACTCTACTAACGCCACATTTAACTGTCAGGCCTCACAGTTTGGTAGCTCTTACAGCCAGAAGGGGAGAAGGCGGGAATCTCAGTTGAAGGCACCTGGGATATAGGGCTGAATACTGGGAAGCCGGGTAGTTGGCTGCATCTAGTCAGAACAGTCTGTAATCTGTACTTCCCAACAGGTAGCCAGTAGCCTGTTAGCACTTGTATTATAGGTAGCGCAACCAAAAGAATGAATTTTAAATTATATTTAACTTTAATGAATTTAGTAGCCACATAGCTGAGGGCTACCATATTGGACAGTGCAGATCTGGATCTGGGGCAAGAACAAGCCAACATAGGCCCACAGCTCTGAGCAGCTTCTGCCTGAGTTAAAGCCTCCTTGTGTTCATTCTTCCCTCAGGCCTGTCTCCCCTATGGAGGTCTGTGACCTGTAGCCCCGGGCCTTCTGGAGTGGAGTCAGGCATCTCATCTCCCGCCCTCCCAGTCATTCCTACAGGGAGAGGAGTGCCCTTTTGTCCTTTCCTTGCTGGGAGGTCCACAGTCAGGCTGCTTCTCCACTCTACCTCCTCTTTCCTCTCCGGGCCCGTTTCAGCTTCTCTTCTCTCTTGCATGTGTAGCTGCCAGCTTTTCCTTTTAATCAGTTGGCATTAAGTGACTGGCATTCCTCCCTATTTCTGTCTATAACATGGGCATTCCCTAAGAGGACAGGGAGGCTAGATTGAAATCACTATTAAGTTTATGGTGAGAAGATCAAAATTTTAAAGTTGAACATTATGTTAGAGTAGAAAAAGCATGGCACCAATGAGTTGAGTGAAAAGATACTGTTCACGCACCCACTTATTTGACAGCATGTGTGTGCCAGGCACTGCTGATGCTTCTGGGCAGAGCAGTAAAAAAAGAAGCAAAGTAAAAATCTGCCCTCAGAGAGCTGATTTCCTCCCTGGGATGACTGACATTAAACCAGCAATTTAACAAATAGGCAATAAAATATGAGCAAGTAGGGTCCGAGTATGGAGTAAGGAGCAGTGATATTTTACACAGGAGACCAGGAAAATCCTCTCAGGGTGATGTTTGCTATAGATTTAAAGTTAGGAGTGCAGCCAGGAGACTGTCTGAGGGGGCTATTGATGGGCTGAGGGACAGCAGGGAAGCAGGAGGGGAAGTAGGGTGAATAAGGGGAGGAAATGAGTCAGAAACGGGGCAGGGACTTGGATTTACTCCAAGTGAATGGGATCCATTGTGGTGCCTTCCCTTCCCTAACGCCAGCTCAGACTCACTTACTCTTTCGACCAAAGTTGCAACCTCAAATGCCTACAGGTAGATAATGACCTTGTCCCACGAAGAGGTCAGCCACTGTCAGCTGTAGGCTGCTGTGGCTGTACCGGAGTGTCACAGTGCTCAGGGGTTGCTTTTGGTAAACGAAAACATGGACATAGCGATTTTCATGTGAAAGCTTCTAACTTTTACATTCTGACAGAGCATATAAATTAAAATTACACACACACACACACACACACACACACACAGATACACACACAGAAACACACACAGAAACACACACATACACTCGAACTCGCTCACACACAGTACTGGCCAAAAAAAGTATTTCTGTAGATAACACCCACCAGTCTGCACCTTCTGTATTAGATAGTCATTTCTAGGCAGTGTGAATTTTCAGCTAAAGCATGTGCGAGAAAAAAATTTCCAAGTGACATCAGACAAAACCAGGAGGGGATTTGTAATAACAGCTACGTAGTGTGATTTCCACCTGTGAGCCTAACCAGGCAGAATAGGAGCTGCTTCCACCAAGTGATCCTTTCTGATAGGATGGAGATAGCTACTCCTGCTATGACATAGAGATAAAAATGGATGAACTTACAAATACCACTTGGAAAAAGCTTCTGGAGAGCTGTGGACACAAATAAATCCAGAGGAATCCAATTCCAGGGAGGGGAATGCCTCATAGGTGAGAAGAGATGGGGGTGGGAGCTCCAGGGACATTTGCAAGTCCAGGTGTGGCAGAGGAGCAGATACTGTCAGGCAAGAGGGGCTTTGCCCAGCACGGAACAGACACGTGGCCTGGCCTGCCAGACCGGCATCTGTGGGAACCCCTGCGGCAGGGCCAGTTCGCCCCATTTGTGGATTCTGCTGAATGGGATCTTGCTGGAGGTGTGGCTGTGCAGAAGGCCAAGGGCTGGGATGGAGAGAGAGGGAGAAGGGAGGAAGGGGGGAGAGAAAGAGGGAGGGAGAAAGAATATGAATGACTCAGTGCTCACATCCCTGGGTTCTGCAGACAGAGAATTCTGCATCTAAGCAACATAGCTCTCTCTACAGGCATCTGCACCAGTTGCAGTCACTGTTAGAGAGCTGTGTTTGACTTAGGAACATAATTGGGGGGTGTCTCACAATGAGTGACATTTAACGACCTATGAGCTAGAGTAGTGGCCATGAATTTTTCCTCACGTAAGGAAGAAATCAGGAGTTGAGAGCATGGAAAATGTTTCAATAGATTTTATGGCACAAGCACAATGAAATAGAAAGTAGCCATGACAGTTCTCACTGGAGCATTTTATGCTCTAATTATTTATGATAAATATTTATGGCAAAATGTTAAATGAAACCACAACTCAGAAGAGGAATGCTCCGTGAATGAAGGTATGTTAAATGAAGTTATATAGTCATGGAAGGCAACGTGGAAAACTGTATTAAACCTTATTAGAGGGGCAGACTATGATCTCAGTACTTCGTCATGTCTGTGTATGTGTTATGCTTCAATAAAAGGTTTAAACATTAAAAAAATTTGCAGCCTTTGGAGGGTGAAGAGGGTGCTATTGGGAAGGGGGGACCCAGGGAAAGTATGCAAGGCACCACCACCACCAACAAAACTCACTGGGCACTTCCTAGACACGGGATCATCCCCTAACTGGTATCTTTCAGTGCCAACCACAAGGGAGACATTAAATAAATAGTTTTTAATGACTAAGACAGCGTTTTTCAACCGCTGTTCCGCGGCACACTAGTGTGCCGCGAGATGTTGCCTGGTGTGCCGTAGGTGCAGACAAGACAAGAATTTTATAATTTTTCACTATTTTGTTTACTTAATATTTCATAATAAAGTAATTATAAAATACTTTCTTTGTGTTTATTTGATTCCTATTCAAGAGAATTACTTTATATATAGTCAACATAGGCACAGAGTTAAATTTTTTAACATTTTCTAATGGTGGTGTGCCTCGTGATTTTTTTCATGAAACAAGTGTGCCTTTGCCCAAAAAAGGTTGAAAAACACTGGACTAAGAGAATAACTCTATTAGTAATTTATTAATGAGGGGAGGCCTAGGTGTATCTCTCAGTGTCTAAGAAGAAGGCATGCCACCCCACACCCTCCGCAGAGATGGGGTGCTGCCTGGGCTCAGCCTAGCGGAGATGCGGCTCCGGACCAGAGCCCTCGGACCATGTCCACTGGGAACGCCCTGGTGTGAGGGTGGGACTTGCCTCCTAAACACCCTGTTCTTCCCTGTACATTTAGCACAGAAATCTGTTTACATGTTGGTGTTCTATTACTTCAAACACGAGAATAAAGTAAGTCTTCCATCGTTTTATGTGGCCATCATTAGAGCTTTTCAAAAATATTCCCTTTTTGTTACTGCTCTTAAAATTTTAGGGTTGCATGTATTTGTGGCATAAACTAACCCTGTGGTTGGCAAACTGCGGCTCGCGAACCACATGTGGCTCTTTGGCCCCTTGAGTGTGGCTCTTTCACAAAATACCACGGTCTGGGCAAATCTATTTTGAAGAAGTGGCATTAGAAGAAGTTTAAGTTTAATTTGGCTCTCAAAAGAAATTTCAGTCATTGTACTGTTGATATTTGGCTCTGCTGACTAATGAGTTTGCCAACCACTGACCTAGCCCATTCTGATTGATACTTTTTTTTTTTTTTTTTTTTTTACTATTTACTATCAACTAGTAAGTCTTTTTTTTTATTAATTTCTTTTTTACTATTAACTGAATTTAAACAATCCATTTGCCTGATCATCACTTACCTATACTTAGATACAAATATTGTCACAAGAATTAGACTCTCCTGGCAAGAGCAATAGTGTGTCTACAAAAGTTTTTCATCCAATAATACCTCATCACACATTCATTTCATCTTAGGGCTCACCACGCTCCAGCCATTTTCACCTCTTACTAAGATGACCTACTCTTCTCAAACATGTGGTCCACCTGTATAGAATCACCTGGAGTGCCTGTTAAAGGCACATTGCATTGGCATCTCTGGCACTGAGACCCGGGATTCTGCATGGTTAGCTCTTTCTGTAAGAATTACTTCTTATGCCTCAGCTCCTTTTGCCCAACAAGTGATGCTAAGTTTCTTTGCTCATGGTAGGAATTTGAACTTTAGGGTTTGGGTTAAAAAACACACCAAGAAATGGAGGTACGAATCCAAATGGATTTCAGCCCGTTTTATTCTTGGATGACCAGCAGACACTGGGGCCTTCTTCTTGGTTTTAACCTAGAAGAGCAGGAAGAAAGGAATAACGTTCAGAGCAAGAGAAAATGCATCTCCCCTAAAGGCGCAGGAAAACAACGAAGCGAGCTCTCTTCTAACCTGCTTCCTAGGACTGTGACATTGGACAAATGCCCCCTAATGTTCCGTCCTGGAAGAAGAGCAGTGGCTTCCCGCACTGCACCTAACTCAGAGCTGGATGCCCTCCCAGCCCCCGGGCTGAAGCAGAGCTAGACCAGCACATTCAGAATCCGAGGCCAGGATAGGTGCTCGCCTCAGGAGAAGCTCAGGAAGGAACCGGGGGCAGGGGGTCTGAGTTAGTCAGATTCAGGGCCAGCTGCTTCTGCGAATGAGTCTGAAGAAAAGGCCCTGGGAGGTGGGAGCTGGGCCTTTGGGTCCCCTTGGTAAGCACAGGATGAGGTTGATCTAAGGAGGTGGGTGTATAAATACAGGGTGGGGCAAGAGTGGCCTTATAGTTGTGAGTATGTGAACCCAATTTGTTCTTGTATTATTATTTATTAATTATTGTATTATTTTTCACACGAACACTACACCCACTTTTGCCCCGTCATGTAGAATAGAGCAGTCTTTGAATCTCTCTAATTTTCCACTTTTAAAACCAGCAACTGTCTTGGAATTAGAAGGTTCAAATTTTCTTGTTTGGCTCTTTCAGTCAAGTTTGAAGTTCAGGTCGCATGAATCCTTGAATTTTCCTGAGTTTGCCACATGGTGTCTGGGCATTGGCCATCACAGAGATGTTTTCAGTTATTGAAGACTAGAGGCCTGGTGCATGAATTAATGCACAGGTGGGATCCCTCGGCCTGGCTGGTGATGGAGGCAATCAGGGCTATCTTGCCCAGTCCTGATCCGTTCAGTTGTGCAGGAGGCATTGGGGGAGGAGAGAGGGTCCTCAGGAGGTTGGCTGTAGGAGCACACTGACCACCAGGGGGCAGCTCCTGTGTTGAGTGTCTGGCCCCTGGTGGTCAGTGCCTGTCATAGCTACCAGATGGTCATCTGGTCATCTGGTTGTCCAGTTGTAATGGTTGCTTAGGCATACATATATATATATAGTTCCAGCAAGGCAAAATATGTTTGCTCTGTGCCAGCCTCTACAAGCATGCTTCCCTCATCTAGCAAGACACCTCTCTGTGCCACTGAGAAGGGAAAAGTCAATTCCAGTAGAAGCCCCACAAAAATGGGACAACAATGTGGGGAAAATTTAAAAACTGCTGTGAATTTCTAGCTTTGGGGACTGTGATCTCAGAAACCACTATCTCTCTAGAGTGGAGAGGAGTTTTGAACTCATTTGGAGAATAAGCATTGCTCCTTTGATTTCACAACACTCCCTTCTCCATTACCATCTTGTTTTTATAATAATTTAGTGAATTAAAATAGTTTGTTTTGAGAAGTGAGGGAAGAATTTTGTGATGCTTCTGAGGGTGAAATGGAAACGTCTGTGGTCAGTGGAACTGGGATTGAGGATTGCTGCTCTTAGACTAGAAATACCAGAAAGCGGGCTAACGGCATTTTAGGAGCCTTCATTCAGCTTTGGACCTTTGTTAGGCAAAACTTTGGTTTCCAGCACAAATGAACAATTTGTTTCTAGTCTCCCCTCCCCCCCGCCCATCTCACTTGCATAGGCAACATTCCTCCTATCTATTATGTTTACTTACAAATTATTTTAACCTACCAAAGCAAATGGATAGATATAAATATCTGCCATGTTTTATTTTTCTTGTTTGCTATTCAAATCATTCCCTTATTCAGTTTAAGAAAAAAAAAAAAAATCATGGTTTTTTTTACCCATTTGCCTGTCCTTTCTAGTCTGAATCCCTTACATACCATTTGATCATTTATTGATGGATTTACTCAGTTGACAAATATGAATTGAGCATCTGTTCTCAAACTGGGCTAGACACCGGAAGACAGCTGGGTGTGTTTCCCGCTCTCCGGAAGCTTCCACTCTATTGGTATTCTCGACATATTCCTCCCAGGTCCCTGTGCAGACCCTGAGAGATGGCATCCTCTTGATTACATGCCATTAAGATCCAGTAGGGGCATCTCTGGGCCCGTACTTTCACTCTGGCTGTTTTTCTAAGTATCAGAGGCAATCACTTCAGCACATCTACCAGGGGTGAGGCGGGAGGGATCTTCACAACATTTTTATTTTATTTATTTATTTTTAAAATATATCTTTATTGATTTCAGAGAGGAAGGGAGAGGGAGAGAGCAATAGAAACATCAATAAGGAGATGTTGGAGTTCGCACTCCAAACGGGGGATCGAGCTTGCAACCCAGGCATTTGCCCTAACTGGCAATTGAACTATGACCTCCAGGTTCATAGATCATCTTTCAACCATTGAGCCAGCATGGCTGAGCTACAGCATTTTTACTTTACCCTGACTCACAGGTTGGCCACACAAAGGAGTTCTCCGGGATGCCTGGAAGCTGATGAGCCATTTCATTAAACAAACCAGAGAAATCATAGCTCCATCCCCGGGGGCATTGGAGGTGTCTGTGCCAGGGTTTTGACTCAGCAAGTTGATAAATCTGTCCCTGGGATTTAGCTGCAGTCCTGGGATTACTGAACAAATCTCTCATCATGTGAGGAGCTGTAAGTCAAAGAGCATAAGGTCTTTATTACATAAGGGAGATAACTGTGTTACCCAGTGGCTTGAAAGGATCCAGACTCAGCTTGCAAGGTGAGGAGCGCTAGGTAGTCAGCCTGTTGCCACATGTCTGTGGGTCGACTGGGTTCAAACGCCTCACCCTAATGCAACTCTGCTCTCCCAGCTGCAAGGGAAGGGGCTGCCTCGGCGGGCTTGATGAATGTCTTCTTTCCTCTTTTGTCAGGCGCTGAGAGTTGAGTCTATTATAATCTTCAGCTCATTGCACGCTGTTGTCCTTGTCAGGACACGGCTCCTCATTGGCTGGGCAGTTGTTTTTGCCTTATCTCCTCATTCCCCGCCCCCATTTCTCTTCCTCCGTAGGCACATGGCAAGTGGTGTATCGTTTGATCTGCATGTGCTTTTCCATCTTTTCATTACAACCGTATTCAAGCTTAGTGGAAAGGTGATTGAATAATACCGTGTACTCTCCTATACCTACTACCTAGAATCAAACATGTCCTAACATTTTGCTGTACTTGCTTAACTCTGTATAGGTTTTTGAAAGTAAGCTGTAGGCATCACGATTAATCACCCCTAAATACTTCAGCATGCTTCTCCTAAGAAAGGACATTCTCCTACACAAAGACACCTTCACAACCTGAGGATGTTTAATAGTGACTGTGTGATTTCATCTGATATCCAGTCCATATTCAAATTTCCCTAAATACTAAAAATGTTTTTATTGCTCTTTTTTTTTTAACATCAGGATTCAATCAAGGTCTACACATTGTGTCTAGTTAAATCTTTTTTTTTCTAGTTAAATCTTTTTACTCTTTTCTACTCTAGAACAGCCTCCCTCCTTAAGAAAGAACATTAAAGTGATGTCACCATTTGTCTTGTAGAATGTCATCCATTCTGAATTTGTCATAATGTTTAATTTTTTTAATGCTTTATATTTCTAGTAAACTGGAAATTAGATATAAAGACTGGATTATTATTCTGGATTATTCTTGCCAGGCTTAAGTTCTGGCAAGAATAGTTCATAGGTGGTTTTGTGTGCTCATATTGCATTCTGTCAGGAGGCTCCTAATCTCAAAGCAGCCAGGTGTCTGAAAATGACATTGAATTTGATCACTTGGTTAAGGTGGCGATCACCACATCTTTTCACTGTAAAAGTACTTGTTATCCTCTGCACATTAGCAAGAATTCCGTGGCGACCTTTAGTGCTCCTGAGCACCCTGTTCCCCAATAACCTTTCCTTTAATAACCTCACATCCACCAGTGATTCTTTGGCAAAACTATCTTACTGGTAGTTGTAAAAGTATGATATTCCATTACTATTATCCCTTCTACATTTATTAGCTGGAACTGTTTTATAAAACAGAGCTTTTCTTCATCAGCTGGGGCTAAACTCATGATTACTTCTTGATAAAAAGGTAAAGTAAAATGCTTAGTTATTTCCATTAAAAAAAAACAAAACAGCTCTTGGAAAAATAGGTTAGTTAATAGTTACCTCTAAAAATGGAAAATAAATGTTTTCCTCTTTCTTTTTAATTTTATTCTACCTTTTGAATGAATATAATATGAATCTATAGATATTATTTATTAAAGATTTTACAACAAATTAGTTTTTTTTTTTCCTGCTCAAATTTCTGTTTTTTGCCAGGATTCTTATTGACAGGCAATATATCCTGGAGATCACTCTGTATCACTGTGTAGAGATGCTCTTCATTCTTTTATATGGCTGCATTGTACTTCATTGCATGGATGCTCACAGTTAGATCACTCTTCGAGGGCCAGCTTTGACATCCTATCCCTCCACCCCAGGAGTCAGTATAATTAGAGTCATTTGCTTTATTATCTTTTTAGCAGGAGACATCGAGCAATGTCACTTAACCTCAGTGCTTTAGGTTTCTCATCTGTAAAATGGGTGAACAATGGTGCTGACTGATAGGGTCCTAGTGGAGGTTTATGAGTTAATATAGGTAAGGTTCTGAGTGCCTAATATATATTAAGTATTCATCAACTTAGCTATCCTACTAATAGCAATTACAATCATATAACATTATAACAATGACTATGACTATTATTATTTTTATGTGTTTTTGTCTTCTGCTTGCCCCTTGCCCCTGGGCAGTGAGGATGAGCTCGGCTTGGAAGAAGGGCAGTGCAGTGTAAAGGGCCGAGAACTGGGCTGGGAGCTCTGTGGTCTGGATTCTAGTCCCTGATTTGCTTCTAACACCTGGGTAACCCTGGAGGAGCCATGAGACCCTCTTGCTGTTATTTGCATAAGGAGCTGGAGGGAGGAGCTTAGCCTCTCCCTCTTTCTGACCCATGTGTTCTGTTGGGTGACTTGTTTCTCACTGGCCAGAGGACAGGAACATCTTCTGTTCTGAAAACTGGGACAGCCTCATCTGTTATCCTGGGACTGACTAGCCAGGCTTTCTTCCACCCTGTGGCGGCATCATGCCCTGGGTATGAAAGCTCCCCCTGCTGTGCATCCTTGCTAGCTCTTCGTGTTATGAGGTGGTTTTATAATTGTTTGTTTGTTTCTTTCAATTTATCCATTTTAATAGGTGGACAAGTCTCTAAGTACTGATCAAAACTATTAAATTGAACAAGAAAATGCTTCTCACCATCAACATAACGTGAGTAGGTCAGAGGAAATCTCACAACTTCATTATACTGGTTACAACGATAAGAACATGTGTGGGACTCCATTTATTCCTTTGCCCACAGATGACAGTGATGAGGCTATAAACACTATATCCCTTCCTTCTTCTCTGAAGTTGACTCCAGGAGAGGTGTGTTGCTTTGGGGGTCTCTCTGAGACCCTGTCTTGTGAAGGACAGCTACCCCCTCACTCTGAAGCACCCTCTATTGGAGGTTCAAGACTTCAACTTGTTCAGAATTCAACTTCTCCCTTTGCCCTCCCTCCCCTCTCCACACTAGGAGTGAAACAAGAGTCATCATGCCGTCATCCTTTGGTCTAGAAAGCAGGACCTGTGTGTGTGTGGGTAGCATTTTCTGTAGCAGGCCTAGCATGGCCACTTGATGGAATGGTGAGTGACACTGTAAAGAGTGTGAACAGTTGAACCTTTGTTCCAAAAGCTGTCACTGTGAGGAACCTTACAGGATGTAGCAAATGGTGGCCTGCTCTCTTTATCGCATCACTGGTGAGGCCTTGGGTCGAGCTTCCAGTCAGCGATCAGGTCAGCTTCAGGATCCTCAACCCTGGATGCATGGCATTGGGGAAGGCTGGCCTGTGAGGGACATTGCTCCTCCTCTCCTAGTAGGGGAGGGGGTATGAGTCTGAGGATATTTATTTACTCTGCCTGACTCTAAACTCTTTAATAGGTTGTAAAGAATGCCAATAAGGAAAAACGTACTTCCTCAATTTCAGATTCAGCAAATTGGTAGGTCAAAATGTGTCCTTCCTGACCACAAGAATGTGGCCCCACAGGAGCTGTTACGTCTTGTGACCCAGCTGCAAGCTGAGGCATAATATTTCCTGAGTTGGCATTTGGGGAACCTTCAAGTATTTAAGGGCACTCATCTCTTCTCTCAGTGACTGCTTCCTCTGGGGATCATAAAAACCTTGAGGACGTTGAGCTTCCTTTTCACATTTTCTTCATTGAATGTAAAATCTCAATTTTTATTTTTTGTGCAATAAATCTGGACTGTCTTATGCCCATTATGCTGTCAAGTCAACTTTTCCTAAAGGCTGTCTATGTGTAAGATATTCACAGTCAACTAGGAGTTCATTATTATATAGTAGAGGCCTGCTGCATGAAAATTTGTGCACTCGGGGGGGGGGGGTCCCTCAGCCCCGCCTGTGCCCTCTTGCAATTCGGGATGCCTTGAGGGATGTCTACCTGCCAGCTTAGGCCTGCTCCCCAGGGGATTGGCCTAAGCTGGCAGGCAGACATTCCTCTGGCACCCCGGGAGCCCTCGGGGAATGTCCAACTGAGGCTTAGGTCCGCTCCTCACAGGGAGTTGGACATCCTTAGCTGAGGAGGTGGGAGAGGCTCCTGCCATTGCTGCTGTGCTGGCAGCCGTCAGCCCGGCTTGTGGCCGAGTGGAGCTCCCACTGTGGGAGCTCACTGACCACGAAGGAGCAGATCCTGTGTTGAGCATCTGCTCCCTAGTGGTCAGTGTGTGTCATAGCAACTGTCTGTTCCACTGTTAGGGTCAATTTGCATATTACCCTTTTATTCTATCGGATTTTGTATTCATTCTATAAACTTCATGGTTGAACATGCAGGTTAGGGAATCAGACAATTTAAGTCCAAATCATAATTCAACTGTTTAGCCAGCTTTCAAACACTATTAACATGTCAATGTACTGACAACCTATTACCTTATTTACTTATCTTTGGAATTTCTTGAGTGTTTGTGTATTACTTTCATGTGTATAATCAGTTAAGAACGCTCAAATTTCCACAATTAGTCTCACAATAAATCTTTTGCTGCATTTTATTCCTGCAATAAAATGCTGTATAACCTCATGCAAGGTACTTATTCTCAATGACACTCTTCCTTTTTGATTGAGATGTAGCAAAAATAAAGTGTATTGCTGGTGAATTGTTAGATACACTCATGTAATCACATTAATTATAATTTTATTTTATTCTTGGAAAAATAAAATGTACATTTAAACTTCAGTTGGCTGATAGAATTTCAGTTTGCAAAGCACACAAGGGAGTTTTCACACCAAGTTACATCTATGATACTTAACTATGAATAAAAGTGAATATTCAGAGACTAACAAGTCCTCAGGACAAAGTTTGTTTGACTGACATTGTTACACTGATTATACATAATGTTAGCCTATGTGACCTTGAGATCAAGTGTACTACAAATTTTGATAAAATATTTTTTCTTTGTATTTGTCTACATTACATTGCTCACATATGTCATCTACAGAGTTATAAGTACTGCTACCACACTGTCATATCAAATGACTCAACAGCTTAATCCTTTATACAATAAAAAAAACCAAGGATTGACATATGCCTACCTCTCCAGACAGGCATATAATGAGTACAACCTGGGCAATGGTGAAGATCTGTTTCACAGAAAGATGTGAAATTACTCAGGCTGATCTTGCCCTTCCTTGGCCAATAGGGGAGACTGAGAAAATAAAGTCACTTGGATGCTAAAAAATATAAAGGATTCCTGCCTTTCATCTGATAAATAAAAACACAGGTGACTCAGTTGGTTAGAGCGTCATTAATAGAAAACAGTATGCTCCCAGGATCATGTTTCAAAGTATTATAATAACTTCTTTCTTTGTATTTTGAGATTTCCTGCAAAGTACCATAATAACTCCTTTCTCTGAGTGGCAGCTGTTTCCTTACTGAGAAACTGTGCTGTGTGAACTGAGATTGTTAAGAATAAAACATCTTACTCTTGTCCAGAGGATCTACGTCACTTTGAAACAGAGGAGCAATCTTGGTTGCCAACCCAGGGTAGAGCTTGAGAGAAGTGGTGTCTGGACTCAGCTCTTCACATCCATCTTAACTTTGTAGTTTCCAAGGAAACAGGACAAACGGGGCCCTGGGTCCACATGGCAGCCAGGCTTGATTCTGACTTCTCAGTCTTTCAAATAATACTTTGGTTAAATTTTACTTAACTCTGTCCTTTCCCTTACTTTGTAATGAGTCTGTCTTCCCTTTGTTTGATGACATGTTTCATGGTTCTCTGGGATATGCTTTCCCTCTTTGCAGTGGATTAATACATCTACTTTTGTTGGCCTACACATGTGCTTCTGGAATGCTTATACTAATTAGGCCTGGATAATAGGTTTTATTATTCCTGTTTTTTAAAGATAAGGCTCAGGAAGATTAAATAAAGTACACAGGCGATCATGGATAATAAGTGGTCACAGAATTGAAACCGAGATCTATAGTGTGATGAAGCCCAGTCCTTTCCCAGTATCCCATGCTGATCTTCAGTTTCCAGCTCATTATTGCTCTACTTTTGCTTAACAACCTTGCCTACTGAGACCGCTTTTCTCTTCCTCATCACCACTGGGTTCCAGTTCTGACACCTGCCTCTGTCCCTCCAAGTGTGGCTTCTGTTTCATAGTGTTCTTTGCCAGGAACCTGAATGAGCCATCCAACACTTAGTAAATAGGTAGGTGGGGGATACCCCGGTCCTCACGGATAACAACTTATCTATGTATGTAAAAGCCTAAGAGATCAGCTGACCGTTTGACTATTTGCCTGGTAGCTATGACATGCAATGACCACCAAGGGGCAGATGCTCCAACCAGTAGAGAAGGGAGCCTGGTTTCTCAGGAATTGGCTGTGCGTTAGGTTGCTATAGGGGCAATGTCGGCCCTGAATCTGCTTCACCTGCACCCCCAAGACCCAGAAATCAGTTTCGACCCAATCCCCACAGGCCAGGCCGAGGGACCCCACCAGTGCACAAATCCATGCACTGAGCCTCTAACTACTAATAACAGGCTGGTTGAAAAAGGCCTCACATGCTGTCTTCTTCCTATATAACACACATGGGCAAAATGGATCTTGTATGACTACCGGTAGTAGATTATAAAACTCTCTGAAGTTAAACTATATTGTCCTTAAATTATCTTTATGGTATTGAAATAAACAGACATCTGGAAAAAAGAAAGTGAAATTCTTATTTCACTGGGGAGCAAAATAATTTGCAGATGAATCAACTATTTAACTGTAAAGAAAATAAATCATAAGTACCATAAAAAGCAGAATATATTGTTTCTTATCTCACAATAGGAAAGACTTTTCTGGCTGTAGTACAAGACCCAGAAGCCAAATAAAATAAAGTTGATTCTATAAATAAATAAAAAATCCACATGGCAAGAAAAATAATAAAATGAAATGACAAACTACAAACTAGGAAAATATTTCAATTCATATAATAGAAAAAGGACATATATATTATAATTTATATATAATTTATAATTTTAAGACATTTGCTAAGTAAATAGGTAAATGGTCAATAACCTAAGAACAACACAGGCAAAGGATAGAAACAGACAGCTGGAAAGATGTTCAGATTCAGTCAGTTAGGAAAATGTGTATTAGAGCTACAATGAATACACAGTACTTTGTATTAAACACCATGCTTTACATATATTATATGTAAACACACTTATACATATTAGAGAAATAAGTGCAGGAGTATTCACAGGAACTTGGCGTATGACAAGCACTGGGTAACTGTTGGCCAAATGAGTAAATAAGTAGCAAAGTTGGAAACAGCCACTAGGAAACTGGTTAAATAAACTGTAGTACAGTTAAAAGGATAATGCATTGAGGGCACTGATGAGCTGATCCCTAAGGTGAAAAGCTAAGAGAGAAAAGAGAGATGCAGGAAAGAATGTATAGCATATGCCTATCAACTGCATAAAATAAGGGACATACTTGTCAGCGTGTGGCCTGCTGGAGGGTCACCCCCAGAGAGGAGAGCTCGGTGGCTGGGTGAGGAGGAACACAGAATACTTTTCATTGCGTCCCACACACTCCATTTTTGGGGGTTTGTTTTATGTGTGCATCTGTTACCTCTTTAAATGAATGAAAAACAATTAAAAGTGGAATCGTGATAATTTTAAAAAGAACTAAAATAAAACAGTCTATGAGCAGCAGTATATAAAAACATAGTGTCCCAGCCAAAACTGGTTTGGCTCAGTGGATAGAGCATCGGCCTGCAGACTGAAAGGTCCCAGGTTCAATTCTGGTCAAGGGCATGTACCTTGGTTGCAGGCACATCCCCAGTAGGGGGTATGCAAGAGGCAGCTGATCGATGTTTCTCTCTCATTGATGTTTCTAACACTCTATCCCTCTCTCTTCCTCTCTGTAAAAAATCAATAAAAATATATTTTTAAAAAAACACAAAAAACAAAACAAAAAGCAGAGTGTCACAGAATGAGCTGTTACTTACTGACTGCATTTGAAAGAACGGTGGTTTTATCGGCACAAAGCAGACATGGTCCAGGGATGTTAACATTAGCGTGCAGGCTATATAGTCTGGCTCCATCTCTTGCTTTTTCTCTGCCTGCTAGTGCCTGGGGCGGGTGAGTTAAGCCAGTCACATCTGGATAATGGGACTTGATGATCAGCTTCCTCTCTGCGTGTGAACACGGCTTACTTGATGCTGGCGAGCCGCTGTGAAGGTGCAGTGTTCCGGGGGGCAAGGCAGAGCCTGCTCAGACCTGTGTGCTGTCATGGGAACTGAGACTCCGGAGCCAAAACTTTGAGGAGACTTCCATTGGCTATTGACTGAGACAAATTATTTTTAAAGTGCCAGTGCTTCCAAAGGTTTCTTAAATGTGTGTGCCCAGAGAATCAGCCTGTTTTAGGATTCCCGTGTCACTTTTCTACACACTGTCAGTGGCCCAGAACATAAATTTTGAAGTGATGGTTTCAGAAAAATGGTTTCTTGTCAGAGAAGAGGGGTGAAGCTTAAGATATGATCAGAACGCATATTCAATAAGGAAGTGACAAACCAGTTAAAAAATTACAGTGAGTTAGAAGCTAGTGTTGGCTTTTTAACTATATGTTAAATTGGTCTATAAAAATATAACATCCACAGAGAGAAATGTAGAGTCTAAGGAAAGAAGACCAATGGACAATTCTCCATGGGTCTCTCACTCTCCTGCACATCTTGCAAGCAGTACACGGCTCCTCATTTTTCTGGAGCATCTTCTCAAGGATTTTGTATCGTTAGCATCCTTGGAAAAGTAGATGGAGTCTTCTTTTAGAGCAAATGGCAGGTTTGCTGACTGTACCGTATCAAAGTTTTAAGTTCTTGAAGGTCCACGTTCCTCTCCTGGAATTCAGTAACTACATATACAGGCATCAGCCAGTCCTTTTCATGTCCCTTATGGTATTGGGGGTTTGGTGAACTTGTGCAAAAATACTCATACTCTGGCCACAGCTATTGCTGTGAGGAATAGACATTCCTTTGTCTTTGACCCAGGAGTCTCAGGTCTCCTACCAGCGCACATGAAACTGTGGCCAGTGACTTCTTAGTTTGCAAGTGAAGTAAAATCTCAAACTTTTCACAGTTCTTGAGAGAGAAGCATTCTGTCCATCACTGCAATGCAAACCACTTATGAAAGCCATACACATAGTTTAAAAATTTCAGAAGCCACATTTAAAAGCTGAAAAAAACACGCAGATAAATTAATGATATATTTTATTCAACCCAATATATTTAAAGTATTATTATCTCAATGTGTAATCAATATAAAAATTATTAATGTGCTATTTTACAATCTTTAGTAGAAGTCTTCCAAAGCTGGGGTGCATTTTCACATTTAGAGCACATCTCAACTCAAGTTAGTGACATCTCAAGAGCTCAGTAGCCACCGAGTGGCTGCCATTTTGGACAGTGCCACTCTGGACTGTGAAATACGGTAAAATGAAAAGTAAAAAATTTCAAGCCTGAAATAGATTTTCCTTTAAAAATTAATGAAATCCAGAATGTCAGTGATACTGTTCATTGGACCTGCCACTCTGGATTCCCTGAGTCCTGTCTTGCATGCTCTAAAATTTAAGGCTGACGGGCCTGCCAGGAAATCCTTCATGTGTTATTTAATCCTCATGTGCCTGTAAGGTACATTTGGGATTATTGGTTCTGCAGCTGCCTGTAATAACACAGGAATGTAGGATAAAAGTTATCATAGGCAAATTTGACTCCCATCCATGCCTTGTCCTCAAGTTCCCAGAAACTGACATTTAAATGTGCCTTAACTTTCCCTTCTCCTTTTCTCCTTTGGGGGGTTTGCAGTCCCAGCTAGAGGGGGGTAACCTCAGCTCGTATTATATTACTGTTTGAGTCAGAGCTGGGTACTCATTCAATTTTTATGAAGGAAAAAGGGAGTGACTTCAGCCAGGCATCCTCTGCCTCACTTTGCTCATTTGCGCCACCTAGATCCTGGGGTTACCATGAGGTCACATGGGATACTAGCTGCAATGGGCCGCTGACAGAGAGAGTGCTTAAGATGTAAGATGCCATGACAATGACTATAAGGACCGGTCCTCACTACAGTTTTTTCTAACCAGCATTCTTCTGAATTCTGCATGGGTTTGATTATGATAAAATAAATAATTGCCAAAACTTTCTGTCATGTGGGGTTGAGGAAATGTAATCCACATTTTCATAATATTCAATGTTTAAAAACAAGAAATATGAGTTTACGGGAATCATGCACACTGCTCCTCATTATCCTCGATCAATGGCAAAACGTAGACATTGAAGAAAATGTTTTAAATCCTCCAACCTCACAAAATCCAATGCTCGAGGAAAGGAATCTTGAATAAAAATATTACAAGATTTCATCTAAAATATATACAACAGAATCTTTTCTGAGGCAAGGTTCTCAGAGGGAAAAGACCCTTCAGTTTACAAAACCAATCTATCAATCATCCAATCTCTCTGTAAGGGTCTTATAACAAAAGGACTGGATGAGTTAAATAATGATATAAAATGGCTAAGCATGGTCAGATACCCTGGAGAATAAACATCAGCTCTCAGAACCTGGACCGTGGAGACCTCCCGTCCTCCCGGGTGCCTGTGGAAGACAACCCTGGGCTCCCTGAGCTCCCCCTGCTGGCTTACTGTGGCCCCCGTTCTGTTCTGTCACAGAAAGCTGGCTTGGCTCTAAGACCCTCATATACGTTCTGCCCTCCCTCAGACATCCATGTAAGAATCACTTCCACGTCACCTCAGTGACATTCTGTGTTGTTGTATGTACCCTTCTCTTTTGCCCAGCACCCCTGCTTCCCAGCCCTTTCCCAGGATTCCTCCTGTTCCTTCTGCTGTGTGTCTCAGGAGCATCACACTTGGGGTTGCATACCTAGGTTTTGGCAAATCCTTTCCTGGCCTGGACCAGCATACCATCCACCTGAGCATCCGGCCCTTTCTGACTCCGCTTGCTCTGCTTCCAGCTGGCTTTAGCTGCTGCATCTTGGGGTGAGAGGCACCTCACCTGCGTCACCACACAGTCGGATGCACTTTCCGTGGCCACGAACTTGCCCTGTATTAGTGTTGGATTCTAAGGTGCCACCTTGCTTGTAATTACTTATATCCAAGTCTGACGGGCCTGCCAGGAAATTACTTATCTCTAAGCGTGGTTCTTCATCTATCAATTGGGGGTGATAACAATCAACGCTTAGCTCTGTGTTTCTTCCGAAGATAAAGGATGTGTGAGGGCCAGTGTGCAAGAGCCAGGCATCCACTGACACATGAGCATGGCGTGTTTGAAGGACAATGAGCTGAGTGTTCTAAACTCAAATGACTTCTGTTTGCCTGAATTGTACTTTTTAAACACAGATATAAATCTTGTAGCGCCTGCTGCATTACATTACAGAATCCTCAGCACAATACGCGCTGCCATTTGTACTCCTTGCAGTAGTGCCCTGACCATTGCAGTCCAGCGCTTCCTGGCTTGGGTGGAACAGAGAGCTCTTGTTAGAGTTTTAGCACATGAACTTCCAGAGGAGGGCTCCCAGAGTTGGGAATCCATTGTTTGACCAGGAAACACATATAATGAAAGTGAATTATAGGAAAACCCGACCCCTGGTGGGATAAACTGCCTGGGAGCATGGCGGCTAGTGGTCCAGCTTTGGACAGATCTGGGCTGTACCAGCTGTTGGCTGTAGGCTGTGAACAAACTGTGAAGCCTCTCAGCTTCAGGTTTCTTGTCAGTCTGGTGGGGCTAATCATAATATCACCCAGAGCGTTGGTAGGAGGATGATTTAGAGAATCCGTGATACTTGATTATCTGTGTCTAGAGCGGGCTCAACACACTGATGGTTTTAATCTTTTCTTCAAACATCTCCTGAACTTGTTCTCAATCCAGAATGACCCCATTAAAACTAGTCAATCAGTTCATGTCACTCTGCTGCTCAGAACCCTCCAAACAGTCCCTGGCATTCAGGGCGGAAGCAGGATCCGTGCGGAGGTCACCACAGGCGCCTCTTGCTTCCCCAGCTCTGGGGCCCTTTCCCTTCACATTTAAAACCTCTTCAAAAAGACACACTTAAATGACCTAACTGGTGTGCTTACTGCGTATGATCTGTCTCTCCCTACTGACCTGTAAGGGCCACGAGGGGGATCTGTTCCGCCAGATGGATGTCTTAGAAGAGTGCCTGGCCACAGTAGCCGCCATTTGTTGAATGAGTGAGTAATGAACGAGTGACTTTTCCGTAACGAAGCTGATCTCTGCTTCTCCCATGTCCCCATATCACTTTGATGCTATTCTCTTATGCTTCTTCATATCGCCCAAACTAGACTTCACTACTTGGGTATTTGTCTTAGTTCCTTAACCAGAGTGCAGGCTCCTTAAGAGGGAACGGTGTCTTCTTCATTCTATTACCCCAAAGCCTAGCGCTGCCAGCATTAGTGCTCTTATGGGGGGGCAGGGGAAGGAAGGGGGAGAACTGAATTCTGGACCATCTTCTCTGTCTTCACTCCACTCCTCTCTCATACCAAACATTAATTTGTTAAATATTTTACCTTTAATTTTCAAAATCAAATGAATTGATAAATGCCACCTAATAAAACTGACTCATAAGTGGTCAAATCTTAGTTTTGAACACAATACTCATATTTTTCCATCAGGAGAAACAAAACCTCATGCTGTGAGCACCTTCTTTAATGGGATGGGCAGAGGCAGTGACAGCCTCCCAGGTCCACAGCACCATGAATTTGTGAACCCCCTCTCTGTCTGTCCCCACTAAGCTCCAGGTGGCTGCCTTGGGCAGTGGAGGAAACCTGGTACTTCATGCTCCCTCGTCACCTACTCCTCTGATCATAACACAGTCTGGGTTCTGGGAAGAAGCAAAAGAAATGAAGAGAGCCACGTTAGAAGCAGACAAAAGTACATTTATTCCCCTCTCTCTTTTTTATTATACAGGGAATTACAAAAATGTGCTTAAATGGACATTTCTGTATTTGACTTGAATGCTAAACTTCATCAGCTTTTATCCCAACTCTTGGTCCTGGTAACTGATGTCTATTAAAATTGCGGTTTGGGAACGTTGCTTTGGCTTGTGTAAATCTAAAAGAGACATTCCTGACTGGCTGTGTGGCTAGTGGTAAAGCATCCATCAATGAACCCAGAGTTCACAGCTCAGTTCCCCGTCAGGGCACGTGCTCGGGTTTTGGGCTTGACTCGCGGTAGGGGCCATGCAGGAGGCAGCTGATCAATGATTCTCTCTCATCATTGATGTTTCTCTCTTTCTCTCCCTCTTCCTCTCTGAAATCAATAAAAAAAATATTTTTTAAAAGTCATTCCTAAACTGAGTTAGGGTGAGCTTCCCACACAAATACAATAGTACAAGAGAGCCCTCGATCAGCATCTATGGCCTTGAAGAAACGGAAGGAGGCCACCTTGCACCTCCGACCTGGGCACCATGAGGATCCCTCAGGTTCAATGTCATCGCTGCAACCCCTGAGGCCTCCCAAAAGGGGAAGGCACGACAGCATTTATTCAGCTGTGTAGGCCTCAGCTTCTTGACCTCGAAGGCCTGTCACTTTCATTTGATGTTTCTTTTCAAAACTCTTGGGTTCTGCTGGGGACCCCAAACCACACAGGGAGATCTGCAAGCTTTCCTTTGCCCCTTAGGGGTACACTGCCCCCTGTGACGTGCTCAGGGCCCTCCCTTGGAGCAGCATCCCTTTCCCAGGCTGCGGGGCACCTGGTGACCAGGGGGATGCAGGCTTCAAAGGCCCGGATGAGCCCTGTGGCAGGGCAGCCCCGGAAGCGCCTGTGATGTGAGCTGACACCTGGACAAACACAGCCGCAGCTTTATCCCAGCCATCCTGTTCCCTGAGCACACTCAGAGCTGCTTCTCAGGCCTCAGCACAGGAAGGGCCTTTGTGCTGTGGGGCCGGGAGGGCTGTCTTTCATCTTCAGACACTCAGCAGCCGGGGCATCTGGGCTGCTCTGTCCAGCAGGGCTGGCACTGCAGCGGTCCCTTCCCTTCTTGCCCTCACCCCGCCCATCGTGGGAGATGCCAGGCGTCCCTTCCACCCGCTGTGTGCCCAGGCAGAGTGGGCTCCGGGGGCCGAAGGACACCTTCCAGCAAAGGTGAGCTGGCACTCGGATCTCAGACTGGGGGCATCTGCAACCCTATTCCACCGACTCCATCCCCTCCGTTTCCTCGGAGGGACGAGCTGCCTGAGGACGCTGAGGCTCACGGTCCTGAGCAATAGTGATGAGCTCCCGACACTGAGCCGGCAGGTGCCTGCCTCTTCCACCAGCCGTGTGGCCAGTGCGGGCGTCACTGCAGCACACACACTATGTGCTTGGCGGCTTGTGGTGCTCCTGGCCTGCGGTGCTCCTGGCCTGCGTTTCTACATGTCCGCATCTTGTCTTCCTGCCACAGGCCAGAGGAGACAGTGCTGGTGCTTCAGAGGAAAAGATGGGGAAGTTTAAACAACAGTAGGATCATAATCCAGGAGGCCGAGGAGCAGAGAGGAGAAATGGATTGTCCAAAGTCGCACAGCTGGTGAGAGGCAGGACGGGATGCTGGCTGCTGACCCCTGCCCCGAGGCCTCCACGCTGCTGCTCGCACTGACTAGTCCTGGGGGCTCAGAAGGACGGGCCCTGGAGGCACAGCCTGTCAGAGCCCCGGGCCGCACAGGATGGGAATGGAGGATTCACGTGATGGAGAGGGAAGGAGGGGCCCCAGGAGTTGGGGGTCAGCAGTTATTGGAAGCTTACTATGTGCCAGACACCATGGCCTGGGTCTCGTTACTCTGTACAACATCTCTAGAAAGTAGGTGTCCTCGTGCAGCCAAATCTATACACGATAAAGTTTATTTACTTTATATTTAATTTTACTTTATATCATGAAATTACCAAAAAAAAAAAAAAAAAGTGATTTCATTTCTAACCGACCTCATCTTGCTCTGGGAGTTCAGTCTCACTCAGTAGCAGAGAATTAAAACAAAAAAAACACACAAAGTACAATCTAAGGCTGTCAATGCAAAGCAGCTGAGTTGCCTAGGAACTGCCTCACAAGGCCAGTGGTTTTACTTTGTCAGCATCCCAGGACCAGTTACTTCCATTTCCCATGGCCTCTGGGCTGGCTGTGCAGGAAACAGGACTCAGGGGTGGGGGCTTGGGGAACAGGGTGAGGGGTAGCCCAAGGAGGTGTGGAAGATGCTCAAACGTGAGGCCCTTCCAAGGTGGACAGGCATGGCCAGGCTGACCCGCGACTCAGCATGAGGGCCCTGGGTGCGAGGGAGGGGCCCTGTGATTAGGATGAAGTCCAAAGGCAAGAGGCAGAACAACTTCCCGGGCAGTGGCCACAGGGGAGGTGACACTGGGTGGGTAGAGCAAATGCTGAGGCTGACACTGACCTTAGGGCCAAGAGGTGGCCTTCTGGTTCCATTGCACTCGAATGGCAGCCCCATCACCTGACCCCCGTCCAAAGCTCACCGTGCCAGTCCCGCAGGTGGCATTGTCCCCCGGTGCCAGGGCCAGAGGTACCTGTCAGGCCCGGGCAGCCCTTGGATCCGGTTTTCCTCTGATCCCACGTGTTGTTCCCATTCGGAGGCCGCTGTTCAGCTCTGCTCGTCCTCAATGGCCCATTTAGTTCAGGGGGTCAGGGGTTGTGTTTTTAGAAGGTTTTTTCCTTTAAATTCTTTTTCCCCTCTTCTCCTTTTTTGAAAAAAGGGTCATAAAGAGCTTTAAGATGCCACGCATGAAAAGCTCTGGATGAATGCGGCTTGTACTGGATTGTAAAACACTGTATTGTTCTGACTTTAATTCCTCCTGTGAGACTGGAATCCGAGGCAGATGCTGAATAGCAATGGGCTGCAGACTGGCCCTGGACGGCGCCCCAGCAGGAGGGCAAACTGAGGTCTCTCCGAGGAATTCTCCTTTCGGTGCAGACTTACTTTCCCGCCCTTCTGCATGAAGGTAAACATCTCTATGAGGAAACATATCTCTGCACGCGTGGGCTCGAGTGGCTGCTGTCTGGCGACAGGGTTTCAGTCACAGGAAGGACCTCCTTCCAGTCGGGTCTGATGGAGAGCCCTGCCCTCTGGGTTCTAGAGACGGTTTCGGCTCCGAAGGGCCCATTTTCCTCTGTGACTTCCAGTTAAGAGGCGGCCCAGTTCCCTGCCAGCAGGACGAGTGTCCCTCACGTCTGCCTCTTTACCTGGGCCTCCCCTCGTGCCGGGGTTGTCCCTGGCCTGAGAGCTCCACACGCCTCTCCTGCTCTGGCTGGATGGAGCCCCCCTCCTTCAGAAAACCATTCCCACTCACTGGGCTCCCCGTTCTCTGCTCTCACTAGTGACCACCGTCACGATCTCATGTTCTAACCCCTTTCTGGGCTCCAACCTGGTGCCCAGGTTAGATTGTGAAGCCCTCTCTAGGCCATGTCTTTCCCACAGTGTGCTTCTGTCATGTGCGGTAGGAGCAAGAACTTAAGTCCCTTTGTTTGCTTTTTGATTGATTGATTGATTGATTGATTGGTTGGTTGGTAGTTGCCCAGATGCTACTTGTTCAGATGCTGAGACAGCGTTTTACCCCAGTGACTAAATGTCGGTGGAGGTGTCCCCTGGCTCTCATGGCCACACGTGCTGTTTCACCCCCATTTCATCTTTGGAGCAAGATTCAGCCCATGTTTAAGTTTTTGGAAAAAATCACGCCAAATGTTTTGTGAGTCTCAGTAGACTTTTACTAAGCATTTGGGGGTGCTAAGGACACATTAGCAGAGTGCAACCCCTCACTGCCTGCTATTTGTTATTCTGAAGGCCCACAGGTCCTGGCGCCTGAGTCTCGGTGCTGGCAGCAGCCTGAACATTTACTGAGACGCACTCTGGGAGAAGTCTGTAGGACAAGAAAAACTAAAATTTATTGGGAAAGTGAAAGAGGCTTATGGGTAACTCCTAAATGGCATTCAGGGGTTTCCACTGCTCTGTGTCCCATTAGAAGCACCAAGCATCTCTCCTCCATCCATGGTTGAGCACCTTCTGCGACGTCACACCTGTTTACCGCAACCAACTTGGTGATACCATGCTTTCTCTAAGAATAATCTCAGGAAATTCTCTGTATTCTACTGACTCTCATGGCGTCTTGAGTTGGCCATCTCTGGCTTAGGTTATTAAGAATGCAGCCACTAACTCAGGGTCAAAAAGGCTCCAGATATTTTAAAACCTCCTGCCCTTTGGTGCGGTGGCTCACAAAGAGTGAGGCCTGTGCCTCAGAAAAGAGCCAAAGGACCGCCTGAAGGTCCGGGCATGAAAAGGAACAGACCTCCCGGACACAGCTCCCGCCCCCTCCCCATCAGGAGCCATCGGAGGGTGTCCCTGTGTCTCTGGCCAGGGGCTGCCTCTGTCCTGACTTCCAGCATCTGCTTGATTCAGTCCCTTTCCCTGACTCTTCCTGCCTCATGGACACAGCAGTTTGATAGGCATGGAATTTCAGAACAGCAGAGGTTTCACATTAAGAAAGAAACGGAATCGGTGCTGGGCCATTGCTGTTGAAACTCGAACACAGTTTTACACTCGTTCTCAAAGGAACCCTCCCCCACTCCTGCTCCCAGGCTGCTGCTCTTGTTGAGCCGTTTGTGCGGCTCCTTTGGTTTTCCTGCTCCTCAGATGTGTGCAAGGTTTAAATAACATTCCTTCCTGCATTTGGCCCTTCATGTCCCCAGTCCTGTGCTTGGGGCTCTCCAGCTCCCGTCCCTCTCTCCCGCTAATGTTCTCCTCCCCATCTTTTGTTGGCCTCCCCCTTCCTCTCCTCACTGCTTTCCATTCCTCACACTCCTCTCCACTGACAAACATACTTCTAACAGCGTGCGCGCACGTGTGTGTGTGTGTGTGTGTGTGTGTGTGTGTGTGTGTGTGTGTTTGCGGTCTAGGAGCATAACATCTATTTTCGTCCTCATATCCCTGATGGGATGGGAAAAGTGTATCTTCCTTCCCTACGATTTCTCCTAAATGTCCAGGGTGGCCAGCCCAGACCCAGGATCAAGTTTAAGCATAGGCTGAGGGCTATGTGCTGTGCAGGGCTCTGGGGAGGTCATTGCAGCAGTCACACGTGGTAGCCTGCTCCTCTCTCTCTCTCTCTCTCTCTCTCTCTCTCTCTCTCTCTCTCTCTCCTCACTCTGTCCTAGCTGAGCCCTGGCTTTGTGTGGGCAGCAGTCCAGCTCAGCCATGTGCTCCAGAGGACGGGGTCTATCCCCACTTGCTGGTTGTGCGTCATGACTGGTCTGTTACTGGAGGGAGTGCTGTGTCTCCCTGTTCCTGGTGGAAGCGGGCTTTTTGGGGTGCCTCAGGGGTAAGAACTTCCCGAGGCCCCATGGGAGAATGGGGTACCATGGGAAGCTTTATTTCTGTGGAATTAAACCATTGAGTGTCCAAGGTTCCATTTCCCTTCGGTTAGCCATGGAAAAAGTCCCATTCTGTCTTCAGCAGAACCAAGGTCAAAGCCACTGCCCAGAGACCTCTGCCTCCACATTGAAGCCCAGCCCAGCCCAGCCGCTAGCCTGCTTGGCTTGTGTTCGCAGCTGCAGTCCCTGTGTGTAGGGTCTGCAGGGTGATGGGCCCTGTAGGTTCTAGTACCACATGTCAGGCTAGCGCAGGTCACTGAGCGAGCAAGAAATAGGAGCACAAGCGGGAGAGAGAGAGAATTCTTTGTTTCGGGGGATTTTAACTCAGAGCATAACCCAGTAAGCCTTCAGGATTCCGTGCGCTGGCAGTGACTCTGCCCCCCCTAGCCACTGAGCTTTGTTTCCCGGTGAGACTGATAGGCAAGCACCTTCCCTATGTCACTCCAACTTACTGTGCGTGTGCCATCTCTCCCTCCCCCCAGTGATCTGTAGGGAATGGACCTGAGGAGCGTGAAACCACAGCTTTCTGGTGAAGCTGCCCAGATGACTGTCCTATATAATAAAAGGGTAACATGCAAATTGACCCACTATGATGGGTACTGGCCACCAGGGGGCAGATGCTCAATGCAGTGGTCAGTGTGTTTCCCACAGAGGGAGTGCCACGCAGCCAGAAACCCTGAGCCAGGCTCACAGTTGGTGGATTTCCAACTGATGGCTTAGGCTCGGTTAGACATCCCCTGAGTGCTCCCAGACTGTGAGAGGGTGCAGGCTAGGCTGAGGGACCCCCCTCCCAGCCCGAGTGCAGGAATTTCGTGCACCAGGCCTCTAGTATGCTTATAATGTCTGGCTTCCCCTTTTGCTCCTTTCCCATCATTAATACTAGCTAGCTAATTACAATCAGTAACAATAATTAGAGTCCCATTCCCCTCGTCAGTGACTGGTTTAGGCATGGGCATGTGAAACAAATCTATCCAATGAGAATGATGCGTAAGGGCGGGCATCTGGGGAAAGTTACCCTCTATCTTTAAAAGATACACTGGAAAATAAAAGTTATTCTAAATGCCCTGTATGTTGTCTGGAGGCTCTGATGTTGAGAGCCATCTGAAAAATATGACAGGACAAGAAAAAGGCGCTCTACTAAGAAAAAAGGAGAAGAGAATATAAAAACGAGTTGATGAAAAAGGGTCCACAGACTAAACCTGACCAGCTGCTGGGAGGTCTGCATGGCAGTCCCTACAAACTCAGAAACCGAAGATAAGCACATAGGATGGTCTGAAAATTCCAAACTAAAAGGGAGTCATGGCCTGGCTGGCGTGGCTCAGTGGTGGAGCATCTACCTATGATGCAAGAGGTCATGGTTCGATTCCCATTCAGGGCATATGACCAGGGTTCAGGCTCCATCCCCAGTGTGGGGCATGCAGGAGGCAGTCAAACAATGATTTTCTTTCATCATTGATGTTTCTATCTCCCTCTCCCTTTCCTTTCCTCTCTGAAACCGATAAAAATATGTGTTTTAAAAAAATAAAAGGGAGTCCTAGGGGGTAGTAACATCCTAGGCCTGTAACTTCCTTGACAAAGGTCAATCCTGACCCTCACTGAGCTTGTCTGTTGTCTTTTTGCATCTGAGATAACTCGCCTTGGGAATGTCAGGGCAGTCTTCTCTCCCAGTCCTGTTAGGGCACAACCTCAGCACCAGAGCAGGGTCCCCAGAACCCTTCCTGGTTATCTCCTTTCCCGAATGCCATCTCTGTGTGTTGGAGAGGTTAATCACTCACTACATGTAGCCGCCAATGTTTCTTTTCATTCTAGTTTTAGTCTATTCCTGCAGATTTTTCTGCTTTACTCCTCCCGCCCCCTTAATCTACCAGCGGGATTCATGTTACCCTCCCTGCATTTCCTCCTTTGATTCTAATGTATAAAATAAGCTACAAAACTGCCATTCTCCAGAGCAGTTTTTAATCCATTGAGATTTTGTTTCCTGGCAACTGTCAGTTTGGTTCAAATAAACTCTTAAAAATTCTCTACTGTTTGGACATTTCTTATGTCATCACCTTGATGATGTTCTTGAGCTGCTGAAACTCTCTTAGTCTGGACTTGTTTCTGGAAAATAGGTATCCTCCCTTTTAAGCCAGTTGTCTTAACATTCTTCTGTTTCTTGCAGCTTAAAGTGTCTTAAAAACAGCTTTTCTGACACGAATATACCATCTCTGTGGCCTGTGTAGCTTATAATACACAGATCATAATTATAATAACTAGGTATGAACTTCATATTGTGTTTTTAAAAAATATATTTTTATTGACTAAAGAGAGGAAGGGAGAGGGAGAAAGGGAGATAGAAACATCCATGATGAGAGAATAATTGATCAGTTGCCTCCTGCAGGCACCTTACTGGGTATTGAGTCTACAAACTGAGCATGTGCTCTGACTGGGAATCAAACCATGACCTGCTGGTTCATAGGTTGAAGCTCAACCACTGAGCCACACCAGCCGGGCAATTTCATATATATATATATATATATATATATATATATATATATATATATATATATATATATATTATGTTCTAGGCAGTATTCTAAGAGTTTTAAAAAATATATATTGTATTGATTTTTTTTTTTTTTTTAACAGAAAGGACGAGAGAGGGATAGAGAGTTAGAAACATCGATGAGAGAGAATCATCGATCAGCTGCCTCTGCACACCCCCTACTGGGGATGTGCCCGCAACCAAGGTACATGCCCTTGACCGGAATCGAACCTGGGACCTGTCAGTCTGCAGGCTAATGCTCTATCCACTGAGCCAAACCGGATTTGGCTATTCTAAGAGTTTTTTTAAAAAGTACAGTCATGTGCCACCACTTAACAACAGGATGTGTTCTGAGAAATGTGTTATTATGCAATTTCTTCATTGTGTAAATAGCATGAGAGCTCTTACACAAACTAGCTGGTACAGCCTACTCCACGCCCAGGCTGTGTGGTCTACGCCATGGTCGGCAAACTGCGGTTTTGGGTACTTTGGAGGGGGTGACGGACATATTCATTATTTTGGTTGTGGTGATGGTTTCACAGGTATGTGCATATATCAAACTTATCAAAGTATACATTTTAAATATTGTAGTTCTTTGTATGTCAATCATGTCTCAACAAATCTGTTAAATTTTTTAGATGCCTGAAATAAAGTGTACTCCAATGGCCATCTCTGGGTGGTGGATTTTGGGAATTTTATTCTTTTTCTTTATTCTTTTCTCTATTTTTAAAGTTTTCTCCAGTGAATTTGTATGGTTGAGAATGATTGTATGCAGTTTTTTTTTTAAAAGCAAATATTATACAGGGCTAAGTCAACATGAGTAATTTTATAGGAACATTTGTGTTAAGTGGTCCTTTGTGGGCTCATCTGGGAAACCAATCACCATTTATAACGCGGCTTCTGTGAGAAAAATGTACTTTCCATTCCAAACCCTGACTTTAAATGGAACTTCCAGACAGCTGTTTTTCCTTTTCAGCTCTCTCAGCAGCAGAATCTTTTCTTTCAGATTTTGTTCACAGGAGTTTCTTTTATTTTTCTTGTGCGTACTTTTTCCCCCCCACAGCGAGTAAAATGGTCCTTCAGATTAAAGCACTATTCGGTGTGGGAAGTGTAGACGAGGACTGAGGCCAGGCGAGTTTCTTCTGAATCCACGAGGAATCTTGAGCTCATCTAACTCCTCCCTCCCGCCTGTCTTCAAGAAGATCAGTGGCCCAATAATCCAAGTCACCTCTATTTCGTTTCCACACTGGGCCTTGGCAGGCACCTGCTTAAGAACCAGTTAAGGCTACTTCTTTATCATATACAACATCTCGATTTTCGTGCAGTAAATCAAGCAAAATTTCTCTTAATGAGTGGAAGTGAGCCGGGCAGAATTTCTAGGTCACAGGTACCTCACTGCCCTTCCCATCCTGCTGATATCCATCCAGGAGAGTAGTTCTTGGCCATATTCCAATTTCTCATTGAAGGAAGCATTGGGCTGCTCTTCTGCTCCATTTCTCGGGGAGAATGTTCAGCCAGAGGCCTTCCTGAGAATCCATGGTTAAAGTTTAGTAAAACTGGAGACACCTATCATTGCTCAAGGAGTTTTAGTAACTTGCCTAACCTCTACTGGAATCTGCAATATGTTGTTGTTGTTGTTGTTTTTATTTTGTTTTGTTTTGTTTTTACAGTGGTTTCTATGACATAAGTAGGGCAGCACCTGCAGGAGTTGAGGGCCACAGGAGTTGAGGGTCCCAAATCACCTGTCTCTACCTCAATCAAGGAGCTCATTTCATTTCAGCAAAGATCAATTGGGTACCTCTGTGTGCCCAGACTGGGCCAGAGCATGACTGTTTGGAAGATCACAGGGTTCTGTAGGTCTGCAGAGGCCATCAGAGCCAAACCTTTAAAAGGCACAGGTGTAGTCATTTGCTAAACATAAGTTATCCAGATTTTAACTAGCTTGGAGGTGGAAGAAATCTTAGGAATTCTCCAGTCCTCAAGGGAAGGATCCCTTCCCCAAGTCCCTAGTATTTGACTATTCCACTTGAGCGTACATACCTCAAGGAGGGGGACATCACTCCTTCCATTGGACATTATTCTACCTGCCACCCGGAGTCTTTGGTAAGAATTTTACAAAATATCACCAACAAGAAACCTAGAACATATAGCAAAGTAAATCCTCTTTTCTACTATGTTGGAAAGTTCTTCTCTAAACTGATCTCAATACAACCTCTGTCTCTTTCACTCATATTAGTTCTCGCTTCACTTCTGAATCAACATGAGACAAGTGCCCCCCTGCACGACTGCCCTTGAAGCATCGGAAGATGGCTGCCTTGTCTCACCATCTCTAGCCTCATCTCTGGTCCTCAGTGTCACTACCTCAGAGCAGCCTGTGCCAATGAGTTCAGCTTAAATCGGTCCTCCTTTTCAGTTACTGTCAATCATCTTGTTCATTTTCTTCCCACCACCTGAAATTGTCTTGAACATGAAATTGCTTAATTCTTTATTCTTGAATATAATATAAGCTCTTCAAGGGCAAGGATCTTGTCTGTCCTTTTCATTATTGAATCTCATAGGCCTGGAACCAAGACTAGCAAGCACTCAACAAATGTGTTGCTTATTAGTTAAATAAGCGAATAAGACTGAAACCAGCTTTTTAACCATTCCTTAAGAGCTTTTATTCTATTCCGTTTCTCTGGCTCAGGTGACCAAGTAGCTCTAGTCCAGTGGTTGGCAAACTGCAGCTCGAGAGCCACATGCGGCTCTTTGGCCCCTTGAGTGTGGCTCTTCCACAAAATACCACGGCCTGGGTGAGTCTATTTTGAAGAAGTGGCGTTAGGAGAAGTTTAAGTTAAAAAATTAGGCTCTCAAAAGAAATTTCAATAGTAGTACTGTTGATATTTGGCTCTGTTGATATTTGACTAATGAGTTTGCCAACCCCTGCTCTAGCTTATAAGTAGTAATGAAAAAAAAAAAAGAACCTTAATCAGTGCAAGGAATATCATATCTACTAGCCCTTTCCTTTTCTTACTCCTTTGAGTACAGTGTGATAGTGAGAGAAAAGAAAAACCTGTCAGGCCCTGGATTCTGATCTGATTGACATCTGCTGGTATCTTATTGCATGACCTTGGATAAGTCAACCTTGTTGAGTTTCCGTTTTCTCACATAGAAAATCCAGAAGGCAGATTACATGATTTCAAAAATGTCCTGGGGCTCAGAAATTCTCTCAGTGGAGGTTAAATGCCAAAAGAGAAGCCTCATGTGGCTCAGGTGCACTTAAGACCTGCTCATTGTCCATTAGCAGAGGGCCAGTGATTCCCAAACCTGATGTCCATTCACATCACCTAGGAAGTGTTTCATTAGGGCAAGTTTATTGAGGTACAATTTATATGCAATTAAGAGTACATAACTTAAATTGTACAGTTAGATATATTCTGACAGCTCTAAACATCCATGTAACTGCCACTCCAATAAAAATATAATGTTCTAGGAAATCTCCTACCCTGTGCAACCATCAGCCTGATTTCTATCAACTAGATTAGTCATGCTCATTCTAGAGCATCATATGTAGAATCATAGTGTGTACTCTTTTGTGTCTGGCTTCTTTGGCTGAGATTATTGTTATTGAGATTTCACTCATGTTGTTGATTACCAGTAATTTGTTCTGTTTATATGGCTGAGTAGCTGTCCATTCTAGAAAGGTTCTTAACTGTAGACTCCCGTGTCCCACCGAAGCTCTTGACATTAGGATCTCCGAGGTTCAAGTCCAGCAGTATGTGTGTTTAACATATATCAGAGGGACTGCTATACAGAAGCTGAGTTTAGAAACTTTTTAATTAGTTCAAATAGACCCCACAATGCAACTGTTTGTAACTCAGAATAAATTGGTCACAGTCTCCATACAGGTCTGAGACCTCTCATTCCTGTGGGACTATTTCATGGACTTCCATGGCTCATGAAGTTCCTGGTGCCTGAAACAGATCCCAGAGAGTCAGCTCTGCAAATTAGTCTGTAATCCTGATGTATAAAACTCCCCCGTCATGGGGAACCAGGTGTTGCGAGCAGTCTTCCACTTCAGCCCCACCGCCGGAATTACTCAGGGCAGTTTTATGAGTTGTTTTACTGCCTGGCAACCATTTTTTTCCCCCCTTTCTCTTAACAAGTGAGGGAAGACTCCTGTGACATAGCACACAAATGCCACCTGCAGGAAGGAATGCTAGTATTCCTGTTCAGCTGCGGGGAGTATAGTTTCTTTTCCTTTAAGAGAACCTTCAGAACTCTTCAGATCATCATACAAGTTATGCTTTTCGAAAACTTTATTCCAGATTTTAAAGAAATATACCTTTAAAGCAGTTTTAGGTTCACAGAAGAACAACAGAAAGTACAGATATCCCATATATTATCCTCTGCCATCAAACATGCTCCACATCCCGTACCAGAGGGGCACATTTGTTACAATAGATGAACCTACGTTATCTTGCAAACTCCGTAGTTTACATTATTTCTACTCTCGGTGTTGTACATTCTGTGGGCTTGAACCAATGTATGATGACATGTATCTCTCCCCTCCAAGCTTTGCCCATCACGAATCCTTTCACTCTGTGTAGTTTTACAGACTGTCATGCAGTTGAATCACATGTATTTAGTCTCTTCAGGTTGGCTCTTGCACTTAGTAATATGAATTTAAAGTTCCTCCGTGTCTTTTCATGGCTTGATAGCTCACTTTTAGTGCAGAATAATATTCCACTGTCTGGATATATCAGCTTATTTATCCATCCATCAGCTGAAGGGCATCTTGGTTCCTTCCAAGTTTGGCAGTTATGAATGGAGCTGCTGTAAACATCAGTGTGCAGGTTAATTTTCGACTCCTTTGGGTGAATAACAAGGGGAAGGGTTGCTGGGTCATGTAGGAAGAGTATGTTTAGTTTTGTAAGAAACAATCAAACTCTTTCAAAATAACTGTTCCAGAACAACAATTAAACTAACTAAATAAATAATGATACCGTTTTCCACTCCCATTAACAATGGAGGAGAGTTTCTACTGCTCCACATTCTTGTCAGCATTTGGATTGTCTTTGTTTTGGATTTTAGCCCTTCTAACAGGTATGTAGTGGTATCTCATTATTATTTTAATGTGTACCTCCCCAGTGACATATAATATAGAGCATCTTTTCATATGCTTATTTGCCATCTGTATATCTTCTTGATGAAGTATCTGTTCTGGTCTTTTGCTTATTTTTAAAAAGGGTAAAATATAGAATGCAAATGTTAATGGTGCTCTCTGGGGTCATAGGACACTGGGGTATTGATCATCTCCCTAGTTCCTGTCCTATTCTGGGGCAGTGTAAGAATCATAGTAGCAACTGCAAAGGTAAATAAAGGGCTCAATGTCAGCTCTCTAAAGTCAAGTATTGTGAGTTTCAAAAAAAAATGGTACAAGTGTATTTATCTCTTCAAAGTGCTGACTGATTACAGAATCTCCAAATCTGAAAGGCAGTATTATATATATTCTCTTGAAGAGCTTTCTTGATTAATGTGGGTTAAGGTTGACATTCATTAATACATTCAACTCATGTTGATTGAATACTTATTTTGCAAAAAAGCCCAGGCTTGGAGATGGGGAAACAGCGGTGAGCAAAACAGCTAGTCGTTGCTTTCAAGTGTTTAGTAGGAAAGACAAAAAGTAAACCAAAGCGATAAAATGCAATGAGTGTTGGCCTGGGGAGAATACAGGGGAAGCATCTGGCAAAAGGACCTAATCTAGCAGGGTGAATAAATTAGAAATTAGCCAATGGGAAGAGGACGAGTGCTTTAAGAAAAGGCACAGCCTAGACAAAGGACTGGTAATGCCAGAGAAGAGAGTATGGGGAGAGTGGTGCACACCAAGACCAGGGGAAAGAGAGTGGTTTAACCAAGACAGTCCCTGAAGTCCTCCTGAGGATTGTGGGTTTCATCTAAGGTGCAATGGGGAGCCATTGAAGAATTTTAAGCAGAGGAGCAAAAAGTGCATATCATAGAAAAGTGCCTTGTAGCCTGTACCAAAACACAGATAAGACTTGTTTATAAATGCTCAAAAGTTATCCCCATTCTGCCACATATTCAAACAGTCACCTGTTAGCATTATTTTCATGTTGGGATAGGGTGAGTTATAGGAAAGAAAACCAAAGGTAGGTCTGTAGTTGTATTCTCTAAGATTTAGAGGTTTTCATGAGCTGGATGATTCTGGATAAGACTGATATCTCAAAATAGTTGAAGAAGCTATTTTCATAGTGTTCAGACCAGAAAGGGCACAGGAAGTAGTCAAAATGTTGACAGTAGTTATCTTTGCATGCTTTTATGAGATAATTTCTGTTTTTCAGTATGCTCCATATTTCTGAATTTGTTATTTTTTATTCAGAGTGTGATAATAAAATTACACTTTCCAAAAACTTTCTCTTTTCTTTTTCCTCTGCCATCCTTTCATCTTTGCATTAGGTCATGGAGAGCATCTTTTGATTCATTATTCATTATTCATTATTCATTTTCAGGATCTGGGTCCCTGGAGGAAAAGCCCTGGGACCCCAGACTCACAGAAAAGCGATAAATTCTCTTTCTCCATTGATTTCTGTGGCTTCTGCACTTCTTCCAGCTTCTTCTTGCCTCAGCCAGCATTAATAATTGATTTCTTGTCTTCTTCCTAATTTAATGTTCAGCTCCCACTATCATGAAAGCAGGCTCATGTAACTAATGTGGTGTCAGAAACCCTTTGGCCTGCTGTATTCAGAAGACATTCTTAGATGTTGGGTGGCTGTCCTTGGATGCACAGTTTAATGGAATGACTCAGCTGGGACTAGTGATGTACTCTCTCATTTTAGCAAAGAGGAAATGGAGGCCCAGAGAGACTGTGCAGCTTGACCAAGGCCAGGTAGCTAATGAGTGGCAGCACTTGGACTAGATATCAATTTAAAATGTTCTGTTCCTAGCTGGTGTGGCTCAGTGGTTGAGCATTGACCTATGAACCAGGAGGTCATGGTTCAATTCTTGGTCAGAGCACAGGCTGGTTGCAGGCTCGATCCCCAGTTTGTGGTGTGTAGAAAGCAGCTGATCAATGATTCTTTCTGCATGGCAGGCCTTACAAACTTAGAAACTGAAAGTAATCCCATAGGATGTTTCTGAACATTCCTAGCTAAAAGGGACTCATGGCCAGAGTGGCTCAGTGGTTGAGCTCGACCTATGACTCAGGAGGTCATGGTTCGATTCCCGGTCAGGGCATATGCCCAGGTTGTGGACTTCATACTCAGTGGAAGGCAATCCAGGAGGCAGCCCATCAATGATTCTCTCTCATCATTGATGTTTCTATCTCTCTCCCTCTCCCTTCCTCTCTGAAATCAATAAAAAACTATATCCTATATAATAAAGATGTAATATGCAAATGGTTGTTATACCGTGAAGTGTAACGACCGACCACATAACGACCAGATCACGGATCAGCAGGAAGGTGGGGCATCGAGCTACAAGCAGATGGTGGAGAGCTATAGGAGGGGGCAGGGCAGCAAGCTATGAAGGGGTGGGGAGGAGAGAGCTAAGGAGGGCAAAGCAGCGGGCAGAGAGCTACTGGATGGTGGCAGTGAGCTACTGGCGCACAGATTTGTGTGCAGGGCTACTAGTTTAAAAATAAAACAAAATAAAATGTTCTGTTACTAGAATATTGTTCTCACTCCATCCAATTGCCTGCCCATTATGGTGTCAGCCTGGGGAGAAGGTGTTGGGAGGGGCTGAATGGCAGCATAGTTAGCTCATAGTAGGGGCAAAGAAGATGAAAGAAGTGGAAAGAAGGGGGAGGATATTAATCAACAGGGGGTGTGCTAACCTCAGGGCCAGGCTCACAAAACTCAGTCTAATCCCAATCAGGCATGCAGGCTGCCTTTGGCTGGTCCATCTGGCTGAGCTCTCCAAGCTGCGCTCCCTGAACTGTGCCCAGCTGGCAGGATGGAAATCATTTGAAAAATATCCGGAAATTGCTACTCGCCAGGGAGCATCTGTGAAAAATACTGGCCGCCAATGAGCTGGCAGGGCTCCTCGGCTGCCAGTCACCCTGCCACAGTGAGTTTGTCTGAGGGGTTCCGGAGTTAGTTCCCAGGTGGGCCCCTCAGCTGCTGTTAAGTGGTGGGGCCTTGTGGACTTTTTTACAATATTTCTTGTAATGCAAATGTGTTCTTGAAAGGCTGTGGGTGAATCAGAGTTTTATACCTGGAATCATATTTTTTCAAAGGCACTTGTAAATATTCCTGTGGAAACTCTAAATGCAAGAATTTCCTCATAAATAATTTGCATTTTTGAAGGTCTGGATTTCTTAATGTAGAATGGTAAGAAAGTTCTAGGGCCAACGTGGTAAAGACATTCTAGGACACTGAGACACGATCTGCATTTTTGCACATTTACCAGGCCTGGTAAATGAGAGAGAGTTAGACCTCCTGCCAGGAGCCTGGGACCCTGGGGATGAGGTCGGCCCATGGACCTAGGCCGACCTTAAGAAATCAAAGCTGGAAACACCTCACCCACCATTTCAGCTCCTCCTTTACAATCAGGTTATTCCCAACATCGCTCAGCATTTTCTTCTCCTCCTAGACTCAAACGTCCTCCAAAATGCTGATGTTCTCGGTAAGACATTTGTAAATATTTTGGTTTGAGCTCAGAGTCCAGGCTCTTTGATCTTATCTGGGAATGAGGCCTCTTGCTGACACCTATCAATTGTTTGCTACTTCTCTGGTCTTTTCACCTGTTTGGTAAGATCAAACAGTTCACCAGAATAGGGTGCTCTGAGTTTGAATGAAGCGTTGAAATTAAGAGAATAAAATGTTTGCTTACCATTTGAATTATTCAGGGTTCTCTAGAGAAATAGCCCAATAGATATATATTCTATCTATCTATCTATCTATCTATCTATCACCTATCTGTAATAGGAATTGGCTCATGTGACTATGGAGGCTAAGAAATCCAATAATCTGCCTCTTGCAGTTGGAGAACCAAGAAAGCCAGTGGGGTGGTATAATTCAGCTCCAGCCCAATGACCTGAGAAGCAGGGGAGCCAATGGTACAAATTTAGGTTGGCGTCCAAAGGCCTGAGAAACAGGAATGCTGATGTTGGAGGCCAGGAGAAGATGATGTCCCAGCTCAGGCAAACACAGCAAATTAGCTCTTCCTCAGCCTTTTTGTTCTGTTCAGGCCCTCAACGGATTGGAAAAGCAAGTGTATCTGTCTTGGATGGGCCATCTTCTTTACCCAGTGTACCAACTCAAATACTAATTTCTTCCACAAAAACCCTCAAGGGCAGCTCTCTGGGCAGCCCTTAGCCCAATGAGGTTGGCACATACACTTAACCATCCCATCATCCAAGGCAAATACACAAACTATTCTGTTCATCAATGTCCACCCTCTTGGTGGCCTGATGGCTTCTATCTGTGCCAAACACGTGCAAGACCCTGTAAGCTGAAAAGGGCAGAGACACAGTGATGGGAATGACCGTGCAAACCCCATTCTAGCGAAGCTGAAAATGCCCCGGCTGGCTCTCATGTAGCTCCCAGAACAGAACCCCCCAGAACAAAGGACATGCTTTCTTCTCAGGGTCTTGTCTTGTGGGTTCCTTCGTCTACACTTGGCCTTTCAGCCCCGCTAACCACAGAGGCTCTCTGGAGAGAGAACTGAGAGTCCTGGTGAGGAGAAAGAGCGGCTAAGAGATGTGAGAAAGGACAACGGGAAAGGGCATTTAAATATTGCCGAGGGATAGGATTTAAATTTCTCTGTACTTTCTTTAAAAACCATAAGGAAAGAATAGAATGTCTTTTTTTTATTTCTTTCGGTTCCTGGACTATGTCTTTTAAATTCACCCAAGTAGCATTTTAGCCATAAAGGATTTCAGGGTTCATTCAATTTAGATAAAATTATCCCTCCCTCCCCCCCCCCCCCGCCTCCTTTTTTTTTTTTTTTTTTTTTTTTTTTTTGTAAAGGAGATTGGGGGTGGGAATGGAAGGTTGTTTTATATCTCAGAAATCTTTTAGAGATAAAATCAGCCTGTAGAGTCTTAGTGAAAACTCCATGGGACATACTGAGCTTGGTAGAAATCACTTTGTCCCCAGTTCCCAGATGGGTCCAGGCCAACCCCAGGATCCCATCCCCCGCCTGATCCGTCTCACGTCGCTGGACCAGCTCTGCTAACTTCAGGATCTCACCTTCCTATCATGATTTTATAAATGATTGCCGCTAAACTCACCTGGCAGATGGCCTTACTTTTGTTACATAAATATTGACAAGTCCACTTAGAAAAACTTTCTTGTTTGCATGAACAGACTCCAGTTACTAAGAATCAACTGCCATGTCCCTGAGACATGGCCTTGCTTTAGCCCAAGGCTCCCAGGCTCAGGCCTGCAGGAGTCACTGAGGGAGGAATGCTCATGAAGACGGAAGGATTCAGATCTCATCCTGGAACGCTGATCTAGGAACTCGGAGTGAGCCCAGGAACCTGTATTTTGCAAGGACTTCCAGTGATTCTGATGCAGATGGCTCCTGACCCGCACTTTGAGAGGAATCCAGAGGCAGAAGGGGTGGCTGCCAACCCCGCTGCTTTGTGGGACTTCCCCGCCTCCCTGAGGACACCGCACCTCCTTCCGATGAGCCTGCCCCAGCGTGCAGAGAGAACGGAGGTGCCTGTGAACTTCGTCCTGGTCAGCTCTCCGCTGGATCACTGGTGCTGCCGAGGCGTGTATACCACGCACTGGGAGCGCACTCGGGCTCGGCAGCCAGTCTCCAGTCCGTCCTGTCAAATGGATCGCCCCGCACAGCCGGCTGTGGACACGGCGGCTCCTCTCCTGGGGAAAGCGCCATGGGGCTCCGCGTGTTTCTGATGTTCCCGAGGGAGAAGCAGTGCAGGAGCAATGGGACATTGCTACCGTCTTCTCTTCTCACTCCCTTTTTGATTGCCATTCAGAAAATAGCACGTGATATAAATATCAAAAACAAGATCTTTTTAGAGAACTCAGCACCAAGCATGTGTGTGTGAGCCTGTGTGTGTATGTGTGTGCGTGTGTATGTGTGTGGGGTTGGACAGGGTGGAGGGAGTTTTCTCGTCATTGTTTTAGAGTCCAGTTTCATGAGAAAAAAAAGACATTTTGTATATTGATGATAAATATGATATTAAGACATTCTTTTATAAAAACAAACTCTTGCCACTTAATTCTATAGACAAAAACTAACAATCATCATTTTAATAAAAGAGAGAAGTAGTCTATACTTTTATTTTATTCTCCTCCATCCTATTTAGAACAGGCATTCTTAATATCTTTTGTGCCGTAACCCTTAGCTGTCTGGTAAAAACTATAAAAACGTTCTCAAAACAACGTAAGGTATAAAATAAAATACATGGAATTTAAAAGGAAGCCAATTATATTGAAATATTCAAAAATCAAAATGTAAAAAAGCAAATTATGAAATAGCATGTGCTTATTTACTAACAAATAACATGGTCTAGAGGCAGGTCTATTGTGATTGCAAAGTAATGATGAGCATAATCATACTTTGAGATAACTAGAATATTACTATAAAATATCAGTAATTTCTACTATTGACATCACTAATAATACTAATAGTTAATTGCTTATATTCATAATTGAAGAAAGTGCTATTTTTAAATAATGGAAATAGACATGCAAGCTTTTCCCATTCAATTTCTCTACAGCCCCAATCCCACCCAGATCAGGAACTCCTAAGTGAGGTTCCTAGGGCCCATCTGTCCCTGATAGGATAGCCGGCTGAACGTTGCACAAAGGAACTACTGTGAGTGTGATAGTTACATGAATTCCAGAAGGTGTCACACTTGCATTTCTGAAGACTGAAATCCAGTTGCTGTTGTAATCTTCCCAGTCACGCAAGTCTGCTGATTTAACTTTCAAGGCAGATAATCCACCACTCCGAGTCACTGAAAATTAGGCAAAAAATGCTGACTTCAAAGAGAAACAAAGAACTTCAAGGAAATAAATTCTACAAGGACTAAGAAAGTGCTGTCAGATTAAAAAAAATTATGGCATAAAACAGCTAAAGAAACAGAATTATTTTTCTGTCTTTTCAATATAAAGGCAGGATTTATAGTGTCAGCAAGGATCAGACATTGTGAAAAGTCTGAAAATACATCATAGTCAGCTTTTGGTTGAAGATGAAGAACTTGTCTTCACAGGGAAGTCCATAAAGAGGAGGATTATAGAACAGAGGAGATACTGAAAACCCACCTGTCAGTGGAGGTTTCTGGGTACAAAGCAGACATTGTTATTTTTCTCTTTCAGCTGAGCTGTACCCTTAGGATTCTTCAAATCTTTCAAGCAAACAACTTATTGGAAACGTAGTCCACTGAGTAACAGATGTTTCCTAGAGAAGTTATTGTTTACACATAGACTGTATGGGCTCCTCGTATATCTAACACACACATGTTTAATTATTCGGTGGATTTTCTTATGTGTACGATCCATCGTAAGTGGGTAGGTCCTGACTATTCACTGAATTGGGGGGAATTACTCTCTTCCCAGCAGATGTTCATAGTATAATTTCTGATTGATATTCATTAGAAAATGACCCTTCTAATAGTCATTCCCCCCCCAATTATTTGCCCTCCCGGGAAAGGGCTAATATCAGCGTGGTCAGTGACTTGCTTTCATTAATGAACTAGAGGCAGAAATAACATATATCAGGCCTAAGCCACTGACTGGCTTTGCCATCTCTTTCTTCTGCTTCAAGAATGCTATGCTCTAGATCAGAACAGCTTTATAAGCTTGTATTGCAGAAGAAAAGGTCACGTGGATGGGAGTGACAGCTTACTGTGGCTGAAGTAATATGAGTAAGCAAAAGCCTTTATTGTTTTAAGCTATTGATTTGGAAATTAGTTGTTACACAGCAACACACAGTGAGAGCTGACTAATATAAAATTTAACTCTTTAATTTTCAATTTTCTTCTTCCCTCTCCTGGTTCAAGTAGTTATTGGTCTAGAAACAAATGAAAAAAAAAACAAAAACAAGTTTACTATGGGTGTTTCTATTTAATGACCTCTCCTAAAATAATTAGGAAAGAAGGCAAAGCCTATCTCTTCCTTCAATCCCTCTCCTTCTCCTCCTTCTTCGCCTCTTCTTCACTCCCTCGCCCCTTTCTCCTAAGTCCCCTATATCAGTGCCGGCACTGCTGTGGGAACTTTCTGGATTCTTGCCCAGGAGAACATAACTATTGTTCTGGGGAATGAGTTGCTGGTTCCAGGAAAAGCTGCTGGCTCTCTTGGACTGGTCAGTCACAGCCCTGCTCTTTCTTCTGGTGGAGTGAGCATAGAGTCTGGAGATAAACTTTTTGTTTTCTTTCATAAAGAGACAAAGTTACATCAACCATTTGTTGTGGATTCTGAGGCGTCCCCATTTTAAATATCTCATCTCATTGACTCCACAGTATGCATAGGACTAAGTTTTTGCTTCTAGAAATAGTTGTCTTAAGAAAATAGATGATTCTACTTATATAAAGCTCAACACAGGCCAAAGAAACCGCACGGAGAGCCGCCGAGCGGAGCGGTGCCGGGGAGGGCCTGGCGAGGCTGCGGTGGGAGGTTCTGGTCCTGGTCCCGGGGGACAGGTGGGTGTGCGCTCTGATCACTCATTTACGTCTCCTATTTGCACCTGACACTTCACAATAAAAAGTTTAAAAATGCGATCACTGCGGCCATAGCCTACTCAGTGTGAAATTCAGAGCTTGGGAATTGAATAGACTCTAACTCAGAAGACCAATTTTGCTGGGAATGAGAGAGAAACACTCCCTCCTTCAGCCTGACTTCTCGGGCAAGGAACCAAGTGCAGTTCAAGTGAGCACTTCTGTTTCTATATTGAGTGGCGTTTTGTTTTGTGTGTTTTTCTTAATTTATTAGAGGAAATGACGTTAATTAGGTAATTCTACAAATAGGTAGTAATTTATTATGATAAGTAAATCCATATTGTATAATTATGTAATTATGCAAATAATTAACAACTGCAGTACGTGCCGTGAGGAAGTACAGAGTAACAGGAATATTAAACTTTACCCCTGCTGTGCTGTTTTCCGCTAACACAGGGCAAGCATTGGGTCACATACAGCTCCCTGGCCTAGAAGAGAAAAGCAAGGAAAATAATGAGGTCAGTAGGTGACATTCCAGAGACAAAGCCGGTGATGTCCACAGTCTGTGCGAAAGGTCTAGTTCCTCGCTTGCCTCCAGCTGACCCCCCCGCCCCCCCCCCAGGGTTAGGCAGGATCTCTGACACATCAGGGATCTTCTTACATCTCTCCTTCTCTCAAGCCTGTTTAAGCTCAGCTGCAGACACATTCCAGAACCTTCAGAGCAGTAACACACTTCTCTCTCCTCTTACTAAGAAGCTGAGCGTTCATCCTCAGAGGTGTTCCTCTGTATGCACTGGACCGCCTCCAAGCTTTAGGGCCAGATCTGCAAGATTCCTGGAATTCTCCGACCCAGACAGCTGGGCTTGGGGGCTCTGCTGGTCAGAGGAGGAGAAAGGAAGGGCACAGAGGGAAGGAGAGTCTGCTTCCATTTCCCAGACTCTTCTCTCCACCAACCAAAAACTTAAAAAAGAAAAAGAACAGTCATACCTTTATGGCAGCCTGTAACAGAAACTGTACTTATCAGGCTCCCTGTAGTTAGAATGGCCCTGGGACTAGTTCTGGCCAGTGGCTGAGAGTGGTTACCAGTGCAGTTTACGGTCAGACCTTAAAGGGGAGGGGCGCAGCCCCCCTCAGCTCCGTCCTCTTTCTTTCCTCCTGATGGTTGGGATGTGGGTGTAACGCAGACCAACTTGAACCTGATGGGAAACACCCTGTGGACGGCGGAAACCATAAGGCAAAAGAATCGAGTTCTTGTTCACCTGGTAGAGCAGAGCTGCCTGACCGGCTCTGACTCTGATGTGAGAGAAGAACCAGTTCCTGTCCCTTGTTATTTTCCGTCTCAGATACACGAAGCCAAGCCTGTATCTCAGCTGGGCAGCGACCCTCCCTCCCAGTGCTCCTCAGCAGGGCAGGGGGTGTTTTGCCCACAAAGCACATTTGGCAAGCTCTGGAGGCAGTTTGGGTTGGTCACATTTGAGGGCACAGAGGTCGCTGCTGACGTCTGGAGAGTGGAGGCCAGAGATGCTGCTAAGCCCCCGGCAATGCACAGAACAGCCTCTTCCCCAAACAGGAAAAGTTCTGCAGCCCCCGATTATAAAGCCCCCACCAGGGCCGCCTCCCTGCGGGAGCTCCAGCTGCAGGAGCCTTGGCCAGAAGCAGGATGCTTTGAGGGGGTGGGGAGCACAGCGACTGCCTCGCACAACCACCATGTGTGTAACGACTGCCAAGGGAGGTGGACAGAAACTCTTCAGACATGGCAGGAAATCCCCCAAAGATCAGGACAGTGGGCCCAGCTGGACAAGCAGGCCTCTTCCCGCCTTCCTCCATCCTCTTTCCCGCTTTGGTCAGATCCTCCCATTTCTATTTCCGATTGGACTGAGGGTCAACCCTACACAGACCAGCCCCTTGCAGCTCCCGGATGCATCCCTTCTCCATTCTCGGCCACAGCCAGTGGCTTACCTGTCACCTCCCCTGGGCTACATGTTCCCACAGGAAAGGCAGACCCTTAGGGAGGCAGGTCCACTCTTTTCATCTGCACTTACTGCTTTTTACTCGCCTCCCTACAGGTCTTTTTTAAAATTCAAGACCAGCTTTATTTTTATTTTGTATTGAATATATTAAGATGATGCTGGTTAATACATTTAGATAGATTTCGAGTGTACAGTCATCCACACTTATTTTAATATTTAAGTTTGCAATAGTTTTCGTGGTGCTGCTTCACAGATTGAATTTCAATGTGCCCTGTTGGTATTTCTGTTTCCCAAACCCGGTTTCCTAGGGGCCATGCTGCTCCTCAGTCTGTAGGTCACGGCTACAGCGGGTAGCTGTTCTATTTCTGTCCTTTGTGTGGTTGACCATACATTGTCCTAAAGCCAGACTTTGTAATTAGCTGTGTGAGTTTGCGAGCATTGCTTCTTTGCTCTGTGCCTCCATTTCATCATCTATAATAAAAAAAAAGGGGGGTGGGTGGGGGCTCAAGTACCGTGTTAGGTCCTATTTTCCTCTAAAGGGTTGGACTTCTATCATCCTTCATAAACTCAAATGACCTGGAATAATATTTCTTTCATTTACGCAAGTCAATATGTACTCGAATGCATTTTTCTAAGTAACTGTTTCATTCACAAGTATCACCAATAATGTCTTTGCAATGAGAACATTAGTAAATCAGACAGTGGGAGTGAGACATGTATAGCAGGACATTGGTTTTATAATAAACAGGACGGGAGGGGGCCCCCTGGTACCTCCAGAGACTGCTAGAAGGCAGACAGAACATGACACAGTATTGCAAAGGGTTTGTGAATGGATCACACACACGCATACTCACCATTCTCCTTCACATGTCACCCCTTACACAGCCAAAAACACAAGCAGTGGAAATTTCCAGCACAACTGACAGGCAGTTTCCAGTGGTTGACTCTCTGCTTCCTGAACTTTTGCAAGACTTTATAGCATTTACTGTCTCCCTAAAAACTCTGTTGAAATTTTAAAACCTCCATGTCCTTTGTCAGCCAAGTGCTCCGCTTGCTTCGTGGTGGAAGATTTCCTAATATTTGAGGTTAATTGTCCCTTTGTTATTGAGACGATAATGAGATAATGGGACAGATTTTTAAACGAACATTTCAAGAACAGTACAAATCCCGACAGAAAGTGCCGTGGCTCCGTGTGCTGGTGTCAGTTTAGAAACGGGAATGCTTGTCTTCGAACTGATGAACAGACTTGGACAAACGTTCACAATATCACTCAGCTGCTTCCCCGGGGGAGAGGAAGGCTCTCGAAGTTTCCTCAATGGCCCCTTCCTTTCCCTCCTTCCGAGCAAAGAGCGGCTTCAGAGGGTTCAAAGAGCTCACCAGCGGCAACTGCCCCAGCCTTCTGAGCAGAAACGGACGATAGTCACAGTCACCCTGATAAAATCTAGGATGATGACATTAGCTGAACGCGTACTGTCTGCCTGACGCCTGGCTTTAGAGAGGTCATGTAGCTCGTCTGAGGTCACGTAGCTAAATAGTGCAGAATCTGTCTTGAATTCGGGTCCTACCCAGGCCGGAGACTGAATTTTTAAGTCTGCCACACTGGCCACGTGGAAAGTTCCTTTTTCTATTGTACACCCACCAAGTGAGAGATTTTCAACACAGTCCCCTCCCTCTACACCCTGTGCCACCCAATTGGGCCCAGGGTGAGGGTTAAACCAAACCATTCAATTTTGTTTAATAAACATTTGTTGAGATCCAACTGTTTGCCAGGCCCCATGTTTAGTTAGGCCATGGTCACAACATTTATAGTCTCCGGTGGGGGGAAAATCCTAGTTATAATTGTGGCTGGACTTTCCGCTATAAGTAGAGTGTGACTATATATTAGGAGCTGCAGTGAGGGGAAGGGAAGGAAGAAATGCATTCACGTGGAAGTCTGGATTGTTCCCAGGGGATCCCGGAATGGATTTTACAGGATGGGTGGGACTTGGGAAAACAGAGCTGCATGGAGAGGTGATTCCAAGTGGAGGGAACAGCGGGAGCAAACACAGCAGGGTCACAGCTATGTTCCCGAGCCTGCACTTGGGCCATCCCTCTCCAGGTCAGCCTCCCCCCAAGGAGGTAAACGAGGCCGTATCCTACAAGGCCATTGATGGGGGGCTGCCATAGCCATCCCCGAGAGAAAATGCAATGACACAGTAAGATCCAAGGCTGCTGGGGTCAAAGAGCACATGAATCTCCCAAGAAAGGTGCACTCCGAATGGCGGGGCTCAGGCTCCCATCAAGAGCCACAGTGATGACAAATTCCCCCATGTGCGGCCGGCAAACCACAGAGCTGACAGAGGTGACAGATCACCTTGGCCTACAGCATCACCCAGGCTCATCACGGGGAAAACAGGGTGACTGTCAGCAGGACACACCTGGACAGGGGCGCAGGTACCCCTGGTGTGGTGCACTGTACTGCTGGCAGCTGTTCCGATGGGCTGGGCTCAGGAGATACTGATTTTTAAATACCTCTGAAAGGAGGGGTCTCTTTTAAGGGGGCCACAATGTCCCAAAGGAAGAGAATCCCATGCAGTGAAATTTGTAGTTCCTTCCTGGTAGTTGGTTGCCTACATTTTCGTGCTTAAGTTGAGTGCATCGTAAACAGCATAGAGCTAACTCCATTAATGCATATTTTGCTTTTTCCAATAAAAAAAGCAAAATATGCATTGTTGTCTTTATGAAATTCCAAGTTAAAGAGTCCCTTGAGAGGGAGAACAGGGATTGAATTTGCTTGTACTAGTATGTGCCTTTAAGAAGTCTGGAATAATTTACAGGAACGTAACAAAAGTGGTGAGCCAGAGGGGTGTGGGGAAAGGATGGTGCAGACAGTGGAAACCAGGGAGATGGCAGGGAACAAGGTTGGGTGCATGATTTTTTTCATGGATTTTCATATATATATATATATATATATATAAAATTAATGTGTGTGAATGTGCTGTCTCTGAAAAAATAAGCAAATCAATGAATTTCAAACAAATGCCTAGACCCGTGGTTGGCAAACCGCAGCTTGTGAGCCTCATGCGGCTCTTTGGCCCCTTGAGTGTGGCTCTTCCACAAAATACCACGGCCTGGGCGAGTCTATGTTGAAGAAGTGGCGTTAGAAGAAGTTTCAGTTTAAACAATGTGGCTCTCCAAAGAAATTCCAATCGTTGTGCCGTTGATATTTGTCTCTGTTGACTAATGAGTTTGCCGACCATTGTTTTAGGGAATAAGCCCCAAAGATGAAAGGCACATTAAGGTTAGCTATGAAGAAAGAAAAGATCTGGATGCTGAGCTTGCTGTCATTTTGCACCTTCTTACTGATGCTGCAAGAATCATGCACACTGGGCTTTGGGAGATGGGGGACATTCCCAGCGTAGACTGAAGTGGAAAGTTACTGGTACGCTCAGAAGTAAGCTCACATAATTATGGGCTGAGGTCAGATAACTCTAGAGTCCTTAATTCGCAGCGTTTCCTTGGGCTGTGAGTAAACTGCCCTTTGACTCAAGTGAAATATGCCACCTCCTTAAGTGGAAAATACCCAGAAGGTGGAACTTTTATGTTATTTATCAATGGAAACCATTGGGTCCTTGGTGGTACCCACTGCACCACACTCTGGCCAGTTGACTAAAAACATGGCCCAGCCTACTGGTTTTCAAATAGTTGCTCCTGACCAGAGAGGAGGGGGTACGCAGTCTAGACAATACTTCAGAGTACAGGCTCTGGACTAGACCTGACTTTGAATCCTGACTGTTCCTTCCCAGCCTGTGAGAAGCCAGGTAACTACTTGACATCACCGAGTCAACCATCAGCTTCTTCAACCATAAAAAGGATAAAAGTCCAAACACTTGTGATTGCTACGAAGATTAAATGTAATATACTGTGCAAAGGCTTGACACAGAGCTAGAGCTCAAAGTACTCTCACTATGAGGGAAATGAGATGGAAAAGAGAAGAATGATCTACCAAAATGTTGATTAAAGTCCATGATGAAAGCTCAATAAGTAAGATTATAATTGCTGGAAATGACATGGAGAATGTATGACAATATGAAAACTGAAAAAGGAAAAGTAGTCTTCTTAAAATATCCTTTTGCATATAAAAAATGGAAAATCAAATTTTGGATGTTAATTCTAAGAAAGAGACACTCACACAGTACGTGCAGAGCATGTCTAATTGGTCAGAAAAGGGACACTAGTGAACCTAGTGTAAAACTTTTCATTTATGCTGCAAGCTTCTGGATTTCACCCTGAGATGTAATAAAGTTCAGGGACAGGGGAAGAAAGGAAGAGCATGTTAAAGGGGGACAGCACAACCTGTGGATTTTACTTAGAGCCTTTCCAGACCAATCCACATGGGCACAGTGGCTGTGTTTTAGAAGATATTTGTTGAGTACAAGAGTAGGGGATATCTGAGCCCTAAGAGATTTAGGAATTGTCTGTTCTTGTTAATAGTTAAAACGAAGAATGTGAAGGAAATAACTGAAAAATGTAACATGCAAATAGTGGGGGCCAGGCTTGAACACTTGAGTATCCCCAATGTTTAAGGTCAGGACAGAAGATAAGGAACCCACTGAAGGGATAGAAAACGAATGGCTGAAGAGAACCAGCAGAGTGTGTGGTCAGAGAAGCCAAGGAAGTCAGACTTTAGAAAAGGGATGCCTGGTTGAACACAGCTCAGAAGTGCAGCTAGCTGAGGACAATCCATTTGGCGATATTTGCTGGGGGAGTTTGAGTGGAATGGTGTGAGCATGACGCAGATTGCAGAAGACTTAGGACTGACCGGAGGAGAGGAGATGTGGACAGGATCAGGCATTGCTTTACAGGATCCCAAAAAGGAACTCTACTCAGACATAGTAAGTTTTTATTTCTGAAGAGCCTGGCTTGCTGAATTATAAAGGTTTATCTTCCGAACCAACCTGCCGGAACTGGCAGAGTAGGAAATAACCACACCTTGATTCTTTTGATCATTAAAAACATTGTTTACTCCTTAAAGAAATAATGCCTTTAAAATTTTTGTTTATAGCAATTCTTGGCCTTCTCTATAGTGTAAAAGTTCCCCACAAGAATTCAAGGAAAATGAGTTGGCATCTCTTCCTTTGAAAAGCAAGCCTTGGGGGCAGGAAATGGTCTCTTGATCTGCTATACACAGACACTAGGTCCTATTTTACCATTGGGTAAACAGAGAAGATGACCAGTAAGTTCCAGTTCTGCAGTGTGGTCAGAAGGCTTAGCCCAAGGACACACACATGAAGTGCTTATGAAATCAGAACCTCAAATTTGTTCAAATAGATCAGCCATAAAAATGCCAAGAAAAATATTTTAGTGATTATTGTTCTATTTCACAAAGCCCAGGGTCTTAGGCTGTCACAACATCCTAGTGTTTTCCAACTCTATCTCAGCATCAAATCCTTTTCATGAACTAAATTGTTCACAATATAAACATATATCATGTTTTCAAAAAGCTGGACAAGAGTGGTTGAATCTGCATGAGACTGGGCCAAATTTTCCTCCTTGGAATGCAAAATAGTTCAAAAGTCCTAGCTCTAGAAAAGTGGTCCATGACCCTGGATGCATTTTAGGATCACCTGAAGGCAAAGCTCAATGCATGTAGGGGATCTGGTTTAATCGAGCTAGGAGAAGAGCTCTGGCTTGGAGTTTTTATAAGCACCCCAGATGATCTGTTCTGCAATGAGGGCTAAGAACTGCTCCCCCAGAGACTGTGAGAAGTTCCATTTTCTAAAGAAGAACCTATTACAGTAAGATTATTGCCAAACCATCAGTCAGGGGATACTCAGCAGTTGATTAATCAAATCTTAGTAATGAGGTTTGGTGAATTTAACAATGAAAATTGTTATTTAAAACAATTGTTGTGTATTTAAAACAATAGCAAAACTCACAAAATATTTTGTGCATAAAAAAAGTTGAATGGCCGCATCCATTCTGCATGGTCTTAGAATAAAATAATATACACATTACAAAAGTCACACTGACTACCTTATTCAGTCAACATTTATCCAAAAATCATTTCTTGGGTGCCTATTATATGGCAGTCTGCATAAGAGACCTAGAGGGATATATAAATTATTCTCTCATCTTTGCTCTCAAAAAACTATTGTCTTCCGTGGAAGGTAGAATGTATGATACAAAGCAAATCTAAGAATCAAGAAGCGCTGGAGGATCTTACACTTACCTTGAAGTCAGTGTCATTTTTATGGATTAAAGATGACCACAAATTCTAGCCACTCCACCCATCAAAAAGTCTCTGTTTTCCTCTCCCTTTGCACCTGGCCTTGTCACCTTCTTTGAACAATAAACGCAGCAGAATTGATACTGTGCTAGTTGTAGGTCAGGTCTAGATTTTAAGAAACTGGGCAGCTTCTGTCTTTATCCTCTTGTAGTATTCAGCCACCATGTAGAGTGGTCCAGCTATTCTGCAAAAGAGACACCTGGAAAGAGAGATGACTGGCGTCCCAGCCATTTGAACTAAGTGCTAGATACATATTGAAATATAGCCTCGAAACCAGCATATGAGGAAGCCCACGCTAGCCACGTGGAGAAGTCACGTGGAGAGCTAAGCCATGCTGACCCATGGTCTCAGCTCTGTGGCCAGAGACTGTAGAATTGCATTGCGCAGTCACCCCTGCCAATCCTCCCAATTCCTCTTGCTCTGCTCTAACTTTATCTTGTCACCACCTATCAAACTATGTAATTCATTGGTTAATTCCTTCAGTATCTCTCCCTTTGCCGGTTTGATGGGGTCAAGGATTTCTGTCTCTTTTGCACAGAACAGTTTCCAGCTTACCGTAGGCAGTCAGTAAGTATTTAACTACCGGTAATAGAGGTTAGAAGCTGGAGGGATGGCAAGGAGACTATTGGAGGTTGGAAGTTCTTGCTGTTGGAAACGGGAGAAAACAGCATTTATATAATGTAGGGCCAAAATGTTTGATAGAAAATATTATTTCAGTTTACCGTCTATGTTTGTGTGTCATTAAATACAGTATTTCTATCAGATAGGTTTATCTGATAGCTATGTATGTTCATTGAGTATGTAAAACATGCTTTCCTCATGTTCATGTGAAACCATCAAAGTGCATTTAAAACAATAGCAAAACTTACAAAATACGTTGTGCATAAAAAAGTTGAACAATCAGTGCTAGCTGATATATCCCAGTGTGCTTAGAGAAGCCAGTCCAGATGAATTATAGCAGCAACAGAAGATCAATGTTTTTTCCTGCTGCTCTGAAATTTTCCCCTAAGCAGTAGGCTCGCAGTGGAAAATCCCCAGCATGAAGGCTCAGGGAGGAAGTGTGGCGAACATGTGCGGGCCCCTAGATTTATCCTTAAACGGTGTGTTTCCATTAATAAAAGGTTCTGGGAACAACAAAGAACCTGAATATCCGAGCTACACAAAGAGCAAAATATGGACACATTTTCTTGTATATTCTTAAGAGGCAAACAACAAACCACCCAATTGAATTTTAAAATCAAATAATTATTTTTAGAAATGGACAGACTCCAAGAGGAAATAGACCCAGAGTGATGAAGTGATTTGCCCCAAATCACTGAGCCAGGTCCCATTTAGTTAACAAATACCTACTGACTGCCTACGGTAAGCTGGAAACTGTTCTGTGCAAAAGAGACAGAAATCCTTGACCCCATCAAACTGGCAAAGGGAGAGATACTGAAGGAATTAACCAAGTGAATTACATAGTTTGATAGGTGGTGACAAGATAAAGTTAGAGCAGAACAAGAAGGATTGGGAGGGCTGGCAGGGGTGACTGCGGAATGCAGTTCTACATGGTGTGGTCAGGGCGGGCCTTGTTGAAAAGACCTGACGGAGACAAGAAGTCAGCCATTGGGGTAGCTGTGTGGGATTCACACTGGGTGGATTCTCTTGTTTCTAACTTATGGTTAGGAGAGTTTAGTGTCTTCCTTCTTCAATAACACGGAAAGGCTCCACAAACGCCCACTTCTCCAAAGAGAGCCAGTCTCACCTCCTCCAGACCCTCTGAAAACATCCTGGTGGCAAAGGTCACAAATCAGAACTTCCGGTTTCCTCAAATCAGTTTTGTCCAACATCTGAAAAGGTCCCCTTTAGTAATCTAGTGTCTCTCTTCTTGGCAGTCATAATGAAATGGCAGGGCTGGGCTTGGGGATGATGACAAAGAAGGCAAAAGAGATGCCATACGTTGTTGTCCGGAGGCACTGCCCTGGGTAAATACTTAGTGTGCCTCTCCATCCCACACACCTGTGCTTTCCCTTTCCCCAGGACAGATGTCTGCTATGCTAATTATGGTTTTAGACTCATTTATGGTTATGGACTGGATTTAAAAAAGATTTTGGAGGTAACAGCTCCATTTCCTCAATTAGCAGGATGTTGAAATCTATAGGCTTGCAAATATGAAAAATACATTCCTCCCATAGCTTGTTCCTTTGTGCCACTCATTTTGGAGCATTTGAAGCAGAAGGAAATAGGTAGCAATGACTTCAGTGCAACCTGCAAAGATGATCAGAAATACAGTATGAAAATTTTTCAGCTCTGCTCTTAAACTGATCATTTCCAATTTCCTGAAAGAAAAAACACACACCTAAAGTCAAAGAATCTTACTGAATGCCATATATCATTTTGAGGAAAAATATAATAATGGCTAATAGAGGTAAAAAAAAAAAGTACTCGAATAGCCAGAGAGCCCCTTAGGGATACCTCAGTTTTTCTACTTGTGGAGGCCTAGAAAGAGGTGTGAGGGGAATTAGTAAGGGTATGACGGTTAACTTTATGTGTCAATTTGACCAGATGGTTGGTTAAACATCAGTCCAAACGTTGCTGTGAAGGTATTTTTCTATGTGATTAACATTTCAATCAGTAGACTTTTAATACAGTAGATTATCCTCCATAATGTGATTGGACTTCATCTAATCAGTAGAAGGTCTTACGAAGAAAAGACTGAGGTGTCTCTGGGAAGAAGAGTCCGGCCTTCAGGCTGCCTGCAGCCCCAAGCTGCAATATCAGATCTCCTCTGGGTCTCCAGCCTGCTGGGCTGCCCCACATCATGTAGATTTGCCAACTCCCATATCACATCAGCCAATTTCTTAGGTTTGTCTCTGTCTGTGTCTCTCTGTATATATCTATACTAATAAAAGGGTAATATGCTAATTAGGGTGGACATCTTCTGGATGTCCATCTGGACACAACCACGGTGGCTGCAAGGTCTGGGCCTCAGGCAGACGTGAGCCCCAGTGACTGCGAGGCTCGGAGCTCAGGCCTCGCAGCCACCACAGCCAGCAGTAGCAGCAGCAGCAGCAGGGTGATCGGGGTGGTGCCTTCCACTGATCAGCCTAGTCGCCTCCTTCAGAAGGAGGCCAGACTGCAGCTTAGGCCAGTTTCCCTTGGGGAGCTGGCCTAAGCTGTCAGTAAGACATCCCCTTAGGTCTCCTGGACTGTGAGAGCGGGCAGGCTGGGCTGAGGGACCCCCCCCCCCCACACACACACACAGTGCACAAATTTTTGTGCACTGGGCCCTGTGTGTGTGTGTGTGTGTGTGTGTGTGTGTGTGTGTAGTCTTTCCTGCCTCTTCTTACAATATTCTGCTTGATCCTGCTGCTCCCTCTCCACTTCTGTTCTTGAGCTGTCATCTAGAACTGAGTACCTCCTAGGACGTGACTTTTTCCCACTCCCAAAAATGTACTCTTAAAAGATATCCTTAATGCCAAATTTAGCTTTTTTTCCTGGCCAGCCAAATTCTTCCTCACCTTGTAGAAGCAAGTAGGTCCATTGCCATGCCCTCCTTGGAACCCTTTCCTTTCTACTTTCTGTACATTCTCCTCTCTTTCCTTCAACTTGGTTCCTCCTGTCCCCTGAAGCTGGGCAGATAGCCCCAGAGCCCAGCCTCTGCCCTCTGCCCTCTTTCATACCATCTATATCTCTTTGTTTCCCTGTTTCCTCTCCCGCCCCGTCGTCTGAGAGCTGAAGCCTCTCTCATAGATATGATTGTCACCACCTTTATGCTAATGGTTCTGCCACAGCATATCCAGGCCTGTTCTCACGGCTGTCCTGTGCACCACTCCTGGAAGTTTGGAACTCAACATATATGAAATGAAGAATCACTTCCGCACTCAGAAGTGGTTTTTCCTCTCGATTTCTTCATCTCTGTAAGGAGTACATCTCTTCTAGTGACCCAGGGAGGCATTATTGAAGCCATGTTTGCTCTCTTTACCTTTCTCATCCCCTAAAAGAGCAGTCCCTGGACCCGGGGCAGGAGAAGTTTCTACCTGTGATTTGTTCTACCCATTATTGGAGTGAAATCAACCTAGAGTGTGTGACTCCACTCCACTCCTTTCTCAGCTAGATAAAGCTTTTACTTCTTTGAAGAAATAATTATTTTTAAAATTCCAGATGTCAACATCATTATTTTAATAAGACAATCATCGATTTTATTTCTTTAAGTCAGGGATTTTCAAACTCTTTCCATATAAAATAATTAGTAAAATTCAGTGGCATAATAAAAACTATATATATTTTTGTCAATCTGACAGAAATAGGTTTAATTTTTATTTAATTACAAAAATAGTAATTACATACATTTTTTGCTTCAAAGTGACTTTATTAAAAAGCAGATGACTATACTTATATAAAGATTTCTGTTACCAAGAATTAACCAATCAGATATAACTTTGTTTTGTGTTAAGGCCAATAAGATGCAACTCTGTTATATGACCTATATATTTATGGTTCAAGACTGGGCATTCACACTGGAGAACTACTTTTGTATTGGCTGTTGTTATTTTTTCATTTGACAATCTAAGGGAAAGAGGTCAGTGCCCTGACTAAATCGTCAGGTATTGCATTTAAAAGTTTTAATTTTTTTTTGCTGCACACCAGTTGAAAATTGCTGCTTTAAGCCATTGTTTTCAAAATTTAAAATAATGCTGAGAGATGTTAAGCATGTAAATTATTACTTTTCATTTAAGAAAAGTGCATCTAAAGAGTCATGAAAAGCCGAAATCGGTTTGACTCAGTGGATAGAGCGTCGGCCTGCGGACTGAAAGGTCCCAGGTTCTATTCCGGGCAAGGGCATGTACCTTGGTTGCAGGCACATCCCCAGTGGGGGGTGTGCAAGAGGCAGCTGATCGATGATTCTCTCTCATCGATGTTTCTAACTCTCTGTTCCTCTCTCTTCCTCTCTGTAAAAAAATCAATAATATATATATTTTTAAAAATAAAGAGTCATGAAAACATGTCTACCATTTGACATAATAATAAAAATTCTAAGAAAAGGAAAGGCTAGAATCCAAAGGTGTTCATTGTAGACCTACAGAAAAATAGAAACCTGACAGTTAAATAAGAGAATGGCTTGGTAAGTTGTACACAGGAAATGATCAATTTCATTAGATATAATCTAATTATTAAAAGTGATCATTGGAAAAGTGAGTAGCAACCTGGAAACATACAGAAAAAATATATAAACTGTTTTCTGCCATGATTACAACAAAGTTAAAATTAGGCATGTAATTTGCCAAGAAGTGGAAATAAATGTGGAAAATAATTTATTTTAAGATGGTGTAATCTGGATCATTTTTTTAAATTTAGTTTTTATATTTTTAGTCATTCAAAAGGTATTGAATAGGCAGTGACTTTTTTACTTGTTTGACTATGATTCATATTGAAAAATACGTTTTACATCACCAATGTAAAATGTATTTTTACATTGTGCCCACCTGATAGTGCTACTGGGAGTTTTGTGCGACCATTTATCTAAATTGTTTGCCCCTTGGTAGATGCTTGATAAATGTTAGATTTCCCCCTCTTTCTTTTTAAATGTTGCTTAAGCTGTGGCCCCCACCCACCCTCTCTCTTCCCATTAAGGCTGAGATGATTACGCCCATGCCGTGACCCCTCCCTGGGAGTCTTGAGGGCGAAGTCCAAAGGAGTCTTTCACCGGTGTGACATTTTTGATGTTTCACATTTTATCCTAAAAATGAAGGGGGATTTTTCCTTCCAAACCCATGCTTGTTTCAATATAGATGTATCTTTATATTGAACAAAATGGATACTCCTAGGAGATAGTCCATGTTTGCTTTGGGGCTTTGCCCACATCTTGACTCACCGCCATGCCTCTATTTTCCCAGGTTTATGCAATGAGATTTGTTATTATTTTAAGATATTTTCTCCTCAGAACTCACCATTGTCATTTCATCGTAGTTAAATAGATGTGAAGAGAAACTGTGTTAAAGGAGGCTATTGGAGTTGGGCCTCAGAATGGAAGGCATGAGTACGTGGAGAGGATCATTAAAACCTAAGCTCAGTCCTGTTGTTGCAGGTGCAAAGCTGATTTTTTCCAGAGTTCCCCGAAGCAGTGGGGATTAGCTGGACTTACTCAGCTGAGGAAGCTCACAGGAGACTCATGCCAGAGGCTACTTTAATAATTTGCAGAGAGTAATTACCAAACACACTGTAATCATTGCTTTTTCTCCCGACAGGTAAAGTTATATGGAAAGCCAAATCATAGCCTCACAGCTGCTTGCTGAGCATGGAGTCAGAGGAGTAGCTGAATTATCTTAACAGCTATTGCATCACATTCATATGGCATGGCATGCACATCTCCCTACCAACCAATCCGAAATACTCATGTTCGTCAGGCAGAGCCTCCTATACCCAGCGCTGCAGGTAACTGGCACATCTTAATCTTGGGGTTTTCCTCTTCCCCGATTCCATGCCAACTCCCCCCTTTTCTACCTGCCAACTTCCCCCTTCTCGGTTTTTAACCTACATTTTTGCTTACTCATTCTTTCTTGAGACGTTGAGGTAGTCTACAGTGGTGTTTTTTAAAGTGCATCGCCTATAATGACAAACAAGCTTGAAAACTTTGGGGTTTATTCTGCACTTTGAGCATCTTTTATGTCTCAGAGCATCTCTCCGGACTAATAAAAGGAGAAAATGCTGGGCTATTTTCCTCCAGTAATGAGTAAAGGGCTGGTAGAAAGGATGGTGCAGAGACAAGATAAAGGAAGTCCTAGAGAATGCCAGCGGGAGACCAGATTGTCCTGGTTCTGGTCCCTTCCCCATGAGCCGCAGGCTACGCTGTGGAAGGCCCCAGCCCGAGTCCGGCTCATCCAGAGTTCACCTGCCAGACTCCTAAGAGACCTGGATCCTTCCACTTCGCAAGGGTCTCCAAGATAGGGAAGGTTAGGAACAATTCCTAACCTGAGATTCATTACTTATACTCTCTCCTCACACTCCTCACCTAGCGTGAGCTCCAAAGAGCAGGCACTTTGTTTGGCTCACTGCGTTCCCCTCAGCTCTTTTAATTGCCCAGAGATGTAGTTTTTGATGTTTTGAATAAAAGAATATATAAACAAACAGCAAACCCAGCATCTCAGGGTCTCACAGGCAGGAAGGAAAATGTCCCAAGCAACAGGCCGTCAGTTCTCAGAGGGCCAGATGGAAAAATAATAGAAAGATGGTCTTCTAAGAAGCTTTTATTTTTCTTATTTCTGGTATCAACACATTTTATTTGATACCAACTGAATTCTGGTAACTATAGGTAAATTATATGAATTCATGCCCAAGGTTAAAGGGACAGAAGTGGCAAACAAACCAAGGGCAGAGGAAAATAGCAAATTGCTTTATAGAATGTCCTCATGTCTTTGAATTTGGACAAGGTAATATCAGCATGTATTTTATATTATGGCTCCAGCCTTCTCTGTTTTCCCCATTCCCAGTGTCTAGAGCACAGTTGGTGCTCAGTATATGCTTACTGAATGAGTGGATTTGGTGCCATAACCCAAGGACTGCTGGCCTGGCAGGTTCAGGAATTTTCCAGTGCAGTCTTCTTAATGGATTGGCTTCATTAAAGTAGAAACAGTGAGGCTAATTGGCCGTGACGCAGGCTAATTTCCCCAGGTTATTGATGTGGCTGTCACACACCGTTAGTTAGCAAGCTCTTGTGCAGGCACCTGAGGCAAAGGACCTGAGCAGTTGGCAGGATTGGGACCTGAATAACACAGATTTGAGAGAAGAAAGAAGGCAGCGGGAACCGGTGAACCTGCCAGCATTGGGGGACACAGACAAAACGGGCAAAGCACCGCTCAGGCAGACACCTGCCCTGCGGGTTACAGCCCTGGCTGCTCACTACACTCACCTGAATTGTTCTTACAAGTAGATGCTAAGCCCTCTACTCAGAGATTTAATTCAGTTGTCCTGAGGTGGGACAAGGAAATTGGAATATTTTTAAAGCTTTTAGGTAGTTCCAGGATTGGATTACAAATTATGTGTTAAGGCAAGAAATGAATAGTCCCCATCCTTCTACCTTTGCTGATCTCTCCCCTTCAGAAGGTTGCTACTCCCCAGTAAGGTGCTACCAGGAAGAGGTCTGCATTGGAAAACTGCAAATCAGATGTCAGCAAATATGCAGCTCCCTTCCAGTTGGTATTGGTGCCCCTTAACAAGCCCATATGCATTCTATGGCAGGAAAATTCTCACATACAAGTTGTATTCTTGTGTCAGTAATGATTGAAAGAATTAAAAAAATAAAATAATTATATTCAAAGTGCATAAAATTTGGATGATTTGGATGTATTTTTAAAAATTAAATTAAAATTAATAAAAACCAATATAAATAAAAATTTCCTTACATTTTTAAATAAAGTTTTTCCTAAAGTATCTTAAATTATTGATTAAAATTAAAAGGCAAACTGTAAATTATAATAATGTAAATTAATTTTTCATCAAATTTTAAATCAAAATGTTATTAAAACTAAAATTTTAATATTTAGAAAGGAGGATGGGGAGATAGAATCAATTTTAATAATATATTTTATATATTACACTTAATATGTAATATATAACAATATGACATTATAAGGCATTTAACACAGCATCTTATTTAACTCACATATCCAAAATGTTATCATTTCAACACTTAATCAATATTAATAAAATTAATGAGGATAAACTTTCCAAGGAAAATTATTCAGATAGCTAGTCTTCCTTCCTCCCTGACTTAAAAAACTGTTTAAAAAAATGTATTTAGTTCTTAAAAGTTGAAAATAACTGCTTTGAGAAGACACTGAAAAAGTGTGGATAAGAGGTTCCTTCTATTTCTACTTTTTTTTCTCTCCTTTTAGGCACTTGGAAATTTTCTCACAATATATTTGCAAAAATTCAGGCAGAAATGCCTATGTCAATGAGCTAGGTAACCTTCTAGAACTGTGGTCAACTGCTTATAACAGATTTGGCCCCGTAAATCCTTTTGGATTTCCCCTCCCCCAAAGGAAATGAAGTTTATAATGTGGCAATCTTTTCAGTGTAGGAAAACAATTTCATTTCTAAGAATCCGTATCCTAGAGGCACAGCTACCCCAAGGGTATGCAAGACCCAGACATGTATTTTGTGTGGATCCTGTCCATCTAAATAATTTGAATCACCCAAAATTGGCATGTTAGCACAATTCCAGCAGCCCTATCTCGCACATTCTCATGTGAGAAATACGTGTTGGACAGACACTTAGTCTGCCACCTTCCGGAACCAGTGCCCATAGGCCTGGGTCTAGAAGCTCCTGGAGGCATCTGGTTGAGCCACATGCAAGGCGGAGAGCAGAAACTAAGGTTCTGTGCTGGGTGCAGGACGCCATGCCCAGAGGACACTGCCATCCCAAGAGACCTAGACACGCCCTCAGCCCACCCCTCAGCCAGGTGGAAGAAGGTATTATGCCAAGGACCTAGTTAAGTAAGTTCCTTTTGGCGGGGCATCCAGGTGGATGGTCTGGCAGGAAAACTGCTGATCTTGGGTTAGAAGAGAACCCTCTGTTTTTGTTATACTTTGTTCGCCCCAAACGGTATTTATCATGCTTCTTGGACCAGGCATTACAGTAGGTGCTGAGATGAGCAGTGGCGACTGAGCGAGCTTTCAAGGAGTTTGCAGACTAGAGGGTGAGGCCAAGCATCAGAATGCTTTAAAATTCCCCCAAACGATTCTAATGTCAGCCCAGGGTGAGAACTACCAACAAGTGACGCTGAGCGGATGAATGTCTCTGCTTCTGTTCTCCACGGTCTCATCCACCCAGCAAACCCGGGCCCCTGGGACAGGCACTGGCACACGGGTGTTTGGACCGTGAGTTCCTTCTGCGCTGAGGTGTACAGGGACTCCTACGTGCCTCTATGAAACCACCCCAGGACGGTTCACCGCTGGCTGTGGTGGGCCAGGCTGCCCAGCACATTGGGGCTGGTAGACGTCACTTCTTTTATGACTGTCGGGACTTCTTTTCTCTCTCCTACAGCATAACCCCAAATTGACTCCAAAGCCAGTGAGGCAGCTTCCCAAGCCACAGATACTTTTTTCAGAACATAATATCTCACCTGAAACTATTAAACAAGCAAACCACTGGCACATTCTGTTAGAAAATTCAGCTATCTTAATTTCCTGTCACCCTTTGGAACTTAAGTGAATAAGTATCTTTAAAACAAAAAATATTTGCCTACTTCTAAACTCAAAATGAAGCTTATAAAGTTTGTTTCAAATGAGCTTCAAGTGGGGGAAACCATGTGCTTTTACCTATTCGTTTTCTAACAGTTCCCGCCTACATACCTAGCTCTAGTTTTTAATTCAAATCCCCGTAAATAAAATAGTTATTTCTTATACCACGCCTGGCTGGCTCTGTGAAATGTGCTGCAGATAATTCCACTTGATATCTGCTGTTTGTAATTTATCAGGCTGCCAAACGCTGATTGCACAAATCGTGCTGGTTGGCTCCCACTGGGGCTCTCCTCCTGAGTTCATACTGGGCAGCTCTCTCCATCTTTCCATCGGATTTACAATAGTTCATGTCTTTTGTGCTTTGTGCGTGCAGTTGTAAGTAGTATTTTATTTACAACTTTATAAACCATAAAGTGACATAATTTTAAACACACAGTTAATAGGCCATAGAAATAAAATCAGGAAAAGAGAAAGCAAACATCTGTTTTGGGGAGTCACTATCATTTTTAATATTCTCTTTCTTATGGATTGGTTGGTTGGCTGGTGTGTTGATCGGGGTGGTTTCTTAGGACCCTCTCATGCAGCTGGAAAGTCTCCACAGCTGAATGGCTGGCGGTCTCAGCCACAGAACCGTGAAAGGATTCCTTGCACACAAGAGAAAAGGGGAATGTGGGGAGGGTCCAGGAAGAAGGAAGCCCTCCTCTTTTCTGCTTGGTAGCAGCAGGTTTTAAAAGATGTCCTCGAAGAACAGTTCTGCAGGGAGTTCTGGGTTCTGCTGTGGATGTGCATGTCAGCATTTGGCTCAGCGAGGACTGTGGGTGTGATTTCATGAATTCCTTCTTCCAATGAAGCTCATTGCTGGCAGTCTCTGTGCTCCACACTTGGACCCAGAGTTGAATGAGACATGATCCCTGTCCTCAGAGGCTCCTCCTGTCCTCTTGTTGAGGCCCCTGCAATCCACAGGCAAGAAGAATGAATAGGCAAGAGAAAGGAGATTTGCCTAGGAATGTTCACTCTATGGAGAGTTGACTCAACCTACACAAATCACAACAGAGTATAAATCAGAGTATGTTTGAGCTGACACAGTACTCTTAACTCCTTTCTTCCTCACCACCCAGTATCCCCACTTCCAACTCACTATATGTGTGTGTGTGTGTGTGTGTGTGTGTGTGTGTATAAAAAATATTTATTCTGAGTATATGTATACTTATATATCTAAGTATACATACAAAAGTATTATGTGTGTTTATATAATGCACACCAAATATACATATATACACTAAGTATAAGTATATATATTAGTGGAAAGCAATATATATTCTAAATTAATGCTTACTTGCATGGAAAGGTCTAAACATCTAAATGGCTTGTGCCTGGCATTGACCTTATCCAATGTACACTTCATATTCATAAGAGGTATTATTGTACTCATTATGTGTGATACAGAAACAGAAGCTGGAAGGTGGCAGGCTGCTCAAGGTCATACAGCTAGCAAGGGCGAAGCTCAGGTTCCAGCAGGCCTCCTGATTTCAGAGCTCTTCCAAGTCAACGGTCTCGATCTCACCAAAATGAAATGAAAGTCTATCTTTGCCTCTTGGGTCAGTAGCATTTTTTTTTTAATTTCTCTTTATTTTAGATGTCAGTCACTTTTTAAAGTCATCTAGTTTACTGTTCCCAAATAACTTTTCAAAAATATCTGAATGCAATTTTTTTGCCCACTTGGAGCAGAAATTTCCCAATTTGGGAACAATCTGCTAGGATCTAAACATGCCACAAGGGGGTTATTTCAGTACGGTCCCACTGAGAAAATAAGAAAGGAACCATAGCATTCTTCTTTCTTCCTTCCTTCCTTCCCTTTATCCTTCTTTTCTTTTTTATATTCTCCTTTCATTTATTCTCTTCATTCCACATTTAAAAGCTGTATTAGGCCCAAGTGTACTCTTATCTTAGTGAGACGAAACATGCCTATAGATAATTATCAGGAAGTAGAATATGTACCACAATAGAAATATATTCAAAACACTGGACAGTTCCAGACCAGAAGAGGGTGGGATTATCTTTATCTTGAAGAGGGTGGGGCCAGTGAGTCTTTCACATTAAAGACTCTCGACTGGATTGTTGAAGAATGACTAGGCCAGAGAAGAGGCAATGTGGGATGAGAGGATGGAATTTGAAAAGCCTGGGAGCGTCTTCATTGGCTACAGTTTCCTACATTAGTGGTCGCTACATACAAAATTAGGAAGAGGAACCGAGATGCGGAAAGGTCAGAGGTGAACAAGTACTGCATTGCTATTGGCCACGTGTGTGCTGTTTCCTGAGACACACATCCTGCTGCTCTCAGCGGTATTGCTGTGACAGGAGGGCAGCTGCAGGGATGGTGCCTGTCCTGTCTGTGCTGATGGAATTATTTCTCACTCCTGGAAATCATGACACTCAATGCTTCATTTTTATCAGGCGCATGTCTGTTTGCTATGAAGGCTGTCCTATGTGGTACAAATGAGAGCAAGGCTGTATGGCAGAGCACTGGTTTTCTCACAAATATCTAGTGCAAGGAGAACGGGCTCTTCCTGGTGAGCAAGACCAATCCCTTATGATGGGGATGAGCCATCTCCCCCGAAGCTCGTGGCTGCACAGGCCAGAGTTCTGTCCTCAAAGAAGGTGGGATGGTTGTTGGGCAGCACTCTACAGTGTCTGCTACAGAGTGAACGAGAGTGTGAAGGGAGTATCTGATTGACATTTGCAGTTTGCACAAATGAGGCATCTGTGTACTAATGAAGGAGGAGCATTACATATTTTCTCTCTTCTTTTTTAAAAAAAATATATTTTATTGATTTTGTACAGAGAGGAAGGGAAAGAGATAGTTAGAAACATCTATGGGAGAGAGTCATCGATCAGCTGCCTCTTGCACACCCCCTAGTGGGGATGTGCCCGCAACCAAGGTACATGCCCTTGACCGGAATCGAACCCAGACACTTCAGTCCCCAAGCCGATGCTCTATCCATTGAGCCAAACCGGCTTCGGCTTCTCTCTTCTTTAGCAAAAATACACATTATTGTAGGTCACATATGATGCTTTGCAGAGAACTTTTTACTATTTTTTGCTTTGTTTTTCTGGGTTTAGCTATAATCTTCAAAACAGTGCTTTGTAAATATTAATGCTATTGAATTTATACTCATGACCTACCAGATTTAAATTTGCCTTAGTTTATTCAATATCTGAGATGACCTCAGATAGAATCAGCTCTCCAGTTTGGAGAAGGAAATTTCATCTCCTTTGAGGCACTGTGGTTGCATCTGTTGATACAACAGCCTATCCTAATAGCCGACTTGTTGCCTTTTTTTTTTCCCCAGGGAGTAGGGAGCAAATCTTTCAATTCTGTCACTAGAACCTGAAATTTAGATTTTAATATAAAGTCTTCAGTTCTTTTTTGTTTCGTCCAAAATCACACGTTGGCGCATTACCACTGCCCCTTTGGCATTGCTTCTGCTTCTAACACTTCCTGGATATATGACTGGAGGCTTCTGCATCTGGGCCGTATGCTTTCCCCCCACTACAGCACAGCAATATTTGCAGGGAGGCGGAGAGAGGATCCCTGCCAACATTTGAAAAGAGGGGGGAAGGTAGATAGAGGGGCTCTCTGTGCCATTTATTTGGTACTTTATAAAGAGACTAATTTACTGGGAGAAAATACTGCAGAGCATCCAGCTTCTCAATCAAGGAAGTAACAGATCATGGCAGATGGAAAGGTGTCCTACAAATAGAGGACTGTTGAGTGGATTCGATGAATTAGTATGTGTAAGTGGTAAACACACACTTAAGGCAGCTTGCTCAAGGTCACAGCTAGTAAGTGGAGGAGTAGATGGACCTCCTAGACCAGTGTTTCCCAAACTTCTCTCATGATGAGAATCACCTTGTGGAGTTGTTAAAATACAGATTCCTGAATCCCAACTAAGAAGTGCTAAACTAGAATTTTTGGGAACGTATAGGTAAAATTGTATACTTAACTAGTGCTCTAAGACAGAGCACTAAGTTAAGAGCAATTTCATTTTTAATGTGTCAAAATTATATTATACTCCACCTAATTAACGTAAAAGAAAATGAGAGAAAAGGAGAGAGAAAGAAAGGAAAGAAGAAAAGGAAGAAGGGAGGGCAGAAGGAAGGAACTACTGAGAGAAGATATGAAGAAGGTAGAAAAGGAGAAAAGGAGTTTGGTTATTATTTTATTCCTGCAAGTGCAAATTCAGCTCAAGTAACAAAAGTTTGATCAGGTGCAAGTCAATTTGCTTTATTTTGGAAATGATCCCAGTTAATAAGTATTTATCTTTAGCATTCAGTTCTGCTGCAGTCCCATTGACCCCAATGCCTGTGTACTTCAAACACTTTTAGGTGGAATCCAAGCTCTTTAGCTTCATTTGATCCTACCCAGATGGTGCACATCATGGAAACAGAAACACCGAAATCTGGGTTTCTGTTGCCACTTAAAACAAACAAAATAAAACTCCACATTTTTCTGACCTTTGGTTTTATTTGGTCTTGTTTTCATTTTATCCAAAAGCCTTCAATAAAGATAGAAAAATGTAAAGCTGCAGAGATTAACTACCTGTGCCCAGCCATGAACAAATGTTACCCACAGGAGAATAATCAGGTAACTCTCCTGTGGTCTCAGGTACAGATCATCGTTTTCTGATATTGCAAATACAAGACCCCATTCTCCTGGGCGTTGGATGAAAAGACAAGGGTTTAACTTTTAAGGCTATTTTACCACCTGACCTTGGACTCTGCGGACCTGTGGGGGCCCCGTGGCAGTCAGACCTGGGGCTCAGCTGCAAGGAAGGGCCAGCGTAGTTTGAACGGCCAATGTTTACGGAGTGAGGCAACACTTCCGGTACCCAAGACCAAAATGTTGGTCTGCACCGAACTAAAGATCAAGGGCAGCACCTCAGACAGTGAGCCCCTGGGATAAGTACGCACTTGATGCTGAGCCGGTGGCCTCCTGCGTCCAGGGAGCAGGCGTCCAGCAGAACAGTCTCTAACAGAACCTTCTGCATCTCCGATGTCTTACAATCAGCAGAGAGAATGTGGAAGAGGGGAACCCCGGCCAAGGAAACCAGTGCGGTCTCTTTGACACCACAGAGCAAATAATGGAAGAAGCCTGGCTTTAATAGGATGCTAATTATTTTTTAGTCAAATTGCAAGTAAAAATGCCAAAATATTACTTGTTTCTTAACAAAACCAGACTTCACCTTCTTTAGCATCATTTGTTTACCCAGATGGTGGGTCTTATTTATAAGAAAAAAGCACAGTACACTGTGCCCGCTGAACTACTAACTGGGTGGTGTTTCTGCAAAGGCAGGGCCATGGCTTATTCTAGCTGGTACTTCCTATGGCTGATGCAGCCGATGTTACTTTATAGCTCTTGTAACATGCTGCCCTCAGCTACACTGGCTTATTCCCAGAGCAGAAGTGTCACTCAACCTGCAGGGTAAGACCTCAGCAGGCTCCTTATTCAAGTCGTCAGTCACAGGCCACTGTCCAGGGATGTCCAGTGATGCACAACCATGGGACACGGAGGGACCGGGCCGCAAGCCTGCCCCGGAAGCCTCTCTTCCCTGCCACAGCGACACCGGAAACTGCCTTGGGAAGACGTAATGAATGAAATAGGGGAACAAACCAGATCTGCTTAAGCAGGTTATGCTTGTTTACCTTGACAAAAGAACTTTAAAGATATATAGCCCTGGCTGGTTTGACTCAGTGGCTGGAGCATCGGCCTGCAGACTGAAGGGTCCCAGGTTCGATTCCAGTCACATGCCTGGGTTGCAGGCTTGATCGCCAGTAGCGGGCGTGCAGGAGGCAGCTGATCCATGGTTCTCTCTCATTATTGATGCTTCTATCTGTCTCTTTCCCTCTCCCTTCTTCTCTGACATCAATAAAAATATATTTAAATATATATTCCACCTAAAAAAGTCAAAATTAGAGAAACAGGAGAGTGATGATTACCAGGGATTGGAAGGTGGGAGAAATGGGGAGTTATTGGCCAAAGTGAACAAACTTCTAGTTATAAGGTTAACTAGTTTGGGGCTTGGCTGTATAGGATGTGATTATAGCTAATAATGCGGTGCCATATATGCGAATGTTGCTAAAAGAGTAGATCTTAAACATTCTCACCACAAAAAAGAAATGGTAGCCATGTGATGGGCTGTGGAGGGTAGCGAACGCTCTGGTGGTGATCATCTTGCAATGTAAATGTATCAAATCAACACTGCGCCCATCAGTTATATATCGATAAATCTTAGGGGAGGGAGAGTTAAGTTTTAAAAAGAGAGAGTGTATATAGTTCAGGCCTCACCCTGTGCAGATTCTCAGGAATCTCTTTCTTGACTATCTTGACTGTGTTCCCCGGTAAGTCCAACACTCAGCCAGATTTGAGAATTGAGGGCCTAGATTTTCAAGTACACTCCCAAATCTTACTTACAATAGATTTTTAGTTGTAAATCGATTTCTTTCTTCTCAGTCTCTAGCCAATGACAAAGCAGAATAGTCTTTCCTTTCTCAGGTCTTCATATTCACAGAATGAGTGTTGAGTAACTTCTCTCATTACTTACCAAATATGTAAGAGAAATGCTGAGTCCCCGGGTCCGGGTCACACAGGGCAGTGACGGGAGTGCCAGAAAGCTGGCTGTTGTCGTCTCTGTGGTCTGTACCATTCCATTTCCTCCCTTTCCCCCCTGGCTTACATCCATGGGTGAGAAAGAAAGCAGGGTGTCCTCAGAAAATTAGGGTACATATAGATAGTAATCCTTAAGCAACATTTTTTTTTTTTTCAGAGAGGAACATACAGAGTGATAAAGACTAAGGGAGAGATCAACCAGATACAATGTGTGGACCCTTGGATTCCAATTTGAACAAAATGTAAAAATTAAAAAAAAAATGAGGCATTAGAAAAATAACAGTAGCTGGATATTTAATAGCATTAAGGAATCATGTTTAAGGATTTAAAAGATGACAATGTTAGCATGGACTTGTGTTTCAAAGTCCTTGTGTTTTAGAATTACCTATTGAGAATGTAATGATGTCTGGGATGCTTCAATGCCCAGGGTGAAGCGAGGGGAAAGTGACTGATGAAACGCAGATTCGAAACCACATTGTCCCGTGAGTTGATGATGATTGAGTCCAAGTGAAGGATGCAGGAGGCTCATGGTGTGGTATTTTCTCTACCAATTCAACATATGTAAACATTCTCATAGAACACTTTAATCCGTTTCTCTCAAGGGCTGGCTTACAGCCTGGTGGGTTATTTGTTTTACCGGCATAGCAGTGGGCTCATGGGCAAGGCCCACAATTGAATAGAATATTGACAGCTGTGTCCCATTCGGGGAGAAAATGCCTCGGCCTTCCACCAGGAGCCCTGTGAGGCAGGAGCTCAATCCCAGCCACTGGAAGCAGGCGCCGTGGTTCTCTAGTCACAGGAATCTCTTCCAAAGTAGCCACAGACTTCTACAGCCTGCTACCCTGCGAGGGGCCTTAAACTGCTATGGACAGACCATTAAAGCAATAAAAGCAGTTTAATAAATCATTAAAATTTTGTGAAAGAGCAATCACATATTTCATGAGAGTTCTCCCAGCTCAGAGATACTTGGGAAATCGTGAACCCTCAGAGCAAAGTGAGGCTGCCCACGCCATCAGGCTGGGAGGTCCATTTCTAGTTAGGGTGTCAGGTGCAGCACCCATTTCCAAACATGCAGAGGAACCTGCAGGACCCAGACATTAAAGCTAACTGGTGCAGCCTTTCTCCTTAATTCTTGCCCACCACCTCCTTTTGAGTCACAAAGAGCCGTGAACCCTGAAGGGCAGGGTCTACAGGCATTCCTTAGAACGTCAGCGTAGCAAGCTCCCAAGTTAAATGAGAGGTGTTTTGGATTATTTTAAAACATTAATGAATCGCTATTACTTCAATGAAATATGAACTACTTTTAGCATTTTAATGAGATATGTTTTTTCAGCGTGCGCGCGCGCGCACACACACACACATACACACACACACACACACACACACACACATACACACACACTGGAAACAGCTTTGTCTTATGACCTAGAAGTAGCCATAGAGAATCTAAGGGCCAACAGAGCTAGGTTTCTGGAAAGATCATGTTTTGTGTGCTTATTTTTCTCCCAGAACTCCAAATAGTTACCTTGGCAGCTGGTCTCCCTACGACTGCCCATCTCTGAAGACGGAGGCTGTTTACAGAAACGGAGCCCCGGCAGTACATTTCCATGAGCTCATTCCTAGTTCCCCTTCCACCCTCAGGTCTCCGATGCACAAGCGAATCTCCAGGCCCATGAGCCCCTGCTTCTGTTTTTGTTTTCATTACAAACACAGCGGCAGAAGGAGGGATGCGAGCACTGAATGTCCCGGCATCTCTTTAGAATCCCTGCTTTGGTCACTGTTACTCACAGCGGCTCCGGGGCCAGGTCTTGCCTGTCTTTATGCTGATCAGCCAGCCAGGCTCCTCCTCCTCCCGCCTCCCTTAAGAGCCTCTGCTGTCTGCTGTCCCAGAGGGCAGCTCCGACGCTTAGGAATCACTTGACTTAACTCAGCTACACTGTTTTCTTCTCGTGTGTGATGACTCAGCCCTCTCTGAGTACTCAGGGCGTTAGATTTCATGTCAGCAGAAGGAATCAAAAAGGCCCAGGCTGTAGTCTGTTGCAAACAGTTACTGTGTAGGATTTTACACTTTAAGGGGGAAATTTTTCAACATGCTTTGAACTGAAACAAGAGTTTTGTATTTTTATCCAAGTGCATCGGCATCTTTTTCTGTGGGGGCAGTCACAGCGGGGAATGTTTATTTTCAGAATCACCACCAGGAAACACTCGGAAATGCGTTAGAGAAGTACATGCTTTACACCGAGGACAGGATCCGCACGCACCTCCGTGGCTCCGGGTGTCCCGTGGAGACCAGCAGGGGCCTGGCCGGGGAAGGAGGTGCCCCAGGGACACCGGAGCCGTGGGGGTCCTGCCAGGACCATGTCTGCTGTGCACAGAGGCGGCGGCGGCCACCTGCCCCGCGGGGCGCACACCTGCAGCCTGGGACCAGGTGAGTCGGCAGTTAACGGGGTGTGTTCTGTGAGCGCCTGGCCATTTGATCCTGAACGAGTGTGTGTGTGTGTGTGTGGGGTGGGGGGGGGTGCCTGGAGGACCTCTGGTTGTAAATGCTTGGCCATCTTCCGTGTTTAAACTCTGAGTACAGTCCTGCTGGTGATGCATAGGGTGGGCTAACGGATTCACTGCTGGTTTTGAAAGGACTCCGGGAGACTATAGACACATGGTTTCTTGAGCTGTCATCCTGCAGCTCTAGACGTCCGGCCGCTGGCGTTTCTCTGGAGTTCGCCTGATGCTGTGTAGTTGAAAACACCCATAGGGAAGACTGGACCCACTGCAGGGGGGGAGAGGGGGTGCTGAGAGTGGCTGTGAGTTAGCCTAGGCTCACCCCCCCCCCCCATCCTACTGCTGGTTGTGCACTTCTGACTTTGAGTTTAAGCTTAATTTTGTCTGGCTCTCTGCCGGATTCCTTTGTGGGCAAAGCAGTATATCCTTGGCTCGTTCCCTCTCACAGTCCAGGAACAGCTGGAGGTGGACAGGGCAGAGGGTCACGTTTCCCCCCGGGGGCACTGGGTCAGACTAAGCCGCCGCCTCACAGCCGCCCTCGCCCTCTGGCTTTTTAAAGCTTCAAGTCCACTGTCCGGACAGCTGGGCCAGTCCATGGCTGGCGATTGGTGATCCCGCCAATCCATCCTGTCCGGGACAGCACAGGACTCTGTGGAAAAGCCCGGGTGCTGCCACAGATGACAGAACCACCCCCCTCTTCCCCCAGATGAAGGATTTCCCTGACATGTATGTATAACTTGTCCTCAGTAACCTGTGCTGGGTCTGGCTGTGGGTCAGTCTAGGCTACAAGCTCTCTATTTTCCCAAAGACACAGCTGGGGATTTCAGTGACAGGGGGAGTGCTGGCTGAAGGACTGAGCCCCTTCCCCAGGCGGCACCTGTGTGCTGGCATCTGTGTGACCATGTCATCCGCCTCCCTGAACGTGGGCTGCATGCTGCACAAGGCTCAGCACAGCGGGGGCAGAAAATACTTCCGGTTAAATGAAAACAGAGAAAACTCTTAAGACTGTTCTGTGCCATCAGAGCTCGTGTGAATTATTCTGAACTAACTGCTTTAGAACATGAAGTCCTGGCATGTGTCCGGGTTTAAGCACAGAACTAAAACCTTTTTTGCTCCCCTATCAGTAGACAATCCTAACTCAGCATAGGGTTTTTTGTGTGCTGCTCATTTTGCTTGAAATATTTAAAGCTACCTTCCCCCCCTCCCAACTGCTGATGTAATATTTGTTATATAAGATTTGCTGGGGGGAGCATAAAGGAGAAGGTAAGAATCATCTGTAAAAATTACCACCCAAAGGTGGTTGCTATTAACCTTTGAATGTACAGTCTTCTAACTTTTCTTCTATACACATGTACAGATTATTTTATTGTGTGATTTTTCAACAAAAATATGCTTTGTACATGGTGCTCTGCAAACTGCTTTTTAACTTAACAATAGGTCATGAACAAATGCCCACATCTTTATATATTCTCCTACCACCTTATTTTTAACAGTTGTATACTATTCCTTCCTATGGATAGAGCAAAATTCCTTTGGGCAATTCCCTACTGTTAGACAGTTCATCGGTTCCTAATTTTTTAACTCTTACAAACAACACTGTGTTTAATATAAACTAACAGATAAATCATTACAGAGATAAAATTATTTTTGTGGGGTACATTTTTAGAGGTGAAATTGTGGAGTCATATAATATGTATAGTTTTAATGTTTTGCTTTTTCTATGTGTGGTTTTTTTTGCCAAACGGCCCTTCGATCAGCTGTGTAGGAATATATTCCCAGGAAACTGGGTGTTGCTTAAAAAGCTCTTTCCCTACTTTACAAGTAGAAAATAGCGTCCCACAGTTGTTTTAAGGCCGGCTGTCTTGACGGTCTCTCCCTTTGGCCATATTCAGCACAGCCTGGAAATATCATTATGATGGCATACTTCCCAAAATACCAACAAGACTGAGAGTCTGGTCTCCTTTCTCAGACTGAGCTTTGGCCTAGAATGTTTAAAAGCAGCCATCTTCCACAGCCGAGGCTCGAAATACCTGCCTACATCAACCACAAGCCATAGAGTGTGAAGTTCACGGATGCAATCCAGACTGACCGCTGACTGCTCCAAGAAAGGCCACCCAGACATCTGAGTTGACGAGTGACCCCGGGCATGTTTGCTAGGCTGCTAAATAGTGTTCCAGTTACTGGCTTGGAGTTTAAAAGTATTCATTGGGTGCAGAGGCCCTGATTTTTCCTCGAAGCTATACTACCTTGCTATTATACAAAATTCAGGAAAGTCCAAGAAGCAAAGCTATTTGTTTCATAGTGTGGTCTAGCTATGGATTCATTCACAGAGGCATTCTGGCCTCCCTGCAACCAGCCCAAGGTCCCAGCTCTTTTATTTAGCACACGGACCATGACTAATTAACATTTAATTCTTCAGAAGCATGACCAGGTCCAACACATGCATTTTTTCTTTTCTTTTTAAATTAAATTTTAATAAAATTTTATTGATTTTTAGAGAGAGGAGGAGGAGGAGAAGGAAAGAGAGAAACATTGATTTGCTGCTCCAGTTATTTACTAGTATGCATTCATTGGTTGATTCTTGTATGTGTCCTGACCGGGGATCGAACCCGCAACCTCGGTCGGTATATCAAGACAACACTCTAACAAACTGAGCTACCAGCCATGGCAATACATACATCTTTCCAACCCTTCATACTTTGTGCCGAAGTGTTTTATGTTAACTGAGGTATTTAATTCTTTCTACCTCGTCACTCACAAGAAAAAGTATTTTGGGGTATTCCTATAGATAAAAGTCACTTATTCTGCAGCAGAAACCACCTAAGCTGTGGTTTCTGGTCCACACAGCGTTACCCTCTATGGTAGTAGATGCTACATCAGTTGAGAATGGAAGTCCAGTAGATTTCCTCTCACCACTCATTGCTGTCTTATAGCTTCTTCCATGACATTTTAAATTCATTTATCTATAACATCGACCTGAGATTACATCTATAATGATCTGGCAGATATTTCAAAAAGAAGATATACAAGTGGCCCGTGAAGTACATAAAAAATGCTCAACCTAATTAGTTAGTAGGGAAATGCAAAATAAAAACTATTGTGAAGTATCACTTCACATCCACTAGAATAGCTAAAATTTAAAATACTGATGATAATATGTGTTTTGGAACTCCTATTCACTGTTTTGAAGTGGTGTGACCACTTTGGAAAAGACCTTCACAGTTTCTTATATAGTTAAATACATACCTACCCAATGATGTAGCAATTCCATTCTTAGGTATTTTCCCAAGAGAAATGAAGAGGATAAGTCCACAAAAAGTTGCACAAGAATGCTCACAGCAGATTTCATTCCTATGAGTGACAACATGCAAACAACCCAAATATATGTAAGCAGGTGAAAAATGGATGAGAAAATTGTAGTCTACGCATACACTAGAAAACTACACAATAGTAGGAAGGAAGGAATTATTAAATTACGTGATCTCATAGTTGAACTCAAATGTGTACACACTTTGGGGTAAAGACAGGAGATTGACCCTTTGGGAAGAAGGACCAAATCCTGGCACATGAGTAACACACACACCATGGGCTGGTATGCTCCAGCAATAGCATCCATGTTAGCCTTTCTGATATGCTGTGTTATGGAAGGTCATCTATTGAGGATGCTCTAGATAACTTTCATGGTAACTTACACTGGGAGACCTATAAAATCTCTTGCAGAACTATTGTGCTGTGCCAGCACAGCCAAAGGTTCAGTGAGACTGAGGGAGAGCTGGTGAAGGATGAAGAAAAGACAGACAAAAAGAATAAGCTGGGTCTAGGTGGATCTTCTGTGCCTAGCTGAGGCTACAGAACAGATCCAGACTACAAAATGATGGCTTATTTTATAGTCAGAGGTCAACAAGGTAATTTACAATGTTCTTATAAATTTCACTTATTTTGGCAGCACTTGCTGCACCTCCCACAGCCCATTAGCTACCTAGGAAAGATCTAGGGAACAGTCATAAAATCAAGCTTAATTATGCTTAGAGGACTGTGCCCTCCAAGCTGGGACTTATTTGCGACTTTGCCAGCAGGTCAGTCCAAGGCTTAACTCTATAACCGCTCAGTTCAGCCCATAATTATTTCATTCATTTTGGTGTTGTCTCCTCCTCTGTGTTGTTAAAGTTCTTTGAGAGCAGCAAAACAGGTTTATACTGTGACCACACCACAGTGCTAACATGTCACATAAACAAATCACATTTACAAAGCAGTTTGTCATATGTCAGACACGTAAGCACTCTTCATGTGTTAGCTCATTTTGTACACCAGCCCCATGAAGTCGATAATGTCAATACCTCACAGCTGAGCCAAGATCCTAACCCTAGAAACCTGACACCAGAGTTGGCGCTTTTAATCCATGTTCATTCCTTCTGAAGGGGACACAAAAAAAATGATCTGCTAAGCCCCTATAAAGGGTCTGAGTGATGGCTGATCATTGAATTTAATTTGTGGTTCAGTCATTTAAAAATTTGTTGTGATTAAAGTCACTGGTTCATTTCCATACAAACTACTAACCACATCCTACTGTCTCCCAAAAGGGTGTATTTGACACTTAAAAAAATAGGTGTGAAGATGAACCATATAAGTGCAAACATCAGCCCAGAGCAAGTGGCCTGCTTACTGGGCTAGCTGTCTTCATTGACATGTAAATAACCACCCAGTCTCCATTGCTTACGCTGCATGGAGTGGGAAAGATGGCAGTGTGGCACTTTTGGAACTGGCTGGTATGGCCTTGGAGAGATGGTTTGGGCTTTGACAAAGGAAACAAGCAGTATCTCTAAATTCAGATTCAAAAGGAGCTAAATAATAGTCATTATTATAAATCACCTTTTCATTTAAACTGAGGATTCTCCTTACTAAAGCGCTGGCCCTACTATTATTTTAAATCATTAACTCCTCTTGAAATCTTAACATTTAGACAAGGTAAGTTTCATACCTTAGTTGCTTTTTAATGATGTCTGCTGGCAAATCTAGTATAATATCCAAAAGCCAAGATTCAACATGCAGGAAATACCTATATTGGGTAAGAAGCTGCATTCCTTCTACCCGATGACCAGATAGCTCACCCTCTGTACATGATAGTAAACAAGTAAGATGTCATAGGGGTAAGGTCTGGACTTCCAAGAAGGGATGATAATCTGAAGATATCTTTTGATACTAACTAAAGCAACACCAAAAGAATGTAGAATGTGCATCTGTGAGTTGAGCCAGGAGGAGGACAGGGGTTAAATTGGAGCCGAGGAGATGGGACCTGACCCATACACTCAAATAGGAGGGGACAGAAGGAGATTTTGTGAGTGGCCTGTGTCACTGTAGGATGGGCCTCAGGTCCTCAAAGGACTCAAGGCTCCCAGGGCACATATTCTCTTATACGAGCAGATCAAAAACAAAACAAAACAAAACAAAACAAACAAACAAAAAAACACCAGTCCTCCAGCAGCTACAGCACCATAACTTGATCACCAAGTTATGGGATCCACCAAGATGGAAAACCATACTTCAGACCTGTGTGGTGTCTGATTTCAGTCATTGGTGCCAAATCCTCTCCTGTGAGAAAATAGGTAATTTGTAAAAAGGAGGGAAGTTGCCATCTATAGAGAAAAGAATGAAGTAAAAAAGTCTTTGAATGTTGGAAAGGGATCATTTAAGTCTGGGGTTGGCTGTGTGAAACTTGAGTTATCTGCAAAGAAATTAAGTCACAGGTAAAAATCTATGTGTGTGTATGTGTTTGTAAGCTGGGCTTGGGTCACACACACACACACACACACACACACACTAGCACTAGCACTATAGATGACGAGGCTCTGTTTGATTAACAAGACCAATTTTGTCATAAGGTGCTTCATTCTCAAGGATGGATTCCAGTTCTGGTGTTGCGATTTTTTTTTCTTTTAGAAAATTGAATAAGCTAAAGTTAATCAGCAGAAGTGATTGTCTTGGTAGTCAGTTGGAGCAAAATAGATTTAGAAGGACTTGTAGAAAACAACTAGCCTTAAATAAAAAAATAAAAAAAATGAAAGAAAGAAAAGAAAAAAAAAAAAAGCACACACACAAATCTTAAACAAAACAAAACAAAACAAAAAAACTCCCACTATAATTGAGGAGCCAAACTTCCTTCTAGCTTTGTGAACATTTCTCACATGTTGAGGTTTAAACTGGCAATATTGTTATTGTCCATTACTTTGATCACAGAAGGCAATTAATGTTTACTAAATAAATCAATATTTTCCTCCCCAAAAGTTCATCCAAGCGATTGTTATTCATAAGTGCCTGAATGTTAGGGCTTCCAAGATCACACAGTACACCCGATTTTATGCATTCGAAACCTGACACAGAGGAGAGAAGTATCCTGCTCGAAGTTAGTTCATGCAGACACCTCGGACTACATGTCTATCTACACCTACCTAAGAATTATATGACATAAAGGCCATCATGATTAAAAATATTTTAAATGGTCTTAAAATTAAAACTAGATAACCTTGAGTTTCTCCAGGACAATAACTTGAAAACACATTCTTCTGAGCTGCTTTTGCCTGGGGCTGGACAAACAGTGACAAGGAGATCTTCAGTTGCTAGACTCATCATGGCATTAGCCTGCGGACGTTCCCGAACAAACTTTACTTTAGAGTCAGACTATGAAGAGAAAATGGCAAGAGTGAGTGAAGCACCTTGCAGTGTTTACAGATGGCAAGACAGAAGTTCAGGACGTCTCCCTCCGGCTGGGTCACAGCTCTCCCAGGCTGGTCTGGACCATGGCGTCAAAGCTCGAAATGCCTGCTTGGCCGGAGTGGCTCAGAGGTTGAGCATCTACCTATGAACCAGGAGGTCTAGGTTCAATTCCCTGTCAGGGCACATTCCTGGGTTGTGGGCTTGATCCCCATTGCAGAAGGCAACCAATCAATGATTCTCTTTCATCATTGATGTTTCTCTTTCTTCCTCTTCAATGAAACTATATGTATTTTTTAAATACACACACAACCAGATTTCTTAGAATTGGCAGTTTGTTTTATTTCTAATGAAATCTTAAAGCAGTTAAAAAAAATTTAGAATTGGATTAAAAAGGTCGAGCGTCTTTCCCCTTTTACTTCACATGTTGTGTTTTTTACAACACGCTTGTACACAAACGGCTGATCGCTGACGCAGGGACAGCCAGAACTGGAATCAGCCCAGCAGGGGCCATTCATCTTGTGTCTCGCATTGAACTGGTGCTTTGTGGGGCAGCCCAGAAACTTCTGTGCAAACCGCCTCCTTCCCTCCAGCGTACTTTTACCTTCCCGTCAGTACAGAGTGTCTCAGAAACTAGCATGAGCTTGTCCCTTCACCGCTAATCCTGTCGCTATGTGGCCCTACCCCCTTTCTGTGAAGACATCCTTCTTATATTTTGGTGGGTAGCTTGCTGTTTATTTCATTACTTTTGCAGTTTGACAGAGTTCCTCCATATTGGTGAGAACTAAGTGCAGACCATTTCATGGCTGTGGTTCCTTCATGAATTGACCCGGATTCCTTTATGCTTTCTGGGCGACAATTGGCCCTTTCTTAAAATTGTCTTAGGACATTTTCATATAGTTTTGAAATTTGTCTGTTATTTTTTTCAAAAAATCAAGACTGTGTTTCAGATACTTCGTGTCTCCTCACCTGCTGTGAGGTGCTGGTATTTTCTACAGAAGAGATCATTTACAGTTGAAACTTTCGATGCTTCAAGTTCCTATTAAAGAATCTGAGTTCTACAGCAGATGTTTTTGATGTAGTTTAGGTTTCCATTGGCAGCTCCGCCCTCTGTGGAGGGGTTGTTATTACCTCTTCCCCGGCAAGACTGCTCCACCACCGTTTTGGCTGTGGCTAGCACGGCCCTGTTCTTTCCTGGGTAGGGAACTCGGTTTTCACCTCCCCTAAACGACAAAAGCAGCGACAAGCATTTTGCAGGGCTCCAGGTCGGAGAAGCTGGGGAGCAGAAACCTGGGCCCCCAGGGCTGCTCACCCCACCCCACCGGAACTCTGAGCCAAAGGTGTCTGCTGTCTCAGTCCCGCCTCCTTTTCTGGATCTACTTTTGGCTCAGGAGATCCTTTCACACCTCCTCCATTGAGATGATTCCTCAAGAAAACCCTGCAGTTACATTCCTCCATTAATGGGGTTGTTTTTCAGAGACTGAGTGCCAATGGGATGGAGGAGGACAAGACCTTACCACCCACCCCAAATTTGGGGACAATTGTGGAACATGTGAGAATAAGAGGGAAAGGAAATTTATATTTACTATTCAATTTTTGAATCCTGAAGAATTAAGCTCTTATATATCTGCATAAGTTTCTAGCTGGATTCTTGTCAGGAGACTTGGAGAAGTACTTAGAATATAGGTGAAGGGCAAGGGCATACGATGCCTCTCAAACATGCATTCCAAACTCAGTGAATCTATCTTGTTCACACCTTTATTTCCATACTAGAGGCCTTATGTATGAATTCGTGACTGGTTGGGTCCCTCAGCCTGGCTGATGATTGGGCGATTGGGCCATCTTGCCCAGTTTTAGGGGAGGGACTTCAGAAGGTTGGCCATGGGGGGTTGGCTGTGGAAGCACACTGACCACCAGAGGGCAGCTCCTGCATTGAGCATCTGCCCCCTGGTGGTCAGTGCACATCATGGCAACCAGTTGTTCAGTCGTTCAGGCACTCTGTCACTTAGGCTTTTATATAGATAGGTATTTCTATCATTCTGGAAACTGCCAAGAAAGAAGATAGTGGATGCCTGCCTGCTAGGCAGTGCAATTCAATAAGAAGTCTATTTTGGACAAGGAGCTTGAAATTTGACTAATTATGGGTGTCTGACACTGTAGTAGGAAGGAATTATTTTTTAAAAAGTTTTTTATTCTACATATTCATATGGTTTGAACGATCAAATGGTTCTACAAGATTTTCTGGAGGAAAAACTAGCATCTCCTCCTTACTCCTTCCTCTGCTCTCTCTTTTCTTGGTGCCAACAGTGTACATATTATATGTTTAGAATGTGATATTTTACAGGTGAAGTTCTACCGGATATCACATATGACAGGTGGGAGTTAAGATCAATAATTTGTAGGAGGAGCCTGGGTTTAATTAAAGGCTTTGCCACTTACCAGTGGCATGACTTTGAGCAAATCTATTAGAGCCTTCGTTTCCCCACCTGTAAGTAAGCATCTGTAGATAAAGTAGAAAGCATATTTAACCCACAAAGTGATTAATTCAAGTAGGCCCGATGATGAGTAAAAGCCCTTAGTCTACTGTGTGCTTCCATTGTGGAGCAAATGACAGGTGAACTGAGACTGAGTTATATCAATAATACACCGTGTCCTTTCTTATATATAACAGGCTTAAATATATTTGGGGGATGAATGAACACTTTTCTTCTTGTAATGAATAGTTTAGCAAACAACCATGAATATTGGGATTCATTAAATGTTAGATGAACCTTAAAGCAGGCAAAACATCAAAATTAATCCTTAAGTTTTTAAGTTTCTCCTCCCCATTCTCTCATCTTCATTCCTTTTAACAGAAGACTGTATTTTAAACTTTTAATTATTCCATTTGCCTCAAAACATCACAGATGCAAGATGATCAAAGAAGCAAAGAGCAACTAGCCAGTTCTCTTCTGGAATTTAGCCTAACCTATTATATTATTTCCTCTCTCTCAGTCCTTTCCCCACCAAACCCCTTTCCACACAGCAGGCAAAGTGATCTCAAAACAACAACAACAAACAAACGCATATCCCAGTGAGTCACTCCACAGCGTAAATCCCTACTGGCTTCCCATTTTTTCTTTGAATGAAAACAGAACTCCTGGCTCAGCCCTCAAGGCTTCCCAAAGCTCCAACCTGGTCTTCAGCCTCCTCTTGTACCGCTGTCCTCTCTCTCACCTTGCAAACGACCTCATACACAGTAATCCGTCACTACATATTTGTTAGATAAATGGCTTGAATAATAAATATATTATAAACAATAAAAGATAGAATTTAAAAAATATAATTTCAAGAACTTTGCTTTTATTTTCAGACTAGAGGCCCAGTGCATGGATAGGGTTCCTAAGCCTGGCTAGCAATCAGGGCCTTCCTTCCCCCAGCTGCCAGCTGTTGGCCAGGGCCTTCCTTTGTTCTGTGCTGCCCCCTGGTGGTCAGCACACATCATAGTGAGCAGTCGAACTCCGGGCTGGTCAAACTCCTAAAGGGACAATTTGCATATTAGCCTTTTATTATGTAGGTTTTTCCTACCGGGTCAGGTGTCAACCCAAGGGCTTGATCAGTGCTTACTTTGTCTTTGTCTTGGAGGCCAGAGAAATGCTTGGGAGAGAGGGAGAAACTCTAGATGGAAGTGGAGGGTAGGACATTATCTGCTTTCTAACTAATGGGCTGGGCCGTGTCAGGCAGAGCAGGCGGCTGCCTGAGGCTAATGTACCTTCAGTCAGACAGTGTGTGCCTGGGTCCTAACACAGTGGCTGGCACACAGAAAAGATGTGCAATAAACATTTGTTGAATTAATGAATAAAAGGGGCCTTCTTACTTTACCATACGCCTTCCAAGCTGCGAGTAACCCTTTGGGATTTCCTCCTTAATGCTGCCATTAAAGATCGCTTTTGCCCATGTTTAGCTGACTGTTTTGATAGAAGGAAAGTCAATTAGTTTGTCTTGGCTGAGACCAAGTCATGCTATTTTAAGAACGACTATCCAAGTCCAATTGAGAAAAGACCCATTCATTACTGGGATTCATAAGTATTCCCGTGCACATTCATAAAGTCCCTAGAGAGCTCCATTCTTACATCTAAAGTGGTTGCTGGAAAGGAGCTCATGTGAGAAAGAACGAGGACTTGAGCTATATCTAAGTGGACGGGATTGCCGGTGTGCTCCTGAATGGCTTGCACTGGGCTCGCTCGGCTCCCAGGGCGGACAGGCCAGCAACACTTGCATAAGCAGTGACTGGTGTGCGTCACTGGGCTGAAAGAAGGTGCCCAGCTTCACGTGGCCCCAGGAGCTCAGCAAAGGGTCGTCTGGTGGAGTTTATGGCACTCTCTCACGGATAACATTGTGGGGAACTGGAGAATCCCTTTCTGGCAGCTAAAAGGTGTGGCAGTTCCTTGAAATGCCTCGGCTAGCGGGAATGTATGCAGCCTCGGGATGCCAGGTGACAGCCTGTATGGCAGCACGGAATGTTGGCAGTGGCTTCTGGAAGCCCATCGTTAGCACAGGGCTGAGCTCATATGTGGGCTCCTCGAGAAAGCGTGTCATCAGTTAGCCATGTCGGGTATGAGCTTTGAAATGGGGGCTGGTGGCATGCCACATATTGACTCTTCTTTTTTTAGGCTTTTTTGTTTCTTTTATTAAAATCTTATAATTAGATCTAAAAATCCATTTAATCTTCACATAAACTCTGTGAGGTAAATACTGTCATAATCTTTCTTTTTTCAGATGAGGAAACTGGTACATATTCCGTTTCCTAAAGCCAGTTAGTGGTGAAACTTGTATTTGAACACATGCCCACCTAACTCTGGAGCCCAAGCTCTTAAGAACCATGTAATTTTCCCTGAGAATTCTGGAGTGCTGATAGTTAAAGCTGTGATCACCCATTCATGCCCTAGAGTCAATGAGTTTCTCTCCATTGTCCTACCTAAGATAGGAAAATATAAAAGACTACTAAGGTTGGTATGGCTGAGGACAAACTTTAGCTACTTTCTAACTCTTACACTGATTCTTAGTCTAAAAATTGAAAGCATTTCTTAGTATAACTTCTTAGTATATGACTACTCTAGTCAAGGAAATACGGATTATTTCTAGATCATTTTTAAAGCTGGAATGCAGTACTTCTATACCTTCAGATCTGATCCAAGTAGGAATACTATTATCAAAATTAGATTTTTCACACTTTGAAACTTTTTATTCTAAAAGTATAGATGTTAATCACTCTATCTTGGTGGGATTCTGAAGGCAGGGAATCATGTTTTGCTTTTCTCAAACCCTTAACACATGTTCTTTTAATGGGATGATCACTCTATTTGTGGAAATATATTTACTATCACTTTGCCCCAAGTATTTATTTCTGTAATTAACTATTAAAACTATTTATAAGTATTCCATTTATAGCATCCATGTAAAACAGTTTAGGTTTTACCCAAAGGCAGAAAAAAATACAAATAAATAAACAAATCTTCAAATAATTTTAGTCAATATTAGAAACGTCAGAATATGGTTTTATTTCTTTCCTGTTCTTTTTAATTTACAGAAAAATCTGTCATTGCTCAACCAATATTTGTTTTTGAAAAGAGAGAGCAAGCTTTTAAGGTAAGATCAAGTGACTTATTTTGTTTAATTTTTAATTTGACAAAGAAAATTGTATTGAAAGAAGCTAGCTACACTAAGTGATAGCCCTGCTAAGTTTATTTTCTTATCCTTCACCTAGCAGAGCAGGGCCTCCGGAATATTTATATAGTAGGGATTTACTGACAGCAATTGAGCTGAAATGGGAAGCCAGTGACCTTGTCTTGAATTTCCCCTAAATTACACTTTTTTTGGAGTGGCTTGGGTGGGAGGGACTGAAAGAGATTAGGACTAAGGCTCCTCCAATCCAGCCTAACACTAAGTATTAAGTAAGTTGTAAACTTCAATATTTGATTTAAAAGGGGACCTAAAGGACCCTATCTTTTTTTAACAGCATTATATTTGCTTCAAGAGACAAACAATAAGATTTCTAGTAGCATTCTCACTTTATCTTAGTTAGTATTTCCTTGTTATTCATTCTTGCTTACGCAGGTAATGTACATCACTGTCCCCAAAGTTAACTACCTAAATCTTAACCCCAAGCCATAGTTGAAAAACCAGATTCATGGGCCCCAGCCGGGGTCAGCCACTCAGAGTCCTGGGTGGGAGTTTCAGAAGCTCCCACAGGGCTCTGCAGTCACTGGAATGGGGCCCTGCTCTGCCTGATGTGGCTTGTTCTTTAACGCATGCTGGTGAGTAAGGAGAGCAGCTGTGTCCTGGCCTCGCTGAAGAGACCTGGCTGCAGAGGATCCTCTTAGAAAGCGACAGGGTGGAAGTCTGGTGTGAGAACTCTCACTGCAGCTTCATTTCCTTCCAGAGACCCGTGGAGGAGACCCTGCACGAAGCAACAGAACCTGGTAACGATTTAAATCTTGCATTTCAAAATCAACCTGTAGACAAAAAACGTAAGCAGGCACAAGCATTTTGGCATGTGGCACAGACTATGTAAAACTTGATGGTTTTTCTTGTATTTCAACATGCAAGTGTTATGTGCTCACACAGAATAGGGTATACAGATGTCGTAGTATAAAATTGCACACTGGAAATTTATATAATTATTAATGGTTGCATCCCAATAAATTTAATTTAAAAAGAATTCAATAGGAAAATGTAGTTCAAACAACTCTAAAATCCCATGATTCTCCATGGTCTTTGTTTCAATATACCAAAAACATTCTCAATACAATCTCAGAATTCATATACAATTTTTTTGCTAAAACTACTTGAGTCTGATAATGTCACAACTGATGATGCAACTATCAGTTCCAAATCCTCAAGCTATTAACCCCAATATTTAAAATTGTGCTTCAGAAGTTAACGTGTTATCCAAGGATAATTTGTATAGACAAAAGGAAATTCTACTTGTTCCCCATATCATCGGTTGAGGATAATTTGTTATTGCAAGCAATTTTACCCTTCACATTGAATTTCTTGCAGAATGTAATGGCTTTTCAAGAAAGCGCATACGGTCTTCATCTTTTTCTTTGGAAACTGCAGATTCGCAGTCCCAAGGAGGTAGGTATAGTGTAGACTGTGATTGTTTATGCTATGTTTACTTTGAGTATAAAATTTCTACGAAACTTTGCAAGTGGATAATTTTTAAAAGTCTACCCACTGGATAGTGCTTATAATATATGGTTATATGAAAATAGCAGATTGTTTTCATAAAACCAACATTGAAAAAAGACTGAAAGGACATAAGCCACAATGTTAGGAATGGCTATTTCAGGTAATGGGTTTATGAGTGATTTGGTGTCTTTTGCTAAGTTTACAAAGTTTCTGCCTTAAGTATATATTAGTCTTGTAGGGAAAACCATTCTAATATATAAAGATACAGGTGCTGTCACGACTGAATGAACGAACGGTCACCAGGAAGTGACCATCTTTCAGTCCCTCCACACTCCCCAAGCAGCTCGCCATGAAGAAGGAGGGGCGGCAGTGGGCAGGACTGGGGACTGCTGAGCGGTGGCGGCAATGCAGGCTGCTTCATGGGGCAGCAGCGAGCTTAGCAGAGCAGTCACCGGGCGGCAGCGAGTTTCACGAAGTGTCCAGGGGCAAGCTTCGTGGGGCGGCAGCAAGCTTTGTGGAGCAGTCAAGGGTCGGGGGGCCTCACGGAGCAGTTGTAGGGTGAAGGGAGTTTCATAAAGCAGTGGGGGGTGGGGGGAGCCTTGCGGAGCAGTGGAGGGGCTGCGAGCATCATGGAGCATCCTGAGGCGGGCAACTTTATGTAGTGTCACAGGGCAGCAGAGGCCAGCAATGGAGGCCAGGCTAGGCCTAGGGACCCTAACTGTGCATGATTTCATGAGTGCTGGGCCTCTAGTTTTCTCATAAGTGACCACCTACTTAAATAAATAGATGTCCACCTTTTAAAAAGACATTTTGTTCTAAGAACGCCATCATATAGTACTGAATTCTGAATAACCAGTGACTTAGTTTGCCTCTCTTTCACACTCAGAGCACTCCGGTGATTCCTTTTAGAGTTGATTGCGTTGCTCTCCGCCTTGTCATACAGCTCCTTATGCTGTATCTGTCTCCTCCACTGTGAGTTCCGTTAGAGCATCTTCATGCCTGATAGAGTATCTTCACACATTGTGGACGGATCACAAGAATTCTCCACTTCATATTACATGGTGTTTTACAAAGTATCATACTTTAAAAAGGTATTAGCTTGTAAGAGCATGTAATAAATAACTTCAAAATGCAAGGGTGTTTAATTTTAAAGTGTATCTTTAACATTTATGTAAAACATTTTTTGTACTTGTTCAATAGAAACATATCTGGCCACTGGGTAAGCTAGCAATAAAACTATGGTCTGCATTGTGTTAAACATGGTGAGCACTCACAGAGCTTCTAGATCCTGGAGCCTGTCACTCTGACCTTCCCAAATCCATTCTCATTATGATGATCTTTCTTTCTCAGCTGCTATAAAATCCTGACATTTTCGTGGCAAACATAGTAGAGGTCTTAACAAAGTATGAACAGAAGAATGCCTTAAGAACTTTACAGATCCAGACAATACATCTGTTTATTTTTGGAAGAAAGTTTGAACTTGATGATTTTTTTAGGATTTCATGTTTATGATAGCAATATACTAAGGCAGCCCTATAAAAGAACTTGCTTTATTTTACTTATTATTGTCCATGTACCTGGTTTATAATACATATAGTTGTATATACAAAATATACAACTGTACTTTAGACTCTTATTCTAAAGTTTATGCTTTAGATTTATATTTTAAAGTTTAGAATATTAATCCTTTCGTACTTTTCATTAATTAAAACATTGCTTCCTTTTTATTTGAAATTTATAATGCTTTGCTAAGCATTATAAAAACTTATTTTAATAAAAACTTTATTTTAATTAAAGTTTTGAAATGGTTGGGACATTTGATACATTAAAATTATGATTTATATTCTTGGGTGTTTTTTTTTTTTTTATGAACAACCAACTGCCTTTTCCAAGTTAAGCTTGCCACTAGAAATAAAAAAAAAAACCCACAAAATATTCACTTTCTTTTTACTGATCTTCATGTACCTGGGAACCACCGCATATTCAAATTAGTGAATTTATATTCTTATTAAGAATTCCAAGCATGACTGAGCACCAGTATGTCAGATGCCTTTCAGATACAGAGGAGATGCTTCTAGCTCAGTAGGCCCTCTAAGCCTCCCTGACACGTTACAGACATTAAGAGGAATGGCATCCTAATCCCAGCGGATTTGTTTACTGTGTTTGCGCATAAAGCAAAGGGATGGCTTTGAGTTAACGGCTTTAATTTTCCTTATTTTAATCAGGCCAAAAAGGTCAGATACACAAAAAGGAAAGAATGAATAAAGAAACCTTCATATCAGTAAGCGCCATTCCTTTGTATGTAGCACAGAATATTGGTGGAATTACAACAGAGAAAAATTGCATAATTTTATATGGTCAATTCATTTTTGCTTTTCAAGAATGAAGATAATAAATACCATTTCATTGAATTTTGAATTATAGAGGCAGTTCTACCCTGAAATTTGTAGTAGGCTATCATACTTTGAAAAAGAAACTCTTATTCTTCTCTCATCTCCATTACTCAAATGCTCCAAGGCTTCTGTTTCTGCAACCAGGAGGTGATCACTTTGAAATGCATCGTAATTCTGTGCTTGTAGCCACCACCACAGTCCTAGCCCACGGGTGCACTTCCTAGGAAGATGATGCATCACCATGGTTTCACTTCTGTCTCTGGGTATCATTAGAGTAGGGAGAGGGACAGAATTTGCTAACCATTTTTAACATTCTATAAGCGTTCATTATCAATTTAGATTTTATAATCTGTAGGATTTGCCTCAGTATTCCCTTTTATGATTCTAAAGATGGCCTATTCTGTTAGTGACCTAATTTTCACTTACATTGATGAGAGGAAACTCATCCTGCCATCAAGCATTTTGAGCAGTCAGCGCTCTCCTGTGCACTGCCTCCTACTCTATTAGTGCGGACACTGACATCTACTGGTGAGTTCCATGCAAGACTGTTAGAACCCAAATCATAAAAGGACCCATCTCCTAGAGACTTAAATTTTTCCAAATATTTTTTTTTCTTACAGTGAAGAAAAACAATGTTTTTATGACACCAATTCTTGTGCAAAGGAATGTTGGCATGAACAGTGCAGAACAAAGTATGTAGTTTCTCTATTATGAAAATCTCAGAAATTACATTTTGCCATCTATATTTTCGCGCGCGCGCGTGTGTGTGTGTGTGTGTGTGTGTGTGTGTGTTGGGGGGGTGGAGGTAAGGCTGAGTGACAAAACATGAAAGAAGGTATTTAATGAGCCCAGTCCCATGGCCAAAATAAATACTTATTGGATAAAATCTTGGCTGGAATTACATAATAAGCAATTCACTTGCTATTTTGACTTTGAATAGTTAATCATAATCATTAAATTAGTAAAAAAAAAATATATATATATATGGAGAAAGAAGTATTTCACTTAAGATATATTGACTCTTTAATTCTGTTCCATCAAGGTCCTTTGAAACATTCTGAACATGTTTTAAGACCTGCTATTTTGCAGCCACCTCAAGCTCAAAGGCGCGAAAAAGTAAGACACAATGCATGGGAGCACTGCAAGACTAAAGAAAAAACAAAAAACAAAGTAAGAAAACTCTGCCATGGTAGGACTGACCTCAGCCCTTCATCTGTCCGTTAGGTTGCCGTGGGCCCCGCACCAATCATGAGCATTAGGAGCCGTTAGGGGTCTGAGCTTTCTGTTGTTGCAGAATCAGCTACACAGCTGGAGAAGAGCTGGGCTAGATAGCAGAGCCCTCAGTCGCCATATTCCACATGCCCTCTTAAGTTGGAGAGCTGTTCCCAAGAACATGTTTTGTCATCTTCCCGAAGCATGCCCCACACTGGGATTTATTTTTTAATATATTTGTATTAAAGGCCTGATGCACGAAATTCGCGCTAGAGTAGGCCTTCCTTCCCTCGGCTGTCAGCACGAGCTTCCCTCTGGCACCCGGACCCGGGCTTCCCTCGCAGCCCCGGCTTCGTCCAGAAGGCCATTTGGGAGGACATCTGGTCTAATTAGCATATTACACTTTTATTATTATAGATTGATTTCCAGGGGAAGGTAGAGATAGAAACATCAGTGATGAGAGGTAATCATTGATCGGCTGCCTCCTGCACGCCCCTCACTGGGGACTGAGCCTGTAACCTGAGCATGTGCCCCAACTGGGACTCGAACCATGGTTCATAAGTAAAAGCTCAACTATTGAGCCATGCTGGCCAGGCCCACCTGCCTTTAAAGACATGAACTCCCTACCACATCTCTGGTAGGGGAAGGAAGGTGTCCACAAAACATTGGAGACACTAAATCTGATCTTTCTACGGTTCCTTCCAGTTCTAAAATTGCCCACTCCTTCATTTATGCATCAACACATATGTACATGTGTACATTACCAATTGATTAAGTTACCCTTCCAATGTTCCCAGGTGAAGAGGTGGAGTTTCCTCCCACACTGATTGGATGGTGAAGCTCTTAGTTGCTTCCAGGGATTAAATAAACCTGAAAGCTAGATTTACTAACCGAGAGATGAGAATTAACGCCACGTGGCTAAAAAAGGGACAAAAGGAGTGGGATTTCTGAACTCTTAGGACCAAGGGCATAGTCTCTGATGTCAGACAGATTTAGGCTCAAACATTAGCCCTTTCCTGGCCGGGTAATTTGAACTCATTAGGTTAGTTCACACATCTGGGAAATGTGGACAATAAGTAATAGGTGTGCAAAGTGTATAGCGTTGTTGTGAACAGAGGATGAGATAGAGTACATACAATGCTCAGGGAAGTACTTGAATACAGTACATTTTTAATACATTTAACTGTAAGTATTATTTCCTTGTCTGATGCCGCCATAGGAAGCAATTTAAATGAACTTTTTGGATTTCTTTTTGTTCAGATTTCTGAGAAGAACTCCTGTTTGCTAAATGAAAATTTGCCAAGTGCTGGAATTTCAATCCAGCTGTCTACCAACCAGATTCTTTTGGGGGCCGCATCAGTAGGGTGAGTGCTGTTCCTTCATTGCTGCTTTCTTTTATCGTTATTACCATTTACAGAAAATAATTTTTTTTCTGACATCATAGAGATAAATTGTCAATATTTCTGTTTGAAAGAAGATTTTATAAAGAACACAGTTTAAAATGCTTTTCAAAATGTCTCTGATATTGCAATATCATTAATATTGTATTGTATCATATACATATATATATATATATATATATATATATATATATGATGGAATATTTATATATAAATGGAATATTACTAGACCATAAAAAAAGAACAAAACCTTACCATTTGTGAAGCATGGTTGAACCTAAAGATTATTATGCAAAATGAAATAAGCAGTCAGAAAAAGACAAGTACCATATGATTTCACTTATGTGTGGAATCTAAAGAACAATATAAATGAATAAACAAAACAAAAACGGATTCATAGTTACAGAGAACAGACTGATGGCTGCCAGAGGGGAGGGGAGTTGGGGGATGGGTGAAAAGGGGAAGGGTGAGAAGTACAGATTGGTAATTAAAATTTAGTCAAGGGGATGTAAAGCGCAGCATAGGGAATATAGCCAATAATACTGTAATAACTATGTATGGTTTCAGGTGGGTACTAGAAATATCAGGAGGAGGAGTACTTTGTATGTTATTGTCTAATTACTATGCTCTACATCTGACACTAATACAAAATAATATTAAATGTAAACTATAATTGAAAAAAAATTTAAATTAAAAAATGTGAAAAAATAAGTCAAATGTTCTTGAAAGGAGGAAAAAGCAATAGTTATAGCAAAAAGAAGCTATTAAACTCCCCCCCACACATAAATGAAATAGCAAGTACTTATTTCTTTTTTTTTAGGTGTCAACCAAATGAAGATAAGTATTTTTTTAAAAGCTGCAGTTCTGACTTCGTGTTTGGAGAAAACATGGTAGAAAGAGTTTTGGTAAGATTTTGGCAAATGTTTCTCTTATCATGTAGAGAGCTATCACTTCGAATTTCTGAAGACAAATTAATTAAAACAATGTTACATTGGAGCATACTCTTTAACTCCTGGGTTCAAAGGCACGTTTTCTTTCTTTAACTGAGAAGAGTCTCCTGGGAAGCTAGTTTTCGATATTAGAATAATAGACAGGAACCCACAGAGGAAGAGAATTGTGTAATTATAACATTATTACTGATGAATAATATTAAATAGTTCTTGACTCGTGTTAACCCAAATGTACCCAAGGAAATCCCAGAATTACTATAATAGTTATTAGGTGTACCATTATTAATAATGCGGATTTTTTTTTCAATAGATGGAGTTACACATATGTTGATAATATATACACGATTTGATGTGTATGCTATTTTGTGGTATTGACAGCAAGCTTCAAAACTTCATGTTAAATTTGCTGAAGGTGTTAACATCATAGATATTTTTACACTTAAAAATGTCAAATTTTGTGCCAATAAAAGAGCATCTGTAGGACATTTTAATTCATTACTTTATTTTGAAGAAAAGTGCTGCTGAAAGTTATCATATACTCAGGGAAGCTTATGGTGAACATGCTCCATCTCAAGATACTTGTGAACGCTGGTTTAAATGCTTTAAAATTGATGATTTCGATGTGAATGAAAAAGTTTGAAGACCAACAATTACAAGCATTATTGGATGAAGATGCATGTCAAACTCAAAAGCAACTTGCAAAAAGATTAAATGTTGCTCAGCAAACAATTTCCGATTATTTACAAGCAATGGGAAAGATTTTAAAGGAAGGAAAATGGGTGCCACAGCAACTGAACAAAAGACAAAGGGAAAACCGAAAAGTCATCAGTAAAATGTTGCTTCAACGGCACAAAAGAAAGTCTTCTTTGCATCGAAATGTGACTGGTGGTGAAAAGTGGATTTATTTTGAGAATCCCAAATGCACAAAATCATGGATTGATTCAGGTGAACCATCAACATCGACTGCAAGGCCAAATCGCTTTGGAAAGAAGACAACGCTCTGTGTTTGGTGGGATCAGGAAGGTGGAATCTGGAGCTTCTAAAACCAGGTGAAACCATACTGACACTGATCGCTACTGACAACAAATAATTAATTTGAACCACGCTTTGATCATGAAACGACCAGAATGTGCCGGAAGACAAGTAATTTTTCTTCATGATAATGCACCATCAAAACCAGTTAAAGACATGTTAAAAAAAATCTTGCCTGGGAAGTATTAATCCACCACTGTATTCACCAGGTCTTGCTCCTTCAGATTACCACTTTCTGAGCAGCACTTCAACACATACAAAGAAGTGGAAAATTGGGTCTCTGAATGGTTTGCTTCAAAACAAGAAAAGTTCCATTGGGACAGTATCTACAAATTACCTATAGATTGGGGAAATGTTTAGCTTACAATGGACATTACTTTGAATAAAGGACTTTTGATGTTTCTCTTGAAATTATCATGTTTTCTTTTATTACGGTATCTGCATTATTAACCGGTACACCTAGTAAATAGCTGGTAGACATCTTAATACCATTTTTCAATAGCATTATTTTTGGTAATAAGATGTATTTATAATTGTTTGCCAATTTTTTTCTCATTAGCCTTAACCTTTCCCTTCAAGGTCTTACTTTGGAAAGTGTTACTGTAACTTATTTGGGTCTAGCTTTAAGAGGAAAATCACTTGCCTGGGGAAATATACTCGCCAAGTGGTGACCCTGACCTGTCATTACTGCCCTCTTTACTCACTGTGGAGTGTCCTGCATGAGGCAGTTGCTGCTCTGCCCTCCTTAGGGGATGTCTCTGAGACAGCATCACCTGGGGGAGGGGGATGTCATAGCAAAGTGAAGGCTATGGACCAGGTGTGCCTGTGCTTTAACCTAGTCCGTCACACCTGCATACTCTTCCCAGCTTTCACCCAGACAAAAATCTTGGCTAAGATGGGCCTCGGTGGCTAGCTTGCCTTATGGGCTGCTAGGTACAGGGAAGACCCAAGAAGGTTGGAGAGATTTAAAAACCCATGAAAGGGCCCAGATTAACAGAAGGACCAACTCATGAGGCCAGTTTATCCCGAGATTTTTAGGGCTTCCACAAATCAGTCACTTTCATGATCTCCTTTATTCCATACCTCAGGCTAAATCCCAACCCCAAGCGCAGTTAGCATAGCTTTCTGCTTTAGAGGCATTCTTTGGTCCCTCCCAGAATGAAGGTCAACACCTGCGTTCCCAGAGCTGGTGACCCCCACCTTTGCATCTGAACCAGAATGGACCAACTTCCACAGTGAAGTTCCAGGCAATATATTTTGGGATATTTACTCCATAACATTTACTCCTACATTTGACACCAGATTAGCTTCTGTAAGATGTCACCAACAAAAATAAAGTATTTTATTAGCATTCGACTCAATGTAACAAGGGTATTGTGTTCTTATGATATAGAAAGCATTGCTTTAGTCTCCAGTTTGCCTGCATATACCAGTGATGGGCAAATTCATTAGTCAACAGAGCCAAATATCCACAGTACAACGATTGAAATTTCTTTTGAGAGCCAAATTTTTTAAACTTAAACTTCTTCTAACGCCACTTCTTCAAAATAGACTCGCCCAGGTCGTGGTATTTTGTGGAAGAGCCACACTCAAGGGGCCAAAGAGCCGCCTGTGGCTCTTGAGCCGCAATTTGCCGACCACTGACCTATACCGAGGACCTAGTCAGGATTGCAGATTTACTTTGAGAAGGCACTTTACCTTTGGTTTACAAAAGAATCTATGCTTCCTATGTTACTGATAACATCCTACAGATAGGAGCAACAGAGAAAAACCTGTATTTGTCTTGCTAATGCTGTAATCCCGCAGCCTAGTGATTTGGGGGTAATATACCCTTCTGACTGGTTAGCTGACCATGTGCTCTTAGAGTTAGTCATTAAACTTTCTGTGCCTTAAGTTTTTTTTTTTCTTTATATATATTTTATTGATTTTTAACAGAGAGAAAGGGAGAGAGATAGAGAGCTAGAAACATCAATGAGAGAGAAACATCGACCAGCTGCCTCCTGCTCACCCCCACTGGGGATGTGCCCGCAACCAAGGTACATGCCCTTGACCGGAATCGAACCCGGGACCTTTCAGTCCACAGACCGACGCTCTACCACTGAGCCAAACCGGCTTCGGCTTACGTTTTCTTAAAATGAAATAATTATACCTGTCTCTACCAGTTTTAACAGAATATCTTGATGTTCAGTTAAATAATGTGAACGAATCTTGAGTTTCGAAGGGAAATGGTATAAACCTGAGTATCATTCCAGTTTTCCCTGTTCTGCAGGGGGCTCTACAGGATCATCAATGTAGGGAACTACTCAGGCCTTTTCACACAGGCCTTGATTACAACAGTGGTGCAAAGACCCATTGTTGGCAAAAGCTGATGGGAGGCAAATTGTTTCTATGAAGATGATCTCTGAGACAGCTCAGTAGGTCCTGGATAATTTTATCATGATTATTGCTGCTATTATTATTATTATTATTATTATTATTATTATTATTTTAATCCTCACCACAGGATATGTTCATTGGTTTTAGGAAGGAATGTGGAGGGCAGGGAGGGGAGGCATATCAATGTGGGAGAGAAACATTGATTGTTTGCCTCCATACGTGCCCCTACAGGGGACTGAAACTGCACCCTAAGTATGTGCTTTGACTAGGAATTGAACAACTGAGCCACCCAGACAGGGCTGCTATTATTATTATTATTATTATTATTATTATTATTATTATGTTTTAATGCTGTGGATAGAGACAGCGAATTGCTGGGCATACTGAAATGCCTTGAAATATATAATAGTTTCATCTCCTTGTAGGCATCAGGTTAGTCTGGGGTAGCATGGAACAGCTGTTACCTCCTGTGGGGCCTCTAAAACTTCTCACATTGTCCCTGGAACCAGATCCCACCCAAGTGGGCTGGTGGTCCCTGGGCTACGCTTCCTGGGGATCAGGACCAAGGTCCTGCGAGGATAGGGAGGAACTTCCTGTTCAGCCCAGAGGGAGCCCAAACGAAAACACAGCAGTTGGTTTTGTTTAAAACAGAGAACAAAGATGTCTTTGGCTTCCTGCAAATATAAGAGGGTAAAATGAAGTCATGCATCTTTCCCCCGCTGCCTAGGGTATGCAGAAACTCACCCAGCCTCAACTTGAAAATGATTCCCAAGCCAAGGAAAAGCCATTCAAATATACTCTAAGATTTCCTATCAACTCTCCGAACTCAAGTAAGAATTCTTTCACTTGTAAAACATTTGGTTTGACTAGTTTATTTCGTGTTTTCCCATGTCATTTGTTTAACATCTATAAAGTACAAAAACAATAGCTCAGTATTTTCAAATTTGTTGGTAAAGAATAAAGCATATACATATACAGTAGTTACATGATATAGAAGCTTTTTAAAGTTTTTAACTTAATGACATGGCAAATCGTTAAAGAGATTTACTTAGCCTGAAGAACGTGGGTTTTTTGGAAACACTCGTTGTTATAAAAAAGTGGAAGAGATGCATTTAATAGGGACAACAAAGAATGTTCACACTATAAAATATGGGACCTTTTATTATTTTCACTTAGGAACAGATGCTATTAAAAATATATCCCTGATTGAATCAGCTGCTGCGCTCTCTTCCAAATCATCACTGAAATGCTTGCTGAAGAAAATTGATGTAATAACAGGGGAGGAAGCAGAATATAATGTGTTAAAGGTCTGTATATCATATATTGCTCTTTCCAGATATAAAGTAGCCCTTACGGGTATAAAGTTATCATCAACAGGGACATGTTTTTTAAGAAGGCAGGAGTATACTTTTCAAAAACACCGAGCTGCTTAAATAAAAATGTAGGACACTTCCAAAAATTAAACCACTATTTTGTTGGATTCTTACGTTTGTGCATATAAGTTGCAGAAAAACGGGTTATTTGGTTTACAACTATTCACATTAGGAAGCAGACATCTCAGGACCCTTTCTTAATATGACTTCGACCTAAGTTGTACCCTGCTCAACCTGCTTGTCCAATCGGTGCCATTATCATAGGACTTAACATTTTAACTTACACAGAAGGCTTTAAAGTGCTGATAAGATGTATTTATTTTAGTTCAAGAGAGTAAAAGAATTTTGTTTTCCTTTTGGAAGTTTGTAAGTTCTGAATTTCCTATAAATCAGAACTTTCACAGGTGCTTCTACAGTATCACCATCGGGTTTGAATGTGGCGTGGTCTATGTATCAGCCCCGGCAAATGAAGTGTAATTACTATGACTTTATCGTTTTTTCAACAAGGCACGGTTTCCCTTGTTCTGTCTACATCTGCTCTTCCTCCTTTCCTCTTCTCCCCCACAGTGTGCTAATACATTTACTATACCAGTGTGTCCCAAAGCGTAACCTCGGATCAGCTTACCCATAGACTATGGAAGTAGTGGTGCCGGGTGAGACCTGGCCTGCTGTATTGTCAACAAGTCGCCCAGGTGACTCACAAGCACAGTGACTTTGAGAGCCACTGGTATTTTAATTAAAGGGGGATTCTGGTATCACATCTTAGTTCTCATGCTCTATTCTTTAAAATATTTAAAGCGTACAAATATTTCCATAAGTGCTTTACCTTCAAATAAATTACATAGCTCAAATAGCATTAAGTTTACTTTGAAAGTTGGTGTTTATATACAGGGTGGGGCAAAAGTAGGTTTACAGTTCATATGGAAAATAATACAATAATTAATAAGTAATAATATAAGAATAAACTCTATTTCATGTATGTACTCACAACTCTATAAACCTACTTTTACAACATCATGTATTGTTAAGTGAAAAAGCAAGGTACAGAAAGGAGTATGCTATTCTACCATTTACAGAATAAAAAAAGGGGCACATATAATGTATTGTCATATATATATATATTTTTTTCATACTTATATATGAAAGAATTAACAAAATATTAGCAATAATGATTACTGATACAGGAGGTAGAAAGTACAAAGTAAACTAGGTTTGGGGAGGGACTTCTCACTTTGTACATCTTGCTTTTTAAAAAAATCTTTATTGTTGCCGAAACCGGTTTGGCTCAGTGGATAGAGCACCGGCCTGCGGACTAAAAGGTCCTGGGTTCGATTCCAGTCAAGGGCATGTACCTTGGTTATGGGCACATCCCCAGTGGGGGGTGTGCAGGAGGCAGCTGATCAATGGTTCTCTCTCACTGATGTTTTTAACTCTCTATCCCTCTCTCTTTTTCTCTGTAAAAAATCAATAAAACATATTTTAAAAAATAATAAAAAAAATCTTTATTATTGAAAGTATTATATAAGTCCTCCCTTTTCTCCCATCTGCTTGATTTTTGATGTTTGAACTATTCAAAACTTGTATGTTTGTAAAGTTAAATATTTACGTTTAAATACTATTTTAAAACTGATGTGTAAATCATTAACAAAGGTTATTCTGGTAAAAGATCAAACAAATACAAGTATAGGAAGGGATTTGGAGAAACTTTCTATATGTTTGACATTTTGAAATATTGCCCTTCAGATCAACTGCAAGCTTTTTGTGTTCAACAAAACCACCCCGTCCTGGACTGAGAGGGGCCGGGGAGCTCTGAGACTCAATGATACAGCTGGCAGCGACCATGGGGTCTTCCAGTCAAGACTAAGTAAGGGATCCTCTGGGAAGGCAGATGCTATGTCTCAGGGTAAAATCTCCAATCCAGGTGCAGATCATTGTCTGGAGATGTGTCATAAAGTACGTCAAGAAATCAGGCTGTTGAAAACAAGGTTGTTTCCAATGTGCCATAGGAGCTTCCTGGTTAGAGTAGGCTCTTCTGTCAGAGGACACCGATTCCAGTTCTGGCTCCCCCACTGACTAACTGGTGTCCTTAGACAAGTTATTTAACCACTCTGCCTAGTGGTGTCTTTTTAAAAGGGGGATAATTGCCCCGGCCAGGTAGCTCAGCTGGTAAGACTGGTGTCCCCATACATCAAGGTTGCAGGTTTGATCCTTGGTCAAGGCACATAGAAGAAGCAACCAATGAATGAATAAGTGGAACAACCAATTGATATTTCTTGTTTTCTTGTTCTCTCTCTCTCCCTCCCTCTCCCTCTCTCCTTCTCTCTCCCTCTTTCTCTCTCTCAAAATCAATAAATGAAAATGTAATAGTCCATAACTTGATTGTGAGAATTCAGTGAGATAATGCATGTAAAGTACCCATGAAGGAGCCCACCACATACCTAAATTGCAATCCATTATTATTTAAAGGAATATGATACAAATTATTTAAAAAGTGAAAATAGTTTTCTTAAAAAAAGAATATTTGCCCTAAAATTTACAATGCCATTCATAGCATGGTGTGTGGGTTGGGATGAAGGGTCAGTATCCGAGGAAATAAAGGTGTGTGGTTATTGAATCCTGGAGACAGAGTGATGGTTGGAATCTGGAGTCAGTCACACTGACAGACTCAGGAGGGTTTTGGCATCTGAGAGGCACACTGGTCCTCATTCAGAGGCCCAGACTTAAAGTGAGCCCACACGGAGATGTGTGTAGGGGGGACAGGTTTGGTTGACTGGTTGATACTAGCCAGTAAGAGCTGTGGAGGAGCCCACAGATTGAAGTTGGATCTAAGTGTATGCATGTTTGTTGAGTTTCAGATATCAAGCTCAACAAATGGGTAAGGAATAGAATTCAGACTAAGAGAATAGAAACAGTGTCTTCAGTTCTGTAATTGGCAAACAGGTTTCTAAGTATTATTCCCAAAGCAGGTGCTGGTTGTTTTTCTACTTTGGTTTCATTTCACTCCTTCCACCGCCTGCCAAAAGAACAACAAAACAATCTTTTTTTTAAAAAAAGAATACAGGACATACAAGTTCATTATAGAAGACAGAAAATATGGGTCAACAGAAAGAAAGAATATCACTAATAGGTCTGTCTTTCTGTGATAGCTTCTGTTTACAATGCATATTCTTCTAGACTTTGTTCCTATCTACATAAATGTATACATATATTGAAAAAGGTGTGTTTCATGGTGTTTATATTGCTTTGCAACTGGATTTCTTCTTGTTTACATACTATATACCATGATCACTTTTCTACGTCAATAATTCTCTTTTCAGTCTTTTTCAAAAAACATATATATATATATATATATATATATATATATATATATATATATATATATTTCAGAGAGGAAGGAGAGGAAAGGAGATAGAAACATTGATGAAAGAGAATGATGATGAGAGAGAATGATTGAGAGAGAATCTTTGATTGGCTACCTCTTGCATGCTCCACTGAGAATGGAGTCTGCAACCTGGGCAGGTGAATCAAACTGTGACTTCCTGGTTCACAGGTCCAAGCTCAATCACCGAGCCACGCCATCTGGGCTCTTAAGTTCATAATACCTTGAATAGTTGAGCCCATCATTTATTTAACTCATTCTATTTTTTAATTTCATTTCAGTTTTCTCTATTTTAAACAATTTTGGGGTAAATTCTTCAGAACACTAGGTCCTCAAAGGAGTTCTAAAATTTTAATCATTTTTAATATTATAGTAAAAATATATAATTCCAGCATTTTAACAAAAAAAAATTCTTTAACATAATAAAGTTCAATTTGAAAACCAGGTTATAAACTTAATATGAAAATACAATCTGAAAAATTATTATAAGATTTACTTTGCTTTCAACTTGGGGAATTCCCCTGGAAATCAACTCTTCTGTGGTCTGATGTATTCACCTTCCTGTTTTAGTTATGCGCAATCAAGGGAGCCTGAGGCTGATTCTCAATAGCAAACTCTGGACTCAAATGGAGATTCAAAGAGCAAACCACCGAAATTTACGAATAACAGCTACTGATTTAGAAGACTATAGCATCAAAGTGTTTTTAATTCAGGTAAGTAATAAAGTTTAATGTTAGAGGATTACCCACCCTACTGTTTTTATAGATCTCTGCAATTACTCATTTGTGTTGTATGTGTTTTTCCATTTTATTTTATTTTATTTTATTTTATTTACTTACTTATTTTTAAACATATTTTATTGATTTTTTAACAGAGAGGAAGGGAGAGGGATAGAGGGATAAAGAGTTAGAAACATCAATGAGAGAGAAACATCCATCAGTTGCCTCCTGCACATTCCCTACTGGGGATGTGCCTGCAACCAAGGTACATGCCCTTGACCAGAAACGAATCTGGGACCCTTTAGTTCGCAGGCCAATGCTCTATCCACTGAGCCAAACCAGTTAGGGCTTTTTCCCATTTTGTGTAACCTGTACCATTGGCAAAAAAATCAGCCGTTCACTCTGGTTGTTTACAGTCTAATTTAAGACCTACATTTTACATGGAATTTAGAAATTAACACATAAATCTAGAGTAATCAACTGGTAGCTGTCCCAAGATATTTTTATTGATATAAGCTATTGAACCTCTATATTTTTCTTTACCATTGAAATTACCTCAACAATCTTACTAAGTTACAAAGGGACTATTGTCAAGAAGCTAGCAAAATCCACAGCCTGATGCTCATAGTGAATGCTGAAATGGAGAAGGCTTTGAGATCACAGCAAAGGAATAGGGAGAAATGGAAAAACACAGGGCTAGCGAGTTAGCCATTCCAACAGCAAATTCCAGCTCTGGACATGAGTCAGTCTCCAAGGTAACAGGATGGAGCACAGCTTCAGCTCTTTTCTTGCAAAAGGAATGCGTGACCTTAACTAGAAGATTTCCAGGCACAAGAGAGAGAGAGCTGGCAGGAATCAGGCCAGAAAAAAGGCTGGGTCTCCCTCTGGGCTGGGACCCAGGAGAAAGCTGAGGACCCAGTGACTCAGGCAGAAGCAGCAGTACAAGTGGCTTGGCTTCCACAGACCAATGGAAGAAACGTTGGCAAGTGACCATTGGTGAAAAACCAAAGGTTTTTTTTAATGAACAGTTAGTACAATGTTAGGCGATAGTGATGTGGAGTGCTAAGATGTAGAGTAAATGATGCCCAGCCCTGTTCACATGGAGGGAGATGCCACTCTGCCAGGCCCGGTCACGGCTTTGAATGCTCCAAGCAGCCGGCCTGAGACTGACAACTAGGATTGGATTCTGCTGCTCAGCACTGAGCTCATGCTGTCTTTTCAAATCGTAGGATATACATTTTAGAGATAAACAAACAAAATGCAAGTAAAAATCCCTCCAAATTCCACTCCCAGAAATGGTCACTATTAATACTTGGTTTGGTTTTACCCTGTATTTTAATATATAAACATATATACACACATATATAATACACTAGAGGCCTGAAGCACAAAATTTGTGCAAGAGGCTCGGCCCTCGCAGCCCCTCACAGCCCTGGCTTCGTCCAGACAGTCATTCTGCTGTTTGGTCTAATTAGCATATTAGCTCTTTATCATATAGGATATGTGCCATACTGTACATACTGTACGACCGACCTTCAGGCAAGTTATCTAGCCTCCCTTAACCTGATTTTACTCACCTGATAAATGAAGATAATAATAATATACTTCATAAAATGGGTGAGATTAGATAGCTAATATTTGATTGTAAAATATATACATATAACCTTCTTTTCACTTATCAATGAAAATGAGTGTTTTTGTGACATTAAATAGTTCATTCTTCAAAAATTATTTTAACAGGCGAAAAGAATTCTATTGTATTATATTATGCATCCTAATTTATTCCATTAATTCTACTTTGTTAAATACTTAGGTAATTTATTATAGGTTTCATTATTATAAACTAGAGGCCTGGTGCATTTCATGCACAGGTGGGGGTCCCTCAGCCTGCTCGGCAATTGGGCTAATTGGGGCCATCTCCCCCAGTCCAGGGGGAGGGGCTATGGGAGGTTGGTCGGCCACAGGAGGTTGGCTGTGGTAGCACACTCATTACCAGGGGGCCAGCTCTTACATTAAGCATCTGCCCCTTGGTGGTCAGTGTATGTCATAGCTACAAATCTTAACGGTTGCTTAAGCTTTTATATACAAAGATTTCTTTAAAAAAAAATAAAAAAAATATATATATATATATATATATATATATATAAAATATATATGTAAAAAATCAATTATATATATATATATATATATATATATATATATATATATATATATATATATATATTATTGATTTTTTACAGAGAGGAAGGGAGAGGGATAGAGCTAGAAAGTGATTATTGATGAGAGAGAAACATCGACCAGCTGCCTCCTGCATACCTCCCACCGGGGATGTGCCCGCAACCAAGGTACATGCCCTTGACTGGAATCGAACCTTTCAGTCCGAAGGCCGACACTCTATCCACTGAGCCAAACCTGTTTGGCTACATAGATTCTTTAAGGAGGCTGCAGGAAACTGTATATACAGATTCTTTAAGGAGGCTGCAGGAAACTGTATATACATGTTAATTTTCTTGGGAACAAGTTTTGACTTGTGTTGACAAATTTCTCTCCAGAAAGACTGAACAGTTTTCATTCTCACCAGCATTTTTTATGGTACTTCCTCAGAGTTATAATTTTTTTAAACATTGCAAATTTGTTATTCAAAAATATATCATGTTGTTTTATTTTTAACTTTGGAATTTCTTAAATGAAAACATCTGAATGAATTTGTCCAAGGAAATAGATATATTGGCTAGTGAAAGTCATTACGAATTTAATGTAAGAATGTCAAGGAAGCAGAATAGCATTTATATTTCAATTACAAATACTCTCAATATTTATTATTAATTAGCTTACTAAAGAAAATTACACCTTTGCACATGATCTAAAACAATTAAAGTAGTCAAGTTAACAAATATTTAACAACTACTCTATCAAGTACAATATGAGAACCAACAATATTTTATTGCATTTATATTTAAATTTTTCCACCCAAAAGTATTTAAGGCAACTTAAATACATGCATATGAAAAAAAATACTTTAAAACCCTTCTCCCAAGAGTTGGCATATAGTTGGTTCAACCCTCATTTCTGAGTTTTAAAATGTTTGGTAACTGTCTGAAAGGTTAGTAAAGAGAAAAAAACGTCCCAGATTTTCTTTGAAATTGTGAAAAGATACAAATATATAAACTACTGTCATGTTGCCTTAAAGAACACTGAGTTAGATGACAAAAACCTGGGATTCAAGTGCCAGACAGTTTGTCAACTAGCTGTGTTGACAAGTCATTGCACCTTTCTGAGCTGTCCTCTCCTCACCTGTCAAAGGGAGAGGGGAGTGAGAGTATGTTGAACACCTGAGCTAAATAACCACAGTTTTATTGTAAAAAATGGGGAACAACAGAATAACAATAACTGTTATACAAATGGTATTGTTACTCTCCTTTTGACCTTTATTGCAGCCATAAAAAGAGCACAGAAAAGTACTGAGAACAAGTGCTTCTGAAGGGTTTTGGGAACAATACATAGACTGCTCTAGTGAGCTCTGCTCCTCCACAGAGCTCTGCGGCTCGCAGGGGGTGTCCACGCACAGTGTGTAAAGGAATGAAGTCTCCCCTCGTGCCCCCACCCCCAATTCTACGATTTCCTACAGGGTAAAATATTGGAGGAAGGATGGTCTTCACAAAGTTAACTTCAAATAGAAATTTCCAGCCACAAAATATCATCCACTCCATTTAAAATGCACAAACTGGGCCTCTTACAAAACTCTCTGCCTTAGGATTCAGTTTGGTTCAAGATAAATGGACTTTTTGCCCATTAGTGTTTATAGGGTTGTTTACATTCTAGATTTATGCCAGGTAGTTCCTTCCCTGTTAACAGTGAAAGATTAAAAATCCTTAAAATGTGTTCTGTTCTTAACCCCGGAATTTCCCCCCTACAGGCCAGTGCCAAAGACACAGAATCTCTGTTTGCAGCCATACATCACCGTCTTGTTGCTCTTCGAAGCTTTGAGAACCAGAAAGATGTCAGTCAAGCTGAGAGCCAGGCAGAAGCAGCCCTCCCACAACTAAACTGTGACAGCTGTGACGAGGAAGAGGATGGTTTTACTCAAGGCACTAAAAATAGATCAGGTAAAGGACTTTCCTTCTGGTAGGTCAGTGGTTTGAGAAAGAAACATCAAGCACCATCCTAATGTATGAACTGATTTTTAAAAAGTGGAACTTACTGATTCGTTTACAGTGGGTCAGGATGAGAGCCCTTGCTGTTTGGACCAGGAGTGGGTTTGAAAATCTGTCTTCTAAATGGGCCTTCATTGGGATTTTACCCAACCCAGCCTCATCATGATGCTGCCTATCATCCTATCTAATAAGAGAAATATGCAAATTGACACTACCTCTGCTACACCCACAAGCCATGTCCACCAGCCAATCAGGAGCGAGTATGCAGATTAACCAAACAAATAAGGCAGCAGCCATGGAGCTAGAGCAAGCAGGAGGCTTGGGTTGCTCCCAGCGATGGAGGAAGCCAAGCTTCCCACCCATGCTGGCCAGCCCTGGTCTCTGCTCAAGGCTACAAAGTTTCAATTATGTGGCCAGCCTGCAAATAGTCAACAGCTCCTCACCCAGGCTGGACAGGCACCCCAGCGGGGACCCCCACGCTGAAAGAGGTGTGACCAGTCTGAAAACAGCCCTCAGCCCCTCACCCAGGCTAACCATACCCCCATGGCCCGATCCCTGTAAATGGGCAGTCGAACATCCCTCAAGGAGTCCCAGATTGGAGAGGGTACAGGCTGGGCTGAGGGACACTCTCCCCCTGCCCCCATGCACGAATTTCATGCACCGGGCCTCTAGTTGTATAATATAATATTTTAAATTTATGTCATAGATCCTTCTGGGTGGACCCACCGACAGTCAGTTGTCTGTTCATGAGTGCCACCTACCATAACATGATGACATCTACACAAAGATTGGTCATCAATGGAAAATCGAAGTCAGTGGTCAGTAAACTCATTAGTCAACAGAGCCAAATATCCACAGTACAACCATTGAAATTTCTTTTGAGAGCCAAATTTTTTAAACTTAAACTTCTTCTAATGTCACTTCTTCAAAATAGACTCATTTAGGCAGTGGTATTTTGTGGAAGAGCCACACTGAAGGGGCCAAAGAGCCGCATGTGGCTCTCGAGCCACAGTTTGCCAACCACTGTACTAAGCCATCCTAACTAAATGAGAAGATCCTATTCATCCCTTGAAGAGTTTTAATAGAGAAGTTCATGAAATATAATTTGTTGCAATTCAAGTTTTTCTCTTATATAGTTTGATAATTCTGAGGTTTTACATTTTGATTATTGTGGAAAAATGACAGAATTTAAGAAATACATGGACTTTAGAAGTTCACAATTTGTCATTTTTTAATAAGTTAACTTAGAATAGAATTTGATAACTAATTTGGACTATTCATCACATTGATGGATATAATAGTTAAAATGATAAATTGCTGGATTTTATAAGTAGCTAAGTAAAATCTTTATTTTTTTCAGTCATGCATTGTGTGGCCATAAAACAAATATTTTATAATATTTCCAGTCATTTCTTTGAAAACCACTCTAACTGCATAAGATTTCATTAAAACATGTTTTTCTTCTGAGACACGTGTATTTTCATTTAGCCTTTGGGTTTCCTAATACTGTAAGATTATGTACTCATGTATTCCTTTAAAGAGAGTATTTGTTCTTAGACGCATATCCACTGTATCTTGTATATTGACTGACAGTCAGCTTCCAATAGTTGTTGAAGAAATGTATTAAATACATTACCTATGTATCAAAAAAGTAGGTATACAAAAACAAATAATTTAACTTGTCCTTTGCTTTATTTATATAATAAATTGTCATTAATACTTGAATAGGTGTGGCTAAATAGAGACCTTTTTAAAACAAATACTGTATATCACATATAGCCAAATGAAATTTTCTTAAAAACTCAACAGTAAAAACACACACACACACACACACACACACAAAAAAAAAAAAAAAAAAAAAAAAAAAAAAAACCAACTCAACAGTAATTTCAACAATCATGCCAGCGAGTTTTGATGTCCCTCTTTAGATTTTTGTTTCAGAGACACTTAGCGCGTTACACCAGAAAATTAGGCTCAATACTTAGAGCTGTATTTCCTTTTCCAATCCAATTTGATCATTCTTTGGCTTAAAAATGACTTTTGATTGTGACCCCTAACAATTCCCTTGTTGGCGGCATCTTCGTCTGCTCCGTCTACCGTAACAAAACACCACACACGGGTCGGCTTAACCAACAGAACTTGGTTATTCCTCACAGTTCTGTAGGCTGGCCCGGGGGTTCATTCTGAGGCTCTTCTCCAGGTTTATGGGGGCCACCCTCTCACTGTGTGCCCCAGTGATCTCTTCTGTGGAGCATGGCAGAGAGAGAGGGAAAGCTGGGGTCTCTCTATAATCTCATCAGACCAGGCCCCCCCCCGGCCCCCCCCTTCCCCCCCCGCCATGCTCTCATCTAACCCTAATTACCTCCCAGAGCCCCATTTCCAAATACATCATGTTGGGAGGTGGAAGGGGTAGAGCTTCAACATATACATTTTGTGAGAACATAAACATTCAGTGTATCTATAACAAGGGAGTAAGAGTTACAATTCCAAAATGATTGCAGTACATGTGTTGATATTTGAAAACTATGAAATTGGAGGAGTTATTGTTTTGCCTAATAAAGAACTGGTGTATAATAGTTTTCAAAAATTAGAAGTTTACCAGGACTTTTTAATTTTTTGCCAATTTAGTGGACATAAAAAGCTATTTCATTATTACCTTAATTTGTATTTTTCTAATTTTTAATAAGGTTCAACATCTTTCAGATATCTATTCCCTGCTTGTGTTTCTTACAAGAAATTCCTGTTCATAATCTTTGCAAAGCTAAGCATATCATTTTCTCCATTTTCTCAGCTTCCTAGCACATATGGGGGGTGGAAGCTGAGTTCCTAAGCATGGATGTAATACTTCCGATGTCTTTTTCCCTGTCTACCTCTCTCGCCTCACCTTCCACTGTTCCTGTCTCCTCCTCTAGGGACTCAGAGTTGCTATTTCATTGCTCCACACCTTTGTGGAATTCCTTTCTCACCCTTGCTCATTCTAGCAAATACTTTCCATTCTTTAAGAGTTGGCTGAGGACATTTCCAGAAAGCTTTCCCTAACTCCTCTTAGGCTAAGTGAAGACCTTCCAGATTCTTATCCAATTCTGTGTATAAACTTTATGCTCCTTTTTTTTTGGGGGGGGGGGGGAGAGAGAGTGAGATACCTTTTATTTACCATTTTATTTACTCTAGTAGGGTGCCTGGCCCATAGCAGGTGGTCAAATATAATTTGATCTCCACTGACATGTGTTGTCTTTGTAAGTTTCAACAGAAAGTTAGAAAAAAGGATCTGAAGCTCATGAGGCAGTCTGCACTAAAGATACTGGTAGTAGCTAAAGTCATATAAGGGGAATGGGGATTAATATTTGCCAAGTGTATACTTTATAATGGGCACATGTTTAGGCATTTGAACTTATATTTACAACTTGACAAGGTAGCTAATATCCTATATAATAAAAGCCTAATATGCTAAGTGTCTAGTTGTCCAATCATCTGTTCAACCAATCAATGTATAATATGCTAATGACATGCTAAGGACACTCAACTGCTCACTATGATGTGCACTGACCACCAGGGGACAGACACTCCAACTGGTAGGTTAGATTGTTGTTGGGGTCCAGCTGATAAGGACTGAGTGAGATGGGCCAGAGCCCTCCCTCTGTCCCTCCCTGGCTGGCCAACCTCCAATGTCCCTCCCCAACCTGATCCTGCGGCATGGCCTGCACTCTCTTGCAATCTGGGACCCCTCAGGGGATGTTGGAGAGCCAGTTTTGGCCAGATCCTGCAGGCCAGGCCAAAGGACCCCACTGATGCATGAATTCATGCACTGGGCCTCTAGTATTTGATAAATGAAAAAGTAGAATTAGAAAGGTTACAGAACTAGTCCCAGGTTGACAAAGCTAATAAATGGTGAATTTGGGGTTTGAACCAAGGTCTTTTTAAATCCAAAGTCCAAGCTCTTTTCATTACACAATACTGGATAAACTCATGCAGAAGAATGCAGAGAGAGAGAAGGGAAGGGATGGATAGATCCTGAAGACAAGTTTAGGAAGAACCAAAAAAAGGGGACAGAGAGATGGGAGGAATACTGCTGTCTTCTATAGGGACACAGAGGATCAGAGAGGGGGCCAGAGACCGGTTTGCTGGAAGCCAAAATAAAAAATTTCAAGAGTAAACGATGAGCATTTCAAATGCTGCATGAAGATCAAGTCATTTCAGGGCTGGAAAAAATATCAAGATGTTATAGATATGAACATGCTTAAATAATAAAGAGGAAAATCCAGTAGAGGGAGAATTTGAGGGGTTAGGAGGGATGGATCCAAGAATACCAGAGAACAAAGGACATCCTGAGAAGATGTCAATGTGGGTAAGTTTGTATGTGGGAATGGGGAGACCCAAATTTTTGAGTTCTTATCTGTGAAACGGGAAGGAAAGAGGTCTGAAATTTCACATGTACAAGACCATAGCCTTGGATCCCAAACTGGTTCTGTGGATTCATTTCTCAGTCAAGTGGATCACTGAAACATCACTATCCGTGTAAGCTTCAAACCCCTGTTATCTGACTTCTTCCTTTTCTTCTTTCCCAATACCTAATGAGTTACAGAATGTTAGAACAGCAACAATTAGAAAAGACCTTGAGGCTGTTAAGTTATACCAATCTACAGAAGTGGGAAGCTATGCTTAAGTTTCTTCTGTAGAATGCTATTAGCACCTGCTGTAAGGCAAAGTTCCTGGCCAGAGGGATCAGCAACTACTAAAAGCAGACATCTACCAGACTCCATGGTGTATCTTCTAGTTTAATATTGTAGAGGGCCGTCTGGGAAGGCACATGGGCATTTTCCTTTAAATTGTCAGCTGAGTCTGAGACAACTGGCAGAGCCCAGGCTCCGATACACATTTTCCCAAGATAGCGGAAAGTGTAATCAGCTTGGCCTTCCTATCAAGCCCAGGTGTCGGCAGGGGCGGGACTAGATATGTAAATCCAAACAAGCAACAGGAATGCTAGTGCCTACTCAAGAATGCAAATGAGCTCTTTTGATCCTAAGTTTTGGTGTTACTTCCTGGTATTGGGGGTATAAAATAAATGCGCCGGGAGGGGTCTTCATTGTCTTCCTGCCTCTTCCCACCTAGCTCCCAGCTTTATGAATCTATTTCTGCCTCTGTCTCTTTCTTTTTTTAATTTCTTAATCCCCAGCTCCTCCACTCATCAAGCTGACTGTTTCCTTTTCTGTGATGGAGATGGACGTGGGAAAGAGAGAAACACCCCCCACATAATAGACTACCTGCCACTCAGTAGGCACCCAGTCAATATCCAGCGAACCCATGAATGAATGTTGGAGGTAGGTGCTAGGTGAAAAGTGAGAGTCACAGATTCACAATCAAGTTGGGCTTGACAGAACCATGGTATCACTGCAGTCCAGCTCCCCCGTTTACAGGTGGGGAATCGGAGCCAGGAAAGATGACAGGTGGGGCATTGGGAGCCAGGAGAGGTGATGTAACCTGCCCAAAGTCCAAACGCCAGTTACTGATAGCGCTAGAACTACAGAGGATCAGAGAGGAGGTCAGAGCAAGTGGACCTAAGGAGCAGGATGGGAAAACACTAGTGTGTGCGCTGCCATTTGAGAAAAACAGGAGCATTTTCTCCCATTTCTCTTACTACTTTCCCAGCCCAGGTCCACCCGAAACTGTTGCCAACAGCACCCAAGTCTCCCCTCTTCCTCCTGCCCTCCGATGTGCTCAACATTGCAAAGCCAGATCGATAGTCATCAAACATTGCTTTCAGGACCCACTTGGCAGTTAAAAGCCTTCAAAGGCTAACCACTACCTATTCATAGAATAAAGTCCAAGTTACTAACATTCTCAACCCTTCGGTCTTGTCCTACTTTTTCAACCTTATCTGGAAATGCTGCATTTGGCCAGACTACTCCACCCATGAACTAACTTTTTCAAAGGCTACCCACCGCTGTCTTCCTTTGAGCTAAGTTTTTTGTTTGGTGGTCAGCAGGGCTGTGACAGAGCCCTAGCTTAGATGGGCTCAACGCTCGGCTGATGCTCTCTTTCAATTCTGAACCAATTCTAAAAAAGGGGCGTTGCATTTTCCTTTTGCACTAGGCCCTACAAATTATGCAGCTGGTCCTGGGAAGGTCTCATCAGGCCCTGGACCAGCCTTGTAAATATCAGGCATGCAACAAGCGTTGGTTGAATGAATAAAAATAAGTCTAGTCCTATGAGGAATAAGGAACAGGTCTACATTTATGTGATTAAAAAAAATAAATTGATTTTAGGGAGAGGGAGAGAAATATCCACGTGAGAAACATCCATAGGCTGCTTCCTGCAGGCACCCCACTGGGGTTCGAGCCTGGAACCTGGATCTGTGCCCTGACCAGGTATCCAACCGTACCTCTTGATGCATGGGACCAACCTCAACCCACTGAGCCACACCGGGCCAGGGCTGTGGCCTAGCCTTACATGCAATTATGAAAAGGGACAGAACCGCTGCAAGATGCCCACCACAAGCCTTCCCAGCAGCCCTTCAAACACCAGCCTGCTGCCCAGGCGGGGTGGCCTACGACCGGTTCCAGCTGGATTCTTCAGGGCAGCTCCAACGCCAAAGGGAATCCCAGCCCTCCCCTGGCCGCAGCCAATCCCCGCAGCTCCTCGTGCGCAGCGCGTTCCGATTGGCTGAGAGAGTTGGCAGGGGCCTAATTGGCTGAGAGAGTTGGCTGGGGCCTGATTGGCCGAGAGAGTTGGCCGGGCGGAGAGCGCCCGCAGGAAAGGGGGCGGGGCGAGAAGCGGCCCGCGGGCGGCCAGGCGGCGTCTGCGCAGGCGCGGGCGGAGTCGCCACCACAAACAAACAAAACCCGCCCCCCGGGCGCCGCGGCTCGGCCCGCCCCCTTTCCCGCGCGTGGGCGCCGCCCCTGCCAATCGCCGCTGCGCCCGCCCCGCCGACGTCCGGCGCGTCCCCCTCCGCGGGCCGCAGGCCGCACTTAACCTCTGGCCGCCGGCGCCCAGCACGGCCGGGGCGCAGCGGCCAGGCGGCGCGCGGCGGACCGGCGGCGGACGATGACGTGCTACCGGGGCTTCCTGCTGGGCGGCTGCCGGCGCGTGGCGGGCGGGCGGCCGGCGCTGCGGGCTCCGGGCGCGGGCGCGGGCGGCCGGCGGCGCCTGGGGCAGGGGCCGGCGGGCGAGCTGGCGGGCTGCGGCCGGCGCCCCGACGGCGGCTTCCGGCCGTCCCGGGTGGTGGTGGTGGCCAAGACCACCCGCTACGAGTTCGAGCAGCAGCGGTACCGCTACGCCGAGCTGTCGGAGGAGGACCTCAAGCACCTGGTGGGTCCCGCCGGCCGGCCCGCTCCCCGCCCAGGCGCCCGGGCGCCGAGCCCGCGCCGCTCGCGCCCCCACTCGCCCTGGGTTCGCTCGTGGGGAGCCCCCCTGTCTCCGGTGGGAGGGGGGTCCCGGTTCGTGCAGAGACCCCACGCGCGGGACGGCCCAGGGAGCCTGCGCTGGGGCCGAGGGGCGCCCGCAGGGGGGGTTTCAGGGGTTCATTTGCACGGCCCACCGCACCCCTTCGTGGGAGCAGCAGCCCCGGGGGCCTGGCGGGGGCCTGAGCTCCGGCCGCTCTGCCGACCCCCTCCCCCCCCCCCCGGCCTCCCCCGGGGGAGCGGGCCCGGCCGCCGGAGGGAGGCGCCGCGGACACACCCCCTGGGCTCGGCGGGCGCCCCGCGCTCAGGCCGGTCCGGGAGCCCCTCCCCGCCGCAGCGGTGGGCAGCCGGGCTCCTGCATTTGTCTTCCGGGCACACGTGTCCGCTGCCGGGAGCGCGGGAGGGAAGGGACCATGGCTGTACGGTAGTGAGCAGAGAGGTCAGGGCAGAGGGCGGCAGACCTGCCGTGCTGGCCCCCCACCACACGGCGGGCCTCCAGAGGCTGTGTCTGGGGTGGGCATGCATTGGTCTGTGTGCAGGGTGAAGGGTGGGCATGCATTGGTCTGTGTGCAGGGTGAATAACCCACCGAGGGAGGACCCTGCACACGTGCGCTCCTTTCGGAACGTGTGGCCCCGGGCTCCCCTGCGCCCGTTTTAGGGAAAGGGGAGTGAGCATGCGTCCGTGAACAGTTTGCCTGCAGACATCTCCATTGCAACTCTCTTAACTGTTGACACTGCAGCGAAGGGCTTTGGGATGAATGGCCTGTCACCCTCATTAGGATTCTGTGCAAGAGGAGACGGCCCGTTCTGAACCTTCAGCAATTTTTTTGGTAATATTTTGTGGAGGTGTCCAAATAAAGTTGTAAGTTAAGCCTTCTAAGCAAAGGCTTAAGTGCTGCGTGCACGCTCAGCAGTCAGGATCCGGACTCTTGGATGAGCTCCCTGAAGAGGGGCTGCGTTCCTCTGCCGGAGTGCGGGTGCAGATTGCGTTTTCTCTCCTCTCCGTGAGGGGCTGAATGGAAAACAGTTGCAGTTAATGGAAAACAGTAGCAATCGGTAGAAACAGTTGCCTCCTCTAAAAGAGGTGATCAGCAAACCGGTGGAGCAGGAGGTTGGAGTTAAGTTGGTGTTAGGGTGTGAGGCAGGGAATACCATCAGAGGCAGGTGCTTCTGTTTTGGGAAAAGGGTATGTCCCCTGGCAGTACTCCGAATTTCACCAGATCTACGGCTTAGAAATGTGAAAACGCCCGAAGAACACCCATAAGTATGTTCTCATACAACTTGGTGGAAACCTCCCACAACAATTTAAAGTAGTATACGTGCCCTAGCCGGTTTGGCTCAGTGGAGGATCCCAGGTTTGATTCCGGTTGTGGGCTTGATCCCCAGTAAGGGGGTGTGCAGGAGGCCGCTGATTGATGATTCTTTCTCATCATTGATGTTTCTCCCTCTCCCTCTCTGAAATAAAGGAATATATTTAAAAAATAAAGTAAAATAGTACACTTGATTGGGATGTTCTGAGTGTGGGGTTGAGGGTTAGGAGTGGAGTAATCAGGCCTAGGTTTTGTGATTAACTTCCTTCTGATGAGTCTTTTGAACTTAGCCTGGCCCCCTGGGTGGAAAGTACTTTCTGTGTAGTGCTGGCAGTTTTCAAAGTGCTGGTACCTGAGTCAGCATGTGAAATAATAGGGTTGGACTAGATTGCCCCCAAGACCCTAAAAAGACCGGCATGTTGAACCTGGTTAGCTTTCCAAGGCCTCAAGAAAGGGGGTGGCATCCGAATTAGATTAATTATTGGACCTCTGACCTAGATTGCCACTTACCGGAACTTTTTTAAATGTAGGCAAATAGGTAAAATCAAACTGCCTAGTGTCCCCACACGGTATCCGGAGAGAAATCTCTAATAGGTAAATATTTGTCTACCACTGGGTAATGCTGTTTGGAATAAGAAAACTTTGAAGTAGAACTTGTGGACTATTGAACACAGTTTTGAAATAGTTGTTTTTATTTCAGTGAAGTATTATTGGGCTAGTTTTCCCATTTCTACGAAGGCCATTATTCAGAATGGACTAGCATTAGGTGGGCCCCAGACCAGAGGTCAGGAGGAAGCCACAGAATACTAGACGGGGTGAAGTTGTTCTGAAATGGGATTCTGTATTAGGAATGGGAAAATGATTAATATGTTTTGCTATTTTGTTGGGGGTAAAAGGTATAAGGTCATGTGAATTGGGAATAAAAGAAAGTAGCCAAGTGCTTAGTTGAGTCTTTGAGCACCGTGGCTGCTGTCTGTAGTGTCATGGTAACCGGGATTTGTATCAGAGGCTTCTCTCTTTATGGTGCTGGTGGTTTTGTTGCAAATAGATCTCAGTTAGGTTACTTAGGTTACCTGTAAAAATGCAAAGGGAAGATGAGGGTGGAACACCAGTACAGTTTTATATCTGGAAGCCTCATGGTTTTCTAACTTTGTAGAGACATAAGCATCTAGAGGAAATACTGTTTAGTTAATATAGCATGCAGAAAATAGGTTTACATCCTTCAAATTTTATCAGTGACTCTTTCATACTGGTTACATTGCTTAATTTTTAAGTCTTGCTTTTCCTTTCCCCTAACTGATCAATGACTTTTCCTGTGAGTTGAGGATTTCTAGTGAAGGATTTTCTCTCTACTGGCTAATGACCTTGCAAGGTTTAATTAAACTATTATTATAATTTACATCATGAGATGTAACTGTTAGCAAATGTGGAACTTTTAGTAACAGAGTCCCACAAATTAGACCTTTAGATGAATCAAAGCTGATTGGAAAGGATTTTGGCATCATAAACATATCTTACTGGTCAAAAAAAGAAGGTTTTATTGAAAAATATTTTGATCTATATCAAATAAGAAATGAGCAGTTTCCACTCTCCTCTCCCCCAACTGCAGGTGTTAATCCTAGATGCAACCCCCTTTAATGGTTCTCAGAGTGTTAAAATATATTTTCAAAATGGGATAGATAATTGCATTTGGCAGCCCCTCTATTATAGGATTAAACTGTTCCTAGATATTGTCTGGTTAATAGGTTTGGGACATGTAGTGCCTTGGATTTTGTTTGCCTTACTCTTTTCTGAAAACAATGGTGTAGCATAGGTTTTGTTGCAATTAGACCTCATTGGGCACATAATACTTTTGCCACAGGGTGTGCAGTGAGTATAGGTATGCAATATGTGTATTTGTCAAGTTAAGAATGTGATCTGGAATACTGCCAGAGCCTCTAACGGAAACCCCGCTCCTCTCAATCTCCCGGACTCAGGCACCACGTGATCTATCTGCCATGAACATCTGGCCTCTTCACTCTGCTTAGAACTCCAAAGCTCCCACACCCTGGAGTCAGCTAGGGACTTTGCTAAAGTGAAGATGCCTGGACCTTAGTCTCCCCAGCCCCTCCACATTCTGACTTACTTTGTGGAGGGCTCCCAGACTCTGCCTCTCTGAACCTCACCCTGAAAGCTGCCGACTCAGCATTTTAAAAACTCGCTCTCTGGGATCACACTTGGAGAAACTGCTATAGATAAACCTTCGTGATCTGTGATCATTAGTGTGCCCAGCAAGTCCCTTCCAGAAGTGACTCCTGTCTGTCTGTTAAACTTCATTTCTGATTAATCCTTGTCTTATGTGTGCTTCTAGAAATAATCTATACATGCAAATCAACACAGTGAGACATCTTTTTCTGTATCTCATCTCTGTGTTCAGTGACAACATGTTTAAGCCATTCTGCACCTGTTCTTTTCATTGATTTGAGAGATGAGTGAGTTATAAACATTGATTGGCTGCCTCTCGTAGATGCTACCAACTAGGGATCAAATCTGCAATCTGGGTATGGGCCCTGACCTGGAATCGAACCCACAACCTTTTAGGTTGACACTCTAGCCAACTGAGCCACCCAGCTAAGGCTTTTAAAACTCTTAACTCAGTACTTTCAACAAAAGATTGGGAAGGTAGGTGTTAAAATATTATTAATATAAATCATCCTGGAGTAATACAATTATATTGAATTAAGATTTTTTTATATGCATCTTTCATATTGTATTATAACCTTTTAAAAAAGTTAAAAAAAACATTTTAAAAATTCTATCTAAAATTGGTTTTACTTTATAATCTGTAAGTAATGATTTAAAACAAAAAAAAAATTTAAAATTGCATTTTAGACAGGTACTTAAAACTGATTTTGTATCAAAGAGGCAAGATATAAGGGAATTTGGAAAAGGAAAGAAAATAATAATAGTTTTTTGTTATTGTTAATCCTGAGGATATTTTTCTCCATTGATTTTTTTAGAGAGAGTGGAAGGGAGGGGGAGAGACAGAGAAATATCGATGTGAGAGAGAGACATCTATTGGCTACCTCCCACATGTGCCTCGACCTGGCCCGGGATGGAGCCTTGTAACCCAGATATATGCCCTTGACTGGAATCGAACCTGCGACTCTTCAGTCCTCGGACCGACACTCCAATCGCTGAGTGAAACCGGCCTTGGCTAACCATGCTTTTAATTCTAGCATTTATTCTAGTAGATAAATTTCCTACTTGATTATATGGACTTTTATTGAGGATATTTCTAAACTTCTAACATTTTACTTTATGGATTATTTAGAAGACATGCTTTAAAAGGAGAGTATAAATGGTAAGATAGTAACATAATAGAATGTCACTCTGATGGACTGGGAGAGAGGGTTCTTGAAAGATACATGTCTTTATATCTAAAAGTTACCTGTTCTGAGAGCTAACCAGCCTTTGTTTGGATTAAGGTAAATACCAAATCAGAGTTCATAAATCTAAATACAAGAGAGCTGCACATCCCAATGGAAGAAAGTCAACTGCCTGCTAAAATATTAGTTTATCCTTGATCTTCAGTTAGGCTAACTGAATAAAACACTCAAGCTGTAAAACAGGAAATGGTGAGACCCTATTGACTAGATGATTCGGGAAACTTGACGATGTATTTGGTATTAAAACCAAATTGTCATTTTCCTGTAATCAGACTTCCTGGTTCATTTCAGACTTGTTTCACAGGTGGTCATTAAAATGTGCCTTCACATAAAAACCACATTCTGTTTTCTGTAGGGCTTTTTAAAGAAGTGTAATATGTACTTTGTATCATGTAATGAGACGACACTTGTTTTATTTTCATGTAGCTTGCATTGAAAGGCTCTAGCTACAGTGGACTGCTTGAACGGCATCGTATTCACACCAAAAATGTAGAGCATATTCTAGACAGTTTACGGTAAGTCTGTGATTGGATTTTGGGCGGGCTTTTGTATTCAGGAATTGCAATTTTTCTCTGCCTAGCAGCTAATTATTAGATTTTAAAATAAAGATGGCCATTATAAAATCACTTCAGAAAATTATATTGTGGTTAATGGACCTGATACTATAGTATTTCTAAAGGAAATTTTTAATATACTCTGAAAATTTCCCAGATTTTCAGTTGTAATTTGGTCTGTCTGAGAAATGTCTTTTCTACAAAGGGTTAACTCTGTACACAGCAGGCTTCAACTGTAGGTGTAATGTTTTATTTCTTAAACAAAATACTGGGTTGGTTATATGGGTGTTCACTGTGATATTCTTTGAATGTCTAAAAATAATCCTAGAAACCTGTTAATTTGGGGTAAATTTAGTCAGTGACTGCGTTGGTGTGTATACAGGAGAATCTGTAAGAACATGCAAATTAGAAAGTAGTCACTATTTCAGGGTTTTGCACTCAAATGAGTATTATTTGATTTAAAATAATGACGATTCAGTTTTATAAATTAAAAATGGTCTTTCCTTTGTCAGTAGCTATAAAAGATGTTTTTAAAGAGATTTGGGATCGTCATTAACTTTCAGTTTATTCATATGCTTCATGACTTATAGTTAATGGGCTGTTGCAATTAAAAGAAAATGAAGCTAACCTTACAAAGCTAAACATAAATTTGTTTATAAAACAAAATAGTTTATTTTACATCTTCGTTGTAATGATCTGCCTCTCAGAAAGCATCCTTGTGATGCTATCAGTGGAACTTTTAGGTAACCTTTACTTCTCTATCTCAGGAAGGAGGGCATTGAGGTTCGCCTGGTAAAGAGGAGAGAATACGATGAGGAAACTGTCCAGTGGGCAGACGCCGTCATAGCCGCAGGAGGTAATGCTTTACAGCCGTGCTTCTCCGACCACAGATAAGGCTCTGGGTTTTTAGGGTCTGTCTTACAGAGCATGTCCCTTTTTTAGTGAATGATGATACTTTGAGGTTCCATGCATATATTTGTGTCTTCTCAAGGTGTGTATTTAACTTCAAGTAGGATTCAGAGGATTAGTTGTTACTGTATTTTGATTTAGTTATGCCGATCTTGGGTATAACTAAAAATTAAAGTTGTTTAATAGTTTAATGAGTTTAGATAAATTCCATCCCTCTCTGGCCCCAATTTACATACACTCCCCCGCCCCCCAAGCTTTATTATTAAGTTAGTGAACATTTTTTCTAAAGCTTTAAGTTGACAGCATTTGTTGGAGAGAAAATTCTGAAATTGGACACTTTGTTGGACATATTCTGATTAAAATAATTTGTGAGTTTGGATGATGTTATGAGAGGAAGATAGAGGATCGGCCAATAGAAGTGATCCGGTTAGAGCAGGTTCCAGTGAGGGAGGGCATCTAGTGGGCGGAGGCCAGGGCTGCTGCTAACCATCTTCAATGCAGGACAGCTCCCACGACAAAGAATCACCTGGGTGAAGACGGCAGTCCTGCCATTGCCGGGAAATCCTAAGCTGGAGTGGGAGAGAAGGCGAAGGGACCCTGGGTGGAGAGGAAATGACTGTGACAGTCAGCAGATGGGTTGGCGGCAGTGTGATTGTTAAAAGTGCTGGAGTTCAAATGATGGTAGAAACCAGTTTTACAACAAGTCTGGTCTGTGCTGGCCTTTAGGTGACGGCACAATGCTTCTGGCAGCAAGCAAAGTGCTGGACAGACTTAAACCGGTGATTGGCGTGAACACGGATCCAGAACGGTGAGGAAAAGCCTGTTTTTGTTTGGATTCTTTTTTAGTGTAATACAAAAAACATTTATGTTTTCTTTGCATAGTATCTGTGTATGATAAGTCTTAACTTTTGGAAGCTCCTCCTAATTGTCTGTACGCTGGTCACATTGCTGGGTGTGCTGCTGCAAGGAGTGATGAGTTAACGTTCCATCTTCTGTCTTTTCTAACGTTCTTGCTGACATTCCTGCTTATGCTTCCACTGATTTTTCTGGTGACTTCATTGACTTAGTGAATAGACCAAATTCTATTTGCATTTTTTTCCTTCTTTCCTCAGCTTCGTTGACATTCACCCTCATTCTGTTCCAGCTGCCCACAGCCATGGTTAGACCTGGGCTTTATAATCATCTAGAATTTTCCCATCTCTCAAGTCTGCCCTTTGACTTGTACTGAGTTGATCCTCTCTTATTTCCTTCACTTTATTCTCCCTTATTCATTTTCTTGACAAATTTCTTAATTATTTTGCATTGTTATCTTTCTACTTAATCCTAGGTCAGTTTTTATCACCTCTATTCCTGTATCACCACAGTTGAGACCACACTTGGGCTAGGTGGCCCAAATTTACTTTCCATTTGTAGTTTCTAACACTTAGAACTGGACTCTCTGTTGTTGGATAAACTTCCTATTTGGCCCAAGTCATCCCTCTTCCCCAATTCCCGTGGCAGCTCCTTCAAGAATGGCTCTTCAACCTCGTGTCCTCCCTGCTCTCCTTCAACACACCCTTCCCTTCTCTCACAAAGGAACTGGAAGTCACTGGATAAGAATTCAGCTTTTCTCATGCGTAAAAATATCTTGTTCTGTTCCCTTTTTTCTTCTCTCCCTTCACACACGATTTCCTTTTAGGCTAAACACTTAAGACTCCCATCTTTCAAGAAATTTTAATAAATTCCTTACCCTGTGTCACACTCTTGGTTATTCCTTTTGGCTTTCTTCTATCTCAAAGCTGGGTACCTCCACTTTCTTACTTCACAGTTACTTTCTAAACCTCAATCTTCTCTGGATTCGCCCCAACCAGTCCATTGCTGTTGCCTTTGCCTCACAAAGCGGCGATACCTGGTTAGCGAACCCACTGGACATTTAGCTCTTGTTTTACTTGATTTCCGGGAAATTTCTGTGCTAACCGCCCCCTTGTTACATCTGTGCGTCTTTGGTATTATGATACCCCCTTCTTTCTCCCTCTATGGCTGCGTCTTCTCTCTATCTCCTGATGGATCTTATTGTTTGGTCACTGCTTATATACTGGTGTTTTCACATACCATCCTCTGGGCTATACTGCCTCTAGAATAACTGATTAATATCTGTGGTTTTAACTTAGATCCTGGTGACTTGAAAATCTTTATATCCAACATTGACTGTTTCCATTCTTACTCTTACTTATATTTCTTCTCCCCGCTGCAGCCAGAGCGATCATTTTATGAAAGTTTGATACTGTTTTGTGACTTCTCTGCTCAGAATCTTATGGTGATTGCCATTAACCCAGAATAAAATCTAAATCTTTACTAAACTGGGTGACCAACTCACCCTGTTTTGTCAGGGCCTGTTTGTAAAGGCTGTTCTTAATGCACATGTAACGTCTGAGCGTCTGCTAACACCATGGGTGGAGGCTCAGTGTGAGGCCTTTGCTAGTGAGGAGCTCTGTTGGCATTTGACCTGAAAGAATAAGTAGTTTCCCACAGGCTGTGTTCTTTCATGCCATTGTGTGCATAGAGTGCCCTTATACTGCTTTCTCACTGGGGTAGTTCTTGTTCATTCCGGGCTGGTCCTCTCCTGGGCTCTGACTGTAAGTCCCTGCACAGGCAGTACTTACCTCTCCTTTATTTCTGCTGGATTCTTTCTTCCATTTGACTGATCTCCCTGAGTACAGGACTTTGTGCTTTACTTTCTCTATCACTATTTATAGTATTACTAGAGGCTCAGTGCATGAAATTCCTGCATGGATAGGGTCCTTAGGCCTGGTCTGCAATTAGGACCAATCTTCCCTGGTGCCCCCCCCCACTGCTGCCGGTTGCCCTCTGTGTGTTGGGCAACCAGCGGGGTGTGGCCCATATCTGCCACCACCCACCCCGTTCCCCATCAGGTGATTGGAGCCTGCTGGCTGGGGAAGGGACCAAGAGGTTGGCCAACAGGCCCCATCAGGTAATCAGGGCCTGTGGGCTGGGGGCAGCTCCTGCATTGGTAGTCTGCCCCCTGGTGGTCTGCACCAGAGCCCTGATCACCCCGCTGGTCACCCCGACCAGTCCTTCTGCTGTCTGGCGATTTGCAGGCTACTCTTTTATATATATGGATATATAGATATATAGATATATAGTCAGTAGGCAATAAGCATTGAAAAGAATGATTGATTAAATGATCTCAGGGAGCAGGGCTAGGACTCCATCCTTGTTAATATTCACTGAGCATAAGGAATTGAGATAATTGGTTCTGTGATTATTTTTTAACTTTATTGTATATGTATTTTAGAACTTTTAATGAACTGTTTTTGTATCTTTAAAGAGGTTCTAGATACTTTATACAGTTTATTATATTAAACTATATTTAAACAGATGACTTAATGCTCGTAATCTTACGGGGATTTTGAAACTAGAAGTAGATGGTGTTGCCTCTAATTTTACCTAGAATAATGGGTTTTAGAAGTCGTCGTTTCTCTCCTTGCCTTCAGCAGAAGTGGATTAGCCTTGTTCGGTAATTCAGGTTGCCTGACTTCTTTTTTTTAAAGCACTGTGGTCCCTCACAACCTTAAGTAAGCGCCAGAAGTTATTGTTCAACTTGTTTCTTTTTCTCTGTATTAGGTATCAAATGCTGCATAATAAATCACCCAAAACTTAGAGGCGTGAACAACAATCACTGATTACCTCTCTGGGTTTCTGTGTGTCAGGAATTCGGGACAGCTCAGCTGGGCGGGTTTGGCTTGGGATCTGATGAAGTTACAGTCGGATGCACTTGGACTTAGGCCGGATGAAGCCTTGCCTTAGGCTGTGGGATCCACTTCTAAGATGGCTCCTTACATGGGCTCATCTAAATGGAATACATAGTTTCTGTTTGTGTCTTCTGTGTCTGCACCCTTTCTATTGAGACTGATAAATATGACATTTTCCAGTGCTTAATAATTAGAATGTGAGAGCGGGCGTGTGGCACCAGCCTCCAGGTTAGCAGCTTCCTAGTATTTACACCTTTCTGTGGTTCCCAGCCCCTCTGCATTCCATCAGGACTGGCCCTGGCCAGTGGAATGTGGTGTGCCTGTGTGTGCCACAGGACTGGCCCTGGCCAGTAGAATGTGGTGTGCCTGTGTGTGCCACAGGACTGGCCCTGGCTAGTAGAATGTGGTAAGCCTGTGTGTGCCACAGGCTCCAGGGCCAGACTGTCCCTGGTATTGCAGCTTCTTGGATCGCTGGTTCTGGGGTAAGACAGCTCCACGGTGTGAGATACCTAAGCAGCCCTAAGAGGAACCAGGCCTCTTGCCAACAGCTGGCACCAGTTTGCAGGCATGTGAGGGAGCCACACTGAAAGTGAATCCTCCAGGCTAAGTCAAGCTTTCCGATGCTGATATTGCTGCTGATAATCTGACCAGCCTCATGAGAGCTCTTCTCTCCTGAGGGTTTTAGACCCGCTGTTGACCCAGCAGGTATTTTCTATCAAATGACTGTTAATACCTGTTACATACTTAGCACCGTGTAAAGTACCACAGTGAACATAAAGCTTTTAACCTGTGGTGACCTCTCAGATAAAGAAGTTGACTAGTCACAACTTCATGAAAACCTTGTTTTCTGCTCTTCACACGTACACGTTAACTTATAGTATTCCCAAGCATTTGTTTTTGCCAAGCCTACTCTCAACCTTCCCTTCAAGATTGAAACCATCTTTCCTGACTGATGATCATTGAGCTTCCTGGACACCTTTCGTCATGGTAGTTGTATATTCTCTCATCTCTCTGTAGCAGCCTATAGGCAACCTTAACACTTTGCAGTTTGCAATAAATTCTGTCTTCTGCATCATGCTGTTTACTCCTCAAAGGAGTTCATCCTGATACGGTTTTTGAGAAAAAGAAGCGGTACATTGGATTAAACTTTCTGAGTTTTAGTGACTTGGAATATCTTAAATGATGTTTAATTTAAAAGGGATTTATAGTTCAAAACACTTTAACATAAATACTTTGATTCCTCAGAATAACCTTTGGTTTATAGCTTAGAAATGAAGAAGCTGGTGACTTGCCCAAAGTTAATAGTTAGATAATTTCAGGGTCAGCTTCAGACACCACTGTACCATTAGACAATTTTGCAGGGTGGTCAGTCTGTGGCAGATTTGCTATTTTCAGTTTCACTGTAATGTGGAAATTAAGTAGTATTGTGGCAGTAAAGCTGGATTTAAACTCTATGTCTATTCTTTGTTTTTGGTGAAAATAGACAATTTTGTGGCAAAACAAATTAAGTATAGAGTTGAAATTAAAAAATTCGTATCTGATTTTTGAATTAAGTTTTTTTTCCTCTTCCTTTTGCACCACCTCTAACCCCTTTTCAAATGAAGGTCTGAGGGTCATTTGTGTCTTCCTGTTCGCTACACACATTCCTTCCCAGAAGCCTTACAGAAGTTCTATCGTGGTGAGTTCAGGTAGGAATTTCTTTCTGTTGTTTTATAAATATCTTAATAAATGTGTATTGTTAAAATACTGTAATAAGAATTAGGTAATATGTATTTGGATTAGTCCACAATTATAACAGTAGCCATAAAATGTAATATATTAGCTGAGTGACAAACACATCTAACTTGTCTTATTCTAATCCAGTCAGAACTGTATAGAGAATCCCTGACAAATGCCACTTGGCCTATATTAGTATGTAATCGTTAATAGAGGTTTTTTCCCTTTAGTGAGATAGAAGCCATGTCTCTACTTTCTTAGCCTTGTTACATTATCTTAGAAAGATAGTAAAAACTGTTGGCTAAAACTGAGTGTTCAAACTTGCTGAGATTTTATGTTTTTTGTCCTCATCTTCTCCCGTCCAGAATGGCTGAGAGTCCCTCCCTTGCTGAGATTCTTAGTATCCCTGTCTTACAGATTAAAGTGTTTCTTAAGCCATGGAGATGGTTTTTCCCCTCATATTTCTTTCACTGAATTTGTTCAGTCGTCAGACTCCCTTGATAAAGAATTTGACTTTAATTCAAGTTATTTGGGACATTTTGTACACATACATTAGGTATTTCCATTATGATCAAACAAAGAAGTAAACTTCTAAATCTCTTTTAGCAGGAACCTGTTAATTTTAAGTGTTTCTACTATAATTTGTTCCTGGAACAAGTGGGTTTTTTAAATGAATTTTTAATTTGGTGAAATTATAATGTCTAATTCTTAGTTTAATTTATTATGTCTAACATAATTTGCTTTCATTCACTCTTCCCAGGTGGTTGTGGAGGCAGCGTATCAGGTTATATCTTGAAGGGACTGGCATCAATCCCATTCCTGTGGACCTTCACGAACAGCAGCTAAGTTTGAGCCAACACAGTAGAGCCTTCAATATTGACAGAGTTCATGATGACAGTAAGTGGATTGGGGGTTAGATGTGTTTGGGTCAATATTTAACTTACAGTTCTTTTGATGTCTAATTTCTAAAAGTAATACTTTCTAACTAACTTCAGTGCCACTGACAATACTTAAGGAAGTACAGGGGACTATTTCAAGTGTAAAACTTACTATGATTAGACACTGAAGTAAGAAATACAGCATATTTCTAAGAGAAATGCTTTCTAGGATGGGTTTGAAAATGTCCACAGAGGTAGATGATATTTAAGGAAAGAGTCTTGACCTTAATTTTTGAAAGATCAAAAAGGAAAAATAAAGCAGAAGAACTAAAATGAGCTAATCTGTGGAAGATTTCATAATAATTATCTACACCAATAAAAGAGAAACATGCAAATTGCCTGTACCTCTGCTACACTCACAAGCCATGCCCATCAGCCAATCAGGAGCGAGTATGCAAATTAACCCAATCAAGATGGCTGCGGCCACAGAGCGAGCAGGAGGCTTGGGTTTGGAGGAAGTTGATGCCTAAGGAGGAAGCCAAGCTTCCTGCAGCCCTGGCCTGCCCTCACCTCTGCGCAAGGCTACAAGTTTAATTATAGAAGATAGATAAATCCCAGATACCAGGGCCTCCACTTGGGTTACTGGGGTGTGTGCCTGGCCTGCAAACCACCACAGGCCCCTCGCCCAGGCCGCCACATGCCCCAAGGGAACCCCCACCCTGATCTGGGACACCCTTCAGGGCAAACCAGCTGGCCCCCACCCAGGCACCAGGCCTCTATACTACCTTAATAAAAGAGTAATATGCAAATTGACCTTCATTTCAACACAGAAGATGGCTGCCCCCATGTGGACACAAGATGGCCTACAAGGGAGGCCAGTTGGGGACAATCAAGCCTGTAGGGGAGGGCTGTTAGGGGCTTCTAGGCCGGCAGAGGAGGGAAGTTGGGGGCGACTGGGCCTGCAGGGAAGGGCAGTTGGGGGAGACCCAGACTTGCAGGGGAGGGGCAGTATGGGGTGACCTATAGGGGAGGGCAGTTAGGCATCAATCTGACTGGCAGGGGAGTGGTTAGAGGTTTATCAGGCTGGCAGGCAGAAGCAGTTAGGGCCAATCAAGAAGGCAGGCAGGTGAGCAGTTGGGAGCCAGCAGTCCTGGATTGTGAGAGGGATTCCAGATTGGAGAGGGTGTAGGCTGGGCTGAGGGACACACACGCACACCCACCTACCCACCCACCATGCACAAATTTCCTGCACTGGGCCTCTAGTATATTTATATAGTTATATTTAAACATGTTTACTGTAGTTATAGTTACTGATTAAAGCATTTATATTGGGAAATTTTGCATTCCAGCCTTCACATTTGTGTTTCAAATATTTGTGTAAGCTAAGAGAATTTTAGCATAGGGTAATATGCAGCTTTTTGTTATAAGTAGTTAAGGTGAATTCTCATTTTTGAGCCTATTTGTGGATTCTATTTTCCTACTTTTCTTCTAGCTCTAAGACTTTCATGGTGCAAGAAGATCCTAGGAGATGTCCTACTTAGATATTTTTTTCTCCTGTGTTTCACTTCTTGACTAAACTTAGCAGGAAGAGCTACCTTAGACATCTGCTTTCTGTCTCTGTTTCTGTCCTGTTGTGGTACCTAATGTTCATCTAACCCCCACTCTACGAGTTCATGGTGATTATAGCTTTAGAGGTTAGCATGTTCCTAATGTGTGTGTGTTCGTGTCATGTTTTAAAGATGTTCTTTCTCTTCCAAACAAAAAAAATCATTTGATTTAAAAAATCTTTTAAGTAATTACATGCATATAAATTCCCATTATTGATTTTGAAAGACTGCAGCGCCTGTTCAGTAAGATTGAAAAATCTTAGCTAGAAATTTTACTTTGTCCCACACCAGAAGTTACTGCTCCCACCAGAAGATGGTCAGGTTCGGCTCTTTCACCCAGTCTTATAGTAAAGAGGTAGATTGGTATTCAGAGGTTCACTGCTCAAACTCCTATCTCAAATTCACTGCTTTTAGCTCATAATCTTAAATTAATCTATTATATAAAGAAGCAAATCCTGTCTAATAAAGATGGAATATGCAAATTGATCATCACGCTGTCACAAAGATGGAGGTGCTCAGTCCCCTCAGCCCTGCCTAATTGCCGTTCTGTTGACTAATGGGTTTGCCCACCACTGTGCCAAACAATCCCAGAATTCCAGTGGCTTAACTTAATGAAGGTTTAATTCTAGCTCCTCTCACTGTCCAAGGAGTGTTCAAGCAACTTCCAACAGTGGTTCCTATCATCTCGGGCTTTTAAGTCTTCTATTGGATCCTGGGTAGAAGAATTCGGGAGAAAAGTGAGGAGAGTCTTAAGGGAAGTTTCAGGAGCAGGCCTTTGTACTATTTTTGCTCATGTTCCATAGTCTGTTGTTAGTCCCACGTGTATATCCAGTGTGAGTTTGCCTGAAAACAGTCTACCAGGATGGCAGTGTGAGAGAATTGCACAGTGTAGCAGCCCTTGTCTCTATTATAGTATAAAAATTCTATATTTAAAAATACAAATTTTAATAAATTTTGTAACCCATTCTTTTGTATAGAAAAGTATTAGTTGGTATTGAGTCCATTTTTTTTTTTAGTTAAATTTATTGGGGTGACATTGGTTAATAAGATTATGTAAGTTTCAAGTGTTCATTTCTATAATACATAATCTGTATATTGCATCGTATGCCCATCACCTAAAATCAAATCACCTTCATCGCAATATATTTGATCCTAAAATAAGTCTTTCTGCTGTTAGGTTCAATTTGCATGTTATCCTTTTATTATATAGGATACTTTTAGTTACTTATTGTATATGTTAATACTGTTAAAGTATAGATTCTATTACAACAAAATATGGATATTTTAATTTTATAAAATTTATGTCATAACATTGCTAAAACCTAAGAGCTATCTTGGATTTTTTCTTCATTACCTGCAGGGCCCGAGGCCTCAGGACCCCAGCTTTTGCCGGTGAGGGCACTAAATGAAGTCTTCATTGGGGAGAGTCTGTCATCCAGGTACATCTAAACCTGTGAGCTTGAGTTTGGAATTTAACGTGTTAGTATTTTGTAGATATTTATTGAATGTCTACCACCTAAGATTTGTGAATAATTAATGTGTCTAAATAATAGAAATGAATTATTTGATGAAATGTTTCTGAAACCTTCATACACGTTAATACATATTAAAGAGGAAAGAAGATTCTATGACCCAAAAAGTTTGTGAAACCCTAGGACAAACTAAGTTTTCCAGGTTCTTTAGTGCAGAACCTTCCATCTGTCATTCAGGTGCACTAGATTTATCTATGCATGCTGAAGAGAACGCGTACTTACTCGGCGTAATCGGCAGTTGGTGTACATCTTCTATAGAGAGCATAGTAAACTTACCTAATTGTCTCAGTGATGTTCGTGAAAGCTGATTTGGTTGTTTGCTTGTTTTATCCCGGATCCAATTAAGGATCACACCTTGCATGTGGCCACCATGGCCCTTTCTATTAATTAAGAACAGGGCCTTAGCCTCACTCCTGCTTGTCTTTCATGATATTAATCTTTTGAATGGTCTAAGCCAGATGGTTTGCACAATAGCCCTTATTTTAGATTTGTGTGGTTTTTTTTTTTTTTCCTCTGCATGATTAGATTCAGACTAACCATTTTTGGCAGGAATACTGCGTAAGTGATAACTGCATCCTTAGTTCAATTTGTAACAATTATTAGCAAAAAATTAAGATTGATGAAGTTCTTCATTAAGAGTTTTATTACAGATGAAATCTGTTTTTTAGATGTTGAATATAACTTACGCGTAAATTGTCAGTTGAATTATTTTTGCAAAACTTTGTGTTCATTACCAGTTATAAAATGACATTAGTGACTAGTTATAAATGACTGCTAAAATATAAAGTTAATTTAGCTCTCGGTAGTACTTTAGAGTGCCTTCTCCTTTCTGTATGTGTAAGTTAGGGGTTGAAGGTTAGAGAGGGTCTCTGTCCCACTTTCCTGTCACTTTTTGCAAGCATTGTGGTGGATTCCCTAGTTTTACTGAGAGCCGTTCCACACACTCTGCAATGCTGTTTGTTGTAAGTCACGTTCTTTCATAAGTTTAATTATGATGAGAAAAATTTGTCCTAATTTGAAAAGCTACCCATGTTTTAGCCAATGATTTCCTTTGGGTAATACTGGAAAGAGACTGATTCAACAGGATGACTTGAACAATTGTTCTGAGTAGTTGTAATTATTTGGATTAATGTAACTTTAAATTTATTCAACAAAAATATATTATGCATTGCTGTGTATATTATGAGAACCACTAGGAATATAAAGATGAATAAGACAAAGGTTGTGGTATCTTAATATTTTGGAAGGCAGTGGTAAAATACATTACTTAAAAAATTATTAAAAGTAAAATTTCTTTAATAAAAATATATTCTTTAAAAACTTAACATTAAGTGTAAAATGTTTATTTTAACATAGTAAGACATGCTGTATATAAAGTGGTTTTTTTTTGTATATCAAATCTGAAGTAATATGGACATGAATAATGGGTACATTTATGTAATAGGAGGGAGAAGGAAGAAAATGTAACTGATTAGTGATATAATCTGGTATTACTGCTAAAGACATGAGAGCCACAATTTTAAATGAGATTGGAGAAAGGCTATTAAAATGAGTAAATGACAAAAGTAAAAATGTTTTTGTGAGTTTATGCTTTTACTCTAGGGAGACCATTTAATGGCCTATATTGTAGTTTGTTTATAATATTATGTCATTGTGGTCTGAACATTTTAAAAGTTGTATATTTTAAAGGTTGTAACTTCTGAGAGCTTCTGCTAGCGTTGCTTTATAATTTGTACTTACTAAAAATCAAATAACGTATAAAAGGAGGGGAGCTGGGATAAATTGATAGCTTTGGGCATTGGGTGAAGTCCCAGGAGATTCTGGTTGAATGCTTCCGTTCTCTGTGGCAGTAGTGGTTTGGTTGGTTTATCTCTAGATAACGTCTGACGCTGCTGCTTTTTGTGCTCTCTGATGCCTCACCTTACATCCTGACTAAGATAAGGACAGCAGGGTTGTCTAGATGCTGCTGAAAGAGGTTTCACCACTGAAGGCATTAGAGGTCACTCTGAAAGATGCTATGACAGACCCCAGACAGAAAGGGAGTGACGGCCATTTACTAGCGCCTGCGATGTGCCGGCACTGTGCGCCTGTGCCTGCTGTCACACGTGATGCTCTCAGCAACCCTGCAAGGAGGACGTTGGACAGATTCGGAGAGCTCAGTAACTTGTCCGCATCAGAAGGGTTCCAGGTCCTGGGCTCGGCTCACTGTGCCCTGAGAGCTTACGTGCCTTGCTTGAAAAATACAAAGTGCAGCAATATTATTCCTGCCTCATTTATAATGTTCTTAAGTTTAAGAACATTTTAAAAGCCCATTTTTTTTTCTTTTCTCCTATTTGTTCTAACCTAGAATGTCATTTTCTTGGGCTGTAGCAGTGGACAGTTTAAGAAGAAGTTTACCCACTCTAAAGGGACTGTGAGTTTTATTGCTGCTTTAAAAAAATAATTCCCTGAAACAAAAATTCTATGAGTTGACTAATCTTGATAAACCTGTATGAAAGAATGACACTAAATTTGCTCCTTATCTCTCACCTGACTATCACTTTTCTTCCCTCGCACCTCTGCTTCTCCCCACGCACCTCTAATCTCTTGTTTCCTTGTGATTCTGGCATAGCAACCATTGCAGTGATTTGGCTGGCTTGTCTGTATATAAAAGGCTCCTAATGAGACTAAAATCCCTAATTTCCTAAAAAGATATAATAAAGCAATGAAGTAGATTAATTGTGAATATTAAGTGTTCTTTTACTTTTATGAATATTAAGCTATCTTTTACTTTTATGAAGAGTGCTGAGTTCAGAGAAAAAATGAAAAGGAGTTATATCATATAAAACCTTCACAGATCCAAAGCTTGGTCAGAGAAATTAAAAGGGTTAGAGCAAGAGTTAGATTATCCCTTGAGTGTTAGTGTTTGCAAATATGTCTAATAATTCATTAATTTTGAAAAGCTATATTTTATTAAGGGCTTATTTTAACTTTTTTTATTTGCTAAAGAAAACTAATCCAGTGTTGATTAGTGACAATATTATTTTAAGAGATAGTTTACAAAATAGACTTTTACATGTTTCAAAAGTTCTTTGAATAGTTGTAAATCACTTACACTTTCATGCAGTTAAAGAATAGTATCATTTTGCTACTATCCAGAAAAACCATTTGATGAAATACTGTAAGATGTGTCAGTCTCTAGTTCTGCCCACTAGTTCAGTGCTGGTTGAGAATTTTCTTTAGAACTTGTTAGCTTACTATCAACTCAAAAGGCACAATAGTGTGTAACTCAACAAAAATTTATCAGAAACTCTTGGTAACTTGAAGGGTCAGAAATAGACTTAAATACATCTAGAACTGGCTACCAAGAAAGAAACTCACCAAAGAATGGTTTTTCTTTTTGAATTCTGAAAGAAGGCTCTGTGTATGTTTGACTGCATGAAAGCAGCAGCAGCAGTGCGAGGTGAAAACTTTAGAAGAGGCCCTGATGGAATGTGAAAGTATGGATAGAAAGGAGCTCATAGATAGAGAGGGATGTAGACTTTTTTTTTTTTTTTTTTTTTTAACTTTTTCACTTAATATTAGCACTAGCATCATGACGTGTGTCTACTAAGTCAGACTGCTGTACATAGATCTCATCAGCTCTGAAAGACAGTCTTATTTACTGTGAGCCTTCAGTTCAGCAAACCCAGTTTTCTATTCTTAATTCTTAGGGCTTCCTACTATGAGATTTCAATTGATGATGGCCCCTGGGAAAAACAGAAGAGTTCAGGGCTCAATCTGTGCACTGGAACAGGATCAAAGGCCTGGTGAGTAACGTGGGATTTTGTGAAATATTTTAAGTGACATGGTGTGCTCATTATCTCTGATCGGCATATCTGAGGCCTCCGCTACACAGGAGGCGGCCTGGCGGGCTGTGTTGGTGGCTCGGCTTCTGCTCCACTCGTGGTGAACTCCTTGGAATTCTAGAACTACTCGGGCCTAGAAGTCGTGCCTGACTTAGACCACAGTGCACCTCGCTCTGGTCATTGTATGGCCCATCTCCCTAGATTTGTAAAGAGGAAAAAGAAGATGAGCAGTGTTTTCAGGTACTACATATTTTTTTAAAATGAAGACTATTTTAAATAATAGCAGAGAAATGAAAGCAAAGTCCATTACAAAAGCCATGTGTGGAAGGTGCATGCCTGGAAGGTCTGACAGAGCTAACCTGGGCTCCAACGTCTAGGTTAGCCTGGAAACTCTTTCCGGAAGTTTCTGCTGTGCACATAGCACACATGCCATCCTCCCCGAATTCTCCCGGTAGCAGCCTTCTCTCCTGAGTACAGACTCCTGTTCTAAAATTACCTTGTGCGTAGAGAGAGGGGTAGTAGCTTTTCAAGTTCAGTGCGTTTAAAACGGAATTATTGTCTTTGGTTTTTCTGCCTGTGTTCCTTGCATTGCTTAATGGTATCACTGTTTATCCTGAGTTAATGCTCTAGAGAAAAACACATTTTTCCTCCAAACCTGCGTGCACCTTGAGTCTCCCACAAACCAGTCTCTGGATCCAGTCTGTAGCACTTCTGAGATCCTCCTACCTTCCCCTCCCCTTCAGTTTCTATGCCATTTCTGTGGCCTGGGCCCCGCTTCTTAGTGAGCAGTCTTTGTACCTGGCCCTTTGTTCTTCAGGCTGTCATTCATCCTGCCAACAGAGTGTCATTTCTGAAATGTAGGTAGAATATGCCTGTACCCCTTCTGTGCTTTAACACTTTCATCAGCTCCTGACTGTGTTCAGATTATGCGGTCTGTCGTATGAGGCCTGTAAGTATGACCGGAGGCTCCCTGCCAGCCTGCCACTACTCTACCTAACCCGCAGCACAGCGGGCAGTCTGCAGGCTACTTGGAATTCTCAGCACAAGCCAGGTTCTCTCTCTGGGCTTTTGTTTTTACTCAATGCAACTTCTTTCTGCACTGAATACTTGACCGCTCTCCGTTTTCCATCCACTGGCTGAAAAATCCAGTCTTCAGATGTCATTCTCACTGTAGGAAAACTGTTAGGACCTAGATTTTTTTTTTTTTTTTTTTTCATGAGAACTGTTAACCCCTTCTTTGTCCTCTAGCACTTTTTCTTACAGCTCTTACCGTGTTATTAGTTACCTAGTACAGCCAACCCGTGATCGGTGAGGTCCTAAAGGTTGGTGACCACTGATCTAGGAAGCTCAGACCCAGATAGTTTGAACAACTCGAAGCATTTAGGATGGGGGCTAGTGCCGGTTTTTCCCTGCTTAATTTTGTGTGCATATCATAGTCCCTAGCACATATTCATGCAGATGTTTTTTGAAGAAAGACTACATGCTCACAAATAGTGCTCTTAAACTATGATCTTAAGTTTGGGTCGTTTAAAATGGAGTTTTAGTTCCTGTTTTTCAGCATTACTTTTTAAAACGTTTTATTGTGAAAAAATTTAAATATATACAAGAATAGGAAAAATAGTATAATGAAAACCCATGTCCAAACTTGTGCTTTCTCTGTTCCCCTATTTATTCTTTCATCCTGTAAAGATTTTTTGTTGTTGTTTTTGTTAACCCTCACCCACGGGTATTTTTCCATTGATTTTTTTAGAGAGTGTGTAAGGGAAGGGGAGAGGCAGAGAGAAACATCAGTGTGAGAGAGACACTTCGACTGGTTGTCTCCTGCTCACGCCTGATTGGGATGGGGATTGAGCCTGCAACCGAGGCATGTGCCCTTCACTGGAATCGAACCCAGGACCCTCAGTATGTGGGCCAATGCTTTATCCACTGAGCCAAACCAGATAGGGTTATAAAGACATATTTGGAAGCAAATTTTCAGACATCATATCACTTGCTTCATAAGTAGTCAGTAACTTAAGTAGAAAGTAACATATATACTATATAATGCCTTCAGTTTTTTAACTTAATATATTGGTTATCTCTACATATCAGCACATTTAGTTCTATTTTATTCTTTAATATCTACATAGTACTCCGCTGAATAGCCATAACTTATTTAACCAGCTTCCTATTGCTACATATATTTGAGTTTTGCTACATATAGTTGTTGTTATGAACAATGCCTCTGTAAAATTCTTTTTAAAAAAAATATATATTTTATTGATTTTTACAGAGAGGAAGGGAGAGGGAAAGAGAGTTAGAAACATCGATCAGAGAGATACATCGACCAGCTGCCTCCTGCACACCCCCCACTGGGGATGTGCCCGCAACCAAGGTACATGCCCTTGACCGGAATCGAACCTGGGACCTTTCAGTCCGCAGAACAACGCTCTATCCATTGAGCCACACTGGTTTCCGCCTATTTAAATTTTAATAATGCAGAATTGCTCTTTGATGGCAACATCTATACTTCTTTTCCCATACCCATGCCAATACATGATCAGTTTTTAATTCTTGCACATCTGAGAAAAACCTTGTTTTAATCGTACGTGTTAATTTGTATTACCTTAAGTATGAGTAAGAATGAGCATTTTTTTTCATATGAACTGTCCATGTACGTGGCCCACTTTTTAAAACTGGGTGAAGTGGCTGTTGTCTTTGGTTGTTTCTCTGATAATTTCTAAAAGTTCGTTGTAGATTATTCCTTTTTCATTTTTAGTATGTTTTTAGAATTGAAACAAGAAAGAATTTATGTGGTGTTTGTTTCTAGGTCATTCAATATTAACAGGGTTGCAACTCAGGCTGTGGAAGATGTTTTAAATATTGGTGAGTACCAAAATAGCTATTATATATTATAATTATAATGTACTATAGAATGTATGTTTTATGCTGTTAGCTATTACATGATACAAAACATTAATTAATATATTTTCCCTTTTTCCTTTTCCAAAAGCAAAACGACAAGGAAGTTTAAGTCTTCCATTGAACAGAGAACTGGTAGAGAAAGGTCAGTGACAAATGATCTTAATTACTAAGCTTCATTTAAATTCTGTATTGACTGAAGGATGTTATTGTGATGTGTACTTGCCTATTTAGCTAAGCACAATACTTTTTTGTCTCAAGCATGCTTTAATATCCCTTTAAATATATTTAAACAATAAAATTTAAAACGACAAAAATCATAATATAAGTGTTACGATTTTTGTCAACCCTAAAATATAACCTCTATGTCAGAAACAGCATAACTGCAGATATGTCAGAAACAGCTTAACTGCAGATATGTCTTGGGGAATAGGGAAATACAGAAAAACATAACGTATATATAATAGATCAAATAGGAAATGCACACCTAACTCGGGTGCCGTTCATGTCCTCTGAAGGAGGGGAATCCACTGAGCTGTGAAAGTTTATCTTCCCACTCAGTGAAGTGTTCTGCCTGACCCTCCCCTGCCTACTCCTGCCCAGCTACCTCAGGGTCTCTTTAAGAGAACTAGTCCTGTGGAGAGAAAGGACACTGGTCAGGGAATTGAGAGATCTGGGTTCCAATCCCAGGCCCACCAGTGCTGGCCTGAAACGTGGGCAGGACAGTGATTCCCGCTCCTCCACTCCCTCTGCTGTGAAATGAGGAGGGCAGGCCGATCACTGTGCTTGTGGACTCTTCACCTTTGTTCTTAAATTTCATTTCAAAAAACATTTAAATCTTAAATTCTGAAAAACAACATTCGTTTGATTTACATGAGAATTTTTAACACACTATAGTCCACTCATTTACCAGGATCAATGTTGTAGACCTCAAACTAAAACTTTTCTTACTGTGAGTTTAATTGAAGAGTATCCTTTGATATGAAGGTGTAAATTCCTTTAAAAACAACAAAAAGCCCAAACATATTTGTAATTACTTCTACCTTCTTTTGTAAAGACTTGTTAACATATAAACCCCAAGTAAAATACTGACACAAAATGAATATCAATGCATATAAGATTAAAACTGTCATCCATCCATAAACACAAACATTTGAATTGAGAGTTATTAGAGTAACTTCATTCTTGTTGGTTGCCTTTAAAATGATTTAGCAGTACATGGTAGTGTCCGCTCTTATTTCTGTGTATCTGGATTTCTACACAGGAGTTTCTTCATTGGGCAGATGATTTGCCTGTAAGTTAGTTTGAAAACAGGACTAAATCTCTGAATTCCCTTTCATTTCTCTAAATTGGACTCTATTTCTTCCTCTCAATTTGAAATCTAACAGATTATTTTAATCATGGCATATGAGCTAGCATTAGCATTAAATCTATATAAAAGAAAGTAAAATTAGGCATTTATAGTAATTGAGTATTATGTAATTTAACTTAAAACATAATGTATATAGATGAACTGAAATTTACATCAGGTATGTAAATTAACTTAAGGTACATATAAATAAAGTGGTTGGTCTTCCCTTAATAAACAAACTGCTTTGTGAATGAACGTTATTCCTTTGGAAGCAGCAGTGAGTGCCAGGCCGTGCTCATTGACACTCTGCACCTACTTTCTTCAGAGTGTGTGCCCAGAGAGGGAATTTTTTTTTTAATAGGTTTTTAAAAGAACCCAAATATTTAAATGAAATTTTGGAAAATACAGATTATCTGATGGTTTTGTGTCTTTTAATGTGCTACTGAACTGATCATTCTGTCAGCCTGATTTTGTCGTACAGTTGTCTTGAACCGGTTTGTGCGTTGCCTGCCAACTGTGATGGCAGGTCCCAGCGATTTTTAAAACGGTCTTGAATGAGGGCATTTTCAGAAGTGAAAGTACATTGCCGGTCATTTTTGAGATTGCGTTTTATATTAAGACTATTATTAACTTATGAATTCTTTGACATGATCTTTTGGAAAAGAATTGGCAGGGGTAATATGGCAACTCAAGTTCCATTTTTATGTGCCATAAACTAGTTCCTCTATTTTTGTTTAATTACTAGCTTTGAATTCCCCTGAACCCAAAATGTACCTATTTCCTTTGTATTGTGAATGATGTACGGTTCTGTGGTCTAATCTTGGAACCTAATCCTCATTTATGAGGTGGTGGTTGTTTTTTAATGGAACTTGTAGTGAGTCCCAAGGTACTTGACACCAAACAGGGCTGTGGGACAACTGCTGCTAAGTTGGGGATAGCATCCATTTTTCATTTTGCACTTCTCAAGTGACCATCTGTTATTGAATGTGCTAATACTTGTTTCTTCTTTCCTCATAGTAACAAACGAATATAATGAATCGCTGCTCTATAGTCCGGAAGAACCAAAAATACTTTTCAGTATTCGAGAACCAATAGCAAACAGAGTTTTCTCAAGCAGCCGCCAGCGCTGTTTCACCTCAAAGTAAGCAAGCTGCCCAAGTCTGAGTGTGAGGCTTTCCTCCCTGTGATTACTCTTATTTTGAAAGGTATTTCAGTGAAGCCTGGTGGGGGAACAGCTGAGCTGTGGATCGCATGAGCTGCCATGCCGATGTGGTTTAAATGACATTTTCTTTCTAACAGTGTGTTGTTTTAGCGACACGAAAATGTAATTGAATAGAAGGGGCATAGTTACTTACTTGGGTGATACAGATATTTTTTTTCTCAAGTATTTAGGCCACAAGATTATATTATCGTTTTAAAAGAAACTGACTGGAAAGCAACTTTTTTTCATGTGCTGTGGAGTAAAAGCAGGACAGATGCTTACTAAAACCTACCCTGTGTGTCAGTATACCGTTAGAGTAGGACTCATCTCTCCCCTCCCACTTTAAAAAGGATGGGTTTTAAAGAAACCTCAGAGTTAAGAAAACTTATTTCATGAGATGTTGCTTTCTGCTTAGGGTCTGTGTCCGTTCTCGCTGTTGGGATGCCTGTATGGTTGTGGATGGAGGCACTTCTTTTGAGTTTAATGATGGAGCAATTGCTTCAATGATGATCAATAAAGAAGACGAGCTTCGAACTGTGCTTCTAGAACAGTGAAGGATTTCCTCAGACGAGACTTTGATTACCAGAAAAATACTTGCCCTGCTGGAACAGACTGCCGGTCCGACAGCGACCTCTTTGGGTTATTGTGAGACTGGTTGGCCCTGTGCTCAAAGGTGACTAAGAAAGCAAGACTTCTTATTCTCCTGTTGGTTCTGGCGGAGACGTTCACTGTGTAAGAGAGTAGATGGACTAAACTGTAGAATTGATACCAGCGAAATGTCTATATTACCTGGGAGTGGTGTTCAAGAGTACTTGGTATCGTTTAAACTTAGAGGCGGGTTCCCAATAAAGGAATAAGTGTTTCCTTCCCTTCCCTCCTGACTGTGTGGACTTGGTCAGAACAAACCCCTGTCATTAGTATATCAAAGCATATATTTTTTATAGCACCTAAAAATCAAGATTTAAAAGAATTTTTGATGGAGAATTTTGATAAATCCTGACATTGACCTAATTAAAGCAGGTAAATGTGTTTTTCTATAAGCTAAGAATTTTCTAATTTCAGAACGCAATGATATTATGACTATTGATTTAAGAAGTTCAAACATTTTTAAAAAATTATTTAGTTTTCATTTGCCTTTCAGGTTAATTTTGACAATGCAGGGTGAATTGAAGTACATATAACTGGACAGAATCATGATGCCGTTATAAATTAATTATCCTATATTTCATATAGCTATTTTAGGTGATAGGCAATTTTTAAAAAATGACTTGAATCTAATAGATTTCTTCCATATTTAAAACTCTTTAACATGGATTCAAAGACTAAAAGGATGAACTGATTAAGCCATATTTTGCTAGGAGTTTTGTCAAACCTTTCAAAACTATTATTTACTTTTAATACCACCGTAATTTTCACCTAGCTCATATTCCAAGTTTTCACATTAGCTTTGGAGGATGAAATGTTACGGCCTTTTGTCCCCCCATGAGAATTTCCCCCCCCCTAATTCTTGGCCTACTTATCTGTAACACTGCCCTTTTCACAAAAGCACCTATTGCTGCATCTTAAAATCATTGGTAGTCACATGCCATTTGTTCAATCATTGAAATATTTATTGGATACCCATCTGTGCCATGTACTGGTTCAACTGCTGGGTATTCATTGATGAATGGAATGGACTATCCTGATAGAACGGATAATCAAATTGAGTACTCCTAGTTTTGCCAACATTTAACATGTTCTGGTCAAACTTTTAATATAAATGTTACTACACAAAAGTAACCTAGGCTTTGATGTATATCCAGAACAAGAACCTGTTTTTCTTTTCCTAGTTCAGAGTATCTGTATCCTCATTAGCAAACAGTTAACATGATGGGTTCAGTAAATATTAGTGTTTTCCCAGAGCTGGTCTAGTTTCTGGTTTGATTTACAAGTGATACGTTAAGATCTATTTTACAAAGTGAAATTCCACAGTATAGAAACACCCTGAATAAGTTTAAAATGTCTTCTTGACAAAAATGCCAACTCCGTCTTTAATATCAAGGTATTCGGTCCATGTGGTACCGTAGATCTGTAACATTAACAGGTAACCTGCTGTGTGACATTGTTCGTGAGCCATATTCCAAAGGTTTAAAAACTGCTTAATGTGCTCCATTGCAGTATAACTCCTAATATTTCTGCTCTGTGGTGGGGATTTATTTGTAAGAGGTGATGAGAGGCAAAGGATGTTAGAATAGCAAAAATGTTTTTTGAATTAACTTTTAATGGCAACAAGATGTGAATAAAAGTAAACTATTGTTATCTTTTTCTTTTTCTTTTATTTACTTCCTTAATTCTCTTGAAGTTATTATTTCAAAACCTGGCTTTCCCAAATGTGATGTTTCAGAAGTCTTTTCCCCACTGGTATGCATTACTCTTTGCCCTGTTGACTTCCTTCACTGCTAATCTCTGACACAGAACCATGATTTGTTATATAATCGAGGATAAGTGCTTACCCGTAAGTGTAGAGACTCTTCAGATAATGTTGACTTAATATTGTTGATGCCCCATGTGCGTTTGTATTTACGGCCCCAGTAAATGAGGTCCTGGGAGAGCAGTGGTAACAGAGGAGGTTGCTTTTTGGCTTGTTCAGGGTTGGGTATCCAGTGGAAAGGGGTTCCAGTTTCCCCAGCCCCAAAACTAGTACCTTTCCTTATATGGTCAGTTCCCTCCCCCATGCTGCTGTTCAAACATAATGTCCTCCTCACTGTGGATCTTCAGTAAACGCTGGATTGCAAGTGAATTCACCAGATAAAGTGACCACACTGCGTGTCTCTTATCAGAAATAAGAATTGTGCACTTGGCCAGAGAATCTCTCCTGTGGCTAGGGGAAGGGAGAGGGAGGGACTCAGGGCCAGAGGCGGATGTTAACGTGAAAATGCTATCGCTGACTTTTTTGGATAGTACTTCACTATCCCATCAATCACCTACATTTTAGACGTTTATAAAGGCTATTACTTTTTAAAGTACTTAAAACAATTTTAGCTACAGTGCTTAGAGGAGGAAAAAAGGACCACAATTTAGCAGAAGTACTCGTTTTTATAAAAATGTGTTTTATTTTAAAACAAGTTTATAAAAGTAGAAATCACATACAAAAATACAGATCACTCTGACGTGTTAGGAAAATAACTTTTGGCTGGACTTGAGTTTGGAAGTACTGCTATGTGTGTGAGAGCACCCGGGAGCCAGGATCCAGCCGGATCCTGTCCCCAGCCCTTGTCGCTAACCTGTAAACAATAATCTCAAGTAGTATTTAGCACTTTTGAGCTACTACAAGATTGAAACATAATCATTTCCGGTATAAGTACTTTAAAATGTTCTTCCTTAGGTCTGGACAGATCAGGGCACTTCATCGTTTCTAACATTTGAAAATTGTTTTAAAAACCAATAACGATGGAAGTGTTTGGCTTTTGTGTTGAACACGGGGAGGTCATCAGCTTAAAGAAGAAATTAGTGTGTTTCCTAAGGTAGGTAGAATCCATTTGTGTGGGTGTACCATTAAAAAAATCACTGATGCCATCGAAGGCTGCGCACCTGAGTGAGCTCCACACAGCACCTGAGTGAGCTGTGCTTTCTGCTCTGAAACCGGGGTGTGCCCCTGCGTCCGGTGTGTATTATTGATTGAGGAACACGCGGTTCTTAGGGAACGTGGGGTCCAGTAACTTGTAAAACGGGCAGGTAGGTTAAAAAAACGATTGTGGAAGACAAACAAAATAAAATTCAAAGACGTGATTCTAGAGTAATATAAAAATACCTTCAAGAACCTCAGCAATACAGGCAAGCGCAGGCCATGTCAGTTAGCACCCCATCCCACATTTCGAGAAGAGAGACGTTGACTAGCACCTTCCTAAGACAAGGCGAGGCATTTTCAAAGCTAAAGAACCCACTTAACATCACTTGCTCAGAAAGTTAATAAAGTTAGAAGACCACAAGCACACTCCTCAGCTACCGCAGCACTCGGGGAGTACAGTACTTAATGGATGCCTCACCAGCGGGCATTAGCCCGGGCTTCCGAAGGCCTATCCCGGAAAACCCCTCCGGAGCCCCCCGTTCTATGCCTGTGGTTCTTCTAAATGTAGGCATGAGGGGGGTTACCCAGGACCGCTTGTGTTCATGAGCCTAACTGCCCATGCAAAGGCAGAGTTGAAATGTACATTTTCCTTTTTCTGTCCCCGAATGACTGCCTCAAACCGACTATCCTACACTATGAATAGCTTATTTTTCCACACTATGTCGTATAAAGCAATACTGAATATTTAAATAGAAGAAAGTTAAGTTAGCATATAGATCAAGAAAAGTATCCACTTGCTGGTGATGTTTAAGCTTGTCTCTAAATAGATTTACTAATAAGGGCACTTGGGAGAGGCGCCTCAAATTGTGCTCTCAGTGGATCGTGAAATTCCAGGCTTGTGCTCCTTGAAATGGCAGGAGGCCTACGAGGCTCTTGGGAGCAGAGAAGTGACAGAGCTTTTCCTATGTTTTAAAAAAGCAACCCTTCCTAGTTCTCTCTCTCAAACGCTTCTCTAACATACGTGCAGAAGGAAGGCAAAGGGAAAACCGAGAATGAGCACAGCCGAGCGCTCCAGCCATGGGCCTTCCTGCCCGTTTTCCCTGCCCCCGAGAGGAAAGGAGACAGCACCTTCAATGCGCCTTCACAGACAGCTGGGCTTCTGCACAGTCAGCCGGCAGCGGACGCCCCAGATCTCGGGGTGGTCCTTGGGGCCCACGGTAGGCCTGGCGATGGTGGTGAAGTAGGAACCGTTGATCTGGAGGTGAGGCAGGGCTTCCCTCAACAGCTGAAGGGTGTCGTCTGGCACGATTCCAAAAACCTGTAGTGTTTTTAGTGTGGGGATTTCTCCAAGGTCACTGGGAAGGAAGAGAGAGACGTTCAGAGCAGCGGTATCTATGGACACTTCCACTACAGCAGTGGTTCTCAACCTCTCTAACGCTGCGACCCTTCAATACAGTTCCTCGTGTTGTGGTGACCCCCAACCATAAAATTTTCTTTTTTTAAAAAATTAAAAAAAAAAGTATTTTATTGATTTTTTACAGAGAGAGAGAGGGAGCCAGAAACATCGATCAGCTGCCTCCTGCACACCTTCTACTGGGGATGTGCCTGAAACCAAGGTACATTCCCTTGATTGGAATTGAACCCGGGACCTTTCAGTCTGCAGATGGATGCTCTATCTACTGAGCCAAACTGGTCAGGGCCATAAATTATGGTACTGTTAATTATGGTACTGTTATGAATCATAATGTAAATATCTGTTTTCCGATGGTCTTAGGCTCTACAGCAGCAGTTCTCAACCTGTGGAATTGATATTGACATTACAATTCGTGAACAGTAGCAAAATTACAGTTATGAAGTAGCAATGAAAATAGTTTTATGGCTGGGGGTCACCACACCATGAACTGTATTAAAGGGCCGCGGCATTAGAAAGCTTGAGAACCATGGCTCTAGAATGACATGACCCACTTCCAACAACCTGTATCAGACCCTACAGAACGCACACTGAACACGTACTCTGCAGCCCCCACCACTTAGGGAAATAGAAAAACAAAGCCAACGGCAAGGCACAGGCCACAGCATGGGGAACAGGCCGTGCGTTGTGCTGAATTTCCAACCAGCAAAACACTCCACGTGGGCTTACTTAAACTTCACCCGTGTCTGCCTCCTCTCTCCATCCTCCATTCTCCTGGAAGGTGCTGCTGTGGTGACCAGCCAGCAGCTGGCGATGGGAGGACTGATGTTTACTGTGGCACCAGCTGGAGGTCACCGGAGGCTACACACACACACACACGGGAAAGCTGTGGACTTGACCTCAGGTTCCCCACCTCAATCAAAACGTGTCAGCTGGTTTGACAACTTCTCAATACTGGTCAGCAGGCCACAGGCCCGCTATACGTGATGGAACCTAAGTGCCTTCACCCAGAGGCTTCAGACAGGGGTAGGTAGTAGGGAACGGCAGAGAAGGGGGGAATCATGCCGGGAGAGGGGGCAATGGCCATCTTCCCTCCGCGTATCACACATGTCACATCGATCCTCTCCGGTGAAATATAACTGTCAACATGACATTCTGGTTTAGAAAAAAGGGAGCTTATTTACCCAAAGTCAATACTTCGTGTTTTTGTTTTTGTTCTTGAATCCTCACCTGAGCATATTTTGCCACTGATTTTAGAGAGAGTGGAAAGGACGGGGGGAGGAGAGAGAGAAACATCAATGTGAGAGAGAGACATCATTTGATTGCCTCTGATTAGTACCCTGACCAGGGCCTGGGAACATGCACCCAAGGTACTTGCCCTTGACTGGAATCGAACCCGGGACCCTTCAATCTGTGGGCCTACGCTCTATCCACTGAGCCAAACCGGCTAGGGACAAAGTACGGATAATGATTTTCTCTCTAACCCAGACCTGTGTGCTGAGAACGCCATCGCTCTGATCTGTGTTTGCCCGGATTGGGACACGGTACAGAGTCTCAGAGAGGGCATGTTTGATTTGGAGTTTCAACAAGCCCCACTGCCATCGATGGGCTCCTCAGTGACTGCTGTGCAAAGCAGCCTTCCCACTGTATTCCCCGCAGTTCCTGAAGACCCAGCTTCCCTGTGGCAACGGCACCTCACCCGCCTCTGGTCCGCCTGCCTGCCTGCCTGGTCTGTCTCCCGGCGTCCAAGGCAACTCCCTCTGCGTATGTCATCCCCTGCTTGGCCCAGGCCCCCGTGCTCCCCTGGTGTCACAGGACCCACACTTCAGCTCCCCAGACCACCCCTGCCGACTGCTCACCCAGGCTTCCCTCTTATTTACACCCAACGAAGATCGTCAACACCAACGCTATGTAACAGATGTTAGCTCAACTCAACGTGAAGGGCAATTTAGAAAATGAAAGCACTGCTTAAATAATAAACACGTCTGGTGTTCATAAGGGATCTTATTCTGAGGGAGGTTAATCCTCACCTGAGGATATTTTTCCATTGATTGTTTTAGAGTGAAAGGGAGAGGGAGAGATGAGAGAGAAGCATCAATGTGAAAGAGACACATCAATTGGCTGTCTCCCACACGCACCTGGAACCAGGACTGGGGATCTAGCCTGCAACCACGGTACATGCCCTTGACTGGAATCGAACCTGGGACCCTTCAGTCCATAGGTTGATGCTCTATCCAGGGCTCAGTCAACTCACTGTCACCAGGTGTGTTGAATAGAACAGTTCTGCCCTGGTTTTTCGGTTTTGCTGGCCTTTCCTAACCAGTTTGCAGTGCACCCATGTCAACGTTTTAAGTTTTCAACACCGGCTACTAGTAACAACGGATTTAACACCCAGCCACATCCCTTCTGGTCCCCGCCTTCCGCCTTCTGGCTCTGAAGCACCAGCGCACTCACAGTAAAGTCTCAGGTATGATGTCGTAGCACCGGCTGAGCGACAGGTGTTGGAGGTAGTGGAGCTGGAAGAACTCGGGGAAGCACTCGTGGTTCAGCATGACGCTGTCACTGAAACGGAGAAGAGAGACTCAGCGCCCTGGCCACCCCGCAGGGCACCCGGGCCACGCTGAGCGCCCGCCCTCAGCACGTTCAGACCCTCAGGGAGCAGTCACGATTTCTCACGTCTTTTTTCTAAAATAAATAAATGAAGAAATACCTTAGGTCTAGGTGGACAAGATTGGGGCATCTTCTAAGTAAGGTGGAGAAATCTAGAAGAAGAAAATAAAAATGACGGTTACTCTTAAGGAACGAGACAGGGACTCTGCTCCTATCACTGCCACGGTGCTGCCAGTCCAGAGCAATGGGCCGGAGTAGCAGACTGTTAGAAAGACAGGAGTATGGCCTTGGTACACAAGATGTTCCTGCCCCGAAAACCCCCACGAACTACTGAAAACTGTTGGAAACAGCAAGAGAACTGTGCACAGCGAGAGGTTAGCAACAACCCAGAGCGCATCTACCAGCAGAAACGGGGGGAAATGCCATTCTCAGACGCCTCTGGACAGGCATGTTCCAGGACGCAGCTCTGTGCGCAGGAGGGCCCATGGTTAAAATGGAGCGGACTCCCCATTCCTGGGTGGCCGGTCCCGTGCACAATGAGGCAGAACACACCGCTCATGGTTTGTGGTGGTGCCCGTTCTACAAACTCCCTGCTGCCCGAGTACAAAAGTAAAGCACCTGCCGTTATGCACAGACACGGCACTTGATGATGATGATAAACTCCACTTTGCCATTTTAGAGCGGGGTGGGGAGCGTCTGGCCTCCCCAGGCCTCCGGGGTAGTTCACGAAATGATGGACCGAAGACAGCGGCTCATTTCTAAGCCGGTCATTTGTACGGCCCGTGAGCGGTGTTACACACATCCACTGGCCCTCGCAGAGAAAAGGTTCCCCGCCTCTTCCTACTGTAAAGAGTTTGCAGTGAAACAGTAGGTTTGAAAGTACAAAGGTTTCTACTTCCAGGCTCCGAATTCAAACCTTGCTGCCGGCTGGCTGTTTGCCTTCACCTGCGCGAGGGGAACAGCACAGGCCCGTGGGGAACGGGACATCGCAGGAGGGCAGCACCCGGAGGCCGCGGCTCACCTGCCCGCTGGAGGTTCTTGCGGTAGCCGCTCAGGTTCAGCTGCGTCACCGTCGCTGACACGTGTGCCACCACCACCTGCACGTGCTTCTCGGTGAAGTCAAAGCACCAGGACAGGTTCAGCTCGTCCAGCCTGCGCAGCGGGGCGAGAGGGCCTGAGACGTCGCCAGGCGCCAGGGCCCCAGGCAGCTCTGCCTCTGCCTGCGGAGCCGACAGCCACCGACCGCCCGGCCCATGCCCAGGGCTCTGCCTCTCTAGGCAGTTACCCTAGCCCCCCTGAACCTGTTAAACCTCCCCCCCCCCACACACACACCTGACACACTCCCGGCTCCAGCTGGCCCCAGGGAATCTGAGCTGAGGCCTGAGTGAATGCTGCCCCCTTGTGGGGACGAAGGGGAGCACTCTCCTCCCTTCCTGAGGGCTCAAACCTCACTCCAGAGCGGAGAGGAGAAATTCCAGCCTGTTTCTTTCCCAACCACCAGACTATTAGCAAATGGCTACCCAGGCTTGAACAATCACCTGAGATGTCTAAACAACTGCTTCCGGACAAAGAGACCCTGATGCTGCAAAACACAGCTTTCTCTGCTGTGGCCTCCCACCGAGCCACCGAGATGGTCAAAGGCAATGGCCAGCCGTTACAGCACGCCCCTCACTCCGGGGAAAACGGGGGCTTATGTTTTACCTCACTGATACCGTTTTATCTCACTGATACCATTCCAGCGGGAATCTACTTTCAGCAGATCTTACAGAAACATTGGTACAGGGCGATGGTACATGCAGAGACCAGGGGATATCAGGAAGGACACACACACACACACACACACACACACACACACACACACGGTAGGGCCTGTGTACTCTGCACTCCGTAACACCTGTATCTCTGCAGCCTTTATGTACTGGCTGACACAATGTGAGAGATAGAAGCTGTTCGGTGAGGGCTACAGACAGGAAAGGGGAAATAACCTGACTGTATAGTGGGGGCAAGCAGACTGCTCCCCATCACTGAGGTAAGCATACGGCTACGTGTTCCTTTCGCAAATAGTAACAACAACAAAAGGGATCGTCACCAGCGTCCTCTGCAAACTCACTGCACCTGGCTCCCGCGTTCGGCGGGCAGAGGTGCCTGCCTCACTCGAATCAAGCGCTGGAGGTGGGAACGGCTGGGAGGATGATTTCCCAGCTCGGGTCCGGTGTGAGGCCACAGCCTGCACCGAGCCTCAGACGCGCCTACCTGGAGCAGCTGCTCAGCAGGGTCTCCAGGGCGGACTCGGAGAAGCCGGAGCACCCAGAGAGGTTCAGCCGCACCAGGTTTGAGTTCTGCGCAAGGTTACTGAGGGAGGAGAACGTCAGGAGGTTACCAACGGGGCCTCCTGGTCCATCAGGCCTGCGAGGGGCGGGCCGGCGGGAGAGCGCTGACAGGCCCTGGGCCAGTGCAGGCGTCTCCAATCCCCTCCTGCAGGAAGGCGGCCCGCCTACACTAACTGGGCCTGGCTGTGGACAAACAGGCTGCGCTGTGACTCCCGCCTCTCCCAGACACGGGCAGGGCCGTGCCCCCGTCACCGTGCCTCCCTACGCCCCAGCGCGAGTGGCATCCACTGGGCGGGCACACTTTGCTGCCTGGGTGAGCCCGAAACCCTGCGTGGGCATCTCCTCCCCCATGGGCCAGGAAACAACTTTCCCACCTAAAACCCAAGCCGCTGGGACAGGCCCGCGCCACTCACATGACAATGGGGTCCGAGAGCTGGAGGCCCTCCAGGCTGAGGTTCTGCAGCTTGGAGCACAGGGACAGGAGGGCCTGCAGGGTGGACACCTCGAAGACCGAGTTGGACAGGTCCATGTGCTGCACGCGGAAAGGGCTGGATGCGGGGGAGGAAGGGGTGGGGGGAGAGAGAGAGAGAGAGAGAGAGAGAGAGGCTCTGTGAGGTGGCTCAGCCCACACCCGCCGCCTCCGCCCGGTGAGCGCCCATCCCAGGCTGGACGCCTCTGCACATTTCAAGGATTCGCTATAGTTTCTGCCGGAAGACAAACTGCTCCCAGCGAGTTCCCATCCTCCTTCATCTTAAAACTCAAGAGGGTTTTTGCCAGGCCAAACTGTAGCTGCCGATATGGTCCCCCTCAGAAATGAGCGTGTGGGCACGAGCTGGGTGTGGGCGACAAGGATGTGATGTCGATGATGCTTCTGGCGGCAGCGGCACTGACTCCCGCAGGGAAGATGCCGGCAGAGCACGCTGTAAAGGGGCTGAGTGTGACGTGGGACAGGCTGTGGGGAGGTGCGTGGAGGAGCACAGGGGCTGAGTGTGACGTGGGACAGGCCGGTGGGGAGGTGCGTGCAGGGAATTCCGTGTGGCCGTTTCTAGGGCCTGGGAACGGGAGCTAGCTGGACAGGGAGGGCTGAGCAGATGGGGACTGGAGGTTTGGACAGTCTTTTGCATTTTTACCTGAAATGTTCCACTAGCGGTTGGTCCACAAAGGAGCGCGGGCAGCAGAAGGCCACCACCCCGCGGGACAGCAGCCGGCCAATCACCTCCGGGTGCAGGTTTTTCCCGGTGAGGTCCAGGCTCTGCCACAGGGACTCGTCGAACCTGGAAGAGAGGGCTCCCTCGGTCAGCTGCGGGCACTGGATACCGCCGCCCCCAGCACCGCTGCCATCGAGGCCAGCGCCGAGGAAACCTGCTGTTACCAGGGCCTTAGAGGCACCGCTGAGCTGGTCACACAGCCTGGACCAGCCTCCCGGTCCCGTTTCCGCAGCTTCCAACAGGCTCAGTGCTGTCAGCAGCAATGCAAGGACCCCGACTCGGAGCACAGAATCCCAGCCTTAACTCCATTTGATCACTTTAAAAGCAATGATCAAGTTGCTCAATTGATTACGGACGAGGTGAGTAGGTTCCAAGTGACCAAACAATCGCACTTGCCGTTTCTGTTACCCAGAATCAGGTCACCACACTGTCAGTCACTGAACGGAGGAAAGTGAGCACTACTCTGTGAGATATGAGGACTCTGACATCTACTAGGACAGTGGTCGGCAAACTCATCAGTCCGCAGAGCCAAATGTCAACGGGACAATGACTGACATTTCTTTGGAAAGCCACATGTTTTAAACGTAAACTTCTTCTAACGCCACTTCTTCAACATAGACCCGCCCAGGCCGTGGCATTTTTAGAAGAGCCACACTCAAGGGGCCGGAGAGCCGCATGTGGCCCGCGAACCGCAGTGTGCCGACCACGGTCCTAAGAAAAGGAGTTATGGTTTGGCTGTTTTATAACACATTTTAAGCTCCTATAAACACATAAGCACCCTGCGACCAGGCACTGCCAGCGGCATCGGAGTGTCTGCCCCCTCCCTGTCCTGTCCTGGAGGCGCCTCCTCCCACTCACAGCGACACAGACCGCCCTCCGTCACCCAGCGCCGCAGGGGCCGGGCCACTCACACCGGCCCAGAGCCAGGGCCCGGCCCCTGGCCCCGGCACTCCCTGGGCACTCCCCTCCCCGGGTCCAGGGCAAGGGGGGCTCAGAAAGGGGTGCATTTTCACCGCAGGGGCCCCTCCCTCACGGGGAACAGACACTAAGCACTCACAGAAACACCAGATACTCCGCTTTGTGCTGCTCTGCTGTTCTCGTGTTCCTGTCACCAGGCCCAGTGAAGGCAGAGCCCGCCCCTCGCCCCTCGCCCCCGGCCGGGCGGCCGGCACTTACGCCAGGTGGTACCACCTCCTGCACACGCAGGACACGTGCAGCAGCTCCGGGAGGCACAGGCTCGAGAAGATGGCCAGCAGCAGCTCGTCGGGCAGCGAGTCCCAGGAATACCCTGCGGGAGAAACGAGCTTCCGTCACATGTCACACGTCACATGTCCATGCTGTGACGCCGAGCGTATTCGCTGTAGCAGGCAGACGCCATGAGCAGGGCGGGGACGACGGGGCAGGCCCAGAGCCATTGGGGCGGGAAGCCCAGCACAGCAGTCAATAATTGTAGGTGGGTCCGGGCCCCGAGTGACCTCCCGCCCCTAGCGGATCGCTGGCCATGAGGTGTGGACCCCTAGCCCTTCCTCGCTGGGGTCACCCCAGGCCTCCGTAGAATCTCAGCTCCAGGCCAGGCGCTGCTGCCGCCGTCGGGCCAGCTGCAGGAATAACAGGGCCAGCAGGCAGTCCGCGGGGACCACCGTCCCGAAAGGACACACCTGGGAGGTGTGGGCGGAAGGGCCACGTGCTGACCGACAGGCGAGGGGAGGCCTGCATGGCCGTCTTGCAGACTCAGAGATCTCAAGGCACTACACAGGACGGTCTGAAATGAAACTTGAACGGAAAGCCTTTATGGTGGGCAGTCACCTCCTAGGCTGTTATCTTCACTGACAAGATCAACCTTTACCTGAACGGAGCCTGTCTTTTTGCATCTATAATAACAGACCCTTTGAAATGTCTGGGTAACTTGTAACTCTCCTTTTTCTGGACCCCCTGGGGCACAACCTAATGTGCTGGGTGCCAGGACAGATACCACAAATTCCTTCACTGTTATCATGTTCATTCTTCCTGCACCCACCCAAGTATGTGTCCATCATTTTACTTTTTATCCAGTCCCAGGGGTTTCCCCTCTTTGCTTTCTCCAGCCTCTCCAGTCTATCACCAGTGGATTTCATGTAACCCACCTATGTCCCTTTCCTTTGATTTCAGTGTATAAATAGAGAAATGTAACTCCGCCATTCTCCGGACCAATATCTCAATTCGTTGAGGTTCTGCTTCCCGGCGCAGATGGACAGTTTGGCTCAAATAAACACAAAAATTCTTCACAGGTTTCAATGGTTTTATGGTAACAAAGACTACTGAATATTCTATTAAGATCTTTCCCAGGGACCTCCCCTAAAATCTCCACCCTTAAACCCCTTAGGATGGAGGATCCCGTGTGCCCCCCCTTCCCCCATCTCTTCCTCTCCCCTCCCCGGGGACATGGGACGGACGATGACAGTATACTATTACCTTCCTCACTCCCAAGCTCAAGGCCTTCCTCTACCTCCGGACCTCGCTTCCTAAGCCCATCTCTGTAGGAACCACTTCTTCTCCCTCTGTGATTTACCAAGTGGATCCTCTCTCACAGCTGGGGTCTTGCTCTGAATTCTCTCCCGGCCGGAACCCAAGTCTGAGGGTGCTGGGCCCAGGTTCGGTCTGACCCCAGTCAGACACCTGGTGCCTTCCCGCTGCCTACAACACGCTGACCTTTTTCTTACTCTTACAGGACACACACCATTCGGCCTGAAACAGGAATGTAACACTCATCACACTGTCCACTCCATTGTTTCCTGTTCTCCCACAGGGCAGGTGCCCTGAAGTAAGCACCGTATCTTCTTGGCAAAGAAAAGGGGAACCAAGAATACTTTCCCAGCACCCGTCCTCCGGCCCCGCAGGCTGATCTTTACACAGACCCAGCCCCGCTGAGCAATCCTGACCCTCCCTGAGGGGTCAGTGGAGGCTGATCAAGTAGCTGAGGAGACAGGAAGCTGGGAGTCAGGAATGGGGCCAAGGGCGGTGAGAAAATAGAAGCAGGAACGCAGTTAGGCAGCATTGCTAAGGAAAGCCGGAGGGGGAGGCTGGAAATGTATGGACTGTTGCTAAGACAAGCAGCCTGCAGATGACCAATCCCAGGGCAGAAAGGCGGACACACCAATCCCAAGGACGTTGCTGAGGCAGAATTCTTTGAAAGGACCAATCGGGAGCTGGCAAGGCTGTATCCACCGCCTGGGTTAAAAAGCAGGCTGCTCTGCCTCTCCCTGCTCCCGGGTCCCTGGGCCCTGTCGCTGGGGGAGCTCCCGCCCCAGCCCACGTGGCTTGGACTCTGCACACGGACCAACAGACTCTCCTAAGCCACACCGACGGCAACGTGGAAGGGAAGCTCTGGACACAGACCATTTCTGTCGATGAATGTTGCTTCCACTATAAAAGCTGTCTTTAACCGAGACTTCATGCTTCGATTTATTATAAGACCACGAACTTGGATTCAAACCACCCCACCTTTTGGTTTCACGGTGACCTCATTGAAAAGGCAAATGCACCTCCACCCTATTCTCCCGGCTTCCACTTTGCCTAGCCTGGAACATCAATTGTGATGTTCTCATCCGTGAGTCAGCCAGCAGGTTAGGCGCCGGGGGAGAGCAGTAAACATGCAGGCAGAATCCCTGCAGCCTGTGGGAAGAACAGATAACCACAGACACGCCGCACCAAACAGCCGGTGGCAGGCTTTGTGAAGCGCACACGCGCTCTGCAGAGGAATGAAGCAGGCAAAGGAGAGGTGGGGAGGACGGGGTACGTGTTCGAAGTCTGACCAGTGGTCAGGGAAGGCCTTACAGAGATGGCGACCGCTGAGCAGAGGCCTGGGTGTCTGCTCCAGGAGCAAGGAACAGCATCCCTGCTTTGGGGAACAGCAAGGAGCTCAGTGTGAAAACACGGGAGGTGGGGAGGCCAGGCTGGGCTTTCTTTCCATGCCATGAGGCGGCCTTCAGCTCTGGCTCTCGCTGTGCTGAGCAGCCACTAGAGGGCGCTGAGCACAGGAGTGACACAATCTGATCTCGGGTCCTTTTTAAAAAAACTCAACGCTGGCTGCTGTGTTCTGGGAAAACGAGGGAGAAGAAGGTCCCCTAACAAGCAGTGACCTCTTACACGCATGTACCGATCAGGGTCCTGGGACAGTGGCCCAGGAGACAAGGCTGCATGGCAGACACGCCAGGAGCCGTCAGCTCAGTAGCTGGCCTCCCCAGCCTCTTCCTGCCTCCAATGCCAGAGCCCCCGCTTCTCTGTGACGCCAGCCGGCCTGGGTCTGGGGGTGTGGGCGTGTTGGCCAGGGTGTTTCAGGATCACATTAACTCCTGGATCAGCAGGGACAGCAGAGTGCCCTGCCTACGGGGCAGGCCGCAGCCAATGCAGGGCCTGATGAGAAGAGGTGCATGAAGGGAGACCTGGCTCTCTCCTGGGTGTGTGTGGTGGTGGTGGTGGTGGTGGTGGTGGGGCATGGGGTGGCACCCTCCTGCCTGCAGACCCTGGCCTGGAACCCACACCCCGGGCTGTCCTGTTCTCAGGCCTCAGGAATGCAGATCCTGGGCGGGACATTCCAGCCGCCACAAAGCCTGGCTGTGTGAGCCAATTCCTCGTGAGCACCCTCCACGGCCTCCTCCTTGCTGGGTGTCTCCGGAGAACCCCACCAGACAGCCCCTCCTTGTCCTCCCCGTCTGAAAGGTGCAGCGCCGAATGGACTCGCACACGGATGGCACCGGGCTCCCAGGCTCCGGGCCCGCGGGGGGCGGTGACGCTCGGGGCAGGCAGCGCTGCCTGCGGGCGGCATTCCTGGGCAATCTCCTCCATCTTCCCCCCACAGGCCTGCCTCCCCTGGCTACAGCCTTCATGGTGCCCCGTGTTTACCCTACAGTCTGCGCTGATCAGCATGAGGGTCAAAGGCGTCCGGCGAGGGCCCAACACGTTTTTCGTGCTCACGATCTAGAAGCCGTTTAGAGGGCCTTGTAGTTTACAGAAGGAGCTCTTTGTGCTACATCCCGGGGGGTCTGTACATGCTGTCCCCGCTCCTGCCCCCACGGCTATTAACTTAAAACCCAGTCGCTATTCATCCAGCCCCCACGCCCATGGAAGACCTCAGGACGGCACCAACAGGCCACTTCTCACAACTGATTATTGACTTTCTCACCGGCCCGGTCCCTCGCTGGGCCACAAGTTCCTGAGAACAAGAGCTATTTAAAAAAAAAAAAACAAAACACAAAAAACCTTTGTATTCCCAAGAACTAGCACAATGTCTGCACCATGCCTCCATTCACATATGTATGAACCACGTACTCTATGCTAGTATGTGGGGTCTGTTCTAGGGATAAAGAGATGAAGGGCCTGCTCAGAGTCTGAGATGCAGACGAGGGAGGGGATTTCAATGAAGCATCATGACAGGCTGCAATGGGGGGGAGGTGGGGTTCAGGGTGCCGTGCAGTGTGTGTGTGTGTGTGTGTGTGTGTGGGGGGGGGGGGGCGTGGTTAAGGGAGCCTTCCGGAAGAATGAGCAGATGGAAGGCTCTGAATCCTCAGGGTAGGGCTGAAGGCAGGTCATCAGGGCTGACCCCTGACCTAGACCCGCAGAGGCAGCTGGAGATTACCCTGAGGCTCCTCTGGTGGCAGCCACTGTCACCAAGTTCCTTCAAGGTCAGAGTGCACAGAGGTCAAAGGTTCCCAAGCCAGGCTCCTGCTCTGCTCCCCTGACTGGAGAAAAGCTGACGGACAGGTTTTCCTCAAGTTTTTCTCCCATTAATTCTGAACTCCCCTGACCTCCACTATCTGGAGATCAGATTCTAGCATTTGACTTGGCAGGAAAATGACATCCTGAGTTCCTTCAAATCTAAGGCTGAGACTTTACTAGGATCTGCAAAGACTCTCCTGGCAACAGGTGCTTACCGCCTGCCCCCCCCCCCCCCCCCCCCGCCGCCTCCTCCACCCCCCCAGCCCCTGATGGAGGGAGGAGGCTCGGCCCGAACTCAGCCTCGCAGCCGCCAGCTGACTCCCTCTGGGCTCGGGCTCCTCGCCTGCAGGAATGGGGAGAGGGATGATCTTGCCAAGTTGATGGGTGGCGATTACATAATATATGGGGCAAGGTGGAGCGGCAGAGTCTACCTCCTTTCTTTCTCTCTCTCTCTCTCTCTCTCTCTCTCTCTCTCTCTCTCTCTCCCTCCCTCCCTCCCTCCCTCCCTCCCTCCCTCCCTCTCTCTCTCTCTCTCTCTCCCCACTCCATTCCTGTCCTTTCCCCGTGGACTCTGCACATGTTCTTCTTTCCCACGCTGCTTAGAATCCCCTCCAAGGGGAAAGGGAGGCATGTGCGACCTCCCAGACCCCAAACCACCCTCCTCCGAGTCTGGGAGCCCCGGACGCAGGACGAGGAACAGATTCAGGCAGTTTACTTGGGGAGTGGTCTCGGGAGGCCCTGGAAGGAGGAGTGAGCAATAGGGAAGGGAAGGAGCCGGCTCTGGGCATGCTCACCAGGAGGTTATTGCGATGGGCAGCTGGGGCTCCCGTCTGCTGGGGGCCGAGGGACCGCCCAGAGTGTCCCCGCTGCTGCCAGGCACCGGTGGGGGCTTCTGGGAGGGGTGCTAACTCCCAGCATGCCCGCCCAGAGGGGCCCTCACTGCACATCTGCGTGCGAGAGGCGGCGCTGGGCATGGGGAGCTTTGCGGGGGAAAGGGGGGGCGGGCACTGAAGGGTCCACTAACGATGGGGGAGCGGGAGAGGGAAAACCAGAGAGGGTCGCTGTGAAGCACAGGGCGGGAGCCATGAACAAACTCGGTGCTGCCTGTTTGACTGGGAAGACATAAGCAATCAGGAACCATGTACACGGCGTGGCCAGAGGATGACGATCTCTGAACACACGCTACTCTGCCACTCCGTGTACTTCTCTTGAGCACCTCATCTATTTGATATCAAAGATACTATAAACCGTGCACCTGATCAGTTTTCCCCTTTGCACTGGCTGACAGAAAGCTCAGGGCAAATAGGTGGTGGATCTCCAGCAAAAGTCTAGAATACTCTTGGTGCCCATCGGAGGTACAAATACACCAAGTGGCCAGAGATTATGCGGAGAGAATGAGGCTGAAGACACATCAGGACACAAAGGCGATGTCCAGTCAGGGCTCAGAGATCAGCATCCTCTGGCCACTCGGTGTAGATGGGTAATTATTAATAGAATGCCAGGAGGAAGACCTGGCACAGCCATGATGCAGAGATCCGAGGAGGGCAGCGGAGCCAGGCCAGGGAGCCACAGGACGAGGGAAGCCGCGTGTGAAAGGGCTTTGCACCCCACTTCCTCCTTCACTGCCGACTACCCCGAATCTTGCAGACCCTGCCTCAGTGCCTTCCTCCCGGGGGCACGCACAGCCCCCTGCCCAGACGTGCAGGCCCAGCACCTGGCACACATCAGCACTGGCTAAGTCTTGCTCAGTAAGGACATTATACCTCTTACTCTTCCCTCCGGAAAACTGCGAATGAGCAGAGTCAGAAAAACGTATCCTCGGTGAGGATTGAAAACAAAAACAAACAGAACTGTCATTTACGGAAAGCCTCAAGTCTCAGGGAGCGAGGAGAGCACCTAATCTCTGCAGCAACCCGGTGTACTACGCAGCATCAGCCCATTTTACAGATGAGGAAACCTGTCTCGGCGGGGCCAGAGAGCCTCCCCATTCGGTGACTGCCACAGGTCACACACGGCTCTGCTCTGTCTGTCCCAAACCCCACGCCCCCAAGGAAAGGCTCAGAGCCCGAGGTGGCTGCAGGAAGGCTGGCCGGTGGCAGAGGGCACTGCCGGCAGGGGTCCAGTCCCAGCAAAGCAATGGCACTGCCTGCTGGCGTTTGGGGGCGAGGGTGAAGGGGAGAGTGAGGCTGAAGACACATCAGGACACAAAGGCGAGGTCCAGTCAGAACAGGAGTGGCCTTGGAGGAGGGGGAGGGGCTTCAGGAGAAGATGTAACTATGGCGGAAGGAACAGGGGCACAGAACCAGCGGCGGGTGGCACAGTGGGAATTTAAACTCAGGCCTGACTCCAGCTCATGCCTCTTTCTGCCCTCGGATGCTCTATGATTCCATATGCTCCTTCTTCTGAGTACTAGATGTTCTACAAGTTTAGGAAAGGGGAGAATTCAATCTGAATTTATATGGAAAAAAGAGACATCAGCCAGGGCTGGGAGGAAAAGTGGAGGGGCGAGGGCGTGAAGCAGTGATGCTGAGAGCCGGCAAGGACGCAGCCACCAGACGGAAGGAGCAATGGCTGGGGAAACACCCGGCGGCCACGCACCCAGGGCCCCCGCCGCTGACCACGGGTGACAGGGATTCCAGGGCCCCGGGCGGGTGTCCCGGCCTGAGGCTGGCTGCTGTCCCAGCAGAGGGGGCGGAAGCCTGTCTTCCCATGGCTGGGATCCAGCCTGGGGGAGGCATCAGTAATCTCACTTGCCATATTTAATCCTCACGGCAGCAGCCATCTGTTTCCTGGATTCCCGGCTGTGCTGCTGCCGGCCGGGCGCCCCGAGCGGATGAGAAAGTCCAGAGCAGGTCCTCCCTGCACGGCCTCTCCCCGGCCGCCCCGGGCCGCCCCGCAAGGGAAGCCACCCTCAGCCCGGGGCCCGTGTCCAGCTCCCTGACAGCGGCCAGCTCACTCCCCGCCGGTCACCCCCGCGGGCACCCCCACGTCCACTGGGTCTGCTGACCCCATCCCTGCCGTGCCTCTTCCACCTCCGGGGAGAACAGCTAATCTACGCGTCAGCTCTGTGCGGGATGCGTGACTCAGTCCGACGCCACGTGTGTCTCCCCGGGAACATCACCTGCCCTCCGATTCAGCACGCCCAGGTTACAGGCTCCCCGGGAACTTCCCCACACACAAGACTTTGCCTCTCAGAACTGCCCCTCTGACTGCTCACACCGCTGTGCTCTGTGTGTGTTCTAAGAGCAGCGGCTCCGTCCATGCTTGGCTTGGCCAGGTTGTGTGAAGCGGTAACAGTGCAGGCTTCCTCTCTGGGAAGACACAATAGATTCCGCCATCGGAGATGCGTCTTCCTTCCTTTCCCACAGATTGCAAAGAGAAAACACTGGATCAAGCTAGCTTTTTTTGGATAGGTAGGGAGGAAAAAAAAAAAAAAAAAAAAGCAAAACCAAACCAGAGATCCTCGATGATCCCCTCCACACCTCCGCCCTGGATTTCCGTGGGAGGCGTGCTCACCCCTGAGTGTGGGAAGGGCAATGGGCAAGCCGTGGAAATGGGGTTTGGAGACTAAGGTACAGTACACCTCTGGGACGGTGCTCCGTAAATCTTTGATGAATGAATGAATGAATGAAAGGAAGCTACAGAGCAAAGCAAGTGCCGGGAGGGTCCCCTACAGAGTCTCACAGAGCTGTTTGGGAGCTGCAGGCTGAGGTTCATTGGTGAGTCATGAAATCAGTCTAGTTTGACCAGCACCGTTTTTCGCTTTTAAATAGATTTTTTATTGATTTTCGAGAGAGAAGAAGGGAGAGGCAGTGAGAGAGAAACCTCCATCCGCTGAGCCTGTAACCTGGGCGTGTGCTCTGACCCGGAACCGAACCCGCAACCTTTGGGTCCACAGGACGGCACCCAACCAGTGGACCCTCAGGGCAGGGAGGGCTGACCAGCGCTGCTTAGGAAAACTGGGATCAGATGGAATAGGAAATCCCTTAGTAAGGGGAATAGTTCAGGTACACACCCAGGATTGCCCTGTAAAATACACTTCTTATTGGTTAAAAAAAAAATGCCCGAAGGAACTGTGTTTGCCTGGGGCTGTTCAGGCACATTCCCGGCTCCAAGGCAAGGCTTCCGGGAGCAGAATCTCAGGAATTCTGCACTTTGAACACGGTTCCTTGGGGATATCAGTGTTCTCTAAACTCGGGAGGCTCCGGTCTGAGAAACCAGTGTGGGGTCTGGAATCTCAAGCAGTTTAATCGCCGCGGGAGAGCGGATCAACAAATTAGTTCAACCGTGTTTTCCTGCATCCTGTTTGGAGGGAGGGGGGGAGGCGGGGAAGGGCCGGGACAGGCATTTAATGCCCCAAAGGAGATGCAGTTGTCCTCCTTCTGCCCACTAATGACCTCACTGCTGCCCATTTCCTCCTCCTTCCTTCCGCACGCTCCCCCGAGGGCCAATCAGAGCCGTCCTGGGACAGGCTGGCCACTCGGTTTTTATCTTCCCAGGCGGACAGATAAAGAGGTTTCGGCTGCCAGATGTGAGCCTGGCCGGGGGCCTGCGGAGACACTGCCGAGCACAGCACCAGGAAAAGCTCGCAGGCCGGGGCTACTGGCATCGGATCTCCTTGGAAAGCAGGTGCGGCCGCTGCACCCTAATCCTGGCAGAGCCGCCAGCCACCTGTCCTGACAACTGCACGCAAAACTCCCCGGAATGAGGACTCGGGGCGCGGGAGGCCCAGGCTCCGGGAGGCCCGCCGGGACCCTCCTCGCCAGCTGCCCCTCATCCCCCGGCAGTGACCTCACCGCCCCACGCCGCCCACACCAAGGAACCAGTCTGTGCTGCGTGCAGATCCCACGGGGCGGTGGGTCCTCCTGCTTCCCTCCCCTAGGCCCCTCTCCTCCCTTCAGACCTATCTGTCTGAAGTCCCATGGAGCCATCCAGCCCTCCTCCGGCCTCCTCCACACCGGGTGGCTGGCTCCCGCCTCCTGCTGTGAGCTCCTCTTCTCGGGTACTGTCTCTGCTCCTCAACTTGACTTGCAGTTGCCTAGCAGACAGCACCCGCCCCTTCACCCTGTCCAGTCTCCAGAGTGCCTCGCTTAGAAACAAGAAGTCTTTTAGCCCTGGCTGGTGTGGCTCAGTGGATAGAGCGTGATCCTGTGGACGGAAGGGTTCCAGGTTCGATTCCGGTCAAGGGCACATGTCTGGGTTGCAGGCTCGATCCCCAGTAGGGGGCGTGCAGGAGGCAGCCGATCAGAGCTGCCTCTCCCTCTCTCTCTCTCTCCACATTCGGGTGGTCAAGCACCAACTTGCCAGTGCGGTGTGCCACGCAGTGCCGTTCATTTCTGCAGGGAAAGAGCCCTACACTCGCAGGGTCAGACCAACAGCCTTACGGACAGAAGAAGGGCGGCTTCCTGCGCAGACGTGGCCAAACCAACGGGGCTCACTCACTGAGCGCTGGGCGCAGGCGGCATGCTCAGCGCCACGGGCTTCGTTCCCCTTGACCTTCACAGCGACCTTGGAGGTGGGCATCATTTCTCCATTTCCCAAGGAAACCAACAGCCCCCATAACTCCCTAAGGCTGAGAACAGCAAGACAGACTGAAACCCAGACTTGTCCGATCCGCCATAACCTCTGACTGCCTTTCTAACTCAGCTCCTACTATGGATTCCCAGGCCATAATTTCACGATTCTCTTCCCTAAAGAAAGGATCAAAAAACAAAAAAACACACCACACAACACAGATTTTTTTTTTTTTTAAAGCAAAACAAGCCAGGCCCTCTAGTCTGATGTCCCTCTACTTTCTCCTTGGCTCATCCCGCACTTAGAACATGGCTTTCTTGTTGTTCCTTCAACAAACATGTCAGGCTTCTGCCCCAGGGTCTTTGCGCCGGTTGCTCCCTCTGCTTAGGGCTTTCTCCTCCAAGAATCTGCCTGGCACATTCCCTTCCCTCCTCTCTGCCTCTGCTTACGGCTCACTGTCCACGTGAGGCTTCCCATCAATACCCTGTTTAAAACTGTCATCCGCCTCCCTACCCCAGGGTTTCCACTCCCTCTTGGCTAGTTCAAAGTTGGTGTTTATTTCTTTGTTTGTTTTCAGCCACAGCCCTTATTACTAACACACGACATATCCTATTTATTATGTCCTTTGTGCCCTTTCTCTAGAACAGAAGCTCCATGAGCGTAGGAATATTTACATTTTGTTCATTGCTGCTTCCCCAGCACCTAGGGCAGGGGTCCTCAAACTTTTTAAAGTGGGGGCCAGATCACGGTCCCTCAGAGAGCTGGAGGGCCGGACTATATGAACTACTAATTCCTACTGTAACACCTCGGCTGTGCTCACTGCCCAAAAAACCTGGCGGGCAGGATCAGACTCCTCTGCGGGCTGCATGTGGCCCGCGGGCCGTAGTTTGAAGACCCCTGACCTAGGGGAATGAATGCCAAGCACAGAGTATGTGCTCAGCAAACAGTGCTGCATTAAGGTCTGGGATGATTTACTAGCAGGGAAAACCGGATCACCCGGGCCGGTGCGCTCCGGATCGGAGTCCTCGGCGGCTCTGATCCGCTGTGGGAGGCTCTGTCACCTGCTTACGAGCGGGAGTGGGAAGCTATGAAGAGGGTAGTTCTACATTTCAGTCAGGCCAGCCTAGCTCTGGGGATGGATCTGGGGCGGAAAAGGCTGGAATAACGAGGCCATTCCAGTATTCAGTGGAGAGAGGATGAGAGCTTGAGAAACACTTAGGAGACAGGAAGGAAAGAGTCAGTCATTGGCTGGGGGATGGCGGAATGGGACTGGCCTCTGGGTCTTCGGGCTGCGTGACTGAATTGTAATTCATAATGGAGACAGACCACGAGACAAAAAGCCCATTTGGGAGTGGGCCTGGTTAAGTCTCCGCCACTTAGTTTAACATCCACTCTAGCAATCCTTGGAGAAATCACTAATGTGATTATGGCGGAGAGCTCAACCAGGGGCATAAAACAGAATACAATTAAAAAAAAAAAAAAGAGTCTGACAAGAAGATCATCACGTCTGTTCCCATTTGTCAGCGGCACCGAGCTGGCCCTGGAGCGGTCAGACCACTTTCTAGAGAAAAAAAGGCAGGGATGTCTTCTCATGGGTCAAAGTTTCCCATGGTTAAAAAATCAATCGAGCACCAGGAGATCTATACCTGCCAACATTCCCATACACTTCATCGACAACGAGTTATTCTCTTTGGAAAAATAACCTCAGAATTAGGTGCTTTTAAAAGGGCCCCATCCTAAAGACCCCAGAACAAAGGTTCACCAGCAAAACAGCTCACCTCAGCCCTTCCGTGACTGACACACCTCCCGCCTTACCTGGAAAGTTCTCGCGATTCAGCTTGGGCCTGCGGATGATCACGAAGTCCTTGTCACTCCCTTTACTCCGCAGCCGCTTCCGGGGGGAGCCCTGCGGGGGGCCCAGGCTGGAGAGCAGCTCCTGCGGGATGTTCTCGCTGTCCGCGCGCTCCTTCTCCAGCGAGGACACCCCCATGCCTGACAGCAGCTCCGACGTCTTGCTAGAATCCCATCCCCAAGTGAAGTTGGTGGCCACGTTGCTCGACTGGTCAGGGATCTCCTGGAGGTGTTTCCTGCAAAAAAAAAAAAAAAAAGCACAATAGCCCCTTTCCTTTGAGAACACGCCCATCAATAATCGGCAGGCCTAAAGGAAAAGGCAAGTTGTGCAATGTAGTCATGCAGCTCACAGAACTGCATTTTTCACATGCCAGTGGCGAGTTCCCAAGAATGAAAGAGAGAGAGAAAAAAAAAACCTGAGCAAATCAAAAAGGCTTTCTGATTCACGATTCTGATCATGCAAAAGGCCTTCAAGAGTTTCTCAAAGTGGAGGGAAACCATACAGCCATTCAAATTATGAGCAGGAGAGCCCAAATACAGAAAGACAAATAAAACCACACACGGATCCCCTCACTAAAGCATCCATCCATCCACCCACCCACTCACCCATCCATCCATCCCTCCACCCACGCTTTTCCCCAAGAAGGCGCTGGGAAGCCATTCCCATTACAGCACTCGCGACAACCTTAGCAAGCAGCAATTCGCGTGGCCTAAATGAATTAAAACGGTCCATTCAAGCTTGCCCCTCTTTGTAGTCGGTTTACCGGTGCATGGCTGGGTCCGCGGATTCCGGGCTTTAAAACGTGTGCACGGATGGCAGCCTTTGCCCGCCTGCCGGGTTCCCGCGTCGGAGGCGCAGAGGGGCCGAGGCGTGAGGCTGCTGCCGCCTGGAGCGCGACCCGCCAACTCTAGCAACGTTCCATCCCCGCCGCGCGCGCGGGGCGCGCCAGCTGCCGCCGGGCGGCCGCCGTCCGCGGCCCCGCTGCCTGCTGGGAGTTGTAGTTCCAGCCCCGCCTCGGCGCCCGGCGAGGAGCGCGCCACCACTTCCGGCCCTCGAGGTACCCACAAGCCCCCGCGGCCGCGGGCGGGCGAGCCACGCCCCCCCGGGGAGGCGGGGAGGGAGGCGGGGAGGCGGAAGCGGGCGGCGCTCCGATGACTTGGACATGTCAGCCGCCTGAAGGGGGGATCGGGCTTTCCTCTCCCAGGAGCCCGCAGGCCTTCGGTGACCGCCGCCGCCGTCCCCCGGAGCCTGGGTCCCCGACGCTGGGCGGCGGAGGCGGGGTGCCCCGGGCCTTCCAGACGCTGTCCGTCTGGCGCGATCGGACGGTGAGCCCGCGGGGGAGCCCGGGGTGGGGGGCCGGGCGCCGGCGGAGGCGGAGGCGGACAGGCCCGCGGCCCCCGCCCCCGCGCGGAGGAGGCGCGGCCGGCCCTCCCGCCAGGTGCGGGGCCGCAGCCCGGGCGTCGCACCTGCTGTCCGCCCCCCGGAGCGGGGCCCTTAGGACCGGGCCTGCGGACAGATCCCGTCCGCGCTGCGCTCGCCTCCCGGACGCCGGTCCGATGAAGGACAGGCGGTGGGTTCGGGTTAGTTAGGGGAGCAGAGGCCGCCGCGGGCGGGGTGCGCCGGTTCCCATCCCCTGGCAGCCTGGACCAGGCTCAGAGCTGCAGCCCCGGAGCAGGTGCGGTGACCCGGCTTGCAAAGGGCTTTGTAGTCCGTGTGCAAGGCCAGGGCCGCCAGCAGCAGCAGCGGCAGCAGCAGCGGCAGCAGAGCCGGGCTGTGGCCTCCGCCCCACCTGCTGCCTCTGGCTGCACCGCCGCCTGAAGGGGATGCGACCAGACTTGCAGCCTGTGTCCCCCGAGCAGAGTGTGGAGGCGGTGAGAGGAGAGAGCCTGCCCTGTTCCAGGTGGCGTGACCGTGCGAAAGCCGTCGTGCAAGCTCCCCTGTGACCATGACCCCGGGAAGCAATGGGAGAGAGGGGGGAATCGGTTGCAACCCCAACAGGAAGGGAGAGCATCTACTGAGCTGCCAAGCCAGCGGGCCAGCGTCATCACAAACACTACATACATCCTGTGCGGTGGGACTCGGTGACTCACTTGGTGCCGGGATTCAGCCTCCCTGGCCCAGGTGTGGGTTCTGTTTCAGGCCTGTGGCTCAGCTTGACAGGGAAGTGTATTCCCGAACCATGAGTTTGTTCTGGAAAGCAGGAGCCACCGTGTAAACAAGGGATCTGTTCGATTTGGATTGGAAACTGGGCTGAGAATAACCAGGCCGCATGCTCAGAATTCATTAAACTATGGTTTTTATGGGAAATGGTTTTAAATGAAGTATTCTGGATTGTTTTTTTATACAAACTTACCTTTATGCTACTTTGGCTCAAGGAGAAAGCAGTTGCCTTAAGCTTGAAATCTACATCCTTTCCCTTAAAATTGCAAGTCATTAGAGAAAAAAAAAGTTAAGAAAAAAATGATAGCCTCCTTCAGAAAAGTGAACAAGATGGAATTTATAAGCTAAAGGCGGAGAAAGAATAAAAAGAAAACACTTTAAAATGCCGTGAGGAGAATTAAGCATTGTTTTGACATACCAAGTAGTAGGGAGAGGCCATTTTAGATTCAGCCCTTCTAGACAGGAAGGTCTGACAGATGGGATGATCCTGCATGGAAAGATGAGAAATAGGCTTGTGCTGGGAAGTGCCTGAGAGCTAGGGACCATTTCTGGTCTTCGGAGACGTTAAAATGTCTGAATTGGTGGACATGAGATCCTAAATAGGACTTCAGAGAGGCTGTCCACTCTGAAAATCGGTCTTCAAATTCTAGAGTGGATATTTCACTAGTCCTTTGCCCTGGTAACAGAAATGCTTTAGCTTGCTAAAATGGGAATACTTTTTTTTTTCCCCTCTGCATTTCTTCTCATCATGTCTATTCTCTACATGTGTTAAGTAACAGTTTAAATTGTTACACGTGGTTCTATTTAGTATAAGGAATTGTATCCATTGAAGATTTGAGCTTACTGCCCATGCACAGATTGATGCCTGCTGGTTTCAAGATCTGCATTGTGATTGCAAGTGCTGTGGATGATTTTATTTTCCTGATTAACTTTATTCCTGTAATCTTACTCAATACACCTGTCATCCCACTTCAGGGAGCTAGCTGTCCCATCTTTCCACAAGTAGAATTACTAGATCGTCATCTAGATCAAATGAATTATAGTTTTCTCTGACATCTGAAAATGACAATGGAGCGAGTAACTTCTGATCCTTTTCGGAAGCTTCCGATAGAATGCAAAGTGACTTTGTGCATTGGGAACGTGCTTATCCTGCAAAGAGGGAAGAACGCAATTACAAGACCAGTGCACGGGGGGCTGACAGGACTGGAAATTATCTTTGCTCTAACACAGGGGTCCTCAAACTTTTTAAAGTGGGGGCCAGATCACGGTCCCTCAGAGAGCTGGAGGGCCGGACTATATGAACTACTAATTCCTACTGTAACACCTTGGCTGCGCTCACTGCCCAAAAAACCTGGCGGGCAGGATCAGACTCCCCTGGGGGCTGCATGTGGCCCGAGGGCCGTAGTTTGAAGACCCCTGCTCTAACATGTGCCCGTGTTCAGTAGCGTAGTCGTGTTCTTGAGCATCCAATATGGAAAGAGATTCTATTGGAATGGAAGGCTGGTTCTTTTTTCCTTAGCCCCATCACAGCATGAGGTGAGTCTTAAGATTCTTTTAGGTTGTTTTTTTTTGTTTTGTTTTGTTTTTGTTTGTTTTTTTTGTTCTTTAGCTCAGAGGAAACAAAAGATTAAGAAGGATTATTTTCCAATTTAATTTGTTCTATGTTTTCTTTTCTCCTTTCTCATGAGGGTTAGAGTTATATGTTTTCCTTAAGAAATGGCAGTTTTACCTGCGAGGAAAAAAGGCTTCGTTGAATTCTGTGTTAAACATGGCTTTCTTAGCGTTCTACCTTGACATATCCAAGGGGATCATTCATAGGGAATGTCTGTAATTTGTTCACTATGAAAACTGAGCAAAATGCATTATTTAAACAGTTTAAATGGCGTGAAGAAGGCATGACTGGACTGGGGAAGAGAGTGTGTAGGATCTGTCGTCGGAATGCCTGGGCTTGAGCCCCAGCTCTGCCTCCCTGCCATTTTTCTCCTTTATTTCACAAGGGTACGAACAGTCCTTTCTTACTGAGTTAGGAGCTTTCAATCAGTTGTCTGAACACACTAAATGTTAACTCTTCCTTTTTCAAAGAGAATTTATTTTGTTATTAGGAAGAATCCTAAGGATCATTCTTTAATGATCAAAGTAAGTCCTACAGTCTCTTTAATGAAAGTCTTTAGGAATCCATTCCAGTCCCTTTTGTCTTCTTCTTACAAGCTCACCATGTTGCTGTCTCTCCCTTAGGCCTTGCCAAAGGTGACTTGGTTTCTATGAGTCCATCTGTCTTCCCGTGGCTTGGCATACTTTGGAGTTCAATTTACCTGATTGGTTTTCCCAACTCAGTTGCGACTCTTTCACAGTTTACAGTGGGGGTGACATTCTCTGTATTCTATCTGAATTCTAAGCTGAATTCTCCCTACACCTGGAACCTTTAAACATGAGAACCTTTGCAAATGAAACCTTTGATTGGGGGTAGAGAATTGTGACTTGCATCACTCTCTCCTCGTTCTAGTTCCTTTTCATTATTGGGGTCTTGCGGTGGCTGCCACTTACTTCCCACAGCTGAGGAGAGATGCATATTTCAGGTTACACAGTCTGATTGTGATGAATACTTAGGTTCTAGTTGGAAAATTTTCACTCAGTTTTAGAATCTTAAGATTTTGATAAAAGTTTTGTGTTCAATTGCTACCAGTCCTTCTTCCCTCTTTTCCCTTCTTTCTTTCCTCCCTCCTTTTCCTCCCTCCCTCCCTCCCTTCCTTTCCTTCTCTCTCTCTCTCTCTCTCTCTCTCTCTCTCTCTCTCTCTCTCTCGCTTTTTTTTTTTTTTTTAAATATTTGGAATGCTTCAAATTTTAAAATGGTCTTAACCTCTAAATGTTCCACTTAAAGTGTATTCAGCCTGAAAAATCATCTCCATAAAGCACTTAGGGAGCAGCACTCCAAGTCAGTAACGTTAGCATGCTAATTATAAATGGTATTTGAAAGAAATACTGTACAGTGTCTTGGTTGGTAAGAGACTGATTTGGATTTTAAATGTTGAAGACTTTCAGAACTGGTCATTTGAAAGATAAACTATGCCTACATATCAGGCACTTAAATTTGATTGAATGAATGGATTAGCATTTTGAGTTTGAGTAAAATCTGCTTTTGCTGCTGTGGTGTTAATGCCATCCTATGACAGCTTTAAGTATCGTTTCTTTATTTCTAATCACATGGGACTGAATTGGGATTTGCCTCCACATTCGAGCATTTCTTTTCTTTTTGTCGTTTTCATTATATTCATTAATACGAGAAGGACCAATTTTGTGGTCAGAGGCCTATTTCGTCTTCTGCCTTTGAGTTTATTTTTGCACAGCCGCACCTGTGTACAGTTCAGCAGATGGTCCATGTTGACCTACTCTGTTTTGTGCATATTCCTAGAAGAATGGCGTTGTCTTTCCCTGTGACATCGGTATACATGCACCTGCTTGGCGTGGCTCTGAGAGGCGTTCTGTCCCGGTCCACAGCGGACCCAGGCAGGGTGTTGGGGCTGCCTCGCAGACTTAGGGGCGTACTCCCAGTTTGCCACGTGAGGCAAGGAGGGCAATTTCTTAAGTGAAGATCGGTTTTTATTTTATAGGAATGAGGATGGGCCCAGGCTGTGATAACCACCACGAATGTGAAGCAGAAGGCATAGTGTGTGTGTGTGTGTGTGAGTGTGTGAAAGCACATCGGGTAAAGCTGTGCTTGGACACCTTTGAGGCAGCTAGTTATGTTCTGTTCTGGAAGCACTTGATATGAAGGAGGTGGAGATTAGTAACCAGAATGTATTGAAGACCTACTCTGTGTTTGGAACTCCTACTTGGTGTTTTACTTTATATCTCATTTGGTCTTCATAGCATCTCGTGTGAGATGATTAGCCTCCTTTGACAGTTTCTTTTCTTTTTTTCCTTTTAATTCTCACCTGAGAATATGTTTTTATTGATTTGAGAGAGAAGGAGAAACATTGGTAATTTGCCTCCCATACACACCGACCAGGGACTGAACCGGAAACCTAAGTATGTGCCCTGACCGGAAATTGAACCTGAAACCTTTTGGTATAGAGGCTAATACTCCAACCAACTGAGCCACCTGGTCACTGCTAACAGTTTCATTTGCATAAAGTTACACACAATTATTAATTAGAGCTGGTTTATCATGATATAATAAAACATTGGTCTTTTTAAGTCATTGTAATTTTAGGCACCTAATAGCGCTGCAGCAAAATTTTTTATTTTCTAGTTGCCAAATATTTTATCTTCATGTTACTATATTGATTTTAAAATGTCAAAATAATACATATTCATGATTTAAAGTTAAAGACACACAAGAAAGCACAAAGAATACAGTAGAAGTCATCTCTGTACTACTTTGTGACAGCTGTTGTTAGCGTTTTTGATGTATGTTTGTCCATGCATGTATGTGTGTTTCTGATCTCTACTCTCCCTCAGATCCCACCATGTCCCTTTTGACATCCCGACAGGGTCTCTCTGAGGCTCGCTTTTCTCCCAGACTGGGAACGGGCGGGCTCCTGTGACCACTGTCTGCATGGAGGCTTTCTGTCCTTGATTCAGGCCCAGATCTCTGCTCCCATCCTCATGCCAAGTTAGCAGGGTTAATGATTTACGAAGCCCTTCCTGTTTTCCTCAAAAAGGCAATGGACCACGATGAGACTAATCTATATTTTTAAGACTTCCTGGACTATTTAGTACAAACACTTAAGTTGTTTCTGTTTTCATTTTTTATTACTTAAAAAAAAATATGTTTATTGATTTAGAGAGGAAGGGACAGGGGATCAAGCCAGTAATCCAGACATGTGCAATGACTGGGAATTGAACCCTGATCCCCTGGTTCACAGGTCGATGCTCAACCACCGAGACACACTGGCAGGGCTATGTTTTCATTTTTAAATAATGCTGCTGTAGAAAGTAACATTGATTATACATTTTTGTTCCCATTTAAGTTATTTAAAGAGGAATTGCTAGAATAAAGGGTTTGTACCTTTTTTAAGGTCTTTGATACATATTGCTGTTGTGGGGTCGAACCCTGGGTAAATAAGACCACCGGAGGCTGATGATTTATTAAAAAAAAAGCAGGCAAGAATTTATTGAAATATCTGGCCAGGGCAGCCGCAAGAGCACCACACGCAGGCGGACTCCAAATGACTGCGAGGCTTTAGGGGCAGGTAGTTCTTTTTAAAGGTTCTGAGAAGGAAAACCCCTATTTTGCAACAAACTGTTGTTTGGGATTTTCTGCTGTTCTTCCTAGATAAAATGTTGCTTTCTAGTTTGCTTTAGCCCGTTTGAAGAATGATGAAGATAAACTTAGCTGTCTGACCTTGTAGGCCAGAGACCAGATATGCCCACAATCTCAATACCATGCCAGGTGCACTTTCTCAATTGGATAGAACAGCATTGTTTTTCAATGCCAGCATCGAGATAACCACTAAGTGCACATAGGGCTGGCTCTTTAATAAAATAAAATAAAAAAAAGGAAGTTCTGCCTGTAACCTTGCTTAGAATTTGAATTCATCCTATTTCATTGCCAAGTTGCTGCCCTTACTGGCAATGAGAGCATTTTTCTTTTTAATAAGCCAAACTGGAGTTGACCAATCTGTTTATTAGAATTTAATGAAGTTATGTTATGAGTTTAATATGCAAGTAACTAAATCGGATGGAGAATAAGCAGGTGTCCCTAGCTTTGGGCAGGAAGTTATTCAGCTGGAATAATAAAAACAGGAATTCATAAGAAAGTGCTGTAATTCTGGACTGCAAAAAATAATTCCTCACTTGAATTTAGGCACAAGGTCAAGATACAGACTTTAAAACTATCATTTCCCTCATCACAGGACAGGGAAAACCCAGCTCCTCTCTCCAGTTCCATGGGGCCTCGCGGCCTCACCGTGGGTCCTCACAGGGCAGCAGGAGCTCCCCTTGACCAGAAGCAGATGCTGCGGTAAACGGTCATAGGCCCTAAGGACAGCGCTCCCGAAGTCCCTGGGAGTGGGGAGCCAGTGGGTTAGATGAGCCTTAAGGCTGAGGACGGAAGAGGAAGTCAGATTCCTAGAATGAGAAGGACTCGACTAGCGGTTTTTCTTTCTTTTTCTGCTGGCTCTCAGACACACAGGCCACCTGCAAAGACTGGAGTGAGGTCTCGAGAGCTCAGGGCAAATGCCAGCTGCCAGCCCCGAAGGATCTCACTTCTGTAGCCATAGCCGGAATTTCGCCAACAGTCTGAATGAGCTTAGGGGTGGATTCTCCCTGACAGTCTCCAGAGAAGAACACGGACCTGCTGGCACCTTCATTTCAAGTTTGAGAACTCAGTTGAGCCACTTGTGCCTAGATAGCTGGCCCACAGAAGCTGTGAGATGGATGTGTTGTTGCAGGCCACCAAGTTCAGTCACTGTTTACAGCAGCAGTGGGAGACTAAGATAATGACTGTGGGAAGAGATGAAACAAATCATTTCTTTATTATTAGAATAAAAGATTCATAATTCTGTTTATTCATCTATAACATAAAGTACTGGTAATGAAACAGACTAAAACAGTCATCATAAAAAATACATTATTAGCAAGTTCTATGTTTATAACTGGTTTTGTTGTTTGCTTATGCCCTTCATCTTACCACCTATTATTGAAATCTGCATATATTTCATTGCCTTATCATTTTTATGCATGTTATGTAAAAAATGTATGGATCTAGTTTCTTAGTTAATGTTATGGTAATTTTCTAAGGTTATTAAATAATCTTAACAAACATTTCTTATACTTCAGTAATATTCTCCTGTTTGATTCTGCCATACTTTATTTAGCTTTTCCTTGATAATCTCTGATAGTGAGTCTATTTTTTCTATATTGCTATATTCCTTGCACTTGACAATTTCAGGCAAATAAATATGTATGCCAAACCCTAACGAAATTTTCAGGTAATAATTATGTTAAATTCACATTGAATAAAAAATTTTTGAAAGCTGGATCTTGAAGATGGTTAAGGTTTCATCAGCACAGCCTACATAGAGATATTGCCTAACCAACCATTTAATCTATTCTTGGCTTAAAGATAAGATCTGACTTACTTTCATTGTGCTGGTGTACATTTTTTGATAGATTATGAAATTTGCAATTTTGAGGAGTAGTAATGGATAGATTTTTAAGCCTTTTGAGTTGTAATAAGTATTTATAAAATCAATTTCAGAGACCATAACAAGTTTTATATTACCTTTGAAATCAGCAGTAATAAAAAGTATATATACTAAAGTAAACAGTGATTTTTGAATTTCTACTACATGCCAGACACTATATTAGAGACTTGGGATATAGTTTATAGAATAAAGTTGTCAAGCCTGTGCTTTCATAGAATCTGTGTGTGAGTGGGGAGGGGGGAGAGGGAGGATTTATAAGGAGACAATAAATATAAAGAATATATGTGATATCAGATGCTTAGTATAAAAATATAGCAGGATATGATGATAGTGACAAAAGAGTAATAATTTAGATACTTAAGAAAAATGAAAATTTGCTTGAAATGTACAGAGGAATAGAAACTACTTCAACAATATAAAGAAATAAGAAAATAGTTTATTAAATATTACTTTTATGTTTTTATGATTTTTTTTACATAGATTTAAGTTTAGCTTGTAACTCTTTTGTCACTATCATCATATCCTGCTATATTTTTATATCCAAATATTCTTTATTCTTTTTTATAACTACCTTGGTTAGAGATGTTTGTTTATTTGAAGTATTTTATTAATTTTGCCTCATTTTCTTTTAGTGTGTGGCATCACAATCTTCTATATTAATTAATTAATTAATTAATCAATTCCTTGGAATATTTAGTCCATAGACAAAAATTCCTAGCATTGATTTTACAAAGGTGAAAAGCACATATTGCCTTTAAGGTAAATTATTTTATCTTACTATTTTTTAAAAATATATTTTTATTGATTTCAGAAAGGAAAGGAGAGGGAGAGATAGAATCATCAAGGAGAGAGAATCATTGATTGGCTGCTTCCTGCACACCGCCTACTGGGAATCCAGCCCAAAACCCTGGCATGTGCCCTGACCAGGAATGTGACCTCTTGATTGATAGGTTAATGATCAACAATTGAGACACACTGGCCAGGCAAGGTAAATTATTTTATAAGAGTAAAGAGATAGCAGATAAACTATTTGTTTATGTTTATTAATGAAACTATTTTGTTTATTATATCAGCATTTATAATAAAAATATTTTTAATGTATGACTTTGTTCAGTAGTCATTGATAACTTTTTAAGCATATAAAATAGGTAAGGTAACTTTTTAAAAAGAAAATAAGATTTTATAGATAAATAGAAAGTGATAAGTATATTTTGTGAAGCAGTAAAGGAATTAAGAATTTCCAATTCTGGAATTTGTTAGGTAAGATTAGCAATAAAGAAAAATACTGTTTAAAATAAAAGAAATGTTCTTTACAGTAGTCTCTCTTCATCTCTCTGTCTCTCCCTCTTTTAGAAAATGGGTTATGGATGACTTGGAGAACTACATTTTATAAAATATATAACTCCCTAGGATCTAGTCAGCAGTAAATTTGTATAAAATTCTCTATTAGGATTTATAACATTAAGGAATAAGCCCCAAATGACACTGTATTGAAACTTCACAGCTAGTATTCTTAGTTTGTAATGTTTTTAGAACTAATGTAAATTTTGTTAAAATGTTTTTCTCTTGACGATGTAACTTATGTGAGATTTCAGAATAGCTTCAGAAGTAAGATATAAGAACTTGGGCGTAGGAATTACCTTTCTACCTCATTCGCAGTCCACGGTAAGGCCTGACGGTTTTCCGGACAACTTCTTCAGACGCCAGCAAACAGTGTTTGGGACGTTTCCGAGCGGCCGTGCCCTGTGCTAACTCTGCGTTGCTGTTTCCAGTTCACAGATATGGTCCAGCCCCGCACGGAGGCCCTGCGGTCAGCCAGCGCGGACGTCCAATAATGAGCGGCGCGGCGCTGGGACTCGAGATCGTTTTTGTTTTTTTTCTGGCGCTGTTCCTGCTGCATCGATATGGGGACTTTAAGAAGCAGCACAGGCTGGTCATCGTCGGAACGCTGCTAGCCTGGTACCTCTGCTTTCTCATTGTCTTCATCCTGCCCCTGGACGTCAGCACGGTAAGGGGTGAAACCGATTCTCACGACATAAAAGACGGTTGTAATCACACGGCATGTTTGAGATATGCTAGATCCAAGACCACTGCATTCTGTAAGGCTAGCCTTCTTTTCAATTAAATGTTGCTATATGAATTTGGTCACTAAAAAGCATAGCCAGGGAGGTAATGTGGGTCGATAGGTTGATATGCTCCAATATCCCTAAAGTTATTGGTATCCTTTTGATTTTCACTTTGAAACCATGTATCTGTTGCTTCAGACAATATACAACCGATGCAAGCATGCTGCTGCCAACTCAAGCCCTCCCGAGCACAGCAACATTACCGGCTTGTCCGCCACCGCCACCCCAGCTCCAAGGTATTCTCTTTTCCCTCCCTCCCTCCGTCCCTCTCTCCCTCCTTTCCTTCCTTAAATATTGTAGAAGGCGAATTGTTCAAAAGTTGTCAGTGTTTACCATCTGGATTTTATATTTATAAAAATTAAATCTCATTCTTTCCTCACCCTCTCCTCCCACCTCCATCCTTTGCCGGTAGACTTTTGATTACATTTTATTTTGCTTAAGTTTAAATATCACATCAATTTTAAATATTTATTGTTGTGCGCAAGGCCTTTCAGTAGATGCTAATGAGAAACTCAGAGAAGGCCTGATTTTTTAATCCAGCTTCAACCCCTTTTGGAAGGGATTTCCAAAAGCTATTTTTCATCTCAGCTGCTCTCTGATCAAAAAAAAAAGGGGGGGGAGGGGGCATGCTGCCGAAGCCGGTTTGGCTCAGTGGTAGACCGTCGGTCTGCGGACTGAAGGGTCCGGGGTTCGATTCCGGTCAGGGGCATGTCCGTTGGTTGCGGGCACATCCCTGGTGGGGGATGTGCAGGAGGCAGCTGGTCGATGTTTCTCTCTCATCGACGTTTCTAGCTCTCTATCTCTCTCCTTTCCTCTTTGTAAAAAATCAATAAAATATATATTTTTTTAAGAAGGGGGTGGGGGGCATGCATTTTCTCTTTTGCCTAATATGCAAGGTTGAGAATTAAAGGACAAGAAGGTGATTCTGTATGTGGGATATTTCTTCCATATAGCACATCATTTTAAATCGTTGGAGTTTTAGCCTGAAAATAAAGTTCAAATTACAAAAAGGTTTTATTGAATTCATATTAATTTTCCAAGCAAAAAAAGATAGAAGAGAATCTAAAGAACACATGACCAATATTAAAGTAGATGGTGACTCATAGGACAAAAACACATTTAATTGTAAAAGACAAAGTCCAGCAGAGAAATCTCATATTAGAAAAGACAAAGAATGGCAGCCTTTCTTAGGAAAATACTTAAGAGTAACAGTAGTTTCTCGATATTGATTTCAATGCTGCCTTTTAATTTTTGTACCAAAAAGTTGTCAGCGCTCTTCTGCTTGTAGCAATTACCTTCCCAAAAGAATTACACATCTGGTAACCATGGCTAACCCCCAGCACATGGGTGGTTTACTGTTCAGTGCACACTGACTTGGTGTGAGAGCTAATAAATGTGGACTGTGTTTTTTGCCAATGCTTTAAATATTTTCCTGCTTCTTTGTGTGGCTTTTATTTTTTAATTCTAACTCGAATAAGAGTAAATTTAAAATGTAGACACTCACCTTTGCAGCATCATGAAAAAATTGGACATAGATCAGCAGCAGTTGTACATATGGAAAGTCCTGGCACTGAAGGGGGTACCCTTACAGTAGACTGTTCTATGGTCAGATACAGGTATCGTCAGAGAATTCCAACGGAACTGTGGCCAGATGCTGGCCTATGTCTCTGTAGGAGTTATGCTAGAGTGGCTGATGAGTTAGCATTTCAGTTTCCAGGAATTAATCCCAGTGTCTTTTCTTCCCCGCTCCCCTTCCCCAAAATAACGAACCCCACACATGGGGTGAGTGTGTATTTTAAATGTAATCATCAGTATTTAAGGGAATCACATCAGATATTTAACCTCACAATGAATTTGTTTTTCAATACTGTTGTATTATTAGTCTTTTGGGTGAACATTGTGTCCCAGACGGTTTTGTTCCCTTTGTGTGTGTGTGTGTGTGTGTTTAGTTTGATAATCAGCTTTGAATTTTAAGTTTTAAATAAAAATCTACAAGATAGAGTCAGTAATTTAAAATCTGAATGCAAATAAACTTTGCCATATACAAATTAATTGTATACTTCATTTAATTAGTCATCATTTATGATTAATTTGGTTTAAATTGTTATCAAACAGTCCTCATCCGTGTTTCAAGCCATGGAGTTACATTCCTGATGGAATCATGCCAATTTTCTGGAGGGTAGTATACTGGACATCACAGTTTTTAACATGGTAAGTGGCAGTGAAGGATAAAACTTTTAAAATGTTGGCTGGAGTAAAATGAGAACTGATTATTTTTCATTGAACCTTCATATTTTACAATTTACTCATGCTACTTATTTTTTCCTTCAATTTTTTCCCTTTCCCTTTCCGCTTAAGTCTTTCCCATCTTAAAAGAAAAGAAGTGGAAGAGAAAAACACAAACAATAAATAGAAAATAGGAAGAATAATCTTCCTTGGCACTGTTGCCTTCCAGTTATTGTTTTCTCTCTGGACCTTCTCTGCCTGGTTCAGGCTTTTCCCAGCCCCATTGTGTGTGAAACTGCTCTTGCGAAGGCCATCATCATCTGATTTCTGCTTAGCCAACCTTCTCCTCCGTGGGCTCTAATTCTGTGGTTCATTTCCTCAGTGCTCACGTTTGGTGTTAATATTATTCAAAATCGCATTTGTGAAAAGAACTATACAATAAAATTGAGATTCACATATTTCTGGTATTTGAAATTACAAAGACATATCAAGTGTTTTTAATCATATTTTTTCCAACTGTCTAGGATCCTCTTACCTTTTATGCAGTCATATGCAAGATCAGGAGGGTTCTCCATCACTGGAAAGATAAAAACCGCACTGATTGAGAACGCAATCTATTATGGCACCTACTTGCTCATTTTTGGAGCATTTCTAATTTATGTAGCTGTAAACCCACGTCTGCACTTAGAATGGTAAGAAACATTGTTTCTGTGTATATTTCCATTTTATAAAATTTTTATCTCATATTTGTAGGTGTAAACACATTTCATCAAGAAACATAACAAATTATATGCTTTATAGATTCCTCAAAAAGAATATCTGAATAATCCATGTTACTAAGAAGAAAAATATGGAATAACATCCACTGTTACTAAAAGGGTAGTTGAGGATTTGAAGTTCTAATTTTTTTATATAAAATGTTAGCCATCCTTTCGGGTGATTGTTCTCTGAAAACCATTTAACACTAGCTGGTTTCATTCTGCCGTTTTGTTTGGGAAAATTTATCACAGCTATCTGCTTCCGTCCTCTTAGGAATCAGCTTCAGACAATTGGGATCGCTGCTGCAAACACATGGGGTCTATTTCTTCTCGTGTTACTGTTGGGGTATGGCTTGGTGGAAATCCCTCGGTCATACTGGAATGGAGCAAAAAGAGGTTATCTACTTATGAAAACTTACTTTAAGGCAGCCAAATTGATGACAGAGAAAGCAGATGCAGAGGAGACTTTAGAAGATGTCATGGAGGTAAGCAAGTTTAAACCTTCCAATCAACAGCACGCTGTATCTTCTTTTGGATCCACAGTTAGTTTGTTGTTAGCACACAGATGGACTTTAGACTTTTATTTTGCTCTTTATTTTTTAAAATATATTTTTATTGATTTCGGAGAGGAAAGGAGAAGGAGAGATAGAAACATCAATGATGAGAGAGAATCATTGATTGGCTGCCTCCTGCATGCCCCCTACTGGAGATTGAGCCCACAACCTGGCCATGTGCTCTGACAGAATCAAACCATGTCCTCCTGGTTCATAGGTTGACACTCAACGACTGAGCCATGCCAGTGGGCCTCTGATGCCTACTCTTAACCACTGCCTCTTTTCTCTTTGAGCACATTATTCCCAAGCTCTTAGGATGCTCTTTTCTCCACTCTCTTCTGCTAATTCCTACTTCATACTCCATTAAGATACTAACTATCTAGCACTGGAGAACTGTACAGTCCTCTGTATTATACTAGAGGCCCGATGCACGAAATTCGTGTAAGAGGAGGCCTTCCTTTCCTTGGCTGCTGTCACCAGCTTCTCTCTGGGTCCTGGGACCTGGGCTTCCCTTGCAGCCCAGGCTTTGTCTGGAAGGTCGTCCGGAAGGACGTCCGGTCTAATTAGCATATTATGGTTTTATTATTATAGATGGTGAATTATACAAAGGAAATGCTCTCGTATAGAGAGGTCTCACTTCTGAATAGTGATCAGAGGAGGAGTGGAATGTGAGCTGGCCTGGAAGGATGGGGAGACTATTCTATAACTGGCAGCATCAGATATCAGGAGGTTATAAAACCACATTAATTGAGTATAAGGTTTGTGTTGGAAAGATACAGTTTGTAAGGTTTGAAAAACAGGCTGTTGCCAGGTAGTGGGGCCTTGACTGTCCCATTTTGAAAGCAGTGAGGAATCATTGCATCTTGCAAGCAGGGAGGAGCCATGATCTGTGTAGGGTGATCAGTCGGGTGGAGGTGTGTGGAGGAGAGGATAGAACTAGAATCTGAATAGTATACGTTGAGGGAAAGCACACGGGTTTTGAATCTTATAACAGACCACAGAGTTCAATCATCTTTATTTTTGTAATTAGTGATTATATTTTTCAGCTACCTATAAAATCTTCCAAATGCAATTTTATAAAATCCAGTTTAGTGTTTTTATGTTTCTCTCTGAAGTGAATGTATACTACATCCATGTGTCTATTCTCTTTGAAGTATTAATAAAATGTATAAGCCATGTCAAACTATTCAAAGGGTATTAGTTACAGAGCCAAAGAAGTTACTTCTACCTTTTGTCATTTTCCAAGGAAGCAGATTTGGGAGAGGGAAAAATAGTTACTTATTTCTGCTGAAAATAGCGTGACTTTATGCATGTTGCCTGGCCAGCGTAATAAAGAATCAATTAGGCACAGTAATGACAGAGCTCAAAGTTATGTTATTTTATGTGAAGAAAATAAGCTAATATTTCAGATACCTTCCACACTTTGTAAACGTCATAAACTTTTGAAAGAAACTTATTTCTGTAACAAATGCAGCAAATATTCATAGTTAACTGTTTCAGTACTTGTTTTGGTTTAATATGATGAAAGGTTGTAAAGGAAATATGTAATATTTCAGATGTAAATATACAACTAGTTCATATTCAAGTTTTGCTAGCAAATCAAGAAAACTTTAAGGGGGCGTAGTAATGAAAATTGTAATATAATGATGCTCCCAGCATCTTTTAAAAACCCAAGTCTCATCTCGTTACCCTTTCTCATGGACCTCAAAATAAAGTGTCATTGAGGCACCAGACTGCTTTGCTGGAGTCGTTCTTCAGCCGGCCCAGTGCTTCTCAGGCCCCCACTCTCCTGTCCCCGAGGCCACACCGGACTTTGATTCCGTGACCTGTTCCTTTCTGTTCCAAGGCCTCCGTACACGCTGTCCCTCAGTGGGGACAGCCTTGCCCCTTCCTTTGATGGACTGACTGCTACTCCTGCTTATGTAATAATGAGCCCATCATGAAGGTCCCCCACTAAGTTACACAGCTCTCCTCACCGTTCCTATCTGGATAATGCGTTTCCAAGCTCAGTAGGCTCGTCAGGAGCAGTGCCTTCAATGCAGATTATTCATTGGGTCAGCATGTTTAAAGTTTTGGTGGGTGTTGCTAAATTACCTCCCACGTTTCACTGTGTATAGAGAGACCTGTTTCCCCACATTTATTTTTATGATTTTGTGAGGAAATTGTTCTCATTTAAAATTCATAATTGTTTTCAGTGAGCTTGAATATCTTTTCCAACATTTATCAGCCAATCGCATTTCTTCTGCATTCTTCCATTTTCCTGTTGATTTGCGAGAACTCTCCATATATTAATGGTAGTAATTTTTTGTCATATAAGTCACAAATATTTTTTCATAACTTTAAATGCCAGATGGATCTCCTGCCTCCAGTCTTGTATCCCTTAAGGACATTCTCCACCCAACCATGAGGATGTTCTTTTTAATTTTCTGGTTGGTTCTTCCTTGTACATGCTGTTTATCCTATCCGACTTTTATAAAATTTTATTAAAATTATAGAATATTATTCTCTTAGAACTAATGGTTCTAAAGATTCCTTTCCCTATCCCTTTATGCCTTTCATACTCATAAAATCGCTTATTTAATTATTTTATCACTAGACTCTCATCTTAGTCCAACAGCTGTGACACCCTGTCTTCTCACCCCTCTCTCTGGTGTGGGATGAGGTGACCTTACACATTGCACAGTGCGGGCCTGTAGCGTGCTCTTGATAGATAGACCTGGGGGGTTTCCTGAGCTGTGTGCTCTCCCTCTGGACAGGAGTGGGTGCTTTGTGCTTCGTGGCATGGGTACCTCTTCTGCTGCCTCTGGTTTCCTCGCTGTATTTTAGATAATGAGATAATTCAGTTGATAAGCAAGGTAAAGGAGCATAGTCCTGTTCTCTCAGGGCTGCAAAGAATGGTTGGCCCTTCGTGACATTTTTATGATGTTTATCCATCTTTGTGTGCCAAGTAAGGAAATGATAAGAGAGCAAATCTAGAAGGTAATAAGTATGAGGATATACGGAGAACTATTATACTGGGTGGAACAATAGTAGGTTTTCAGTTGTGAGTATGTGAAACAGTTTTTGTGTTATTATTAATTAACTATTGAATTAAACTCACAACTGAAACCTACTCTTGCCCCACTTTCTATTTTTACTTGTGTTCTTAGGAATTGTATTAGTGCGTGGAACTTCATGTAAATGCTAAATACTTTGAGTTGAAATTAAACTTGTGAGAATATATATATATATATATATGTAGTACCTAAAGCATTCTGATTTGAAACAGCCAATGTATAGAAATGGAAATATTTTAATTTTTCTCACTATTTGTATAGGAGGTTCGTAAAGTGAATGAAAGCATCAAGTATAACCACCCATTGAGAAAATGTGTTGACACAATACTTAAAAAGGTAATTAAATCATACAGGCATCTATTTTCTTTTGAAATATAATGTTTTATATTATAATAAAAACATCAGGAAAGTATGAAAACAGCCTATGACTAAAGTCTTTGCAACTGCTTTTTATTTTTATGGAAATACTGACCATAAATCAATAGTAATGTGTACATAGAATTTGTTTCTTTGCATTACAAGTTTAACATTAATTATTGGCAATGTTTTGCTTTGAAATGTGGATATGGAGGTTACGTTTAGTAATGTGTGACAAGCAATTGTCACAGCACAGTAATGAAGTGTCATTGCATGTGGTCACCAAAGGCATGTAAGAAAATAAGTGAGGGAATTAATCTGTTTTCATCAACTTCCTAAAATAAATGACATTATGGGATAGTTAACATGGTATTTATATAAGAAGCCACACAATTCAGATTTTACTCTATTGCTGTTGCACTAAGAATACTCATGTACTTTCAAAAATGATTCTTCAACACATAAGCTTCGTAAATATCTTCTCTGCAGCTACAGAACCACTGAACTGTCTCTTTTCCTATAGGTTAAATTTATTATACTGATGATTAGCTTGTGTTCTGTTGGCTAAGATAATAGTCATGAGAATCACTTCTCTGTTTATTTCTCTCATATTTGATACCTTTTGGGTCCTGTTCAGAGAAGTTAACTAAGTTGTCCAAGTTCATAGATAATAGATGACTAATAGTAGGGCAGATAACTCTAAGGCATGTATTTGGTTCTCTATACCATTCTTTTAAAAAATTCAACATCTTGTGATTATTATTCATTATTTAGCTGGGAAAATAACTGACAATTTCATTGGGTGCTTACCTAGAAAAATGAGTTTAATACTAGGTGCTTCATGTAGGCAATGTTCCCCTGTCTTACTCATTGCCAGCTAGTTTTTCTGAGCACAAAGATTAATATTAATAGAGTAAGAAAAAACTCAGCGCATTTTTTTTTTTTTAAGAGAGAGAGAAACAACAATGTGCAGCAATGTGAGAGCGAAACATTGATCAGTTGCCTCCTGTATGCACCCCGACTAGATATCAACCTGCAGTCTAGGTGTATGCCCTGACTGGAAAGTGAACCCACAGCCTTTTGGTGTATGGGACAACACTCCAACCGGCTGAGCACTGTCCAGGGCTCAATGCATCTTTTAAAATGTTTTCAAAAAAAATGTTATCCACAAAACCTCCAACTATCTAGAGATGACAATAAAGGAAAATATTTTTGAGGAAATTAGAAATGCCTCAGAGTAAAAGATTTTTAATAAAAATAAAATGTTTACCTTTTTGCAGATAAGATTTTTTTTTAAATCTACTTGTTCCTTATAGTGCCCTACAGAGTATCAGGAAAAAATGGGTAGGAACATGGATGATTATGAAGATTTTGATGAAAAGCATAATACCTATCCGAGTGAAAAAAGTCTGGTGAAATTACATAAACAGGTAACTTTATTAATTAAAGCTATGTTACTTAATGATATTTCAGTCAGATTTATAATTACTGCCCAGAGAAAATAAGGGAGAATTATTCATTGAACATAACTGTTACCTACACTACCAAATGTTAGCTTCCTTGGCCCCATCCAAGAAATGCCACTAGCACTTCCATTGTTGTAACAACCAAAACGTGCTCCTTACGGGGGAGTTGAACACCGTTGGGTCAGAACACTGACAGATATGCCCCTGTTCTCTTTCTCAGGTCATTTACTCAGTTCAGAGGCACCGTCGAACTCAAGTACAATGGCAGATCCTCCTGGAACAAGCATTTTACCTAGAAGATGTAGCAAAAAATGAAACTAGTGCTACTCATCAGTTTGTTCACACTTTTCAATCGCCAGAACCGGAAAATAGATTTGTCCAATATTTTTATAGCCCTACAGTTGGTATGTAATTTCATATAAATTTCAAAGTTTAATGATGATAATTTTTCTGAAGAAAAAAGAAGTATATATTTTCACCAATGTGAAGTTGAATTGTATTTGTATTATTTGACTTATGTCAAGTGGTAATATTATGTATCTGGTAAACTTTCTCCCCAAAGAAAACTATTTTACTTTTCGCTTGATGTATAATCTATCATTTTGCACTGTTACTTCACAGATGACCAAAATTCTATGCAAAAATATGTGTGCTATGTCAAGCATATTTTGTATATATAATATGTACTTAAAGCAATTAGAATTCTAAGTAATTTCACATCACAAACTTGGGTCACTCCTTCAATCTTGATATATTACAAAAAATATTCCTGTAAGAAATACTCTTTGAACATTTACATTTTTTAAAAAGATTATGTGTATTTATTTATTTATTTTTAATATACTTTATTGATTTTTCACAGAGAGGAAGGAAGAGGAATAGATAGCCAGAAACATGGATGAGAGAGAAACATCAATCAGCTGCCTCCTGCACACTCCCCACTGGTGATGTGCCTCCAACCAAGGTACATGCCCTTGACCGGAATCGAACCTGGGACCTTTCAGTCTGCAGACCGACGCTCTATCCACTGAGCCAAACCGGTTTTGGCTGAACTTTTACATTTATTAATCTATTTACAAAACCTGTGCTCAATAAGCATAATTATTCTATTCTCCTTTATGATTATTTATGATACTTTCTTCAGTGTTATCAAGTTTAATATGAAGAATTTAATAAAAATACCAGTGTAAGAGTATTAAAACTTCTGTTTACCTTAGGTATTCAAGTAGATGCTTATGACTCTGTTTTGTATATTTGGTTTTCAGTATGAATACCTAATGGTAGTCATAAGAAATCTCTGAGATATCTTCTTCAATGAGGATCTTTCCTAATTAAATGAGGGAATGAAGTGACACTTGTTTTCACTCGTTCAACAAATATTTGAAAGACCAGAGTTATGAAAACAGTATCGCCTGTGGGGCTGTGGAAATCACCAGGAATTAATTAGCTGGGAACAGGGTTGAAAACACGTAGAGTGAGCCAGGATTCAGCGTACAATACGTGAAGTGAAATACCGCCTTTTCAGTTTTGTGAGCTTTCTTCTTTTTTTAACTTTTATTCTTTACCTAAAGGCAGATTTAACAAAAAATTACCAGAACACTAACGAAGAATTTCCATGTACCATTCACTCAGATTCTCCAAATGCTAACATTTGACCATAATTATTTTCTTTCTCTTTCTCTCTGTGTATATATTTTTTCCTTAATCTTTTCAAAGTTGAGTCCAGACATGATGCCTTTTAACCCAGAAATGTTTCTGTGTGTATTTTTTTTATAAGTAAAGACATTATCTTACATAACCAAGAACAATGGTCAAAATCAAGAAATTAGCATCAAACCAATACTATTATCTGCAGGCCTTCCTTGATTCTGCTAATTGTCTCAGTAACGTCTGTAAAAACCCAGGTCGGGCATTGTAGTCGGTTGTCATGTCTCTCCGGCTCCTTTACTCGGGAGCAGGTTCAGTCTGTGTTTGGTGACATTGATGTTTTTGAGAATACAGGCCAGTTTGGTTTTGTCCTGGGCCCCTGGGTTTGAGTTTGAGTTCCTCGTGGTTAGATGCAGGCTCTGTAATTCTGGCAGGAGCACTGCGGCAGGGATACTGTCTTCCCATCGTGCATCGCAGCAGGAGGCACCTGAGATGTTTGTCCCGTTATCGGTGCTGGGTGGGGTCTGCCTGCTTCCTCCACGATAAAACTACTGTTTTCTTCTTTGCAATTGTATATTTTACATGGAGATATTTGAAGCTGTGTAAACACCCCATTATGCTTTATGGCTTCCCTGGTGACTTTCTCCTTTTCTCCTCCAGAGTGGTACTGGGAGTGTCTCCTGCGACCCTGGTTTTACCGAATCCTGGCCGTGGTTCTGTCCGTCTTCTCAGTGATCGTCGTGTGGTCGGAGTGCACGTTCTTCAGCACCACCCCTGTCCTGTCCCTCTTCGCAGTCTTCATACAGCTGGCTGAGAAGACGTACAATTATATTTACATCGAGGTCGGTTTCTGTCTGTTATTCATAGGTGTCCATTCATAGTCTAACCCTCAACGGTAGCATCTTTTCCCCATAGGTTTCTTCTAGCAATAATGAAAATAGCGAAGTTACTAATTTACATTTCCAAAAAAGAGCTTCATCAGTTTACCCAGTCTATAAAAACCAAGAGCTGTATCTGAGGACAGGTGAAAAGATACAAAATAATGCAAAATACTCTTTTGGGGGTGCTTGCATCTTTTTATGCCTGCGGAGCCACGTAACTTATAGTCACGTGAGGAATTGCCCAGGGAATGGGAGAGCATGCTCACTTCAGGCGGTGGATTTGAAATTTAGGGATAAAATGTGAAAATGGTCGAGATGTAGAGGTTTTCGCATACTTTCGATTTATTAAATAGTAAAAAAAAAATCTGTTACAGTAGCTGTGGCTGGTTTGGTTCAAGTGGATAGAGCATTGGCCTGTGGACTGAAAGGTCCCTGGTTCGATTCCAGTCAAGGGCACATGCCTGAGTTGTGTGCTCTATCCCCAGTAGGGGGCGTGCAGGAGGCAGCCGATCAATGATTCTCTCTCATCGATATTTCTGTCTTCCCTCTCCCTTTTTCTCTGTAATCAATAAAAATATATTTTTTAAAAAATGTGTTACAGTATTTAAATTTTAGAATGTCAAATGTTAGCCAGAAGTAAAGGATAAGGCTGTGACAGGGTATAAAGTCCCGGGTTTTAATCTGTTACTGTTTTTGTTTTCAGATTGCTTGCTTCCTTTCCATCTTCTTCCTAAGTATCTGTGTTTATTCTACTGTGTTCAGGATTCGTGTGTTTAACTACTATTACCTGGCTTCACATCACCAGACTGATGCGTACAGCCTTCTTTTCAGCGGCATGTAAGTAGATTGTGTTCAGAAACCAGGGGAATGTCTCTGTGGCATACATCCTTATTGAGATCTCTTATTTCTTGTTTACGGGTTTTCCACTGACACCCGTATTTCTCTGAGCTAATTGATTAGGTTTAAATATTAACTGGATATTTGTTGACTGCTAGCTAATCACTGCTTAAAGGTTCGGGTTAAAATGGGGATGCTAGATTAGGATGAAAAAAGAAAGACATAGTGAACCTAAATTTACCAATTAGAGGTTCCATAAATAGATTAGTAAAAAATAGGAGCATGAGAGAGTTTGGAGACTAAATCAGACCGAGGGGGTATTCTGAGATTCAGTGGCCTCAAACGGAAGTGTAGAGGACTGAGAAAACGAACAGGAGTCATTTTTGCCAAGAAATTTAGCAAGAGTTTTGAGAGAGAGCTTCAGCTTGGGCTAGGTTGCACAATCTATTATTCGTCCATGTTGTTAAATTAGATATATTGGATATTAACATATAAATATCCTAGATATAATACACACACACACACACACACACACACACACACACACACACTGAGTGGCCAGACTATTATGATCTCTGAACACATAATAATCTGGCCACTCATTGTATATCCTATATAATAAAAGGCTAATATGCAAATTGTCCTCTCCACCAGGAATTCGACCAACAGGCAGGCTGGCCAACCATCCATGTCCCCTCCCCCTGGCCAGGCTGGCTAGACACCTCCCATGCACGAATTCATGCACTGGGCCTCTAATAAATACGTGTGTGTGTGTGTGTGTGTGTGTGTGTGTGTGTGTACTGAGTGGCCAGGTAATTATGCATTCAGAGATCATAATAATGCTGGACTAGGCAGGTTTGCAGAAGAATCAATATACAAAGCATCTGTAAGACTTTTTTGTTAATCTTTTTACCCAAATAATTATAAATTCATAGGAACTTGCAAATATAATACAAAGAGTTCTACCAACCTTTCCCAGTTTTCCCTAGTGGGGACGTTTTCTCTAGCTGTTCTACAATATTCAAGCCAGGAAATTACATTTACACATTACTGTTAACGAGACAATAGTCCTTATTTAATTCTCACTATTTTTTATCCTTTATTTGTGAGTGTGATTCCTATAACCACAACTACAGGGTGACCCTCCCCCACAAAAAAAAGTATATACACTTTAACGGCTGATAGCTCAGTTTTGAAAATGAGATATATTTTAATAAATACTGCCTTTATAATTCTAAAAGTGTGTGTATACATTTTTTGGGACATTATATTTTATCACCACATTCCCCATATTACCTCTTTTTTTTTTCAAGTACAGTTTACATTCAGTATTAGTCTGTATTTGTTTTAGATATATAGCATACTGGTTAGATAATCGTGTATGCTACAGAGTACTCCCCCTGATATTTCAAGTACCAGCCTGGCCCCACATATTAGTTATTACGGCATCATTGACTGTATTCCCCGTGCCGTACTTGACATTGCTGTGACTATTCTGTAACTGCCAATCTGTACTTCTCAATCCCTTCACTTTCTCTCCCTTCATTTTCCTCTCTCCTCCTTTCAACTCTGTAGCTCCATATGGTTCTCTCTTTATCTGGACAGCTTGAACTCTAACAGGTCTTCATACCTAAGTTACCAGAGTGGCGTATTGGATACGTCTCCAGATCTTCCAGGTGGTGAGCAGACCCACCTTGAGGATGGTACCGTCCTCGCTGTGCTGCGGAGAGACTGCACAGGTGGTGGACTTGGACGAGGTGTATTCAGAGGCCCTTCACCAGTTCTTGGGATAAAGCAGTGCAGACACCACCCAGGCAGGCAGCCGAAGGCCGCAGTTTTCCCTTGTAGGTGTTTATGTTTTTAAGGAAGATGTGATTAATAGTATTTCCAAAATGTCTTCCAAGTAAGTAGGGGAGTTTCACTTTAATAATTCAAAATACATATATTACAGCTAGATGAAAGTAATAGTTACAGTGATCTAAAATGTTGTCAATACACTTCAATACAATATAAAATGTATTGTATTTTGCTGCTTTATTTTTATACTTTCTGTTTGTAAATGCCTGTTGCAGGTTATTTTGCCGTTTGACTCCTCCTTTATGTCTTAATTTCTTGGGTTTGACCCACATGGATTCCTCCATCTCTCACCAGAATACGCAACCAACTGCTTATACCTCTGTAAGTACGGTCAGCAAGCAGAGTTCTTTAGATTCATTAATTATATGGGATGTTATTACTGAGAAAATTTTTTAATTCAGAAAAGTTCTAAAGCATTTGGTTCTTTTTAAAAATAACTAAATCTGTCTTTTAAAGATTATGTTTATAAGTACTAATGACTGGATGAAAGTGATTTTGCTTTCTTTTATTATAAAAAAGTGTTTTCTGGTTTACATAGGTCATTTAGCTGGTAGTATTAATAGACTTGACCTATAATAATAGGTCAAGTTTATTAATATCTCTGGTCTTAAGGTATATGATAATATTCAGTAATGCTTATAAAATATTAACTTTCTTTAGAGGAAAATAAGCAAATTAAGATATAATCAGCATATGACATTGTATTAGTTTAAGTTGTACAACATCATGATTTGAAATATACATATATTGTGAAATGATTACATAGTCAATTTAGTTAACATTCATCACCTCAGTAACAGTTTCCTTTCTTGTGATAAGAATTTAAAAATCAGTTCATTTAGTGCTTTATGTATACTTTTTCAAAAGCTCATGTTTATTTATATAACTGGCTATGTGTGAACTTTCTAATGACAGAAATAATAAAATATCAGGGGTCTACTCTACTAATTTAACTTACTTTTTTCTACCTTTTTTCTTCATTTTAGATTATGGGTTCCATGAAAGTTTTATCCTTCATTGCAGATGGATTCTATATATATTATCCTATGTTGGTGGTCATTCTCTGCATTGCTACTTATTTTAGGTAAGAAACCTAACATGGTTTATTTTCCCACATACTCTTACCCTCACCTGGGTATCCTTTCTTCTTACAACTCTTTTAAACACTTATTGCTTGGGTTCTGGTTGCTGTCTGTCTTATGGTGGCTTTGGGGCTGCTGGGGACAGTTTAAAGGGATGGTTTGAGTGATGAAGAGAGGCTTTGTTTCCGAAGATATTTTCAGGAAAAGAGAGGTAGAGTTATTCATTACAAATATTTAGGCTACAAAGTGACAGGATTAATTACAGAGTGTTAACTTGAAGTCCTGGCCTTCGACACTGATAGCCAGGTATCCTATGTAATAAAAGCCCAGCGACCATAACGGCAGAGTGACCAGAATGCCGTTAGACCAGTCCCTATGAGGTGCACTGACCACCTCTTGGTCCTTTTCCCAGCCTGCAGGCTCCCATCGCCCAGTGAAGAATGGGGACCCAGGGGTAGGTGGCAGGGGATGCTGGCAGCACCAGGCCAAGGTCCCTGCCCCGCTGGTTGCCCTCCACACACAGGACAACCCATGATGGGGGTGGGGCTGGTGAGAGGGCAGGAACGGCCAACCGCTCGGTCCCTGCCCCTAGCAGGCAGCCTCCCATCACCGATGGCGAACAGGGAATGGGGGTGGGTGGTGGCTGGATGCCTGGCCAGCTGCCAGCAGCCAGGGAAGATGGCCCTGATTGCATGCTAGGCCTAGGGACCGTACCCAGGCACGATTTTGTGTGCTGTGTCCATTTAGGTGATGGCATCATGTAGCAATGCCCTGCTTCCTCTCCCTAGTGACTAGCCTCCTTGCAGTTTCTTCAGCACAGGAATACTTTATAGCCAGGTGGCAACATTTACACTTTAAACAAATGTCTGTGAAGGGTTTTCCCATGCCTCATCTCATTTGATCCTCACAGAAGTCCTGGAGTAGGTAGAGAGGAGACTCAGTGGAATCCTTTTTTCTTTTCATTAGCTGGAAAACAGAGATTTAGAAACTTAGAAACTTGACCCAACTGAAAAGAAGTAAGAAATGGTGGACCTTGAAAATGACTTCAGGTTTTCTCACTGACAGAATATAGTCAAACACTGCTGCAGTTAAATATTTTACCCTTTGTTCTCCCTGCATGATCCACAATAATAATCTGCTTCATGTTGATATTTACTGCTGGGTTTCTGACAATTACCTGAAAGAGAAGTTGGGGTGCTTTACTGGGCTGGAAAAAATTTAGCTAAATCAGAAAGTGGGTCTAATTAAGCAAGTTTATTCTATATCTATAAAAGGCTAAGTTGACTTGTGCATGTGATACATATAAAACTTGCTGGCGCCAATCGCACATGTGTTTCCATATGTCATTGTCAATCATGAATTTGGTTGACACTTCTATTATAGAGAAAGGGTGAAAAGCAATATTAAAATATGTCTTTTAATTAATTTCCTTTCAATGTACAGGAATTAGTGCACTGGGCCACTAGTAGCTTATAAAACATGCTCAGTTCATGACCAGTAACATAAATTGGTCTTAGGGCTTTTCCCACAATTATTCTTGGGTTTCTAGATGCTTCAGATCTTAACTAGCCCAAAAGGTCAGATGCAGAACGATTTCAATCAGGCAGCACGTGTAAGGCTGGGAAGTACACCGGCTGCTCTTTTCATAGGATTAGCAGAAGTGATAGACGGTTAGAGGTAAGACTCAAAAGGAGTCCGAGGACAGGTGTGCTAGGCTTCTAGCACTGTCTGCCCTACTTCCACATGTCAGATGCCCTCATCCTGTACTCTGTCCACCCTCTCCACTGCTTACATGCTCCATGACATACCAGAGGTGCTGCTTAAAAAAATTTTTTTTTATTGATGTTAGCTCGCTTTTCTAACAAAAATAAGTTTCATCCCATGACTTTCTACTTAAATCTTCCAATACCGTTATAAGGTTATTCAGATATACATATCTACTAACATTAGGATAATGAGTACATGGACAATATTGTGTGAAATAAATTCTCTGTTGGGTTTTTAAAAACATCTGTGGTGTACCTTTCCATAATTTAAAATAACAGTTAATATGAACTGGTAATAAATCTATTGTTTTGAGTTTTTGCTGTTAGGTAGAAAAGATTTAGGTTTATACTGTGAAAATCATGTATTAAAGGAAGAAAGCAATCATCCTTTGGCTGTCCAGAACCAAGTTGATTATATGCTTAGTCACTTAGAAATTTTCTAAAACTGTTAATGGAATATTAGAGCTTATGATGAACAGATTATTTCTTCTCATGTTAGTAGTTATTTTGGTAAGAGTAGCATCTCTTCTTACTTTATTAGGTTATGATACGTATCATGTAATAGATGGGTGGGATAGTGCTTTTTCAACTATAAAATCTTAAATATAAAGAATCAGTAGTAGTAAAGTTGCTGTTTGAATATAAGAAAGTAATAAATTGTTTTTGTTTAGCATCCTTTTATAATACTTTTCTTAACATATGCTAATGGCCTAACTGACTTTGTTTTCTTAAGAAATCTGGGTATGTGGCATAACTTAAATCAGTGGACTACTGGACATATAAGCGCCTTAGAAAGGGAAGTGAGTATTTCTTAAAGACAAATGAAACTCTAGTAACTTACTGTGATAATTAATAATAAAGCATAGGCTTCTTTGATTGTTACAGCACTAAAAAAATAGCTTATATAAACAGTTACACTGTGAAAAAATGCTTTTTTAAAAAAATATATTTTTTAATTTTATTAGTTTGGGAACTCGTTGTTTGAATCTACTTGGTTTCCAGCAGTTCATGGGAGATAATGATATGACCTCAGACTTAGTTGATGAAGGAAAAGAATTAATCAGGCGAGGTAAGATTTATCTTTTTAAATAAATGGAGGAAGAGTACAAGACTCCAAATACAGAATTAATGTTTGTTAATTTGTAATATTTATTCTATCTTGGGAAATTGCAAATTAATATTTTTAGCCAAAAACCTACATAAAGTCTTTGTAGTAAAAATAATTAGAAAACATAAATGATTTCTCATCTGTCTTTAGGAAATTTTGCAGTAGAAATTATGTAGTATGTCTGCAGCTAAAAAATGCCCTTGTACAGTGTTGGAGTCATTTTCAGGTTTGCTTTGAGACAGATATACAAGTTTAGTACATTTGTAAAGCTTATTAATTTAAAAAATCATCAGCTTCAGCCTGAATAGGAATCATTCAGTCCAAGGGTGGATTTTAGAATGTGGTGGATGATCACTACCAACCTGTTAGAATACATGGCCCTCTACTGGAATCTAATCTCAAAACTGAATGTATCAAGTTCCCTGATGTTCATGTGATGGTAGGATAGGTAAAAAGGAAAAACAGAACTTGAGTTTTGGGGCAGTGGTACTCTTCCCCCCTTGGGTCTGGGCTTTTATGTGATCACTAGTTAAATGTAAGCCAGAATTTGTTTCAGCTCTAAAATAAGCTGGGGTAGTCTTCCATGCCCTCATTGGAAGGGGTGTCTAGTTAATGCAATAGTTCTATTGCTTTTGGCATTAATGAGACTGCATCTGGAGGATCATATCCAGTCCTGGGTAAGACTTTCAAGAGTAAAAATGGTAAACCAGAAGGTATTTAGAGGACAGAATTAAGAGTCTGTAAAGCATATCTTATGGGAAAAAGAAAAACAACAACCACCAACCACTGAATATATAGCCATCTATATATATAAAAGCCATATATATATATATAAAAGCCAAGTGACTGGAAAGTTGGAACGAGCAGTTGCTTTGACGTGCACTGTGGCCCCAATCGCCCCCCACATCCTGATTAGGGGCAGGGCCTGCTGGACAACTGCCTGTGGCCCCTCCTCCGGGCCAGCCCTACCCCCGATCACTCCTCCCCCTCCCCCCAACCTGCCAACCTCCCACATCCTAGCCCTGATTGGGCCCCAGTCGGGGACAGGGCCAGCAGCCAACCTCCCCCCAGCCAGCCCAACCCCGATTGGCCTCAATCGGGGCGGGCTGGCCAGACCCCACCCATACATGAATTCATGCACTAGGCCTCTAGTAAGAGAATAAGATTAAAGACTCTTATGCAGGAAGAATTATGAACTTAATTTAAAAGATAGGACATAAAAGAGAAGTTGCAGAGGAGCAAATTTCCAGTGACCATGGAGAAGAACTTTTTCTCACTGAGACGGGACAGCCTCAAGAGCCATCTCCAGCAAGAGGGAGGTGCTCTCTGTGGAGTTAGGTGATCTCTCAGGCCCTTTCCATCGTAACCTTTTACCTTTGACTTTGTAGTAATTTAAAGGAAATTGGTCATAACCTGATACCTTTACTTAGTTACCTTCCATCTAATTAAGTTATCTTATACGAAATTTGAAATTACTTTTCTTCTCTAGAGAAGAGAAAAAGGCAAAGGCAAGAAGAAGGTGAAAACCGAAGAAGAGTAAGTACAGTACTTATTAAATTGCTGTAACCTAAACATAGATGTGAAATATTAAAAAAAAAAATCATACTGATTCAGAATAAAGGGCTAGAGACCAGAGAATCATTAGAAAAGACGTAAGATACATTTAAAAAAAAAGGTAATTTTGCTAGTTTCAGATATACATGCTAGGTACCCCATCAGACATGTTTTAACAAGTCATCAGTGATAAATTCATGTCCAACATCTAGCAGAGTCTTGAATAAGGTAGGTGCTCTGTAAATACTTTCTTATTAAATGAATGAATGCATTCATGCAGTCTTGCTATGAAAGTAATTTTAATCAATTTAAAATTATACACTTCGTAATACGACACTGCTTTTATCCTCTCTAATTGTTCTTCAGTTGTCTGTTTGCTGAGGCTGATTAGCCTCCTCCCGGAGAGTGAAAAGGCAAAAAAGTAGAAAACCAGGTCCCAGTCAGGACAGAGTTCCAGCACGTAGGTGTGTCTGCGCTGGAGCCGTGAGGGCGGAGACGTGCGGTGGTCCTCCGTGCTGAGTGTGTGTCCTGAGGAAGGAGACTTGTGCTTTCTTTGGGAGTCATGACTAGAACCAGAGCGGAAGTTCCTGGCGATGGAGTTCCCTCTGAGAATCTCTATGTTTACCGGGAGTGATCATGCATAGACATCACATGTCACCTAGGAGGAGGGCCGGAAGCATGTCATGGCCACGTTAGAATGAAGCCCTGCACTGCTCCGGAGGTTGAGTTAGGTGACCGCTCACGGCCCTTTCAAATCTCAGAATTTAAAGAGTGGATTCCTAGTTACTATGGTTTTAGTGACGTCCAGACCACACACAATGCCATGGGGAGCCATTATCTAATTATCTTGGCTTACAACTTCAATTTTGCTATCAAATGTGTTTAGAGACTCTAAATTTGTAGTTAATTCAGGGTGAAGAACATTTTGTTAACATCTCATTAGTTATTAGGTGTTCTCATAACTTGAACATTGTCAAAGTAAGTTTGTTGTAGGTGTAATATTTTAACATTTTAGATAGAAGAATTAAATAACACAATAATCATAGCTAGAAAATATATCTATAAATCCCTTCATTTGTAAAAGTTAAGTTTGGAAATTATTACAATTATATAGAGATAAGAAAAATGATTGACCTATGATTTCTAAAGGCACTATGCTAGTTATACTGATTATGTGATGAATTTCTGATGAAAATAATTAAATTATATTTTCTGCCTGTGAGTGCTTTTGTTGTATATTCATCTCTGTTTCTTTCCTAGGAATGGAAAGAACGATATGGGCACAATAGAGAAGATTCCACTAGAAACAGAAATGTTCATATTGATCCAAAAGAGTCAAATTTTTCAGAAATGAGTACGACCCGACGTGAGTAGTTTATTGTCTGCGTGTGTTTTCTTGTGCTTGCCTTCAGTGACTTTCGGTTTTCATCCCCTAGTGTATCGGAGGCAGGGATCCTCAAATGTGCATTCTGGTAGGAGGAGGGGACATCTGGGCTATCGATGAGCAGTTGTAATTGTACTATCCTAATAGCAGTGCTTATCCCAGGCCTAGTCTAGGCCAGTGGTCGGCAAACCCATTAGTCCACAGAGCCAAATATCAACAGTACAACGACTGAAATTTCTTTTGAGAGCCAAATTTTTTAAACTTAAACTTCTTCTAACGCCACTTCTTCAAAATAGACTTGCTCAGGTCGTGGTATTTTGTGGAAGAGCCACAATCAAGGGGCCAGAGCCACATGTGTCTTGAGAGCCACTAGTCTAGGCAGATAACTGATTTCTATTATTTACCTAGATGTTTTTTGTTTGTTTCTATTTTCAAAATAGTTTTTATTGATTTCAGAAAGGACAGGAGAGGGAGAGAGATGGAAACATCAGTGATGAGAGACGATCATTGATTGGCTGCCTCCTGCAGGCCCCACACCGGGAATCAAAACTTAACCTCCTGGTTCATAGGTTGATGCTCAATCACTGAGCCATGTCAGCCAAGCTAGATGTTTTTCTTTACTTTTCTATTGGTAGAGTTAAGCCTCAATTCAGTCATGTTTATAATAGTTTACTGACTGGCCCATATATGTCGGGCACTTTCCCAGCTGCTCATAATGTATTGAGGAACTGATGCCAGGCTGGGGACACTTGTCAGTGGGTTGAATAAAGAAAATTATTCAACGTCCTTAATCCTACCCTCTGCTACCACCTGCCCCTGGAAAGGTGGTGGGAAGCCTGTGTTTGTGCAGAACCAGCACTGTTTTTTGGGGGACAGCTGCGGGAACTCTGCTCAGGTGATGGGAGAAATTCTCTATTGAGAAAGGATTTCTGTGATAAAGAAGTACTTCACTGAGTGTGCACAAGGGAATAGTATTCAGCCAGGTGAAGGTGTTTTAGGCAGAAGGACTAATGAGTGACAGGAGAGAACCTTTGGGGAAATGCAAGCTTTCCTCTGATTAGAGCCCAAGTATGAGGAGCCTGAGAAGGGGAGGCTACAGAGATAGTGGGGCCCTAAGAGCAGAGACCCTGAGATACAGAGGAAAGGATGGATTTGAAGGACACTTGGGTTAGAAGGAAGAGGGAAGAGTTAAAGTTTAGTTAAAGCTAGGATTAGAGGGAGGATTTTACAGAAAAATTTGGAAGCTTGCTTACCATGGAACAGGAGCCAGCAGTGGGAGGATCTGAGAGTGTGGGAGAATGGCTAAGAGGTTAAGAGAAGAGATGATGAGCTAGAGAGACCTGGCATGTGGTAGGCAACTAGTATTTGCTGAATGAATGAGAGAAAAGATGAAGGGTTGAGTCCAAGATGACAAAAAGGAGAGAGATGATAAAAATGACCTCTATCATAAGTTGTGTTGAAGCTCTTGGGCTGCTCAGAGCTACATTGTGAGAGTTTAGATTGTTAGTGGAGAAAACCCATCCATGCAGGATGGAGGGTTAGTGCTCTCGGTCTGTGCCCACCAGGATGGAGCCAGTAGTCACATGTGACTGTCCAGCATTTGCAGTGTGCCTGTGCTTCACGATGAATGATAATATTTCGGATATATTTGGTTAAATTAAATATATTAAAATTCATTTCCCCTATTTCATTTTACTTCTTTAATGTAGCTTTTTTAATTTACTTCTTTAATGTAATATGGGGCTTGCATTTCATTGGCTGGACATTGCTGCCTTAAACTCTTGCCTATTGGGAAAAGGATTCAGGCCTTTTTCTTTTTTCTTCTTTTTTTTATTTAATTTACTGGAGTGACATCAGTTAATAAAATTACATAGTTCAGGCCTTTCTTAAAGAGCTGGAGTTGAGGGTTTGTGTTTTTACAATCCCAAGTCAAGTAACACACGATACAATATAAGATGATGTATTGTAGAATTATATAACTGGAACCTGTATAATTTTGTTGACCAATGTCACCCCAGTAAATTCAATTAAAAAAAAAAAAAAAAAAAAAGAGCTGGAGTTGAGTTTACCTTAAAGAAAATCTTAGCCAAGAAATGAGATGTAGCAGCCCCTGTAAAACCAACTGAAACTTGATTTCATTATCAGTAATTTTACTGCTATGATACTCTTGTTAAATATTAACTCATTCATAGTAATTAAGTCTTCGCACTGTAGTTGCTACTGAGCTTAGATCAGCTTATGATAGAGGTAATTTTTATCGTATCATTCATTTTTGTCATCTTGGACTCAACCCTTCATCTTTTCTCTCATTCATTCAGCAAATACTGGTTACCTACCTCATTTTTCCTTGTTTTTTATCATATTATTTATCATTTTAATCTGATTATAAGGAACAGTGTAGGTATCATTTCCTAATCCTGCTGTCACAATCAAAATCAAGATCTTTTACAATCTTGACTTTTCTTTCTGTGAGTTCATATACTATAAATAGAAAAAAGACAATAGAAAAATAAACATGTTCTTTTTTCTTCCTTTGCAGCAGCATCTAAATATACGAGGGCCAATAATAGGACTGAGAGGGACCGAATAGAACTCCTACAAGATGTAGAACCTTTGGATTTTAATGCAGAAGCATTTACTGATGATCCCCTGGAAGCTGAATCAGGAAGGTGAGTTCCAGCTGTGTCATGTTGGCTCTAGCGTGTCGCTGAAATCTTAGTAAGATACTGGCCTTATGAGATAAATAAACATAAGGAAAATGTTCATCTTTACTACTGAAAAAAAGCATATGAAGCCCAGCCCGTGTTGCTCAGTGGTTGAGAGTTGACATATGAAGCAGGAGATCATGGTTTGATTCCTGGTCAAGGCACATGCCCAGGGTTGTGAACTTGATCCCCAGTATGGGGCATGCAGGAGGCAGCTGATCAGTAATCAACATCATTGATGTTTTTCTCTCTCTCCCTCTCCTCTCTGAAATCAATAAAAATATTTTTAAAAGCATATTAAGCAACCTTTGATGCCTTTTTATACCTTCTAATGCTTTTCTGTTTTTAAAATTATAGCATCCAGTGCTGGTAACTGAAATCTTAATAAACTGCTAATGACATTACAAATTGATAATAAGAGAATCTTAACAATGTCTGTCTCTGACAATCTCATTTATGAAATTTATCATATTTAACAACAGCCTCCTCACTATGACTGGGTGTTAGACACTATTCTAAACACTTTTATAATGATATTGTATCTTATGGATGTAAATCAAATTGGATTTGAACCCAGAGTGGCTAGGTAACTTACCCAGTGTCACACAGTTTGTAAATGGCAAAGTCAGGTATCCGAACCCCAGGACTCTGGCTACAGACTCTGTGCTTTTAGCCATGATACTATGTGGAAATAGACAAAAACAAAATATCATATGCATGAAGATATTTGCTATACTATTGCCTGTAAATATCTAGCAAATATGTTCTATTTATATTCAACATTCAAGAGTGGTTATAACATGCTTTAAGTTCCACGTGTTTTACATCTCTCCCCCCCTTTCCTTGTACATCTCTCAGCCTGTGAGCCATGCATTCTAGGCTCTACACAGATAATTGTAAATTGATTTATAACTAAGTAAATCCCTTTGGGACAATATCCTTGGAAAATAGGTTTCTAATTTCAGCTACTGAATAGATACTACAGTGCTCACAAATTATGTAGCCACTTCCTTTGAATGTGTCCTTGTTTTTCTCTCCTCCTTTATTATTTTTATCTCAGATCATATTTTCCTCCATCTTTCAGGTATCAGCCGGGTGGACGATACCTCTCGATGTCTCGCAGCAAAATATTTGATGATGTTTGAAGTCTGAAAGAATTCATGGATTAACTGACCCAAGTTATATATATATATATATATATATATATATATATATATATATATATATATATATATGAATACCTGTATATTTTAAAATGTACACTGTATTCCCAATGATAAAAAAAAAATGATACTGAAAATCAGTCACATCTTAGTAATCATAGTCCATTCTCCACTGAATAGAGTATCATGTTTTCTAATAGAATTTATTGCATACCACTCCTGAAGTGTCTGCCTTAGTTTGGAAGTACAGTTAATTCATGGAGGGATTTAGTTCATGATAGAGATCAGTATATGTTGAGAACATGTAGTTCAGTTTGTTTCAGGTTATTTATTTATTTTTCAGTAAAGTTGATGTGAAGCTCCAAGGAAGCCCCAAGTCAAACCGTAATATTATACCACTTTATTTTGATTGACATTTTTTCTATTTCTAAAGAATATGTTAAACTTGTATTTCCCAAAGAATTGAAGACCATGATAACCATATTTGCAAAACCCATGTCGTAAAACAAGACTTACCTACCCAACATAACGAGGTGTAAAACGTTCTTTTCCAGCTCTGTGTGCGTTTGGTGAGGTCTTTGCATGTACAGTTCAGACTGGACTTCAGCGGCCATGCTGGTGTCCACGGCACATGTGTGTTAATGGGCGAAGTGGAACTCTCCGGTCGTTGGTAGTAACCGGAAGCTGTCAGTGCTTTGCCGTGTCTTGTAAAAGATGCTCATTCCGAGAGAAGTGTCCGCCTTTCTTGTTGAGCATGTTGATTTAAGTCTTGATTATTCCATTAAGGAGAACCATACACAGTCGTGGTAAATGGTGTTGTTTTTTAATTCCCAGAGTCCCACAGAATTCTCTAATTTTTAAAGATGCCTATTTATGCTTTTTGAAAAAGAACATCTTGATTATTCAAAGGCAAAAAGTGAATCCATTTTCTGTTAATACTACTAATAACACTTAGATTGTGGCTTTTAGCCAACAGAAGACTACAGGCCTACCTTGGAGATGTTGTGGATTTGGTTCCAGATCACAACAATAAAGTGAATCTAGTATTGTTGCTGGTGGAGGGTATTGCTTTTAATTTAGGGGGGGAAAAACACACCAAAAAACCATAACATGTCTAGGACGCAATAAGGCATAGCGCAATAAAATGAGTTATGTCTATATATTAGAATGGAAATACATAATAACTTGGTTTAAACATGCTAACTAATTGATTTTTTAACCTTTGTGGTTAAGTCAGAGTTACGTGTTATATTTTAAATCATCACATTACTCACTGAATATAGTGGAGCAAAACATGTTTACAGAGAAGTTTTTATGTCCCTGAAATGTTCACACATCTTAGAGGACCATGATAAGATTCACCTAGTGGTGACGGTACTTGAACTTGCCCACGCAGTCTCAGTTACAAACCTCTTGTCCTGTGGAACTTCTGCTCACATTCACTCTTGAGCATTCCAGTTTGAAGATGAATTATATAGTCACTCTAACAATATGATTATATGTTTCTTTAAAATAATCTTTCCTGAAACATGATTTTTAATTTTAATTTTCCTCCTAGGGTTATCATGTGAATTTGTAAAGACACAGTTCTCTGCAGATACTGAAAGGGGTAGTATATCATCCTATTTATCTAATTTTATTCAATTTTTATGATTTTTTTAGATTAGCTTCCCTTTAACATAATTACCAATGGGTAGATTTTACACTCATATAGAGTGTCCATTTGAGATTACACATACACACCCTTTTATTGTGAAGTGTAATTTGAGCAAAATTGGCCAGGAGCAGAGATAATTTAACACTGCTCATAACTTCATGATTGACCATGGAATACCTTGGGCAAGTCATGTAACCTCTTGCTGCCTCAGTTTCTTCATTTGCAAAATGAAGATGATAACTTGCTATTTATCGACTGATCTACCTCACAGTGCTATTGTGAGGGTATTGAGTTGATGTTGATATGGTGGAATTTAAAAAGAAAAAAAATCGGTCATTAGCTGTCCTGTTCTTTCTAGTCTATTTGAAGGTGTGGATGGGAAATGATTACCCCACAGAGGGATCCAGTTTTAATTATTACAGAAAACCCTACAGATCCCCTAAGTGGCAACTTTTAGGAAATTCACCAAAAGTCCTCTGAAAATAGTACTGTTTTATTATTTAGTTTTGGGGTTTCTTTGGAATATTTCTCTTAAGTATAATGGTGTTTCTAGCCAGATTTTCTCATAAAACTCATGTCATTATAGAAGCTGCAGAAGAAAACGAGAAGAAATTATCCAGTTACTTTTATAACTTATAGTTACCTAAGATAAATTGATAGGAAAATGTAAGGGAATGTACTGCTCTCCTTTATTATTTTTTTAATTATTTGAGTAATCAAAGTATTCTGCTTCATGAACAAGAGATCCCTTTATGACTTCTGAGTTATTTTCCCAATAATTTTGGTTACGTGATCCAGAGTACTCGGCTTTTGAAGCAGAATTTATCTTACAGGGTTTTCTATATGATCAGGTAGGAAGGTTACCTGGTAAATTTGAGTTCAGAAAGTAATGATTTAATCCCTGAAGACAGTTCATTGCTAGGGACCTAAGTAAGCCACCTTGTATAAAAATCTGTAGTTAAGTACAAAAGAGTTCCTTTTTGAAAAGCTTATTAAAATGTAATGGCATCTACTGTAAAACATTACTACTTTTCTTGAAGAGTTACTTCTGGCAATTACCTCTTGAAATCAGACGTTTTTCTTACATAATAATGGATATCTGATTAAATTTTCTATATTATTTTTCTAAATAATTGTTAGGTAAGCATATTCAGTAAGCTGGTGATTCAAAGTAATCATTGCAGAAAAGAATGAATGATCTACTGATTTCATGAAGCATCTGTAAGTTGCTAATTACGTTTTGTTACTCCAACAATAATGTATTGTTTCCAATAGAGCATTTTTGTAAAGCTCATTACTAAACTAGGAAATAAGATATAAGCCTAGCTATTAGAATTTGTTCTCTCACCAAATGAATACAAGGGCTTTGGGATAATTTCATCACGCAAGAGCCCCTCCTTTCACAAGAGCTAAATCAAAGCACCCAATGGTTCTTTAGTTATAGAAACAGGTCAGAGAATCTGACAGTCCCAGCCTTTGGGAAGAAATGGCCCCAGTCGGTTTGTTTTGGGAGTCTACTATTTACTAGATTATCAGTTCTTATATTTATGCCTTTTGTGTACCCAAATGAGAGTAAATGGGGATGGGAAAGGCAATGTATGTCTTCTTAAGTATGTTTCAGCACATGAATGAAGGAATTTCACTTATGTACAATAGCAAATCTCACTCTTTTATACGTTTAATAGGTTTAGGGGTGTGGTGGTTACCTTTTTAAAGGAAAAATAAACTCTATGTGATTATAGTTCACACTGCTCAGTTTTGTGAGTTTTATGCTTGTGATTTGTATGGATCATGTCTGAAAATCACAAGGATGAATATATTTACACCTCCAGTTCCTATCATGGTCAGCCTGATTTTTCTAAGTTTTGTTCTCATTTCCAAAAGATTGGTCCATTAAGGTTGATGGGTGCCTTGTTATAATTTCGTTTGTGAATAAAGCAAAAATAATGGCACGTTCCTCTTTTCATATCGATATTCCAAAAGACTTTTGTTTTTGACACAGTCCCTGGGGAGCATTAACTTCTTTCTCCTGAAAATACTTTCTTTTGTGGTTATCTTGATCTCAAATTATTTTTGCACAAAGAGATTTTACTGTGCTTACTGCAAAAAGAATAAAAATAAAAGAGAGTTCGTGTAAAGTGGAATTTCAGATTAGAAACAATACTATTTACCATGGCAGACATATGAAGGGTAAAGTTAAAATGTATTAATTTGACTATTCAACACATTTAGAGTTGATATAATTAACATAAACCTTATCAACCTCGTTGCTTGGAACTGTATTTCTCAAAAGAATGCTGGCTAGCATCTTCCCTACTTACTACACCAAATTGTAGGGGAGAGACTGTGTATTTATTTTTTAAAAGCAATCCAATGGATTTGTTCTTGTCCATATTTTGAAAACAAGCTTGAGGATTTTTTTCTTATTTTAGAAGGTAGGGAACATGTGGAACTGTCTTTTAAATTACTGTAATCTAATATATATTTATAAATTATAGCGTTAAAAAATTCTGATATTGATGTTACTTCCTGGTATTTAATTTTTATAAAATGTTTTTGTAAGTAACTAATTGTAATATTTCTCTTGTGTAGTTTAAAAAACCTTTCTGCCAGAACCTCTTTTCTTAGGGCAATATCCTAAAGTTCAGTAGTTCAGCGTGAATTTGAAATGTTCTCACTTCTCTTCAGTCTCTTTTAATATATACAAGTACCCAATCAAAGTACACCAAAAGCCTAATTTCTGAGTTGCATTAATAAAGTATATGCTAATTATCCAATTCAGTGGATTAGGTGAAATAAAAGATAAGTCTTTCAAATATGTATCTGATCATAGTTTTTCAAAATATTCATTATGTTCATTTTTGGTGCATGATGCCAAATAATCTGAAATCAGCCATTATTGCTTAATATGTAATGACAAATGTTTTTCTATCTGATCAGTGGATTGTAGATTTCACTATTTTTCTCTGCAGATAATCACTGCATTTTCAAATTGATTTGGAAAAAGCTTGCAAAGTGCTAAGTAAATCCACATATTGGGCCTTATCTATGTATATTTTGACAAACTCATGGACTTGGAATTGCTCTGTGGTATTTTAATTTATTGTGATGTAATGATTTTTTGAAATGTTTAATTGATTAGCTGTTAAAATATAGAAAATTATGTAGCTTTGCATGAAATAAAGTACATTTCTACAAGTTAACTAAGAATTTTGTTAATTGTTTATGCATTTTACACCATACCATTTTTTAGATTAAATTCTTGTAAGTAGACTGAAGCACTATTTCTTACAAAACTGTTAACCAGATATTATAAAATAAATTAGGGAGCTGGTACACGAAATTCATGCACTGGGGGAGGGTCTCCTCAGCCCAGCCTGCTCCCTTTCATATACTGGGAACCCTCAGGGGATGTCCTAATGAGGGCTTAGGCCCACTCCCCATGGGCCTAAGGGACTCCAGAACCTTCACTATGAAAAAATGACAACTTTCTGAAGGCATTTTCAAGATGTGTCTTTCATAAAATATGACCTTTTCTTTCCTTTTTTCTTTTTTTCTTTCTTGTTTCCTTTTTCTTCTTCCTCTTCACCTAAGGATATGTTTCCATTGACTTTTAAAGAATGTGGAAGAGAAAAGTAAAGACAAGAGAAGCATGAATGTGAGAGGAATACTTTGATTGGTTGCCTCCTGCATGGGCCCCAGCCAGGGAGGAGCCTGCAACTTAGGTACATGCCCTTGATCAGAATCTAACCTGGACCCTGTGGTTGGCAAACCTAGGCCAAACTGCCTCGGGCAGGTTATCACATTTCTTAGCCCTCCAGCAGCAGACCTTCGTTTTTGTTTTTTTGTTTTTTTGTTTTTTTTTGTTTTGTTTTCCCCCAGGAGTGTGGTAGGAGAGCCCTAGATCATCTTTTTGCATTCTTATACCCAAGTTACTAAGAACAGTACCAGTGGCATACAGAGCGCGTAGCCATTGAGTGGGCAGAAAAGGCGTTTCTTCTGTAATTCACACCTATCTCCTCCAAAATCCAGCTCTGCCCCTGCCAAGGCGTAAAGCCTCCAGCCCTGGGCAGGGGACCCCAGCTGGCTCAATCGCCAGGCTCTGCCCCCAGCCAAGGCCGTCAGCCTCTGAGGCTCGGGCCCTGGGCAGGGACCCCCACTGGCTCCAATCGCCTGGCTCCGATGGCCAAGGCCAGAAGGGCAGGCAGAAAGCTTGGCTTTCTCCATTGCAGGGGAAGCCCAAGCGTCCCTCCTCTCTGTGGCCGGCAGTCATCTTGGTTGGGCTTATTTACATATTTGCTCCTGATTGGCTGGTGGTATAGCAGAGGTGTGGTCAATTTGCATTTTACTTTTATTATATACAATGGCGTAGGTAATGTATGTGGACAATCCAAAAATACACAGATTATTAGAATGGATGATAAAGATAACATCAAATCTAGGGTGTTCCAGGAAAACATGGTCTACGCATGAAGCCAAGACTGATAAAACCCTCAAGACCTTAGGAACATGTACACGGTGCCTCAGAGTCCTATAAGGATTTCCAGAATGCAAGAATTCTCCAGGAAGCCCCGCTTCTCTGAGAAGGATTTGGGAGGTGGCTTTTCTAATGGCAGGAACCCCAATAACATTAACTGGAAGCTCCACGCTTCTAAGGGAAGTGTAGTGGCAGAAACCCTGCTTGCTGGCTTGGACTCCTTAAGGTACACCGAGGCGGTACCCAATGAAAAGAGGCCCGTGGTGCGTGGCTGGTCTACCGGGAAGGAGCAGGCTGAGCCACAGCTGCCGCACGGGCTGTTTCGTAAGACAGGGACAGGGCAGAGCTCGGAGGGACCAGCCGAGGGCCGCGGAGAGGCATTCCAAGGTTAGGGCGATGGTTCCTTTCCCGGTGAGGAAACAGAGCATGATGAAATCGTTGAAAGTCCCAGTGCCAGAACAAGTGCACCGCCCTTCGGCGCCACTGCCATGCAAGCTCTCCTCTACCATAAACACAAAAGAATTGGTCATCAAGTGGCATCTCTTAATATGGTGTTGGGGAACCTTGGCCCCTGATTAAGTCAGAGTCCCTGAACCTCAGACAGTTCTCAGGGGGAAAGGGGTCTGAGGGGTGCAGGAAGAGACTGGGCAAAAATCTTACACCTATGGATGAAGACAGTGGTGGGGGGTAAGGGCATGGGGTGGGGTGGGGAATCAGGTGGAGGGGAGCTATGGGGGAGGGGGGAGGAGAAACCTGTAATAATCTGAACAATAAAGATTTATTAAAAATAAATAAAAATAAATAAATAATGGGGGGGTGGGGGGAGAAGGGCTATCACACGGTCCCCAGGGTGGCGGTGAGATTGTAACCAAGTCTGGACTTCGAAATGCCAGGAAGGAGCTGCCCAGCAGGAGCTGCGGGTCATTGGGAAACATCCAGCATCCCCTGGCCTCCGCCCCCCCCCCCCCCCGCCCCCCCAGGTCCTGATCTGCAGGTGTTTTCCCAGCGGTGCCGGCCCTGCCGCCCTTCCTGTCCTTAGAACCCAGCGCGACCTAAATTCCAGCTCCTGCCAGGGCCCATCTCTGTCCCAGAGGGCGCGCCAGGAGGGGCGTGGGCAGGGCCACCCTGCCTGCCCCATAGTGAGTGCTCAGCCAGGCTGAGCTCCCTCCGGAGGGAAGAAGGAGGTGGATGGGCTGTCAGCACCCCGCGGGGACAGGCTCCTGGGTCACTGTGACAGCAGCTGGCCACGCCTTGCACACTGCTCCAGGCCCCTTCCCTGGGAGATGGGGGGGAGGGGGGGCAGATGAGGTGTGTGTCACTCAGAATCCCTAAGAAGGGCCATGGGTGGGGCACCCCAAGGCGGGAGAAAGAGCCAGAGAAGAGGAGGGAGAAGAGGAGGGCGAGCCGGAGGCAGTGGGTGTCCTGCCTGGGAGTTCCCCACCAGCAGAGCTGTCAGTCCCACGCCCACTTCAGGGGGGCGTGCCATGGACGTGACTTTCAGGGACACCCTGCAGGCGGGGTCAGAGGGATCAAAGGGAGCGGGGGTCACCGGGAAGGGGCGGGTACGGAGGCCTGGCCCCGCGCCCTGACCCTCTGACCGCTGGTCAGCAGCTGCAGGCACCGCGCTCAGTGCACCCCAGGCCTCTGCAGAGCGCCCGCAGCCCGGCCTGCGGGGCACAGCGAGTCAGCATGCGGGGGCCCCTGGCTCTGCTGCTGGCCGTCCTGGGGGCCTGGCTCCCGCTCCTGGAAGGCGCCAGGATCCTGACTGTGGTCCTGTTCGGTGAGTGTGCCCAGCCTGAGCTCCTCCTGGGGGCAGGCCGTGAGGACCCTCCTCCCCGAAGGGGGCGGGGTGCCAGGTGGGCTGCAGAAAGCAGGGGGCTCCCTGATGCTGAGAGGAAGCTGGGACGAACCGCAGGTACCTGAGCCTCAGTCCCAGGATCAAGGTTCTGGACATCTCTCCTTCTTCCTAATGCACACCAGCCCGCAGAGTCCTCCAGGGGCCACATGGGCGGCTGCAGGCAGCCCAAGACACAGGACTTCAGGCCCTCAATGAGCATCTCCTGCCAGACACATTACACTTCCAGGATGGCCTCCTGGAGTGCCTGCTGGCCTTTTCCTGCTTCTCTCCGGGGGGCAAACACTTCCCGGGAGTGTCTGCAGGAGGAAGCCACATGCTTATCACCCTGTGCACAGTGTGTGAATAAGGACACGCCCTTAATGAAATGTAGACTATTTCCTAGGACCATGGTCGGCAAACTGCGGCTCTGGAGCCACATGCGGCTCTTTGACCCCTTGAGTGTGGCTCTTCCACAAACTACCACGGCCTGGGCGAGCCTATGTTGAAGAAGTGGCGTTAGAAGAAGTTTAAGTTTTAAAAATGTGGCTCTCCAAAGAAATGTCAATCATTGTCCTGTTGATATTTGGCTCTGTGCACTGATGAGTTTACCAACCACTGGCCTAGGAAGAGGGATGCTCTGAGCCAGCCCCATGGGCAGGGAACGCCTGGTCGCAGGACAGGGGAACTGGAGGAGGGCTGCTGGAGGCGGGGCCTCAGGGGGTGGGCTTGAAGGCCCAGAGCACCTTGGCCCACACAGGAAGTGAGGAGAGGAAGGGAGTTTTCCTTGGCCCCACCCTCCAGCCAGGACAAGCTCCTCGGACCCGCTCCCCTCCCATCCTGGCTTTTCTCTCCACGCACCTCACAAAATGGAAGCCTTGCTCCTAGGGGGAAGCCATTATCTACTGATGGACCGGGTGTCTCAGATCCTTCAAGATCACGGGCATGATGTCAGCTTTCTCCAACGGAGCAACCTGGATTTCCCATCAGGTATCACCTTAGTCTGTGGACTGGTCCTGTCTAATTCCAACACCACGTGAGCCACACATACAAGCCCCATGATGTAACTGCTAAGATTCCAGAAGCCACGTTAAACAATTAGAAAGAGACAGGTCAAACTAATTTTAATAACATATTTTATTTAACCCCATATACCCAAAACATCATGTCTACATATAAACACTGCAAACATTATTAATGAGATCGTCACATTAGCTTCCATTAAGTCTTTGAAACCGAATGTGTGTTTCACAGTTCACACTAGCCACACTTCAGGCGCTCCAGGGGATCACGTGGACACTAGTGTTTGGGCCCTCCTTCCACAGATGGTAAGCTGTGAGCCTCGGACAAGCATGTTCTGCAAAACCTCATGTTGGTCCTGAATGACTGTAGTGAAGAAAGATAGGTGTACTGGTGTAGGGCTGTCTTTGACTGTGCCCTTAGCAAAAGGAAGTCTGAAATGCTATTGGCTCGGCTCAGCTTCTTCTGTATTCCTCTATCTCCACCCCTCACTGCATTCGCAGCCCCTGCAGGCAAACCCTGCACACACATTCCTGTAAATAAAATGCTGCTTTACTTACATTGCTCAAAATCTTGCCTCTAGTTTGTGAAGATTGGATCAAAATGTTTTTCTGACTGATAAGACTTCCAGGAGGAAAAAAAAAAGCAGTGAAACTGCAAGAGAAACGTATCAAACAACTACTACAAGAAAAAATTTAGAACTAGAGTACACAGGTCTTTATATTGAAAGGCCCCATCTAGCACCTAACACAAAGAATAATCAAATCAAAAGACCCATGGCAAGGCAAATCATGGCAAAATTTCAGAATACCAATGATTAATAAAAATAACCTAAATGTTTTCATATATTTCAATAATGAATAAGAAGACTCAGAATGACATCAAGCTTTTTGGCATTGGCATTGCACACAGAAAACCAATAAGATTCCGCAATAAAACAATCTCAAAAACTTTTCATATAAATTTAAGTTTTTCTAAAAGTAGAAGTAACGACAGGATTTAGGCTGATCAGAACAACAGGCAAACCGAGAAAGGGCCAGGGAATAGAACTGGTTGGCAAAACAAAAGTGTGGAAGATTTGCTGTTGGCATGGACAGCAGTCGTCAGTTTTAACCAATGAGAGGATCTAGGAGGAACATCTCCTGGAAAAAACTCATTCAATAAGTTGACCTAATTGAAAATTGTATTGAGAGAATATTGAAGGGAGTTGAGACTGACCAACAGGCACAGAAACAAAAGAGAACAAACTCAATGAAACAAGTGAAAAAGGAAGGTGATAGTTAATTCTAGAGCCAAGAAAGGACACAAATGGAAAGAAATCACATGACGACATACTATTTGGCTTAAAAATGAATAAATTTTACATAGACATCCTAATGTAAACTCAGAATGTTTAACGCAATATTGTGACATGACTGAGAAGATGCTTCTTTGGACAGCTCTGACTCATTCCTGGGGATCTGGATGGCCATGTGCATACTGGAGGGGGTGGGGGTGGGCGTTGTGCATGTGCTCAAGAAAGACCAGAGAAGGTCCTAGCTGCTCATCAGTGGCTCGCTGGGAGCCTCTGAGCAGGAAGGAAATGAAGACTCTGGCAGTATCATAAACTTCCTGCCAGAGCAGTGAAAATGGGCCCACCACACACACACACACACACACACACACACACACACACACACAGAGCCCTTTGACAAGGGTTAGGGCACTATAGTTGCATGTCATTTGAGGAAATCTCAGCCTAATTAAACTAGATGACCAATCACTAACTGATTGGAGACTCTCATTGCTAAACATGACAGGCAGGTTAGGTTTCACAGAATTAGTTTTAGGAAAGGCATTAAATAACAGTAACAACAACATCAATGATGAACAGCAGCAAAAGTAAACTGAGAATGGGGGAAATCATAACAACAAAATTTTATGAGACATTCAAAGAAATAGGAAAATATGCCAACCTAAAGCAGTGAACAGAAACTGTCCATGAGGAAACTCAGACAATGGATTTACTAGACAAAGACTTTACACCAATGATTATAAATCTATTCAAGGACCTACAGAAAGTTGCATCTAAAGAACAAAATAAAAGTAAGAGAACAATGAGAGTGACTGATAATAAGTTTGAGATATCTTTTGAGGATGAGAAATGTTCTAAATTGGTTGTGCTTGTGCTTCTGGTTGCACAAACCTGCAGACTTACTAAAAACGTCTAAAGTTTTTTAAAGGGGAATTTATGATCTGTGAGTTATATCTCAACAAGATGTTTTAGAGAAAAAATTGTGAGAAATAAGTGATAAGGGTTTCAACATTCCTTTTATCATGCATAGGTGTGTGACATTTGATTAAATTTTCTCTTCTGTCTTTTCTTAGGTTTTAAAAGAGAGAAAACATACCAAAGTATCCATTGGTCTCCTCCTGATGAATTTAAACAGGAATTGAAGAAAAATTTAGATTTATTAACAAAGGAAGCTTTGCTGGGAAGGTAATAGTTTCTTTAAAAAAATAAAAGTAAAGCAATTATTATTTGAGAAATATGAATTAATGCATAGGAATATCTCCATCATCACTGAATCAATCACTCAGGCAGTCTTGGGGGTGTGGCACTCTGGTTAACATTCCCAGCATGCTCAGTTTTGAATACGTCCTCCTCCATAAAAATCGATTTTATTTACTCCATTTCTCCCTCCAAACTTCTCTATACCACTGTCTTAGCTGTGGATTAGAATAGCCGAACCATGTAATTTGGAAGCATGTGAGTGGTGGCATGCCTGCGCTCTTATGTGGGGAAAAATGCACGTTTCCTGTCCCTCTGCCCCCAGAACAGGAGTCCTCCCCCTGGCCCCTGCCTGCACATTCCCGTCACGGGGGAGCTTTGAAAGAATGCCTAGGCCTGCTTCCCACCTGCGGAATGTCTCGTGTAAATTATTTGTGAAGTGCAGCCAGAGATGTATTTGCAAGCTTCCCAGAAAGTACACAGGCAGGGTAGACACCGCCCCTGCCCGAGCCATGTCTCTGCCTCTCCCGTCCCCCACTCTGTCCCCCCCGCCCCCAGAGGACACAGGGCAGAGCTCTCTCCTGAGGGTTTTAGGGGGGCCTTCGCTTTAGCAAGAGGGGGTCACACGGCTGCCTGCCCATCATTCAGTTCATGAAGTGACTGCCTAGCTCCTGGGCATGGGAGGCGGGAAGAGCACTTTCCAGCTAATCGTCACTGAGGGACCCCTTGGCGAGGGCATTTGTCAAGTGCTGTACGATTGTAGGCCATGTTTAAGCACTATTAAGAAAAGTAAATATTATTAAGGAAAGTAAATAGGTTCCCAATGAAACAAAGTAAAAACCTCTAGTCAAAACTGACACATTAATCCTCAGCGGGGGTTTTAAGAATCTGCACCGCAGGAGAGGCCCTTAGGGGTAGAGAAAAGTACCCCAGTCCTCATCCACGGATCTTTTGGAGGGTTTCCTGCCAGTGGAGTGTGAAGACATCGGCCGGCCCAAGAGTTGAAAGCCAGAGGTTGTCAGATGTTCCTGAAACACAGCTTTTATTTTATTTTATTTTATTTATTTATTTATTTTAAAATATATTTTATGATTTTTTACAGAGAGGAAGGGAGAGGGATAGAGAGTTAGAAACAATGATGGGAGAAAGAAACATCGATTAGAGAGAAACATCCATCAGCTGCCTCTTGCACACTCCCCACTGGGGATGTACCCGCAACCAAGGTACATGCCCTTGACCGGAATCAAACCTGGGACCCTTGAGTCCGCAGGGCGACCTCTATCCACTGAGCCACACCGGTTAGGGCTGGCACACAGCTCTTACAGGTTGGCCATGCTGTCCCTCCACTTGTGTTCATGGCACTCTGTCATTAAGGTGCTCATTTCCCCAGGAAAACAAGGGAAATGCATGGCTGCGTGGAGAGCAAGGTTAGCTTGGGATTGAAGGCCATACAGAGCATCATAGGTGAGCTTTAGCACGCAGTCAGGAGAGACAATCAGGCCACAGGCCACAGTGGGTAACATCTCCCCGAGCAGGCACGGCTTCCGAAGATGGTGGGAGGAGGGGAAGAAAGGAAGAGGGAAGAGAGCAGAGACACCCTAGGCATCAGAGAGAGTGGTAGCAGAGACAACAAGGGAATGGCCGGTGGAGTTGGAGGCATAGAATCGCCAGGTCTGGAGCAGACCGTTCTCGGGCCAGGGGCCAGCGGGCAGGCGCTGTCAGACGTGCTTGTTCTTCGTGTGCTAAGGAAGGTTTTTCGAGAGATTGCAGGTGAGCACTTGCCACGAATGCTGAACATCTCTCCTTCCCTTTCTTCCCCAGGAACTCACTCCCACCCTTTTTGGAGATATTGAAGCTGTTTGGGACTCACTGTAGTGATGTGCTGGGGAGCACAGACATCATGGGCCCCTTACACAACGGGAGCTTCGACCTGGTGGTGGTGGATGGCTTAGATCTCTGCGCGTTCCTGATCGCCGAGAAGCTGGCCAGGCCCTTTGTGGCCATGCTGGCCACCACGTTTGGAGTGACGAGCTTTGGGCTGCCCGAGCCCGTGTCCTACGTCCCGGCCTTCCACTCCTCCCTGACCCACCGCATGGACTTCTGGGGCCGAGTGACCAACTCTCTGATGTTCTTCATCTCTTCCTGGAGGCAGCGGTACATCCACGGTCTGATGGAGAGCACGATCAGAGAGCATTTCCCGGAGGGCTCTAGGCCGGAGTTATGTCACCTTCAGCAGAAGGCAGAGCTGTGGTTTGTTAATTCTGACTTTGCCTTTGACTTTGCCCGGCCCCTGCTCCCTAACACGGTGTATGTGGGCGGCCTGATGGCCAAGCCTGTGGAGCCGATACCTCAGGTGAGTGAACACTGTGTGCGGTTTTACATAGAAATTGCAACACATTTCTCCCAGGCGACCAGACCAGTTTTATGCTGCCTCAGTGGCACCAGAGCTGTACTTACTCCACATCCACCTGGGTGTTGTTGGTCTCTTTGTCTGAGCTGTTTTGGTGGCTCAACATGCTGCCTCCAGTTTCGGGCTTTTGTTTGTTTGTTTTTATTTGTTTTTTAAACATACATATTTATTGATTTCAGAGAGGAAGGGAGAGGGAGGAGCACCTGAGACTCACTGTGTCAATTGTGACTCAGGGATCCCGAGTCTGTCTCCCTAGCTGTCCTCTAGCCCCATGTACTTCTGCTGCTTCCCAGCAGGGGGAGATGAGATCCAGCTACTGACCCTGTGGGGATCCAGCTTATTTCCCAGGCTCCTCTGGGGGAGCTCACGGTGCAGGGGAAGGGCAGGGTTGGTATGGTCCTCTGGAGGGTGCTATCAAAAACCACCCCCTGTCTTCCTCCCGGACCCCTAAGAGGAGAACTTGAATTTAACTCCTCAAATTCCAAAGCCTGGAGAGAGGATGGACCAGCCTGAGGTCCTGAGACATCGAGGCTCAGAAAACTCTCTTGCGGGCCACCCGGCCGCAGTAGATGGGAACCTGTGGGAAGGGGAGTCCCGGGTGGACCCAGCACAGAGGAGGCGCCCAGGGGTCACGTGAGAGGTGTGTGTGCTCATGGGCAGGGGGACTTGCTGTGGCCAGGCGGCCCCGTGACCGTCTTTGCTCTCTCCAGGACCTGGAGGACTTCATCGCCCAGTTCGGTGAGGCGGGCTTCGTGCTGGTGGCCCTGGGCACCATCGTGGACGTGGCTGGGTCCCAGCAGGCTCTGGAGCAGATGCACAGGGCCTTCGCGCAGCTGCCGCAGGGGGTGATATGGAAGTGCAGCCCTTCTCTGTGGCCCGAAGGTGTCCCACTGGCAGCCAACGTGAAACTCATGGACTGGCTTCCTCAGAGCGACCTGTTGGGTAAGGGCCCCCTCTCTGCGGGCAGCTGCCGCGTCTGCCTTTCTCGCTCGGGTCACTTGTCCTTCGGGGTTCGTGGCAGCACTCACCCCAACCCGGGCACTCCCCCATCACGTGAAAGGAAAGCGTGTGTGAGCCAGAGGCCGAGTACCAGGAAAGCTTGGCGTTCTGGGCTCGCTTCATTCATGTGTACCCAGCCCCGTTATCTCTGCCACCAGCCACCTTCCAGAGGGCGACTTGCAATGGGCAGGGGATGGGGTGCAGCCAAACCACCCAAGAGGAGCCCATCAGTGCTTTGGGACGCACCTGTGCCCACAGGAGGGGAGTCCCTGCCGCACTGTGGCCTCCAGCCACCTGCTCTTTACACACAGACCCAGAGCTGGCTCTTCCTCAGCCGAGGTGGCCTTGCTGTGGCAGTATTCCTCACCGTCCTGTCTGAGATGTCCTGACAGTCACCAGCTGGCTTCCTCTCTGGCTTGCGCTGCCCTCTGGGGACACCTCCTGGGCATAGCGGCAGACGGGATCTGAGTGCCCCCGTGAATTGGAGGTATAGGTGTCGGTTCTCCTCCTGCAAATGTATTTCGCTGGTCTGCGGGAGAGGCCAAGCATTGCTCTCTACAAAAGCACGTTGTTTCCGAGTTCCTGGGCTGGACAAATGCTTCCTCAGCCTTTATTTTGCTCCAAACGAGAGAGGGGCAGTGGGACTGGGACTGGCGATACTAAGGCATAAGGCACATCCCTGCTTAAAGGTGATGTGGAGCGATGCCGAGCGGATAGAGGGACCAGCGCTGGGAGACGCTGAGCTTAGTTCTGTGTCCGCATTCTCGGCTGCAGCTGGTCTTAGACACATGCTTCTGAGGATGCTCACAGAGTGTCTCCCAGGCAGTTGCCTCTTTACATTGGTTCCCAGATGCCTCTAGATTATCACAATGCCACCTTCCCAAGTTCTGGAAATTCCTTCTTAGGCCTTATCCTCCCTCTTGTTCCTCTTTGTCCCAGCTCACCCCAGCATCCGCCTGTTTGTCACCCACGGAGGGATGAACAGTGTAATGGAATCCATCCAGCATGGCGTGCCCATGGTGGGCATTCCTCTCTTTGTGGACCAGCCTGGAAACGTCATCCGAGTAGAAGCCAAACATCTGGGCGTCTCCATCCCCATCGAACAGCTCAGTGCGGAGACCCTGGCTCTTAAGATGAAACAAGTCATCGGAGACAAGAGGTACGTAGTGGATCTGGCCCAGTCTCATGTTCAAAACACTCTCTGTAGACCTATGTTGATTTCCAAATGGCTGTCTGCAACCCAAACCTTCCTGCTCATCGCAGTACATCTTATCGGGCTGCTGACTGGCATCTCTTCTTCATCGTCGAGCAGGCATCTTAAACTTACCATGGCCAGATATCAGCTTTGGCCTGCGCCCAACACTCTTCAGCCTGCTGATCAAATCTCCATGCTGTAAATTGTGACTCCACTTTTCCTGTTTATTAGGCCCTGAATTTAGGCATTTTTCATTTAAAGTCTGTAAAAATGTACATAACAAACACAAGGAAGAATAAGAATGGAAATAACAAATGTAATTCAAGTTCATAGAATTATTTATTGTTCTAGGCTTTATAACCCAAAGACTTGCTAATTCAAAATTTATTTTTTAGTGATTTAATTTCATTTAGGACAGGAACATTTCAAGAAAAGTCCAATTTGGGAATCCTTCAGAAATTCATTCTGTATATGGTCAGAATCAGCTTCGGCCTGAGAATTGGTGGAATATTTAACATTTGACCTTTGACATTCCTTTGAACTGATCATAGCGTGTATATGCATATTCATGCATATATACAGAATGTGCATATATACATACATATGTATATACACATGTATATGCCCCTATGTGTGTGTGTGTGTGTGTGTGTGTATCTGTATAGCATGCATATATACATGTATATATAAACAAAATATGCGTACACGTTTATATGTCTACACACACATACATAAATATACACAATATATATACTTGCACATTGTATGTGTGTGCGCTTCTGCCAACAGCTACAAGTCGGCAGCAGTGGCCGCCAGCGTCATCTGGCGCTCTCACCCCCTGCCCCCTGCCCAGCGGCTGGTGGGCTGGATCGACCACATTCTTCAGACCGGGGGAGCCGCCCACCTGAAGCCCCACGCCTTCCAGCAGCCGTGGTACGAGCAGTACCTGCTGGACGTCTTCCTGTTCCTGCTGGGGGTCGCCCTGGGCGCCGTGTGGCTCTGTGGGAAGCTGCTGGGCCTAGTGGCCCGGGGGCTGTGCGGGGCCAGGAAGCTGAAGAGGGCCTGACGCACAGAGTAGACTTGCAGGGGTGCCGGGGAGCTGCTGGTTCTCTGGAGACTTCCCCCAGCACAGGCCTCCGGGGGTGCCCCTCACCCCCACGTGGGTCATGGCCCCAGAATGGCTCCTCACTCTTCTCTGCCTCTGTTTAGACTAAGGTGACCAGATTTTAACATTGGTAAAGCGGGACACCATTGACCCGGGGCGGGAGGGGGTAGGGGGGAGGGTTCTTGATTAAAAATTTGGTCTATATGGAGAAACAAAAATTTTCATAGAACACAAAAATAGCATTGAAATATATTTTTTAAAATTTCAACATAAGTACAATTTACAAATATAATAAATAAAAAATTAGGTATAGTATTATTTTATTCTTTGGCATATTTCTCATTTGAGTGATTTTTTTTAAGTAGATTGCTGTCGTTGTTTAAAAGGCCATGAAATTTTTTACAAGAATTTGTTAAATTATATTTCACACATAAAATGGCTTTCAAAGTCTCAACACTTGTGATTTTTCTGATGTCCACACTTTATTTACCGTAGAAAAAACGCATTCAGTCACAGCATTAGTTCCTGTTAAGGACAGTGCGCATTCTACAATTCTAACAACTGATCAACAATGCAAACTTTGATAAGCGGTTCTCGATAATCAGTTCTCAACAATTATTTGTTGTTATTATTAAAGTTTAACATTATAAAATTAACAAAAATAATACAAAACTCATATCCTGGCTAATTAGCCACATGGCTGTCGAAAACCATATATTCCCTTCCCATTTTCCCGCCATTCCCTAGCTTGTCGTGCATTCTTTCCAAAAATCGGCACTTTTTAAAAACGCAGCAGGACGCAGGACAAATTGTTAAAAATTGGGACTGTCTCACCAAAAGCGGGACGTCTGGTCATCTTAATTTAGACAGTCTTATGCAGCCATCTTGGACTTCTTTTTAAAAATTATGGTAAAAGATACCTCACATAAAATTGACCATTTTAACCATTCAGTTCAGTGGCATTGAATACATTCATATATTTGTGCAAATATTGCTGCCGTCCAATTCCATAACTTTTTCATCTTCCCAAATTAAAAATGTGCATTGATTAAACAGTAATTCCCCATTTCCCCATCCCCACTCCCAGTCCCCGGGAACCTGCGTTCTACTTCCTGTGTCTATGAACTGGACCTGGCTTCTTGACTTGCCCCTCACCCATGAACCCCTCTATCCAGCCTCAAACCATCACCAGACAGCCCCCCTTCCTTCGCACTCCCTGTCCCTAGACTCGGTGCTCTAGTTCTCCCCCTGTCTAGACTTCTAGTCCCCCTTTCTTCTTCTTACACTTTTGAAGAGTAGGACAGAAGATATTCAGCCAGTTCTTCCGCTTTGGGCCAGCTTCTTGCATCTCCTTCTCATCTCACTCAGAGCTCAGAGGCCCGTCCTCTCCCTCAGTGAGGCAGGGACAGCCCTTCCCTGACCCCCCCAATCTCTGCCCGGGTCCCCTCCTGCGAAGCTCCTCCTTTGCTGGGCCTGAGAGGGGTGAGGCTGCCTCGGTTCCACAGGTGATGCGGTGTTCCACTGTCCTCAGGGCCCTCCTCCAGGTTCCCAGGGTCAGAGATGAGGTAATGGAACCCGAGGGGAGGCCTGGAGCCCACATGGAAGGCTCTGGGGCTTCAGGGGCCGTGACTTTGGTGGTGTCCCAGACAGTGTTGATTTAGGAAACATTCCACTTGCCCCCTCCCCCCGGTCCACTCCCTCACCGCTCCTGCAATAGAGAATATTTCTTCAGGTGGAAAATCTGCTGTGGCTCCATCGCATGGAAGCCAAGACCCCTCTGACTTGTGCCTGGCTACCTCTCCAGACACACACTAGGATATTCAGGGTTTTGGTTTTTTTTTTTTTTTTTTTTTTTTTTACAAAATGCTAAGAGAATTCCATAGAAAAAGTAAAATCTTTCCAGCCAATTGTACTGGAACAATGGGCATATCTGAATGGGATTTTATCTAAATAACATACACAGGAGACATTGCCTGTGCTTCCTACCATACACGAAAATTAACTCAAATGAACTAAAAATGTATCATAGATCTAAAAATGCTGAGCCTACAGAAGTTCTAGAAGAAAGTCTTTGCACTCTATGGTCGGCACCGGGGGAGATGGCATCCTATGGGGGTGTGGATGTGCGTGATGGAGGCGGGAAACCCAGTCCCTGCCACTGCACCTGCCTGCTCCCCCCTGTGCTGCTTTAAGTGTCACCTGATGATGACACCACCTGGCAGCGAGCCCTCTGGGGACACCAGGAGGCCGGGGAGGGGGTGCCTAAGAGCAGTCAGAGAATTTGCTGAATGTTCTCTTACAAAACACGGAGGCAAGTTCCGATGTCTTTCCAGAAACCAAACAGTTGCCAGTGAAGCTTCCCACTGGCTTTTCTCTTAGGGCCACCAGCCTTCCACAGCCCCTGGGTTTCCTAGGCAACCACAGTGTAAACTTGAGAAAAGGCCAGGCCGGGCTAGGGATTGACAGAGAGCTGAGCCAATCAGGTCGTGAGTCTGCAGCAGATATTCCTGGCCATCCAATTGGCAGGGAGAGGGCAGGCCAGGAGGTGTGAGGACAGGTGAGAGGGGGGAGGTGAAGGGGGGGGGAGGGGCCTGTCTTCCAGATGCAGGAGAGAGCGTCCATAGTTTCAGTTCCAAGCAACTGGTGGCAACAGGTGAGCATTTAAGGTAAGTCAGCTTTCACAAATTTGCTATGCTGATTTAATCATTTTCACTTTGTTTTGGCTAAATAACAACAATAACAATAATGAGAAGATAGATGGTACTTTCCAAAGAGAAACTCTGAGCTCTTGGCGGCCACATGTCTGGGAAGAGGGGCCGCGATGCAGGGGTATAGCCACGAATGTCATTCGGGGAAGGGGAAGGACAGGAACGTGGCTGAGGAGCACCTGGGCAGTGGGTACGGGGGCGCGCAGTATTTGGGGGACCATGGATAAAACTGAGTCAGGCAGCGTAAACGAGGGAGGGAAGAATGAGAGAGAAGGTGCTGGAAAGGAGTGGTCAGAATGATGCAGGAAAGCGTCTAGAACGGAGAGGGCAGGAATGAGGCCAGCGATGGCAGTGATGGAAATGCAGGCTCAGGAGCCAGCGGTCCCCAAGGTCACCGGCACCGGTGGTTGGAGAAGGACCCTGGGCGGGGGAAGGAGCTGGGTCTGGAGGCTGCATTTGGAGCTTTCCGAGAAGACCAGCGTGGGCTGGTGACCAAAAGCCAGAGACAGACGGTCTTGGGGAGGCCTGCGGAGAGAGGGAGCAGGGGAGGCCGGGAGAATCCAGGAGCCCCAGAACCTCGCTGCTGCCTAGCACCTCTTGATTTTTCTGGAAGTTTCAGTTGGGAGCATGAAGGATGCAAACAACTGACTGGGGTTCTAAGAGGCGGTAAATAAACACCCAACAGGCCAGCGGCTCCAAACGGAGCATCCTCAGGGGCCGTGAAGCCGTCACATGCAGGTGACTGTGGTGGTTCACGTTGCAGAAGCCAAATGGTGGTTGGAGCTGTGGCTCCCCGCCATCTGCAGGTGGAGGACCAGCTCAGTGGGGTTTGTCCTGGCAGCGGGTTTGGGATCCGAACAACGAGGGGCATTTGGAAACTGCCTGCTGGGTGGTTGGTTCTGAGAGTTTAGTCCTGACACCTGCGAGCTCGGGACAAGTGCTGTTCCTCTGGGTTTTTCCAGAGGACAAAGGAAGCCATGCATCCTTCCTGCAGGTTAGACATTCTCTCGCTCTGCCTCTGTAAGGCCTTCCAGCTGCCCGGCTGCCTGGCCCAGAACAGATTGCCAGTGATTTCTTGGGAAAACCCCAGAGACTCGAGGCGGAGCAGAGGGACGAGGGAGAGGGAGGAGGGGGCTAGGAGACGGCTAGGAGACAGCTGGGGTGGGAAACGCCCAGGGGAAGCGCATGATGACAAGGACTGGTCACACCCACGTTGTGCTAGTTGGGTGGGTCCTGAGAACCACGCTAAGCAGTTTCTCTCGCTCTTTCGTAGCCAGAGACTGCTAAATGTGGATTAAATGCTATTGAGAGAAGAGGGGGCCGGACCTCTCCCACACTGGGCTGCTAGTTAGTTCACCCCTCTCCCCACTCTGGATTGCTAGTTAGTTCACCTCTCAACCACACTCGGTTGCTAGTTAGTTCACCCGGGCCAAGGTCAGTCACCACGGCCAACCCAGACACGGCAGGAGGAAGCGTTTGGCGATTGTAACCGTTAGGAAAACCTTTGGCTGCAGTCACAGTGGCCCTGACTGACAGTGGAGTCAACAAATAGAAGCTTATGTTTCTCCCGGGACAGGACTGTGACCTCAGGCGTGAGGCCTCTAAGTTGGTATCTGGACTCCCTTGGCTCTTCCTCGTGGTTGTATAAAGGCTGCAGCCGCTCCAGACATTGCATGTGTGAGATCCCTTCATTTTACAGCTGCATCATATCCCATTGTGTAAAGTCCCCCAGCTTTTTTATTTTCCCCCATTTTTTAATTAAGGTGTTATGTGTACATATCTTACCACTGCCCACCCACTCCCATACATGCCCTCACCCCAGAGTTTTGTGTTCATTGTTTATGCTTATATGCGTGCACACACATCCTTCCGTTGATCTCTTATCTCCCCCACCTCTCCCTAACCTTCCCGGTGTAATTTGACATTCTGTTCGATGCTTTACTGTCTCTGCATCTATTTTTTTGTTCACCAGTTTATAATGTTCTTTATTATCCACAAATGAGTGAGATCCTGTGGTATTTTTCTTTCATTGACTGGCTTATTTCACTTAGCACAATGCTCTCCAGTTCCACCCAGACTGCTGCAACTGGTAAGAATTCCTTCTTTTTTATGGCAGCGTAGTATTCCATTGTGCAGAGGTACCATAACTTTCTGATCCGGTCATCTGCTGACGGGCACCTGGGCACTGCATTTTTGTTCAAGGCAGGAGGAGGCAGAGCGACAGGAGCACTCTCCTGAGCCCTCAGAACTCCCAGGGGGGTCCTTTGGGCCAGAACCTGTTTCCTGCGGCCGCCAACTGAAGAAATGTACCGAAGAAAAGAGGCTGGGACGGCCTTTGAGTCAGCCAGGTGCTGGAACATGTTTGTAGTTCAAATTCAGCACAATGAAAGCTACCCCAAGGAGGGCAGGCGCCTGACAGGGACCTTGGTGGTGTCCTTCACTGCTATTGCTTGGCACCTAATAAGTATTAAATAAACTTCATGTTGCAGTTTATTTAATACTTATTAGGTGCCACGCGATAGCAGAGAAGTTCCCCCTTTCTCAGGGGGAACTTCTTAAGGACCCCCAGTTTTCACCATCTACCATGTACCGTAGCTAACTGTGGAATGGACTGAGTCAGAGAGGTGGCAGCCATTGTCTTCAAGGACAACAAACTCCACTGAGTCTCGAATGTCAGTCTCACAGCCAGGCCCCAAGTAGAGAAAGAGAGAGAGGGAGGAAAACACGGCAGGTCGGCCTTCCGGCGGGGCGGTCCCTGTGCGCAGGGTCAGGCGCTAGCAGAGGCGGGACCGTTTGGACTTGGACGCAAACTTCATTTGAGGCCAATCCATTTCCCGCCGGGGAACAGGCGTGAGGCCCCACAAGTGCAACCAGTAGCTTCCGGCTCTTCACATGGGCTTTTTTCTCTCTCCCCTATAAAGAGCAGAACGTTTTCTAAGATCACATGGTGCTTTTTAAAAAAATATATTTTATTGATTTTTTTTACGGAGAGGAAGAGAGAGGGATAGAGTTAGAAACATCGATGAGAGAGAAACATGTGCTGCCTCCTGCACACTCCCCACTGGGGATGTGCCTGCAACCAAGGCACATACCCTTGACTGGAATCGAACCTGGGACCCTTCAGTCCGCAGGCTGACGCTCTAGCCACTGAGCCAAACCGGTCAGGGCTCACATGGCGCTCTCACAGCAGCTCCAGGTCCCTGATATTGAAGTGGCCCCTGTGATGGCACAGGTGATGCCTAATATGTGAAGGTAAAGCATTGCGAGGCTTGGCTGTGGGCGACTGGGCTGGATGGCTTCCAGGCAGGAGAGGCCTTGGGAGAGACTGGACTGCTCTGCAGGTAGCTTTCACAGGCAGGGCTGTGCCATCTGTTCAATAGGGCACCTCTTCCTCATGCACACTGGCCCCGTCTGTCTCAGTCAGCACCCACGCCGGGCTGCAGAGGGCTGTGCAGGGACCTCCCCGCCCAGCCAGGTGGGCTGCTCTCCTCCTCAGTGGGTGGCCAGGCCTCACCTGTCTCCACTCCGCACCCACGTGCTTGAGTGCACGCCTGATTCCTAATTGTGCTCCCCTGGCCCCCCTTGCTCTTCCACAGAACAACCCTCCCCCGAGCTCACCACACCTGCTTCAGCCCCTTCATGCGGCTGTCTTTTCCTGAAAGAGGAAAACTGGGGTGTAGTGTCAGAGAACCCAAAGTGGGAGGGTTCTTCCGAGGGCGGAGGGAGAGGTTTCCTTTGGATTTTGCATCAGAGGGGACTTGGGGTGCTTTCTCTTTATGGAGGTCTGGGGGCGCCCTCTTTGGCCCTAAGACCATCCTCTGTTGGCTGTAGACTCCACCCAGCATTGGGGGCAGCGGGAGGCAGGGAGGTGGAGATTAGAATGTGTAATTCAGTTCATGGCCACTAGGAGGCACCAAAGACCACCAAAAAAAGTGGAGCCTGGCGTTGGAGTGTTTCCTCCCTCTCCCAGTCAGTTTAACTGTGTCCCTGAATTCAGCCAGAGGACTCCCGTGGACTCTGCTGGGAATCAGAAGACAAGCCTCCACGAAGTGTCAGCTTTCCATTGTCCGACCCACAGGGGTCCTGGAGACCCAGGCAGAGAGCTCTGATGGTGGCAGGCGGCTGTGCCCAAGGACGCAGGAGCCCTGGTGGCCGTGGCCATAAAGTGTCCGTGGGCTTTGCTGCTGGTGCCTCCACCCAGGCTGTGCCCCATCTCCAGGCCTGTGCATCGCATTGCTCCGTGACTGTCCCTTTGCACTGGCCACGGGGTGGGTGGGAGTGGGGAGCCAGAGAGAGAGCTCTGGATGCCACGCCTGGGCCCTCGCCCTCCCTCAAATGGCACGCTCAGGTCGCTCTGTCTCCTCCGTCCACACGGCCAGGCCTCCTTCCAGGCTGAAATACCTCTCCCCCGACTGCCCCCCACCATTGTCACCAGCGTGGCCTCTCCCTTCCTACTGGCCAGCCCGCCTCCCTGTCCGCCCCCCACACGGCTTCCCGAGGGCCCTTCTATGGGGCAGACGGAACCCCTCATCTGAACACGCTGGGTCTCTTGTTGCTCTCAGCGCGGAACCCAAACTCCCCACCTGGTGTCCCAGGCTCTGTTTTGTGGGAGCCCCTTTCATGTCCTGCGTGGTTCAGGGTTCCCGTTCAGGGTTCGGGTTCTGGAGAAGGCTGCACGCAAATGAAGAGAGGCTGGAAAAGAATTAATTGTGGGAGGGAGGGGGAGAGACAGAGAGAGGAACATGGAGGTGAGAGAGACACATCGATTGGTTGCCTCCCACAGGCGCCCTGACCAGCCTGCAACACATGTATGTGCCCTGGGCCAGAATGGGATTCCACCACTAGGGGGAGGATTACCCCTGCTCTGGCCTTGCCATCCCTTTTATTAAGGGTATGGGATACACCCATATCCTCTAGGCAGGAAATTCCAATAATAGCCAATCAGCAAGCATTGACATATGACTAACAGGTGGAGGTTGCTTTAACTACCAATGTCTCAACTAAACAACGAGGGATTAGCTCCGACCTTTCAGAGCAATTACGGTTGACCAGCCTTCCGGATTCCCTGTCCACATCTCTCTATTAGGGACAATGATCGGTTTCCCGCACTGTGTGATCTGCCCAGCCTCCCCTGTCTCCAGTTTCCCCTCCCCGCCTCCCTCCCCATCTCCACAACTCTCTCACCTAGAACCCTACTCCCCCACACTTCCCAGTCACACGGACACACCTGCACCTGCTGTTTTCTCGCTCACTGTCCCCTGTGCTCGGGAATGTGCAATGCCCCCCTCCCTCCCTCCCCAGGACCCCAGCTGGGGAGCTGCCCCTTGCTTTAGGGTGAAAGCTGAGCTCTCCTCCTGAGGGGTCTTCAGAAAGCCCCACTCCCAGCGGGGGGCTGCCCTTTCCCCACGTGTGGCAGCTCAGTGGTGGGGTGCGCCCCCCCCTCCTGCAGGCCCTCAGCACTGTCGGTCACGGCCTCTCCAGCCCCAGCCTGTGCCCTGCACCTGCTAAGCCTTTGCAGACACTTGTTGAAGGAACGGACCCATAGCACCTGGCCCAGGGGATGCGCAGATGCGATGCAAACACCAGGGGGCGCTGCGGCCACGTGCATCGGATGGTCAGCATCTTCGGTCCTCGCAGGGCCCAGCTAGATGGGCTCTCTTGTGACCACGCAGACTCCCGAGGCTCAGACAGGGCTTAGTGCAGGCAGGGAGGCTGTGTGCAGCGCTGCGATCTCGGGGGTACCTGCTTTGGGACAGACTCCTGCCCTGGTGCCTGGTGCCTGGTGCCTTCGTGCACGAGTCAGAACTAGAACCCGGGCCTCCAGGCTCGCAGCCCCGGGTTTGCACTGCTGGGTGGGTCCTTAGAACCCGGGCACCTGCAGGAGCCTGAACATTGCTCAGGGACCCTAAAGAGCTGCAGCTTCGCACACCCACCTCCCCTCCCACTTCTGCATGTTTAAAACAGGCGGGACTGGAGGGGAAAAAAGAAAAGACAAATCTGTTTGTCTGAGAGCGATGGTGCCTGTTCACCTGTTTCTGTCCCGAGAACCTCGTCAGGTGTTCGATGGGCCCTAACCTGTGAGCCCAGGAGAACACGCCAGCTGCTGGGAGGAACCGGGGTGGAGAATCTCAGGGAAGGCAGAAGCAATAACAACGAGTGGCTGGACCCAATAGGAGAACATGACACGCGGAGTCAAAGGGAAAACGGAGAACTCTAAGTGAAAGAACAAAGCAGAGCTCCCGCCAGTTCGGCTTGGTGGACAGAGCATCGGCCCCCAGGCTGAAGGGTCCTGGGTTCCATTCCGGTCCAGGGCACGTACCTCGATTGCAGGCTGGATCCCGTGGGAGTGCCTGTGGGAGGCAACCGATCGATGTGTCTCTCTCACCTCGATGTTTCTCTCTCTGTCCCCCCCACCCTCCCACCCACACACACACTCTATCTAAAACTAAGTGGGAAAATACCCTTGGGTGAGGATTAACAACAACAGCAAAAGCGTACTGCACAGAAGGCTGGCTCAGAAGGAGCGGAGCGGAGAGGGATGAGTGCCATGGGGTGGGAGGGCTCAGAGTGGGAGGAGTGGCTGCATGTCTGACACTGTGTCCAGGTTGGAGAAATGAGAGGTCCGCAGGAGCCGTAAGTAGGAAATCCGACAGGCACCCTGCGCCTGGGGACCGGGAGGTTTGAGAGGGTCCTTGGGGAGCGAGGGAGAGCCAGGGCCACACGTGTCCCGCCAGAGGCAGGGGCCAGGCTGCCCTGTGACACTGTGGCTTCCCTCTCAGATGGCGGGGACGGCGCGCCACGACCGGGAGATGGCCATCCAGGCCAAGAAGAAGCTCTCCACGGCCACCGACCCCATCGAGAGGCTCCGGCTGCAGTGCCTGGCGCGGGGCTCCGCGGGCATCAAAGGGCTGGGCAGGTAGGACCCCGGGGCGGGAGATCAGTCCCTGGGGACTGTGCTTGGTGCTCAGTCCCAGGCCTGGCGAGGCCCCTGTGTGCTGGGAGGCTGGCGATAAAGGGAGGTGCTTGCTGGTGCCAGAGACCCCCGGCAGCACAGGGGGACTCCCCGAAGCTGCACCTGTGGCCACAGCGGCCTGAGGAGGGAGGAAGGCGGTGACTTAGACAGAACTCGGTGTTTCACTCCCAGGCAGTCCTGTCCCCTCACTCGCAGGGGCCCTGGAACCCCGTGGGAGAGCTAACAGCTCAGCGCCGGGGGTCCCAGCTCTCTAGGGCCTGGTCTGGGCCCTCTGGGAGGGCAAGGAGGCCTGGGGCCTGGGAAGCCCAGCGGGAAGGATTGCAGCCCCTGTGACCGTGCCTGCCCTGGGCATCGGGCATGTCTGGGGACCCTCCGGTGACTCCAGGGGACCCCAGGGGAGCGGGGCCCTCCAGGGCTGGCTGGTGATGAGGCCAGAGTCACTCACAGGGGCCTGCAGCGGGAGAGGCTGTGAGTCAGAAACACGCAGGGCGTGAGGGGGGAGTGCGGCCTCACACCTGGAGGCAGTGGGGGCTTCGCTTCCCACAGGAGCTGCACCCGGAGTGTCATTGTCAACAGTCCCGCTTCCCCAGACTGAGCCCGGGCCTGTCAGAGCCCAGAGGGGGGCATAGGGCCCGGTGGCCAGGTTGTCACAGCCCAATGGGAAGCCCCACCCACTTCCAACCTTGGCATCTTTCATCCTGGGTCCACCTCATTGTCCTTGGCCCAGACCCCTCAGGACCACCACCCCCTCTTCCTCTCCTGGGCCATCCAGTCCCATCCCTCCCGCTGCCACCTCCGTCTCCACCCCTCACCCTGCCAGCCCCTCCCGAGAGCCAGTCCGCTGTGAACAGGCGCTCTCTCGTCCTTGGCCTTTTGCTGGGCCGTGCCCTCTGCCCCTGCCCCTTTGCTGGTCTTGCCCTTCCCTGAATCTCTCCTCCACGCCAGTGGTGGCCCCGCCCCCTTTCCCCTCATGGTGAGATGGGCTTATGGGTCTTTGGGACCACAGCCTCCTTTCAAGGATGCATGTTGTCAACCTGATTTCCCACTCCTGGTGCTGACCTTGACCTCCTCACCTGCCGGACAGTGTCTGTCCAGCTCCTCCAGTGTGAGGCGCCCCCTGCCCTCTGCATATGGTGCTCTGGGGGAGGAAGTCTGTGAGCTGCTAAAACACAGGCAGCGGAGACTCTGCCTTTCCTCCTCCAGGGCAGAGCGTGAGCATAATCTACTTGGAATTCCTCTAGAAGGGAAACCTTCTCTCTCCCCCATTGATTTATTCAGTCGTGTACTTATGCCAGTATGGACTCATGGGTACTTATTTCATTCTTTGGGTTGCAACCCAGCACTACTTTATTTTATTGCTCAAATTATTCTAGTTTTACCTTAGGGGTTCTTTCTGTTGGCTGCTAGGCCCGCATGGATGTACCCCATCTACATAGTGTTCTGTGTGTGTTTGGGGCATTTTCTTACTTTCTCCTACAAGATACTGAAGCTCATCCCACATATATTCTGCCCCCGAATTCGAGCCAGCAGTTTCTCTAAGAAGCCCACTTCCGCTTATTGGAGACTTGTGTTAGACACCAAGGCCTAGGCTCCAGAGGCCCTTCTTGTTGCCGGCGTGTCCCTTCTAGGTCCCCTGAGCTGACAGAACAAGGAGATATCAGTGTGTATATTAATCATCTATAGTTCTATAAATATTATATGTAATCATCCGTGCTTATGTCAAACTAAACTGGAGCTCATGTGGATGTCTCCAACTCTCACCTGTTACCAGGTGAATCGGGTCATTCTGGCCTCCTCCTCTACTAGCTTATCTACTCATCCTCTTCCCCACAGTGAGATACCTGGCTCCACCATCTGCCATCCATTTACTTATTGTTCAGCTCCAACACCTACCCCTGGACCGGACCGCAGGCCGCAGTCATTAGCTCAGCTCCATGGGCAGCATCTTTATCAGCAGAGGGTGGTGCTGTGTCCTGTTCCTTGCCGCTTTAGTCTTACCGACTTGACTCAGTTCCAAAGTTGGTTACGTCAGCTCCTACCCCACCTGCCCTTTAGTGAGCTTGTCTCACACCTTCCTAGTACAGCCAGAGCCACTGTCTAGCCCTAACCAGTTTGGCTCAGTGGATAGAGCATTGGCCTGCGGACTGAAGGGTCCTGGGTTCGATTCAGGCCAAGGGCATGTACCTTGGTTGTGGGCACATCCCCAGTAGGGAGTGTGCAGGAGGCCACTGATCCATGTTTCTCTCTCATTGATATTTCTAACTCTCTATCCCTCTCTCTTCCTCTCTGTAAAAAATCAATAAAATATATTAAGAAAAAAGATTCAGTGTCTGGGATCCCCTGGCCTCCTAAGTAGTTTTTTTTAAAAAGCCACATACATTACTGATTACTGTCTGCACTGTACATGTTTATGGGCTTTAGCAGATGCCTAATGTCATGTATCCACCTCCGTCTGTCATGCAGAGCAGTGTCATTGCGAAATCCCCCATGGGTCACCTATTTGTTGCCTCTCCCATCTTTTGACTGTTTTTATAGTTTTTCAGAATGTCATTTAATTGGAATTACACTGTACATGTTCCCCCCAAAGCACTGTCTTTTTTTTTTTTTTTTTTTTTTTTGCTTTTATGGAATTCCGGGAAGAGGCTGGCCAGTTCCGGGAGGAGAGTGGGGAGAAGAACCTAAGGCTTTTGTATTTTACCTTGCAAAGCCCTGAAAGTGGCTTTCTTTTTAAGTCCTGTGCTCTGTGAGTTTTGAACAAATTGTGTGTGTATGTGTGTGTTTCCTTCAGAGTGTTTCGAATCATGGATGACAATAATAACCGAACTCTTGATTTCAAAGAATTCGTGAAAGGGTTGAATGACTATGCGGTGGTCATGGAAAAGGAGGAGGCCGAGGAGCTCTTCCGGAGGTTCGATAAAGATGGAAACGGAACCATCGACTTCAACGAGTTTCTCCTCACCTTGAGAGTAAGTGGCCCTGGACCAAGTGGGTCTGGCGCGTGTGGCATCCACGTGGTGTGGGCTGGAGACTGTGAGGTTTTGCTGTCAGAAGCGGGGAGGTGAGTGCTCTGTGCAGGTGATGGGCGGGAGGTGCAGAGCAGACATAGGGCTCGGGGGGTGGTCATGTGCAAACCATGTCATGGCACACAGCTAACGAATTTCTCTACGCATCCTGGAGAGGAATAGGTGTCTTACCACGTGGGGTACCGAAGAGCTCACTGCTGTGCCTGTCTGTGTGCCTTTCCTCCTGACCCAGCCTCCCATGTCCAGAGCCAGGAGGGAGGTGATCATGCAGGCATTCCGCAAGCTGGACAAGACCGGAGACGGCGTCATCACCATCGAAGACCTCCGCGGGGTGTACAACGTGAAACACCATCCCAAGTACCAGAACGGAGACTGGTCTGAGGAGCAGGTGTTCCGGAAGTTTCTGGATAACTTTGACTCCCCCTATGACAAAGACGGATTGGTAAGTAAGGGTGAAATCGAAGTGGAATTTCTTCTGTCTAATCTGTAATTGTAAATATATAGGAAATAGGCCCAAAGCCTTAAAAATAATTATATTACGGATGCTATAACTAGAAGCAAAACATATCCTTAGTGAAAACCTAGAAAGTTGAAGACTACAGAAGAAGTATGTGTGTGTGTGTGTGTGTGCGTGTGTGTGTGTGTGTGTGTGTATGGGTGGGTATACATATATCAAGAGGGGATCTGCCAACAGCTAGTTAGTTACCCATCACCTGGAGAATGGGGTATTTGGACTAAACATTGCATTTCATGTTACCGTATGTACTACACACTTTCCAACGAATTAGATGATAAAAACATATTTACTTCAAAATGAGACCATAATTCAATATTTTGGGCTTTTCAGAACACTGCTGTGTTTTACACACATTCTCATTTGTTGTCACACTTTGCTCTGTGGAAACGCTATTTCAGGGAAGTTTTCGGTGAAAGGAATGCCAGATGACAGAATTTATTCTGATTTCCTCTTCAGCAGGCTTTGCAATTAACTTGCATTTCTAAAGCACAGTAAACTTAAAGCTAAGTGAAATAAGCCCATCAGAGAAAGACAGGTGCCATCTGATTTCACTCATACGTGCAATCTAATTAACAAAATAGAAACAGACTCATAGATACAGAGAACAGACTGACAGCTGTCAGAGGGAAACGGGGTGAGGAGGGTGGGTGAAAAAGGTGAAGGAATTAAGCCAAAAAACAACAACAAACAAAAACAAAACTCATATACACAGACAGCGATGTGAGGATTCCCGGAGGGAAAGAGGGGGGGGAGAGGTAGGAGAGGGGAAAGGGCTGATGAATGGCGATGGAAGGAGGTGGTGAACACACAATACAATATACAGACGGTGTGTTGTAGAATTGAGAGAGAGAGAGAAAGAGAGAGAGAGAGAGAGAGAGAGAGAGAGAGAGAGAGAGAGAGAGAGAGAGAGAAAGCGCAACTACTCCCTCTCCACTAATTTTGTTTTCAAGTTACAAATGCATAGCTTGGTAGGTTCAGGAATTATATCTTTTCTTTTAAAAAAATTTAAATTGATTTGTAGAGAGAGAGGAAGGGAGAGGGAGAGAGAGAGATAGAAACATTGATGAGAGAGGAACATATCCATGGGCTGCCTCCTGCACACCCCCTACTGGGGATCAAACCTGCAACCAGGGCATCGAACCCTGACCTCCTGGTTCCTGGGTTGATGCTCAGTTGCTGAGCAACACTGGCTGGGCAGGAATTATACCTTTATACAATAATTATGTTTAGACTGAGACCAAAATGCCATGAGTCTTATCCACAGCCATCAATGGACTTTGGAACCCAGAACCAGTTCTGCTCTTGGGGGACCTGAAGGCCATGGTGATGGGGGAAGGGCATTCTCTCTTGGGTTGGTAGTCAGCTGGGCAGACCCCTGGGGAGGCACCCCCACCCCTGGTGCCACACAAGAAGGGTTAGGGGGACAGTGGGCGGGAGGGAGACATGGCGGTGACAGGAAGAGGAGACTGGCTTCCCCCTCCTGAAGGGACCTTCCCCCACCTTCCCACGAAGCATCCCGGGGAGTCCTGTTAGGGGGTGAGCGGGACAGGGGCGAGCACTTTGTCTTTCTGCTGGCATCTTCCTGCCAGGGGCAGAGACAGGTCCTCCACGTTAGACTGAGGGGGCCGCGGGGTGACTGAAAAGCGGGGGAGCGTGTCCCAGATCCATGGAGCAGATGCTTGGGGACGGAGACAGCAGACCTCTTTGTTTTCTTCTATTCTTGCTGTTCTTTGATCTGTGGAAAATAGCCAACTGCCGTTTCCCCAATTTAGCCCAGAGCCACCTGGGATCCGGGGGTGCTGGCCTGCGTCCTGCAGGTGGTTCCTCCCCGTTGCCACGGGAAACCCAGGCGGCGCAGCCAGGGGTTGTGATTCAGCTGATTCAGGCTCCCGCCCTCTCCCTGTGACATTTGTCTGAGCGCAGGGGAAGCTCTCAAAGGTCACTGGGGCTGGCAGCAGTTAGCACTCCCGTCACCTGACTGCCACCACCTCTGTGTTGATGCTCCATTCTGACTGTGCATCGTCATCATTAGTATTTTTTTTTCAAATTAATGATGCAAATTCCTGGCCACATGGCAAAAGGACAGAATCTGATTTTTTTTTTTTTTTTTCTGGGGAGGGGAGGTGCGGCTCAAACAGGAATTGGCAGCTGTGACAAGTGCCCCGATGGCTCTTATTCACATTCACGGATGACATCCTGGCCTCTGGAAGGCTCAGAAGTGCCCATGTTTAATTACCGAATGTAACACACACACTGACCTCATTTAGCAAATTATGGGTCAGAGAGCCATTTATTGAGCACGTATGTCTACTGGGCATCGTGTTAAGGGCTTCGCAGGGATTGACTAGCCCAGTGGCCGACAAACTCATTAGTCAGCAGAGCCAAATGTCAACAGCACAAAGACTGACATTTCTTTGGAGAGCCAAATTTTTTAAACCTAAACTTCTTCTAACGCCACTTCTTCAAAATAGACTCGCCCAGGCCATGGTATTTTGTGGAAGAGCCACGCTCAAGGGGCCAAAGAGCCACATGTGGCTCATGAGCCCCAGTTTGCCGACCACGGGACTAGGCAGAATAAAAATGTTTCCAAAAAGTGAGGTCTGATTTAAACCTTTGTACGTTGACTCATATTTTAAACACCCAAGGACCTGTCGAGGCCAAGGACCTCCAGGGTAAATTCTTTCATAAAGAGAACAGTTAGCCCCTAATGGATGCTATTCAGATTGAGTTGTTGTACACACTCAGACTTCTCTGAGTGAAATTACAGCTATCCTTGAAGCCAGTGCTCTCATTTATGCTTAAAAAAGTATCCTTGGTACCCAGATAAGAATTTATGATAAGGCAAGAAAGTTAGTGCCCTCCTTAGCCAAAAGTCATGTTCCACTTGGTGAACTTTTTTTTTTTTTTTTTTTTTTAAATATATTTTATTGATTATTTTACAGAGAGGAAGAGAGAGGGATAGAGAGTTAGAAACATTGATGAGAGAGAAACATTGATCATCTGCCTCCTGCACACCCCCTACTGGGGATGTGCCCACAACCAAAGTACATGCCCTTGACTGGAATCGAACCTGGGACCCTTCAGTCTGCAGGCCAACGCTCTATCAACTGAGCCAAACCGGATTCAGCCTTGGTGAGCTTTTAATAAGTTAGGCTCAGCTGTCATGGAGCATGACGGGGTTTGCCGCAGTCACAGAATGATGTCATAGGTCTCGCAGCCACACCCCACCCTCCTCTTGGGCAGCCTGGGCCCCGGAAGCCATTGGGATGGAGGTCACAGAAGCCACCAAACACTGTGTGAAGCCCCACTCCCCCCCTCACCCCCACCCTGCCTGGGGGAAGAAAGACTTTCACTTCTTATTTTCTAAATATCTAGGTTTTGAAGTGTTCATCTGTGCATGTGTGAATGTTATATTCATTATAAATTCTTCTGAAACTCCCCAAGGATGACATTAGCCTTTGAGGGACTGTGAGCTTATCTCCCATAGGAATTTTTTCTCGTGATTTTAAAAGCTTTAAGGATGTTAAGAGTGTATGCAGACACCCCGAATGGATTTTATGATTTTTCTAAGCAGGCTGGAATGGTTAACTCGAAATGATTTCTTCCCCCACAGGCAGAGCTCCCCGTTTTGAAAGGTAAAACACTCCTGGCTCTGAAACAAGGGCCTGGGGGCTGTCACAGAGACGGTACTAACTGCCGTTCAACACCCCTGGCTCTTGTTCCGAGTTTCAGGCTCACTTATCAGAACAGACCGGCTTCTGCTTTGCAGAAAGAGAGAACCGGGATCTCCCTTTCCATTCAGGCCGCGGGTTTGAACATTTGCAAGACTTCCTTCTTCTCCCCCCACGCCTCCCACACCCCTCTTTTCTTCACTTTGTTCTCAGCATCTTAGAGCCGCTCCTCAGCTCCTGATGGAAGGTCCCTTCACTGGCAGGTCCTGGAGAGGCCCCACCCGACCTGCGAGAAGCCAAGTTTCCTTTCTGTCTCTGACTCTGCCCGCAGGTGACCCCCGAGGAGTTCATGAACTACTATGCCGGCGTGAGCGCATCCATCGACACGGACGTGTACTTCATCATCATGATGAGAACCGCCTGGAAGCTCTGAATGTAGGAACCGGGGGCCAGGCCTTGGGCAGCCTCATGGCTCCACGTGGTTAAACATCAGCTCAAAACCAGGATTCTAGTTGAGTTCTCCCATGCCAACAGCGTGTTCCAGGGCAGAAACAGGGATATTCAGCACTTAACTGTAATTTAACTTCTCTGAGCTTGTTTCCTTAGCACTAAAGTAGAAATTAGCTGAAATAAAACTTGAAAAGCTCCTTTAGCCAGGCTGGCATGTACAGGAGGCTAATCCACATGAGGTGTGCTTCTTGGCCAGTGACAAAAATGGGAATATTTTGGCGATAACCCATCCAGGCACCCACAACCTGTCTTCTCCCCCTTTTAGACGGCTCACTTCTAGGTGGAGGAGTCCTCTGTGCTTATGCCTGTCCGTGTCTAAGGGCTTCAGTCCCCTTTCGGGGACCAGAAGGAGACCATGCTTTGCCCTCAGTTTCTATAACCAAATCTTGCCTTTCTCTGACCAGGGTGTAGGGAAGCCTCGGTTAAGGGAGTGGACTTAGAGTGACATTTGGGGGTCATTGTGGAGGCTGGTGTGAGACGGACACACACACACACACACACACACACACACACACACACACACGTTTATCTGGGCAGTAGGGCCAGGACTGTTCTCAGTGCTTCTGTGGTTGAAGGTGGAGGCTGCGCTGTGCTCTCCACGGTGGGGACGTGTCGTCCTGTGAGCACAGACCGTGTCAGCGAGCCTGGGCCTGGAGGACTGTGCCGCCCTCCTCTCCCTGCTGTTGGCCAACAGGGTTGGCTTTCCCACCAGCGCAGGGAGGTTCGTTGTGACACAGACTAGGGTCGCAGCCCTGCCCCAAAGCAGACTGTCCCTCCTGACGCTGCGTGGCATTCTCCTCCTGGCCCCACGCCTTGGCTTCCTGTGGTTAACGCGCCAACAGCTCCCTGGGAAGTCCTCTGCACAAAGGCAGCCTCAGCTCCTGGGAAGTAGACGCTGAGCTACAGCCCTGGCTCTGTGCTCTGTGTCCGGGCCAGAGATAAGCCCTCGCCAGCCCTCTGGCTACAGAGCTGGACGTAATGACCAGTCTATCTTTCTTTTCAGGGATCCCCCCGCCCCCTTCTCTCTCCTCTCTCTCTAGTTTGGGGAGATAGATTGGGACCATGGTCTTTTTTAAGTTCTTATATCTTTAAGTGACTCTGGATTGAGGGTCTGGACATAACATGGCAGTTCACTTGTTTACTTTTTATTTCTCAGTCTTGGAAGTTGAGATTAGGATATACATGGACCTAAAAATGGTGAACATAGGTGTTTTCAGAGGTGAACTAGAACAGTTACTAAGGGAGACCCTTCAGTGACTTGGTTTGTTGTTGAGAAGCTAAACTCTCCCTCTCATCACAGGCTGGAAGAGAGACATTTTTCTTGAGGATAAAGAAGCGAGCTATTTTGGGTATTAATGACACAAGTCTGGGTTTCCACTGGATTGATTATCTCGGCTTCTCGAGAGGCTGGCAGGTCAGAAGATGCCAAGTGTTACGAGGGCGGGTATAGGAAGGATGTAGAAATCTGGAAGAAATGACGAAGAAACGTGTAGAAGAGATACCCACGTTCTATGGAGCCTGCGCTATGCAGATTGTGGCTACAGCCAGGTCCCCGGTTTCCTGGACACGGAAGATCTCAAGCCTACTGCTCTAGATAGATCTGTGTCTTTGATTCTGGCTTTGACTCATGCCGCTGCCTAACTGGGCCGTAGTGTTAGCATGTGATTCTGAACGAGGACTGGGCTGCAGCTATCAGCTTCGTCTTCCCCCGTTGCTCTGAGCTTCCTGTCTCATTGGGGCCCAGGGCAGAGTGCTCAGATCTTAGATAACCGTGCCTCACAGTGCGTTTGGTCACAGTGGGTCACCGCCCCTCCAGCAGATTCGGTCTGAGCCCACCAGCAAGGATTCACCAACCAACGCCCTCTCTCGCTCCATAAGCAAGATCTCCGCCAAGGATCACTCCTGTCCTATTCCGAGTTGTATCTGTGATTTCTGGCCTAGTGGGAGGAACAGAGAAAGGCCATTAAAAATCACTTGCTAATACTTTTGGATCTATTTTTGGTTTATTTAGCTTACATAACTTAAACATTACTCCATTCTCAATTTATTTTATTATTATTATTTTTTAATATATTTTTTATTGATTTTTTACAGAGAGGAAGGGAGAGGGATAGAGGCTCAGAAACATTGATGAGAGAGAAACATTTATCAGCTGCCTCCTGCACACCTCTCACTAAGGATGTGCCTGCAACCAAGGTACATGCCCTTGACCGGAATTGAACCTGGGACCTTTCAGTCCGCAGACTGATGCTCTATCCACTGAGAAAAATCAGTCAGGGCTCCATTATCAATTTAAAAAGTAAGCACTTGGGTCAGAAGATAAAACACAAGAAAGTTTCCAAAGCAATCCCTTCAGAGACCTTACCTCTTGGGCCTGAACCCCAGATAGGAAGTAAACAAACAAACAAAGAACAAAGAAAAGAGGATGAAATTAGCAGCTTTTTATGAAACAGAAACAGTGTATGTAAAAATTCTGAGAGTCAGGTTTGGTCAGAACAAGCCACTAATATCCTGCTGAATGTGGCTTCTACTAGTAACTCCCCCAAAGGCAAACCTAGAAGGGAATGGAGGGGACCCTGACTCAGCCTCTGGTTCATATCCTCTGAAATTCCATTGATAAAGCAAATGGGAAATCTAAGACCCACTGGGATGAGTCGGAGACTGAGGCAGAATTCTCCCAGCCGATCGGAGGGGCTGGTTTTAACACAGACATTCACACCTGGATAGGATGTCTTCCCAGACTCTGGTGGCACTGAGGAGGACGGTGTGTTGCTCTTGGTGGCTTGATGGCATGTGTGGGGTCATGTTTTATATCTAATAATGGCAGCTCTCATGGCAGGGCTGGGCCCTCTGCATAGGCTGCAGACTGACTTTGCACACATCGTGGTTTTAGCTTGAAGTTACATCCCATCAGAAAGTGTTGCTTGACCCTCTGCTGTGTGCCATGTTCTATCCTTGGCAGTAGAGCAATGAGCTAGAAGAAATGCAAACAAAACTACTGGCTTTCAAAACTCACAGCCCGTGGTGGTTAAGCGATCAGAGAGGCGGGAAAGGATGGGTACTGAAACTCCTCTCTCTGAGGCTCCTTCAGCGTCAGCAGCCAGGACTGGGGGCCCCTTCACACGCAGAGTGTGGAGGAGCTGGGTGATACATTGGTGAAGGTAGAAAACCTATCAAGATGAGGCAAGGAAAACCCCCCCTGTATTGGAGGCAGGCAGTGGTTCTTTCACTTTCCTTGGTCAATGCGATGCTTCGCTGAGCCACAAGAACAAGTGGGTCACAATTCACCCCTCTTCAGGTGACTTAGGGATGATGTCTGTTCTGCTGATGTTTAACCAGGTGGAGAGATTAACTACAGCGTCTTAGACCCACTCCTCAGCTCCTCCACTGAAAGGTCCCTTTCATTGGCAGGTCCTGAATGTGGGCCCCACTGAACCGGCGAAGCCAAGTTTCGTTTCTGTTTCTGACTCCTGGATGGTGTGTGGGTACCTTCTCTCTTCCTCCTTCACGAAGTTCTACTAACACCCCCTGAGTAGTATACCTTTCTGGATGTACGCTTATCTCTTTTGGGCACAAAATGTAAAACCTCACAAATTCCAGTTTTTAAGATGAATCATAAAACTTGCTTTCCTGGAAATGATGGGCTGTTCTTTGAAATGAAGACCTTGTTGAAAGAGGCAACAGCTTTGCAAATTTTAGAAGTGCTTCTGGCTCAAGAAAAAGCAAAGGCGCCAAGGATTTGATAGATGGCGGATAATGTTATTCATGTGCAATGGATCCTTTGGAAAGCCAGCCTCTCTAAGCACAGTTTTGCTTGCCCAGGTTGCCTACGTGAAAACTGCACAACGTTGATGGAGATAGCTAGTTCTTTGAACCCCCTAGAAGAAAGCGTTCTAACACAGATGCCTGTGGGATCTGTTGAGAGGAACCGAGGCAGATGATTGATGGGGGTTAGAGAGCCTGGTGTGAGCAGCGGCCTCTCTGCCCTCTCAGTGGTGCGGTGAGAGGCTGTGGTGAAACAGCTCTTCCTCTCTGAGAATAGCATGGCTGCTTGTCTCCTCTCACACCTGCTCTGCCAAAGCCAGGGCAGCGTGGAAGACTCCTCAGGAGGGAACCCGCTGCCAACCTGAGCGGCCAAGCAGCCAGCTGCCTTAGCAAAGGGACTCGCAGCCACCAGAAAGGTATATTGCATCGGGGGAAGGACATCTCAGCATGTAATGGACTATTTCTTTTGTTCTAGACTCTTCTCCCCACGCATCATACATGGAATGTCTTTACCTATTATTCCTATGGAGTATTAACAGTAATTTCTGTTTCACCAAAGTTCTTGTGAGCACCAGGGATCTTCAGCTGCTGTGCTTGCTTCTAGCACTGGGCCAGGGGCAGGCTGCTCAAAGGTGCAGAGGGTCCCACCCAGCTTGAGATGATGCTGCCCACGTGACTATCATTCATCTCCTGTTTGCTTCTGCTCTAGCCCTGTAGTCAACCCACCAGGACCCAGAGCTGAAGCCCCTGAAATGGAGCGAGATCTGAGTGTCTAGTTGGTGATCCTGTCGTTACAAGACCTGAGTAACTTTTCCTTTCCTGACCTTAACTCTTGGCACTCAGAGGCTGGTGGTGATTCTGGGAACATCTTGATCTTGAACTTGAAAGGTTTGAATTGCTAGTCTCCTAGAAACGCTCAGGCCACCTGCAGAACTGATGCTAATCTGTGCTCTGAGAGAGACTTCCAACAGCATGGGGGCCTCAAGGGAGAGAAGATGCCAGGTGGCCGAGTGGCTGCCTCCCCCAGGGCTAGAGGGAGCCTCGGCCTGTTTCCAGGTTGCTGGGACAAAGTGCTGTAGGAAAGCAGGCTATCACCAAACGTCAGGCATCACCTCAGCAAACCCAGGTCGCTCCTTTTATTTCCAAGGAAACTGGGAATTCAAACATCGTCCCACAAGTTTCATACTTCATCATGTCTAAGACTTCATTTAGCAATATCACTCAATATCCACTTACTTGTCTTTGAAGCTGCAAAGTGAGCATTGAAAGTTACCATTAATTCAGGCTCCACTAATTTAGCTTATTTAGATAGAGTCTGAGGGAAAGTTTACTTTTATTTCATCTATGCTAAAAAAAAAACCTGTTTGGCTCAGTGGATAGAGTGTTGGCCTGCAGACTGAAAGGTCCCAGGTTCAATTTCGGTCAATGGCATGTACCTTGGTTGCGGGCACATCCCCAGTAGGGATTATGCAGGAGGCAGCTGATCGATGTTCTCTCTCATCGATGTTTCTAACTATCCCTTTCTGTAAAAAATCAATAAAATATATTAAAAAAAAGGGGGGGGGGAGAGGAGGCATTTTCAGTAATTTGAAAAGAACTATATGGGCTATACCTAATTACATTCATATGTGCTTTTCAGATACACAGAGATATTTAGTTGCATACACATGTAATTAGTATGCTGGTCATAAAAGTTTCCCACATGCCTTTTAAAACAGTCCCAGGCCACTTCTTAGTTGACAATACTTTATTTGCATAACTGTAACACTAGCTACTTTCTAGATAGGGAGGCGTTCCTACATGTAAATCTTGATAGAATTTTTTTTTTTTTAACCCTCATCCAAGTACCTGCTTAGAAAAAAAGAGAGAGAGAGATCTATGTGGGAGAGAAACATTAATTGCCTTCTGTATGCACCACCACCAGGGATCAACCCCACAACTCAGGTATGTGCCCTGACCGGGAATCGAACTGGCAACCCTTCAGGACAACGCTTAATCAGCTGAGTCACTCTGGCCCGGCCCTTGGTAGTATTTTAAAATAGAAATTGAATAGCTGTAAAACCATAATAAAACAGAATTTTCTAGATATCTATCATGTAGATTTAAGAATATTTTGTTTAAACAGCTATACCCAAGCACTGAAAATAAGAACTCATCTTGAATGGCAATATTCAAGGACATCATTTCTAGGAACCAGAGGTTGAGAAGTTTTAAGCTACTAGGTTTAATTTATACTGCCAACCTTGTCATGTTTTCCCTGTTTCAACTGTGCCTCGCCATTAACATGGTTCTGATTTGAGAGAATTGCCTCAATTTACATCTTGAAATGTTAGCCACTCTTGCAATAAAAAAGTTCACGTAGGTTTGTATGAAACACCCTTAAAGTGTTTCTGAATCTATTTTTCTTATCAGCTAACCAGTTACATGTCACACTTCTTTGAAAGGTTGCCTCCCAGGTGGTGCTTTTGGGCCATTTAAAAATGTTCCTTGTGTGATCTTTCAGTCACAAGTGATAAAAGTTCCTCCCTGAAAGTGATAAAGCCCTGTTCAAACTGTACTCTTCCATGCTCTTAAAAGAACAAAATGTGTTTACCCACAAAAACCCCTGTGATGACAGCCAACACCGAGAGTTTGAAGAGTTGACCCCAATATTCCGTTTCCCGCAGGATTGGCCTTCTGCCATGTAGCTGGCCAAGCAAGTTCCCAGGATGCCCAGCTGCTAAGCGGCGCTCCCAGCCTGTGGGGAACAGTACTGCTCTATGGGCTGGTGCTGAGCAACAGGGGAGGTTCCGGTGAAGAAGAGAGAGATGGAGCCTAAGGCTGACTCCTGCTCTGTGGGTCTTTGCTTGTAACTCTAGTGCCCATTGTAGGGGGCATGGGGACCACCATGAGGCACTCACACTTACCCTGGCTCACGGAGAGGTTGGGGGGTTTGCCTTCTAGCAGCTCCCCCATGGCTGGTCCCTGTGCCCTGCAGCTGGATGCAGGCTTCACATCATGTACTCCCTGACGCCCGTGGGCTCTGGGAAGTGTCCCATTCTCTGGTTCTGTCCCTGCCGAGGTATGTGGTCTAGCCCAGTGGTCGGCAAACTCATTAGTCTACAGAGCCAAATATCAACAGTACAACGATTGAAATTTCTTTTGAGAGCCACATTTTTTAAACTTAAACTTCTTCTAATGCCACTTCTTCAAAATAGACTCGTCCAGGCTGTGGTATTTTGTCGAAGAGCCACGCTCAAGGGGCCAAAGAGCCGCATGTGGCTCACGAGCCGTGGTTTGCCAACCACTGGTTTAGACTCCCTTCCTTTCCCTATCTGTTCCCTTAACTAGCGACTTCCCTGAAGCATTAATAACAGGTGCAAGCGTGCTCACAGAGAGTGTGCTGTAGAGCAGGCCTGGCCTGTAGGGCTGCCTGCCAAGATGGGAATGTTCCATGAATGCTCTCTTCGTGACATCAGCCACCAGCCACGTAGTGGCTGTTGCGTGGCAGAACATGTGCCTGAGGAACTCACGTTTTCATTATAGTGATTTTAATTACACATAAAAAACCACACATGACTAATGGTGACTGGATTGGGTAGCGCGGCCACAGAGATTGTTATCTGAATGCAGAAAGAGGATGGCTGGGGGGAGCTGCAGGAGGCTAGGGGGCAGGCGGGTCTTGGGTGGCCCCTGCAGATGCCCTGCCTCCGAGAGCCCGCTTAGAGGGGAAGGCAAGGCAACCCCCACTCACCTGACTCAGCCTACCTGCCAGGGGCCAATCAAGCCCAATAGGAAATGGTTCAGGAAGAACATGAAATGCTCTACTACGATTCCCGTATTCTGATGCCTTTCCCTTCTTTTCCCCTTGCCTTTCATCCCCCTCAGGTTTCCAAAGAAGACTTTCTGAACTATTACGCTGGTGTTAGCGCTTCTATCGACACTGATGCCTATTTCATTTTAATGATGAGGAAATCCTGGAGGTTATGACTTCTGTCTGTTAATTCCTTTGGAAATCAGGGACTCTTGAAGAGTGGGATGAGTTTGGAAGAAGTCCAATGCTCTGGATTTTAATAAGATGTGAACGATAGTTTCTGAAGGACCTGAAATTGTAAAAGCAACAGATCTCCAGTTATCTTACTTCATTACCTGGAACAGGTTCATTCCCTTAAATGCCTGAGGATATATTTATGTGTTTTTAAATGATAAAGAAGGAAGAAACGAAGAAGAAAAGAAGAAAGGAATGAAGGAAGGGAAGGAAAAAGGAAGGAAGGAAAGAAGATGACCACTTAGTGGGGCTGGGAGGTATTGTAGTTCTTAGGGAACTAATGCGCTTCTTGCTGTAGCTCTTCCTCTTACAGGTGTAGCCATAGCTCCCCCACACCTGCACCTGGCTGACTGACTTTGGCGTCTGTAGCAGGAGATGATAATGAAAGGATCAGAGGAACGTCCGACTGTAAAATTTCCTGAGCTCACTTACTTCAATGTTTCTCTTGGTGAATACTTTGTGAATAAAATTGGTTTTCCTCTAACATTTAATGACTTTGGGCTATTTTAATATTTTAAAACAGGGCTATAAACTCAGCCAATTCCCACACGTGAATGAGCAGGGGACACACGTGTGAAAGGAAGGCGAGGGAGCCCAGCTGGCCTGCCAGGGTGGAGCTGGGCTCTCCGGGGCTGGGTGCACCTCCTGGACCAGGCCCTGAGGACGAAGGAGAAGGCACGGGGACAGGGCAGTGCCCGCTGGAACCCCGGAAGCTTCTGGAGCTGCAGGGAGACCAGGACTTTACACTGTGTTTAGTCTGTTAAACCCAGTTCCAGGCTCCTCCACCAGGCAGGTGATGCCAGTTCCAGACCCATTTCTCTTCCTCACAACTGCCTCTCAGGTTACAAAGTCTGTACGTTGATGACGCACATACCCACAGGCCCTCTGTCTTGGAAAAAGTGTAGAGCTGAGGTGAGAGAGAAGATGGAGGAAAAAGCCCTGCTTCTCACACTTTAAGAGCACACAGATCCCGGGGGATCATGTTAAAATGCTAATTCTGATTCTGAAGTCTGGTGGGGGTGGGAGGAGTGTGGGGAGGGTCAGAACTTCAGTCTTTCTAACAAGCTCCCAGTATGTTAATGCCTCTGGTCTTCAAATAACACTTTGAGTAGCAAGGGTAGAGATATACCAACTTGTACATTTCCAGTGCATTTAGCTTATTATTTGCCCACCTTTGGTTGGCCATCATAATTTATGATTTTTGACAGCTGGGCCATCCTCTCCTCGTCTTTAAAGTCATTGTAGTAGGAAGGAAGCATCAAATACAACGTTTGTGCCTTCCAGGTACAGCTAGGAGAGCAAGAGCACTTCCGAGAGGCCTTGCGTGGCGGCATCGGAAAATTCCGCATAGTCCGGGACCCAGTCCTGCCGATCTCCTGGACTCAAAGATCTGTATGTCAGCCCACCGAGAGTTGGTCTCTGAAGACTTCTATTGAGCAAGCTTAGAGCAACTGATGCTAAAACTGAAACGCCAAGTCATGAATCTCCCCTGGAGAATCCAGTTCTCATGTTTGCTGAGACCAGACCATGAAACCTCAGCTGGGTTAGAGGATGTGAGAGAATGACAGTGTAGCCCTCAGTTCAGGGTGGCTTTTAGCCATTTATTCCCCGATACTGTTAAGCAGCGCAAGGGAATTACATGTGGAATGTCAGGGCCATGCCACCTGATGTAACAAATAAACGCGCACATTTATAAAAGCTCAAACACGATATAGTAAGTCCCCACTTAGTGTTCGGTTCTGTGACATAAACTGAAATGATGTATAAGGAAACCGATTCTCCCACAGGCTAATTGATAGAAACAAAATTCAAGTTCCCACAGTGTCTCATCAATGTTATGATGAAATGATATTGAACAAAACACCATTGTATTTAGTTTTCACTCATGAGACAGCGCCATGCATCTGCTGCTCATCGCTCCCCATGCAGTGATTCCGGGCGGCAGATTGCTTCATTGTGTGCTTCTGCCATCTCTAGGGCTTTGTGATCGATGAAATCCATGAGGCTGAAGGGGAAGAGGGTATGGAGAAGACTGAAGAGCTTTCTGAAAAGCTTTGGTCTGAAAGTGACACCCATCACTTCTGCTTGGACGATAACTAGTCACATGTTTGCATCTGAGAGCAAAGGAGGCTGGGAAGTAGAATTCCAGGCAGGAAGCCTTCTTGCCAGTGAAAATCTATCTAAATCAGGAGAGTACAACATTTGGTGGACAACTAGCTTTCTCTGCCTCTTGAAATAGTCCCCATTGCCTTCTCCCTGCCTTCCCCCCCCCCCTCACCCCCCCCACCCCCCAGCCCCCACAGAGGCATACTCGGTGGTTTGGATAGTCAACACGGAGAGAGATATTTCTTAGCCAGGTTGGAGAAGTGTGTAACTGAGGTCTTTCTGTGGGGATTGAAGCTATGTCCTCTCACACACACTGGAACAAGTAATTCATGTTGTTAACTGAGAAAATTTTTGCCCTACTGACAGATCCCTCATTGGAAACCTAATTATAATTATGAGGTTCTTTGGCCATTGGAACCAGAACAAAGGGCATGAAGATTATGTATTTAATGAAATTAGGCTGACAGTTAATCGTATTCATCTTGCCAATGAGACCATCATACTCTTTTGCCAATAGTCCCTGGAGAGGACAAACAGATGCCCTCTCTGACCTCTCTCTTCACAGCTGACTGAGAGCCCATAGGAGAGACACACTCTTTATGTTGGATGTATTCATTAGACTTGTCAGCTCTCATTGCGGTCAGCTTTGCCGGGCCTGCCTGGGGGCGGTGCTTATCTCTTCGGTGTACTTTTATATACATCTGTTCATTCACTGTGTATAAAATATCAGTATAGCCAGGCTGGCATAGCTCAATGGTTGAATGTTAACCCATAAACTAAGAAGTCATGGTTTGACTCTGGACAGGGCACATGCTGGGTTGCTGGCTTGATCCCCAGTGTGGATGTGTAGAAGGTAGCCAATCAATGATTCTCTCTCATCATTGATGTTTCTCTCTCCCCCTCCCTCTCCGAAATCAATAAAAATATATTTAAAAAAAGAAGAAGAAAAAAATCAGTGTAATTTTAGTGCTCTAGTATTTCCTTGTAATTTGGAGTGTACCTTACCATAGCTCTAGGGAACAGACCATAGACAGCAGGTACTTTCTTGTTTCATGGTAGAGGGGAAATTAAATCAGAAGAGAATGTGACTAAATCCACATGGCTTACTAAACCATGGGAAGAAGGTGAATCAGGGTGAGTACCAAGCTGGTTTCAGGATGGGGGCTTGGCACCAGCAAGACCACCCACCTGCTTAGAGGCTTGGAACTTTGGGCCAGCCTGCTTCTGAAGAGCAGAGGGGGAGCTGGAGATGAAGCTCAGGCCCACGGACAGTGATGTAATCAAGCACATCTGTATCATGTACCTTAATAAGACCTCTGAACACGGTGGCTCAGTGGTTGGTGAACACGCTGATGAGTGGATATGCTGGAGGGTGACCCTCCTGGACTCCAGGAGGAGAGGAGAGAGCACTGGGCATTTCTTCTCCGACTCCATCCCATGTGTCTCTTCAGCTGGCGGGCCCTCCTGATTTATGTCCTTTATATTAAAACTGTAATTGAAAGTTCCTTGGGTTCTGTGACTCATTCCAGTAAATTACTGACACCGAGGAGGTCACGGGGACCCACATGTTAACCAACTGGCTATAAATTCAAGGCTTCCATACAGAAACCTGGTCTGAGTGTCCAGCCTGACTGGCCTGCCCTGCGGAATCCAGACCCAAGACTGCAACATCAACTCCTACTGATGCCAGCCTGCAGCTTGCCCTGTAGATTTCAGACTTTTCAGCCCTCATTGTGGTATGAACTGAATTCTCAATATAAAACTCTGTTTTCTTTCTACATACATCACACACACACACACACACACACACACACACACACACCCCAACACACTATTTGTTCTGTTTTTCTGGAGAACCTGACCAATACAGAAGTACAAGTAGTCTGGGAATCCCCAAAGACAGAAGTAGCATCTAATGTAAGAGAATTCTTGTTGAGGATCTTGCCCTTTAACCTGTGGGGTCTGCCGCAATTGTGGGTGGGTAGGGCCAGAATGAATTACAGTAATCCTAGGTGGGATGAAACAGGTAACTAGATAAGTCATTATTTACTACATTAGCTCGTATTTCTAGGCTTAATTTACAAGTTAAAGCCTTTACATCGAGCATGTCAAACTTGGGGCCTGCAGGCCACAGGCAGCCCACAACAAATATTTTTTGGGCCTAGCTAATATAACAGTATGTAAAAAACCGTTACAAAAACGTTTTAACTTAATTTTACAATTTCCTGTTATACTTAATTATTAATAACGAACTACAACTTTTGCTAATGACTGATTTTTAAAAAAAATTTGTTAATTACTATAATCGTGTTGCATTCATTTCCTGCACATGCCTTATACTTAGGCTCACCATTTCTCTTCGCTAATGCTAGCAGCGAATATTTTAGCAGCCGATTATCACGTCATTAATCTTGGACTGACTGGTTTGGTGTGCGAAACAGGAAATATTTCACTCCTGAGAACAAGAAAAATTTGCGTTATGCTTATTAATTTGTGCAGTTATTCAGTGTCTGGTAAGTTAACTTTCAAGAAAACTATTAATTTTTATTAAAATGTTCTATAATTTTGTTAATGATGACTCATTTAGTTCAGCCCTTTGTATTCAGCATGTCTCTATCGAAATAAACCTACATTTCTATGAAAATTGAAGCTTTTGTGTTTTTGTGACCACACACACTTACACCTTGTTGACTTGTCCTGTGTTAGCCTGTGAGTTTGACATGTGTGCTTTACTCAGCCTTCCAGTAAGATTGACTTATTTTGCAATAAGAAGCCAGTACTTTTCTCTTTACCTAGAAATGGCTAGTGCATTGTGCTAATCTCATTTACTAAACAATAAATAATCTACCTTTTCTCCACTAACTAGAAATGCATGGAATTTTTGTAAGTACATGGATCTGGACACATAGGTCCTCTATTCCATTGATTGCTCTGTGAAAACAAAATTAAAAAAAATATAACTAGAGATATCTGTAATTTCTACACAAATACTTTTGTGTTTTTTTTGCACTGATAATTATGATCATTTTGTCATTTCTAAATGAAAGTAATTATTTTGCCTTTAAAAGTGAATAAAATGTTAAAATCACTCCTATGGTCTCTTCTCAATTCTCTGTTTCTCCAGAACTGAGCAGACTATTTTTTAAAATATCTTTTTTATTTATTTTAGAGAGGAAGGGAGAGGTAGAAACATCAACAATGAGAGGGAATCATTGATTGGCTGCCTCCTACACATTGGACCAAGCCCACAACCTAGGCATGTGCCCTTGACCAGAATCAAACCTGGGACTCTTCCATTTGCAAGCTGATGCTCTATTCACCGAGACTGAGCAGGCTATTCTTGAATATATATTTTTCCATATGGCATGTAAAAAATAGCATATGTATAAGTATATAGTGGGTAAGGTAGCATGTCAACTATTACATGTGATCATTTCTGAGGAGTGGGATTAGGAAATTAGGTCTTTCCTTGTTACATCATATATGTTGGTGTTCCTTGAATTTTTGAGAACAAGCAAATATTAGTTTAGCAATAAAGATTCAATTAAGATTTAAAGAAATAGCCAAGACCGGTTTGGCTCAAAGGATAGAGCGTTGGCTTGGGGACTAAAGGGTCCTGGGTTCGATTCTGGTTAAGGGAATGTACCTTGGTTGCGGGCATATCCCCGGTAGTGGGTGTGCAAGAGGCAGCTGATCGATGACTCTCTCTCATCGATGTTTCTAACTCTCTATCTCTCTCCTTTCCTCTGTACAAAATCAATAAAATATATATATAGAAAAAGATTTAAAGAAATAATCAACATGTGAAAATATTATAATCAAAGTCCTTAATGAAATCTTTGTGTCTTTTAGGGCTTTTTTTTTTTCTTTTCACTTTATCCCCTTGAGTTTTCCAGATATACAATCATTTCATCTGCCAATAATGATCATTTGGTTTCCTCCTGTTTAATATTTATGCTTTCTACTTAGTCTTCTTGTCTAATTGCATTTCCTAGCAGTTCTAGAACAATGTTAAATTGGTAACAGTGGCATTTTTTTGTTGTTTTATTTCTAAACTTAATGGAGTACTTTTAGTTAATTTCACTAACAAGCATGACCCTGGCTTAGGTTCTATACTTATTTTACTAAATTTTTATGTTAAAGCATAAATTGAAGCATCACTCAAATCTGCATTAACTTCTACTTAAATCCATGAAAGTTGATTAATATGCAAAAATGATTTTATAGCAGATTCATCAGTCTTGGGCTACAGCATTTATTGCTCCTCTAACTAACTAAACAAAGCATATCTCAGGCTAGCAAGTTAATATTGTGCTGTTGTCAATGGATAACAGTATCTTCATTTTAATATTAAAATGTTGCCTGGCTATCTTGCACTTCTGTCTGATGACTAGCACCGTTCATACTTCGCAGAAACTAATTTGTAGTAAAAAAGAAAAGTCCTTCAGAGCCTCTGCGAGGCCTTCTCCTTGATGAGAAGTCTTTTCCCGGAGTAGACCAAGAGCTGGCCCTCAATTTCCCGGGGAGGGGCCAGCAGGCTCGTTCAAAGGCTTCTGCAGAACTCAGCACTGAGATGCTGCTCTGCACACCTCAGGGGCTTGGCCTGCTATTTGCATCGGGTGCTTACCAGTGTCGTGAGGAGGGTGAGTGTGTTCTGAGGACCCACCAGGCTTTGTTTCCTTTGAACAGCTGCCTCATTGCAAGCTACACACAAATCCCACGCAAGTGACACAACCATTAACATTCAGAAGTAGAGGTTGACCTAGAGTAAGGTAAACACATGAACAAACAAAATTACCATGCAGATACTCATCAGAGAGATGAAGCTTTGGAAAGTTCTCTCTCCACCCCACCCCAGCCCACCCCGCCCTATTATTTCCCCAGCTCTGTGGTCACAGTGGTTAAGGGTGCAGCTGGGGATGGGGAAGACAACCGACTTCTTCCATGTGAGTGCACATGTGCTGTCTGTCCTCTCAGGGATGCAGCGCCTGCCTCTGCCTGCGCATCCTGGCCTGGCATGCTTCTATCCTGAATGGCCTCGAGGGAACACGAGGACACATACAATGTCATTCACGAATGGGCTGACTCATTGGCTCCACATTTATGATTGTGTTTAGGGATTGGCATAAATCTCAATCAGTCATTGTCCTCTCCTCCAGAGTGCTTAGAAGTTCAGAGGGGAATCAGACACATTAGGAAATTATGAATCAGTGTGGGGACATGAGGGGTGAATAGAAGGTACATTAGGATTCCCCCATAAACCCTGGACATTTATTATGCTACACCCCCTGGTTAAAATTCTCCCAAGGACCCTTTCCCCCTGCAGACCAAATCAGAACTCCTTAGACTGGCATGTCAGATGCTTAGCCATGGTCCCCACCAGTTCTGCCAAGTGTCACCTCAGCCATTGCTCAGCAAACTCTCTGGACTAGGAATTTTAGCTAAGGAGATGCCCACTGATGGTTTCCACTCAAGCACCTGCCAAATGGCCCAGCACTTGCCATTTTCTCCGTGAGACACATAGTCACCTACATTGAGACTTGGCTATCCTCTGGTGTATCCTGTACAGTCCGAGGTGTATGTTCCCAAATCTATGTAGGCCAGCTGTACTTGGTATTGAAAAGCTGTTATGCAAGCTGATGAAACATGGGTATACAAAGGAAGACTGATGTTGATCTATCAGAACAACCTCGAATGGTTTGAAAAGACTTGATAAAGGCAGCTTGCAAGAATCTTTAAACATTAGGCCACTGCACTTAGATTTTTTGGAAAGATCTCTTCCATTTTTTTTTTAATATATTTTATTGATTTTTGTACAGAGAGGAAGGGAGAGAGATAGAGAGTTAGAAACATCGATGAGAGAGAGTCATCGATCAGCTGCCTCTTGCACACTCCCTACTGGGGATATGCCCGCAACCAAGGTACATGCCCTTGACCGGAATCAAACCCGGGGCCCTTCAGTCCCCAAGCCGACGCTCTATCCATTGAGCCAAACCGGTCCCGGCGATCTCTTCCATTTTGAAGAAAGCAGAATTACAAAGATCAGAGGATGCGGGATAGCGTGCATTACCTAAGAATTCTAGGCAGCATGAAACTATAATCAGTGACCCATCACTCAAAAGAACAGCCAGGGCCTTGAATAGAAGATTGACGAATGGCCATACAGACATGTGTTTTTAATTAAAATGAAGTCTCGCAGGTAGATAACTACTATTTTGTGTGAAAGTGCCCTGTGTTTGACTTTCAGGAGTAAGCACCAGCCCCTTGTCGCTCCCAGCTGAGCCAGGTAAGGAGACATCACCCAGTGTATCTGTAACTCCCACGTGTTCCACAGGCTGTCGCAGCTCTGTGACTTCGAACATGCTGTTTCCTCTGTTTGGAAATGTCCTCTCTGCTCTCCAGGCTCCTTGGCCTGGCACACTCCTACCCACTCTCTGCTACCACATTAAGTGAACTTCCTTTACATTACCCTCCTGGAGCTTCTTCCTTAAGGCATCTGTGTGTGTGTGTGTGTGTATGTATGTGTGTGTGTGTGTGTGTGTGTGTGTGTGTGTGTTTCTCAGAACCCCCTTCCTTTATTTGGGGAACACCCCACTGTCTGAGGCAGAGCCTTTTCTTACCCATGGCTATGTCCCAGCACCTGAGCCGGGCATGGATGCAACTGACCACAGGCTTCAACTCTGCCTGTGAACCAGCAGCCAGGGACGTGAGGGCACAGATGCTGCTGTGAGTCTGCTCTGGGGCTGCTGGCGCAGGGGAGATGCTGCTCTGTTTCTGGAGCTGCTGGTCGTAGAGATGAAGTGTGTCTCGTGGCCTCCATGTTTGGTTCTTTGACTCTCCCAGATATTCTGTGAGCTCTCTGAAGCCTTTTATCAATTCCTTTTCTGCTGAAATTAGCCAAATTGACTTTTATTGCTTAAAGTGACTAATCCTGACGATACTTTGCTTTAAAGTCATGACAGGACATTGTAACTGTTCCTGTGTGTCTTTGCCCCCATGTGATCACGAGCTAGGACCATCCCATCTCATCTCTGTAAGCTCAATGCCCAATACAGTGCAAACTAATACACGGCAGACCCTCAGCAAATTTCGGTTAATTCATTAATTTGGGAATTGACTACTTAATTGATGACAAAGTTTCCTCTGAAAACGCCAACCCATATAATGACAGCAGATAGCACCAGAATGTGTCCTTTCCAGTGGCCGAGGAAAACTATGGCCCGCTGTGGGTGTCCCTCCATCCATATTTATCCCAGAAGATACACACAATCATGTATATTTCATTTAATTAAATATGAGATGGTAACACATATCAGATACTTATGTACTTAGCAGCTCTGCAAAAAATGTTTGTAATGCATGTGGAAAGTATGTCATTAAATGAGGAAGGTTTACTGTAGTGAAGAGTGGATATTGTTAAGAATAACCCCCCCCCCCCCCCCCGCCAAAAAAAAAAAAAGATCCACTGAACTGGCAGAAATGCTATCAGATGTGTATGTCCAATTGTCCATCACGGATTGTTACCATCTTCCTGGAAGGTGTCTTCTGCTCACAGTAGCAGGCTCTGCTTTTCCTCCTGGCTGATGAACTGTGGTATAGTCCCTGTCTCCAGCCGGCACTGTGAACATGGCTCCCTGATAGCACTTCATATAATTATAATCATTTATTTACAAAGCTGCCACTTGCATTAGATTTTTCACTTAAGGAGGGCAGGGCCCCAACCTTATTTGGCTTAGATCTCTTGTTCCCAACCCTGTGGTTTGCACATAGCAGGCTTTTCATGAATACTTGTCAAAGAAAGGAAAGAGATAACGCTCATGGAGGTCCTTTGATGATCACAGGCATGAAGCAAATCTGAGCGACCATGAGATTATATTCATTACTACTGATTCAGAGCAAAGGACTTGGGAAGTGAGAACCAGCTGAAGAGTAGATGCTCTGATTACTGTTGGGTCTAAGCCGATAGATAAGGTTGTTAGTCTACCCTTGAAACTCCCTTCACAATTACAAAGAAAAACAATAAAAATAAAAAATTAAAAACAAGCCCCTTCAAACAAATTCAAATCAGAACAAAGAAAAAACACACAAAAGGTAAATGACAACAAGTCCCAACCAAAACCTGTCCATTGTCACTTCCCTGTGCTGCATGTGCTCATTGTAACTCCATCTCCTTGAAGTCTGAGGCGGCATCGATGGCTGCAGACCTCGGACGGCTTGTGGGTGAATTTGGGTCGGGGCTGCCTCTCTACACACAGGAGGATTATTCCCCCTTCGCTGCTACTAGGCTCCGGTGACCAGAGTGGGCAGCAGGCTTTTCTTCCACCCATAAGTGCGGCTGGGAGTGGCAGCAAGAGAATTGGGCTCTTGATAACCAACAAGTAGAAACCCAGGGCTTCTCATTTACCACCCCCTGAGCAATTTTTCAAAACAAAACAAAACAAAACAAAACAAAACCCCACAAAAAACAAAAAACAACAACCACAAAATGAAATGTGCTTTGTGGCATTCACTCTTTGCAGACATGGTGGGCCATGCCTGGAACTTCACACAACCTTTCTCCCCTACTCTCTTTTTTATAGCTTTTTTGGTTCTGGTGACCTTGTGTCTCCATTTGCCTGGGACACTCCCAGTTTATGCTTATTGTCCTGGAGGAATTTATAACAATAAAAGCATAATATGCTAATATCCTTCCAGACGTCCTTCCAGATGACCTTCCGGACAAAGCCAGGGCTTCGAGGAAAGCCCTGGTCCCATGTGCCTGCTGGTGGCCAGAGTGAAGCCCAGGTCCTGGGTGCCAGAGAGAAGCCGGTGCTGGCAGCCAGGGGGAGAAAGGCCTATTCTTGCATGAATTGTGTGCATCAGGCCTCTAGTTATTTATAACTTTGTTTTTCTTTCAAAAGTGACCCAGTTTGGACTTGAATTACATAGTCATCCTGGTATTAGGGAGGGTGGGCACTCGGGAATGGGACAATCCAGGGAAATTGCCTTTAGACTCTGGGCATCAAATCTTGATTCTGCCCCTGGCTGAGTGGGGATCATGGACAAGTTACTTTAAGTCTCAGTCTTATTATCTGTAAAATAAAACAGTAAGAATGGCTCCCGTCTCCCAGGAGAGTGGTGAGGATGCAGGGAGACGTGCTGAGCCTGACACAGAATTGGATAAACAGGAAGTCCTATAATAGCAGCTCTTCTTCTTGTCCTCCTCACCTTTCTTCCTTGCTTCCTTGCCCCTCCATCTCCATCCTTTCCTCCACCCTTTCTTTTGCTCTTTTCTGCTTTTTGTAGTTTCTGAAACAATTGAATCCTTTGGATGCCTGAAGCAGAATGCTCCTGCCACGAGCTGAAAGTGGGGAGGGAGGTGTGGGGGAGTGATGGTTTCAAATCCTGTAAGCTACAGAGAGGGTTGCATTAGTTTTGTCTTCTTCATGCTGTGAGGGAGAGTAGGAGCTCAGTCGTTTTTGTTGTTCACCTGGTTCCAGTCCCAGGTTTCTTACAGCTCACTGGTTTTGGTAGAAGCTGGACATGGTGACATATGCTTCTTCTTGATTTGATCCCAAGGGAGTGAGGAGGAGCTGTCCCTGGGCAGCTGGGTTCAATGTCAGGATTTCTGATTGGAAAGGAAACGGAGGGTGCAGGGTGGCATTTGTAGTTCCAGGCCCAAGCAGCAGGCCCTGGTACACATGAGGCCCATTCTTGCCACCTTCCCTGCAGTCTGGGGACCTGGAGGAGGAGAGGACAGGGGTACCACACACACTGCCATTCTCAGCCAGGCACCTGAGAGATGCATCTCTTCTGAAAGTTTTTGGGGTGATGACTGCATGCTTGCTTGGCCAGTCGGGGCCCTGCACACTCCCTCCAAACCTCTGGTTCTCAGACTCCTCAAGTGGTGCAGGAAATGTGTCTTGCAGAAAGCCTTCCACTTCATCTCTAGCTTGAATGCCATCTACTTTATGAATCTGGCAGTCCAGAAAACTTTCAGGATTGAAACTCACAGTCAAATTCTGCACCAAAATAAAAAGAGAGAAGGCATAAAGACACCTTTTCAGGATTGAAATTTACCGTCAAATTCTGCACCAAAATAAAAAGAGAGAAGGCATAAAGACACCTTTTCAGGATTGAAATTTACCGTCAAATTCTGCACCAAAATAAAAAGAGAGAAGGCACCAGAGAGACACACTGTCAAATGTTCTGTTCAGGAAAGGACCTAAAGAACTTCTGACAGGGGTTTGCCAGAGAATATCAGAGATGAAACCACATGTTCTAGTTGTCTCTTTGCTTTTGGAGGTGCTATGACACTTGGAGGTCTGAAATCACCACTGGCTGTGCCCTTCAGTCCTGAAACTTATATTTCATTTTTATTTCCTACCTCCAGAAGCTGCAGCTAGAATCTTATGGGGAATCCTGGGTTAGGAATGCCCAAAAAAACAAAACTCAAGGTTCAACAATTTCTAATCCTGCAATGTTATTCCTGGCTGTTAAGCTGCCTTGAACACAGTGACAGAAAAGCATCAGAAGCACTCGCCTTTTTTGGTTTCTTACACAGTTGCTCCAGAGTCTTCTTATGATCAGGGAGACTGGGCCATATGATAGGCTTAATCCTGAAATAAGAGGACATTGATAGATGAAGAGAATGGCATAGGGAGCAGGCACAGTAGATCTTTCCACTTATACTGAGCCAGAAATCAGAGGAATGGATTTCTCGTCTTGGCTCTGCCATAGCTAGGTGGGATACATTGGGGAATGGCTTATTTGGGCCTCAGTGTCCTACCATCTGTGGAGGAGTTGGGCCAGAGATGGTTTTCGGTGATCTACTCTATGAATGAGACAAAAATAACGATACACCTCTGGGAGACAGCGCTGGAGAAAAGGACCAACGAGGCTTGGCAATGAAGTGGTTTGGTGTAGTTATGAAGCTACAATTGGACCTTCTCATCTACTCCCAATGTATATGTTGTCATCTTGTTCCTTCTCTTTATTTGCAGCAACCCCTTCTCTCTCATTTTTGTAGAAGTGAGGAACATTTTTTTTCTTTTTTTCTTTTTTATATATTTTATTGATTTTCCACAGAGAGGAAGGGAGAGGGATAGAGAGCTAGAAAAGTCGATGAGAGAGAAACATCGACCAGCTGCCTCCTGCACACCCCCTACCGGGGATGTGCCCGCAACCAATGTACATGCCCTTGACTGGAATCGAACCTGGGACTCTTCAGTCCATTGAGCCAAACCGGTTCGGCTAAGTGAGGAATATTTTCTAAGTTACCCAGAGAAATTGCTTTAAGATGGTGCTTTTCAAATTGGTGTTTGCTTTCTTGGGATATGTAGCCCCATGGCATCTTCCTAGAGCATTAATAACTTGACTGGTATGTGTTTAAAACATCATTTTTATGATGTAATGGACATGGACTTTCCATAAGGCAGAATGCAAAGGTCCTATGAATGTGGCTGAAGTAAGACTCACACATATTACACGTTGTTCCATGGGTGTGTTAGTTGCCCAGGCATTCTGGAGGCAGGCCTCCTCCTCCTTTAGGAGGAAAAAAGATTTTTTTTTTGGAGGAGCCTGATGTTTGGTTTATATATTTCTGCTCTTAGGAAACTGGAAATTCATGCATGCCTGAGGATGAAGAGGGATATTGGCACTATAATTTCTGAAATGCCTTAGTCCCCTCTGTACTTCTAATCAGTAAGTAGAGTTAGAGTTCCACCTCTCTGGGATCCCATATAACCACCCATTTGATTAAAAGAATTCACCTTTTTTTCCATAACACACAGGCTAAGATGACCATCACAACCACAGAAAAGAAACTCAGAACGCTGACTATTAGTAGAACAGGCTCCATCTTTCCTGGAATGCAAGGATAGTTCCAAGTTAGCAATCATTATCAGGATGAGTTGAGTTTATTTAGTAGCTCAGGTTCTTTATTATGTTTTGAACGTTGCTCTTCAGGGATCAGAATGATATCATAACTGTATGGTGGGATCTTGACTTCAGTAAGTGGCACTGATTGAGGTGATCAGGTTCAGAACATCTGTCACTTGAAGTATAACGGTGACCTAGCATTGAAGACATCAGCATTTGTCTAGCTGGTGTGGCTCAGTTGGTTGAGCACCATCCCAGGTATCTGGAGGTTGCCTGTTTGATTCCTGGTCAGGGTACAAGCCTGGGCTTTGGGCTTGATCCCCAGTGTGGGGTATGCAGAAGGTAATTTATTGTTATTTCTCTCTCTCATTAATGTTTTGATCTCCCCCTCCCTCTCCCTTCCTCTCTCTGAAATAAATGAAAATATTTTTTAAAAGATACAAGCACTCCCTTCTAGACTCCCATCATCAAGAGAAAGGAGCCAAATTGGGGGGGGGGGTGATGAGATAGATAACCTCCTTGCAATCTCAGCCATGTCATCCCCCAAAGGGGAGATATAGGTGCCATGCTCCAGGTCTCCAGGGATGTGCTTGAGCCATGTTCTTTGGCTCTACTGGCCACTCTCCTTTCCTATACCTCCAGGATGTTTTCATTGCTCTGGGAAGAAGGGCAAGGGAGAGCCCCATCAGCCTGCCAATCTGCCATCCACAGAAGTGTTTCCTAGAGGGGCCTTACATACACCAGTCACTGAGATCCCAGTCTGAATTGGTAAACTGGAGGCAGTGGATGGGAATTTCATTCAGAAGTATTATCAGGAGCACCCAGACCAGTAGAGTCCAGACAGCCTTCATCCGTTGATCAACCCCCACTCCTTCCTGGTTCGTCACAAAAAGGCCAAAGATGGCAGGTCCTCTCCAAAGAAAGGCACCCTCTCTTTCTCTCTCTCTTTTAAAAAAATATATATTTTATTGATTTTTTTACAGAGAGGAAGAGAGAGGGATAGAGAGTTAAAAACATCGGTGAGAGAGAGAGTCATCGATCAGCTGCCTCCTGCACACGCCCTCCACTGGGGATGTGCTCTCAACCAAGGTACATGCCCTTAACCAGAATCGAACCTGGGACCTTTCAGTCCACAGGCCGATGCTCTAGCCACTGAGAAAACTGGTTTCGGCAAGCACCCTCTCTCTTGCTCCCATTCTCACTCGCACACTTTGACCCGAAAAGCTCTCTGCAGGGAACAGAGTCTGCAGTCACTTCTCACCTGGGTCCTTGGGCTCTGGAGTTCTGAAGTGGAAACTTGGACTCCATTCACTCCAGAAGCCTTTATAATAACCAGTAGGAATAGATCGGACTTTAATCTCATACATGGCATCAGGTTGCAGCTTTCTCTGCAGGAGTGTCAGCGTTGTGCTGGATAAATTCACGTGCTGAAGAGCAAAAAGTGCCACAACATTTTTAGGATGAAAAAAGAGGTGCTGCCTAGATCTCCCAATTCATTTAAGTTGAGCATCTTTAGCCTCCTGGACATTGGCTCAAAGTTCTCACATACTTGTTATGAGAAAAAACTGGCATGTGGAGGGGTCAGCGGTAGAATTTGACAGAGGCTATGAGCTCACAGATGATGCTGCAGCTGGTGAAAGAGCGCAGTGGTACTGAGGGTCTTTATTCAGGGGAGCTGGACTCTCCCAACTCTTCAATCTCCTCTTTTCCTTTTCCTCTCCTTTCACATCCCAAGAAGAGGGGAAAGGGGTGGTAAGATGAGTGGGCAAACCTTATTTCCCTCCAAAAAGATATAACTCTACCTTCCTTTCTTTTTTACTCCATTCCACTTCCATAAATCAATTGTGGTTATGACTTGGTGATGTTTTTGCCTGATTTACCTGTGAAAGTTGGGCTAAATATGATACCTTTTAAGGATCCCAAATAAAGAGGATTGATTTTTATTTGGTCTTGACCTATATTGCTAGCCCAACAACTTAATTTAGAAACACTATAAAAATAAACAACAACAAGAACAAAACAAGTGTGTGTGTGTGTGTGTGTGTGTGTGTGTGTGTGTGTGTGTGTGTGTAAACAGAGTTAGAAGAGGACTGGGCCGGAGGAGATCTGAAGCTTTTACTTTTAGGAGCTTCTTTCAGTAAAAGGTACATTTTGAGCACAAAATTACTAGGGGACTCCCTAGGTAAAAGTACCTATTTTATAGTTTAATACTTTTACATATTTTAATTTATGTATGTAATTTATTTATTCAGTAAATTTATGTACACATATTTATAAATTTCATAACCTATAAATGCAGTTGACATACATACCATCCAATCATCTTCATTTTTTTCCTGGTGGTAGGCTACATCGTGTATTAAATTTTTTACATATTTCTTTTGCAAGTGCGATGTATTAAATGTCACCACAAAGTCATTCGCTTCCTCACGATAGATGACTCTTATGTCAAAAGGAGCCTCAGGTTTAACTGAAAAGGAAAAAGAAATGAGGTCAGCCTATAGGGCAGTCAAGAAAATAATTATAATTTTAAAGTTCATTGACTCTGAAAATCACATTCCTGTTTAGAAAACCACTTCTTCCTCATCCAAAGCCTGACTACATTTCCCAGCCTCCCTTGCAGTTGGGTGTGGCCTAGTGAGAAGTGATGTGCAGTCCTTCCTATCCTGACCTAGATACCCCACCTGTGTGACCCTATGCCTGTTTCCCATTCACTTATTGGAGTCATATACTGAAGACAGTGAAGCTACAGGATGAATGAGCCCTGAATATTGCCTGGAGGACTTTCACCCACAGGCTAGAAACACCCATTTGGTTATTAGAAGAACAAGAAATACACTTGATGGTGTTTGAGATATCACATGTTTTGGGGCTTATTTGTTACAACAGCCACTAATTTTACACTAAGACACGTTCTTCTGATTTTTAAAAAATACTTGTTATAAACTAGCCCCAAAGCAGAGTATGCAGACTTCAAGTCTTCATTGTTCCAATAAGATCAGGTGGTAAGCTTACACCTCATTTCAGCTGTATATAGAATTCCAGGGTCTGCATCTTGGTCCTCGCTGGGACCTTCCAGTGTGACCCCAGGCTGCCTCCTCCTTCAGTCTCCCTTGCTTTTGCTCTAACTCCCTCTCCGGCTTCCTCCTTCTGCTTGTCTGCCTCACAGCATGGCTGTTACGGTCACATGCACCATATAGGAAATGCTATTGGAGGGAGACAGGCAATATTTCAGGCAGAACACATCTGAGAAAGGTATCAAATTCCCAGAAGAGCATGTGTGTCGGGCGCCTCCCCATCTTGGCCTCTGAGCTGCTCTCTCACCAAAGCCTGGGCGGTCAGTTATCTAGAGATGTGGCAGCCATGGCTCTGCATGGCTCATCTCAAGACAGAGATGGGGGCCACATAGGTTAAAGTCTAACCTAAGCCTGCTGTGAGTGAATGAGAGGGTCCGTGCATCAAATGTTCCAGCAGACGGAGCTGGCTTCCGCGCAGGCAGGGCTGGGCTCTGAGCCTGACATGCTGACCCAGTGAGATGAGCTCGGGCGGTAAGGTTTGACCCGCACACACTGCCACCTGTGTCTCACGATGCTGACTGCCCAGCTTCCTCCTGCAATGCTCCGGCAGCACCACGGAAGAGGGAATGGCCCTCCCCTACCCTCCACGTCTCACCAAAGGGGAGGTTGACCCGCTATTGCCTTGGGTGCACCAGATAAAGCGATGGTGCCCTAAAAGGAAGCAGGAGGAAGGAGGTGGGTGTAGAGAATCAAGTCAACAGAGAATGCTGCCAACCCCTTGACACCTGCCAGGCCGGTTCCTGCCCTTCATGGAAAGGAATAATTAAAATTCACATTCTTAACAAGCAACCTGCCATGCAGTTCCTTCCATCCCCAGCTCCCCGGAAGATAAAGGAAGAATTAAAGGAAGACCAGACTAACATTGATTATTTACCTACTAAGTACCAAGTGTGTTAGTTGTGCCATCTGCCATCAGTAATCACTTATCGCCACTATACTGACGAGGAAACTGAATCTGGGAGAGGCCCCTGGGGGATGGTGTAAGGGGACTGAAATTCAATCCTGTCTGACCTGACCCTCGCTGTTCTTTGCTTAGCTTTGGTTTCTGACTCTGTTGCTTCACACTGGCTTGTTCAGGCCCCCTCTCCCCCATGTCTGCCTCTAGCCTAAATGCTGTCTATGAGCACATTCAAAAAGGATGCTCATTCCTCAAGTAAACAGTTTAAAACGTGTATTAATTCATCCACTGCCTGAACAATAATATAAACATACTCCGCCAAGAAAGGTAGGAAGGCAGGACGCTGCCCCTCTGGACCTAAAGACAGGCGGTGGGTGAGCAGGCAGGTGGCTGCAGGGAGCCCTGATTGTGAGGCGCACTCAGGAGCATCCAGCTTACGCTGAATTAAGTGACGGAGCCAGGAAAGATGCTGCTGTAGACACACCTCCGCCACTTCTCCTCCTCACCCTCCAGGGGTGCTTTCCAAAGCCCCGGGGTTCTCCTGCCATACTCCAGAGGGTCCATGCTACCAGCTGTGTGCACACACTGTCCCCCACTCCCCAACCCCCCTCAAATGAGGCAAGTCAGGTTTGTAGTCTGCTGGGTGGAATAGAATATGGACCCCTAAGAGCCCTGGGCATGTGAGATCATGTGCCCCCCACCCTGGGGCTATGGATGTGCCATGTGTGTGCAGCATGGGTTTCTGTAGGAAGAGCTCTCCCCTGATGCTCCAGGGCTCTGTCAGAGGACAGAGAGCTAATATATAGTACTTGTCATGCAAATGGAAACCTGTAATACAGTGCTCTGGTAAGGGGCATAGACTGAACATCCATCCACAGCAGCCGAGTCTCTGGATGAGCAAAACCCAGCTGGCTTGTGTCACAGACTGCGACTGTCATCCCATCTGGCTGGCACTCACCCCTGTTCTGTGTCTTCTCCACCACTGATGCTTGGTCACCTATGGGACTTTTGCTTTCACTCTTTATGTTACCCTCTCAGTGAAATAAAGCTGAAGCTAAATTCTGAGTTTCTCTGAATGGTCTCTAAGAGTAGTGCTCTCCTACGTTTAATTTTATTTTTAGAGGGTAAGTCAGGGGTGGGGTTGAGAAGATGGAGAGACAGAGCCGTAGTATTTAAAACTGGGAAAAGAATTCATCTAGTCAATTGCTTTGAACAGTTCTTCATAGATACATAGGAAATCTTCACAAGTAGAATATGTACAAGTAGTTAGGATCCCATTGTACTCATATATCATAAATAATTGGCTCAGACCTTGCCCTAACCCATGGTATATCTGAGTATAAAGAATTTTATTCACCTCAGGGTCATAAATCTGTAATCAATAGAAAACATTTTTTTTTATGTCTAAATTCCCGATCTCTCTGGTTGTTTTGATTTACTTGCTTGGTAACCAAAAGTTAAATTGATAATTAATATTGACTTATAACCAGTTAATTGAATGGATTTATTGATTTTATTATGTATGTGAATATTATATAGATTCAAAGAAAACATGAAGATGAGTTTAGTAATTCAAATTCAAATTATAATTTTATTTGAACTATATTTTTTTAGCCAAATGCGATACATGTATTCTAGGTCAAATCAGATTCAGCATCAGTCCTCAATAATAGGGTCTCTTAGGAAGGTATGATAGTAACTTCATGTGTCAATATGGTGTCCATTTGTTTGGTCAAACACTAGTCTAAAATACAGGTTTTTTTTTTTTAAAGACACAGGTAACATTTAAAGCTGTAGGCTTTGAGTAAAACAGATTACCCTCTATAGGGTAGTCTTCATCCAATTAGATGAAGGCCTGAAAAGCAAAGACAGATTCCCAGAAGAAGCAAAAATTTTGTCTCAAGAATTCTACATAGAAAACCTGCTTGAGTTTCCAGACAGCCTGATGTGCCCAGGGAATTTGGACTCAAGACTATTATATCCATGTCAACCTCAATTTCTAGCTTTCTGACTTCCCCTACAGAGTTAAGATTTGCCAGCTCCCATAATTGCATGAGCCAATATATATCTATATACCTATATACCTATATACCTATATACCTATTGATATATATCTATATATCTATATATCTATATATCTATATATCTATATATCTATATATCTATATATCTATATATCTATATATCTATATATCTATATATCTATATATCTATATATCTATATATCTATATATCTATATATCTATATATCTATATATCTATATATCTATATATCTTATATCTATATATCTATATATCTTATATCTATCTATCTATCTATTTATCTATCTATTTATCTATCTATATATCTATATATCTACACTAATAAAAGAGAAAGATGCAAATTGGCCATACCTTCGCAATGCCCACCAGTCAATCAGGAGTGAGTATGCAAATAAACACAACCAAGATGTTAGATTAATTTGAATACATAGGCACCAAGTGGCTAGGGGCAGGATGCAGGCGTTCTGCACCGCCCCAGCTGCTCTGGGCCTCTGGGCAGTGTGGAAAAGCAGAAAGGCGGCTCTGGCTGGAGTGAAGGCAGTGCCAGCAGCCAGGGGAAGGAAGGCTTATTTTTTCTTGCATGAATCTTCATGCATCAGGCCTCTAGTGTGTATATATATGTATATATCTACATCTACATATATATAATCTCCCTTAGTGGTTCTGTTTCCTCTGGAGAACTCTATTATAGAAGGTATATTTACTTTTTAAAATGATGTGATTATTTAGTTAAACACACTCAGAATATGGTAAGTATAGGGGGAGAATACTACAGAAAATTTAGAAGGTGAGATGAGGAAGGAAAGGACATGAGTGTGCGGATGACTGGAGACCCATCTCCAGTTAGACACTTCATATAGATGAATTTCTCTTTAATTTTAGGTGCCAATCACTCTCACTCATGGAGTGTGAAAATCCAGAGAATTATTATGATAAGAATTAATAGCATAAGCTTCAAAACTTTCATTTCTTTTAAAAATGATTTGACTCATAGACACAAAGAATAGACTGACAGCTGTCAGAGGTGAGGAAAAGAGGGGGGCTGGGTGAAAAGTTGAAGGGATCAAGCAGTACCAATTGGTAGATGCAGAATGGCCACAGAGATCAGTTTGCAGTGTGGGAATACAGTCAATTTTGTTGAGATAACAGGGTATGGGGCAGGTGGGCGCTTGGGGTAGCAGAGGGACCACTGTGTAGGGTGCATGATTTTTTTCTGGCCACTTTGCTGAACATCTGAAACTGGTGCAGAATAGTATTGAATGCAAACTGTGGTTGAAAAACAAAATAATGTTTAAAAATAAATAAATTGTTTGTATCAGAAAATTTGCTATTCTCTAATTCAAATAGCTTACATGATTTATGTACTTTTAAAATCCAGAAACTCCAGAGACAGTCAATATCTTCAGATACCTGAAAGATGGAAGTTATCCCCTGCTAAGCTTCTTACCTATATGGACTATGTTCATTTTCCTGCACGTTAAGATCCTTTGTCCAAGCTTCACACATATTTTGCTGTCTCCAATCAGTAAGAATTTATTTGTCTTGATGAAATATATCTCTTGCAGTTTACTAAAATTCAGGCACTTTATATCCAAAAGGCCTTCACTGTAGAAACAAAAAAAGAGTATTTGTTTTAATTCAAGTAGGAGTTTCAGTATACAATGGAGTAACAGCACAAGTATGCTTCATTTGTGTAACTTCAACTCTGACCCATCTCATAAGATGATCCAGATGTTGGGACTAGAGAAAAAGGACTTTAGAGCAGCTCTTGTAAATATGTTCCAGGGCTAATCATAAAACATTGTCAGGGTTATTGAATAAATGTTTATTCTTAATAGAGAAGTGGAAACTATAAAGGAGGACAAAATAAAAATGCTATAACAAGTAACTAAGAATTTAAAAAATGTACTGAATGTATGGGATGGATTTAACAGCAGATTGAATATGGCAGACAGAAGGGTTACTGAACATGAAGACAGATCAATAGACATTATTTATTCTGAAATAAAAATTCTTGGCGGCCTGTAGAACAACATCAAAGGGATAAATATGTAATTAGAGTTCCAGAACAAGAAGAGAGAAAGAATTTGGCCAAACAAATATTTAAAAAAAAAATAATGGCTCCAAATTTCCCAAATGTGTGGGGGGGAAAAAAGCACATAATATTATAAAAGCTAAGCACATCATAGTTGAATGGCTGAAAAACAAAGACAAATAGAAAATCTTGTGAACACTTAGGAAAAATTATCCACTTTCCATAAGAAAATATGGAAATCAGAAAACACTGGAATAACATCTTAAATCTCTGAAATAAAAGGCACCCAGATTGAAAAAAAAAAAAAAAAAAAAAAAAAAAAGAAGACCCTCTATTTGCATACCACATGTTTGTTTACATAGAAAATGATTTTCTCCAATACAATTACAGGAAATGATGAAGTGAATTCAGCAAGGTTACTATACAAAAGGCAGTTATATTTTTATAGGTTAGTATCAAACAATTAGAAAAGTCATTTTAAAAAAAGAACAGCTCCATTTCTGCAATAGAAACATAAAATGCTTAGAAATAAAAACTAATAAAAGCTGTTTAAGGCCTTTGCAACGACAATTACAAACCATTCCTGAGAGCTATTAAAGAGGATCTAAATAAATGGAGAGCTACTTTCATGGATTAGCAAATTCAGTAGGAAAAAGATAGAAAAATTTCTCAAATTGGCATATAATATTAAACAAAAATCTCAGCAGGATTTTATAAATATTGATAAGACAATTCTAAAATTTATGTGGAAATTCAAAGCACAGCCAAAACAACATGAAAAAGTAGAACAAATACGATTCCAAGCTCTTGAATTAAATATACTATAAAGCTATGGTAATCAGGACAGTGGAGCATGGCATAAGGATAGATAAGTTGATCAATAGAAAATATATAGAGAGTTTAGAAATTGACTCATACCTATAAGGTTAATTGATTTTAAAACAGGCACCCAATCAATTAAATGGAAAATAGAAAATCTTTGCAGCAAATGGTCCTAGAACAACTGAACAGATGTATGGAAAATATAAACCTCAATCTTATACAATATAAATTAGATATGGATTGTGGACCTAGACATAAATGTTAAAACCATAAAGTATTTAGAAGAAAACAGAGGAAAGTAAAAGAGAAAGTGATGGATATTTCAGTCTTAATTAAAATGAAAAACCTCTGGTTTATTAAAATACACCATTAACGAAATGAAATGGCAAGCTACAGACTGAAAGAAAATAATTGTAATACTTATGTCTGACATACAAATTGTATCCAGGACATACAAAGAATTTACCCACCAATAATAAAAAGACAACTCAATAAAAAAAGATAAAAGCTTTGCCAAAACAGACATACAAATGGCCCATAAATTCATGAAAAGGTGGTCAACATTATTTGTTACTTGAGAAATGTAAATAAAAATTACTGGATACTGTTTTAGACCCAAATGTAGCTCATACATTGTTGGTAGGAGGTGGAATGGTGTAACCACTTTGGAAATCTGTTTGCACAGTTTCTTCTAAAGTGAAATATACTCCTGCTCCCATGACAGGGCAACTCCACTCAGATTTTTATTGCAGAGAAACCCGTGGAGAAACAAAACTGTGTATTGACTATGGACAAATTGACTTTTACGAAAATGTTAACAACTTAAAAAGGAATAGTCTCAAACTGGAAAAAACTCAAATGTCCGTCAAGAGGAGAAAGGATTGATATGTGTGATATATCCTGCAATGGAACTGATACTGAATGGTTGAAAAGATGAATTATGAGATACGTCAACACAAATCTCAAAAGCACTGTGTTGTGCCAAAGGAGTGAGACAGAGAAGAGTAACGGTGTGGTATTCCGTTTATAAGAACGATCAGAAACTGGCAAAACCAAAGTGATAGAGTTCAGAACTGAGATTGCCCACAGGGGTAAAGTGTGACTGGAAGGGGGCTGAGGCGTCCTCTTAGGGCAAAAGCAGCGTTCTGTGCCTGGTCTGAGGCGATGGCTACGCGTCAGATTTGTTTCTCAGAATCACTAAACATCTGCGCATTTCACTGTAGGTAAGTGTGACTCCCAAAATGAATTATCAACAAAGAAAGTAAATCAAATAAATTAATAAAGCACATAAAAAAATTAAAGAAGCAACCGAACATATGTATTCTCAATTCTAAATTAATTAAACAATGCAGGATAAAATAAAATTACTAATTTCTCTTTTTTTCTCAACCTCCATATAATTTCCCTCTTCTGTGACAACCATGATTACCACTTTGTTTTTCCTACATGCTCTTTCAGCCCGGCCACATAACCCCCAAAAAGGTATAGCTGGGTGAAGTTGGAAGTGGGGATTGTGGCAGAAAAAGTACCTCTGTGTAAGTTTGCTTACATAAAAAGAATCCTTCTCGTTAATCATCCTATATAATAAAGACCCAGCGACTATAACAGCATAACGACCAGGACAACCAGTTGCTATGAAGTGCATTGAACACCTTTTGGTCCCTCCCCCTAGCCCGCAGACTCCCATCACTGGATGGCCAATGGGGAACCATGGGGAACCAGTGTGGTGGTGGCAGGGCAGGACTGGGGACTGGCGAGCGGGCAGAAGGCAGATCTCTTGGTCCCTCCTCCCTGGCCTGCTGGCTCCGATCAATAGCCAGAAGACGGCTGATTACAGGCTAGGCCTAGGGACCCTACCCACACACAAATTCGTGCACTGGGCCTCTAGTGTATATATATTAAATCATAGGAAACAAGCTCTAAATACGTCCTTTACTACCTCTAATCCAGAATACGTGTGTGTTCTTTAGTAAATTGGATGTGTGTACATGTTTCTCTGCATGTGCTCAAGTGAGCCCTCCACACGATCATCCATGGACTCTGTGTGGCTTGAGGTGAGGTGGGCATGGAGCTAAAATCCAAGGAGAACCCCTCAACTTTAGGCGCATAGTCACTCACCTTTGGCTGCTGTGGACTGGTTGATCTCCATTTAAGTTTGTTAATTGGCTAAATATATTTTCTCTTTGTGGGACAATTCCTTAAAATGGTCTCCACTGCCACCCCCCCCCTCAATGTAGCTTTTGTTTAGTTAACTATTATCTTTTAGGGGTATGTAGTTGTTCTGGTGCGTGTGTGTGCGTGTGTGTGTGTGTGTGTGTGTGTATTTGTATTTGTTGGAGATTCTCAAGTTGTGCTTTTTATTTATTTATTTATTTTTTGGGGGGGTGTTAAATGGGTTTTCTCACTTGGAGTAGAATACAGGTAAAAAGCCAGGGTTTGAGGTAAGCTAGATGGATACCGGGGGCCACTCTTTGGGAGGAGTGTCACATAGGAAGTTTTGAAGATGGCAACATTGCCATGATTTGATGAATAAGGATAGAAGGGGCGTATTGAGGCAGGGTCCTATTTCTAAAGTTCAGTTAAAGATGTAAGGTGGAGAAATTAGAAGAATAATGGCTTTTAGTTCAATCACTGAGTGTAGAATATACTGGGAAATAAAGCATGTGTGGAATATTCTGCTAGAGATCCTTAACATATAGCAAGTTCTTGGTACTGTTGGAAGTTTAAGAAGAATCAAAAACGGTATTCTCAGTTTATTCCCACTTTTGGGGGAAGGAGATCAATGAACCATCGAATATGAAGATCATCACATGGCTGTCTTGTGAGCCTGGGCAACCTATTAAGGGCTCTGAATTCTAGGAGCTGCTTTATGGAGCAGGGAGGGGGAGGAAGAGGGGACATGGATTGGGGGAAGCCTTTCAGGAGACTAAGATAAAACTGTGACCTGGAGCAGAGAGTCTTGCCTCGAGCCACTGACCCTGGCTTCAGGTGATTGGAGGAAACTTAGTGTGCCTCTATGAGTAGTTCAACTCAATTCTATCCAATTCATTTCAATTTACTTAATTAAAATAAAACAATTTACTTGGTTGCTAACTATGTATTTATTGCCAGGGTTAGGAATGTTCTGGGACTCCATGGTATAACACAATAGCCACTATCCACATACTTATTGAACACTTGAAGTATAGCTAGTCCAAATTGAGATGTGCTCTTTTTTTTTTTTTTTTTTTAATATTTTTAATTTATATTTTACAGAGAGGAAGGGAGAGGGATAGAGAGTCAGAAACATTGATGGGAAAGAAACATTGATCAGCTGCCTCCTGCACAGCTCCTACTGGGTTGTGCCCTTGACCGGAATCAAACCTAGGACCTTTCAGTCCGACGCTCTATCCACTGAGCCAAACCAGTTAGGGCGAGATGTGCTCTTAATATGAAATACACAGCAGATTTGGAAGGCTTAGTATGCAAAAGAGAATGTAAAATATTCATATGGATTACATGTTGATAATATTTTATATATATTAGGTTAAATAAAATATATTATTAAAGTTAATTTCACATATTACTTTCCTTTTTAAAATGTGGCTATTTGAAAATTAAAATTTCACACCTGGCTTGCACACTTGTAAATTGTATTGTATTTATGTTGGATAGAACCATTCTAGGTATTTGAGGAAAGGTATCTGAATAGTACTATAGGCTAGTGGTCGGCAAACTCATTAGTCAACAGAGCCAAATATCAACAATACAACGATTGAAATTTCTTTTGAGAGCCAATTTTTTAAAAAAACTTAAACTATATAGGTAGGTACATTGTTATTAACTTAAATCAGGGCACTCCTAAGCTGGCTTTTGCTAAAAACATCCTCAATCTGATTGAGGTATGTGGCTCTCGAGCCTCGGTTTGCTGACCACTGTTATAGGCTAACAAATTTGACTCTGTGGGACCTTCCATGGGACATCAACCCCAAAACACTCACAGATCCCCTTGTTCTGAAAATAGGGAGAGACTGCCAGAGACCACCGCCTATGTTTCTTTTTTTCTTTTCTCTTTTCTTTTCTTTTCTTTTCTCTTTTCTTTTTGCTCTTCTCTTCTCTTCTCTTCTCTTCTCTTCTCTTCTCTTCTCTTCTCTTCTCTTCTCTTCTCCTTTCCTTTCCTTTTCTTTCTAAACATTTTTTTTTTAATTATTATTGATTTCAGAGAGGAAGGGAGAGGGAGAGAGAGATAAAAACATCAATGGTGGGAGAGAATCATTGATTGGCTGCCTCCTGCACACCCCTTACTGGGGATTGAGCCTGCAAACCAGGCATGTGCCTTTGACCAGAATCAAACCCAGGACCCTTCAGTCTACAGGCCGACACTCTATCCACTGAAACAGGCTAGGGAAGCCCCTGTTTCTTTATCCCCTAAAATTTCTGCAATCTTGTATAATTTAGTGTGATGTGATATTTACATAGAAACATTAAAAACAAAAATTATTTTATTCCTTATTTGGCCCTGAAAAACAGAATTTATCTTGAAAATATGGAACAACTTTGAAAGTCGGTATAGTTTACTAAAGAGAGGACTACATTTCCAACACTTGTCAAATACTGCTGGTGAAGTCTCGAGTTTGAGGTAGAATCGGCAGGGTGTAGCCTGCGACATGGGTGGTAATTGAGGAAAACAAAACATGACACATTTGAAGTGGTATCTGTAGGCGTATATGGCAGTGACTGTGGTGCCCCCAAGAATGTGGAAATGAAAGTACAATGGCCTTCTGAGAACTGACTCTAAAAATTATGCAAACACCTAAAAGGCAGGGTCCCAAATTCAAGTACCTATGCAGGTGATATAAATGAGAAACAAGGGCCTAACTTCAGGACTGAGATTTAAGTCCCCATCTATAGAGGCAACCAGAATTTATCTGTTTTTTTGATGTATGTGCCCAGCATTATGAGACCTGATTTTTAAAGATAAACCTAGATATTTAAATGCTGGCGACTTGTTTAAAAAACGTAATCACATTGAGATCTGAACCAAATAACTCTAGCCTTAAAATCAACAAACAAATTACTTTGGCTTGCGTCTATATTTACTGAATAATCTTTTGATCACATTTTTTAAAATGAAAATCATGCTACTGAGAGAATTATGTCCCAATTCCGGGCACTGACCATATGTTTCTATCCCAATGCGAGGCCATTGTGATGATCAGAGAGCTTGAGTAACCCCCTGGGGTCACAGAGCTAGTTTTAAATGCCAACCTAGATGCCCGTTCCCAGCTCCTCTGTGCTGTTGCTCCAGGTACCTGACAGCCGGTTAGCGTTCTGGCAGATGAAGTATTTTCAGTTCCCCCAGTAAGAGTAGACTTACATGAAACGGATGGGCCCTCTCTGTCCCTCCTTCCCCAAAGACCACCCTGAGCCCAGGATGAATCCTCAGGCCTCTATGAGAGTTGTGTCTACTGCTGTGAAGTAGTCACTTGGCACGCTGGTGCTCCCGCTCTGTGGTTTTGCCTAATTCAAGTTCATCCAAGAACCCACAGGAAGGGTCTTCACATTGAACATGAGGCAGCTAGGTTTCTAAGCCTGGGAGATGACGGCCAGATCGGGCCGGTGGTGAATTCATCTAACTAGGGAGATAGCACCTGGCTTCTAGCAGCAATCCCTTCTGTGCAATCCCTTTCTGAGTTAGCAGAAAGCACACTTTTCAGCGATTTCCAGTTAACGGGGCAGGGGAAACCTCCATGAAGGTAGTTTCAGGGTGGAAAAGAAACCCAATCAGAGCAGAAAACACAGCTCTCCGTTTAAGTGAGTTTAATTTAAGATACGTGGTCCACTCCGAACCTAGGTGTTCCACCAGTCCACAGTCTAGGTAGATACCTTTATGGAAATAGCACCGTGGCCTACTAAGGAGTTCGTACTTATTGTTTCACAGGGAAAACATGTCTTGAGGTGATTCATTTCCAGTGGAAATATCTGAACCCAATGAAAAAGCCCAAATGGGGGGCTATGGCTAGATTAGAGCACAGCAGGAAGTGTGCAGACTCGCTAACGGCCGTGGGAAAGTGCTCAAGTGGGCATGGAAGTGGTCAGAGGGCCTGAGAGTGAAAGTGGGCAGGAAGGTCAGCCTCAGACTCCCTCGGGGAAACCACAGTGAGCACTGACGTCCACCAACAGCGGCCTGGGGGAAACCTCTGTGCGGAGGAGGTTTGGCCCATGAGAAGGAGGCCTCGTTTGCGGGAGCGTTGGGTGTTTTCGTGTGGGCTAGCGGCAGCACAGATTCTGGGTGGGGTCAGTTCCCGTTCTCTCCACATATTTCATTCCTGGGAGGAGTGACCTGACAGAAGCAGAGGGGGAGTATGCTATGAAATCCAAGTCCAAGACCATGCCAGTCCAGGGACGGCAGCAGGGGTCTCCGCATGAACAGATGCAGGAAGCTCCTATGCATTGAATTCATGTCAGACGTGGAGTTCGGGGCTTGTCTGGACCCCCTATCAGTGGGAGGGGACTGGCTGCGTGCCTACAGAATGTAAGAGGCCTCTTTACCCTGGTGGATCCTGACCCACTTTCCTTACTAGGAAACCAACTAAAATCAGGTCATCTGATAGGAATTTGGAGATAGCCACACGCCCGAATTTCAGGTTAGAGTCTTTTTTTTTTTTTTTTTTTTTTTAACCCTGAACAGCAAGAGCCGGTTTGTGGAGGAGGAGAAGGTGCGGCTCTCTGAGCTCTCACCAGACTTTCCAGCAGAGACTTTCTCTGCTTCTTGGCCTTTCCTCGGAGGCCGCCAGCAGCCCAGAGCCAGTTCACTCCTGTGGGTTCTTGGGAAATTGATGTTGGAAATATAATCTAAAGTCACATTGTGTTACGAAGGTGAAATCTGTATTTGTAGATTTTTATTTTATTTATTAATGCCTGTTTTCATTACTTATTACATATGGGCTATGCTTTCTAGTTAAATTATCGAAGCATTACGTCATTTAGTCATCACAGCCTCCCTGTGAGGTGCACATCTCATTTAACACGTGAAGAAACCCACAGAGGTAAGTCACATGGCAGATGCAGGGCCAAAGCTGCCGAGTGCTGGTGGTGGCGTTGGAACCAGGCACCAGAGTGCCACTGGAAGACACAGACTCTCCTGTCAGGCCAGGAGACTTCCTGTAGGTGAAGCAGGATTTAACTCTGCTCCGAGGTCAGGAGGGATGTGGGACCTCTAAGACCCATACCGTCATCTGGCTGTGGCAGCTGGACCTGACAGATGGACCTGGAAGAGTCTCTTTGCGGGAGTCTCCTGGCGAAGGGCAAGCAGTCCAGGATGCTTTGGAATTCATTTGATTGTAATATTGGCCAACCAGCCCCCACGCCCTCCTCTGCCACTGCTGCTGCCCGGCGTGGGAGAACAGTTTCTAAGCACCCATCAGAACCCCCTCCCCCCGGCTCACCATATTTCGAATCGCAAGTGGGTGCTGTTGACGTCTGGGTCCTCGAAGGCGCAGCGCAGGAGGTGCTGGGAGCCGCTCACCTCCAGCTGGCTGTAGCAGGAGAACGAGTAGTCGGGCTCGGCGTCTTCCAGGTCTCCTGGGAGGGAGGAACGGGCAGCTGTCAGCGAGGCAGACACGGGCATGGGCATGGGGGGGGGGGCAGGGGCAGCCTTTGGGGGAGGGCATGAAGCCGTGGTTCTAGTTAATCTAAAGGAGAAAAGCCCAGAGGCAAAGACGAGCAGGAGTCTTCAAGACCAAGCTACATAGAAATCAACCAAAAGCAAGAGAAAAGCCAAGGGCCATAGATTTTTCTAACAGAAACAAAAGAACAATTGTAATCAAGAAACAACATCCAAACATTTCTAAATGCTCCTGCCACTGGGCTCATGCCTTAGAGATCTAGCATGAAGCGCTGAGCAGTCTTTTCTTTATGTAAACGGTGATTTCTTCTGTTTGTACATTTCAAGTGAGAGATTCGTTCTCCCCATAGTCATATGCTACCTGACCCAGCCTTTGACTTTATCACCCATCTCCACTCACGCCCTCTCAGGTGTTTCTGTGAATGGAGGAAGAGGAAGGAGTCTCACAGTCAGGGGTAGCTCTTTATTGCCTAAACAGGCATCCCAACTAGAAGCACCTCTGGCTAGCTCTGCTGTGAGGAGAGTTACTGTATTTAAGGTGATTTGTCTTAAGCTACCAACTGAGGCAAACGTGATTAGGAAAAAAAATTTAGGGTGGGCTGGAGGGGGTCGATGGGTGAAAAAGGGGTGCATATGTAATACTTCCAACAATAAAGATAAAAAAAAAAAAAAGGAAAAAGAAATTAGGTCTGATAGGACTTAGATCTCGTGGACTTTCCCAGAAGTCTTACAGGCCCTGCTTCTGTGCTTATCGATCCTCTATAGGTGACCGTATCTCACAGATATGAGCACACTCTGCCGAGTGTGTGGGAACCAGAACTTTTTGCAGTCACTTTGGGAAAGTCCTGTCACAGTTGAAGCCCCTATGTGGAAATAGACATTTGGTATGCATACATCATCATATGCAATAGAGGGAAGTCTGTCAGCACATGGACTCAGACAGGAACGAGAGAGAACCCCGAGCCACCGCAGCCATTCTGATTGCTTGCAGGCCCATTGGTCCTTAGACTAGCTTTTTATAGGGCTTTAAATCAGATGCTTCTAGGGCTTTAAATCAGATATAAAATATACTAAAATTAACCCCAGCTGAGTGTCCCCTAAGCCAGTGATCGGCAAATTGCGGCTCACGAGCCACATGCGGCTCTTTGGCCCCTTGAGTTCTTAGCAAAGGCCAGCTTAGGAGTACCCAAAATGAGTTAATAACAATGTACCTACCTATGATATATAGTTTAAGTTTAAAAAATTTGGCTTCTCCAAAGAAATTTCAATCGTTGTACTGTTGATATTTGGCTCTGTTGACTAATGAGTTTGCCAATCATTGGACTAATCCATGAGAGGTGCAAGCAGCACCCCCTTCATTTAAATCACCCCACTGGTTGGCCATGGTGAGTGGACCACCAAGAGACAGGTGGGTTCAGTCCCAGCCCCGCATCGGGAGGAGCCACAGCCACAGAGAGCCGTGGGCCTTGCTTTTTCTGGACTTCCCTGGAACCAGCCCAGCTCACATCTCTGCCCCAGCCAAGCCCCTGGGCACAGTCCCCAACAATGCGGCAGCCACCCACCCGTCAGGGCCCACGCAGCACGCTCATTCCTAGTACCCAGACCTAGGTCTCGGTTCCTGAGAGCGCTGCCTTCCCCAAGGGAAAGGTTCTGGGTAGTTCCAGCCTCCCTTCTTCCATGGCCGCCCCCAGACCGCCCTCCCATCCCGCACCACAGCACCTAGACTGCAGACAGCCACGGGTCAGAATTGTCTCCGAGACACTTCACCATGCACAGCCACCCAGAGAGAGACCGTATGGGAGGTGCTGGACAAGGGCAGAGCCCAGCACCCACCCTGCCCTCGGCCAGCTCCCTGGCCACGGGTGTGTGCCTGAATTTTCCTGCAGCACAGAGCCCTGGCCATGCCCTGAGCGGGAAGGTTTTGAGGCGCGGCTCATTGACTCTTTAGCGGGTATTACTAGGCCAGAAATTCCCCTCGACGACATGAAAAATTGCATGTCATTTTACAAAGAGGATGCTCTGCGTGGTCTCAGCTGGAAACTTTCTTAGGTAAGAGTCGTGGTCGGCAAACTGCGGCTCTCGAGCCACATGGGGCTCTTTGGCCCCTGGAGTGTGGCTCTTCCACAAAATACCACAGCCTGGGTGAGTCTATTTTGAAGAAGTGGCGATAGAAGAAGTTTAAGGTTAAAAATTTGACTCTCCAAAGAAATGTCAATTGTTGTCCTGTTGATAGTTGGCTCTGTCGATAATGAGTTTGCAAACCCCTGGGTAAGAGTAGTACGCACAGTGGTTAAGGTCCCTGTTACCACAGCTGGACAGATGTGGGTTTACGACCTGGCGATTCTGCTTCAGAGTTGTGGTCCTCTGTCAGCGGCCCCAACCTCTCTGAGCCCCGGTTTTCTGATATGTAAGTTCACGGTATTATGAGGAGCAAATACAGAGACGTGGCTCAGAACACAGTAAGCACGCAATAGGGGTTCGCTATGACTGTTAACACATTTTCTGTTGAGAAATCAGTAATGAAGAGGTAAAATAAGAATCCTAATTCTGAGAATATGAACGTGAAACTTTTGGCGCTTCTCTGAAAAAGAAAAATGGGTTCTCTATCAAAGATGCTATTACTGTGGCTCTGAAGTTGCATAGGGCTTTTGCACAATAGTGAATTAACCTATGTTAAACGCTCAGTATCTCCACATGGTTTTTCATAAAAAAATTTGTTTTTGGAAAGTGTATGATAGACCAGGCAGTGTGATTTAGATGTCTTCCCACGGAAAGGGATTAGCTGATGAAAGGTGTAAGGGGTTTGGATTTTTCAAAAGTAGCCATGTCTTCCCTTGCTCATCCTTGTGGCTATCGGAGAACTAACTTATCTTTCAGCCAACAGCAGCTGATTCATTGACACACCAAACTGGGAAGTATTCTGACATGATCATGGGGATGAAAGGTCGCAAATCTCCTAAAAATGCCTGGAACTTAAAAAAAGTTGAAGTGGAAAAACTCAGCTTTCAATTAGAATTCTTATTTCTTTTAAAAATGGTGTGGTCCCAGGGAGACGCTGAGGGGATGCATTACACCCAGAGGGTGAGATTCCTGGGTTCTGGGCCAGTCTCTCCGGGCAGAGCAGCCGGCAGCATTGACCGTGGAATAATGAGCGTCCCCCAGACCCTGAGTCAGGCATGGCCACACTGAGACATGTCAACAATTCCTCTAATGAAAATGTTCTAGAAACTTCCATCCTTAGAAGTCACTGACTTACTCTGTCTAAGCTGAGTCATTAGGCTGATGGGTGTGATATCTTTGATAAGAAAAGTTTAATTTTCAGGAACAAATGGGTTGCCCAGCTCCCCGGGTCGCACTGCTGCTGCTGCTGCTATGTTACCTTTGTCAGCAGGTTTGCTGCTGTTACAATCTATTTACTAAGGAGGCATCCCAGTCTTCACGGTCCTAAATACACAAGGATCCCAAAGAGCACTCCTAGGTGATAGTAAACTGGTTGCTAGGGAGACATATTAAATATATTTCAATGAGACAAGACTCTCACATAAATAATCAAAAATACCTATTTTAAAGAAATTTTCAAATATTGTAAATTTAAATATTATAATTGAATGTCCATTGTGTCCTACACACACATTTAGGCACTGGGGATACAACAATGGTAAGTGCAGACAAAGCTGTTGTTTCTAGACATTATTTTATCACAAAAGTTACACTTTTGAAACCTCCTAAAAAGCTAAGCAAAACACAAGCCAGCTTGATTTCTTAACAAGATATAACCTACAAGCTCCACTGTTGCATTCCATATTAAAATCCACATCTGGAGAGTCAAATGCATTTCTCTTGACAATTCTGACTTTATACACCACCTCAGGATTGCCCCCAGCCCCCCTGTCCTGGTGGTTAGAAGATACACAATGGCTGAGTACATGCAAAACCTCCATTCCAATCCAGCGCCTGGCTCAGGTCTGCTAGGGAGCAACCTGAAGCACATTTGAGAGATCATCTGAAATCCAAAGAAAAGTCAGAAATGACTCACCATTCTGTGCATAGCCACTTTCTCCAGAAACGCCTCGAAGTAGGCAGAAAACAATACCAAGCGCTGTACCTAGAATTGTCATTCTGAGAGAGAGAGGAGAGCAGGCATGTGAGCCTACATGTAGGAATGAATGAGAGAGAGAAAGCGCGCGAGAGTGAGTGAAACAGACTTAAATCTACAGTGTTAGGGCTTTATACTCACTTAACCACAGACAGGGGGAAGTATAAACACGGCAAAAAAGAAGGCATGTGTCAGAAACAGGAAGTCAGAGTAAAGAAGCATTGCTGCTCTAAACGGAGGTGGGAGAAAGGAAGAGCTAGAGCATCTGAAATTGTTCTACTTCTCTCATATTCCTGGCAACCCCAAACTCACTGTGCTTATTTGAAAGTAAGGTGGTGGATTCCAGGTAGACTCAAACTTTTTCAGATTAGAGAGTGTGAATGGGGCCCATTTAGAAAGAATCCTGGGACAAAAATCTAAACTTAAAAAAACCCAATTAATTCTTAGAGGTGAGTTTTGATTTGAAGAAAGATTCGGCACTTACTAAAGTGCCTTATTGCAGGTCTATGTTAAATGGGTCGCCTTCAAACTCTTCATAAGAGGAGCAAATTTTCTGTCCCCTAGTAGTTACTTTACCTCACCCATCAGATTTGGCACTCAGGAGTTATTTAATTTAAGAGTGACAAAATCTGGTTAAGGGGCCAAATTGGCCTACCTGTTTTTGCAAACAAAATTTTCTTAAAACATGGCTGCTTTTTTTTTTTTGCTACAAAAGTGGAACTGAGTAGCTAAGGCAAAAAGTATAAAAACCTAATTAAAAAAATAAAATAAAATGGAATTCTGTTTGTGGGAAGCTGATTGTCACACAACTTTTCAGGAACAGGTGGTCCATGTAAATCACACTAGTACCTATAGATACAAGGCAGAAGCCTGAGACAATGGGAGATGATTCAGGCTCTCCCTCCATTTGTCTACCAATCAAAACATTTTCTGTCATGGTCTCATGGGTAAAGTGGTGATATGTGTTAAGCCTGGCTAACCTCTTGGCCATCATTGGCTTTTTGTCTTTTAAGCCATTACTATTATTAGAAGGCACAATTAAGAGCGGTTCAGTCATTCTGTAGGACATACTTCTGCTCATTAGATGAATAATCTAACATGGTTTTAGGCTAGATTCTTGATTCACAGGGGCTCTCTATTGGAAAACAGTCACATGAGTATGACTCTAAGGTACTGAGGAAACAGATGTTGAGTGGACAGTGGGTTATGAGTTTCTGTTTGGTTCACTGTTCCTGGGTAGAATCGGTCCTCTGGCCTGTGGAAATGGTTAAATTAAGAAAGATAAACAGAGTATTTGAAAACTCTGAGTTAATCTCATTACTGTTATGTGACAATCTCAAAATAAGAGGTGGGACATTTGTACCAGTTTCTGAGAACCTCTCTTCAGGGTGGAGGCAACAGAGATGGATATAATGTCGCATTCCAGCCTAGCTGGTGTGGCTCGGTGGTTGAGCATCGAACCAGGAACCAGGAGGTCATGGTTCGATTTTTGGTCAGGGCAAATGGCTGAGTTTCAGCCTTGATCCCAGCAGAGGGCAGAGATTATTGTCTCTTTCTTTCTCACATCTCTCTCTCTCTTTTCCTCTCTGTAAAATCAATAATAAAAAAGAAAGCTATAATTTCAAATTTTCATAAACTCAATAAATGTTCAGGAAGAAATCACACATTCTGTCTATAACCAACACAGATGTCATGAAATACTCACAGGCTATCTATCACTCTATGGATGAGTAATTGGGTCATGTCTCTTTAAATTCTCTTGTTTATCATTTAAGTGGACTATCATTTTGATTGTATCTCTTTCCTTTAGTTGTGAAGACTTAAAAGAACAAAGCTTAGACACAATATTTTGGTACAGCATGTGCAAGTTTGCTCAGGGGATTTCCACTGGTGTGCTAGCTCTCTTTGGGTGGGGCAGGAGATGCCGAAGGACCTCAGAGAGAAACCTAGATAAAGCATGGGGAGCTCAAAGAAATGAGAAGCTCCCTCATCCTTCTAGAAGTGACGGAGACCAGTGGTGCCTTCTCTGCTTTCCTCACCCCGGTCTCGTGAGTCCTTGGAGACATAGAAAAACGGAGGAAGGACAGCCTCACTCCAACTGTCCCCCAAATAAGAGACATTTACTCTATAGCTTTGTCACGACTGCACATGAGAGAAGTGGAGAGAGAGAAGAAAGGCAGATCAGGAAAGGCCCGCAGGACACCTGAGCCCCCAGCTGTGAAAACAGGATCTGAGCAGCGGACTGCGGGCAAAGCAAGTCCTTTGACACAGCAACTTGGTTGGATCATACATCTTCTCTCAGCGCTCCCGTCTCTCTTCCTTCTTTTATATCTTGTCTTCCTTTAGTTTCATGCGTTGCTATGAAGCGCTGAATCATAAAAAGGAAAGACATTTGATCATTTCTCACAGTGACCTGGTATACTCCCAGTATCCATCAGTTAGCTACGTTTCTCCTTGCCATTCTCGTGATCATTCAGATCACTTGTTAAACAGACAAAACACATACAGATTTTCTTTTCATTTTGTGCCCTTTATAGTAGATTATGCATTTGTCTATAACTGGTGCCATCCTGGAGAGCTGAGATCAGTGACTGGCAGTTGGACTTGAGAGGCGGGAATGTCAGAGCTGGAGGAGGGTGTGCTCTTTCCCTGACTGTTGCTGGTTGTTGACTTGGTAAATAGGCATGCCAACAAATCCCATGTTTTTCTCTTTATTTCCAATCAGTTAAGGACGAAATTTTCTCTGGGCAAATTCTGGCTGAGCATCCAAAATTAATTATGAACCTTCCCTATCTGGACTCCTCTTAAAAACAGAAATTTCACTTTCATTCTTGACAGAAATTATAAAATTAGTGGGACAGATACTAATACATCATCTCTTTCAGTGCCCTTGGGAAATAAACTGTTTCGAAAGCTAAGTATTTCTCTGGACCAGTTTTTAGATAAAGCTTATAAAATAACCCTTAAACATTTAGTTATATGTCTTAAATGAGAAAGATTTAACGGTGACTTACCTTGAGACCAAATATTGAAGGGCAATAGAGTGAAACAATTAACTACTACACAACAATAATAATAATAAGCAGTATCTGTTGCTATAGGAGTATCCTGGGCAAATTCTGATGTTTGAGAAATACTCAGAGAGTTCCAACACGTTCAAGAAATCTGTTTTAACTGCCCCTCCTCCTACAGTCACTTACCTTCTTTAATTAACAGTTAGATTTGATCCATAGCCCCTGCTTCCTGGTGGAGAAAAGAAATCCATTCCAGCTCAGCGGAGTGACTAGGAACCCCCAAAAACTGTGGAAAAAGAGAAATAAAACCACCCAAGAGGGCCCAGTGGGTGGATCTGGTTGTAGGGGAACCTAACCTTGGTCTAGTCCTAAATGAACCTTCTTTAGTGTTTTATCAATGCGTGCTGAGTCAGTCCCTGGGTTGTCAGGGGGAGTCCCAGCATCATGAAGTTTCATTTCCAGGAGCATAATATTTTCCTTGTTGTGGCTCTTCTTTCATTTCCCTTTCCTCCTACCCTACATCTTCAGCCTCATGTCTTGCTGTCATTTGTGTTCTTTCTGGGCAGAGTTTGAAATGTCAAAGATGTTTTGACTCTACGAGATTTTAGTCTTGGTCTTTGCATGTAACAAAAATGGAATCTTTGAGTGACAACGGTTCCTTCTTTGCTGAAGACCATTTCTGATAGAAATGGAGTAGTTTGGTGTCAGGACATGCCCACATTTCGATCAAAGTGTAAATTAGAGTGTCCATCTTTGGGAAAAGTGACTTGCCTTTTGGCAATGACTGCAGGTGGCAGTAGAGCAGCTGGTGCAGGTATTGGTCTTTCTGTAACTCAGAGTCTCTCTCTTAGGACCTTTCCAGAAGACAGTTCATGGTAGGATCCTGCTCAGAGCCCTGATGTTAGAGAAGGCACAGCCTTCCACAGAGAAAAATCTGGCTCAAGTGAGATTATCCTGGGCCTTGGCCCATGGTCCTTGTGTTGGGGTGACTCCTATCCTCCCACAAACCACTTTCTAAGGGACTGCAGTGTTGATGGCCACACCTGCATTTAGACCCAGACAACTGGGAAAATTGGTAAAAGCCCTCTATTCTATGTCATGTGCTTCCCCTGCCCACTTAGAACCCAGCATCTTTCTGTAAATCGAGTCCCCAAAAACACATTGTTTTTTTTTTTTTACACTCAAGTAAAACTGCAAATCTAACTGTTAATAACTCATAACTTCTCAATCTAAATATGCAATGTCAACATTAAAAGTGATCCTGAGTGATAATGTTCATGGAACTGTCACAGAGAAATTGCATGTGTTCTTAAAAAAGAAGAAATAAGAGATGTGTTTATTGCCAGACTACATGACGCTGGGCCAAGTCACTCACAGAAAAATTTCAAGAAAATGGGGACATAATACCTACTGTTGCTTACCCACACGTGAAGGTTTTACTTATCTCTATCAGAAGACAGTGGAATTTAATACAGAATTTTTTGTTGTAAGTATCAGTTGGGTTATGCTTCTAAAACAAAGGAGACACAGAAATATGGTGACTCTAACAAAGGTGCAAAATTTACTTCTCTCTCCCAGTAGATGATCCCTGGGGTAGGCAGTTCCATGACTTCATTCCACTAGGAACCCAGCCCGGCCTTTCATTTCATAGGATGTTGTTCTTGTCTATGTATTTGAAGTTAGCTTACCAGCACATTGCAGTCCTTGGGAAGTAGGTGCAGAAAAGTGAAAAGAAATCTCTTTCCTTTTCAAGGGCATGATCTGAAAATTGCATAGAGGATATTACTTCTACTCTTAGGCCATTGGCCAGAGAGTAGTCCCCATGGGTACTTTAGCTGTAAGGGAGAAAGGGAAAAGGATAACTATGGACTCAAGTAAACTGCAGATTCTATTTGTAAAAGGAAGAAGGGCGGATAATGAGTTTTGAGGAGAACAGGTAGCCTCTGCAAGAGCTGTCTGCTGAGCTGTTATGCCAAAGCATGTCCACGAAGAACACGGGCAGCAGTAGCTGTCTCCACCTACGGGAGGAGAGAGGAGGCATTTGCTCTTGGGATTAAAGGATGTGAAATGACCTATCAGGTGAGTGGCTCTAGATCTGGGTAGGGTGAGCTTGCACTTGGCCGCTGAGGGAGGAAGAATTTTAATATTTATACCAGGGTCATTTTCTCTAATCTCAGATTTTTTGATCCTAAGAGGCTTTCAAGAGGATAAAATCTCTAAACCCAGGATTTTAATTGGGGTACTCCATGAATCCCTGAAACTGTAAGCAATATATAGGGGTAAAGGTATTTTTTTAAAATTAGACTCTCAAAAGGAACTGTGACCCTAATTATTAAATTTCACTACCTTGACACAGGGGAACACCATTCGAAAGCAATTGAGTTGTCATAATGGGGCCTGTGGATTATGAGAAACCCAGGCAGCTATCTCTGAGACTCTTGACCTGCATTTCTGGGTGTTGGGATACTGCAGGATCCTAATGCATCCTCTCACCCCCATCTTGGCAGGTGAGAGACGGTATGTCCAACCTTGCAACTCAAGCATCCGGTATTTGTGCTGGTTTCCACCTTCTCAACTCAGGAGCAGATGGGAGAGGCTGTCCTTGCTGATTCCATCTCCAGTGACTGGAAGGAGGTTGGCCTTTCTCCAGTGGAGGCTTCTGACCATCTTCTTTCTCAGCACTCTCTGTACCTTTTCCAAAGCAACTCTCTTTGTCCAAACAGCGCAGTCTATTCCCTAGCTCTGCCCCAAACCTGTGCTTTCTTAGCTACATTCTCTCCCACTCCTGGCAGCGAGAGAAGAGGATTTACTTCTGCTAAATGAAGAATAATGGCAGGAGCAGGTAGGGAACTTCAGGGTACATCCTGTGCTTATTTTTTCACTGAAGGGACTCTGGCTTTTTCTAGTTCATTATGGGAAGCTGAATTTTGCCTGGATTGTACAATGTCTCCCCTGAGGGCAAAATCCTAATTAAGTAAAATCGTAGGTCATTCTGGGCAGTTCTTTGTGCCCATGTTTCCAGAGGGTCCTTCATAAAGAGTTCAGAGGCTACCAAAGAGCGTAGGAGGGAAGAGGAGGAGGCTGAGCCAGGGGGCCGTGGGGCCAGCTCCAGAATGATGATGCTTTGGAAGTATTAATCACTGCCCCCTCCCTGCCCTGCCCTTGTGTCTTCCTTCCACTTTTTGCTCTTATTCCTTTCTCTTCACAGAAGATCTAGGCATTCTGAACTCTTGACTTAGGGTGTTACCCTCATTAGCTAATTTTTGATGGGCAAGGAAGCGAAGGGGGAGTCAGACATTATTGAGCATATTCACCGGGAGCACAGGCCTGTTTTCTGCATCAGGAAGCTATTGCTCCACACAAAGTGCACGGGGGTGAGAGCATTGCTCAGCCAAGGCCGAACTCTCCTCCCTTCCCTTCCTGGATTGTGTGTGTGTGTGTGTGTGTGTGTGTGTGTGTGTGTGTGTGTGTGTGTGGAGGGGGGGGGTGGTGGAGGTGGGGAGAAGCAGGGGGAGGTAAGTACATTCACAATAAAGTCAAAATGGCACAAGGAGAGGTGCTTGACCATAGAGGCCTGTCAGTTTAACCTGGGAGAGGGCTCATTAACCAGGAGGTGGACCCCATCCGAAGCCCGAGAAATTTTGGGAAGTTGATTGGTCATTTTGAAAAAACCCTAGTTAAAAATCTCAGGTGAACGAAGAATCTTTCTCCCCGCCCTGCGCCACCCTCCTCCCCCCCCACTCCCCCTTGTCCTGAGAGCTCTGAAGGACTATGAAGCAAATATTCTAGACACTGGCCCTTGTCTTGGCCTTGCTGAAGGCGAGATTGGCTTTTTCCTGGCAGGACAGAGGGAGCCATCACAAATATTTTCTTTTTTCACCACACCACAGTCTCCCATGTGTAGATCCTTGAAATGGCTTTCTCTCAATCCCATGGAAGATCCATTTTCCACCCACAACAAGGGCAGAAAGGTGCTAGTTGAAAACACCTAAGAATATCTTCCGGATTTTGAATTGCAAAAGCCTGAGCCTTGAAGACAGCAAAGAGAAGAATGGCATGAAGAGAGTCACAAAAGTATCCTCTCCTTCCCTGTACCTCAAATACCACACTGTCCAACCCTCCCTCTAGCAGAGGATTTGTGTGGGGGCGGAGAGAGTGGAGAGAAGGGAGAAAGGATGGGAAAAGAGGGCATGTTCCCAAGGCTAAGAGGGAGCAGCTCGGAGATGGAGCCCCTAGCTGCAACCTGTCTTCCAATCCTTGGGATCTCTTCGCAGGATAAACCAGAGCTTTGGAGAGATGAGAGATGAAGCTCTGGTTTCACACCACTGTAACCCAGAGCTCTACCAGCTGCCCTTTCCAGGGGCCAGTGAAGATTTCACTTCAACATGGCCATCAATTTCCCCTCTGACTGCCCCGTAGGGACAATGCTCTACTATGGTCTGGCTTTTCCCCCAATGAAGTTTTGGGTGAGTGCTAAATACAGAGAAGACAAAAAGGACAGCCTTGGACATTCTGATAGGACTGGAAAAAGGGACAAGAAAATCCCTGAACTTGAGTCAGGTCTGAGGAAGGAAAGGGGAAGCAATTTGAGTTAAGTAGCTGTTGGTCAATTGCTCCGAAGACTTCATTAGGAAACCTAAATAAAGAAGAGCAAACTTAGTTCCCTAAACTCTTTTATAAAAAAATTATTTCCCATTTAAGATCCCTTTGAAAAATAAGTGAAATCCCATCAAACCAAGAGCAGAGAATTTGCAACAAGTTGTTAGGAGAGGGAGTCTGTGTTGGTAGTTCGTGTCTTGCTAGGAATTTGTCCATCATCTAGGTAGCCTGCTCTTTCACCCCTGATTTTAGTAGATTGAGTCTTTTCTCTTTTTTCTGCATCGGTCTAGTGAAGGGTTTGTGTAAATTTTGTTAATATTTTCAAATGTCTTTCTAATCTACCATAGGTATATATTTTTAAAGAAAATCATAGAAAGGAGAGAAGAGGGGAGGGAACTATCTTGGTGAGAATACTCCTGAAAGCCTCATTCTGATATCTGACTGGGGAAAGTATTACTAACCAAAGAGTCATATTTTAGTGGGCTAGTATGATTATCTAGAATCACAGCACAGATACAAGAAGAGATGAATCATAGTTCAGATGATGTGATTCGAAGAATTAGATATTGTTCATGGTAGCTACGTGGTAGAAAGCATATTTGACTTACCATGGACAAGATTAGTGTGTGGCCGGTTTTCCAAGGGCCTTATGAGAGGCATGAGTGGTCACATGTGGCTAAAAAACAGGTTTAGTATTGGTGGACAGTAGGCTTCCTCTATTTTAGGATAAAAATGGCTGTTGTGTGTCTGTGGAGGAAATAGGGGCATGGATGCAGAGAGCTTGAGTAGCCAGAGAAGAGGTGTGGGACCACGGAGAGAGAGACCCTGGCCTGAACTGACGTGAGAACTGTCAAATGACAGAAGCCTTTGGGTAAACAGACTCTCAGGCTGTGTTATGGAGAACTGAACCCTATAATAGCTCTGCTCCAAAGTCCCAAGGCATCGGCAGTGAATTTACCAATGCCTTCACTGTGTGTTTGTGTGTGTGTTCAGTGTGACTAACTTCTGACTGGCTTAAAGACGGAACAAGACTATGAAAGGTGTTTGATGGTTTTCATACCTCTGGGTCCCCGAGCTGGTTCTCAAGTGGGAACCACCTTCTTCTACCATAATTAGTACATGTCCCTTGTTACATTTTCAATATATTGCCAACTCCTTTTAAAATTTCACTTTGAAGATAAAATTTCACTCTTCTGATGAAAAAACATGGGACCAGATGGTCTGTAAGTTTATCTTTGTGGAGTGACAGAATAAATATGACTAGATTAAATAAAGGAACTAGAAGAGCACTGACCTTTTAAATTTTCTAGCAGTTTTCTTTTTTTTACAAACAACAGGTGAAGGAGAAACAGATGGGGCAGTGAAAACTCAAGAAGTGACATTTACAATCTTAGAGAGGCAAAGTTTACCTTTGCAATGTATGAATCCTGTCTCTCAATTCTGTGGGACTTTTTTCTTTGTCTGATAGAAGCTTTGGCACTGCCTTTATTTTTTTCATCTGCTTCCTTTGCATATTTTTTCTTGTTGTTCAAAGTGAAACTCTAGAGGTTATAGCAATATCAATATATAATTAAAGCGATCCAAGAAGGAAAAGTTCAGTTGTCCTCTCTTCTTTTGATGTTTAATATATTCTGTCCTGGGCTGTGTGCTAAGAGAGAGAAGAGACAATACAATCTTGTGTCTGAGAGCTTCCCTTATCTTATTCAGATTAACCAATTGTCTCTGTTTCCTTTGCACACTCAGCTGCTGATACTTTAGGCCCACTGATCAGCAAGGCATGCTGCTCTGACCAGTGGAATTGTTTATTTACCAAAGATAAATGTCATTGGTCTGCAAACTTGTTTTTCTAAGATGTATTTGTTATTGTAATTATCGAAGTTAGTTAAATATTACATAAACTGATGACCTATCCATATAATGTAAATATCATTATTTCTATAAAGTCACATTTGAATTAGTTTTTAAAAGTTGATTTACTCCTTACATTGAAATATGGCCATCTAACTAGGTGTGTGACAGTTGTTAAGGATTGTTAAGAAGAAAACCATCAACATCTAAAGCATTCTTCACTCAGTTTCACAAGTATCATTAGCTTATTGGTTAATTAAGAACAATTAACTGGAAATTGTTGGAAAAAGCCTTGTGAGGACACGTGACAAATAGCATCAAACTCCAATAAGAGGACATGAACTAAAAACAAAACAAAACAAAACAAAACAAAACCCTTAGTCTTATATCAAGATATTGGCAAATGAATAGACACTAACTTGTTGAACATACTTAGATTATGATTTTTAATGGTTCTGCTCTTTATTCTATTATTTTTAGTTAAATAACTAATTCATACTTCTGATAGAACTTTACAGTAACAGCTATGATGTTCCTTCCCCAGTGCAGGATTATTGGCTATGTGTGCCTTACTTTAACGATTTTAAATGGTAGTATTATTCATGTTAAATCACCTAAACTTAGAAGGATTAAAAGACTCACTCAAAATTATATAACTAGAGTGCTCATAGCAAGAAATAAATAAATGACTACATTGCAGATCAGAGAGATGGTACAGGGTGGTGGAGAGAGCCTGCCTGGGGAAGCCCTTCCCGGAGTCTCTGTTCTAATTTTAAAAATGCACAAAATGATGATGCTTCTGCGGAGACATGAACCTTAAAGCATTCAGCAGGAAACGGACATATAACAAGTGTTCAGCGAATAGTGGCTGTTATTGTGGTAGGCAGTTAAGCAAGACGTGAGCCGGGCCAGGACGAGGGGCCACGTACTGAAGGTCACCAGGAGGGACAGCCTGGGTGCCTAGCAGAGGAGAATTGTAGGGTGGAACCTTGTTACCAGGGTGACCATTTTTCCCCTAGCAAATCGCTGGTCATGCAGTTTGGATGCCCTGACCTTGTCCTCCCTAGAGATAACACCGAGGCCTCAATTGTACTTCAGCTCCAGGCCCAGAAGAGTGGCAAAACCAGACAAGCCAGGATGCCATGGCTGACCTCTGGACCAGCTGCATCGGATAACAAATACCAGCCAATCAATGGAAACCTAGACTCTGAAAGGACACACCTGGAAAGCTGCTGAATATTCTATTGAGATCTTCCCCTGGGAGATCCCTTAAATCTCCCCTAAAAACCCTTAGGATGGAGGACCCAGCGTGCTTTCCCTCCAGAGAGCAGGCATGAGCCTTTCTTTTCCCTTTCCCCTCCCCTCTCCTTTCTTACCCGTCCCCCTCCCCCCTCCAAGGTGCTTTTAAGAACTTACAAGCTCCAAGGGTCCTTCCTTTACCTCTATAGCTTGTTTCCTAAACCCATTTTTTTCTCAAAAGGCTTGCAATTAGCAATGGCTCCTTAAAGAGCCAAGATGATAACCAAGATGATCACCCATTTTTTTCCTATGAATTACTTTTGTGACTTTCCAAATAAAGGTTCTCTTATCATTTGAGTCTTGGCTCTGAATTCCTTTTCTTTTCCTGAATTCTTTCCTAGCCAGAACCAAGTACCGAGGTTTGGTCTGACCCCATTGGTGTAACACCAGGTGCTGTTCTTGCCACCACCAACATAATCATTAGATCTGCTTTCTTTGTTGTCTTCAGCACGTCTGCTGGTTCTGCTATTGGTTTCTTTTGTTTGATTCCATGCCAACCTGGGCTCCTTCTACTCAATCCCCAAATCAGGCAAGTTCATCTTTAGAGGTCAGTCCCACGATGCACTGCGCCTTCCCTGTTAGACCAGTCTCCTGTTTGGTGCTATGTGGATGCAGCCCCTGAGCATTGTCTCCCAAGTTAACCGGGTCCCGGAGGTTAGAGGAGATGGGCAGCTGGGGAGGAAGGAACAGGCTGCTTGCTCTCTGAAATAATTAAAAAAACTCATCTTACTGATGGAGAATATGAACTCAGCAGTCCTCTCTGCATTCTCTACATTTCTCTTTTCTTCTTACTTTATGTGAGTTTTTATTTGCCCTTCATTTGGAAAAAAAATAGATGCTTGTTTATTGTCAGTTTTCCTGTACAGAGATACAAAATTTTTGGTGTTTTTTGTTTCCTCTCTGTTCCCATCAATTTTGGTTCAAGATTGTTCAGAATGTCTTCTCCTTCTTGGTCATCCAGATGATAAACCATTGGTTGTATTTCACATTTGTGAATGAACAAAGAAGTGCGATCCAAAAGGGTATTTCACTATATTTAAAGTAATAGTTATTTGGAAATTTAAATTTTCATCACTTGGAAAATGAAATTTAAAATGTATTCAAGACGATCTATCAGACTGTTAGAAGTATGTTAATGCTAACCACTGACTCCAGACTAAAACTTCAACTTGAATAGGTCATTTCAACAGTTTAGTCATAAAACATCACTTTCAGTCTTTCTCTGATTAACACTGAAAAAAAAAATAGCAACCCAAAAAACTGAAGCCACTACCCCTTTCCCTCAACTTTCTAGGTAGATGTTTGGTGATTACAAGAAATGTTTGTTTACGAGGCAATTGAGGGAATGACTATGATACAAAGTAAGAATCCACTATGAGTGCCAGCAGGCAGTTAGGCATTGTTGTGACCATAACTGAGGGGGGTGTGGGATCATGAGCACATTTATCAAAAGAAAAATCAGAAAGTTCTGAATGGTGAATGGAAAAAAGCCCCAGGCAGGAGAGAGAAATACAGCTCATAATAGGAAAAGTACCAGGTAAAACCAGTTCATGGAGGACCACATTGCGGCATTGCGGGAGGGAAGAGCAACCCTCACAAGGCTGCAATTAGCAATGGCTCCTCAAAGAGCCAAGTGAATAGATGCATATGCAATGCAGGGGGCCCACTATCCTCCTCCTCCTCCTCCTCCTCCTCCTCCTCCTCCTCCTCCTCCTCCTCCTCCTCCTGCTCCTCCTCCTCTTCATCATCGTTCATTATCATCATCACCACCACCATCACTGCAAACACAAGCTGAGCATCTTGTTTTATTTCATTTAACTATTTCAACAAACTTATTTAGTAGGAAACTAAGCCTTTGGGATTTTAAATAACCTCCACAGAGTTATGCTGCTATTTTAAGGAGGATGCAGGTCAGTATGACTCCAAACCCATGCTCTTCACTGCTACACTAGTCTTCCCCAAAGAACAAAATTTAAAGACAATGAACCGTGTGAGGGGGAGCAGAGTTTGCCACTCCAAAATATGCCTTTTGGGATATGGACCATTTTAAGGCGATTATTTTTAAGAAACACAAGACTCAGGAAAAACCTTAGCCTTTCCCCCTAAATGCCTAAAAGGAACTTGGATAGAGAGCTACTCCAGGAAGGAGTCATCATAGCTAACTCCTGGCAAGGCCCAGCAAACATTTGCCTGCCCGACGCTTGCTTTTCATCTCCATGTGCATTGCCTTCTTGCCTCCTGAGGTCCCAAGCCACACGCATTCTCCTCAGCCAAAGATGGCATCTAAGCCTCGACTGGCCCACGTTTTGGCAGGGCTCATATTCTTGTACTTATTAACTCAGGTTCTTCTCCCTGCTAACCTGTCTCCTGTTAATTTGATTATTAGCCCAACCAGAAGGTCTTGGAAAGGTGGAAAAGTATTCCTTCTTCTGCACTTGGCTAGCCCTCCTGGGAGGAGCAGGTACACACTTCAGTTGGCAGTTCCCCTGGCCTCCGGGGGCTCGTGCAAATGAGGACACTACTTATTAGACAATGTCCTTCACTAAGTGAGGCGTTCCATTCCTATATCACCATCATAGTACCAGTGACAGGGGCAGAAATAGAATGCTGCGGAACCAGCTAGAACTGTAAGAAATATTAATCATGCTCTGTTAACTGTGGTTGCTTTATTCTGATTAAAGAAGGCACATTCTGCTCTAGCCAGTTTTGCTCAGTGGATAGAGCGTCGGCCTGCAGACTGAAGGGTCCCAGGTTCGATTCCAGCCAAGGGTACATGCCTGGGCTCAATCCCCCGTGGGGGACATGCAGGAGCCAGCTGATCATTGATGTTTCTATCTCTCTCCTTCCTCTCTAAAAAAATCAATAAAAATATATTTTAAAAAATAAAGAAGGCCCATTCTAACCTGGCTGGCAGCTGCACTCAGGACCTGGGGGCTCACCTGGAAATGCAGCCTTCCTCCCCATTTGGCGCTGCCTGTGATCATGGGAAGACGAACAACTTTGTTGCAGAAACCAGAACCACCAGCCCTTTGGAGACCCCAACCCTTGCATATCACAAAGATCCCCAGCCCTTTTGCACACCTGCAGGCCTTTGTAAATCTCCAGCCTGCTTACCTGTTAACTGCCCATTCGGCATACCCTTTAGCTACTTCCCCATGTACCCGATCTAAGCAGCTGGCTTGTGGGGGGCTGCGGAGCAGATTTTTGTGGATGACCTGCTGCTCTTCCATGCTGGCAGTATTGGCATAAATGCTCATATATGATTCAACCCCTTTCTCTGCTTAATTGGCTCAAGTAGTGATAGGCAGCCCAGACCCATTGATTGTCTGATTACACCAGGTATACTGTATTGAGAAGATGAATGCATGGTTGATTATTTGTAGCATTGATTTCAAAGTAGGAGCCATGGAATCATAACTGTATGAAACATTGTTAGATTTTTTTCCAGTTTAATTCCTCATAAATGTTCCCTGAGTAAAGAAAGTTTGCAAGTTAAGAGTTCTTTCATGCAGTGATTGAGGCTCATTTTTATTTGTTGCGGTCAGTAAACATCAAGAATTGCTATGTGTGGGTGTTTAGAAGAGCCTTCATGCACATGTCTGTTGAAGTTCTGCTCCTGCTCAATCTTAGATCACAGAATGGGACTTGGGATGCCAGCAAATGTCTGTCAGCCTTGACTTTCTCGAAAGCGCTACCACATTTGCTAAAACTTGGAAAATACCCCCACACTTTCCATGAGGACAATGTTATTTCAATGAAACTAACAAGGAAAGAAGAACCATTCCATTTCTCAGGAACAAGGTAGCTTCTTATTCGAATTTTAAATGAGTCGATTTCAAGTTTAAAAAGAAGATTGAATTCGTTTATCAACCAGGCTTAAAATGCCCTCATAATTCTTATTTTGATTCTCAATAAAACAAGCTACACTTCTAAGCATGCTTTTTTCACCCATCTTCCTACTTCTTTGGCCTCTTTCCTTTTTTATGGTTGCAGATGACACACGATTGGCTCAGTTCAGACTGGCTGCAACTATTCCCATCTTGGTTATCTTGCTGTGAGTTACGCTATCAAAGAAGCAATGTCTTATCCATTGTAAGCACCGTCTTGATGTTTCTTGATGATTGTTGCTTGCTGAACAACAACAAAAAAAGGTGTTCAGGTAGGAAACTTTAGAGAGATTAGGATTTCCTGTTTACATGGCTTAGACAATAGTTCTATTTTGACACCCTGGCTTTTATTTTTGTGATGCACCAGAAGTTGATTTTGTCTCAGCCACTTTGAAGTAGGGCCGTGTTCTGAGACTAACTTCAAACAAGTAGGATTAAATCTTGTTTTCCAGGCGATAAAGACAAACTAAAAACCATGAGCCAGTTTTGAATAGAAAGGAAAAGGATTCTTTTCCTTTTCCGACCTCTTCTGTTTGGTTTCTGAAATCCAGTTTATCGGAACCCCTTTCTTTCAAAAGACCTGCTACCAACGTATGGTCTAGCTCAGCACTTCGGGCCAGGACCATGTTGATATTAACTTTTGCTTACAGATGCAAATTGTTCTTGAACAAATTGTGGGAACAAAAAGCTTTGTTTAACACTCTGCTTGTGGTTTATAGGTGTTAAAAACATTTCCCCAATAAGAGAACACCCAAAATACACGCAATTGGCACATTGACAATTATTTAATGAAAATGGATGGATGGATGTCTTTTTATCCGGATGATTCTAGAACTTTCAGACACTAGACCCTACAAAAGCTTAATATTGTGACAGTTTGAGGTGTATTTCCATGTGTCCTAAGTAGGATATTTTATGTATGGAAGGGTTAGCATAAAAAAATATGACATCCAGGTAATATTTTGCATGTTTATTAATAGCCTCACTCCCCTCCCCATGGATAATTTGATCTGGATCTGAAAATAGCTTTTAATCTAGAAGTTCAAAATGATTCATTCAAATATGAGTCATCAATCTAGTAAGATGAATCAAACTGGTCACTTTAGAGGAGATAAGAGCTGACTAAGGGAGCAGTTTGGTTCTTAAGGATAATTCTTAATAAATCATTAAGAACACTCAAGGAGAAAAAAGGGGAACCTAGAAAAAGATGTCTCTATCTGAAGAGCAGGGTAGGATAAGATTTTGCGGTAGCATTTTCTGTAATTTTGCTCCTGCCTGATTGAAGAAGTATTTCCATAATGATTTTAATTCATGTTCCCTCTCAATAAATGTTTCAGAGAAGCTTGTATAATTGGAAATAGGTCAGCCAGTGTTGGTAAGTGACTTGCAATTGTGCAACACATTCTTGTCAAAGTAGGTCAGGTCAGTGCCCTGGTAAGCACTATTCTACTTGTGTAAGTTGGAGTTCATTTTTTCACAATAAAAAGCTATTAACATTTGAAAACAAAAGGAAAAAAGGTAGAGTTACAGAGCCCTCCTTCCACAGTGATGAAAATGAGTTGCAATCCATCCAATGGAATTGACAACCACAATAACAGTAAAAATTACTTTTAAAGCAAAGTATCATTACTATGGCACCAAATACTTCAGCATTCTGGTAAATTAGGTAACCTAGAGGGATGCTTAATTAGTAACCATCAATAAATAAAATACTCCCTAGATCAATACATGATTTAAAAATCAAACAAAAACCAGGAGAGTGTGTGATTAAGAAATGTTGGAAGCTATCCACTGTCTTCACTATCGGAGAAGTGTAAACAAGGAGCCTGGAATGACGGTGAACTTTGAGCCCTGGCAAGGGCCAGAGCTATTCACTGACTGTTTAGTCGAGACAATGGTGGCTCAAGCAATTCCCTGACCATATAGTTTCACAGTAAATCTTTACTTTAAGATAGTCTGTCTATTACCAGAATTGCTGCCTGCCTAAGGACTATATGTGTATCCAAAATTGAATAAAAGGTTGGCAAGGCCTGGGCACCAGTGAAGTCCTTCCCCTTGAGTTGAACTTTTGCCTGACCCCTCAATTCCCAAATTATTATTTCTTGTCTTGTCTCTGTCATTTACACACTGCCCTTCTCAGGTCCCATACCCTGAACCAGGCGAGAATTAGTTCACACAAAGAAAGGAACTTATTTATTTAAAATTGCTTTAGAATCAGCAACATTTATATGTGAATTTGATATTGTTCTTATTTCACACAATTTACCGACTCAAGATGACATGAATTGTAAGGTTCATTCCAGCTTCAGAGAGGCTACCTTGTGGGGAAGCTAAGTCCATCGTGTGGAAAATGGCCTTGCATCAGGATGTCCTTTTTCACCCTAGTTCCTATAAACACGTGCCTTTAATATTTATAATCAGTAGAATTATACTGCTGAGAGAGTAGTATTAGGTATAGTAATAATTAATGTCGTTTTCTAATACCTTTTTTAAAAATCGAATTTATTTAAACAATACAACAAAATTTAATCAACAATATAGTTGCCGTTGTTTTCTACTACTTGTGCCCAACGCTCAGGAAGCATTTTAATCCCTCTGTTGTAAAATTCTTGTGATTTTGATGCAAAAAATTCGGTCAATGCATTTTTGAGGCATTCTTCATTATTAAATTTTTTTCCAAGAAGAAAGTTTTGCAAAGAACGAAACAAATGGTAATCGGAAGGGGCAATATCAGGAGAATATGCAGGTTGAGGGAGAACTTCCTATTCCAACTGGCGCAGTTTTTCAGCAGTGATTCTTGCAGTATGCGGTCGTGCGTTATCGTGGTGAAGAATTACGCCCTTCGATTAATCAGTGCGGGTTCTTTTTCTCTTAAAGCTTGGGCTAACCTTTCCAATTGGGCACTATACACTGCACTTGTAATGGTTTGGGTAGATGGTAAAAGTTCATAATGAAGAATTCCTTTAAAATTCCACCAAACACACAACATCACTTTTTTCGCACGCAAGTCAGGTTTTGGCGTGGGCTGCGGAGCCTCATTTTTGTCCAACCATTGAGGCCGCCTTTTCAAATTAACATACAGCACCCATTCTTCATCTCCGGTAACAATTTGCTCTAAAAACGGCAAACGGTTTTGATGAGAGAGGAGCGAACTGCAAATTGTGTGACTCTTTGATTACTGTTGTTGTCGGTCAACTCATGAGGAACCCATTTTCCAAACTTTTGGACTTTGCCAAGTGCACACAATTGATTGGAAATTGTTTTTTTGTGAACAATTTAAAGTTGTCGCAAGCTCTTGTTGGGTAATTTGAGGATTTTGCACCAAAAGAGCTTGAAGAGCTTCTTGATCAAATTGGACACACGGCCTCGACCACTCTTGTCATCTAAAGAAAAATTTCCCTCGCGAAATTTCTCAAACCAACGCTGGCATTTTCTGGCGCTAACTGCATCTTGACCAAGAGCACTACAGATGTTTTTTGCAGCCTCACTTGCTTTTCTTCCTAATTGGAACTCGTAAAGCATGCAGTGCCTAATATGCTCTTCATCCGCCATCTTCTTAGCCCTAGTTCTGCAACAAAAAACAAACCAAACACAAACTTTTTCAAGCAAAACTTGTTAATTGCACTTCACACGTTCTGTAGATACCACGTGTTTGAAGGTTATGTCAATACAAGTCAACGCCAAGCAAGATTTTAAACGAATGTTTAAAAAACGACATTAATTATTACTAGACCCAATATGTTGCTTACTCTCATCCTGAACTCAGAAAGGATTCCCTATTTAATCAGACAGTATGTACCATGCTACAAAGTTATGAGGGGGTTGTGTGTGTCTCTGTGGGGGGGCAGTCAAACAGCAAAACACAAGACTTTGGTGTTTTGCCTTATGTCTCATCCTGGGTGTCCCTCCCTCTTCAAGGATCACCCTGCATCATCACCCTGCAGGACTGTTTAGCTGCATTCCGGGAGCCAGCGACAGGTCTGAATTTCCAATGGACCTTATCTTAAGGTGCTGGGAGGAGGCAGGATGGGACATCATCTCCCTGGTGCCCTCTTATCGCAGAGAGGCTGCTGCATGCCGGGGAAGATGGGTGAACACTTACTGCCCAGTGCCAGTTCAATATTTGTCTGGAAGGGGAAGTTCTGATGGGCCAGAGGTTATAGTTTTCCCGGTTGCCTTGGTGATGCCCCCACCGTCTTATTCACACAGGCTTGTCTACTTGGTGGAGGTGAGAGGGACGTGATGCTGTTTGCCCAGGAAGACTAAATGTTTACACCTGGTTGGCACCAGAAGCCCCAAGGACACCAACTCTTTCAGACCCGCCTTAACAAACCGCAAGTAAACAGTATGTTAACCTCCGACACTGTTGTGAGAAAAATTAATGAAGGTGACAACAGAAAATGAGACAGGGAAGATGGTCTGTTATCTTTCATGGTTAGAACTTTCTCCTTTGGGAAAGAAACTTCTCAGTAAAGAAGGAAGCAGACAGAAGATGTTTTAGATATCTCATACTTTTCAATTTCCCATAAAAATAAGCATTTTGGGTGACTTAACAATGTATTTGATCATATATATATATATATATATATATATATATATATATATAATAACTTTGCCATTGAAGTCAAATTAAAATCTGTATTTTAAAAGAAGGAGCTGGAAACCTGCCTGACTCGTGCTCCATTTCTGAAATGGTTATAGCATTGCTTCGGACTACAAAACCAGGACTGTGGCTTGGAAACAATCTTGATATTATCTGAAAGTCTTAAAAAAAAATGCACGTGTGGTTGTATTTTTTTTCTAGCTGTTCTGCTGTGTGTGTATTTTAAGTGTCTGATTGTGCTCAGATGTGGGTAAGTGGTGGGGAGGAAAAAATAATGTTTCTAAACTCTGCCGATAAAAGGATTTTAAATTCGGTGCATTTCACATACTTGGGTCATCTGCCCTACATTCTGCCCCGTGATGGGGGGGTAAATACTGCTAACTTAGTATTTATTTCTTTGGGGGGGAAAACAAGCTTTGAAGGGAGCTGTTGCAGTCAGGTGGCGATTACTGAGCGACATAAAGGGAAATCAATGATACCTCTCAATGAGGACCTCGGGGGTCAGGGGATTCAATCAGTTATGGTGCCTACCCTTATGAGCAATTGATTTGGGGGACCCCAAATCCTGTCCTTCCCTGGCCATTAATGAGATACCAATCTTCACTGATTTTGCTTTTTCTGCTGAAAACAACCAAACTAGGAGGTAGCTTGTAGGCACCAATGAGCTAAGCATGGATTCTCACACATTCACACCAAAGTCATTATAAGGAAGTTACGAGAGGAAGACCATGTTCTGAGAATATGGGGAGGGGGGTGAGGCAGAGTCTCACATTTTATCTTAAAATATATGTATAGTTTGTTTTAGAGGTCATACATAGGTGTTTGTTTAATATAAAAGTAGGGGTTTTTCTAATTTCTGTATGTATAAACCTTCTTAGATATATACAATAATACTATCAAACATGCTATTTTAACACAATTTCCCCCTCATTTTTGTATTCGTTTGCCCCTTTCACCCAAAATCACATCCTGCCACCTAAATCCAGGCTAATAACTTAGTGTGTGTCTTCTCATATTTTTCTACATGCATATAGAATCATATATAGCAACACACACATGTATATACACATAGAACACATGGTACACACATACATATGCATCTAGTTTTTGTCTTTTATTTTAAAAAATAGAACCATATAATACATACTTTCTAAATTTGGCTTTACTCACTCAACATACCTTGTGGAAATATCTCTAAATCAAGTACTTACCTCTGAAGTTTCTCTTTTTGTACTTTTTTTCTTGCTGTTTATTTTTTCATCTTTTAAAAATTTCTTTTATTGTTTTTTTTTTTTTTAATGATGACATAGTGTCCCATGATCTGCATATATCATAATTAACTCAATCACTTCCTCTAGGATAGGGGTGTCGAACTCAATCAGAGAAGGGGCCAAAATCTAAAATCCAGCCTAAATCGCGGGCCGAATGGTTTACTGAACAGACATAAACTGACAATGTCATAAACTGACAGCGGAATGCAGTGATGACAGCGCGGTGCGGGCCACATTGCAAGGCCTGGCGGGCTGGATTTGGCCCGCGGGCCTTGTGATTGACACATGTGCTCTAGGAGGGCCATTTTTCTCCACCTGTTTCCACTGATCTTCAAGAATGGGATTATTGGGTTGAAGACTTCAAGTATTTAGACTTTTAACAAATGTTATAAGATTTCTCTCAAAAAAAAAAATGTATGAACTCACACTTCTCCCAACATGTATTAGAGGACTGCAATTTTCAAGATGCTTGTTATTCAGTGTGTGCTCCATGGACCAGCCGCCTTAGCCTCACCTGGGATCTTGTTAGAAATTCAGGGTCTTAGTGGGACTCAGAACAAAAGATTTACTGAATCAGAATCTGCATTTTAATAATATCCCTGGATGACTCACACAGACTTTATCATTTTAAAATCAACATTTTAAGTCATTTGCAATCTGTGTAAAAGTGAGAGGGGTTGTATTTGTCAAGTATCCTCCCTGAAAGGATATTTAGGAAATTAGTCATAGCAGCTGACAGTTTTGTGGAGCATTGTGGGACTGGGATGGAAATTTGCTTTTCACCACATATGTGTGTAACTTTTGTACATTTCCATGTGTAGTATTTGTTTAAAAGTTGTTAAGAGCCACTACTTGCAAATAGAATGATTATTTTCTACCCTCAAGTCTACAGGGAGATGGCAGCCCTATGGCTCCCGTGATTTTTGTTGTTTTTCTTTGACAAGTAAACAACCATAAGCAACATTCTATTGAGAATGATAGGATAGCAGCACTTTACATTTTAAAAACTTAGCGAAAAATACCTTAGCAAAACCTGTTTCCGAAAGGATGCAGCACCCAAAATGTACATTTCATTAAATAGTTGACTCTAAGAAGTCTCCCCAAGGTCAGAAGTGACATTTTGGTATATTACGGGGCAGACTCTGTCTTTGGTGAAGAGAAGATAGCACAGACAGCTGATGGTAGGAGACCAGGTGATGATTGCTTTTAAGAGGCAGGACGATGCAATGCAAGAATCATGGGGGAGAAAGGAAAATCTGGCATCAAATTCTGGCGAAGGGAGTGGTTCTTACTTTCTAGAATGAACGTTTACTTTCTCCTGCCGTAATTACTGAATTAGGATGGACATTATTTTTAGGATTACTTAGGAGAGCACACACTAGTTAAAGCAGCTTCACAGAAAAGGACTTTGTCTGTCCTAGGAGTTCGTATATTACATTAAAAAAAAAAATATATATATATATATAAAATTAATTTTTTTACAGAGAGGAAGGGGAGGGATAGATAGTTAGAAATATTGATGATAGAGAAACATTGATCAGCTGCCTCCTGCACACCTCCCACTGGGGATGTGCCCGCAACCAAGGTACATGCCTTTGACTGGAATCGAACCTGGGACCCTCCAGTCTGCAGACCGACGCTCTATCCACTGAGCCACACCAGTTTTGGTGACATTTTAAATTCTAGTTTGGGAAGCCTGCTGAGGCATTCTCTGAGCAACACAGCATATTTTTGAGGATATGAAAATGTAATGATGTCAGTGGGGGTTATCTGATAAGGGAACATTTGGCAGGGCAAATGTCAAATGACAGAATGAGTCAATGTCATAGGGTACCTCCCAACCTTTTCTGCGACATCCCCACAGTGTGAAAACTGTCCTCACAATCCCAAGTAACGGAAACCACACTGTGGCCATGACATCGGCACTGAATCTAGCTGCTCTAGCTCCTTCTATGCTCAGGGTATACTTTATCTCAGGATTTACTTCTGCATACAGGCTTCTGAGTCCCCGACTGAGTTCCTGCTACCCCCATAGCAGAAACTCTCAATTCATGAGAAATAGTGGTTTATTTCTGGACTTCTCTGGGTCCTAGGAAAAAACAGGACCTGAATAACAGGGTCATGGCCAACCAGCTGCCATCTAATCAACTACTGAGAAACTTCCAGGGACAGGGATCAGCCAGCTGGACAGTCATTGGCTCCTACCTCGTCTCCAGGCACCTCTTGCTCTCTCCAGCATGCACACGGAGATTGATTTCACCTGTGCTATGTGGGAAAGAACATCACGCACCACCTTCCAGGGAAGTTGAGGGAAGGGGGCTGTTCTCCACCTCAGGTCCCTGCAGCTCAGCTGTGAGGACCTCTGGGTATTGGGTGGGGGCTGGGACAGGTGGGGAACCAGAGGATGGGAGGAGATCCAGGAAGTGCTTCTACCCAGAGTTTCCCTAGAATCAGTTAAGAGGCTTTCATAAAGTCTTATTTTCCTAAAGAGGAAAGGGGGTGGCAGTGGAAAGGAACAGGATGATGGGGTGGGCATAGGAAACACATCTGGCCATGCTCTCCCACCTCTGGGGGTTTGTGCCAGAGGAAGGGGGTGTCTTATGAAGTGAGTCTGCAGTCACTTTGGAAGTAGATCCACCAGTTGTGGTTTGGGGATGACAGTTTGGTCATAATTGACAGGTGAGTTTTGAGTAAACTCTCCCAGCTCAGTAGCTTTGCCCTGTTTCTAGTCATAGGAGGAGGGGTGGCTACAGGAAGCGGTGCTGGCTTTTCCATTTCAATTCAGCCTTGCAGATAACATTGAGGGGTAGGTACAAGGTAGGTGCACTGCGATTCAGCCTCCTTGTGCACAGGAACGTGTGGGCAAGAGCATCAGCAGATTGTGCAATGCAGTCATGTGCTTATTCTTGGACTTGGCCTAGTTCACCACTTCCAGGTTCCTTCAAGGCTCAGCCTTGTCCCACGAATATGTGCATATCTCTCTTCTATCCTCCAGTGTCTAATGTGGATGGGACCCGCAGGGGATGAGAAATGGGCTGCAGAGAGGGTTGTGCCTTTGATCTTGGTCTAGCTGTGCACCTTAGCCTCCTGGGGCTCAAATGCCTGGCAGTCTAGAGATTGAAGAGCAAAAGCTGGAGAAGCCTGGCTGCTGCCTGCCTTCCCTCTTTAGTTGTCTTATGGTTTTATCCTTAAGGTTTGAGGGTCCAGATATGCTGGGTGGGAACATGCTGGGGCTGTTGGACACTGCTGGGTGGTTTGTGCACTGCAAAAATGCAACCAGTTGAGAGGAAAAAGGGAGATGAACTCTCTTAGCTGATCTGTGTGCGGCCATGTGCTGAGTGTCTGGAGGCTGGGATGTCTCCCCTAGCGTGTCTGTGGAAGGTCATGCAAAGGTGCTAGATGAGCGAGTGGTGGCCCCGGGCACAAGGTTTGAACTGTGAGCACTGGGTTTGGCAGCCTATTCTTGCTGCCACCGTCAGTCCTTCTGACTTGCTGGAGTGACCCCTTGGGAAAACCTGATAGTGCAAAAGTAAGAATTCAATCATTTGGCTTACACAGAGTTGGCCCACAGAGGGTTTAAACATATTGAATTAGTTGTCAATATTTACAGTTTAAGAAATTTTGCATAAGGACCAGAATTCCTGGCTTCCCATGGTAGTGCCATTGCCGGTGACATTTGATGGCAGCCAGTTAGTGTGTTACAGTGGCTTCACTCACACTAAGGATAAAGGGGTTTATTATCATGCTTATGCTTCTTTTCTTCAGTAAAAATTAAGAAAAAAGTGAAGTCTATCCTGTACTCTCTTTTTTAATCCTCACCTGGGGACGTTTTCCCATTGCTGTAGGAAAAAGTAGAAAGGAGGGAGAGAGTGAGGAGAGAGAGGAGAGAGAGACATCAATGTGAGACAGATAAATCAATTGGTTACTTCCCACACATGGCCAGATTGGGGTGGGGAATAGAACCTACAACACGTTGATGTGCAGGCCGATGCTCTAACCTCCAACCACACACACACACACACACACACACACACAAACAAAAAGCTGACCTGCTCAGCACTTAAAAAATGCCTGCCTAGTCCCGCTAGCATTTGTGTTTGCAGCCGGTGCTCCTATGGTCAATCATCTCGGAACCACGCCATGGAGGAAACGGGAGGAATTCAGTTGAAAGCACACGAGTCTTCATTTGGACATTAAGTTAAGCTCCGATTCTAACAGAAGAATCCTGGCTTATTATGACTCCTCTGCAGTAGAGAGGCTTACCCTGGGAAGTGTATTCTGGGGACTCATCTGTTCCAAATGTTCTCAGTCTAGACTGTTTGCCACGATAAAGGGTTTAGACCTTCCTGCTGACCTGGGAGGCTAGATGGTGAGTAGACCACATGTGGCCAAGTCAAAGGTCAAACAGCAGGATACCGTGATTAGACATGAGGAGAGCCACGTGGGGGTGGGAAGAACAGACACATTAGGAACACAGGGAAGGCCAGCTAGGTGGCCACAAAAGGCGGGGTCTGTCTGTCAATGCAGTCAGATCCAATAAGCCAGGGCCCTGCTGGCAAAGTGCTGCCAGGGCGAAGGCGAGGCTCCAGGGCGTTGACGAGGCTGGTCTGTAGCCGAGGGGAGCGAGTGGGACTTTCCCCATGAGGTTATGCCTTGTGATGCCCCTGCCTGACCCACAGTGCAAGGTTAAGAGTCAACATCTGGAGACAGACCCCTTCCCTCCTGGTAGCAGTCCTGCCTGACTGGCTGTGTAGTAGGTGAACTCCTTAACCCCTCATGCCTCAGTTCCTTTTGCTATATAAAGAGGGGAGTACCATACGGACCTTATCCGGTTGCCTGGAGATGAGAATGAAATGAGCCAATTCTCGGAGAGTGTGTAGAATAGTAGCTGGCACATGGCAAATACCCAAGAAATATTTATTACTACCCACTGGGTCCCTCTCTCCCCTCCTTAGAAAATGTAACGTGGAGGAAGTTGCCCTCTGGGAGAAAGAACAGCAGCATAGTTTCACAAGTGGCCCCTGGCATTTTAAAGAAAATTTCCATATGGCACCCTGGGTGAGCTTTATGAGGGGCAGCTAGATTCAGCAGGGAATGGCCAAGACCGCCCGCAGCAGGAGAAAGCTCAGCGGTGCCTGCCAGTCCAGGGCTCTGCTCCTGTAGGCTCTTTGCAAGAAGAATGCTGGCAAAGGCTCTCCCGGACGTAGAGGGACTTGACCGTGAGCTGGGCACAAAGAGTGAGGCCGGCGGAAGCAGTAGCAGCCCTCACCCTTCGGGGTGCACGGTGAAGCCTGCCGTAGGCGAGGAGGGTGCTGTGGTTTCAGCCTGTTTGTGGGGGCACAGCAAGGTGAGGCTGTTCAGACAGGGCTTGGTGTCGCTGTCTCCCTGCGGTTAGCGTGAAGTGAGCAAAGACACAACAGCGCTGGCTCGGAGCTCCGGGGCTCAAGGCACTGCTCTGAGCCCGGCACGGCCCTCGGGGGCTTTGAACTGCAGCCACAGCCTCTGGTGGCATCTCTTTCCAGATTTGTTTTGACATAGGCCTGAAAACAGCACGTTACTCTGTCCTCAGGCTGAGAATCCGAGAGTGAAGGCGCTTACAGATTTGTTTATCCCTCTGTCACCAGCATCCTTGGTGATGCCACCAGGAACAGAGGACACCAGCTAAGCCTGTGTCAGAGGACATGACAGGAAAACCATGGGAGACCACAGGAGCGGTTCTACCAGGACCAGACATTGGTTACTCAGACAAATGTGCCGGCACAGAAGGAAAGGCAGAGTATGTTGGGCAAGGTGTAGGGGTAGAACTAGGGCACCTTTTGTAAAGATAGGAAATGGGTAGGGAGTAGAGAGGGGCTCCTGTCATGGCTGCCAACTTCCCTGCCACCTGGTGTCCTTCCTCTCTCAGGAAACTTCGAGAAACAGGGAGTTTGGAGCACCAGGAGCTCAGCTGAAATCTGTCTTGCTACAACCTCCACCCTAGTCTTGCTTCATCCCCCGGGGCTGCAGAAGAGAGACTTCACCTGGACGGCTTTTCCACCAGCTGGGATGGCCCCGTGCCCCTTCAGGTTCGAAACCTCTCAGGTCAAGGCCCAGGCTAAGGGATTTTGAGTCCCTTTATGAAGCGTGCATGTATGAGAGTGTGTGGCCAGAAACTGCACATGGAGTTGCATGCAGCAGAGGCCTGACCACCGGGGCGTGGAGAAGAAGCTGCATCTCCCTTCCTCCTGAAGGCTTGAGGACACTGGATCCTTCAGGGCCTGTCCCACAGCAGATTAAATTCAGTTTCCTGGGAACAAGCCTTGTGTTTTCATTGCTGAAGACTGCTAATCTTCACTTCCTCCATCCTGTGCTTTGTAATGGGCTCTTTGGACCTTTATTGAGCAAACTGGGCAGGAGGAAGGCTTTTGGGATTAATACAAGGTTTCTAGTCTGTGTCTATTATTCACCAAATGTGTGACTTTGGGCAAGTTATGCAATCTCTTGAAAATGTCATTTTCATCACGCATCAATGGCAAGCTGCAGAGTAACCATTTTGAAGAGCGGTGAGAAGTGAGAATCAAATGCCTGGGATGGGTGCCTCCTGGTAAACCCTCAGCAGTATTATCTGTTGTTGCCCGTTAGTAATATCCTAACTTTGTCCCTGGGTCTTCTTTCTCTTATTAAATATAATTTAATTCAAATCTCTTCCAACATGGTGTCAACCATAATTATAATTTGCATAGATTCTGTATCTTTCTTTGAATTCCTTTGATGTTTTTCTGTCACCGAGGCGAATAAGGCATAGTCAGTCTCTCCTATAGCCAACAGTCCACTGAGGAAGAGACACACTGAATTATTCATGTGATAAGTCTTCTGTGCTTGCTGAAGACACTCCAATATAAATTCACTTGTCTTTTTATTTATTTTCCCCATTCAGTCTGTATTGTTTACCTTGTTCTTGAAAATATATGAGAATACCAAAAGTGATCCTGTAAAATGCCATGCTGATTTCCAGGGGAGAGTAACTAGGATAGGAGACCTCAGATCCATCTCTCAAAAGCAGCAGCTGGAGGGGAGAGGAAGAAAGAAAAGGAGAGAGAGAGAGAGAGAGAGAGAGAGAGAGAGAGAGAGAGAGAGAGAGAGAGAGAAGAGAGAGAGAGAGAGAGAGAGAGAGAGAGAGAGAGAGAGAGAGAGAGATGCTGAAGAGGGTGACCATTCAGTGGGGAGTTTGATGAAGATGGAGAGAAGGCAGCCATAGTTGATATGAACTTCCAATGAGGCCACTGTTATGCTGGCAGGCGGTGGCTTTTCAAGCAGTTCCTGCTGACACCTCCTGGACCATGATTTGGAGGAAACGGTGACTCCTTTGCAGGTTTTCCCCAGGAATCAGTCTAAAACATCCATCTTTATTCTGGATGAAGGAATGGGTCTTTCATTTAAATGGACATTGAGAGTCATGCGTGAAGGAGGTGGAGATCTGTTTAGGGGAAGAAAGAGAAGAGAAAGAAAATTCCCCGGGGCTACAGATTTCACTTTTTGGGAAATAGCTGTCAATGTACCAATGTAGGTCTTGGGTAAGAGATAAACTTCAGGACAGCAGAGGACATCCTTATTTCTCTGTTCCCTTCTCTAGAGTTACTAGAATTATTTGACAATCACTAGAATGACATGTGAATCAGCTAAATTGTAACTTTGGAATCTCTGATAGAGCTTCTTCTGCATTTCCCACCCAAGAGTGCTTCTGAGTCATTAATCTTCACCTCGAAGACAAAGTCTTGGGAAAATCTTAGCCCATAAGAAGCAAATTTAGGACATGTGTCACTTCCTGGAAATAGACTATAATTCCCACCTACAATAGAAACTGCTCATTGTTTTAGTGAGCAATCCAAATGTGATATTTCCACACATTTTGCATGAATGCTTCAACACGGTGTAAAGCTGGTTATTATTTTACTCAGGTTGTGGGGCATAGCAATAAAGGAAATAACACAAAATCCCTGGCTTCTTGGAACTGACAGCCTAGTGGAATGACAGACAAACAAAAGAGTAAATATGCAGTTCGATAGCTGCTGGTTTAAATTCAATGGGAAAAAAATCAAAGTGGGAGTGAGCCTTGTGGGGGTGGTGAGTCATTTCTCTTTCGTATTATGTGTTGAGGAAAGGCCTTAATGGCAGAGTCTTTTGAACAGAGACTTGAAGGAAGTCAGGGGCCAGACCCAGATATTTGAGAGAAAGCCCTTTCAGGCAGAGAGAGAGAAAAAAAAGCAAAAAAAAAGCTAAGGTCCCGAGGCAGGGGCATGCCTGGTATGTCCCAGAATCAACAAGGTTGAGTTGTCCCTTATGCAGAGTGGGCAAGAGGAAGAATAGCAAGAGATGACATGAGAGAGGTAGCAAGGGGTGAGATCAAGGTGAGGACCTGGACTAGACTCTGTATGAGGTGGGAGGCCAATAGCGATTGGAGCAAGGGGGGCTGTGACTTGCATTATTATAAAAGGCGCCTCTGCCGGTTGTGGACGTGTGCTTATGAAAACTATGACCTGCCCATGTGGTAATCATGTGGGCAGCAGGAGAGAAGGGTGCCAGAAGATGGATGGGAATGGAAACTTCAGCACTAGCTTCTGTAACACCCATAAATTATGGAAATGGATGGATCATCCAGGAATTGACTGTGGATAGGGAACACTGAACCCTGGAGACCCAACCACAAAATGTCCACAGCAGAAAGGCCCTGGTGTGGATCTTTGGGGGAATTTGGGCTGCATCTGCCTTATCTAGATACTTCTCATAGGGATTGTTCATGTGTTGATTTTTTTGGACTCTCTTGTTCTGGTGCCTTCTATTTTTCAGAATCCCTTCAAAATGCATTTCTTCTCACTTTACTTTTTTTTTTTTTTTTTGCTCAGAAACTTAAGATTTATTACAGAATATTCTCTGAGTTAAAGAAGCCCCCCTCATAACCTGGTAGGGGTCATTTCTACACTTACAACAAAAACGTACATGACAAACACCATGTTTGCATTGGATGTTGAAGGATTCATTGCCAAATTGTAACCATCACGCTCTTTTGTTTTCATTTCCTGTCCTCTGTCAGTCTTGAGGGAGATCTCTCTTCATCACTTCCTTGTACGTGCTCGCTTCTTTGCAGAATCAATTTAATATCCTAAGAGGAGAGATTGAAAGAGATGTTATAAATATTTACAAATGACAGGGTTAATGATCACCTAATAATGGCAATGATTAAAGAGTATAGGTTTTTATTGTTTTCCTTTGATAAAATTGCTCTCTATTTAGTTTGAATCCTCTCCTGCTTTTTCTCATTTCATACTGGAATTGTCCCATTAGCTTAAAGCACGTTTATAAAAGCAATTACACGGAGTTTGGCACATAATGGGTAAGCTAAAAGATTATTTCTCTATTAATGAATAAAAAGCAGTATTCATTTTCTGTTAAAGGAAAATTCTAATTCTAAATTAATCATGTCTACAGACTTGTAGACTTTTAGAACAGCAGATTACTGAGGGGTGGGAATTGCCTCATCTCTGTATTTTTTATTTATTTATTTATTTATTTATTTTAATATCAGGAATAGTAGGATCTGTTTTTCACCCACTTAAAATGCCCAGCTTGCTTACATTTTAAATCACAGATATTTTAAAAATACATTTGTAAATTATTATTATACTTGTGATTACAAAAATACCTTTATTGTTGAAAGTGTTACATAAGTTCCCGCCCCCCACCTTTGACCTCTTCTAGCCTGCCCACTCTCTACCCCACGCCTTCACCACCCTATTGTTAAAAATAAACTGAACATACTATCACAGTGTAGCAGGGATACAAACACTTGTGGAAAATATAGAATTATGTTTATGTGGTTTCTAGTTTGCTCCTTCCCCCTTCCCCTACACACAGAGATTTAGGGAAGTTTCTTTTCTTCAGAGCTAAGTTCCAAAGGTTTCCGTTTGACTGTGGCCACTTCAGTCACAAAGACATGGGTTAGTTTGGCCGAGTGACACACACAAGCTACTTCTACATGTCACTGCCAGGAATGGTAGTGAATCACTGTCTTGAGAAGCGCTTCTTTGAAAACACAGATCTTCTACAGTCAAAGGCCAAAGGCCAGTGGACTGAGTGAAGAGGAACTGAGAGAAGAAGCAGTCCACCCGCCAAGGACTCTGAATGACTTTAACTAGTGCATGTACTGACTGTTAACTCCGGGGCTTAGGGATGAGCTGACCTGTGGTTATCTGACACTCTGTAGCATGGGGAAAATTGAAAACTTCAGATACTTAAACCAACCTGGGCTACAATTTATAGCTGAAATCGCAGGCCATCATTTTCAGGAGCAGTTAATTGAGGAAAGCTTGAGAGGGCCTGGAAATGTTTGATGTGGGAGCTTTGAAAGCACGAGGCACAGAAGCAGCCATCATGTTTTGTTATGAAGGTAAAGGAGAAGGGGGAGCATATTTTAAAGTCAGGTGCCTTGAGGACCAAACAGCACCAGAGTCCCTTCCAGTCACACTTACAGTTATAGGAATTTGGTCCTCCTGTGATTGGGGCCTCACAGAAATTCTGATTTTAACACTAACAGATTTATTGTTGTATCCTGTTGAATGGAAGCCCTAACTTTAAGGCTCTATGTCCCATTTAGAGGTTAGTTAAAAGAAATTTACATATACTCAGCACGTGTTCATGATAAGAAATGACATCTGTTAGGTTTGTATAGAAAGTCGTGTATTCGCTTGCATTTGTAAATATATTTGTCAGAGGAAATTAATGGACTCCACTCGCTAATAACCAAGGCACAATGCTCTCATTGGCCTTGCCACATTTCACCAAAGCATTTTCTTAATGATTTAGGAAGCTTACTTTTTGTATCAGATCTATGAAAGCAGAGGTAAAATAAGGGACTCTACTCGAACAACTATAAAACCCCACATAAAAATCTGAATTTTCTGTATACATATTTTCCACACGGGTGTTCCTGGGCTTGAACCTTTGTCTCCAGGGCCTTGAACTAGGGACCACTTTCCTGTGCCAGCTTATTATAATAGTTCTCCCACACATAGCGTTTCCATAGCTCAGAAACATTTTCCGTGCAATTACCCACTGATAATAATAGCTAATAGCTAGCATTTATTGAGGGATCTATAGCTGCCAAGCACTTTTATATACAGACTAGATGCCTGTTGCAGGAAGATTCCTGCAAGAATAGGGCTTCCTATGGCATTTCCACCACCCCGCCTGCTTCCCTCCCTTCTCCGCCACCCAGCTCGCTTGCTTCTCTGCAGCTTTGCTCCCTTCTGCAGCGCTTGGCTTCCTTCTACGCTGTCTTCAGTCTTTGCTCTGCGCCTGGGTATGCAAATTAATGCTAACTTCGTCAGATTAATTTGCATGCTCGCTTCTGATTGGCTGGTGGGCGTGGCTGGTGGGCTTATTGGAGATGCAGTCAATTTGCATGTTTCTCCTTTATTAGTTAGGATTAAGTAATTTAATCCATACAAGAACCTTGTGTGAATAATTAACCCTATTTTACAAATGGGAAACCAAGACATCATGAGGTCACTTGCCCAAGATCACACAATTGGTTGGTATGAACCCTACGCACGGATTGGTTTCAATCAGTGTGGTCCCGAGCCTGCTCTCCTAATCGCAAAGCCAGGCCAATCCCAGCAGGAGCAAAATAAAGCATATGAAAATAATTATGCGTACTTGGTTTCTAAATACGCACTTTTAAAATGTTGCTGCTCTCAAACACGAACTTTGTAAACTGAGCTGTTGCCCAACAGAGCTGTTAGGCAACAACCTTCCCCTTCCCACAGTTTATAAGAGCAAACATTGTAACCTGAAAAACCACACTCTAGCTTGTTCTACTTATCTTGAGAGATCTTCAAATAACACCACTGTGGTTAAAGTTCATTTCAAAATGCGATCTACTTAGTTGTACATGGATATCTGGAGCAAAAATGATGACAAGACCTGTGCCTGAGTCTTCAGAGTCTTCTTTCTTTTCATTTCTATCTTCATTCCCTCCTTCCTTCCTTCCTTCCTTCCTTCCTTCCTTCCTTCCTTCCTTCCTTCCTTCCTTCCTTTCCTTCCTTCCTCCTTCTCTTTTCTCTCTCTCTCTCTCTCTCTCTCTCTCTCTCTCTCTCTCTCTCTCTCTTTCTTTCTTCCTTCCCTCCTGTTTCTCTCTTTTCTTCCTCCCTCTCTCCCTCTCTGCATCCCTCCCTCTCTCTGCCCCTCTCTTTCATTCCCTCCCCTCCCTTCTTATTCTCTCTCTCTTTCTCTGTCTTTCCTTTTCTGCTTAGTGAAAGTGAGAATAGAGCATGTTACTGGAAAGGAGACTTATCATTTTAGAATATCAGAATTAAGCCTTTTTAGGTGGCAGGCTCAACTCCCCTTGATTTGCAATCATGAGTGAGTTCTGATGGTGGTGGCCCACTGACTCCTTAGATTCCTCAATGGAATGACCTTGAGGAGATGTGAAGGTCAAGGAGAGGAGAGGCGAGGAAGCTGACTTAGCAGAAGCACCCTGGCAGTGAGGGAACAAGACTGAACAGACTGAGGACTGGTTGACAGACAAACTTTCTTTCTGCTATTGGAGCGTCAGGCCACCTGGTGCTGGAAGCCAGGTCACTGGGGGCAGATACCCTCAGTCAGGGGGGACTGGGGAAGGTGTGGAGGTAGTTTAGGTGTCAATATATTGAGGTGGAACACAGTGGGTAAGGCCCCAAATGTTAGATTGCTGCCACAAGGGAGACAGCCCTGTGCAAAGAGGAACCGAGCTGTCCAAGATTCCAGCAGGACTTCATTGGAAGAGGCTGCAAACTGATGAAACTCCCTCCAGATGAGGAAGGTACCATGTTAAAAAGAGCCTCCTGGTGGCCAGCTCCCCAGGAGTGAGGGCACCTCCCCAGAGGCTGGCTCTCTGAGGCAGCACTGTGGGCTGTGTTTTTTTTTCTGCAAAGTGAGGACTAGCTCTTCTCTGCAAGATAACCACCATGGTGGCCAGTCATTCGGCAAGATTAGGGGTGATCGCAAGTGGTCCTGACTTCGCAGTGAATTTTTCTTTCATCCGGGATACCTGTGTTTTCATTTTATGTTCCTACTTATTCTTGGCAATAGGAGATGAATCCAATTGTCCACAATGCCAAGGGGTTTTGAAAAACCTTTTTGCTGATTCAAAATAAAAGGGCCGCTCCCTGAAACGTGGACGGAACACGTGGTGAAATGCAGCCTGAAGTCATAGGCTTCTGAACCCACTGTACCCAGAAGGATGTCTAACAAGAGGGGAAAAATGGGGGACAGATCCCCATAGCTGATGACTGCCCCACACTGTGTGTGACACTTACTCATCTCTTTCTAACTGCTCCTTTTTCTAGTTCTGGTGTGCTCTGTTCCCACTAATTCTAGGGGTGTACTGACCTATGTCCTCCTAAACTGAAGTGGGGAAGAAAGTGCCCTGTACTAATCTACACTAATAACAAAGAAAGATGCAAATTGACTGTACCTTCACAACACTCACTAGCCAATCAGGAGTGAGTTAATGCAAATTAATCCAACAAAGATGGCAGGTTAATTTGCATATGCAGGTGCTGAGGACTGGGGGCTGGGCAGGACATAGGTGTTCTGCACCGTCCCAGCCGCTCAGGGCCTCTGGGCAGCGTGGAAAGGTGGGGCTCGAGTGGGGCTAGAGCAGAAAGAGCTAGCTCCGGGGCGGGAGCAGAAAGGCAGTGCCAACAGCCAGGGAAAGAAAGGCCCATTCTTGCATAAATCTTCGTGCATTGGGCTTCCAGTGAAGGAATAAAATAGAAGACTCTGAAAGTGACACACAGCATGCTAGTTTCAGTGCAAACAGCAGATGTTTGTGGGATGTGTGAATAACTTAGAACAACTGTGTTTCCAAATGTCTCAGACCTATTTAAAGAAAGTGACACAATTAATTCTTAAAAGGGCCCTGTAAGATGTAGAGGCATAATGACATGCTGTGGTTAAGACAAAGAAACATGCAGGGATGAGGAAATTTTTTTTTTTTAAATATATTTTATTGATTTTTTACAGAGAGGAGGAGAGAGGGATAGAGAGCTAGAAACGTCGATGAGAGAGAAACATCGACCAGCTGCCTCTTGCACACCCCCTACTGGAGATGTGCCCACAACCAATGTACATGTCCTTGACCGGAATCGAACCTGGGACGCTTCAGTCTGCAGACCGACGCTCTACCACTGAGCCAAACCGGTTTTGGCAGGGATGAGGAAATTAATGCCCTTTCACAACCCTGCTCAGAAGCCTATATCCACTCTCCATCGCGTTTCAAATCAAATCCAAATTTCCCCGGCTGGCCTCTGGGACCTTTGCAATCTGGCCCCATCTTATGGCTTCGATCTTACTGCTCAATGGCATCACTAAGCCCTTCACCAACGCCTGTCAGCTGGCCAGGTTCCTGCTCCTGCTCCTTCCCTACATTCCTCTCCACACCTTTGCCCAGGCCTCTCCTCTCACCTGGGAGGCTGCCCCCGCTCCACTCCACAGCAAAAGCCAGGTGGACACCCTTCCTCTCCCTCCACTTTCCAAAACCCTGGCCATCTTTAAGGACTCGCTGTCTAGCACACACATCCAAGAAGGCAACTATGTTTTGAATTCTTATAATTGTGCATTTGGGTGGTTCACCTTATATCATTCTCATGGGATTCCTGTGTGAAAAAATTCTCTTGCAAACAGAAGTGTATTGGTTGGGAGCAGCAGTGAGCTGGGTGCTCATGGGTCCTTACATGACCAGCATCAGCGGTGAGCATTGGGTGTTGACTAGTCATTATAACAGCCATCATTTCTGTAGTGCTTGCTGTGCGTCAGATACCATGGCAAGTGCTTCAGCTGCGTAATCTCATTGAATCCTCACCGCAACCCTTTAAGTAGAATGGCTGTTATCCTCACTGAACAGACCAGGAAGCCAGGACCAAGAGGGAGTTAAAGTCTGCTTCTAGGGAGTGGTGGACCCAGACTCAGTCCCAGGACTTCCTGATTCCAGAGCCGTGTTCCTGAATGCTATCATCATGCTTTACTGCTGGTGTGTTAGGGACCCACTTCCATGATTACTAACATAGGTAATATTTGTTTGAGAAAGCATCACCCATTTAGAGACAAATATATTAAGTCTGGATAGTCCCATTTCTGGGCAAAGGTAGTTATCACCGAGAAGTGAAGAGAAGTGCATCTTATCTCCCCTGTATTTGACCAAAGCTAACGTGCCTGTATCTTAAGCTCAGCGAAATGTTTTCATCCAATGAACAACCAGCAGGAGCCAAATAGGAGAGCTTCATTTTTGTGAGAGGTCACAGTCACCTGCCACACCCTGAAAGGGGCTAGCCTCTGTCCTCCTCCCCTTGCTGTTGGCGAGCCGGGGCTGGCCACGGTGGGGGTACGTTCAGCGCGTGGAGTTGAGAGTTGCTTGGTTACTGGGTGAGTTCTGAGGTGCCGCTCTTCCTTCTTTCTGCTGGGATGGTCCAGTCTTTATGGGTTTCGTCCTCAGTTTCCCCATCCTGAACACTGTTTCCTGGATGGAACTGGCACCCAATCTTTCCCAGGCACGGTGACTGTATGTATTACGTGGACAATGTGTACCATGGCTATGTCAGCTCTTGGCTGGGGATCATGGTTTCACTTCTCTTTGGCAAGGGGGGATTTATTCTCCCTACTTTTCAGTCACAGGCTAGGGTCATTAGGTGGTGAGAATTACCCAGAACACAAATGCTGGCATCCATCTGGCTTTAACTATCATCTACCTCCAGCCTTCTGTTTTAGATCCAACGTAGTTCTATGGTCCTGATGAGGCAGTTCCACAGTACTGAGCGTACTACCACTCATGTTTCTAGAAACATCCACAGTACTGAGAGTACTACCCCTCGTGTTTCTAGTACCATCCACTGTACTGAGAGTACTACCCCTAATGCTTCTAGTACTATCCATAACACTGAGAGTACTATCCCTAGTATTGCTAGTATTATCTATAGTACTGAGAGCATTATACCTTGTAGTTATAGTACTATCTATAGTGTTGAGAATATTATCCTTCATATTTCTAGTGTTAGACATAGCACTGAGAGTACTACCCCTAGTATCTCTAGTACTACCTGTAGTATTGAGATTTCTATCCCTAGTATTTCTAGTACCATCTATAGTTTCTAGTATTTCTAGTATCATCCATTATACTGAGAATACTACCTCTAGTATATCTAGCACTGTCCATAGCACTGAGTACTACCCCTAGTATTTCTAGTACTACCTCTTAGCAATTCTAGTACTATCCACAGCACCCAGAGTACTACCCCTAGTATTTCTAGTACTACCCATAGCACTGAGAGTACTACCTCTAGTATTTCTAATACTATCTATAGCACCCAGAGCAGAGTACTATCCCTGGTATCTCTAGTAGTATCCATAACACTGAGAATACTACCCCTAGTATTTCTAGTACTACCTCTTAGCAATTCTAGTACTATCCACAGCACCCAGAGTACTACCCCTAGTATTTCTAGTACTACCCATAGCACCAAGAGTGCTACCCCAGTAGTCTATTACACTGAGAGTATTATCCCTAGTATTTCTCATACTATCCCTAGCATCGAGAGTACTATCTATAGTACTAAGAGACCCCTATTACCGATAGCTATCTAACTGTGCCTGGCCTGCTGCCCTGGAGTATTGTAGGCTGGCCTCTCTGGCCAGATGCCATTCCCAGCTCAGCTTCTCCAGACCCTGTCTGGCTGAGTCCAGCTTCTTCCCCCTTCCTGCTAGTCCACATCTGAATGTCCCACTACTCTCCAGCCTGAGCTCAGCCAAACGAGGATGCCTCTGGGTACTACTCACAGGGATCTTATAGCCTGGATAGCTTGAAATCAGATCTTGAATAAAAGGATGCTTCAAAAGAACCGCGACTTCGATCGGCTCCAGATTCTTGGCACCCAGGTCCTCAAATACTTTTATGAAGTTCTTAAAAAAAATAAAAGTAATTCATTTTACAATTCTGCAAATGTTAAAAAAGTATTTTGTTTTTTTTACTTAATAAAGAAATTCCATAAAATAGGCTTCAACTCGGGGCAATTTTTCTTATGCACAGGCTGCTTCCTTTGCGGTCTCACCAACCTCTAAGAAGGCGTTCTCTGCCCTCAGGTGGAAGGCAAATCTGTCGGCGTCCTGGGCTTTGTTTTGTCCTCGGAACACGTTGAGCAGCGTTTCTAAAGAAATCTTTTCGGTGTTGGGATTTTCAGGAATTTCTCGTTCCTTTTCCTCACTTTCCTCTCTGGAAACCCTTAACGCATCAAAGAAGTTCTCCTCTGTTTCAGAATAGTCCTGAAGTAGACTCTCCTCAGTAAAGAAGTAGGTCTGCACAAATAAATGAAGAGAACATGGAGTCAGACTGAATTCTTCCCAGTAACAGAGGCATTGAAAAAGCACCAACTTTGTCACTTTTTTTTTTTTTTTTTTTTTTTTTTTTTGCCGTGGAATAGATAGTGCCTACCACAGACTACGTAGACAAAGTCAAGAAGAGAATATGCTGAAAATCACGTCCAAATCCTAGCCCAGGTCTGTTGGCAATTAAATCTAACAGAGAGGAAAGACGGAAGGAGGGAGGGGAGAGAGAGAGAGAGAGAGAGAGAGAGAGAGAGAGAGAGAGAGAGAGAGAGAGAGAGGGATAATTTTCTATCAGGTGAAGATTTTGGAATTAAGCACATCTATTTATCCATCCACCCATCCATCCATCCATCCATCCATCCTCTTCTCCATTTTGAACAGCTGAAATGCTCCAGGGCAGAAATGTGAGATTCGCCTTTCTCCACCTAGGAAGCCTGGACATCATCACAGCGGCTGCCCATCACTCATTCCCTAGCAGAGTGAAGGGATCTTAGAGATGTGGAACCAGCTGCTGAGTGAGGGAAGAATGAGTGAATGCCTATTCAGATGCAGCAAAGGTGTGTGTGGACACATTCCGACAGAGCCTGTGGCTGAGCCAATGGCCAGCCAGGTGAGAGGAGCAGGCGATACCACGTAAAGAGAGAAGGAAGCTGATCTCTGCGCACTGTCTCCATGCAGAGGGACCAGCGTGCCCACGGCCTGACACAATCGGCAGGGATAAATCATTTTTTGATTTTAGCTAAAGGGTAACAGTTTAACCCTTAACTTATTAGTGTCTGAGGATGCTTTTAACATTTTTGCTATTTCTGCTATCTAGGGGTTGGGACGGAATGGAATTAGTGGTTCAGAGGGAAAGGAGAGGAGAGTGAAGCTGAGATTGGGACCAGAGTATCTAGGACCTGCAGGGTATGTAGAGGGGACTTTCTTCAACTCACATCTTGGAAAAACCACGGTTTGTTTTTTAATGGAGGTGCGTGATCAAAGCCAGGAGGCAGGAGAGGTTATTCAGGAAGGCGGATACTTATCCATGGAATCCTTTTGCTAAGTTATTTCCACCTTGATTTGGGGACATGTTACCCCAAAGTAGCTGCCACATAGCAAGTATTCAACTGTTTGTACACATGGCAGGAAAGAAGGGAGGAAGAGAGAGGTGAAGGAATAGAACCTGGTCTCCAAGATAAAGCAGAGGAGAGCAGCTATTCCAGGTAGAGACAATAACAGGATCCGTGAGGCTGCAAGGAGCCAGAGACCTGGAGAAATGATGCCCATGCTAGAGCTGTTGCTATAGCAACAGCTACCTTGGTGGGTAGCAGCCAAGCCAGCTAGCAGGGCAGAATCCCTTCTATCCCTGAATCACCCATTCAGAGTCAGCTACTGCCCCACCCAGGAAGCACTCCCCTGGGGGGCTTCTCTCAAGAGCTCTCTGAAAACCCAAGGACGCGGCACCTCAACTGACCCACAACCAGGGAACAGCGGAGTGACCCGGGAGAAGCCAGGGATGGAATGCCCGTGTTCCACACCGCGTGGGCTGGCCAGTTCCTGGCTGGAGTGAACCCAAGGAGGTTTGACATGCAGGACCCACCCACCTCCCTCCTTCTTGCTCACCCCTGTCCTGCCATCCTGCATCCCATGATGCGGCTCTGTCCCTACGCCCTTTCCAACACTGTTCTAGTTTCCTGGGCAATCTCATCCCAGGAAGCCATCATGAGCCTACTCAGAAATCACACCTCCAGCGGACTCATGGCCACTCCCAAAGCACTGAATCAGAGCTCTGCTTTCGCTTTCCACATAAACAACGAGAAACCTCCCGGATATGTCAGCTTTTCTCACTCTGCTTCTGAGACGCAGGCCCCCCCCCCAACAACCCCTCCCTGCAGTCTGATCTCAACATTGCAGCCCGGGAGGGCCACACATTGCCAGTCAGATGGCCACACTCCAATGACTTCTGGTCCCATCTCTTGGTAGGACCTGCCAAGCCCCCTGAGCTCTCTCCCCCACTTTCCTTTCCAACCACTCCCCATCTCACTCCTCTCCAACTACAACGGCTGACTCTCTGCTGCTTGGAATACACCAGGCGTGACCCCACTTTAGGGCTTTCACATTTACTGCTGCCTTCACTTGAAATGCTGTTCTCTCAGAGATCAGCCAGGCTCCCCACCTTCTCCGGGCCTCTGTTTATATTCTCTCCACAGAGAGACCACTGAGAACAGAAGAAACATTCCATCATGAGAGTCCTCATGATGCATCCTCAAAAGACCAGGGCAAGCCTCAAAAGCCATGTCAATGGATACGTAGTAAGGAGTTGAATTAGTACCCTGGCCTGGGGCATTTTCTCCTGATGCCAATGCCTTAGAAACCTAAGGGGAACGAGGGGCTTTGTTAGATGTTAAGCTTCTCTGTCCCTGGATGCAGGTGACACAAAGCGCCTGGGTTTTCGGGCGGCTGCGCCTTGGCCTGAAACCCTACCAGCATCACGCACGTGGGCTGTGTCTAAAGTCTAGATGGGTTTTACATAGGATTTCCGTAAAGCATTCAAATAGATTGGGCTGACCCAGTTCTTTCTCATTTATCAGAATTAACACTTCATGCAAAAGAAAGGCTGTCCTTTACAGAGAAAACTTTGATTCTGCCAAGAAACTTTGAGCAAATGTTGACTACAAAAGCATTTTTTTTTTTTTTTTTTTTTTTTTTTTTTTTTGGACAGTGGGGTCCAACTGAATAAGGCTGATTGAAGACCTAGTATGTGCAACTTGGTTGTGTTAGTTACCCAGGAAAATACGGAAAGGATAAGAACACAGTCTTTGTTAGACATGTAGGACCTGCTGGCACCCCCTCCAGACCCCAGGGCTGGTCCATTTCTGGAACTCAATTACCTGGTCTACAGGAAGAGGAACCAGTTCAAATGGCTGGTAGATGTGCGTCCCAATGGCCACACTGAGGGCCCTGTAGACCCCTTCCTCAGGGTTTGGGTGGCAAGCAAAGTAAAGCAGCATCTGTGCGTAGTCAAGCAGCGGTGGCTCTGTCTCAGGGTCGGCGAAGAGCCTGAAGAAGAACTGTGCACACAGAGATGTCAGCCAAACATCAATGGCACGCACTCTGGCTGTCAGCCGGTGGACAGGGCACGCGGACGCCCTCTCCCCAGCAGCTGTGGAAACGGACTGAGGACACAATCAGTAAAACTAACGTATCATGAGTGATAGTAAATGAAGAATATGCTAAGTAACATTTAAAGACCCATAAAAAGTAGGGCTTGGAATTCTAATGGTAAAGGAAACTGTATGGCAGTATATATATAAATTAATATATTTAGGGGGGAAATGTGCTAATCAAGATGGTGGGGACCAATGGCATTAACATATTTAGGGGGGGAAATGTGCTAATCAAGATGGTGGGGACTACACATCAAGTAGGAAAAGGGAACCCATGAACAAGGACCCCTCGGTCTGGGCTCAGCACCACCCTGACAAACTGGGCCCCGAGTCCTGAGCATGAAGCTTCCGGTACACCCCTCTCTGCCCCTCTCTGTGTGGGGTGGGGAAAGTGGGGGCCAACTATGCCCAAGGCCACTGGGACTCTCGCCATTAAAACCTTTAGACAGGCCCACCTTGCCCTGGACCTCATACTTAGTAATCCTCTGATAGTAAAGGAACTTCTGGCTCCCCTCCAGGGAGAGAGTACGCTCCCCACTGAGGGGCATTGTTTGCTAAGTCTCCCTCTCATGCTGAGGCCCGCGGGGGCGGCTGGCTCTCTGCACAGCGTCTTGTGCATTTGGCAGCATGAGGAGCTGCTACTGGAACCTAACCCCCTCTGGGGCCCTTCAAAGCTGACACCATGGCCTGGGACCCACAGGCCACACCTAAGACCCATTGAACCTGTTTGGGGAATTGCCTGGCTCTTCTCACACGCATGCAAACAGTGACCCGGAGAATCTGTTGGAAACACAGAAGCTTTAAGAAATGACCTCCGCCCCCCAGGGTCCCATTGTAAAACACACGAAAAACCCAAACAGAAAGCTGCCCTTGAAAGTGCCTCCTGTCTCAGGCTCCTAGTAATTCCCGGGCCCTCTCTCCTCCCAGAGGTGCTCAAATATGGCATTCAATGGAGGAAATTGCTCATTTGAGGTTATAATTGGAGTCATGTTCAATTTTGCTCGGCAATTTCGGACTCACGGTTGGCTGGAAATGGAATAATCGATCTACACAGTTTGCTGTGGTGTTTGCATCTACCCCCCAACACTTCTCCTAGCTTATTGAATTTGGCAAATTTTCATATTTTCAACATTTACAATGTAATCAGAGTCGTGTTAGATTTTAAGGTATGGCTGTCCTCAGGAATAGAAGGTAACAGCATTACTCTATTATTATCATCAGTGTATTACCACTATCATTATAGTACTAGTATCAATAGTTACTCTTGATATTTTTTTAGATTATAATGAAAAACCAATGGGCCATGACCAATACCACATGCAAACTGTTGGTATGTTGTACCATGTTAGTCAAAATCAGAAAGAAATTAATAAAGACATATATAGGTAAAACGGCCGTTTTCATCCTAAGCTTTTTGAATTGGAAGGGCACTTAGAGACAAATGTGGTGACTAACATCTTAGCTTATCTGACAGGTGAGAGGAGGGGAGCCAGAGAGGTGGTGGGACTGGTCCAAGATCACCTAGAGGGTCAACAGCGGGATTCTATGGAAAGGTGGGGCCTGCCTCCTCCCCAGGCTCCTCCATGCTGCCACTTAGTGATTTAGTGAGTGTGAGTCTGTCCCTGGCGGATGGAGCAGAGGAACGGCAGGGTGGCAGTGGTGTCTAAAACAAACTACACAAGTGGAGGAAAAGACAAAGGAATTGATCAGTGTCAAAATACTCAATTAAAAAAAAGTCCTCACTCAAGGATGTGGTTTTTAAATATATATATATATATATATATATATATATATATATATATATATATATATTTTTATTGATTTCAGAGAGAGAGGGAGAGGGAGAGGGAGAGAGAGATAGAAACATCAATGATGAGAGAGTCATCGATCAGCTGCCTCCTGCACACCCCTATTGGGGATAGAGCCAGCAACCCAGGCATGTGCCCTGAGCAGGAATTGAACCTGGGACCCTGCAATCCTCAGGCCAATGCTCTATCCACTGAGCCAAATCAGCCAGGACAAGGATATGTTTTTGTTGGTTTGAGAGAGAGAGAGAGAGAGAGAGAGAGAGAGAGAGAGAGAGAGAGAGAGAGAAACATTGATGCCAGAGAGAAATTTAGATCAGTTGCCTCTCTTACACACCTTGTCTGTGTCCTGACAGGGAATCAGACCTGCAACATTTTGGTGTATGAGCTGATGCTCCAAACAACGGAGCCACCCAGCCAGGGCAAAGTATTAACTTTTTTAAGAGCTCAGTAATTACCTGTATGAGATGCTCCAGTCTATTGAATGGCAGCGGTTCAATGGGATTTTCTGGAACTTTTATATCTTCATCCTCTGTAAACCACAGACCAGCCTACAATAAAAATAAAAATCATTAATGTAGCATGCTGAGATATAATTGTTCCACTAAAAGCCACAGAGACTGAGCTCACCTTGTGCAGGTGTCAGAAGTGGGCTGGAGAAACCTTGGCGATGCAGGAGCAAATACTAGAACTAACATTGGTATGTGCTTTGATCATCATTTGTAATTTCTATTTTTCAAAATGTAATAATGTCTATAATATTTCATTTACAAATGAAAATCCTGTGTTTGAATTTGGAACATGTGATGAAGCTTGCAGGTCACTGCCCTAGATTTTGCTCACACGGCAATATTTTGGAGGGGACAGTGACAGAAGCTCGCCTTCCACACACCCTGTCTGAGTTGGTGTCTGTTCTCCGAGCCCGTTGTTGGTTCTGGAAAGTCTTTGTTGAGTAACTGACTGGCTGACTCAAGAGCTCAAAGGCCTGCTTTTGACTGACCTTGCTGTTTCTCAGCCCGTATCTAACACCGGTTATGAAATCCCTGGATTCCCATTTGGCAATGTCTTGCCCATCTCTCCATTTCCACGGCTGCCATACTGGTGTGGAACCTCATTACTCCCTCACAGGCTCCCCCAGTCACCTCGGAGCTGGCTGTGTGTCCAGTCACCCTCTTATTTGTTTTAGTTGCACCATGCAACCACATCAACCTTCTCACAACTTTCATCTTGACATATCAATCTCTGCTCAGACGTTCTCTACTTTCTTTTTGACACAGCTTTACAAATCTTAATGTAACCTTGAAATGATAAAACTGACTCAGGTAATATCTCTGCATACAAAACTGGGCACCCAACAACATAAAATTCACACTACCTGGCATCCAATATAAAGTTACTCGGCATGCAAGAAAAGCTAGAAAATACGACTTGTAGCCAGGAGAAACATCAATCAAAAGAGATGAACAAACACAGAAATGAAACATAGAATGAACAGACAAGGCTACATTCACTTAGTGACTCTATATTTCACTTGTTCAAGGTCGTGGAGGAAAAACATGCACATAATGAAGGAAGAAATAAAAGAAATTAAATAAACCCAACCTGAGCTTCTAGAAATAAAAAGTACAATGCCTGAAATGAAACATCCACGGGATGGTGTTAATATTAGGGTTGACGTGGCAGAGGAAATAATCAGTGAACTCGAAGACACAGAAACAGAAATTAATAGGAAATAAAGTACAGGAAGGGAGACTGCGAAAACCGAGCTGAGCATTGGTACCTGTGGGACAATAGACATGCGACTGGATTTTGAGAAAGCAGAGAGTGCAGAAAATAATATTTGGGAAAATATCTTGAAATTTCTCTAAATTAAACAAAAACTAAAAAACCCACAGGTTCAAGAAGCTCAATGTACCCCAAGCAGACAAATAACTACATGAGGAACATAACAATCAAATTGCTGAATACATGCAATTAAGAGGAAATAGTAAAAATAGTAAAATCCATGCAATAAAAAGGAAATAGTAATAGTAAAATTCCAACTCAGAGTGGAAATAGAGAAACAGAGCTAGGATCCCTACCCTTCTCCCCCATCGCTCAACCAACTCTCAACTCCACATCCGACGGTTTCTGTGCACAGGAATCTTCCTTAATTTGTAAAACCGATGGTTCATTTAGATTAGTTTTCCAAACATTAATAGCATCTCAGAAACTACAAAACTGTCTCAAATGCCTCACACATGCCCTGGCCAGTGTGGCCCAGCTGCTGGGAGCATTGTGCCGTGCACCGAAAGGTCGCCAATTGGATTCCCAGTCAGAGCGCACCCCTGGGTTGCAGGTGGATCCCAGGTCGGGGCACATCTGGGAGGCCGCGGATCAGTGGTCTCTCTCATGCCTTCCTCCCTTCCTCTCTCCAAAACGTAATGTAAAAACAACTGCATATCCTTGGGTGAGGATTAAAAAAAGTTTTACACACAAGAGAGCCACATTAGAAAGAACAAAATAACCTGATTGGAAAACAACGTATGGTGTTAAAAAAAAGTCACCCATGGCCAAAACCGGTTTGGCTCAGTGGATAGAGTGTTGGCCTGTGGACTGAAAAGTCCTGGGTTTGATTCCGGTCAAGGGCATGTACCTTGGTTGTGGGCACATCCCAAGAGGCAGCTGACAGATGATTCTCTCTCATGGATGTTTCTAACTCTCTATCCCTCTCTGTAAAAAATCAATAAAATATATTTTAAAAAAACAACCACTCAAAACAAATAAACAAACAAAAAAAATCACCCATGAAAACTTTGACAACATGAAATGCTGACCTGAACCGGTAGAGCAGGGCTGAAATAGATAAAGCGAGGTTCAGGCCACCACAACCTGCCCCCCTGGAGGTGATTTCTCCTTAAAACATGGAAATGCCCTTGAACTCTCTTGCCAAAATATGGGCAGAGAATTTGGTCTTCCAATGCCTCTCCTTAGACAAGAATGACCGCCCTGCTGGGCCCGAGGCCACCTGAGGCATGAAGCCTGAGGGTAACGTGCATGCTTTTCTCGGGAGCAGGAGTGAGAGCTGATAGTCACAGGGCTGACCGTCACAGAGCTGACCGTCACAGAGCTGCACATGAGAGTAACTGCACATGCACACATGACAGAGGCGGGCGTGTGGCGGCGGCTGCAGGGCTGCGGGGAGCTCAGGGCGAGCCGGCTTTCATGCTCGCATGCAAGGCTGAGCAGGGGCGCAGGGCCCTGACCTCACAAACCTCGTGTCTCCTTCCATCCTAAGAGCCGGGAAGTCAGCACGCTCTCATGTGGCTGCTGTGGTGAACACGCAGTTCGTCAGAAGAAAAGAAAGACAACAGACAAAATAAACAGCCGAGGAGAGAGCCTTTTCTCCCAGAAAAGAGGAGTCCTGCACTCTTTCCCCACCGTCACGTGGCCTGTGCAATACATCTTGCAGAGTTTTGCCCTAGAAGCTGTTAGACGGTCCCATAAAAGAACTGCTTTTGGGGAGCCGGGGAGCGTTGGGAATCTGTAGAAGTCAGGACGTGGGATGGTCCAGGGGCCTCCCCAGATGGCCTCGTTGTTCCGGGGCTCCCTAGGAATGGGAACTGTGGGGGCAAGAGGAGAGGGCAGACTTCAGAAACCAACTGAAACGGGCCCAAGAAAGCATTTCCCCGTTTCCCCAAGGCCGCAGCCAGCTTTGGCTAAGAAACGCACGCCTTTGGTAAAGGGGCTCTCGGGTTTTGGCTCGGGACTTGGGTAAAAGTGGCTAACACCCTTTGCTCATCTCACGTCTGTGAGAAAGGATGTTTAAGTCCATATCCTGTGTGACGGGCACGCACTGTAAGCAGGGAAGGCGGGTGGCTGCGCAGTGCACACTGTGAGAAGTCTTGAGCCAAAGATGAAAAACACCTTCCCAAGGTGTAGGCTCGGGACAGCCGGCTCAGGATTCCTAAATGGCTCTGCTTGGGACGTAAGTCAGAGCCCAGTCTCCTGAGCTGGTCTGCTGGGCCTGGAGGACTCTCCTTACCGCGGGAGTGCTCCTCCCCCTGGCTCAGTGGGGAGCGCGTGAGAACGCAGCGGCTGGCGTTCATTGCGGGAGGAAAGAAGCGGGAGGAGGGGACCTTTCAGTGGCAGCATGCACCTGAGACACAGGCACCTAGGGTATCATTTTTTTCAAAATGAGCACCTTACAAGCGTGGACATCTCTGTCTGTCCACAGTGTGAGCTGGTGGACAGCAGGGGGAATTGGATTCCAGGCAGGCACTGAGCCATGCAGGCCCTTCTCAGGGATGGGATTGCACTCTCACTCCTTCCTTACTCACGCTTCTCATAAGTGAGTTTTTTCTTACGTTCATCCTACAGACCTCACAGTTCCCTCACTCCTTCGCAATCTGGACTCTGCCCCCTTTGACCAGCATTGCTCTGGTAAAGGGTCCCAGTCACATTCGCCTTCTTAGGCGGAAAGTGGTGTGGGACTGGGCTTCGCTAGCCACCTGCATGTACTGCTCGTAAGTGACGCTGCCCGTCTGCTCCTCGTCTATGGCCTTGAACCTCTGCAGGGTCTCCAGCAGCTCCTCCTCCAGGGGGATGGGCCACGGCAGCGAGGTCACTAACAGGAATTTCCGCCAGTCCACCAGCTCCGAGTTCACTGTTATTAAAGATGTCAACTCCTGAAACTGGAAGAAAACAGGATATGCCATTGGAATGTTTGTATGATTCTAGTGTGACGCTCTATCTGCCCAGGGGTCTTGGTAAGAGATTTGGGTGAAGGGTTTCAGCCGCTCTACACCAGTCAGCACCTGGAGAGTGTTTCGCCTTCTGAATCTTTGACATTTGGGTTTCTGCTTACCGTTCCATGAATGTATATGTGTGTCCCAGTTGACTTTGCACGTTTTCAACAGAGGAGGGAGAAAGTGATAAAGGGGCTGTGCAAGAAATGCAGTTAAAAACTCCTTAATCACTCTGTCTTCTGACACATTCTTGAGAAACAGAGGAAGATGAAAAGCAAGAACTGCCAGAACCATCTACTTTTACTAGTTAGGATCGGCCCATCAGGTGGCAATGGCCACAAGCTTAGCGGCTGAGCCTCAGGGGCTCAGTCATGTTTCATTGACTGTCAACATCCTCATTGCTTCTTCCAAGACTGAGCATGTGTCTTACATTTGTCCATGCAATAATTCAATTTTTACTGGTTGCCTACTAAATGTCAGATGCTGCGTGAGTAACTGGCTATTCTTAAAACTATTGACTTATTGATCAAGTGAAAATTCTCAGAGCTTTGAAACCCGAACAAAATGAGTGCTTACTTCGGGCTGAGTGAGGTGCATCCAACTGTTGGGAAGGCTGTTGGTCCCCAGGTTCAGCATCACCAAGTCCAGAAGGATGTCCATGAACAGTTTGTTTCCTATGATGCCTGGAACACAGTGGAACATATTTCTCAGTCATGTGGTGCGGAATCACTTTACTCGCATTATTTAAAACAATAACCTTTAGAGAAGCAGAAGACATTATAAAAATAACAATCCATTTCCTGATGCTCTCCTATTATTTCTTCCTTGGGGCTTCATATTTTAGCTTGGAGGACTTTTATTTTCTTTTTCTTTTTCTTTTTCTTTTTTTTTTTTTTTTTACCTTTTACTCGGAATCGGTTGAATTTTTAAAAATACATAAGCTTTCCTATTATACAGTAGGATGCAAGAGTAAAATATTGCAGAAAACATGGGATAAAGATGCTTAAAAGGCATGCAAATCACCACAATGATCAAGTTAGCACACTTATCCTCACTTCACTCTTTAGATCAGAATATATTTGTTTTTATAACAATATAAATGTAAGGAGATTTGAATTATTAAATTATTGGATTGAAATGATTAACTCCATCATAAAATTGGCTCACTATTTCAAAGAATTTTAAAAATATATATATTTTATTGATTTTAGAGAGGAAGGGAGAGGAAGAGAGAGGCAGAAACATCAATGATGAAAGAAAGTCATTGATTGGCTGCCCTCCACTGGGAATTGAGCCCACAATCCTGGCATGTGCCATTGGCTGGAATCAAACCCAGGACCCCTCAGTCCGCAGGCTCATTGAGCCAAACCAACCAGGGCATCAAAGAATTTTTAAAAGATTACTACTAACCTTTTCAATGCTTTGCTCTCATATACTAATTTACTTTACCCTGTCCAGCAAAGATGTTTGCTTAGTCGGTTTCTCATTTTAAATTGTACGCACATGCATTCAAAAGAGATAAGAAAGCAAAATAAGTGAGTCTGCTTCAGAAATGCCTAACTCCCACAGCAGAGGCTTCTGTTAGAGCTGAAGAGACTCCTACATGTATCGAGTGTCTTTCAGGTTCAGAGTGGATGGCCATTCTTTTTTAGAAACAAAAAGAATGAAAGCTGTAGACATAGCACCTCAAATTTTATTTTTACTACTAAATTTTTAACATTTATAAAAGTCCAAAATAAACTTTATCATCTCCTTTAACCTTCTGGAGCATGCAGTAATCACGCAAAATTTCAGTGGCTCAAACCAAATCTACAATTTTGAGATTTGGACAGTAATTTTCTGGGGAGCAAGAGCAGAATATGATTTTCTTTGATTTGACTGTCCATCCAGCTGGTTGTTCAGAAGTAAATTCTTTATCTTTTTAAAAATCAAACCTGAATATTCAATTTTATAGAGAAGAGAATACTTTTCAAGGTAAAACAATCACATGATATCACATTGGTTTTCAGGTAACTTAGAAATAAACATTCATGTTCCTCAATATAAAACCATAAAAAAAAAACTCTTTTGAAACCATGGAGAGGCTCAAAATACTTAAAAATTCTGGTAGATGTAGAAAATATTTCCACTGTCTCTAATAGCCATGGTACAAGCAAAGTGTTGCAATATATTTTTTCATTGATTTTTTCCAGAGGGGAAGGAAAGGTGGGAGGAGAAAGGGAGGAAAGGAGGGGGTGTAGAGGGGGGAGAGAGAGAGAAAGTGAGAATGAGAGAGAGAGAGAGAGAGAGAGAGAGAGAGAGAGAGAGAGAGAGAGAGAGAGAGAGAGAACATTGATTGATCGCCTCCCAATGAGGTGAGCCTGGACCTGGGGATTGAACCTACAACCTTTTGGTTCACAGGAGGACACTCCAACCAACTGAGCCACGGTGGCCAGGGATGCATGACAGTACTTCTAGTTACATAGGAACTCTTTACCTGGGGACATTAGTGTGAACTGTAAAAAACTATTTTAATATTTATTCTGTTACTTAAATGACCAAGGCATATAGTGATATGATCTGTCCACATAACTCTCAGAAAGATAGCATCAAAATAACACCATTGCTTAGAAATATACACCTCCGCCCAAAGACTGTGAAGGAATGTGTGAAGATATAAGTAGAATCAGAGTGGTATTGGAAAACCAGTTTTTGGATTTTTGCTGTGTATGACTGGGAGATACCAAATGCCTTTTGTCTTTGATGGGAAGACCAGTGATGGTTTTACTTTTATATTTCAGGCTCAAAAAAATATATATTTTTTTGTTTCTGCTATGATCAAAGATTAAGTCAACATTTGTCATATTACTAGTCACTTTCATCATGGCTTCCTGAGTTGGATGAGCAATTCGAGTTAGGTCTTGTGTCACCAGCTGAAGATAGTGTTCTCTTATTCCACAAATGGTTAGCTTTCCTTGGTTAGTTATTCAATTGAATAGTCAGGAGATCCGACATGCCATCAGCCTTGACCTTGGCGTGCCTCTGGGACTTGGTGCATTGCCTCTGACAAAAGCCCTGCTGAGTTTGCCGGGAGAGTCAGCACAAGGTCCACTGTGGTCAGGGTATTTGGAAATCTGTGTAAGCAAGCCTAAGTCACAACTTCTCAGGTCAATTTGTGGATGTCCTGTAACCTAGGACAGTGAAAATGTGCAAGATTGAGACTCCCAAGTTTTACCCTAATGTTTGTAAGGATCCGCTAGTTTGCTGATGCTCACCCAAAATAGGTCTCTAATTTCAGCACGCTCCATGCAGTGGGCACTTCATGGATTTGCACATTGGCAGCTGCCAATACTGGTCCATAATGTGCCATCAGGACAGACACCTCTTTATCTCTGAATTCTGCCATCAGTATGCAAACGAAAAGTTACTTCTAGAGAAAGCACTCATGCCGACGATCAAAGAACCATAGGTTCAGAGTCAGCGCATACAGGTTTCTTGACTGATCTTTGCGGGCTGCGATGTAAAGCTTCATCACATCGTGGCTAGCGTCTCTGAGACAGCCTCGCAGCCTCTTGTCAAGATGTGTCAGAACCGTGTTTCTCACACCAGGAAAGTTTCCTTTCCTTTGAGGCAGTTACAATGAACATGTGCGCCTGAAGTCACCCCAGTTGACTAATTACTATGATCGCCATTTTATGGGCAAAGAACCAAGGCACAAAGAGGTTACTCGATTTGTCCAGGGTCACAGTGCTCATAGAGGTGGACTTGGGGTTCACTACTGGGCAGTCCTACTTCACAGCCCCCCCCCCCATATTTACCCACTTCATTGTCATGGGTGTTTCTTCATTTCCAGAATCCATTTCTCCATGCGTTACAGGGACACTGCTTTTGCTATCACTTCCTTTCATGGTGAGAAAAAAATAACAAGAGGGCATGCATGCACAGCAGTGTGTCTGCAAGATTGGATTTGGGCCCAACCGGTATGACTCAGTGGTTGAGTGTCAACCCATGAACAAGGAGGTCCAGGTTCAGTTCCTGGTCAGGGCACATGCCTGGGTGTGGGCTTGATCCCCAGTAGGATGTGTGCAGGAGGCAGCTGATCAACGATTCTCTCTCATCATTGATGTCTCTATCTCTCTCTCTCCTTCTCCCTCTCTCTTTCTGAAATATATATATATTTTAAATCTGCCATGGATGTCTCTTCTCTCCAGAGTTTCTCTGGCAGCCGCACAGCCTCCTTGTTACAAAAGGGCATCAGGCTTTGGGGCCCGTCAGGTGGTTTTGTAAAGCAGCTGGGATTCAGCCTCATGTTTTCCTTCCCCCAAAGGTCTCCTTTGTGAGGATTTGTCAGAGAGGGGAGTATATACTTACCTGATGGGAGCACACACAAATTAAAATTACACAAAGCAAAACCCTGCAGTACCAGTTTCTCTCTAAGGCCCACACACCTACCGCCTCACAGGCAGCAAGCCAGGCGCCCTTGCTCCGCCTGCGGGCTGGTGGAGGCTTTGTACATGGAGCAGCCCCCGCTGCTCTCCTGGTCTCCTCCTCTTTCTCCTCAATCCCTGTGCCACATGCCTTTGGTAACCCTCCTCTTTCGTGCCCTTTGCAAGCCACTTGAGACTTCACGACTTGACCACAACCTCTTTGTGGTCCTCACCTCCTGCCTCTTTCCCCAGCTGGTCTGTGAGCTGTTCCCTAAATATGTCATGCCACCTCAACATCTCAACGTCTACGTCATGTCCTCGGTGCCTGGCAGGCCCTGCCCCGCTTCTCTTCCTGGAAGCTTCTGTCCAGGAGTCTCCTGCCAGCGAGCCCCTGTGCTGGCCCAGCGGGTGGCCATGACCACTGCCTCCCTTGAGTTCCCCTAAGACCAAGGGGCTGAATGATGGCGCTTAGCCACCACAGCCTGGAGCTCTGACATGGTGCCCTCTGAGGCCAGTCCCTGATCTAAGGGTCCCCCAAAGGTTTTTTGGTTTGTTTTTTTTTTTGGGGGGGGCCTCCGTGTCAGTTCTCAGAACAATGCGAGAGGCTTTGGGCCACTGGACGCTGCCTCTCCTGAGGAAGGAGTGAGGGTCAGACCTGCTGGACCCATTGAACTGCATCTCTGCAGGCATTACGTGGAGTGCTGACAGGCTTACAAGAAAAAGGAGTTCTTATGGTTAAAATGGGGACAGAGGACATTGCTAAAGCACTCTAGTTCCTGCAGACTCCAAATTGCTTCCCCTGGATAAGGGCTGTCTTTCTGATGTGCTTGGCACTTGCTGTTTAGAAACAGGCTGTATCGACCCAGAGCCCGCTGCCATATAAAAATGAGTGTTTTCTTGGGGGATGCTTACGGTCCTGGGGAGCCACATAACCCACATAACCCAATTCTACCAGGTGATATAATTTTTTATGGATGAGTTCTAGGGTAATGCTGAAGGTGCTAATGGGATATATGCTAATATTTTGAATAATAATAAGAATTTGCATTAATATTGTATAATGCTCCATATTTTCCAATAATATATTATTGTACTTATATAATTAAATGATTTAGGTTATACTTAAAATTGTACATTCTAGGTACCAGACACTTCCTTGGCAGTTGATGTATATCAATTACTGTAATACTCCTAAGAACCCCATTAGTTACTCATTTTACAGATGAGGGAAGTGAGAGAGAGAGGTTAACTAGCCCCAGATCATATTGCAGTCATGTGACAAGAGTGGCTTTGAAAAGAGCTGTCAGACTCCTCTTACCCGTCAGTGAATCTTCTCACCCATCCAGCCATGCTAGCATGGGGTTTGATGCAGAGCTTCTGATGCCGTGCCAATATTGGCTCTTGTTATAATTCCGAAAATACTCACTAAATCCCCTCTCTGTTGGGAGTATGCTCCTGGGAGTAATGCCTGAGATAGTTGGTGGGACAAATGTTTTGCTGATTCAGGGACTGCCTCTTATTAAAGCTGCTCTTAAGATACTAAAGGGCACATCCACCAGGCAGCAAGAAAAATGCTAGCTCAAAAGTTGTTTCATCGCATTTAGCATGACCTTGTCTGATTATCACACATAAGGTCATTTCCCCCCCAGCCTATTTATGACAATCATATTAATAAATGATATTTTATGTCTAATTATTACCTTCACCAAAGGAGATTAGGATCATCACAAGCAGCAGAATTTGACTAGGAAAGGAATGTTAAATATAAGCATCAGAGTACATGATGCATTTTCAATTTTATAGTATATTTAGTAATAACATTTTTAAATTGATTTTTAGAGAGGGAGGGAAGGAGGAAGAGAGAGAGAGAGAGAGAGAGAGAGAGAGAGAGAGAGAGAGAGAGAGAGAGAGAGAGAGAGAGAGAACATCAATCAATTGCCTCCTGTACTTGCCCCATCTGGGGATTGAACCCACAACCTAACAACCTAGGTATGGGCATTGACCAGGAATTGAACGCATGACCTCCCAGTGCATGGGATGATGCTCCAACCAACTGAGCCATACCGGCCAGGGCTAGTAAGATCAAGTAAATCAGCTAATACTCAGCAGAAAACCTCTTAAGCTTTAGTTCTTGCCATTTATGTACAGAGTAACTACACACAAGTACTGACATTACCAGTCACTTATTTTAATGAAAAATTATCTATTTCGTTCTATAATTTTATTTATGTAGGTTAATATTAACATCATTAAGTTAGATTTTATAACTAACTCTATTTTCATCATTCATGTAAATTTGCTAAAAATAATCTTACTGCAGGTTTAGTAACACGATGACTGATATGTGCAAATATGTATGCTTTTTTTCCTTAAAAAAATCCATTTGTTCATTTTATTTTATATGTTTTAGTGAGCTTGAAGTTTGCATTTGAAATATCCTGGGTTGCAGTGGCATATATGAAATAGTGTAAGAAAAAGCTCATATTTCTTTTAGCTTAGATAATAGCAATTTTTAAAATTCAAGCAGGAAGTTCTGTTGGATCATACATTTAGAAATGTACCAATTGCTCTGCAGTTTCAAATTTGTTATTACTTCAACCGCGATTGTCTTTTGATATCGTAGCGTTGTGGGGTAAATACAATGAAGAGTATCATAAAAGATTGTTTTGAAAATACAATGAAAAATATCATAAAAGATGGTTTTCTAACTCTTGGAAGGGATAAGACAAAAGACATAATTTAGAAGATAGAAAGGCGTGTATCACTTAAGGCCCTGAACAATGGTCACGGAGATGGAGAGGGAAGGTGGAAGTCAGGGGGTGCTTTCCGGGGCAGGGTGAGAGGGGAGAAGGAGTGGGTGGCAATTGTTGAACTTGCTCAGGGTAGGGGTGTGGGCAATGCCAACATCTGCAGCTTGACTTGAAGGTGTCATGAGAGAACCTCTAATTCTATGACTCTGGGGTGCAGGCAGTGGAAGAGGATTGTTTGCCTTCCCTGTATAACATTAGCAAAAACAATAGCACATGCATTACCACCATTTGCCCACCATCCAGAACTGAAATATCATTGCTGACATGTACACATAAGGAACTGTTTGACATTGAAATTGGGTCTCAAAAGAACTGGTGGCCCAGAAAGAAACTCACTACAGACTGATTCATATGCCTTTCAGCATAACCATTGTTGCTTGCCTCATTTTTTATTCTTATAAGTAGATTTCCAGGAGGAAATGATCTCACTCATCTAGGGGAAATGGTAAACAACATAGACTGACGAACAAGAACAGACTCAGAGATGAGGAGCCATGGGTCAGACTGTCGGACCTCAAAAGGAGGGTGGGGATAAAAGGGAGAGATCAACCAAAGGACTTTTGTGCACACATATGAGCCTAACCAGTGGTCAAGGACAACAGGGGGGTAAGGATACGGGGAGGTAGGGGGTAGGGGATTGGAATGGGGGTTGAGGACAAATATGTGATACCTTAATCAATAAAGAAATTAATAAAAAAAAAAGAAAAAGAAAAAAGAAATACCTTTTAAAAACAAACAAAAACAAAACAACAACAACAAAAACACACACACAAAACAACAGCACGGAAGAGTACTTCTGTTGGCAGACCACCCAAATGCTGGGCAAAGTGTTTTACATGTACCTAAGAAGCAAAATATGCAGTAGGTATTTTCCCCCAAATGGCATACTGGAGCTCATAATAAAGAAAAGGGATTGAACGGCTTGCTCGTAGACCATAACTCATTCTGAGCCATCAGCATCCACAAGCCCTCAGTATTGTACAGCCTGGAAATTCTGCATTAAGCATAACCAGCGTCCATAAACAAGGGGTTCCTAGGAAGCCCCCAGCTCGGATGGGTGGAGGTGGCTCCCCAGACAGAGGAGGCCTCCCATCCATTCCCCTGCAGCTCCTGCCGATGAGGAAGGAGCAGCAGAGCAGGGTCTTGTGCTTTCCTGAAACATCCCAGCTCATGCCTCACATACACACGCTTCCTAGTAACTGTTCCCCAACTTTAACCCCCTCCCCATAACCTGGCCACAAAATCACTCTTCTCTTCTTTCAGTTCCTCCCAACAACGTGTAGCTGCACAACAGTTTGCCTGTCCAACCAACCTCCCTACCCACTGATTCTCCTTTGCTTTTTATTCTCAAGGACTTTATACAGTTCATCTTCTGTTCCAGAGAGAACCTAAATAGACATTTAGGTTTCCTTCTTTTTCGCTTGCCTATGCAAATTTCACTCAAAGTCCCCAGGGCAAGTGGTTTTCCTTTTACACCTACTTGGTTAAAAATATAACTCCCTCCTCCCCCCCTCCCTGCTTCCCTGTCTCTCTTCTCCCTTCCTTCCCCTTTCTACCGCACTCTGCAGGCTCCTGTACTCTACCGCACTCAGAAAATAGGTAACCGTGTCAGTTGACATCTTTTAATCCCAAGGGTCTCTAGAGTTCATCTTAGACACACATAAGTCAAGTTATAGCTGCTTTTGGTTGTTTATTTTTAAACTTTTGGTTGAAATACAAACTCTGGTTTTAGGGGTAGATCTAAGCACGCATTATGGTTATCATCGTAGCTACGAAGGTCCCTTCTGAAAGGGATTAAGAGTGGTTGAAAATCTTCAAAATCCACTTCCAAACTCACAATCCCAATACCAAGCCTAAAGTATCGATAGGAGTACACACGAAGCTGTCTCTCAATTGCTGAATGGAGCACTGCTCAAATTTACCAACTCACCAGCCAGGAATGAGGACCCCGCACGGCCAAAGCATCAGTCACTGTTTTTCCTCCATTTGTTAAATTCAGGGCTATGTTGTGTGGAGCAAGTAAGAGATGGACTACAACAAAGCCAGGGCCCATTTGGGGGCCACGCCGGCCCACAGGGCTGATTTTGCTTGTGGGCAAGTGGTCACCATCCTGGCGAGCCCTGAGCACCTTTGTGCTCTTCCCAGGGCCATGGCCTCTCTCACCTTTGGGTGCGATGTCCAAGAACTGGTCCAGCAGTGTGTCCAGCTGCTCGATGGTCAGGGTGCCATTCTCTTCCCTCTCCACGGGCGGAGGGCGAACCGGAGGAGGGGTGTCGGGGAAGACTTTGATGTCGCCGTTAATGAAGAAGCCGTCCTGGTCCAAATAAAGTTCGTTCTGAATTTTCGTAGACGTTTCAATGTGATAGCGAGCTATCTCAGTGAGCTTCTCCACACTGAATGTGGAAAAGATAAAGAGTTATTGCCGGTGAAGACCCCATGAGGTTAACACTGCTTGCTTATTCCACACACACACACAAAGTTATGATAGTCGATGGCTAAGTCAGACAATTCAATCTGCAAGTTTACAAATTCTGACTTCTCAAATCCACTTGTGAAGAGGCAGGGTAGGGATAGATAAATGCAGATTAGAGTGAAAATACATGCTTGTGGTAGAGCTTACAGCCACACATTTTATACAAAGCTAAACACAAAGGGGTCATTAAATATGGTTATATTTGTATTAAAAGATATTTTATTACATAAGCGAGATTATGACAAGTGATATATTTCATTCTAAGTATGAAACAGAATATGGTTGTATGCCAGGAAAAAAAACAATACCCTAAATATATGACTGTTGAAATACCACACTCATTTGGAATTAGGATAAATTATAAAGTGGATCAAATTTATATAGGCATATGTAAGCTGAAGGATAAGCAGCAACAGTTAGGGACCACTGTGGTCCCTGGGTGAGCTCTCATTCCAGGGCCCTCCCTAGCCATGGGTCCTTGGGTACCTTACCAAGTTCTCTGACTACCCTTACCTTTGCCACCACACACAACTCCATACCTCACAGCTAGAAAAGCAGAATCACACGGGGCATGGACTTAGCTGCATTGGGGATTACAGTTACAGCTCTATTAAAGGCCAGAAACATTTTATAGATAAGTACTGTATCACTGTATTACCGGGAGGATTTTGTTCATAGCTTGCAATACAGACTGAACATAATAGAAAACAATTCATGTTCAATCTGTTCTTACAGAAGTTAGGAACCCCAGAATATTCACATACTGAAGTTGTTCCAAAGCAGTATGAAATGCTTCCTTTCCAATGAGACCCTTCAATTTAACTCCAGCATGCCATGTTGCTGGAGCATGCGATCTAATTAGGTTGGCCCTGATGGTGTTAGCATGCTGGGGGGCGGGGGAGGGCATTGGATGGCTGAGCCTACAACTGGTGAGCGGGGAGGGATCCAGATGCAGGCAGAGAGCAAACCATGAGCCGGATATCGCAGTAAGCACGCCATCTGGTAAAAGGTTACCAAGAGCAACTTTAGCAAGAGTGGGAGGGGGAAATGCTAGGAAGATGAAAAATGAGGTTTGAAGTTCCAAGGAGTCTGATAGCTCTATTTTATTTTTAATCTCTGAAGGATTTTTGCAATAACCAAAATGGAAAGCTCAACCGAGCAGCCCTAGGTTTCAAATTCTTGTGGCCACATTCAGGAAACAGAGATCTCCAGACACATAACATGCACCTGAGCAATACAAGGACATCTGAAAGAAGTAAAGAGCATTGACACGTGCTGGCTCATGGGTGAGAGCTGTGACTCCTCAGAATGAAGATGATAGGTTCTCACGGCTAAGTGACAGGCAGGGCACAGACCTGAGTGCTTGTGCTCCGTAATGCTGATGAGTAACGGACTTGGCTATTCAGTGAAGTCATTGTATGCATTACTACAGTAAGGTTACCAACGGAGTGAGTGCGTGAGCATGTGTAAGTGAGTGTGTTCGGGTATGTTACCACGAAGCAACAGATATAAACAACTGGGATAAATATTTTACAACAGAACTTTCATTACGAGGCAAGGATTGGAGAACACCAGCCATAACAACCACCTCTTTCGCCTCTGAGAGTACTTGCCATCTGTATCCAGAACTTGCCATATGTATGTAGCAACTTCCAAGTATTTAGTTAATGTTTGCTGCCAACTGTAGTGCATCAGAATCTCTATCCAGAAGGAGGCTGGGAAATACTCCAGATGGAGCTCTTCCATTTACAGATGAAGTGGCCTGCAGCAATTAGGCACGCTGCTAATTTGTGGACAGTGGGAGCCCAGGTCTCCTGAGGCCTATTGTCACTCTGCCCAGGTGCCTCTTTACTCCTTTTTAGGAAACAATGAAGAGGATGAGACTGACGGCCCCTCACAAGCAGTGAGAGTCTGGAAAGCCTTTGGAACCCAGCAGGAAAGCAGAGCAGGGTGCCATCCCCTTGCCAAGGGGGCCAGCATGCCGAGGAAAACATGTCCTGACTTCTCACCCTTCCACGAACTGGCCCTGACTAGCAATCAGCCTGGCATTAGAAAGATAGGAAATGCTACCTTACTTCTGACAAATATCTAAAGATCGCCTACACTCTTCACTTGTAAAGTGAGGTCCTCACTGAGTAGTGTGAAAGCCAGACTCTTAAATCATGTGCAAGACTGGCTATGTCAATGCCACCCTCTGAAATGTGATTTACTGTTTGAAAAGAGTTAATTCGAAGGTCCATGTGATTGTCTAAAAGGCCAACATTTCTATTTGTAAATGTAATTTGCATTTGTATACACCAGTGTTTTTCAACCTTTTTTTGGGCAAAGGCACACTTGTTTCATGAAAAAAATCACGAGGCACACCACCATTAGAAAATGTTAAAAAATTTAACTCTGTGCCTATATTGACTATATATAAAGTAATTCTCTTGAATAGGAATCAAATAAACACAAAGAAAGTATTTTATAATTAATTTATTATGAAATATTAAGTAAACAAAATAGTGAAAAATTATAAAATTCTTGTCTTGTCTGCACCTACGGCACACCAGGCAACATCTCGCGGCACACTAGTGTGCCGCGGAACAGCGGTTGAAAAACGCTGGTATACACCATAAAAATCTTTGTCAATTTTGGTCTTCGGAAGTTACCGAAGTGTATTTTCAAAGAGCCCTGCAGTCCTTTACCTGGCCATTTCATGCAAGTACCGCTCACCAAGCCACTTTTCCAGGAGTTTATACACCTCCACCACCTTTGTTACTAGATCTTCAAGGAAAGCCAACGCTTTGATCTTTATCAGCTCAAGTCGGAACTGGGTGGCTATCTCTATTTAAAAAGAGAAGTAAGGATTTTTTAATGTATTATATGTACATGCATTTTCTGATGAACTGAAGTCAAATTTTAAATCAATCATGCTTCGTCCTGTGAAACTATAGACAAAAATTTAATATAAAAATGTGGATCTCATTGAGAAGCAGATGCGGTAGAATCACTTGACAGTTTATTTAAACCAAAACTGTAGGAGAGCTCACATTTATTGCACTTCAGAATAATATCCTCCTTGACAAATAGGAATGGAAAAACACTAATAGATAATGTCCTAATTTCAGAAGGGGGAGAGAGTCTCTTGATTTGGGATGACAATGTCATTATCTTTCTCAGCACTGGGAAAACTGGAGTCAAGTTCACGTGTCCCAGAGCCAACTTCTCCACATTCTACCAGTTCAGCTCAAGCATTAATTCACCCGCTGGGAAGTCTTTCTGGACATTTCCCTGCTCCCCCTCCCCACCCTCTCCAATGCTCCCTTTGTCCTATAAACAGACCTTCAATATCACAACATGTTATCCGGGGTTGTTTGCTTTTCTCTTCCTCCAGATTGAGTTTTACTTTTGTTAATTTTGTGTTTGTGTATATATGAGTGTGTTCCCAGCGACTGTTACAGGGCTGGCACATAGTGGAAACCCGATAGACATTTACTGTGTGAACGAGGGAATTAACCACAGCAGGGGTCAGGTATGAATGAACTGGAAGATGAAGCAGGCTTAACTACTGAAAGCAGAGGTGGGGATGGGCAGTGGGAGAGAAGATGTGTCTTGTCTTTCCTGACCCCACAGATCTTTGTGTTCAACTTACTTCCTGTGTTCAATTCACCTGCTGGGAAGTCTTGGGATTATGGAAGCAGATGGTAGTGGGATGGGGGAAAGGGAGAAGAGGAGAGAAGCAAGGGATGGAAAACATCAGTAATAGTTAATGGTCATTGAGTAGTTAATGTGTCCCAGCTGACTTAATAATGTAATGTTATGATTTTGTCATCTACTATATTGATCATAGTTCCTTTCCAATTAGGACACTTTTGCTCATTTTCCTGATCTTTTCAAGTCCCACTTTACAATGTATTGTAAGACAACTTGAGGAGCCTGGAGGAGACTGTCTTGTGGAGTCATTGCTATCCAGAGACAAGGAGGTCCTTGGACATTATTGATCCATGACTGGCTCTCCTATGGGCTTTGCTCCCAAGAATTCACTTTCAGAGCCTGTTCAACTTCGGGTAGGGTTCATTTTTCAAATGAGATGCCTAAGTAAATCTTATTAGAATACAAAGCCACCTACCCAACCCTCTTTCCATCTGTAAAATCACATCAACTCTAGAACATTCTGTGTTTCTATTCTTTGAGATTATACATTACTGCTACTCTCCTAACTCCTTCCCAAAGTCTCTTTGTTGTTGTTGTTCTGTGAGGTCCTAGCAGACAATGATACAACAGTTAGATCTGATCTTCCTGTGGTCACATGAAAACAGCCAACTGAATGCTGTACTCTCCAGTTTGCCTTGTGTCCCCAAAGACACGGTTTGGGCTGGCTGTGGCCTATTTGCCTACTGGCCTATTTTCTACTGAAAAGGACCATCTTAGTTCCTTCTAATTGTTACCTTCAAATTGCAGGGCAGCAATATGTTCCTCCTTTATTTTTTGCCTCAGTTCATTCTTCTTTTCCATTTCCAGCATATCCTCTGGGGTTAGTGGTACAGGAGTGGCCTCTGCTATAGGTGGTGATTTACCTGAGAGGCCAACAAAACCCACCGAGTAAGCTTACGGTAGACAAGTGTACACACATGGTACTTGGACAGAATGAGTATAAAGTAGAATGTGTAGAGCCATAACCCTCTAGTGACTTAGAAAGGAGGAAACCCTGGTCCTGCTAATGTGAGTGTGAAATACTGATAGTAGCTCCCTGAGGACTCTCCACGTGGCATCTGGGCTGGACACAGATAAAAACGCCCCATTTGTGTGGCATCGTGGGAAAATGAGGTTGTGCAGCAAGTGCAGACATGGTTATGGACCAACTCCAAAGAGGCTGCGATTCAGAGTCTGGGGACAGAAATGGGCGAACCTCAACACACCAGGGACGCCATTGGCCACCTGTAGGAGAACAACTCTGTAAGGATTACTTACATCAGCCAAGTATTCCCAAGGTCTTCATCAAGAGAGGACCAGAGGATCATACTGCTGAAATGTAGCTGATGGTCACAAATCTGTAGTCTACTTACTTACCTTGCACCTAGCACATAACTGTACGTATGTCCATGATTACAGAAGAACATTGGAACCTAAGAGCTTGTCAGTATTTGAGAATTTGACAGTGTGATTGTTGGTTATGGGCCCAGTTTACATAACTCTGCTAAGTTCAGTAAATAGTTCTTGAAGAACCTTCCTCAAGGGGTTTAAGTCTTTTGAAGAAGACTAAGTGTAAACAAAGAAATTGTAATAGGTGTGTCGATAACAATAGCGGATCTATGTATAAGTTACAGATGGGAGAGAGCTCGATCTCCTGCATTTCTGTCTTATCGCCTGTGAAATGGAGAGACTGAACGCAACTAGTGAATCCCTGAGAGTAAATGGAAGTATCCCCTTTAAATGTTGCGTGTATCTTTCCTTCTCATCGTCTGAGATGCCCTGAACTGGCCTCTCCTTTATCGTGCTGCTACTCTTCCATTTGAGTCAAGGGCCACCACCCACACCCCTCCTTCCTTCCCTTCCCCCCTCTCACGGCTGCTTCAATGGGTTCCAGTGTTTCCCTGCCCCTCAGATGGAGTGGGGTGACCTTGTACCTCCTTCCCAAGAGCAGTGAGTTGCCAAAGGCCCATCTCTGCTGCTAGACTCCAGTCCCATGGGGCGAGGGGCCCTGCTCTGGTTTCTCTAAAATTCACATGTGTCCTCAGCACCCATCGCAGTGCGCTGCACATGGCGGGCGCCCAACACTCATGGTGAGCAACTGATGAGAGGAGTGACTGGTGTTCATGCGCTTCCTCCATCTCTTCCTCTCCTGCCCCGCCTCCCTGAAGAAATGCCCCTGAGGAAGCATTCGGAGTGGTGGGGTGGGGGAGGGAGGCAGGGCTCATCTCCAAGGGTAAGGGGAGGTCTCTCCCAACCTGTGATTTCTTTCCTCTCGGCTCTCCAGGAGGCCTCCAGGAGAGAAGGCCTTGACTAAAACCTGAAATCTGATTGAAACCTTAAACGTACGCACGCACATATAATCAGCTTTTAACTTCCTCTTGGTTATGGCAGTGAGTGTCAGCCCCTCGGCACACACTTTTCAGATCACACAGTGTCCTGTTGGAGTTCCTTTAACGTGTTCAAAACTGCCTTGGAGGTTAATTTTCCCCGGACATGCGTGGCTGTTTGGATAAACAGGTCAGGTGGGACTGGCTCTCAGTATGACTTACAAACCAAAACCTCAGTGCACAGGGGCCCGGGTCTCTCAGTGAAGCCTAACGGATCTCATTCAGCGGCTGAGAGGCTGGTGGGTGAGCCTAAATGCTGCTTTTCCACCAAGGAGAGGCCCAGACCATGAATACCTTTCTCTTTTTTGTCTGCGACTTTTTTCTTGGGCGGCTCCTTTTTGGCTTTTTTGTTAACGTTCGTCTGAGGAGACTTTTCTTTGGTTTCTGCTGGCTGGGTTTCTTTTTCCTCTTCCAGGAGCCTCTGCTGGATTTCCGCGGCCACCTGGTTGCAGAAGAGCAGTATTTCAGCGAGGGCAACGTTGTGAAATACGATAACCTTTTAGTTCCGTCCTCATGCGATTCCCCTGAAACCACCACACACAGCGTGCCCTGTATTCGGTCTCTCCAGCCCCCCAGCTCTCCTTTCAGGCTGGCCCTGGGCTTCAAGCAGGAAAACCTTGTCTCAAGGCGTGGACAGTTGGGGCTGTGCCTACGTAAAAGATTGGACTTTTTTTTTTTTTTTTTTAAATATTTTAAAATATATTTTATTGATTTTTTTACAGAGAGGAAGAGAGAGGGATAGAGAGTTAGAAACATCGATGAGAGAGAAACATCGATCAGCTGCCTTCTGCACACCCCCTACTGGGGATGTTCCCACAACCAAGGTGCATGTCCTTGACCTGAATTGAACCTGGGACCTTTCAGTCCACATGCTGACACTCTATCCACTGAGTCAAATTGGTTAGGGCAGATTGGACCTTTCTAAAGGAGTCCAAGTGGCTCTGGAGAGGTGCAGGGCATTTCTGGGTGAAACCCTGAGAAATAAGTGCCGAGGAAAGACTCCCAAAGGGGAGAAAGAAACCCTGCGCCCAGCCTGGAGGCAGCAGCCACGTGTAGTTCAACTTTAACATCTTCAGAAGGCAACTGGTGAGGAAATGGCGGTCCAAGAGAATTCATTTGTTTACTAAAGTACTTAGAGTGTCCAAGCTTGACATTGCTGCTGGGGGGTGTGGAAGGGGGGTGAATTGGGGGAGGGGTCAGAAGGAGAAAGAAGTTGGGTGGAGGTGAATAGAGAGATAAGGCACAATCTCTATCCTCAGAGAAGCTTAGTCATGGGGGCCAGATAGACCCGTCTATCCCTGTCTTCTCCCAATCCCTGCTGTACTCCATACCCCATGGCTTGGCATATAACTGTCCCCAGCTGTCCCATGATGCTAAGTGCCAACCCACCCTCCACATGGGCTGGGCAGCTCCTGAGAGCCAGGCCAGTGGGGCCAGTCCTACTTCTTGGCATTCTCCCTCTGGCACTGTGCTATGTTCAGAAGGGGTGGCTAGGAAATGCTTTTTAGATGATGAAATTTCTTTTTAAAAAATATTTTTATTGATTTTTTACAGAGGGATAGAGATTTAGAAACATTGATGAGAGAGAAACATCAATCAGCTGCCTCCTGCACACCCCCTACCGGGGATGTGCCCACAACCAAGGCACATGCCCTTGACCAGAATGGAACCTGGGAGCCTTCAGTTCGCAAGTCAATGCTCTATCTACTGAACCAAACTGGTTTTGGCTTGATGGAATTTCTTTTAAGATAATCATATTCCACAGCTTCTTCAGTATCAGCAGAACCTTGGAGGGATACGACGGAAAGGTCTCAAAGAGCAAGCTGGTGTGTTTTCTACTCAGATTTTCTTTTGATAAAAATGGACTTCGTGATATATACTGTACTTCCAAATTCTTGGTAAAAGCTGAAAGCTGGCTTGTTAACATTCCACCCTAAATTGCAAGCAATTCATTTTTGAATCTGTTCTTGCAAAGCACCAAGTTAGCAATTTCCTTTAAAATTGGATTTTTCTCCCTTGTAAACAACCTTGTGTTGGTGGTGATGATGATGATGTTGGTAATTATCATCATCTTAATTTTTGTATTCACGTCTTTCTCAAAAAAACAAACCACATAATTCACAATATATTTAGCAGTCTAGCTTGTAAGGCTGAAGGAACACTGAAATAATGCCTCGGCATGGTGGGCATTAAAGAGGACTGTTTCTTTGAAACCATTGCATACCTGCTAATTTGAAGGAAGTTTTCCTAAAAATTAGCATAGCATACTAAATGAGTAACTCCTGGTCAGACCACTGCAGAGAAGAAAGCCTGTGTGTGAAAGAGTTTTCTTTCAGGGCACTAATCTCAGCTGGCACTGTTTCCCTGCAATAGTTAACTGAACCACCTGGAGCTCTCTCATTTGGAACTCAAAAGCTCCTCAAGGTCATGTGATATCAAAGTCATAAATGCTTATTAGAAACATGAAAGCAGGATTTCAAATAATTATGAATAATATTAATTTGCAAACAATCCTTTCTCGTATGCTTTCTATGTGTTTGTTTTTTTTTAAAGTCCCACAAGGAAAGAAGTCCAATTTTGAATATCTCAACAAAATGATCTGTTACACTTGAAATTTCCAAAACACTTTTATATACGTTATTTCATGAAATCTTTTCAACCATCCGAAAAAGAGAAGGTAAGTAGAATGTCTTCCACGTGATACACTGAAGGAACAGAAGACTCAGACTTTCTTAAAATCACATAGCCTCAACAAGAGGAGTTGCCAGTGCTCTTTGTGCTGTAGCATATTCTCTTTCTAACAGTGTTTTATAAATTTAAAATGTCTACGTGTCATATTTTAAAATGTTATTTCCCCCCCCAGGTAACTTGAATGGGACTCACAAGACTTGCAAATTATGTTTATGTAGCTCCATTGGCAATACAAATAATTATTCACACTTTTTTTTTTTTAGAACTCCTAGCTCTGGTTTCCTATTCTCTAGTGCTTGGTAGCTGTTGTGGTCTTTGTGGTGATCACTACTATTATTGCTACCATCGCTAATATTAACATCAACATTATCAGAATGGAAGCAGCAGCATCTGAGACTATATTTAGGGCTTGGTGTCATGTTAGATGTGGACATTACCTAGGTATAGGGTATATAAATGTTTTAGAATCTAGTTGGTATTTAAGAAAACAACAAAATAAAAATTAAAACAATGCTCTAGATCACATGTGTCAAACACAAGGCCCGCGGGCCAAATCCAGCCCGCCAGGCCTTGCAATGTGGCCCGCACTGCGCTGTCATCACTGCACTCCGCTGTCAGTTTATGACATTGTCAGTTTATGACTGTTCAGTAAACCATTCGGCCCGCGATTTAGGCTGGATTTTAGATTTTGGCCCCTTCTCTGATTGAGTTCGACACCCCTACTCTAGATAATAAGAGCCAAATGAATGGGAGAGATAATAACTGTGAAAAGAATTGAAAGAGCATATGTCGTAGAAGGCAAGGACTTATGAAAACAAGCTACCAACTGGTCAGGAATCAGGGTGTAAACTAGTTCTGAAGATGTAAAGAAAGTGTAGAATTTATATGAAAAAAAGGAACGAGAAACTCAATTTAGGAAAGAGAAATGGGATTAGCCAAAGCATTGAAATGGTTAGTGTTCATTGAAAACATTGGATGCAATATCTCATCAGTTTGCTAGAGGGTTTGAATGGGAAAATAATTCCCCAAAAAATAATGAGGGGAAAAAAGGTAAATTTAAGGGGGCAGGGGAAAAACACCACAAAGTAAAATGAATCAATGAAGTTGGAAGTTAGTTCTTTGAAAAGACTGATATAATTGATAAAGTTCTGGGTAAGAAGATCAGGAAGGGGGAAAGCACAAAGATAAATATCAAGCAGATAATATACTGTGTTATAGTAACACAAACATAAAGAATATTTTAAAGAACTTCATGCTAATACAGTTGAAAATGTAGAAATGGAAACATTTTTAGCAACACAAAACTTAGCAAAACCAACCAGGTTTTTTCCTAAGAAGATACAAAAATAGAAATCACCCTATATCTATTTAAAAAAACGAATCCCTGTGTGGAGGGAGCAACAGAAACTCTTCATACAAACTTTCTATAAGCCTATGTGTCTTCTTGGCGAATGCTACCAAACATTTCAAGAAGAAATAATTCTAACTTCCACAAAATCTTCCAAAGCCATATCCCAATTCAACCCATGAGGCTAGTATTACCTGGATGCTGAAATTACTTGTTCAAAAATTTAAAAACCCTAAACAGGTTATTAAAAGAATAATTCAGCAATGTGTAAGAAGGATGAGGATCCATTACAATGTTGGACTTAGTCCAGGGGTGTGATGTCAGTTTAACATTATACAATTGATTAACATATGTCACATTAGCATGAAATGGGGAAAAAAATCACATGATAATCTCAATAGATAAAAAAAAGCATTTACTAGCACAATTAATTTAAAAACCTTCATAGTAAGCTAGAAATGAAAAGAAGGTTTCATGGTCTGATAAATTCTATGGAAAAAATATCTATAGCCAACATTTTCCTCTCTTGACAAGCTGATGTGAAAATGTGTATGGAAAGGCAGAAAGCCTAGAGAAGCCAACATGCTCTTGACATATGATGGCCAGGTGGGAAGATCTACTCATCCAGATAACAAGTCAATGTATATAACGATCAAAAAAGTGGAGATGTTGTATACAATGCTTGCAAACATTGTGTTCATTTTTATTCATAACGACCAACACTGGCCTTTAACGGGTACACGGATAGGCAGAGAGAGCAATGCAGTAGACAGAATTTGTGATGTGTGGTGGCAAGGATGATACCGCAGTGAAGTGGGGAAAGACGCCGGCGTTGCCTCTGAAAGCTGAAGCACTTTGTATAGTGTTGTCCACCCACATGGAAGATAGCACATTACATATGCCCCACAGAGATGCGTGCACGTGCACATCGGGGGACAAGTTCAAGAATGTTCACAGCAGCAGTGGCCACAATGACACCAAAAAGGGAGCCCACATGTATATCTGCTTAAACTGTGATCTATTTATATAAGGCAACGCTGTACAGGGACAACAGAACACAGCTGTGCTCAGCAGGATGGGAAGAATATCACAAATACTATCAAGCAGAAGAAGACACAAAGAGGCAGGAGGTAGAAGTCCACTTATTTAAAGCTCAAAGGCAAGCAACACTAAACTATGTTGCTTAGAGGTATAGACTTGGAGAATAAAAGAAAATCAAGGCAATGATTGTGAAGCAGGCAGGATGGGGGCTCCTGTTTGCAGGGAGGAAGGGTTCGGGCTGGGAAGGAGCACGTGAAGGATTTGGCAGGTGTAGACCTCCTCTCTCCCCACTGGGGTTCCAGGAGTATGCAATCTGGGCATGCAGTTCTATTTCATGCACATCTCATACGTGTGCCAAAATGCACATGCGTGGTTTTAAAAAGAAGCAAGACAATGGCACGAGTCTACAATCCCTTCTGAGAGGCAGAAAGCAGAAGGAGCACAAAGGGGCAGGGGACAGAAGGAAGGCATTGAGGCTGCTGTGGGACAAAGGCCAGAGGAAAGAACCCTGGAGGCGGAGTGGCCAGGAAGGGACTCGGAAAATGCCCAACCACAGTGCTAATTGCTCTCCAAGAGAGACTGTCATGCAAGATCCTCTTCTGCCTTTCCCACAAAATCTTTGGGAAGATTGGCTCTGCTTTCTGTTGGAATGGGGCAGGTCAGGGAGAATCAGAGAAGGCTTGGCACAGAACGAAGAACGAAGCTGCATCGGTGGGCCCAGGGCTGGGGGCGAGGGACCAATGCCGACCGAGCTCAACTCCGTGTGTGCCTTCTGAGGGGATGCAGTGCAGCCTCATACTAGATTAAAGTGACCGATGCTCTTCCTTTCTCCTTGGATCCGGTGAAGGCTCAGTGCAGGCAGGGACTATCATTACTTTACCTTCCAGGAAGGAGGAGAGGACATGAACTCTGAAGTCACACAGACCCAGATCAAACCTCTGTTTGGAGTGACCTTGAGCAAGTTTCTTAATCTCTCTAGGCCTTGGTTTTTCAATGTAAAGAGGATAATACCCTGTTTCCCCAAAAATAAGACAGTGTCTTATATTAATTTTTGCTCCCAAAGATGCGCTAGGTCTTATTTTCAGGGGATGTCTTATTTTTCCATGAAGAAGAATACAGTACACATTTATTGTTAAATAAAAATAAAGGAAATTTATTACCTGTATACGGTATGGTAGTACAGTAGTTGTCAACACAAACCAGACAAACTGTGAATCCTACAGTATCAAGAATTTACTCATTTATTCAATGACAATCATGTCATCATCTTATGGAACATCATCATAACAATCCAATTCCTGAATTTCCTGGTGAATTTCTTGTGACTCCATTTTGTTCAGAATCAGTGGACTAAATCTCTCATGTTTAGCCTAGGGGGGCCTTATTTTTTGGGGGATGCCTTATATTTCACTCAGAAGGAAACCGGTAAGTAGGTCTTATTTTCGGAGGATATTTTATTTTCGGGGAAACACAGTAATACTTACCCCATAGGCTACTTACGTATAATGCCTAGCAGAGCTTATAAACTAGGGGCCTAATGTGTATTTTGCTGGGCTCTGTAAATCTTTAAAAATTTGACTTAATTTCTAACATGTGACCATCAGTAGGTGTCACATAAAAATACGAATTTCTGGTTTTTCTTGTAAAAGTAAAAATCTGGTCATACTGGGCTTCGTCCTTCAATGGCCAAGTTGGTCAGGACCGAGTAGCCCATGCCTCTGAGACAAAGGTGTGATTTGCACTTGGCCATAGTCCCCCCTTCCCTATTGCCTCACACTTGACCCACTTCATTGACACTTCTGATTGGCCCTGTACTTGGAACCCTGCCTGGCCCGGCATAAAAAAATATCCTAAATATTGGTTCATTGCTTTCTTGAGCTCATATATTTGCCATTTTGTTTCACTTTATATTTCTTTCAGAAAAAAGTGGAGATATTGTATACAATGCTTGCAAACATGGTGAACATTTTTTATTCATAACGACCAACATTGGCATTTAATGAGTGGGTATCACTGAAATCCGTAAACAAGCGCAGCTTACCATGTGAGAGATGGCCGAGGAAGCCTGCTGCCAGGTGTCCAGGATCAGCTTCTCATCGGTCTCAAAGTTTAGCTCCACTTTCTCCAGCGAGTAGTCAGTCTTGCCCTTCAGGATGACTTTTGATTTGGGTTTGGAGACAGCTAAGTCCGTAGAAATGGATGTTCGAGAAACTAGAGGGATTCTTTGGAAAACAAACAAAAATATACTTTAACATAATTTTACTTTTCATGCCTATGTTACTCGGTGAATTTTGTTGTCTTGCTTTAAATCTCCACTTTCAAGGTTTTCCTGTTAGAAGCCTGCATTCACATCTTTGTGGTCTAGAACATCTTACACACACACACACACACACACACACACACACACACACACACACACACAAGGAAACTGGAAACAAAGACCAGACATGATTTTCAGGGTTAGTTCTTAGTAATTGTGAGGAGGGGGATTAAACGTTGTCTATTGTGAAGAAATGCCGTTTTGAAATGTGCCCAGGGCATACACTTCCGACACGGAGCAAATCCTCCCTCGGAGAAAGCCAGCCACGTGGAACAGGGTCTCGCTTCTTCCAGCTGACCAGCATCTGGCTTTCTGAAGCCGAGGGTGAGGAAGCTGGTGTGGCCGGGGTGAGCTCTGCAAGGGGCTCCAGCAGCCTGGCCTCTCTTGCACTAGGCTGGCCTCTGCTGTCTCTGTGTCCTGTAAAGTGATGTGGGCACACAGAGTTACATCTCCATCTCCCTCTCCCTCCCGTCAATCATATTGCTGCTCCACCTAGGGTGTTCAGAGCCTCGGAGGGACAGTCCATCACCTAAGGATCCTAGGATCTCAGACCAACAGGGGCAGGAGAGAGCCTGGGGCAGGATGCTCCCTGGGACTGGGATCCACTGGGTGGCAGAGTGAGCAGAGCTTTCGGCTTGGGTAAGGGATGGGGAGAGGAGCCCCAAGGATGCCTTGGTTGAGGCCTGTGGAGGAGCAAAAGGGGAGCACGCACTAGGGTTGGCAGTCCAGCTGCGGGGGAATAGAGCAGTGGCTCCGACAGTGGATTGGGATTGTGAGCCCCAGCAAACAATTAGCTGGCCTGGGCGTTGCTGTTTTTTTTTTTTTTAATCCCCACCTGAGGACATTTTCCCATTGATTTTTAGAGAGAGTGGAAGAGAGGGAAAGAGAGAAAGAAATCGATGTGAGAGAAATACATCGATTTAGTTGCCTCATGCACACACCCTGACCAGGGCCCTGGCTGGGGAGAAGCCTGCAACGAAGGTACGTGCCCTTGACTGGAATTGAACCCGGAACCTTTAGGTCCACAGGCCGTTGCCCTATCCACTGAGCCAGACCGGCTAGGGCTTAAAGACTTTTTGCTATCTGTTCATAGCTTCTCAGGGTTTGGGATCTTGTCCCTCACAGTACCCACCTATTGAATCTATAAAATATTTTTTAATGAAACTTTCATATTTCACAGGAATGTTTGGCTGATAATATAATTTTTGTTCCACCCTAACCACTGAGTTAGTTTTCTTACTGGCAGGAATCCGATGTTAGACCACTAATGTCTTTTAGTTTCACAACATCATAATCACATATGACTGAGTCTTTACTATTTCACAAATTTCTTATCTGTAACAGAAGACTCATAACCCCTTCCACTTTCATGTTCATAGTATGATACATATACACGTACACACAGAGAAGCCTGAGATTTCCATGAAGTGGTAGAGGCTCACACTCCCTTAACTGGAAACCCTTTGGTTTCAGAATTCAGAGTGCATACACTCTACATCATTTCTATTATTCATAGCAGAGGCTGTGGCAACATTCCATAACAAAACACACTATCCCTCTGCAGCAAAAATATTCATCATCAGTGGGATACATACTGCATATCAATAGTCCTAAGTTGAAGTTGGAAAAAAATATTCAGTTTTTAGAGCTTTTTGGATTTTGGATTTGCAGATACAGGAGTGTCATTTTTATAAGTGGTATTCTATTTAAAGTCTTAAAGCTTAAAGTTCAGGCAAATTACAGCATGACATCATAATGTGTCTTACCTAAACTGGCTTTCCAAAATCTCTTTAGCATCCAGTTGGATCAATGGGAGGCGAGTAAATTTCTTATTGTCTTCTATTGGGATTTTGCCTTCCATTCCCTTGTAATAATCTTGAAGGAGTCTCCTTGTATCTTGAAAACGGTTCAGTTCTGCCTTTAATAGCAATTATAATATCAATACCCCCCTATACACACATATATAAAAAAAAAAACCATCAATCTGATCTGCGTATATTTTCTATATAAGCTCTGGGAACACTATTTCAAAACATTTAGGTTGAAATCAATTTTCTGGAAATTAAGAAAGAAAATTGGCTACACGTGTATGTGTAAAATTTCATACAAGTTGAAGAAAACTGGTGACTTTGCATTTTCTGAACTTACTGAGTACAGGAGGCCCAATGCACGAAATTCATGCAAGAGAGGCCTTCCTTCCCCCAGCTGCTGGCACCAGCTTCCCTCTGGCACCCGGACCCGGGCTTCCCTCACAGCCAGGGCCTCTTAATATTGTGACAAAAGATTGCATGATGTCTGATGTGGTGTAGAGCATATTATTCACTATTTTGATATTAAGAATTCTTTCTGTGTCCTGTATTCAAGCAATCACTATATTATTATAATAAACATTTGAGTGTCTTTTGACATAGATCACATGTTAGTTGATTTGAGAGGTACCAAAACTATTATAAATGTAAATATAAAATGCATATACAAAAAAACTGAAATACAATATAAGACTAGGCTTGGTCCTCTAGTTGTGGATAAAGGAAAGTGATGATGAGCAGTTCTCTTGTTCAATATGTAGGGTATGGTAAGATCATACCTCCCAGTCAGACCCTCTGCTGGCTTTGCCAGTAGGTGCCTTGAGGGGAATGGAGAAGCACAGAAGAGCTGGTGACGAGGTGAGCATCAGTTATTCACCAGTGACTCCCTGCCAGCCAGGTCACTTCCCTTTGCAGCAAGACACACAGGAGTTTTCCCACCTTTGCTGCCATTAGGTGTCAGTCTTGTCGGCACATCTGTGCTTCTCTTTGGTTGTGTAAATGTGGCCTCGGACTTTGCTTTAGTCAGTGGGGCTACTTAAACAGGTATCTGAGGCTCAGATGTACTCCACATAGCCAGTCATTACAGAAAGCCTCTCTCCTAAAAGGAAGGAAGCTGGCCTAGTGTCCAAAACCCTTAGCTGCGCCTGACCCGAGGGTGTTTCTGAAGGGAATCCCATATTTATCAAGCAATTAATGTCAGTTATTTCATAAGACAATAACTTGCAAGAGACTGTCTTGTACAATTCATATTCAGTTTGGAACAAATAAGTGTCTGCTCTGCATTGTCGTCCACAACAAAAGACAAGAACAATTTTAATAAGTTTGTTTTGATTCCCCCAAAGCTAAGCCAAATTGCTTCTGAGAAGCTGTTCTCAGCAGTATCAAACTTTTCCAGCTAAAACAATGGAACAGGAAGAAATTCATTCGGTTCGTTAGAATCTATGTTAAACAATAGAATTACTATTCATATATTGTTTTAAATTATGGGACACATTTGAATTGCTTGTGGATTGTCAACGTAAATATATGTTTAAGTAAGTTCACACTAGCATTTGGAAATGATTAGGGAAACAAAACATTTTCCTTGCCAAGAAACCCAAATGAGTTTTAAAATATCCACATATGGCCAAATTTCACAGTTTGGCAGTAAGTGTTTGTACCTGCCATGCTTAGATTTGCTAAAACAGTGGTGTGAAAATGAGTCTTGTAAACTATACTCATGAAAACCTGCACGAAACCCCTGGCAGTGAGCAGCATGCAATGGCCATCCCATGTACAAAGTGGCTGTTGGCAAATAACGTTGGGGAAGTGAAGAAATGCGTTGTGAGGTTATAAAAATCATTAATAATTAATCTATAGCATTATATTTTTGGTAAATAAAGTGAGAGACCAGGAAATTATTTCCTCTTTAGCTTAGAGAATTGAACTCTTTAATTATGACTAAGTTTAGTAGATCCTATTTTACACCATTGATAATTGGTTCTAGGCCAGTGGTCGGCAAACTCATTACTAGTCAACAAAGCCAAATATCCACAGTACAATGATTGAAATTTCTTTTTTTAAAACTTAAATTTCTTCTAATGCCACTCCTTCAAAATAGACTCGCCTAGGCCGTGGTATTTTGTGGAAGAGCCACACTCAAGGGGCCAAAGAGCAGCATGTGGCTCTCGAGCCACAGTTTGCTGACCATGGCTCTAGGCTAACATTGTTTTGTTATTTTATATAAGAGGGCAGAATTTGATACATCTCTAGCTAAGCATAAGTAAGATGCCATTCTATATCCAGGATTCTCATATAAGCAGAATTAAACAACACTTCCCTCACCTTAAAAACTAGTAAGTAATGCTTTCTTATTATTTTTCTTGTCCTAAAATCTTAGTGGCAGGAATCTTAGAAATGATCTAGGGTAGCATTCTCTGAAATTTATTTGGTAGAAAATGTATCCTATAGACTGTCCTCTTTTCCCCATAGTTGCTTTTTAGCTGTGGACTCGGTTTCTGAGAGAGAGAGAGAGGGAGAGAGAGAGAGAGAGAGAGAGAGAGAGAGAGAGCGAGAGAGCGCCTTAAACCTATTTATTGCTGAGATGTGAGAGTTATACCTTTTCCAAGTATTGCCAGGACTACTAAGAATGATTCGCAAAAATTCTCTATTCCCTTTACCTGCACTAGTGGATTTCAGTTATTTCTGCTGTAAGCATTTGACACACCTGTTTCAACATCCGGTCTCTGCTTGCCCAAACGCATGTCCTGGGATGCTACCCAGATGAGCTTCAGCTGCTTGGTTGTATCACTTTAATCTTTTGCACTATCCATGCCTTGTACGTCCCATCAGGATCCCAGAGTTAGTCATTGGCGAGGCTGTTCCAGGTCAACCATGGTCAACCTCACAGGTTTCTATTGACTTTTCAGGCCAATGGTGGTCCAATCTGCCATGCACCAGGGGCTTGTTCTGGACAAGCCATTTGTTAGAAAAGCATTCCTTGAGCCCCTATTGTATCTTAGCTCTGGCGATTACCAGCTAAATATTCTCATTTTTGCGGTAGGTCCTCATGTAAGTGATTCAGCAGATTAGAAATGCCCCCTTTCCATTCTCTGCCCGGAATGCTATTCGCTTAGGTGAAAACATTCATGTACACATAGCTTGACAACAGCCTTCTCACCCTTAGAGAGATTAAATTTCAGACAGGCTTCTTCCTAACCCTAGGCTCATGACCTCCTTTGTTCTTAGTGTATTTACTTTATTTATTTAATATATTTTTATTGATTTCTGAAAGGAAGGGAGAGGGAGAGAGAGACAGAAACATCAATGATGAGAGAGAATCATCAATGGGCTGCCTCCTGCATGGCCCCCCACCAGGGATCGAGTCCACCCCCTGGCATGTGCCCTGACCAGGAATTGAACTGTGAACTGTGGGTTCATAGGTTGACACTCAACCACTGAGCCATGCTGGCCAGGCGGTATATTGACTTTAGAAAACTTGTCATTGTAAATCTTTTCTCTGTCCCTTTGAGATATCTTTTGATGACCGTGTCTGTTTTAGAACCCAGACTGTCTTTTTCTATGAGCTGGGAATCATCTCTTTGAAATGTAAGCATCAAGGACGAGAGCCATTTAGGTCTCGGTTCCTTTGGGAGGATGACTTGGTCCAAGTGGTCCAGCTTCCTCCTGTCTTGAGCATAAGACATAGTTTGCTCCCGCTTTAGGCAAGGCTGGTTAGAAAACAAAGGTGGCCACTAACTTGTTCCCCTCAGCCACCCCAGGTCTTAGGAACGGTATGCCCTTATCCCTGGCAGAGCTTGGGCTGTGCTCTCTCCCCCACTGTTGATAGCAGGCTGGTGGGACTTGCTATTTAAATATGTTAATCAGGTTGTTTTCACGAATGGTCTGCTTTTCCAATCCAGGCATAACCTTGTTTTCTGGCATCAAATGCTCGCAGAGCCTGATCTGGTGCACACTTCAGATCTCTCTCCTGGGCTTCGGCTGACCACTTCGGGTGTGCGATGTGAGAGGCTAACGAGGGGCCACCACCAGAGACACATCTCCGCCATCCCCTCCATAGCTCCGGGTGGTCTGGAAGCAGAGCTGGTGGGTGGCTGCTTGAGATGTCCCCGATTCCGGGGCTTGTCTGGCTGGATCCAAAATGCTTTCTTTCTGCTGACTTCCTGGGCTGGGAGCTCAGGTCGGGCAGAGTGCGTTGGGTAAAATGAGCCCGGAACAGACCAGACCCTCCACATTCCCAAGGGACTTGTGTACATGGGGCACGTGGCTGTGGCGGGCGGAGCCGGGGTCATCCTGACCGCGCTCTTACCTGCATCAGCGAGAAGAAGTTGTTAATCAGGATCCCAGTGGAGTCCTGCAGCCAGCTGTTGCCGATGATGTCCAGCCGCTCCTGCTCTGCCTCCTCCTTTCGGGCATCGCAGATGTCCCACAGGCGGTCTCGTAGATCCTGGGCAGAAGAAACATCGCTGTTTATTTGAATGTAATAAAACTCAAATCCTCCGCCTGTCTTCACAATGACCCTAAAGACAATGTAGACTCAATACACGTCATTCAACAAATATTTATTTTGCTTCTATTCTCTCTGAAAGTCACCAAGTCACACACCCATGTTTTTGCCTTGGTTTTCCCTCTTAACTGAAGCGCTAATCCCCAATATCTCCATGGCTCACTCAGCCACTTCTGTACTGAACTTGCTCCTTCTCGGCGGGCCTTCCCACAGGAATTCAGGCCATTTCCCTCTTCGTCCTAATGCCTCAGGGAAGTGAGGAGGGCATGGGCTAGGGGTCTGCAGCCCAAGAGAGTGTGTGGCCCAGCAGCTTACATTCACTCTTTCGTGTAATTCCGCCTTGGTTTCCTCATCATCCCACAAGTCCTCAGGAAGAGAGTTGAAATCAGCCTGCCATTGAGATACAAAATCTTGCTTCTGATCTGGACGTCTTAGAAACTGCTGGAAACTCGTGCTGTCAGGCATTAAAAGGATGAGCTGGCACCTGCATGTCATGCCTGCAAACTGCAGCATTTCAACTTGGGGAGCTTTACTTACCGAATCTCATACAAGAAAGCAAGCACAATGTGCTGGTCTTCTCGCAGGTTCCTCAGGACTAATTTGATGGAGTTTGCATAGGACCGTTCTATTAGTTCCCAGTACGGTGCTAAGAATGAAGGCATGTCCTGTTAAATGGAAAAGCATGCAGATCATAATTGCAAAGTGAAAGTCTGAATAATTGAGTCAAAAGAAAATACTAAGCAAGAAGGTCAAGATGCATAGTTTGGCTTAGTGATATCAGTTATTCACATCCATAATTACATAACTTCATGTTCTCATCTTCACATATTTTCTGTGGTAACTTCCCCCTCAATACGAATTAATTAATTAAAGAGTTTATGTTGTAATTGGGGAGGTAAAACATTTCCTAGGAAACCTCAATAATAACAGTTATATCACAATCACTGAAATTCATGACTGAGTCTCAAATGCCTGGCACAGATGGCCAGCTAAAGGAAAGGCCAATCTGTGTGATGTTCCAAGATGATTTCTCTATTAAGGCAATTAGATGTACGGTATCTAGCTGGCAACTGGGCGCTGCAGTTGTCAGAGAACAAAGAACTGAATGGCGCTCCCAGGGCCCACCTCGGGCACCTCCTCACCTGAATGAGAGCACCCATTTAAAGTCCTCAGCCAGACAACTACCTGTTCTTTTATTAGTTTAGTTAGCTTCCAAACATTTCCTCTATTTCTGAAAACCAGAGGTTAAACTTCACTTGAAACCATTATGATGGGCATGGAAACATGGAGAAGGAGCTATAATTTGCTCCTGATATGTTCTCTGGGGAAGTCATTTTTCCAGGAAACTGCGTCTCTGCTTGACCCCGGGGAGAAAATGGGTCCTCACAGGAGCCATTTGCTCCCCTGATTTCTGTACTCAACAGCAGTTCAACAATGGTGCACTCAACAGCAGTTCAAAGCATGACTCAGTAACTTGAGGGAGTGGAGAAAGGGTGAGATGTGGTTCAACGAACAGTCTCAAAAAATCATCTTGGTTTTTTGATGAATATATTCACCAACATATAGGTAATGGTGTGATTCTTACTGTAAATGATAAAAAGAATAGATTCTACTAGCCTGGATCCAAGCCGCCATACCTCAGGGATTGGTTCATTCACGTAGACCCATTCTTCTGATCCTGGCTTAGGTGGTGGTGGCCCTACCGGAGTAGGTGACAGAACTGTGGGTTCAGGAGGTGATTTTCTTCCGGATCCTTTTCCTCCTGACAGTTTTCCTTTAACAGAACCTTAAACATGCATAGAAATTATTCCACTACAAGTAGGTGAACGGGAACAGATTCTGGCGGGCAAATAAATATATGAATGCCATGGACTTCAGGCAATTCATTAATTACATTTTAAGCAAATCTGGGTTGCATCAACTAATCAAAAATAATAAACCCCATTTTCTACAGCCCAGAAATTGGCCAATAATATAAATACTAGTGTTTTTTTAAGCAATACAACTTTTCTTGTTCATTTGACTATGAAAAGCAACTTGATATTTTATTTTTATTCCTGTCCTTTCTTCCACAATGAACATATAGTTCTTACAAAGTTTAGAGTCTATAGTAGTAGTTCTCAACCTTCCTAATGCTGCAACCCTTTAATACAGTTCCTCATGTTGCTGAGGAATCATAAAATTATTTTTGTTGCTACTTCATAACTGTAATTTTGCTACTGTTAATGAATCATCACGTAAATATCTGTGTTTTCCTATGGTCTTGGGCTCTACATCTGCGGTTCTCAACCTGTGGGTCATGACCCACAGGTTGAGAACTGCTAGCAGGGTCACGTATGGCATATGGTAGCTCCTGAATAGTCCCACATTCCCTGCATGAGACATTGGGTTTCTGAGTGGAAAACTATATTTCTTGCTGGAGCCAGGGAGTATGGATAAAGGTAATTGTTATGCCATAGCCTGGTTGAATTAAGGCATTAAAGAGACAGAAGGAGAGGAGAGGGGAGAGAAGCTGAGAGGAGAGAAGGGAAAGAGAGGGGAAGGAGAAAGAGGAGAAGAAAGAAGAGGGATAAAAGGAGGAGAAAGAGACCTAATTTTCAGTTCAGTATCAATATGGGAATGAGAACTGTTGAGTGCACCCTAATGATCTGAAAGACTGTGACTGACCAAGGCCCCTTGATTCAGAAAGAACCACAACTTCCTTAAAGAGTCAAGGTTGTCAGAGTGTAGAAAGTCATTCAGTTTAAATTCTGCTTATATTCAGATTAATTATCCAGATCCTAGGTGCAGTTTATAGATGCCTGTAGAACTGGGAGCACGTTCTTTCCCCAAAATATATGTATGGAATGTTGTTTGAATAAAAATGCTCTTTAGGAAGCAAATACATCTTCTACTTTAATGCTAGTTAAAATATATGGGTTATTTGTAGAGGGGGAAATTGGCAGTTATATTTTATGAATAGTTTAGGTGAGTTCTACTTATATATTTAAAAAGAGTATCCATTATTCACAGTTCTAATGTTGTACCTAGATTTTTTTTTAATTTAAAAAAATTTAAGAAAATCTTTGTTCAGTCAATAACCAAAATGTTCATCTATTTTTTTCTGTTGATAACTTTTCATCCTTTGACTTGACTCTCTGGTGCAATAAAAGTGAGAATGCTATGGCCACTTCAAGATAAATTTCTCTAAGAAATATTCCTAAGAAGATCCTTGTAATTATCAATGTGAGATGAAATGAGTTTTTTTCCTTCTTCATCTATTTCAAATATTATTAAATACAATAGAATTTCAGTAAAATAAGAGCAACATTTTTTGTTAAGTGCCTGGAGTTACTTAAGTTGAATAAACTACATAACTCCAGTGTATATATTTCACTAGTTGAACTTGTATCTGCTCATTGTTTGTTTAGAGTCTGTATACTTTTATGATCTTAGAGCATGTGCACTATTGTGTCTAACTTGATGGTTTAGTACCTAATATGCACAGAAATAATTAAATCCTACTTCTGATGATTTTATAATAATTCATTTCATTTTGTTGATCTCACTAAGAAAGCAAGGGATGAATCATGTAAATGTGAAAACTATTCTCCTATTAGTATAAGCACGTGAGAGGTGAGCATAAATAATAGCCCTTAACATTTCAGCTAAAATGTTTATCTCAGTGTTAACTCACCAAGTGGCTCTACGTATGTAAGCCCATCAGGGCATATAATCAGAGACGGATGGTATTCTCTTTGAGATTCCCAGATATGTATCTTTAAATGTCGAAAATAAAGCATTTCATTTTGTGAACATTGCACACTCTTGGGGGGCAACTCCATTGGCAATTTGTAGTGAAAGTTAAACAGAGGTACCCACTTCCTGACAACCCACTCGTGCCCCCTGGAAAATGCCAGCTGTCTGTATCCAGAACTACCTTTCAAGCCCTAATTAACGAGCCACTGCTGCAGCTTCAACATAAATCTAAATAACATGCTTTTAGAAGCGGGGATTTCCTTTATCGACTGTCAATTACTTTAAAATATACCCCCCTTATTTCACAGAAACAGTCAAGTTAAAATAGGGGGAAAAATCATAAATGAAATTAGGGTCAGGAAAAATACAACTCAAAGAAGAAGGTCAAAACCAGTGGAGGAATTAGAAGGCAGATACTGAGACCTAGGTCCTTGCATAGATACTAAATCTGAGTCACTAATCGGCTCTAAACTTTTAGACAGGAGAGAGAGAGAGAGATAGATAGAGAGAGAGAGAGAGAGAGAGAGAGAGAGAGAGAGAGAGAGAGAGAGGGAGAGAGAGAGAGAGAGAGAAAGAGAATGGTACCCTTAAGCTAATTATTTAACCACTTAGAGAAAGAAGAATTTTCCTGTCCCTTCATTCTAAATGAAATTTCTCACTGCGGATTTCCTAGAGGGGCCATTGAATGATGTTGTGGGCATGCTACCCCTTCAGAAAATGTAATACCAGATTATTGTTGGTATAATGCAAGTTCCACCTGCACTGCTATGTTATGTCATGAAGTCCAGTGAGGATTTTATACCAAAGTGCTTATCAGTGAAAGCAATTCCATGGGAACCCAAGAAATAGGTTCAGCATGTAGCTTTCTGATGATGTAGCTTAGCCCAAGGATAACATCTATAGTATCTGTGATGAATGGGTATTCTGAATATTAGATGTTCTTGAAATTATTCCTCACAGGCATCACTTTTCTCAGCAGGACCTTTGCTAAGAGCCAGGCTGCAGACACAAGGATGTTACAGTCTTCGGCAGGAGCGTATGGCCCGAGAGGGGTATTCACTGTATACCAATAATCTAGCTTTTCACCGAGGCAGAAAGTGCAGAGTGATATTTGATCAGATATACCTTTTCTTTTGACTGCAGCATCACCTTTCTTCCCCTTGCCTTCTGGAGGAGAGTCTTGCTTACCATGCAGGCGTTCTAAACAAAATTCAACACACACATATCATTTATGGTTTTCTCTCATAGTCTGAGCTAGATGATGTGTAAGCAATCAAATGCTGCTTCTCACAGATAGACAGTTACATTTGTGAGCCCCATAAAATGGCTCAGGCCTTTACCATGAGTTAAAATTCATCAGAAAACAGGCTGTGGTTCAGAACGTCTTGAATGACAACCTCGTTAGAACTATTCTATTCTGTCACACAGAAGTTTAGTCCTAGTTTAACACCAACATTTCATAGTGGGTTTGTTTGTAAATTCTTTTACAAATATATATTTTATTGATTTTTTACAGAGAGAAAGGGAAAGGGATAGAGAGTTAGAAACATTGATGAGAGAGGAACATCGATCAGCTGCCTCCTGCACACTCTCTACTAGGGATGTGCCCGCAACCAAGGTACATGCCCTTGACTGGAATCAAACCTGGGACTCTTCAGTCTGCAGGTCAACTATCTATCCACTGAGCCAAACCAGTTAGGGCTATAAATTCTTTAATTCAACAGACCTGTAGGGTTTTAAAAGTTAGTCACATATCCATTTGAAGCGTATGGCTGTGTTTGGATTTATTTCAACTGAAGGATCCTTATACAACACGACAACTGAGTTGGTAATAGAATGATTCCAAAGCACCTCAAAGAAGAGTTAAATAACCACATGCTTTGATATGGCGCATCCTTGAACTTCCCTCGACCACACTCTTGGTTACTTGTGACTTCTGCAGTTCCATTTTTCATTGACTATAATTTGCAATGCAGTGGGTAGATTGGATATATTTATTATGGATTCCCTGAAAGCTAGTCCAAAAATATATTGAAAGAGAGAAAATGAGAAACTGATGATCTGGAGGTCAATAAGATGTCCCAATTAATAAATTGGTTCCTTGGGAAAAAAAATTCACTACATCCTGCATTATTCAGTCAATAAATTCAATCATTTTTTCCCATTCCCCTGGAGCTACAGTATTTTTCTTCAGTAGAAATATGAATATATAGGACAATTTAAATGTCTGTGATGGAGAGAGACCCTATTGGAACCTATTCTTTGTATTTAGAAGTGATAGTTATAAGTACATGTAAATGCATACCACATATCACTTACATTTAAACATCTCAAATTCAACAACCAAGAGTCCATAGAAATAAGACAAGTACAAGACAGAGGAGGAGTACCTTGAATCTTTGTTAACTTCCAAAAAGGACTTTCTATATCCAAATAGCTGACCTCCAGACTCATAAATAAATAAATAAATAAATAAATAAATAATAAATTCAAACATTTTAATTCATCCCTTTTTAAATAAATAAGCTTAATAAAATAATAATGATGATGATGATAAAAGTCAATGTATGCTTCTAGTTCCTTTAATAACATTATTCTGGGTAATCAACTGTTTAACTCACTCTACACTTAAGCTCAAGGCAACAGAGAAAAGAAGATAAAATAGTGGTACCTAAAACAAAACTTATAAAGTATTGTGGGCAAGTCTAATTTCTGCTGGGACAGCATGCACTCTGTTCACATTTGTGTGTGTGTGTGTGTGTGTGTGTGTGTGTGTGTATTAATCAGTTCTAAAATATATTCTGAAGTCTTAACAAATATTCTTAACTAGCAGCATGGGTGGTTTGATCACAGTGAGAGTTTTAGTTTTAAATAAAATTCTGACATTTGGTAGTAGATTTGGTACTAAACTCTTTACTATACCATAACTCTGAAGTTTTCAAGCTTAATCCTAAGTGCATTTGCAGGAGATGTAAAATGCAGAACCATATTCAATGTACACTTGGACAAAAATCACCTAGTACTCACTAAGCTATGCCCATGCTTCACTCTTGACCCCATTTCCACCCTTAATTTTTAATTTTTAATTTTTTTTTTTTTACTAATTCCTATTCTTTTCATCTCAACTCCTAAAGGTGATTCTAGTTGGGTGTCTGAGTTGTGCATGTTCAGAGGCCTCAGGCTTTTAGTTCTGAAATCTTCTCTTTTGAAAAGTTGTAAATTTTTACATAAAAAATAAAATCTGCTAGAAAATTTCCTCCTAAAACTGCTTAACCAAGCTTCCCTGAGCTTTAGGGGCAGCGAGGCCTGTTCTATTGCCCCCACCCCACACCCCCCTACCCCCCAGAGTGATATCTTTACCCAGCGATCTCCTTGCAGTAGGCATTACAGTGGGAAGGCAGACATTAGGCCTCTGGATGAACCCTTCTGGACATTTTTAAAGACCAGGCACCAGCCCTGTCCTTGGTGGAAAAAAAGAGACAGCAGATCCAACCACTCTTTGAAGCAACAACAGCTTTATTATATCTCCAGTGCACAGTATTCAAGAACAATTTTAAATTCACAAGGAAACTTCCGAAACTCAGACTGAGCTGTGTCATGACCAGAAACACCAGAGATTGGTTTGAGGGCCTGGCTCAGGTACATGAACCCTCCCACCCATGAGCAGGCTGAGGGGTCGGGGGAAGGAGAGCTGAGCCACAGGTTGAAGGCGCATCTGACTTGAGCTGCTGTGGAGACTTATCTTCCCAGTTCTACCAGACATTTTAAAGATTTCCATTTTTCCTCCAATCTCTGAATTATTTTTATAAAAGTTCCTAGTGAGATGGTGGGGAAGGGTGTATATTTAACTCACAGCTTTGTGGATTTTTTGTTTTTTTTGTTAATCCTCACCTGAGGATATTTTTTTCCATTGATTTTTAGGGAGAGTGGAAGGAAGAGGGAAAGACAGAGAGAAATATCAATGTGAGAGAAACACATTGATTGGTTGCCTCCTGCATGCACCTGACCAGGGCCGGGCCAGGGAGGATCCTGCAGCCAAGGTACGTGCCTTTGAGCAGACTGAACCTGGGGCCCTTTGTTTCCCAGACCGATGCTCTATCCACTGAGCCAAACCAGGTAGGGCACAGCTTTATATTTTATTGTGCATGTGATAAAAAACTTTTTTTTTTTTAAGAGTTTGTGTATTTTGCCTTTACTTAAGTCCCATTTTGTTGGAATATAATGGTCTTTCATAGACCATAGCATGTTGCTAAGTCTTCGAATTTATTTGTTTAATATAAATAAATTGAATTTAAAAATGTTCAGGCCCATTTCAAATCTCCATGAAGCATGAAGATGATGAGGTTGGAAATACAATCATGATAGACTATCAAGAATATACCCAGATAGCTCAGTAGGCGTGGCTCAATGGCTGAGTGTTGACCTATGGACAGGAGGTCACGGTTTTATTCACAGTCAGGGTACATGTCAGGTTGCGGGCTCAGTCCCCAGTGTGGGGTGTGCAGGAGGCAGCTGATTGATGAGTCTCTCTCATCATTGATATTTCTCTCTCTTTCTTCCTTTCCCTTCCTCTCTCAAGTCAATAAAAATATATTTTAAAATAATTTAAAAAATTTTTAGATATACTCAGATAGACTTGGGTAATTGTACCACCTGCCACTCATAAAGCTGAAACCAGAAAATATAGCCACATTTGTTCCTGTATACAGACCAAATTTATAATGATATTATACTCTACCAACATCATGCATTTCAACAATTAAGCACTTAACATTTGTCATTATTTTCATTGTCTGTCACATAATTTAACAGTCCTTAGTGGTTAAGAAGCTAGAAAAAATGTACGCTACAAAATATTTTCTATACAAACTCTTTATCCATATATATTACATATTACACTATATACTTCTCCTATCCTTTTGTAATCATACTGCACTGAAGATTAAGTTACATATAAATCCTAGTCTCTAACGAGTACTATTGTTCCCTTATTCTGTGGATATCTGCTTATGCTCATTCTCCTGGTCATAAGATGTTCACAGGATACGTAAAACTACAGCTCAGCACACAGAGGGCTGTGCTCCTGGTCTGCTCTAAATCCCTTCTGATGATACTCTGTACCTTTTCTCTTCCCGTCCGTGGACTTACTCTAATCAGTAGACTTGGGTGTGAGGACTTCATGGTCCCCACCCCCTGGGCTTTGTGACAACCAGGCTCTTAGCTCCTAAGGGCTCTTCACCTCCATCTGAGCTGTGGCCCGTTCCCACAGGACCAGAGCTGCTGAGTCTGACTCGGGCTAAGGACTGGGACTACCACCGCCATGCTCTCTAAGCGGGAATGAGCCGGGGCCGGGGCAGGCGGCCCCTCAGTCACCTGCTGCGGCTTTTCCTTTCGCAGAAGCCTTGGGGCGCTCATGCGTTTCCTTCTCCTTTTCCGGCTCCGGAGGCGGGGGAGGCGGCGGCAAAGGTGGAGCCTCAGCCAGGGCAGCGGCTTCCCTTTTCGCAGCTTCCTTTTCTTCTAGCTTCCTTTTCACTTCAGAGGGAAGGTAGGAATGAACAATCAGTCAATTCACACCGACAAGGGAAGGGTGGGTCAGTAGACTGCCTGGTGTCCCCCTCCCAAAAGGAGAACTCACACACTGTTTCTTTAGGCGGCTGAGGGTGACAGAGTGATATCTCTACCCTTTTCTATCACAGCCTTCAAGTCAACTCTGCTATTTTTGTTTTTCATATGAAAACAATGCGTGCAGCTAGATGGCCTATTACATTAAATGAAAACAAATAGAAAAATACTTTATTTAGAAAAATCTGTGGCAGAAAACGAAAACCAGAGGTAGAAGACACTTGTAGATGGCATAATCCAAATGCAAAATGGGACTTTGCGATCACATTCTCATTCCCTCCTAAATTCATGAAAGCCATACACTTCGATTATATGAGCTCAAAATCATGAAAAAAAAAAAATTTAGTTACCTTCATTCTCTTTTTTAATCACTTCACCCGTAAACACTTCTTTCACTTTTTGGCATAAAGACTCGTTATCTACTTCAGCATTAACTCTTATCAGAATATTTTCTGGTTCTGTAAACCATTGCTCCAATAAAGGCCAGTTTTCCAAGAAACCTATAATCCTACAATATCAAGATATTATATAAACATCACATACTGACGGAAATATTCAAGTGACGTTATGCATAATTTATCTCACACCCATAATGAAAAAACACACATTGCCAATGTAATTAAACCTGAGAGACAAACTTCAGAGCACTGCAGGCAATGGAAGAATATTCATTTTAAAGGAGACATTATTTAATACCCAAAAGCCATATTTTTTAGGTGTAGGAAAGAGTAAAAGAAGGTTTAAAATAGAATCATTTCAGGAGCCCTTTAGTGGCAGTTCAGTTTTCTGAGGATACATGGTCTGCACTCACAGGGGGAAGAACGGAATACACTTCTGAGGGCCGCTGCAGCCTGAGCCGCCTACGTCACCTACTCTTTTCTAGAGACAGAAATTGAAGAGATTCTCGAGTAAGTGGAGCTGATTCAGACTTACTTGCTTTACTCAAATATATTCTTGGAATGATTCTTGAAACTTCCCCGTGTTCCCTGAAAGGCGGTAGGCTTAATTAATGTCGCTCAAATTACATGTCCTTGCATCACGATGTATTTTTAGACTCCTAAAGGTTTCATAAAATTGTTTAAATTTTCTTTTTCAATGAACAAATTGCATGCAACCAAAAGAATAGTTTCTCTTTCTCTCTCTCTCCTCTCTCTCTCTCTCTCTCTCTCTCTCTCTCTCTCTCTCTCTCTCTCTCTCTCTCTCAGAAAAAAGAAAAAAAAAAAAAGCTTAACTTCATTTTAGCAAAACAGAAGTAGTTTTAGGACTATATTCTGTCATCTGCTGCCCAGCTCTTTGAGATTTCACGGTCTTCCTGGGCATTTGCTGAATAGGGACTGGATTAGGATTCCATATAATGAATTTGGAAGTTCCTATAACCACAGAGGGAGGTGCTACCTGATTTAATTCTTTCCTCCCACGTTATGGTGACTGGTGCTCTGACTATGCCAGCAAGCTAGCACTCAACATCAAAGCTACTTAGTTTTGCTCCCTCGGTAAAAGACTGAATGCTAGGAGAGGCATCTTTTCCCTAGATCTGATGGTCCCAGAGTGACTTGTCAGTCTTTTCAAAGGACAAGAAGCAAGGATGCTGAGTTTTATACTAACCGATGCTGTATCTGGTCACTTAAATTCTGGTCAACACCCGTATCTGGTTTTCTAGCGGCTACCCGTTGATTGACGTCTTCAGGAGAAGTCTCAGTTGAAAATGTTTTAGCTGTGACACGAAAATTATTTAGTTAGATAATTTGCAAAAGGAGGCCAAGTTGCTGACGCACTGTTAAAATGTGTGAGGGTGTCCTGCCCTTACTCTCCTGTTGGACATGTTTTCTGAAATATTGTATAATAGATGTTGTTATAAGCCTGTTCCCATAGCTTGGGCCTGCAGGGGCAGGGTAAGAAGTATGCCCCTCTGCCTGCTGGACCTGTGCACTCTCCTCCCTTGACTCCCTTGAACCACTCACGCTCCCACATCCTGACCTATACGAGAGGACCTAACCTCCCTTTGGGGTTGACACCGACGCCCTGGTCTCAGCCCGCTGTGAGAGAATGCAGTAACATTTCTTCAACTCACAGTGTCTCTTGGCCTGGATCCTGTCAGCGTGGACCTAACACAATGTACTGACACAAGATAGTCATATAGATATGGTCTCACCTTTGGTCCAAGATGATTTAAAATGCTTAATAAGATGTTTAAAGAGTATAGTTTTTGGATCAGAATTTAAATTTTCCTTGGAAACTGGAGAAAACATAAAATATAACAATAAAGAGGAGTTGTAGTTTTAATGGAGAGGGTCTCATGATTAACTATGAAGAGATGACAATGAAAAATGATGGCTCATCATGAATAACAGACTAGCAAATGTTTAGAAAATCACCACCAGGATGTAAAAATTAAGAATAAAATAACAGGGTAGATATAAACTCAAATATGCATAAAAGTTATTTGCCAGTATTATATTACAATAAAGTAATTTATCTTTCTAGATTCTATGATCTTTCCCTAGTGTAGAATAAATAGAAAGGCATGGACCACAAGAGGCCAAAAACAATAACAAAAACAATCTAAACCACTCTGACTGAGCCCTATTCAGAATTAATAGTTTAAAGATCAGAACACTCATGAATTTAGAACAAATAGAAAATCATGAAGAGGGGGAAAAAGCCTTGAAATAGATTTTAAGAAATAGAATTACTCAGGCAATGCCAAAGAACATTGAAGAGTGAATTAACGGTGTTCAAGAAAATGAAGGACCCTCACAGGATACAGCAATCCATGTTTTTTTTCCATCTACATTTATGGCAGAAAAAGAGGAAATGAATTTAGAATACAGAATAATGCCCTGGTTATTTATAAAACTCAAGGATGGCTGACGCCAGTGATGGGTGATTGAAGGAAACTGTGGGAGCTTTTCTCAGGAGACGCTGCCATGCACCATCTCAGGGTCACTTTCTCGTGTATGTAAGGCCTTCAGCACATGGATGAGCATCCCTTTCTCCCTACCCCCACGCCTCCTCTCTGCCTCTGGCACTCACTACCACGGCCACATCTAGGATTTTGTGGTCACCTTGAATGGCTCCATCTCTGCAATCTTAATGATTTATTCTCTGATTATCTGTCCGGTACCCCCACATTGCTGATGAACTTCTTTGACATCAGTCAGTCCCTAAGCATCCCTTTCCACCAAATTAGCAGCCTTTATCCTGGCTTTGTTTTATGTTTTAGCAAACCGAAGTTGCACGGTTGAACACTTCAACTTCTCTCCCTCATCTAATAACTTTAATTTCTGTGTTTTGGCTTATACTAATATCAGTAGACATCTTTGGGGAAACCCCCCCCCCAAAAAAAAACTCTGAAGAAGGGGCCTCAAGAGCTTCGGGTTGACGCATGCATCCACATTCTGGGAGGAGGGTACACTCCAAGATGCATACGGATGCTTCTAGACCTTGACCTATGTACCCCTTTATCTGGCCACTCATCTACATCCTTTGTAACATCCATTATAATGAACCAGTAATCATAAGTAAAGTGTTTCCCTGAGTCCTGTGATCCATTATAGTAGTTTATCAAACCCAAGGAGGAGTCATGGAAGCCCCCAGATCTGTAGTCAGCTTAGACAAAGTGTTAGTAACCTGGGGATCCACTACTTGAGATTGACATCAGCAATTGGGTGCAATTTTGTGGGAATGAGTCTGCACTAACTCCAGTTAGGTAGTGCCAGAAAATTTAGGATACCCATTATCCGAGAGAAATTTAAATTGTAAATAAGTTCATCAAAGAAGGAGAAGGGGGAGAAGGAGAAGAAGGAGGAGAAGGAGGAGGAGAAGGAGGAGGAGGAGAAGAAGAAAGAGAATAAGGAGAAAAAGAAGAAGAGAGGTGTCTAACTTACCCATGATGTCATTCATGTGATCCAGTGAGAAATTATTTGAAATATCTAATAACATGACAAAATCAAATATAGCTGGGGACAAAGGCACGTCTTTGGCAGTTATAGGATCAACAGCCAGTGTGAATATTCTTGCTTTCTTTTCCTCCAGTTCCATGAGGTTTCTGGTGCAGCCTGTCAGAGCTTGCTCTAGAAGCTCTGCTTGGTTCAATGTCATCGGAAAACCATCGAGAACCCAACCTTGATCCACAGGTATCTGACTAAATTGAAAATGGACAAACCATGAATGTGTTGGTAGGCATAAGTATATTAGAAATAATAATACAACGAAACTTTCCTTTATCTTTGTTTCAATTTCATAACAATCTCCTCCTGTATGAATATTATTTCTCTATAGTAAATTTGGGTTAACTAGTCATTCACTTGCTTAAAATCCTTCTGTGGGTACCTGAATTTATTCTAGAGGCCAAGAAATGGTATTTAAAACTACCTGGACACAACTTCCTTACCTATGACATATTCTCTCTCTCTCTCACACAATTTTGTACTATTTACTTCAAACAAACTGATCTCCTCACTCTTGTGTGAGTATAAGTTAGTAGGAATTGCACTTTCTAGATTGTGTCCTCAGGCAGTTTCTCCGCTGAAATTATTTCCACATCTATTCATAGTGGGATAGCATACCTCACAGGGTGGTGGTGAGAATGAACCGAAATGATGCATTTTAAGACTCTGGCACAGAGGTTAGTACATGGTGGATACTCACAATGCCAATCTGAGACCCAAGCCTGCAGGGAATCATGACCACCTGATCTGAATTCAGCTCTCATCTACTTCACCTCACGACTGGTAATTATCATAGTTCTACTTAGAAAAATTCACGCGAGTCTTATTTATCTCAATCAAATTACAAGTTGGGTACAAGACCCTCAGTGTAGTAGTATCCTCTATAGAAAATGGGTGATCTAAGAATTATTTTAATTCTTCAAATTGGAAAACAGCATGAAAAGGGTATAAACTTTAACTTTGCTCTTCTCAACCTCTAAATCATGCACAATTGAGATTTTGGTGTTCGGATGAAAAGTTATGATCTTGTCTCTTTTTCTGTTAGAACTATGAAAAGCAGGAAAATACCCCATTTTTGCTTTTATAACTTATCCAAAGTTTGGTAAAGCGCCACACAGCATCGGCTTGTTGGCCTACAATGGAGATGCTTCTTGAGCACCTCACCGGCTCTGTCTGACCCCCTCCCCCACCCACAGTCTCAGGTGCCGCTTTAGAGGGAGGAGGTGCTCAGAGTCAAACTTGTTCAGCTGTGGTGACATCAGGTGACACAGAGTGAGAAGACCTGGGCTTTGGCTCTGGCCACCCTACTAACCAGACGCGTGACTGAACTGCCTCATGGGACCGCCATGTGCCTTACTTTCCTCATTGAAAACGGATGGGTTTGGGCTAGATGAAAGAATTTCAAAGTGACAACAGCCCTCTGAAGGTGCCTCGGGAGCAGTGGGGATGGTTGTGGGAGGGTAGTGAAGAGGATAATGTGCAGACACTCCAACACTGCTGAAGCCAAAGCTGAGATCTGCTTTATAGCTGCTTTTTTTTTTTCCATACACAACGCTTTGAACAAGGAGTCCCATAGGTCAGACATATTTTGCACCAGTTCTGAGAAATGTTACAACCAGTAGAATGAGATCCCTTCCGGCTCTGAAAAGGAGCATCCTGGTGACCCACTTTCTTCAGCACTGCATTCAAGGAGCAACCATTCCATACTGATGATGGAGAAGCAACTCAAACCTTCAACAAGGTCTTAAGAAAACACTAAAGGCGGAGTCCAGTCCAGATGCAGAGCACAACTTCCCTAAAACCTCCTCCCTACCTCTCTCGCTGGTCTCAAGCTTCCTACACCACACCAGCTGCCCCATTCCATTTCCTCACCCAACCCAGCTCTCTTTCATGATAGCTTTTTGATTCTTTTTCCCCCAATCCCTCTAAACCTCATCTTTTTATCATATGTATCAACTGAGCTCATATGGCTTCTTTCAATTTGCCCGTTTTCTGTGTTACAAAGAAGGCCTGTGGAAATTCTCCTTCCTCAGAAAAGAGGAAGATTACTGAATTGCAGCCTATTTTGGCTTTTCTTCATCCCCTATCACGTGCCATCTCTGTGTTCTGCACATAATTAATTCTTGCCTGTGCACCTATACATTCTCAGCACCTTCTTACTCATTGCTGCTCAACCTTTGGGTCCCTAAGTTCACACCCTCCTCCTGAAACACAAAATGAGGAGGCACGTTGGCCTGTGAACCCACAGTTAGGGTCTCTCCCCTCCATAATCTGTCATCCATTGGCTCTTCTAAGTAGTACCTGATTTCTCTTTGAATTCCTCACATGTTATAGAAACTGACCTGAATTAGCATCTGGGTGAACAAAAGATAGTTGGTAAGGAACATAGTGAAATACAGGCATGTAAATCACAAAATATATCTTGATCTTGCTGTGTGTTTTCTTATATAGACGAATAGTAGCATTCACAGATATTAAATATAAAATGTTTCTATATTATTTTTACATATCTCTATATGGTAGAAAATATATTAAATAGATAAAAAATAATACTTACTGGATAGCATTTACCATGATATTAACAAGCAATGTGTCAGAAACGCTCTTTCCTTTCTTCAGCAACTTTTCGGCTTTTGCACCAAGCTGAGCACGCACAGTGAGCTATAAAAATAAACAACGGATGTAGAGTACAGCTACTTTAAAAATAAGATTCTAAATATTTAGAGAAAACAAAAACATGAAATGGTCATTTTCTCTGATGAAGATACCAATCGTTTGTGACAATTCTGGAGTCAGGCAAGCATTTAAGGGAAATGTGTATGCAGATTTTGAGGTTCCTCCTTTGTGGCTCCCTCTCTTCCAAGATCTTGTTTAATTTTCGGTATCTTCAATTTCCCCCTCTCATACTGTAAATAAGCTGTTAGAGCTCCAGCAGCTCCTGTCCAGGATGCTCTCTTCATTCAATGGCCACATTCCATAAGTTTTCTGCCTGGTGTTTGTTTGCTGCTTTGCTTCAGACACCTGCTGTGGGCCCTCAACTAATAATCTTTTCTATTTCTGAGCCAGCCTTCGAATGTTATCTGTAGAAGAGCTAGTTCTACAAAGCTACTCTATTATATCAACTTCCCTCATGCCTGGTCTTCACTCAGCCACCATTCTGAGCATTTTATGGTTAAATGACACTACATCTCTACTCAGTACCCAGAGAAAGCTCCCTGTTTTACTCCATATGTCCTAATCATTGCCTGTAGGGCCCTAGATGGCCTGACTCTTCTCTCTTCCTGTGCATCTGTCTTTTCTCATCTTTACTCCTCTCCCACGGGTACCAAGCACCTTTCTGCCTCATGGCTGTCATCCAGCTCTGCTCTCCGCCTGAAGTGCTTCCTCAGGTCCACTTGGATGACTCTCTCAATCTTCCTTCAATCTGCCTAAATTTCACCTTCTCAAGAAGGACTATCCCATGTGAGACAGAAACTTCCCCTTGTTCCACGGTCTAGGTCTCTGATCCCCCTTTACTCTACTCTACTCTACTCTCCTCCATGCTATTCTGCTTTTTCTTTCCTCCCAGCATCATCACCATCTAATAAATGGAGTTTGCATTTTAATAGAGGAAGACAAGTAATAAACTACAAACACATTAACAAATGAATTGATGGTCATCTACTAGATGACCATACAATTGTATTTATTTTCACAGTAAACTTTGAAAATAAATAAAAAATGTTTCCATATACAGGAAAGCAATGCTACATACAGAAATATTAGTTTCCACTTAAAAAATAGTGAGTGAATTGTTGTAAATGTTTTTTCAGAGATTAATAAAATATTCTGTAGAGCCACAAATAAGGAAAATAATTCTGGAAAAATTCTTTAAAGGCAAAGAGAGTCTGAAAGAAAATAAAAGTCATAAATTGAGTGGTGAAGAAAAACACATAAATATAAATTTGGCATAAGTCTAAAATAAAAGAATGTGTTTACTTTCTTACTTGGCAAAATTGAACATCAATTTCCACTGCTTTAAAGATAAATAATATAAAGAATATCAAGTAAACTCAGGGTTAGTTTATATTTTACTATCAGATTTACTTTAACCCAAAGAGGAACACATTGCTATTTCATTCCACTTGAAGATACTCTTAAGAGCAAGGGATCATGATACATTCCAGCATATTAGCAACCAAAATTAGATTATAATGCTTACGTTAGAGATACTGTCAGTTAACTTGATTTCTTCAGCTTTTGGTGTTTTATTGGTATCAGAACCTGTCAACCGGAAAAAGTGGTAAGAACAAACACCAGTACTTACAACTAACAACCATGTTAGCATCTGACCATCTATGGTTTTGGATTGATGAGTCATTGGGTCCAGTTATGCCTAATACTTAGAGGAAGAAAGAATTAGAAATACCACAGTATGGCTGTTACCATCATCCACAACATTAAGATCCTGGCCATTGTGTGGCTTGGTGTTTTCTACCTTCTTCCCTTAGGATGGCTCATTCACAACAATATCCTTAGAAATGCATTCATATTAGGCTTTTCTTTTCAGAAAACAAGTCAAGTTTCTCAAGAAAATGTTAATATTTTTATTTTTATTTTCCTGGATTATCTAGTTATAAGTAACAAGTCTAAAAGTAGAAAATGTTAGAAGGCAGAGGGGTTTTGGTTAAATTCTATGAAAAAATACAAAGTTTTCAGAGTCCATTTATAATCACTGTACTTTTGTAATAAAATTGGTTATATAGTACTTAGATTAAAAATCAATGAAAATATCTGGAAGAAACAAATACCCCAAATATGGACAGATTATCTCCTTTTAAACTATGGAAAACTAAGCTGCTCTAGGGAGTTGCATGTTTATAGAGAATCTAGGCATGGTCCAGTGGTGATGGCAATTGTGATGATGGAGAGAACATTATTGTAGAACTAGAGGCCCGGTGCACAAAATTGGTGCATGGGAGGGAGTCCCTCAGCCCCGCCTGCACCCTCTTGTTTTCTGGGACCACTGGCTCCTAACCACTCACCTGCCTGCCACCCTGATCACCCTCTAACTGCTCCCCTGCCAGCCTGATCCCCCCTAATTGCTCCCTTGCCAGCCCGATTGCCCCCTAACTGCTCTCCCCTGCTGGCCTAATTGCCCCTAACCACCTTTGCCTTGGCCCCTGCCACCGTGGCTTTGTCTGGGAAGGATGTCCAGAAGACAACGTCTGGTCTAATTAGCATATTACCCTTTTATTAGTATAGATATGAAGAAACTATTGAATATGGAAAAGCTGTCACTAGCACACATAGAAGGTATATTTAAGACTTAAAATTGCTTTCTACCAGTGGTTCCACAAAGGATCTAAAGGACTGGAGCTAATTTCTCATTAGGTTTGGGAAGCTTGGTTCCATTTGCCTTGCCCACAGGAACACACTGAGCATTATCTAAGTTCATTATCTATGAACACATTGTTCAGGTGGTTTGAAGAGTCCAGACCCTGCAGCCTCCCTCAACACTGTGAACAAAGCAGTAGTACACGGAGAGGGACCCAGTAATATAATACTTACCCAGACCTGCACTGGTGAAACAAACAGTGAAAAGCCAGGAAGAAAGGAGGAGGATATATTCTGGTGGTCTTGAGAACACAGCCAAACTGAGAAACCACTTGAAGGAGTGTGAAAAAATTTCTTATTATTTTTGTCTCTTTTCCCCAGTTGTAGACAAAGGTTAGGGACCTCTGTGTTTAATGACCATGGAGACAATTATGTGAGATGCCCCTGCAAACACATTTGTGCTCACTTACATGTGCTCTTACTGTTTGTCTCTCCCTCTAATGCAAATAATGGATGATGTGATATATATATTTCAGAGAGGAAGGGAGAGGGAGAGAGAAAGAAACACTGCTCCTGCACACCCCTAGTGGGGATCGAGCCCTCGACCCAGGCATGTTCCCCTGACCGGAATTGAACCTGGGACCTTTCAGTTCATAGGCTGATGCTCTATCCACTGAGTGAAACCAGCTAGGGCTGAATGATGTGTTTTAATGTCTTACTTACTAAGTGTAGTTTTATCTTCTGTTTCTGGAAAAACTTCTGAAGGTGGATCAAATGAAAATTTACTTTGAAGATCCTTTGGGAAGAAAACACACACAGAGACAGGTTTTAATATTGTCGTTTTAATAGCACTACAAATTTCATTTTATAAGTGAGGTTTAAAAAAAATACTATTTTGTAACATTAAAACATAAGTGATATTTAGGGGGACTGAATAATTTCCAGAAAGAAACAAAGTTTGGTGATAATTGTGCTTATGGAAATACACAGTAACTTGTGGTGCAATCCATCTTTTAATTGGCCTCCAATTACTATGTAAAATACAGCAACTGCCATTTTGAAACCACAGTGGAAGATGAGAAAGAGGTAGAGTTTATGGAAACTACCTTAGAAAGAACAATCCTAGAGATGTCGATCATAGCTAACCATAAGGGAAATAAAGTAAAGGTGTGTGTCATCTGGCATCCAAAAGGTTAGAATATGAAGAGTACCACAACATGGAAGACAAAGCATCCCCCGGTGAAGAAAAGTCCCAGTTATTTTCAGAATTCATAGTTAAAGGATACTTATTTTATATAGCTCATGCCAATGGTCTGGATTAGATTCTCTGCTAATTCATTCAACGGCAGAGACAGCATAAGGTAGGGGAAAGAGCTTTGGGTTTAGAACCTGGGATCCCGATCACAGTCTAGACAATACCAAGCATCTTACCCCAATCAAACCAATTCATGCGTAGGGCTTCTACTGTCTGCCAAGGTAGGGTCACATTCTCCTATGTCCTGCACTAGGAACTTCATGCAATAATGTAGCAAGATGCAATGCTGATGAGAATGTAATGCCGGTAAACCTCCCTTCAACCCCACACCTCCACAAACTGAGACCTAGATCAGAGATTGGCCTATAATGCACATGGATCAAATGTAGGGAGCTGACTATGTTTATATGGTCCATGGGCACTTAAACTCCATAAGACACTACTGTGAGCTTGGGGACTAAGCCAGGTGTCTCCCTCCACCCCCTGTCCCTGCTCAGCTCTAGCACTGGCCTTGACCATTGCCCAGCGCTGGCTTTGGCTCCAACTACCTGATGGGAACTCTGCTGTTGGCCACCACCAGGCTCTCACCAGTAGAATTTCACCCCGGGTGCTGGTAACTTGCTGAACTCCCCACAGCACTCATATTCTCTCCCACAGAATCTCAACTATTTACTCTTGGGACCTTTATAGAAACGGTCATCAATCTCTGGTCTAGAAGACCTTTTAGGTTCCATCTAGCTTCAAATCTCATATACAAGGTGCAAGAAAGATAACTAAAATCACACTTGCCTGGCTTTCGCTGCTATGCAGATGTGACAGAGCCTTTTCTTCGGCTTCGTGCTGAGTTAGAATGGCCTCACTCACTGTTTCATTGTCTTGAGACGCTTTGATAGCTTCTCGGAGAAGAGTGTCCATAGAGAGTACCTGGATAGGAAAGTCTAAAGAACAAAAGGCAGTTTTACTGACAGCTTTTCATGTAGGACACTGACATCATTGTCCTTCTGTGCTGGGTTTGCCCCTTCACACTGTCTTAAGCGCCCCCTAGAACTGCTGTCTGGATCAAACTGCTTTTTTAAATTATTGAATTAGAATTCACAGAAAATACAAGTACCCATTTTGATCGTTCTACAGACACACGTCAGTGGTATTTAAGTTATTCACAATGTTGTCTTCAGTTAGATTCCTTATCAGGACACACGCTTGGTTGTGGACTTGATCCGCAGTGGGGGCGTATGCAGGAGGCAGCCAATTGATGTTCCTCTTTCATCGATGTTTTTATCTCTCTATCCCTCTCCCTTCCTCTCTCTCTAAAAATTGATAAAAATATATTTTTAAAAATACACCTATTCTAGTGAGGTGAGGAGTTATCTTATTGTGATTTTGTCTAGTTTCTTTTTAAGGAGGTCTCTTTGACATCTCAATAATGACCTGCCCTTCTTTGTCTTAGAATGATTCAAGATGGACTGGCCTCAGTGCAAATTTTGACCTCTCCCATGAAAAAGGGAAACATATAATGAATAAAAATACATTGAATAGATGGAAACCTGTGATTTTGCCTCTAATTGAAAGAACTTTTACAGAGAAAAACTAAGGCTCATTAAAGTCAGAGTGAACATTCAGCAAATATAATGAAAGTATTTAAATTTTTATATTATATATAATTTTAAGTGGATGTCTCTTGTACTTGTGACAAATTATTAATATCCTACTTCATCTGTTGGTAAAGCAAGTAAAATTTATGAGGAAAAGTTCAAGACTTGTTATTTCTAGTTATACTCTGCATCATGATAATATAGCATATCCTTATAGCCAGGTATGCCTGGGATAGTCACAGTTTATGACTCTATATTGGTGAGTGTCTGACTTGGAAACAAATTATTTGATCACTCTATTATAAAATTCTTGATGACAGATTTTCCTAATATATCAGCAGACCCTCGTGTATGCTTTCTACAGACAGAGCCATTTGCAATTACAGTCAATCCTATCTAATGAAAGAGTAATATGCAGATTGATGATCACTCCAACACACAAGATGGCTGCCCCCATGTGGTCAAATATCCTGCTCCTATGTGGACACAATATGGCCACCACAAGATGGTCAGCAGGTGAGGGCAGTTGGGAGGCACCAGGTCTGCAAGGGAAGGCAGCTGGAAGCAATCAACCCTGCAGAGGAGGGCAGTTAGGGGTGACCAGGGCAGCAGAGGAGGGAAGTTGGCGGCTAACAGGTTGGTAGGAAAGCAGTTAGACTCAATCAGGCTGGCATAGGAGTGGTTGGGGATGATTAGGCTGTCAGGCAGAAGCAGTTAGGGGCAATTAGGAAGGCAGGCAGGCGAGCAGTTATGAGCCAGCAGTTCTGGATTGTGAGAGGGATGTCCGACTGCCTGTTTAGGTCCAATCTCACCCTAAACAGGCAGTCGGAGATCCCTTGAGGGGTCCCAGATTGAAGAGTGTGCAGGCTGGGCTGAGGGACACTTCTTCCCCCCAACCCATGCACAAATTTCATGTACCAGGCCTCTAGTATTAAGATAATTAGATAAATACAAATATAAAAAGGAAAAAATTCTACCTTTTTCTAGAGCTTTTAGAGCAGTTGTTTTTCCACTAAGTGGCTTCCCTAATATGCACCCTTTAATAGCACATGAAGGCACTTCAGATTCTGTTGATTCAATTTGAGGGGGAAGAGATTTTTCCGTTAGTCTGTGAACCACATGGCCCAATATGCAATTGTTGGAGGGTGGTAAATTTTCAATCATTTCTTCTGGTAAGGCCCACTCTCCAACCATGTTCTGTGAAAGTAACAACGAGACAAACAAAACATAATATTCTTAAAAGTGGAATTTAGGCATATAAGGATATTGAAAGCAAACCCAAATTATAACAAACAAAAGCTAACCAATAGGTCAAATTATTATCTATAATAATAAAAGTGTAATACGCTAACTAGACTGGATGGCCGAACAGCAGAAGGACTGTCCGGATGGTCTTCCAGCTGACCTTCCAGATGAAGCCGGGGCTGTGAGGGCCAAGGCAGCCACAGCTGTTAGGGCTGAGCCCCTTGCACGAATTTCAGACATCAGGCCTCTAGTATTACATAAATGACTAGTAACATAAATATTTTTATATGAAAGAGCAAAAATTGAGCTCATCATATATATATATAAAAAGGCACACTAACCTAACTCTAAAATCTATAACAGTTTATAAAAGGAGGCATATTGAGTTATCCGAGGCAAATTATAGTCCTAAAGTTGAGCATTAAGATATTTAAAACTATCATAAGTAAGCAGATAAAAAACAGTAATTGTTTTATCTGCTATTTCATGCCCAATATGGTGTCTATGTTTAACTCCCAGTTTTTTCCAGGTTTCTTGCTGAACAATCAAACTAGAGGGAAAGAAAACAAACAAACAAACAAACAAACAACACTACAGACCACATTCTCTGAGCTCTGTGTAATAAATCTAGAAATTGATTTTTGAAAGATGAAAAATATAAATTCTTAACAACTAAAATCAGTATTTTTGAGTAATTCTCGATGCAAGAAAGAAATTAAAAATATAAATGTCCAAAAAGAACATTAAAACAATAAATTTATTAACAATATGGGATGGGATCAAATTGTACTTAGAGGAAAATTCATAGTTCCTTATTATAATGCCTTGACTTAAAAACAAAAGAAATTAATAAACTAAGCATTGAAATAGGAAAAATAATATTAAAATAAAGTAAAAATAAGGAAGAAGGGATTCATAAAAATGGGAATTGATAAATTAGAGAGCCAACTATTGAGATACCTTTTATTGATATGTTCCTAGATTTGTCCATGATAACCCTGATAATAAAATTGCTATTAGTTCTGAACAAAGGTGGAAAATAGCAAATATCAATTTTGTAACATAATAGGAAGAAAGCAGTAGATTTTAAGAATATTTAAAAATCTTTAAGAAGATGTTATATATAACTCTACTATAAAAAACTGAATTTATTACTGTATGGTAAAATGATATTTTAGGAGAATAAAAATGATACAATTTTTAATTTAAGTGGAATATTTGAAAGATGAAAGCTATGAAAGAAGTGGAAAAATTGTCAAAGAACTATATCCAGAGGAATCTTGAAGACCATAATAGTCTGCAGAAAAAATTTCATGACATTATTTAACTGAAATGTAAGTGTTGCTTAGTTTTCCAGATAATGGAATGAAATAGAAAGCTTTCCAGTTCACCTGACAAAATTAGCATAATCCTGACACCAGAAAGATATCAAAAGTAAGTGACAAAAATAGCATCCAAGAAGAAAACTAAAAGCCAACCTCACGGAAATGTTTACAAGAATCATGCCTGCAATAGTATCAGAATTAGCATTATATTAAAAGGCAATAAAGATACCAATTGACATTTACTACACAGTATGTACCATGTACTGTTGTTTTTATGCATTATCTCACACGATTCTCACACAACTCTTACAAAAGTATTCTCATCTTTCTGATTTTTCAGAAGAAAACATCTGAGTATTATAGAAGCTAAATTTCTTGTCAGTGTTCATAACAAATAGTAATGGCAGACCTTGTAATGGAACGCAGGCAGGCAGATTCCAGAACATGTGCTCATAACCTCTACATTATGTTGAAGTTGTCTTGCCATAACTAAATCAGAGTTAGTTCATGAATACTGGGTAGGATAAATGTTAGAAAACTTGTTACCATATCACATTAATAGGCTAATTAAAAAAAAAAAAAAAAAAAAAAAAAAGCCATGATAGCCAAAACCAGTTTGGCTCAGTGGATAGAGCATCGGCCTGCAGACTGAAGGATCCCAGGTTTGATTCCGGTCGAGGGCATATTTGTTTCTTGGTTGCGGGCACATCCCCAGTGGAGGCAGCTGATCGATGATTCTCAATCATCGATGTTTCTAACTCCCTCTTCCTCTCTGTAAAAAATCAATAAAATACATTTTTTTAAAAAGTAAAAAAAAAAAGCTATGATCATTTTGACCAAGCAGCATCTGATAAAATTTAAAATTCATTTCTGATGAGAATAAAATAAAATAAAATAAAATAAATTATATATATATATATATATATATACATAAATATATATAAAGATATGTTAATTGTTCATTATATATGCATATGTCAGTTGACATAATAGTGCTAAGACCAAGGAGCACATCTATACACAAATAGTGTCTTTCTAAAGTACTAGTTTATACCAGGTGAGACTTGCTTGCTGTTGCCCACTCTAGGCATATATATCTTTAATGTGCAATGAATTGAAGAAGAGATCCTTAGCACCCTAGGTAGTAGAGATTCTTAGTAGAGATCCTTAGCACTACCTAGGAGCCATAGGTGGTGGTGAATAACGATGAATGATACATTTTCTCATTAAAGGCAGGAATAAGAAAAAGATGCTCATCCTTAGCATTAAGACTCACACTATTCTGGAAGTTCTAAACAAGGAGTTCTTCATAAGAAAAAGAGAGAAGTTGCAATGTCCCTAGGGAAAAATGTCCCTAGGGAAGTGGAGGTCTATGGAATTGAGTCTCTGGTACAGAGATGGCTGCTGCTGCCCAGAGGGAGCAGAATAAAGTCCTCTTCCATCACTGAATAGTTTAGAATTTGGCAGAACACAATGGGACAGAATGTTGACCATGAAGAGAATGGAATGGTTAGATTAGAGAAAGAACGGAGGCCTGACCTGTGGAGAGAAGCAGATCAAGGTTTTTGGGGAGGAACACGTTTTTCAGAACCATCTTAAAAACACAGTTAAAGACCAAGAATAAAGGGTAAGTCAAGGTAAAGAGCTCAGGTTGGAACAAGATGATGAGTGGAAAAGAGGTCAGAAGAACTGGAAAAATATGTAAATTCAGACCAGAATGAAGATTACTAGTTTCACTCCACTGAGCAAAAGAGATTGTCTAGTACAGTGTTTCCTAAACTTCTCTCATGATGAGAATCACCTGGTGGAGTTGTTAAAACACAGATTCCTGAATCCCAACTAAAAAGTGCTAAACTAGAATTTTTGGGAACATATAGGTAAAATTGTATACTTAACTAGTGCTCTAAGACAGATGTTATATACAGAGCACTAAGTTAGGTATGCAATTTTACCTATATGTTCTCAAAAATTCTAGTTTAGCACTTCTTAGTTGGGATTCAGGAATCAGTGTTTTAACAACTCCACCAGGTGATTCTCATCATGAGAGAAGTTTGGGAAACACTGGTCTAGTACATTAGTGAAGAAGAACCAGGTTTCTATTTTCCATAATTATATAATAAAATTATACTAGAGAAAAATTATACAATATATTTAATTCTTACTCCTTCAGGTACCGTTATGAATAGACATCTAACTATTAGTTTCAGGACTCTGATGCCTAGAGTGGGCCACAGTAGGTAAGTCCCACCTGGTATAAACTAGTACTTTAGTAAGACACTATTTTGTGTATAGATGTGCTCCTTGGTCTTAGCACTATTATGTCAACTGACATGCATATATAATGAACAATTAACATATCTTTAATTTTATTATGCCTATATAAATACCTTTAGTAAGTCTTTTTGAGAAGGTAAAAGTGCAAGACTCAAGATCTATCAACACCTCTTGTCTGCCTACACACAGAGATTATAAAATTTCAACAGAGTAAACAACCCTTGACCTTGGTTAAAAATCATAAACTCTTTACTAGTACTATTTTTATTAACTGACTTACGCTGACCTTTCTGGAAACTGAATTCTCAATTCCTGGGACCATGATATCTCCCAATTCTCCTGTTTTCACCGATAACGTGGACCTAACAATCTGCTTACCAGCCTGGATTCAGTATGCTCACACGGTTCTCTATATCATGTTGTCGATACCTCAGGTTCCCTAGTCTTATGATTCTGGTTTCATCCTGTCTGTCATATCCTTTTGGGTCCTGTGGCCTGATAAGTCATTGTCCTTGATCCCCTTGTTATTAACCATGGCTACATGTATCATGAGCATTTACAGACAGACCTGATTGAGAACAATGTGTTTGAATGTGCACACTTCAAAGACACATCTAAGATCTCCCATGTGTTCAGGTCACTGGATTCTCTCCTTGGCTGCAATATTGCCCACGTGGCCGAACGCTGCCACTGGTGGAGATGCATGGTTTTCTCAACATGCTTTGCCTGCTTCTCTGAACATGATTACCCCTGGAGCAAAGCAAATGTACCTCAATCTCATTTCTTCTAGAGATCCAAGGTGGAAATAGAGCTTTCTCATCCATCCTTTTAAAAGAGAGGGGAGACACGGTTCACTTTGACAAACCTGAGTTAACTGAACCTGGACCTTGGGAAACATTCAACTGTCATGTGAATTCCACTAACACAATATTCCACACACACACACTGGGTTATGCCAATGCTATGTAGTAGCAACCTTTGAATGTGGCTTTTGTAGCATGGCGGTACTGGTTTGAAAGCACACACAATCTAGTGTTTGTCTTCATCAGTGGCTAGAATTTACCAACATCTACGTGGCCCTAAGTGCCCAGCTATTCCCAGTCTGGTAGGCTCCAACCGACTCAATTCAACCCCTAATGCATTCAGACCTGCCAATTTCCTTGAAATGCCATCTTTTTACCTAGAGATAATAACACCCAACAACAGACATATTATCTGGTTACAGTGGCCAAAAAAAACTAATGGTGGAAGCTTTTAATAAACTGACTTGGAGAAATACCACATGTAGCAACTCTACAAAATGCGGCTGAGCCTCCTTTAGAGTGCAGTGGCCAAAGCACCACAACTCCACCCTGCCTAGGCTTTCGAGCCGCATGAATTCTGCATCTACTATGGCTGGTTTTTCGTGCCTGCCACTCGGCAGACAGTGAGGAAGAGAAGACGGTCTGTGACAGCTGAAGTACAGCTGAGGCTTGTAGTTGCAGCCTCAGGGAGCCATTATCAATCCTCAACTTCCAGAGGACGTTCTGTTTTTGTTCACCATGATGACCTTTTCTTTAGCCATAGTGCAGGCTTCCTTCCAGGTCAACCACTCCACCAAATGTCTTCAGTTTTTGTTATGAACCCTGTGAGCACTCTTCACCTGCCTGGCCTCTACTGAAGAATAATTACCAGTTGTACTCCATCTTCCAGGAAAGCGGCTTTCAGACCTTTTGCCAAGGGCCCTCCATAAGAAATGCATTTTACATTGTTACCAGTGTTTGTGCACAAGTACGGTAAGACAGAAAAAAATGTTGTATGCAATACCCACCCTTACTACTGGTTTAGTTCCTATTGTATACCATTGCATCATTTCCATTATGTAGTGTTTCTATTTTAAAAAAATAATGATTATGACCTATGAATTAATTTCATAATCTATTCACAATCCACTGCTTGAAAAACAAAAACAACAACAACAAAAGGATGTTTTATTGGACAAGAAACCAGGTGCCCTCAGTTCTGATTTCATGTGTCTGAGTAGCATCTTGGATTCATTTCTTAAATAGGAAGGACAAACCCTTAACTTTATATTAACAGTGACTCAACCCAGAGAGTTACCAACTAAAGAGTCACCGAAATATATTTTAAAATAATAACATAATTCTAGGTGCAATTTCTCACAATTGGCAATAGTTTAAAGATCCAGTTTACTCACCTTCTTTTAGATCTTATTTGTGTGGTTGATTTTAGATCTTACTTTCCTAAATAAGATTGAAAGACACAACTTAACCCCAAATCTAGAACAGGAAATGTCATCGTTACAGATAGAAGTGGGCAAGAATCCACAGGCCATGTACGAAATTAGCTAGTTCTGGAAGCATTTCTTGAAGATAGGGTTTGTAGGAAGATTTTGAGAGAGCTTCTCCATTAAATCAAGGTGTCCTTTTTATGGCAGCAAAAAGCACCTCAGTTGAAATGTAATAAATTATTCACAATCTATATGTTTGGGACTTTGTAAGAAGCACTGCCGGAGACTTTACAGTGGTGTGGAATGGGTAGGAGCTGGCTGTGTGAATGGGCACCTAAGAGGTGATGTATGGAGAGCTGTTTGTGGCCTGGTTAATTCATATTTCTAGCTGGATATTTACCTTGGGTCTCCTAAACCAGATTGATGCAACCATGTTCCACATGACGGGCAGATAATGAGAACAAGGCGCAGGCACTCCAGCTCTCTCTGTGGCAACTGCCTGGGGCCTTCTCACTTGGCTCCAAGCCTTTAATCCGCACCTTCTTCTGTTCCAGTTCTGCCTCTCTTCCAACCACCCCGCTTCCTTCTCCTTCTCTAGTCTGGCTCTCACCAATCTCAGCTTTGATCCTTGGCCTACTCAGAGGACTTGGCTGGAGTCCACCTCTGCTGCTTCCTGTTTCTGGCTACTTTCAGATAAACTATCTTGATCATCTTGGTTCCAGTTCAAAGAATTCAATCTCTGGCACCGGCAATCCTGGCTGATCTTCTGTTTGGATCTGTCCTGTCTCCTACCAGAGGTAATCAGACGTTATAGGAACACACTTATTACTATGGCAACATGGAAAGTCCAGGGGCTATATTCCAATTACTGGAGTTTGGCATTCAGGGGGGGAAAAAAAAGCAAAAAAAAGCAGGGGAAAAAAAAAAGCCATACTCCACCATGGAATACTAAGGTAAAACTTTGTAGCTCTCAAAACTACTGTTCTTTGCCTTTCCTTCCTAGGCTTTTTCTCCTCCAGCCACTCAAAAGACCCCGAGGAAATCTGGGGGAACTGCCTAAATTTGTAATTCAGACATTTAAATTCCTGGCAACTGCCCATGATTGTCAGGAGAAGCAGAAAGGGTAGTTGGGTATTTTGCACCATGGGGAGTCAGCTCATGTAAGCCCTAAATGGTTTCTTAACCACAGTGTGGAACCTTTTTGATGGCCAGGTTCCAATGAGAAGAATGGATCTTGCCTTGTGAAACACTTAACAAGGGGGAAGAGAGGAGAAGCCAGCAGCTGATGGACAACAAAATTCTGATGTCTCACCTCAGAATGGCCATGGAATGGGCTTTGTGTTGGGGCACTATTTAAAGGTCTCAGAGCAACTAGAAAAGATGAGCTGGCCCTGCTGAGTGAGCTTAGCAGCCTTTCTAAGTCACCTGACTTCCAGTCATGTCATAGCATGGTTAGCTACCTGGCCAGACCTTCCTGCCAGGCTTGCCTGTAGATAGGTAAGGCTATCACTGATGTTAGCAGGGCAGATACACCTCCAGAGAGAAGGTATGCCTTCATGCACCTCTGTGCTAGAGTTCTCAGCCTGAGCCCCCCACCTATTGTCAGGAAGTGCATACGTAGCCCATGGTAAGCAGGGAGAGACAGCGGTTTATGCAACTTCACCCACAATGCTGAACTAACGGCTGTTCTGGCTGCAAGAAGAACAATGTCTGCCTATCAACAGATCCTGCAGTTAATTCTGTCTCATTAGGACATGTGAAGACCTGGTCCTAATCCTAATAATAGCTTTTACTCAGAACCTTATCATTTAGGTCCGTGATTGGCAAACTGCGACTCATGAGCCACATGCGGCTCTTTGGCCCCATGAGTGTGGCTCTTCCACAAAATACCATGGCCTCGGTGAGTCTATTTTGAAGAAGGGGCATTAGAAGAAGTTTAAGTTTAAAAAATGAGGCTCTCTAAAGAAATCTCAATCGTTGTACTGCTGATATTTGGCTCCGCCGACTAATGAGTTTGCCGACCACTGACTTAGGTCCCAGCAGCAGCCTTCCCCAACTGCCCTGACATAATGCCAAGGAAATAGATGTTTAGCCCCAGCCTATCTCAAAAGGAGACCCAGGTAACAAATTCCACCTACATTGTGCCTAATTTGAATCCCCCTACTTTGAGGAAAATTCAAATTGGCCATGGTCAGTTACCCAGCAGGTGATGAAGATCACTGTCAAAGCTGAGAGGCCTGCACCTGAGAGAGGCTGGCACCTCAGCATGCACAACCCAACAACTCTTGCTTCTAACAAGTCCATCAGTTCAGAAAGCCCAGCACTTGCAAGAAGGGGCAGGCTTCCTTTTCTTACTTACAGGTCAGGCAGCCAGAATAACCGGGCAGACACTTCGTCTTGCAGGTCTGATTACCAGGAGCAACCGAAATGAAGCCACTTTGAGAGCTCCTCTGTCCTGAAAACGGATATTTCTGTGCTGTGGAGATTCAGTGACAAATCACCTGCAGACAGTGGGCAGGGGCTAGCGTGGCACTCTGATGCCAGACGTGCTCAAAGGGACTCAGTGGAGGAGATCCAGGGAGGAGTAGCTTTTTCACCCCAAAAGGACAGGTCCATAGTCCTGGTTCCATTCTCTGCCCTGGCACGCACCCTGCCCTCCTGGGGCACTGAACGCAGCATATTGGGGATTTCAGCAGCTGTGCAGCTAGTCCAGTGCTTTTTACAGCACAGTTGTCTGGGTCTGAAACAAATTAAGTCTCTAAGGCTACTGCATTCCTCCTGACCCCCAACTGCCCTTGGGTCAGCATCAAGCTGGACATTGTATCAGATCTCTCCCTGTGAAAGGGCCACCAAACAATTCTGGAGTTGGTAGTCCTTCTAATAAAAACAGTAAACTGTATTTCTTAGTTGGTCAAACTATGCTTTTTTCACCAGGGAGGTGGTGTCTCCCTCAAGATCCCTTCGATACCAACTTCTATCGTCTTGCTGTTCAAAACACTTTTCCAGAAGCTTTTACATCTGAATTCACCTTCCTGCTACCATTGCTCAGCCAGGGACAGAGAGAGAGACAGACTTGGTTGGAATTTCTCTAATGTCACATAAGGTTAATACCTCAAAGAGGCGTAACCACTCCAAAAAAGCTTATAGGTGGCACTGACTAATACATCAAATATATACGTAAAGTAAATGCACCAAAGTATATTGCTGACAGGCTCTGGGAACTGGCCAGGAGCAGTGGGGGGGGGGGGGGGTTCTTTCAGGTGGGAGAGTTCTCAGGCCCACACCAAAATTCAAAGACTTTCTTGGATCCATTCAAGTTTCTTGAGATTTATTGGGCTCCATGACCAAAGTCCTCCTTCTAGTCCCTCTACTCCTTAGACTCAAGACCTCCTCCAGCCTTCCGAAATCCTTGGCCAACAATAGTTGGAAGATAGCCTCGTTTCTTGGTAACCATGTAGCCAGGATAACTACAGTTTTCTTTGGAAATCAATACATTAATATTCTACTCTGCAAATTAGTGTCATTATGTTTGGTTAACATAAATCAGTATTATAGGACCTACTGGTAATCCCACTAAGACACAGCCACGCAATGAGGTCTACCCTGGAAAAGCTGGCCAGCTAGCCTTACCATTACGGGAGGAATTTACAGAGTAGGAGACAAAACTCTGCACAAATAGAACCATTAAGTGTGTAGCATAAAACCTAGACTAGAACCATGGTGGGAATATTCCTTTCAGTACCAACCTCCTTTCCTAGATCCTATTTTAGAAGCCGATCGTTATTCTTGTTACCTATCTTGGGAAACATTTGTATACCAGCAGGTGCCTCTTATGTCTTAATCCAAAGAAGCGATCATGTGTGGCATCGGGTACAATGGCAAACAGAACTTTTAAAGTAGGAGGTCTGACAGATTATCTCCACTTCCATCACGTGAGCAACTGCTCACTCTACTTAAAAGTAAGCTACACTCCCTAAAGCTCAAAATAGAAGGTATAAACATATCTTCAGAGTAAAAAAAAATAAATAATAATAAGGTATTTTAAGACTTCTTCCTCAACAGGGAGCAACCCCCCCCCCCCCAAACACAACAAAACAGCCATTTCATTTGAACTTAAGGAATCTTGCACTTGAGTTATTACCTAAGCTTGCACTCAGAGGTATTTCATAAGTGTCCCGAGTAAACATGTATGTTACGGACTCTAGGGTGTCCCTTCACAATTCATATTCGGGGCCTTTGCAAGGTAATTAGGCAATAAGGTTTTGACAGTGGGGGTACCCACAATGGGAATAGTGTCCTTTAAAAAGGAAAGGTATCAGAGTTACCTCACTCTCTCTCTCTGCTCCATGTGAGGACACAGTGAGAAGGTGGCTGCCTTCAAGTGTGGAAGAGAGTCCTCACCAAGAAACTGAGTCTGCTGGCACCCTGACCTTGGACTTCCCAGGTGTGTGAGAAATACATTCCTATTTTTTGAAGCCACCCAGTCTACAGTGGCAACCTGCTTTGACTAATGCAATCAATATCTTTTAAATAAAAATGTAAAAAAAATGGTCTATTTACAATCACTTACCTGCTCCTAAAATCTATCACTCTGCTGTGTCAGTTACCGAGTGATGTCACTTGAGTGACACAGGCTTCAAACTGATATTCTTCCTATAAGAAAATTTGATTAAATAATAAGCTATGAAGAAGAGGCCATTCACTGGGAAGCCAGGGAGCAAGGCCAGAGCTAAGATGGAGTGTCCACTCTTAGAAGTTGAGTCTGAAGCCACTGGATCAAGACCAAAGGCTAGAGTTGAGAGTAAGAACAAGGCAGTGTCCGGAGCCTTTCAGTCAGACAAATCAGAGGAGACATAGGAAGGCAACCCCATGGTTGATTTAGTCCCTCATTCCTATGCTCTAGTCTAGTGGAAAGGACCTGGCAATATGTCAATGGATAAACAAATCTGGGGAGGGGTGTGTATACATCTGGTGTAGAGACAGGAGCATGAATGTTAAACCACAGTATATACAAATGCATCATAAAGTCTAATTTGAAGACTAAGCCAACAGTGCTATTGATAAAAAATGCGCATTACAACATACACTCTAGGGTTAGCCCAACAACCACAACAAGCTCAAGTGATCATGAACTTAAACAGTGATTTTTCATTAAAAACAAAAATAACAATGAAAAAACTTTGGTTGACTTAACATGATATACTGGACACAAAACATCCTTTCAAAGTGGGGGAATTCCAACTAAAACATGTTTGTTGGCATGCACAGTAGAGCTCTGCCAATTGCCAAGTGCGTTGTGGCAGAGATTCCTGTAAAGGACTTGCACGCGGGAGAGTTTGGGGTTTCCCAGCAGGAGTCCAGTGCATGACTGAGAACCACTGGCTGCTGTGCGGGGACCGTGCCTCCAGAGAGCGAGGGAAGCTGGCTCCTGGCTTCCCGGCGGCCGTGGGGCCCTGGGTTTTCCAGGCTCTTCCCTACTCCATTAAACACTGCCTCGTTCTCCTGTGGCAGCCGCCCGGGAATCCCAGGCTGCTCCATGCTGCTGCTGCTGTCTGCTCCCTAGGAGTGATAAGTGAATGATATATCTGGCCATACCATTCCTGGATGATGGAGTATGATGATTTAGGAAATAATGTTAAGAAAAAAAAGAGACATCCCTAACCGGTTTGGCTCAATGGATAGAGTGTAGAACTGCAGACTGAAGGGTCCCGGGTTTGATTCTGGTCAAGGGTACATGCCTGGTTGTGGGCTTGATCCCTGGGGGGCGTGCAAGAAGCATCCAGTAAATGATTCTCTCTCTCATTATTGATGTTTCTCTCTCTCTCTCTCTCTCTCTCTCTCTCTCTCTCTCTCTCTCTCTCTCTCTCTCTCTTCCTCTCTGAAATCAATAAAAATATATTTTAAGAAAAGAAATGAGACAAAATTTTGGCAGCTACATATGATGCATGCACGAGCAAAATTGCATTTCATGCCAACTTCTTGGAGTAATATTTAAAATATTTAAGCACGATAATTCTCTAATGGAGAGCTTTAAAAGTGTGGGCTCAAAACTGGGAGATAGTTTTTTAAGGTGTTTATGGGCGTCAATAAAGTATGGTAAGAATGCAAACCTTTGGAAGACTAATTTCTAAGTAATGCTTTTACCTAAGGAATAAACAGGCTGAACAAATTTAGCAATGATAAATATGGACAGCTGCTTCCTTCAGCTATGCCAGGCTGTGCTGTCCCCCCTAAGCCAAATTATATATGTTACACGTTGAAACATTTATTTTTTGCTTGCAGGCACAAACAGTTAACGAGATCCCCAAGAGGCAAAGCAGCACTCACAATAGGGAAGGATTAGTGTCTAACATCTGAATATTATTTCCCATTATGTGGTCAAAAGGAGCAAAGTATATAAACACAAATCAGAAATCCTCAGGTGATTTTCATTTCCTGAAAAACAGTAAAAGCTTTAAACACAGTAAACTGCATGGCCAGACGTTCACACACACCTAACAAAAGTCTACAATTTCCTACAAAGGATGTGGGTGAGACGACTGTGTACCTGTGGTAATGATTTCCCAAACAAGAAAAAAAAAAAGTTAAAAAGACAAATCTTTGCTCAGCTGCAGACTACCTGGTCTCCTGGTTTATGAGAACAACAAGAATAGAGTAGATAGAGCTGCTTAAGAAATAAGTTAGAAATTAATTTTCCATGAATCAGCAAGATCTGTCAAATAAAATGATGATTTACAGTGGGAAGAAATCTCTTTACATAACTTGATATTGTCAAACTTTTATTTTGGTTGATCTCTCCCCCTTACCCCCACCCTCCCCCACCTTCCCTCTGAGGTTTGATGGTCTGATCGATGCTTCTCTGTCTCTGGATCTGTTTTTGTTCATCAGTTTACATTGTGCATTATATTCCACAAATGAGTGAGATCATGTGATATTTATAATGGGGAGAGGTCAACCAAAGGACTTGTGTGCATGCATATAAGACTAACCAATGGACACAGACAACAGGGGGGTGAGGTCATGAGTGGGAGAGTGGGTGGGGAGGCAATGGGGAGATAAGGACACATATGTAATACCTTAATAAAGAAATTTAAAAACAAAAACAAAAAAACAAACAAAATAGTTTTAAAAGAAAAAAAATTATTTTATAGCATTCCACTTCAAATGGAACACTACCTCTAGTATATTCTATGGCCAAATGAAATAAATATGCATACACAACCCATAAGATTCTACTAAATGCTTAATAAATAACAGTTCTCTCAGTAATACAAACACAGATTCATACAATTAAAATATGGTGTACATTTAGTTTCTTATAATCTCACTTTCTTTCCTTGCCTTTTTTCATAGTCTTATCTTCTTTCAGTATTTACGTATTAGTGCTATTTTACACTTTGCCCCATTCATTGTCATCCATTTACTTCATTCATGCATCCTTTCAACAACTATTTGATGAGTGTTTGATGAATTCAACAAATGATTGTGCCAAATCATTCATATTGCACTTATTGCCCTTCTGGAATTAAGTCAATATTTGTAATAATAAAAAGCTTCATACTTCCTTCCATTACTGATGATCTACCCAAGACTTCTATCCAACAGCTATTAATTTTACATTTTCCTCCTACAGGTGAGATGAAGTTGGGTGAGGAAAGAGACTGACATGTATTATTTGCATCCAACATGCAGTGCACTTGGTTAAATGTTCAATAAGTGCTACCTTCAGCCCAGCCAGTGTGGCTCAGTGGTTGAGCACTGGCCCAGGCAGCAAGGTCAGGGCACACGCCCGGGTCTTGGGCTCTATCTCCAGAACGGGGCGTGCGGGGAGGCAGCCAATCAATGATTCTCTCTCATGATTAATATTTCTCTCTCTCTCTCCCTCTCCCTTCCTCTCTCTGAAATTAATTTTAAAAAAAATACGTTTTTTAAAATGTACTATCTTCACAACAACTAAATAAGGTAGGTATATTATTATTGCCATTTCATAAATCGGGCTTTTGACACTGAGGGACTGGCTGCCTGTGGTCTCATAGCTAGCATATGGCAGTGCCAGGGATGAGCTCTTGGTCTGTCTAAGCCCAACAGCTTTTCAGCAGCTCAGCTAAGAAAAAACAATTGGCACCCAACACAAAACAATCTTGGAATAAAATTTTGTTTGAGTCTTTGCTACTCATAAAGCTCAAACCTTCTCCTCTTTCATTGGCCACTAAGGACAATATAGTATTTAGATACATTTTTAAAGAAAAATACACTTTAACAAGGGTATAGGAAGCAAAGATAGTTAGCTCATACAGAGAAAAACGCTGAGAGATAAAAACATTTTAAAATTCTGCCATTTATCTGCCCAGGCAATACTTTATGCTTCATTATTTTCAGACCACTCTTAATGTGAAGTAGGAGTAACGGATAATAGAATATATGTAGTTAGGCATTTACAAATTAATACTTTAATACAAATTAAACCAAGGGGAAAATGCAAACATAAAATTCCCATTTTTTATTAATAGGAATAAAATAATATCACAAAATTAATGTTAACATGATGTTTATTATGTTGCATTCACCTTAATTATTCCATTTTTGTTCATACCTTATATTCTTCATAGTCATTGTTATCTAGCAAGTCCCTTTTCTCCATTTCTACAAGTTGCTCTGTAGAAGGCCTAGCTGGCATACCCTTAATAGAGGCCTGCTCATAAATGGGCTTTCCATAAAAGAACAGTTCCTTCCAATCATGCATAATTTTATGTGGAATCAGACTATAGCAAAAGAAAAAAAAAGGTAGAGATGAATCAACAGTTAGTCATACATACACCTTAAACTGTAGTCTTTCTATTATTATACTAGAGGCCTGATGTACAACATTCATGGTCTCAGGGGAGGAGGGGTCCTTCAGCCAGGCCTGCACCCTTTCCCAGTCCGGAGCCTTCAGGGGATGTGCGACTGATGGCTTAGTGCTGCCAGCTTGTGGTTGAGCCGTGCTCCCCCTGTGATAGCGCACTGACCACCAGGGGGCAGCTCCTGCATTGAGCGTCTGCCGTCATAGCGACTGGTTATAGCGACTGGTCATCCTGCCGTTCGCGGTCGATTTGCATTACCCTTTTATTATACAGGATATTATACAGGATACGTTCTCCAGGGTCTGCTGTTTGAGTACAGGGATGCCAAAGTGTTGTTATACACTTAAAGGCTAATGAAATGTCTGGCGCTTAGTAGGTTTGAATAAATGAATGTTAAAGAGTAACTGTTTTCAAACTTTCTAACTGGCTGTGAACTAAGAACAGTGTATTTCAAAATGATCCACACTGTCATAGCACTGAGGGTTTTTTATTCCCAGCTGTCTTGTTAAGTGGCTGTGTGATTTCAGAAAATCCTGTAAATGCTCTGGCAACAGTGCCCTCCTCTGCAAAATCAGCAGGTGGAACACTTCAAGGCCTCTTTAAGATGCCAGTTGGCTTACACATTAATGTGTATCAGAAAGATGCACTGTATGGCTGTCTTACTGTCACTGAACATTTGGTAACCTTTAAGACGATTTACCAGTAATTATTTCTATTTAAATCTGAGGGATGACTAGAGGAGGTAATCAGACAGAGTGATGGAACAACAATTCCAAGATGAATAAAGTGGGCAGGGAAGGAAAGGACTGACATGACTCAGACACAGTTCTCTAAAAGTAGCCGGACTAGAGCTTGAAATCACAGCTAGCAGTGTTTCATGTGTTTCGTTCTGAGACATGGTCCCACATGGGTGAACCTTGAACAGATGCTAATGAAATCAGCCAGACAGAAGAGGACAGATGCCCCATGTTTCCACTCACACGAGGCACCTTGCAGCAGAGTCATAGAGACAGAAGGTAGAACAGTGGTTTCCGGGGCCAGGGGAGGAGCGAGGGCAGAGTTATTGTTTAATTACCGCTGAGTTCCGGTTTGGAAAGATGAAGGGGTTCTGGAGATGAATGCTGGCGATGGGGCTAGGATTGTGAATGTGCTTAATGCCACTGAACTGAACTTGAAAATGTTAAAGTGATTCATTCTATATTTTACCACAATAAAAAGTAGTATTTAATGTCACAATTTAAAATATAATCATGTTTTCCATGAATAAAACATTAATAGCTGCTAGAGATTGCTTTCTGGAGATATGGAAGTTTAGAAATTAATAAGCTCAGGCATAGAAATAACACCAGAATTTTTAAAGTGGCACTGGCTTCTGTGATGAAGTAAATAATTAACAACTTATATATTGCCCAAACTTAATCTTGAAGTTGTTGAACTAATAGCCTACTATTTGAATATTAATAATTTTGTTAAGGAGCAGTCTTTTTAAAATATATATTTTATTGATTTTTTTACAGAGAGGAAGAGAATGAAATAGAGAGTTAGAAACATCGATGAGAGAGAAACATCAATCAGCTGCCTCCTGCACACTCCATACTGGGTATGTGCCCGCAACCAAGGTACATGCCCTTGACCGGAATCAAACCTGGGACCTTTCAGTCCGCAGGCCGATGCTCTACCACTGAGCCAAACTGGTTTTGGCTTAAGGAGCAGTCTTAACAAAAGTCAGTTCATATAAACAGCTTGATATCAAAGATATATATATATATATATATATATATATATATATATATATATATATTGATAATACCTTGCTTAGTGCAGAATAAAAAGAGATTAAAATGAGTTTATCTTGATTGTTAATCATGTAAACTAAAAAAAATAATCTTAACATATAGGGGATGGCAAAAGTAGGTTTACAGTTGTAATACAAATAAGTAATAGAATAATTAATAAATAATAGAATAAACTGTTTTGCATACTCACAACTACACACCTACTTTGCCCTCCTGTGTTCATGTGCAATTATCTTAATCAGTTGCAATTAAAAGACACATTTTCAAAGGAAAGCCTCCTTGAAAGTTCTATATATCAATACTTCTGGAACTTTAACATTTTATATATTTTTAAAATTATAATAAAAATAGTTTCATGAAGGCAGTATGCTCTCTATATTAATTTTCATGAAGCAGGACTTAAGAATAGTAAGAGGCATTTAGACAAAAAAAGAAAAAAAAAGTAGTAAGAGGCAGACTAGTATATGCCTCTGTGAAATACTACAATAATCAAACTAATGCATATCGGAAGTCTTGAGCTTCCTAGAGAGTGGTGCTCTGTAAGGTGTGTTTTTCAGTCATTTACTTGACATAGAAATAATATCTGTTTCCCTTTTGCTTTGGCCACCAGAAAATGCAGATAAAATTTGTAGCTCAGTTGCAGTAACTGGCAAACCTGCTGCCTATATAACCGGGTTTCAATTTATCCCTTGTTGTTAGCTTTCTACTTAAATTTAGATTTTCCCTTGTTCTTATTTTGGCATAGACTTAATATTTCTTGTTTTGTTCAATATTTTCTTATAAATTGCATTAGTTATTAGTAAAAGAATCTTTAAACAATCCCCATCTCCTAGGAAGTCCCAAGTGTTTCAAATAAATTATCCTAGTTGTCTTAGTAAATTGAAGTGGATTTAGACACAACATTTAAATGAAAAGACCCATATACGCATATTAAATAAGGCGAGTCAGGGATGAATTAGGTCAGCATCCAGGGCCTCTGGACCCCACTTCTCGGCCTTCCTTTCATGAAACATTTTTCTTTCTTTTTTATTTTATTTTATTGAGAGGGATAGAGAGTTAGAAACATCAATGAGAGAGAAACATCGATCAACTGCCTCCTGCACACCCCATACTGAGGATGTGCCTGCAAATAAGGTACATGCCCTTGACCAGAATTGAGTCTGGGACCCTTGAGTCCACAGACCGATGCTCTATCCACTGAGCCAAACCCTTTAGGGCTCATGAGACATTTTTCTCTCTTACCCACCCAGTGTCTGCTTTACAATCATAACCTTTCTCATTCTCTGGGGGGTGTCTATTGTGTTGACAGCAAAAACAAACCAACAACAACAAAAAAACAAGACTTACTTATTGGTTAAAAGCCGGTATTCTGCCATTTTGGTGGACAAGTCGAGTATCTGATCCAGAATCTCTGCGCAGGCTAAGTAGTGCTTCTGGTAGAGCGCTTGCGCTCTCTCCACGGCCAGCTGCTCGTGAACCTCCCGCATTCTGATGGCTTGTTCTTCGAACTCGAGCTTGGCTTGTCTTGCCAAAGCCTAGGGAGACACGGACACCCTTAAGTCCCCGTGACTGGGCAGAGGTTGAAGAGAAAATAATGTCTTCATTTCAATATAACAGAAATAAACCTCCAAAGAGAATGACACCTCCTTTTACACCAGGAAGAACAAATAAACGATAAAGCCCTTTCTCCTGAACGCATTAAGTACTGAGTCTGATGGCAAAGACAAGTTTGGAAATATTCCCCTTAGAGCTTACTGAGCAGCAAAACCGAGTACAGACGAAACTGGGCCAATCAGGGAAAGCCGGAAGGGACTAAGGATAAGTTGCATCTTAAGTGTTTCAAAGGAAGTCCTGGCCTCACGGGTCTCACATCGGCAGGGGTGAGAGGGAAACAGGCACCTCTGTCCGGCCGGGGTGGCCCAGTGGCTGAGGGTTGCCCTGTGAACCAGGAAGTCGCTGGTCCCATCCCAGTCAGGGCACATGTGTTTCTGTTTCTCTATTCCTCTCCCTCCTTCCCTCTCTAAAAAAAAAAAAAAAAATCAACTTTAAAAAACTAAAAGGAAGAGCAAAAAGATGCAGGCATGGCAGTGCTGGGCCTCCAGCAACCATAGCGGGTCCTCTGACCTCTTTGTACCCGTCTGAGGAGACTTGCTCAGACTCAGCTGTTCGGCCAGTGCTTTCCAGGGGGGAGTTCTAGAATATTGATGTAGACGTAGGAAATCTTTCAGAAATCCCCTGATTATGACCTGAAAATACCGCACAGTGGCCGACAAATGTTAAATGTGCTTAGACAACAACAGGACCTGCTGCTGTCCCAGCCTTAATGCATTGATAGCATTCATGCGTGCAGACATCTATTTTCTGCAGAAAGCAGTGAAGCACGTAAGCAGCTTGTCATTACCCTCAGTTCGCTTTGCACTATCGGTTTGTTTAGAAAACCCTTTCTTCACACACGTACGTATGGCCACATACTGATTTTCAAACAGCTATCCAGACTCCGTGAGACAGTCTATCCGGGGCCAACAGGCTCCAGACACAAGACGCGCCTCCTGCGCAGGGACCCAGGGAGGTGCACGCGGAGGCAGCTTGGGCCTGGATGGAGCTGTGATGGGACCTGAGCCCCAGGTCCCGTTCAGGAGTCAAGGACTAGCTGTGAACTTGGGCCAGTCAGGGCCTGCGCCTCCCTTCCCTCCATGCACAGGGAATATTAGCAAGGTTTGTCATGAACAGGAAAACTAACCGAACCGTCTGGTCACAGCAAATATTCCTTATTATGATGCTGTTCACATGGGACTAGAGGCGTGACAGTAAACTGTGATTGTCCACTGAACCGAGGGGGGGCGGGGTTCTTTTGTTATTGTGGTTTTGTTGTTTTATTGTCCTGGGAAAGAGGTTGCGCTGTGTGGCCTCTGAGGCCAGCCCTGTCCACGGGGCAGGCGGAGGAGTGACAGCAGAATGCGTCAGCCTCCTGCTTCTCTGCAGGCCCTTTGTCCTAGGAAAGCAGACAGTGAGGTACAAAGCGTATGGCATGCTTTAGGAGTGTGGAGAGTTCAGGAGAGAGGAATCTGAGAGGACGGTAGCGAGAGGAGAATGTGTGGAGAAAGTGACAGACAAATGGGTCCTGAGCTTGGTTCACTACAGGGTGCCCGGAAGTCCCAGAATGCTTAGGGTGTGATCAAAGCAAACCTAGGGCAGCAGGGCCATGTTTGTCCCTAGCGGGACCAGAGCAGCTTTCACCTGGTCCTCCTTCTCTTCTTCCGTCTTTCCTTCCCTCTCTCCCTCCCTCCCTCCCTCCCTCCCTTCCCTCACTCCATCCTTCTGCCCCTTTTCCTTCCCTCCCTCCCTCCTTCCCTCCCTCCCTCTCTCCCCCCTCTCTCCTTCCCTCTCTTTGTCCTTCCCTCCCTCCCTCTCTCCCGCCTTCTCTCCCTCCCCCTTCTCTCTCCCCTCCCCCTTCCATGTCCCTTCCATGTCTTTCTTCCATCTTTCTAGCTACCTCGTCTTCTACCTCTACCCACACTACCACCCCGGACCCTATGCTAACCCCACTGTAACTTCCTGCCCCATTACAGCAAAGTGGGCTGCAGCCCCAGAAAAGAAAGGAGGAAAGGGAAAAGGAAGTCTGTGGTGTGAGTTCTGACTCTGGACTCGGACAGACCTGGCCTGCTCCCAGCCTTGCCACTGAGAGGGTGTGCCTGAGCTTCTGACCTCATCTTCCTCCCGTGTGACATGCGGAAAGGATGGTGCCACGTGAAACGGCCGTTGTGAGAGTTACATAGGCATGTGATGAACATAGCTCAATGCCCGACTCAAAGCAAATGCTCAAAATATGTTAAATATGAATGTGTTCCATTATTGTTAAAACAATAGTCGTCCAGGAATTTAAAACCAGAAACTGTCCCAATAGACACCCAATTGTCTTAAAGAGATTAGCAAAAGTAATCTAAAATCAAAACAAAACAGACAAAAACTCCTAAGGAATGGTGCACAACTCCAGGTCTCTCTCTCATTGGACCAGACATTGGCGAAAGCCCTGGGAAACAGTGCTCACAGAGGCAAACACGGTCCCGTCGTCACGGAACTCTCATCCAGTGGGAGATACTGTCAAAAAGTCACAGGAATCCACTTATAATTACGCACTCTGCATGTCACTAGGGAGAGGCATGGTGTGAGGGTCCCTGCAGGCCGCCTGAGCTGGACACGCCATGAGCAGGAGCTCTGCAAGGTGACTGCTAGCTGGGAAAGGCAGCTGGGAGGAGGGGAAAGAGAGAGACGTGGCTTCTTCAGGGTCTGAGAGACCAGTGTGGTCAGAGTCCAGGGGACGGAGGGGGCCAGGTCGGAGCAGGGATCTGGTGGGCAGGAAGCCAGGGCTAGGTGCCCTCTGGCAGGAGGGCTGGGTCCAATCTGAGTGACCAGTTCCCCTAGCTGCAGAGCAGAGAGGGGTGTGGAAGGGATGAGAGTAGGACAGACAATCTGTATAAGTTCAAGTTCAATCTAATTTTCTCCTTTCTTCATTTCTAACAAGTTATCTGAAGGCTTGCTAAGTCCTGCATTAGGGAATTCCTGCAGATGGAGAAGATGGAACTGATGGAGGCTCCTCCTCACTTTCAAAGGCACATCCAAGGGCAAGTTGGTCTGAATGGCTCAGAGGGGACAGAGGAGAAGGTGCTGAGAACACGGAGAAAGAGAAAGTGTACCCCCCTCCCCCTGCAGCTCCTGGGACGCAGCAAAGCCTCAGAGGGGAACATGCGAGGGGCCCAAGAGGCCAGAACGGCCTCCTCAGACCTGTGTGCTGATGGCAGCATGTGGGCTGGCGTAGCTGAGTCTCAGTGGCAACAGGCTGGGCTTGTGCCGATGCCTGACATGTCTCCCTGATGACCTGACCCCATGGCCTGGCCACTGTGCACCCCTGTGGGCAGCGGTGAGCGGTTGGAGTTTAGCTGCCGTTGATTTGAAAGACCTACATAACGTTATGACCTTGCACACGCCCCCTGTGGCTGCCAATGCAGAGCCACCACAAACAGACGAAGGAGACCTCGCAGCTGGAGTAGCTGGGGTGGTGGTGGGCATGGAGAAAGGCGGGCAAACTGAAGAGATTCTTATTTAGTCCCTGAAATCAGTGGGACTATGTGATGCTTTGGATATGAAGGAGTGAGGGTCAAACAGACTTCCGGTGGGCCTGAGGTTTGGGACTTGTGCACCTGAATGAAAGGCAACGTCCTTTGTTGGAATATGGAACCTTAAAATGCACCAGTTTAGAGACATGGGTCATACATATGACTTTAATGTGTGATGTGTATGTGAGATATATGAAGAGAGATGTTTGGAACGTGACACGACATATGGATGCACACGTCAAAGGCCGGAGACATAGCTGCATGGGTCCCATGTCTGTGGCAGTAATTACACCCCTGGGCTGTGGAAGCAGCAGAGGAGGGAAGGAGGGGCCTAGGACGCAGCTTTAAGGACCCTGGAAACGGTCTTCTCTCCCAGGAGAATGTCCTACAACGAGAGCAGAGGCTAGGCGGCCAGAAACAGGAGAAAAGCCAGGCGTGTTCTCAGCTGTGCCAACAGGACTGACCATGAAGTCCATCCCATTCACAGTCATGGTGTGAAGCTCTACCAACAGCACATGAGCAGCATGAATAAACTTTAACATTTTTAATGAATTGAAAGGTACTTGTCCAATTCGCCCACCGTAAATAACAGCAAAACTATTGTACAAGAACAAGAACAATTAAAAACTAATTTTAAACACTTCCTTTGCCTTCACAAGGAGGATCATATTGTTGAAAGCAAATGATGTTGTGTGTTGTTAGTGGATATTACCAGAAGGGAAAGGTGATAGTGCTCCCTTGAAAAATTCAACACCTCATGTCAGTCCTCCTTAGGCTCCAGCCACTGTTGACGGAGGAGGTTTAAGTTCCAGATGAGAAAGGAGCCACCTCAGAGGGAGGGCTTCAGGGAGTCGCTACCTCAGCCTTAGGAAAGGCAATCTGGGAGGAAGGATGCGATGGTTACATCCCCGTCTGTGAGGCTGCAGCAGTCCCAAGGGGCCCAGGCCTCCGCAGCCGGCTCCATCCCAGGTGAGAAAGGGGACGCTTCTCATCCCGGGAGACCAGCTGCTGGACCCACACCCTGTCATGCGCCTCATTAACTGGCCTTGGGAGGCAAATATATTCTCCCAACAGGCACCCGGAAAGATGAGCTAAACACATCATTTCCAGGTAAGCAAATGGCACTGGATCCGTTCAGCTCACTAACATCCAGACCAGTGGTCGGCAAACTCATGAGTCTACAGAGCCAAATATCAACAGGACAACGACTGACATTTCTTTGGAGAGCCACATTTTTGAAACTTAAACTTCTTCTAACGCCACTTCTTCAAAATAGACTCTCCCAGGCATTGGTATTTTGTGGAAGAGCCACACTTAAGGGGCCAAAGAGCCGCAGTTTGCCGACCACGGATCCAGACAAATCTGCTCTTGAAGAGGACCCAGCGGTCAGTGTCCAGCAGACACAGGACTGTGGAGAGCGGTAATGTCTGTGGAATGCAGACCAAAGGGGAGGACCCTGGGTGTGTTTTCACTGTAGTTGTGCAAAAGTAAAAAGGGGAGATAATCTAGGGAGATCATTGATGGGCAGCCGCACACCTATGGCTTTGTTTACCTTTACAGGGAGACAGAAGCGAAAGGAGCCTGAGGGAGATGTTTAGGGAGACATTGCTTACCCCTTCTCGATCCAGAGCGTCCTGGAAGTCTTTAAGCCGCCTCTCCTCGTACTGTTTCTCTCGGAAGATTCTGTTTTGCCACAGAACTTCCTTCTCGTGGCGGACGTGCATGAGCTGCACGGCGATCCGGCGCTCCTGCTGGGACTGCCGCATGAGCCGGTTGATGAGCTGCTCCTCCCGGTACGCCTCCTGGAACACCGCGGGGAGCCCATTACCGCCCAGGCCGTGTCCTCTCTGCCCCCGGGGCTGAAACCCCGGACGTGAGCAGTGTGCAAAAGGTCTAGCAGTCATCTGCATCACTTTTTAAATCGGAACTTGGCCAACATCAAGTCATAAAAATAAAAACATCTCCAACAAAGGCTGCACACTTTTGGTATCTAGGAGAAGCATTATGGATTTATAGCTCCCTGTTATTGAAGTAAGGGATTGCCTCATTTAAAATTTTGGGGGGGAATTAGGTGATTGTTTTCAAGGTTTTATAAACAAGGATTTGATTCTCAGTGTTCGGTATGTGGAATTGTGCTGTAGGTACCCTTAATGTAAATGCTAGTTGTAAAAACAAATGCAGGCACTATCTGGCCATAGATGACAGATCCGATTAGTTCCCTGAGGGAACGTTGCAACCCTTGCTGAGTGAGGAAAAGCAAAAACCTGATAGAAGAATGAAGATGGGAGAAGGGGCTAAGGCGAAATTACCTACAGTTTACCCTGGAGAATTGTAATGGCTGCGATCTGGAAGAGAAATCAGATGCATTGGCTCAGTTCTCTCTCAGAGAATTAAGGGGGAAGCAGTAAGTGAACAGTGGGCAAAGCATGGAACTGGCACCCAGAGGCCCTGGCCAGTGCACCTCTGTGAGTCCTGGGCATGCGAGTTGGATTTTCGGGGTCTCTTTCTGGACAAGTAAAATGAGAGGTTTAGGTGTAAGGTGCTTTCCAAAGCCCCTCCGAGCTCTTTCACTTGTCTAAACAGAGACATCATGTGGAAGGGTGAGGTAATTCAAGTCCTCAAGGGGGGAAATTCAAAAGAATACCAAAGACTGGGTTTGCCCATTTAACAGGCAATGACCCAATTATTGAAGAAGACAATGACACAGGTTCACACCCTCTCTCCCACTCTGAGATTATGGGAGGACTACTGCATATCTTTTCAGAATCAGGATACAAATAACAACAATACCATGGCAAATGCCAAGACTTGAACCTGGGAATCATGTAAACATGTCGGTAAATGTGAATCTGAAGTGAGAAACGACCTTTGAACACAGGGTGATGTTATTATGATGTGAGGATGTCCCATTGATATTTGAGGCAGAGTGGCCGACGATACATACATAAGATACATGTAATGTGCATGCAAAAGGCTGCATTGTGTGACGTTTCCAACAGCATCACTTAACCAACATCCAAACATCTAACCTCCTGTGCCTCGTGGGCTATCAGCTGGTCCATCAGCAGCCTCCGGCGTCTTTTCTCCCTTTGCTCTCGTGCAAGCGCGTCTTCTTTGAGGCGCTTCTGGATTTTTTTAATGTAGTCGTCATCCGAGTAAGTGCTTAGCAAGTCGGCGGTTGTCTGGGCTGCTGTATCTAAGGAAGCCTTGTGTGTACTGAGGACAATAGTTTTTATTTTAGATTCAAAACATAATGCAATCACGGGCCACTACTCGTGAGCACGGAGGAAGACCTCAGGAGAAGGGTCTTCGCAGCCCTCTGCTAATTTATCATCATAAGCATGGAAGTGAATGCTAGAGCTTCAGTGTGGTCAACGGATTCCAATTTGCGTCCCCCCTTTTCGGGACTTGATCTAGCCTTTTCTCTAGAAATCTAGCCCATCAACTCCTTGTTCTTTTTTCTTTTAAAAAATATATTTTATTGATTTTTAGAGAGGAAGGGAGAGGGATAGAGAGTTAGAAACATCGATCAGCTGCCTCCTGCACACTCCCTACTGGGGATGTAACCAAGGTACATGCCCTTGACCTGAATCGAACCTGGGACAGATGCTCTATCCACTGAACCAAACTGATTTCGGCAACTCCTTGTTCTTTCACTCCTCATGGTCTTTGCCCTACCCAGACACTCTGGATTTCTCTCCCTCTTCTTCCTACTGTATCTAGGCCTCCTGCTTCCCCTGCTTTGAGTCAACAGTAGCACAATATTGGTAATCCAAGTATCAGGGGAGTCACAGGCATATTAATATCAGGACACAGAGTAAGTACTTCCAGGGTGGTTCTCTCCACTGCCACTCTATCTCACTTATGCACATGCAAGCTGCTCTATGATCTCCCAACTCCTGGGCTGCTGAGGGCAGTGGCCCAGCTCCTGCCGGAAGCTCAGCCGTTGAATGTTGACTTGCTCATCATGCCACGCTTGCAGGCACAGGTCTGACCTAGCTTCTGGCCCAAGTCCTGGAGACCCAGGATGGAGAAACCTGCCTTGGGGACTTGTCCTACCTTGTGTCCAAAACTAAAGGCTCAAGGAGAGCTGGTCTGACCAACACAAAGCAAACCCACTCAGAGGGTGGCTTAGAAGAGAATTGCTAGATTCTTTCAAAAGTTATCATAAGAAGCTATGTTTTTATGTCTACAAGGATCAGATAACCAATTCTCATCCTCGTACCCCTTTAAAAAATAAACAATGGTCCTAGCCAGTTTGGCTTAGTGAGTAGAGCATTAGTCTGTGGACTGAAGGGTCCCAGGTTTGATTCTAACCAAAGGCACATGTCTGAATTGTGGGCTCGATCCCCAGTGTGGGGCATGAAGGAGGCGGTGAATCAGCGATTCTCTCTCATCCTTTATGTTTCTAACTCTCTCTCCCTCTCCCTTCCTCTCTGAAATCAATAAAAATATATTTAAAAAAAGAACAAAGCCACCATCTTATAAAATAAGTAAATAAAATAAAAATAAACAATGTAAGATAATGGTATAAGATATATCATAATATGGCTTGCCAAGAAATCATGAATTTTAATATTAGGAATAATTATGGTTTCTAATATTATAAATGATTAGTGTATTTGTTTTAAAATATAACATAATTTTACTTAAAAGACAGGACACATTATCATTGTGTGTAGGAACTAAATGTTCATCAACTCTTATACAGAGAAAGGTACTCTTGCAAAAGCACAGCTAATCCTTGTTCAGTGAGGCAATAACTGCATGTTGGTAGCACAGATCACATTATATTATAGTTCATTATTCTAGGTTTGCTGCTCCCCGCTGAACTCTGAGCACATAAGAAAAATATCCAATTTTACTCCTCTCTGTATGTAGGCCTCGTATGCCTGCCATGTAGCTGATGTTTGCTAAATTTCAAATGATAGGCTCCGAAGCATAATAGATATATGATATAATTTTTAAAATCACACACTAAATTTCTGGTTATTTTATCAGCAGGGGCTCAGCCTTCGGTTTATTCTGTCACTGAAAGTTGCTGATCAGAAATTGAGTAGCTGTCAAAGTCTCAGTAATATTAAAGACAAAGTTTATCCCAATCTATTCATCAAGACCTAGTACAATTAAGTATTTATGAAAATTATATAACATAACTTTTTTAGATCATTCATCAAAACTTGTATCATATTTTTACATAACTGTGTTGTTTAAATATTTTTCCTAGATGGGTTAATGGCTCCTTTGATACTGTAGTATGCTACCAATAATATAACAAATATAATTTCCGTCTTTTATTTATTAGTCGGTTCATTCATCCACCCATCCATCTGCTGTCTGATTACATTAAAGGCCTGAACAAAGCTATATGATACTTCCTGGAATGAATATTCATTTTACTAGATATGGATTTATTGAGGGCAATATTATGTTTTCTTTACATCTGCTTGCCAGGCTTCCATAGAGTTAGGATATGTGTGGATTATTAGTACTGGGAAACTTGGCCAGATTTGTCAATATTAAAAACAGCTTGTTAGGAAGGGCCTACGGGAAATGTCTGAATCCAAATGTCAGGCTGCAGCCACAGCAACCTCAGCGACAGAAGCAAAGAGCAGATCACATTTGTTCTTTGTCTTAAAGAATAAAGACGGTCATGTGAGGAAAAAGTAGCCATGGGAACTCCTGTGTTGCTCCCATTGAGACCTTTTATTCTTCCACAAGGGAACAAAGTGCACTGTGAAATGACATCCCCGAGGAGCTGTCTCAGGAGCCCGCCGGGAGAGGATTGCAGTGCTTTCGGGCACCAACTAGTATGAAGTAACTCAACGAGCCCAGAACATGCTGGAGCCTAAGCTAAGAATTCACAATGCCTCAAAAGAGTAGCGACTGCAAAAGAGGCTTAAGAAGGACCATGCTGTACCATAACCTTGGTTTTCTGTCAAAGTTTGCTCTAGCCCAGTGCTTCCCAACGTTTTCCACTTTAGGGCATTCAGAGAAAATGATCTTTGGACAGAACGTTCAGTCTCCGATGAGAGGTGACTGGTCCAGGGCCTCTTGCTGCCGGGCCCTCTCCTGCCTTTCTGAGAAGGGAAGGTGTCAGATTGGTGGTGCCCAGAGGGAAATCCCTAGCAAGAGCAAGAGGAGGCTCCTCCAGAGAGAGACTTGTGATAGACACCGCTATGTTCCTCCTGTTCCCCTCCAAACAGAGCCCAAATTTTACTCAGAAAAAACAACGCCCCAGCCAGAAACTAAGTTTCCCAGCCTTCCATTCTGTTGCGAATAACAGTGTGACTGACTTCCAGCCAATAAGATGTAAGCAGAAATGTTATTTGGGCCAAAACGGGTTTGGCTCAGTGGATAGAGCATTGGCCTGTGGACTGAAGAGTCCCAGGTTCGATTCTGGTCCAGGGCATGTACCTTGGTTGCGGGCACATCCCCAGTGGAGGGGTGTGCGAGAGGCAGCTGATCCATGTTTCTCTCTCATCGATGTTTCTAACTCTCTATTCCTCTCTCTTCCTCTCTGTAAAAAAAAAAAAAAAAATCAATAAAATATATTTAAAAAAAAAAAAAGAAAAGAAAAAAGAAAAGAAATGTTATTTGGGCCTTTGGGGAAGGCTCATACAAGGAGCTATTTAATACGGGAGATGGCTACTTTTGCCTGTCTTCCTTCCTGATACTGGGACATGGGCCAAGTGGCCAGAGCTCCAGCAGCTATCTGTGAAAGTGATGTGAGGATGCAAACCCCACAAGGGGACAGCGGAGCTAAAGGAGAAGAGGCGCCCAGTCCTTGAGGACCTTGGAGCTGCAATACACACCTTGGATGCTTCCATTCTGATTTCTGAGACATAAGAACGAAGTAAACATCCGTCCACTTCAACCCACTCTTGTCTTGTGGTTTCTAAAGCTAACTGGTAGAGAGGCCGAGGCTCAGGTCCAGCTAGCAGAAGCCAGCGGAAACAGGGTGCGTATCTGCGGCCATACTGTACAGGGATGACCTTTGAATCATCTAATGGACATGGCAAGGCCACAAATCAATTGCAATGGAGCTGGGGCAGGGGATGGAAGATGCTGGTGGGCTTGGTATCCCCTCTGGTGGCTGAAGTGTGTGGTGTTCTAGGAAAGGAGCTGGCCCTGGAGCCACAGAGAACACCACCCACCAAAAGGCAACAAAATATTCCAAGATGGTCATGCTGGTGGATGCCATGTGTTTACCACTCCAGAGTGTGTGGCTGCTGAGGTGAGTGGAAGAGTTGGTAGAAGTCCAGTGGTTTCGTGAGCCAGGCAGGTGGATGTGGTGGGTTCAGGCGGCGGCCACCTGGTGTGTGGGCATGGATTGTGTTTTCTCAAGGAGTCGGGGCAGCACTGGAACATGGGGGTGGAGCCATAGCCAGGCATTGGGAGGTTCTATAAGGGGTGGGGGAGGGAAAGTACTACATGCATTCTTCATCCGGCTTTACTGTCCTGCCACAATGACTTCCGCACCACTGTTTACTAGCTTTTTCTTATTCATCCCTATTTAACTGTTTCTTTCCCTCAGAAATATTAATATCGAACTGAAATATATAATTTGTATCTTTCTTCTTTGACAAAGATCTATTTCAGTCTATAAATTTAAATTCTATGAATTGAGTAGAGTTTGATAGTTTACATACATTTAAAAAAAAAAAAAAAGAAAAACACCTCATGTTGCTCCTATATATGTAGTCCCTAATAGATTCTTTTCTGTGAGTCAATGACCCCCACTCCTAACAGAAGATCTTTATCTTTGGGCAAATGAAGCCCATTAGCCAGGCACTTTTTCAATAAATTCACCAAACTGACTTAGTGACATCTGGTCAACAAACTGACTCAACAACTCTTTATTGAATCCCTGTGTTAAATGCTGAGGAGGCCACATAAGAAACCAACTAGCGTCCAATAAAGGTTTTACTGTGACAAATTTAAACTTGAAACAATTTGAGTTTAAGAAATGTTAAGCAGAGAATAGAAAAATAATTGGACTTCGCATTATAATAGCCATTTTCCCTCTTGAACTTTACGAAAGTTGTTAATGAACCATTAATCTGAACTTTAAGTCATTTATATTCTTTCATGTACTATTATATTGAAGCTTCTGCAGAGTGAAAAGGTCTTGAAACAGCTATTCCAGGTACACTTTTCCAAAATATTCAAAACTCACAGATTAAAGAGAACGTAGCTTTGTGATTATTAAAATAGTTCACATCCCACCTTTCTTTTGCTTGGAGATCCTTTCTTAGTAATGCTTCAAACTCCATAATCTCATTGGCCACATCCTTTAAAAAAAATTTCATTATCAGTTTTCTGCCTCTAAAAATCATTGAAAATTTCCACATACCCTATTTATTCAAATTTACAAGGTAACATGCACCACGAACTCAAGCTAATTAGGAAGTGAGATAGAAAGAGCCACACTCCAGCAAATTTTTAAAATTCTGATCCGTTACTTCTACTCTGGACTAAATATACTTAAAAAATATAAAAATTGCTTAACCCGAATCATTTAGTTCACAATTTCAGCTCTAAATTTAATCAGAGTTGGAACACAATTATTTTTAAGTTTAAAAACATTTATCAAATTATAGTTGAGATTTTTAATTGCAATTATTATAAATGAGAATACGCATTTTGGGGTATAAATATTTATTTAAAAATCACTGTCTCATGCAATCTTATTTACACGATTAATTTGCTCTCTATTAGTTCATCCTCTGTTGACTGCACTTCTTAATAAAATTTAATCAACTCTAGGGAATATAAGAATTATGTACTTTACTAAAATGGGGTCAGAAGAAAATGTCTGTGGGGAACATTTCTTAGAATCCACACACAGGATTTTTTAATTAAAAAAATCAATGTAGACTAAAATAAATACAACCAGAGAGACCTGTCAACTCTGCTTTGCCAGCATTGTGAGCTTGAGTAGAACATGTCAGCTTTGTGAGTTTTAGTTTCCTTATCTCCGAAATGGGCAGAAGAAGAGCCTACCTAGAGAGTTATGTATAAATTAAAGATCAGCCCTAACTGGTTTGGCTCGGTGGACAGAGCGTCGGCCTATAGACTGAAAGGTCCTGGGTTTGATTCCAGTCAAGGGCATGTACCTTGGTTGGGGGCACATCCCCAGTGTAGGAGGCAGCTCCTTCTCTTTAAAAAATAAAAATAAATAAACAAACTAATGAAAGATCGTGCTAAGTGCCAATCCATAGCTTAACAGATAGCAGATGCTCAATAAATGACAGCTATTCATCTTTTTTGGGGCGGTTTTTAGTGTAGTGGTATGCAGACTACAGAAAGTTCTACCACAATGTACTATCGATATCATCATCCTTTGGCAATGGATCACTAGCCAAAACTCACTAGTGTAGGTAACTTAAACTTAAATACATATACTGAAAACAAGCAAGTCACTCAACATGTCTAGGGTTCATAGGAAAATAGTGCAGCGTGGCAAGGAGCCACTGAGTGCACACAGTAGGTAGGAGAAGCACATGCAGGGGGTGTGCCTCCCAGCTGGCCCCTGTGGCACCCTTGGGAGTCGTTCTGACAGCACCCGGTCTGGCCTCGTTCGTTAGCCATCAGAGAGCCCTCAGCACAGGCACTCACTCAGGAACCATCACTTAACCAGAGGTTGTCGTCTCTGGCCCAGAGCTGCATTTTCTGCTTCTGAACAAATAACAGTATAAAATGGACTGAACGTGCACACAGTGGGAGCGTTTTCATGAGAAGGGACAGTGCCAGAGATAATTTGAAAAGAAGGTAAGCAGTTTTGGGAAATCTCTGTGTGTTTTAGGCGACGATCATTCCTTTGTTAAGACAAACACAACCCAGAACTAAAGGACTATCACTCACCTCTGCCTCTCTTTTCTTTTTCATCATCTTTTGGGCCTCAATTGCTTTCAGAGTGCGATTGGATGTCGGCTTTGGAATCTGTATGATAGCCGCTTGGATTTTGGCCATTATTTCATTTTGTCGTCTTCTGCTCAAGCGTTGCTGAATACCCCATAGACATTAGTTTAGTCATTCAGTTCGTCAGACTAGTAGGCAATGTCACACGCTCACAGGAACACATACACACCATTTCTCCACTGAAGGTTTCAATTAACTCATCAATTAACCAATGTACTGGGAGTCACAACTGTATGATGTCACATAGCAGGCGTCAACATGACTTGGTTTGGAAAGTACGATATTAAAACAAAGTTTTGGAGTCTCCACGGTATACCAATCAAAATTGTGTATTTTCATTCTGGGTGTCGTTACGAAAAGGAATGTAAAATGTCCCAAACACAAAGAAGAGTACGCTCCTTCCCCAGTTCCACCTTCGAGATCTGCTCGGTAGTGGGACGAGAAAGCTCTGTCTGAAGAGGAAGCTCCATCTAGGCCAGTGGTCGGCAAATTCATGAATCAACACAGCCAAATATCAACAGCACAACGATTGAAATTTCTTTTGAGAGCCACATTTTAAAACTTAAACTTCTTCAAAATAGACTTGCCCAGACCGTGGTATTTTGTGCAAGAGCCACACTCAAGGGGCCAAAGAGCTGTATGTGGCTCTCGAGCCGCGGTTTGCTGACCACTGGTCTAGGAGAAGGTCTCCAGGAGAACTCCTGGGCACTCAACACAAATTTCCCCCAAACTCGGTCACACTTAAACATGGAATTCATAAAATAATGAATTCATGTCATGTCACTCAGTCATGTAAGATGTTTATGAAATTATCTCTTCTCCATGTAGGCAATAACTATTTTAAGAAGACATAAGCAGAAGGGCATAATTTTAAAAAATTAGGTAAAATATTTTACAAATAAATGATTTAGGGGGTAACGTGAAACTAATGTCTTTACTACTAAAGCAATATGTTAAAACGAATAAGATCATTGGTACCTACATCTAAAGATACATCAATAAGAAACAAGTCAGAAATAAAAATAATTCTAAAACTTTCCTCAGTTCCTTTTCTAAAATGCGAATTGTTACTAAACTGCCATATGTTTACCCTTTTCCTTAAGAAAATCAGGAAGAGATAGGCTCTCTGTTTTGTCCTATTTGCTTCTTATCATTTTTAACAATTTATTTCAGGATATCTAACGGCATCACACTTTGCTTTTCCCAACTCTCTGCGGAGACTTTCTGCAGGAGCCGCACATATGAAGGCCGGGCAGGCTGGTTCCACTGGAGTCCCAGCACCGTCTCAGCCTAAACACTCCGAGTGCCTGTCTCCTCACCTCGAAATGCCCGGGGAAGCCCACCCCTTCTTCCAGAGCTCATCTCTCCTCTTTCCCTCCCTCCTCATGAGGAGCTGGCTACATTCGGGATATGTTAAATTCTTATCATTCTAAACATATGAGTTCATATATTTAGTGCAATGAGAACTGTAATTCTTTTGCCTGCGATCGACACATTCCATACACACAGCCACCTGCAATTCTCTGCAAAGTCTGTGAATACTCCACACACTCATGTCCCCTGAGGTCCATCATGTCAGAGGAGATCACAAAAGACTTTGAGAGAAACAGGAGAAGCAGCGGGGAGTCAGTCAAAGCCTGAAGGGCCAGGAAGATGCCGAGAGGCTTAAGGGTCTGGACGGGGAAGCAAGCCACATTGCCAGGAAGAGAGAAATGGGGAGGATAGGAAGACCAAGGGGTTGCAAAGAAGGGAGAGGAGAGAGAAATGTCCACTTGTCTCCCTCAGCTGTGACAATGGCCACAGCCTTTGCTGAAGAGCCACAAGGACCTCCCCACTGCACCCCATCACTAATGAATCTGATTCTTTGATTTCTACCAGGCATCTTATAAAGAGATCAAGTTGTCCTGTCATTCCAGAGAATGGCAGCTCTTGCTTCTTAGCCATGAGTGGAGGAGACAGTGAGCAGAGTGAAGATGGAGAGAAGGGGAAAGTGAAGGACAGAGAGGTGAGAGCAGGCAGAGTCGACTCATCAGCATGAAATTGTGTGTTATGTTAAAGCTTATGAAATGTGTACTCCAGGCATCAGTCTCACAGAATAGTATGCACTCAAGAATTTTTGTTAAAAATTGTGCCATAGAACCTTTTCGATACTGAAACATCTTTGTTGTTCCTTGAGTTTTTGGAATTTTTGAAGTTTTTCAGATTGCATGCGGACAACATCTTCTTTCATGTGTACGTATTTTTCTTGAAACTTGTGAGTGACCCGCATCAGATTGAAATCAGTTTGACGTGGTATCAGGTTTCTAAGTCTCTAAATGAAAAAAGCATTTCAAAAGATGCCATTATTAGAAAAGAAAGAGTATATCGCCGTTATAAGCACACCTAATATTTTTCTTTGAAATAAAATTTCTATAAGATACTATTGTTGGTTGCCAAAGTAATTATAAGCCCCATTCTAATTACTCACATCCTTAACTGATGTAAGGAGAGAATACAAAAATATGACTCGAATTCTTTCTTACAAAATAATCTGATATATACTTGCATAGTAAATTTTTGTCCTGAGTTAATCTTTTAATAAATGGTATTTAAATTACTGGAAATATATCTTTATAAAAGTAATTTTATGAAACCAATTTCAACCTAAGTAAGAGATAATGTAAGTCAGATTCTTTCTATTACTTGAGCCTCTCTCTTCCTAGTAACAAGTGAGGAAACATTAAAACGTCCAGGCCACTGGAGGATGCAATATTATAAGAAAATAAACTTTTAAAGACGATTGTAAAGTGGGACACAGAAACATGGACTATGTATTTAACTGAAACTTTTTTATTTAGATGTAATCTCCTTTGAAGCTGAAGACTTACTGAAAAAGAAAAAAATATATGACATTGGTCCTCCTAATATGGCCTCATGGATCCTGCCACTTACTCAGAAGAATGTCTGAGGACCTTTGAGCTGACTCTAAGCTCCTCCACACCTTCGGCTCTTTTCTCAATGAAAAATGGCCTGGCCTCCATCTCCATAGGGACCACAGCGGTGTAAGGTCCTGGATCATCCTACCTCTCTGCTTCAACACACAACTAGGTCTTCCACTTCTCTCTTACTTTCCCCCCACCCAGGAAGTACCCACGGAGATGCTGTTAAGTGTGTGGCTCCTAGGGTCAGACTGTTCAGGTTTGAGTTTTAGCTACTTGCTCTGTAAAGCTGGGCAAGTTTTCTAACCTCCGTATCTCAGTTTCACCATCTGCAAAGTGGGAAGAGAAAAAATACCTAACTCGTAGGACCGAAGCAAAATAATATTAAGCAAGATAATATATAGACTGCACCTGGAACAGGGCTTGGCACCTCATTAAAATTCAGTGAATTTTAATATTACTACACAATAAACACCGTGTCTTCCTCCATCTGGTACTGAAGAGTGCCATCTCTACTCCTTCAACGGGACCACTGCCTCATTCCTCCTCTTTCCTCCCAGAGGCTCTCCTTCCACAGAATTTGGTAAGTTACTGGACATGTGGGTAGCATGAGGAAGATGTTAAACATGGATAAATGCATTGAAACTATTAATATAAAGTTAAACCCCACGATAGCCCATCACATAAGGGCCGCTGAAGGGCCACGTACTCCCGCTGGGGCTTCTCTGAGAACGCAGCAGCACTGCCGGTCCCTCTGGCAGCCACAAGTGGCCACCAGCTCCCGGTTCCCTGTGCACTTACATCACGGAAAGCCTCGCTCTTCATGTTCTGGAGCCACATGGTGTTCAGGGGCTGCATGGTCTGCATCTCCGCCCCCGTCAGCCCACTCTTCTTCTTCTTCTGGAGAGCCGTGTACAGCTGGTACAAGAGCTTCGTGGCCGCCCCAGGCTTTTCCGTGATGATGTTGCTAGCCACTTTCTGATCAAACTGCACACCCAGCAGGTGAAGTGTTGGCTCCAAGCGAGAAAAATTATTCAGCTTGGCACTCGAGACACTAGGCATTAAAATATTTTACATATTTAGACACTGGCATTGGATTACAAATGAATATCAGAGATACTCTCATGGTCCCATAGTCTGAATTATGCTGTGTTCTTTTAAATATATCATTCCTCTCTAAAACCACTCAATCATGCAAACACATTGAGCTCTCTCATTGTGCTGAAATGTATGCATTTATTAGTATTTCTCTTCAATACCTAAATTAAAACTCATTCAGTTTATACACTTTCCTGCTAAAACAGATGCTGGAATTGTCACAAGAAGTCAATACAAAATCAGATGACTAGATTCCTTCTTCTAAGGGAAAAACAAAACTACGGTTTTGAAAAATACCCCTACTCAGAAGTCAAAATGACAGATTAAACGTCCATTTCTTCAAATACTGTTATTACTAGAGTCTGAAAATAGCCCTGAACACCGCACTGTCACTCAGATGTTTTTGAACACAGAGAAACCACTGGGGCATCTTTGCTCTGGAGACAGAGTACGTGATGAAAGTCTGGACTCTAAGGAAAAGAAATGCATTCTGGGAAAAGTCTTCTCCCTCCCTATCTGCAGTTCTAATTTGCCAAGGGATTACCTGTCTCCTCCTCTCCTTGTCCCTTGGTGAGGGAACACACGTTTCAGAGCAAGTAGAAGCTGCCCCCTCAGGGGTATCTGTGCCTCTTTATTTTTCACTCTTTTAAGTAAAATCTGTTCATTTCCATTTCTTGAGATGGACTGAAAATATTCTAAAACTGAGAATTCTTTTCAGATTTAGTAATTTCCAAGGCAAGTAACGGCCAACACCTGGAGGCAACCTGATGCCCCTCTGCAGGTGAATGGATACGTAAACTGTGTGACAGAAGACAGTGGACTGTTATCCATCACTGAGAAGAAACAGGCTTTCAAGCCATGAAAAGCTGTCCGTGGACAGTGAGTACACATTACCAAGTGAAAGGAGCCAATCCCAAAAGGCTGCATACTATGTGATTCCAGGTGGATAACATTCTAGAAAGGGCAAAAATATGGAGACAGTAACGAGATCAGTGCCTGCCCAGGGTTGAGATGGGCCAGATGCACAGCCAGCACAGAGGATCTGGGGGCAGTGACAGGACTCTGTGTGACACTGTAATGGTGGATTTAAGCCATTACACGTTTTCCCAAAGCCACTCGGGTGGCTACGATAAGACAGACAATAAACAAGCAATGAGGATGTGGAGAAATTGCAACGTCACGCATTACAGATGCACGGGGAAGAGACAAGTCCCGCACGAAGGCGCTCTTGCCCGGTTGAGGCTTTCAAGGAGATCCTGAGATTGATGATTCCTGAAAGTGACTGTTGGAGGCTAACCCAACCAGATGCCAGAGAAACTGACCCCTTTTTGAAGTAAGAAAGAGTCTGACTAACCTGCTTTGTGAAAATTTTGAAAAGTCATCCTGGAGTTCAAATTTGTGAAGAACTTCTCCAATCAGATAGCCACTGGAAAACGCCTTGGCAAAGGACTTGGGGGCTGAGAGTAAGCAGAGAGAGTAAAAGGTCGACATGCTGCACGTAGAATCTATGCTTTAATTATGTATATACTTACAAAGGGAAACTCTATCATTTAACTTGAACCCCAAGTTCCATAAAATTAATTCTAGAAATATCGTTTGAATAAGCAAATAAAAAGATGGAAGTTTAATGGTAGATGTCTTTTAAAAATTTTTCCATAAACATATATGAATACTTGGTGACATATGAAATTTTGAAAGGAAAGACAACTTCTGATCAAATTAAAACACAACCAGTCAAATTCATCACCTTATATTTAAAAACAAACCTTCCATGTATTTTATGAAATCACGCTGCAATTCCTTAGTAATTAGTACAACCTGTGGATGGTGATAGCATAATATTCTGGCCAAGCGAGGTGCAATATAACTTTCTAAAACAATAATGAAGACTCAACTTTAACCTTTTGACAATGGAAGTTTTACAGAATCGTCTGCACCTCCTTAAATAAAGCCAACTGGACACAGTCAAGCTTTTCCTTGGTGCTACGGAAGGTTACCCTCGTCCAGGTGTCCTGTGTAACGATGCAGATGGACCAGAGGAAAACAGGCTTTGGAGCCAGAGACATGGATGTGGACATCTGGGCTCTGCCCCTTAGTAGCAGTGCACTTTCTGAGTTTCTCATTTCTAGAACGTACAGAACATATCTACACCTATCTTGGAGACCTATTTTAAAGGTTAGAGATAATGGATGAGAATCGCTTAGCACAGCGCCTGCTTAGTACAATGCCTGCTAGGATGCATCTAATGATAAGTGCAGGAAAAAGAAAATTAAAGTGTTAAACAGAATGTGCTTTCTTTAAAAATGTCCTTAGTTTGGGGTCACTTGTATTTTTCTTATGAAGTAAAGGATATAGGGTAAAGGATGATGTATAACATTGATACATAAATTATATTATCATAGGACACTGCCATCATCTCTCAAATGATTTCAAGATCCTGCAGACATCTTCAATATGTTTCTTTAAGGGTCTTTTAAGCAACAGCAGTCAAAACACTCTATGTCGTTGCAGTATCACAAACTCATTTGTGCCAGGTTGTCCTCTTTTATCTATTTGACCGATAATCGGGTGGCTAATTGAATACGAAGAAATGTTGGATTTGTCGATCTGATGCTTGGTTTGAGGCTACAGTGGGCGAAGCCAGTTGTTCCATAAAGGTCTCACTCAGAACACTGCATGTTATCACAGGAATAATGTTCTTGCCCACAATTTTGCCCAAAGTTTTACCAATTTTTGCATATTTTATACTCTCAATAATACTCCAATACTTAGGTTGAATAATATAATAAGTAATTAAACAATGATGTCAATGATCCCCATGGATTCCATTTACTCAGGCTGAGCTCCGGAACTGTCTAGCATTAGCATCTATTGGCCATGTCTCTGGCATCATACAGTAGTAGTTGTTTGAAGCAACTGAAATCCAAATGGCTGTCTCCACCTCCAAAGGGCATAGGTGTACCACCACCTGCTCCTCCTGAGTCACGGCTGCTTTCTCCTTTCCTCGAAAACCCCCCATTGCCGGCCACCACTGCTGTGCCCTGGTCTCGGCTACACCACTGTCCTCACTGTGCCATCTGGGCTGCTCTGGATGTGCCCTGCCCCCTTCTGTCTGTTGCTTCCTTTCCTCTGCTTTTTTCCCTTCTCTCTTCCCTACCCATCCCCATTCTTCTCTTGGTTTTCTGAAGAGGCACTGGACAAAGAGCCATGGCAGACTATGGGTGTCTAGTGATAGTCTAAAGACCACAGCTTTGCACTCAGGAGCTATGTTGCATTTGGAGGGTCTCAGCCCCCCTCTCTCTCCCTCTGGATTTGCACCGGGCCTGTTGTTCATGCTGACTGAATACTGAAGTCTAGCTCAGGAATAACTGAGGGTAACTGTGTCTGATTCCATCACTCTCAATGTGGCGGGCAAACAGTCTGCAGCAAACTGCTACGAAAAGGTCACTAGGGAGATAAAACCATAACCCACTTCCTTTGGGTTGGCATGTCGTATTAATAATGCAATTCTGATATGGGTAAAATAGAGACATGTATGGGCATAAAGGTCAAAGGAGAACAATCAACACTTATTATTTCATTGTCAAGGAGTTCACTACAAATAACCAAGTACAAAAAACATCTATCTGCAGTTTTGCATGCATAGGACACTGCAGATTTTACTGCCTGCCACCCAGACCGAAAAGAGAATGAAGGGTAAAAAGCTATAGCAACCAATAAAAGCAACAATGGAAGACATGTAGAAAAAAATTAAAGAAAAAAGAAGAACACATTGCAAGGAATTAGACAAGAAAATTATTAAATATATGTACTAGGAATATATATTTTAATATAGATTAGAAAGTATGAGGAGACAGATAAGAAGCCAGAGAGAGAGAGTGGGAGGAGAGAAACAGTAGGGGGAAAGCAAAAGCAAAGAAAAGTTTATCCCCCGCCTTTGGTTTATCATATTTTTCTTCCCAGTATGTGTTCCTGAATATCACGACTAATTCCTTGACAGCCCCCTCTATAAGTTCATGTGCACTAACAATGGGCATTTCCTGTGGGAAAGAAGAGGCGGGTTGATTCTAGGACAAGGAGCAGAGAAGAACTGAGAATAGCTAACCCATGGGAGCCCAGGCAGGGGCTTGTGCTGAGCTCTGACATGTGTTACATCCAGGATAAGCCTGGTCGGCAGCAATCTTCCACGCCACGTAACTCATCCCCATCCTACAGTGTATTTTGCTGAGAGTTTGATGTGGGCCTTCGTGAAAGGTCTGTGAGAGGCCAGGACCGAGAGGGAGGTTGTCCCTGTGCTTCTCCACCGAAAGGGCCCGGAGCTGCCCGGAGAAAGCACGGGAAGGAGACAAGCCTTCTGCACTCCAAAGTGGCCGCGAGGGGAGTGCAGAATCCGGAAACAGATTCTCTGGCTCTGACTCCTTGCTCATTGAGAAGCCACTGACCGGCCTTTGGGCCTCTCTACCTCTTGGAAGTTGGTCTGAGAATTAAATGAGATATTGTATGCAAAGTGCTTAGTGCTATTCCCGGCATAGAGTAAATGCTCAGTGACAATTGTTGTTCTTCTTGCTGCCTCCTAATTTAAGATAACAGGTTATATTAATTAGGTAACTCAGAAGCTCGATACTAGATCCTCAAGGACTACAGTACATTCTTGCTTAAAAGGTAATTCATTACTCAGAGAGCAGATAGTGGACATTGTCTTTTAAACTCAGGTACAGGCCGACACTTAAGGCCAGATAAGCTCTAACACTCCAACCAGAAACACATGCAATCAAAACACAGTTGATTTCCAAAGCAAAACATTTGAGAGAGAGAAATAAAGACTACACATAGTGTCACAGCATTTCCTGCCAAGGTTTGCCACCAAATGAGTAGAGACATTTGCGTGTTGGCATTGTGTATGAGTCTGTAGACCTATCTATTGAATATTCTATGCTCAATGGCTTTCACTCTTCCTGTAATAGATGAGCAACGTTCTAGCCTGCATCATCAACCACGTTAAAAAAATCCAGCAAATTTACTTTTATTTGAGAGAAACAAGAGTAGCTGCTGAAGGCAGGAAACCGGCCTGGCCCTATCAGGTCTCGGTGTCCCTAGGCTCTGGCTTTGCTGATTTCAGAGAAAAGAAGGGAGATGGGGAGAGAGAGAGAGAAACATCAATGATGAGAAAAAAATCATTGATTAGCTGCCTCCTGTACACCCCCACACTGTGGATCAAACCTGCAACCCAGACATGTGCCCTGACCTGGAATCGAACAGTAAACTCTTGGTTCATGGGTTGATGCTCAACCACCGAGCCACACTGGCCAGGCTGGTTGCTGCTTTTTTACCAGTCCTGGCTTTGTGGCACTTTATTCTCTCCACTTCCTGGGTAAGATTTATTAAGGTGCCGTGCCATAGAGATGCCTACGCTCTGACAGTATCAAACTCAGAGCAAAACTCCTTGAAACCTCCTCAAAAACATCTAACACAAGAACAAATGCTTTAAATCCTTCCTCACTCCCTCTTATTGAGATGCCCCACAGTTTTCAATTGGACAATAAGCCTGACTTTGTTCAACCAAAGGTGTACACTGTGGTCCTGTACAGAGGACACAGTCCATTTATTTCCCTCCAGTATGAGAATAGAATGACCCGTCTTCTCCTTTGAAGACTTTATCATATTTCCCAAGATTTACTGTTTAAAATAAAATCTCGATGTTATTATAACCTTCTTGAATGGTTTAAATTTCGGGTGACATTCTTTTCTTGAAACTTCATATCTTAAGATTTTGAAATTGATTTACACAACAGCCTTCTGGTACGAGATCTGCTGTCTCAATTCCAAAGAAGCCAAGCTTTAATGAAGGGAAATACTGCTGAGCTAGCCAGAAAGTATCGAAATCTGTAGTATTACGTGAGAAGCAACATATTTCCTAATGACTCTGAGGGGTGAAGCATGAGAAAAATGTGTGGGTTAGTGAGACCAGATTATAAGAGGAACGAATTAAAAGTCAGCAGACTCAGAATGTACTGCTAACATGCTACTTCCTAGCTGTACAACCTTAAATCTCTAAACTTATCTTATTTAATTACCTTATCTGCCAAAGAAGAATTAAATTATACGTGAGATTCCTTTTCAGATCTCAAGTTCTACGACTCTTTGATATGGTCATCATAGGCTAACAATAGGCCACCACAATCTATATGTAAAAGCCTAAGTGACTGCTATGACGCTCAATGCAGGAGCTGGTCCCTGGTGGTCAGTGCACTCCCACAGTGGGAGTGCCACTCAGCCATAAATTGGGCTCAGGCTGGCGAGAGCTCAGCTACAGCAGCCGGAGCCTCTCCCGCCTCTGCCTCCATGGCAGCACTACCAAGCAGCAAGCAGTGGCTGCAGGTGCAGTGGGGCCAGGATGAGCAGCCAGGATGAGCAGGGGCAGTGAGGCACCTGCCAGGCTTGGACTCCTTCTCAGCCACCTGCCACTTCACACACTGGTACATCCTTCAAGGGATGTCAGACTGCTGGTTTCGGCCTGATCCTCACAGGTCCTGCAGGGATAGGGCCAGAACGGCAGTGTGACAACCCCCAAGGGATCCCAGATTGCAAGAGGGAGCAGGCCTGGCTGAGGGACCCCACTGGTGCACGAATCCATGCGCCCAGGCATCTAATATATTATAAAATGTATATAAATAAATAGTCTATAAAATATTTTAATAGCTCCTTTTAAAAAATAAAATTTGATTCTTTTGAAAAGGTCTTGACATAAGACCTAATCATCAAAGTCTAGGTAATGCACAAGGAGGCTCAAATAAAGAATGCAAATAATAAAAAATGTCACTATCTGAAACAAAAATTACTAAGATTTAATATGAAACAACAAAATTAGAAACCTAGGGAAACTCACTCATGCAAAAAGATTAACATGGAGCACAGTCTATCTCTTATAACATTATCTATTTAATTTTTTGACATATCATGTAAACTATAATCTTTGGATATATTAATTAACCTTATTAAGGACAGATTTTCTACAATGAAAGAATAGACAAATGATGTAATTTCAGAAACTTTGTAGTAGTAGTGACACTGGAAAATAACATTGAGCAGCACGGTTTATTCCTGCGCTGGTGGGGAAAGGATGAAGAGGAAAAGGAGGAGGAGGAGGAGGAATGAAGAATTCTGACTCTAACAGAATCTAACCTAATTTAATCCAACCCGTCACAGCTATGTATATACACTATCTGTGGAGCAGGTAAGTAAAACAAATAAAATATTAGCTTAATTTGGGAGCTCTTTTGATAATATCTAATTTCTGATTGTCGGTGAGCAATCTGATCTATAAATTTGCTCTTCTCCTGAGTGCACCAGCCTATTAAGACGGTGCACTATGCTCAGTTGCCAGGATTGGTTGTTCTGCTATCCTTTCCTCATGATAAATTGGTACCCTGGTTTAATAAAATCAGGAAAATATGATTTCAGTTAGTAGGAAACAATTCCTAAGAACTTCCTTAAAATAATAAAACAGCTTCTGAACTCACAAAGCTGCGGGTCAAAGTTCCCAGGGTGACCTTCTCAAGATGAACAAATCCATAAGATTCAGCCCATACTCTACTCTTGTCTCCCTCACAGAATTTCAGTTAATTAACAATTATTTACAGAATGCCACTACGTGACAGGCACTAGACTAGACATTCATCTAAAGTGAGAGAGAAGAATAGTTGAGATAATGTATTTTTTTTTCTCAGTATTTTGATGTAGTAGATGTTAAGAACTGCGGCAGGCATTTTTCATTTGCAACTTCACTTAATACCCTCCCAACTATATAGCAACTCTCATCCTTACTTTCCAGGTGTAATATGGGGACCTAGAGATTATTATTTCCATTTTGGGTACTGCAAATTTTTCAAAAGAGCCACACCCAGAATCCAAAAGAACATGGACCATCTTGTACATCCATCTTTACAAAGGATCTGACTGGTGCAGTGCATGGAATTCAAAGGTTTCTACTCAATTATTGAGAACGTTCACCTTTATTTATTTATTTATTTATTTATTTATTTATTTATTTTATGGAGACTATTCTGATGCTAGTTTCCACCTAAGAGTTTTATAGCCGAAACAGGTTTCGCTCAGTGGATAGAGCGTGGGCCTGCAGACTGAAAGGTCCCAGGTTCGATTCCAGTCAAGGGCATGTACTTTGGTTGTAGGCACATCCCCAATAGAGGGTGTGCAGGAAGCAGCTGATCAATGTTTCTCCTTCATTAATGTTTCTAACTCTCTATCCCTCTCCCTTATTCTCTGTAAAAAATCAATAAAAATATTTTTTAAAGTTTTGTAAAAAGAGGCAATGTGTATTCTTGAAAACAATGGAGCGTCCATAAATTTATTTTACAGCAAATTCTTCAGTAACATTTCATTACTTATTTTTCATTATGAAAATAATTGCTTGGATTTCAGGTGTCATTTTGTGTTGAGCATCTTTTGTGTATTCTAAGACATTTCACTAACATGCACATCTAAGCATCATTTTCTAGGGGACATGGTCAGGTTACATTTGACTCCCAGAAGGTCCTTAGCCTTGGTAACATAGGCGTGGATCTTCATATTTTGGGGCTAATCAGGTTTCTAGTGACTCCAGAAACCTCTCGCCATAAGAGGAGGGAGACTTCTCAGTTAAGGGTCATTGGAATTCTTTTTCTTTATTGCTGCTATTCAGGATAGTCCAGGCAACACAGAGGTCAATAACATGCTTATCCAAATTCACTTCTGCCCTACAGAATGATCCATAAACCAACGGACTTCAGCTGCCTCTGAAAAATGACTGAACCATTATTCACCCTCGTCCAGGAAGCACATGTGCTCATGTGGCATTCTCACCCTGCCTTCTTTGTTCCAGCAGGTGACATGGAGTCGGAATCACTGCTAAACTAACACTAGTAAGTCCACCTTTGGCGCCTGGCCATGGAGGAATTAGGTTATGCCCTGCGAAGCTACAACATGCCTCAGCGGGTGGGTTACTGTACTTCTTGTGACTTCATATTGAACAATGATTCCTATCAAAGCAGCTCACATGAATACATCTGGGGGAGCTGAGTTATTTAAAATATATCCCCTAAAGATAGAGTTGTACAAGAGAGTGCCCAGGAGCACAAGTCAAGGATCTAGCTTGGAATTCCAGCTGAGCAACCCTGAACAAATCACCCGATCTCTCAGCCACTTTTACTCACCCGCACATCTGAGGGCTTTTTTTATTTGTTTGTTTTTAGGATTAAATAAGAAAACCTACGGAAAGGGCTTGGCACAGGGTCCCATGGACGTGCCCACGTGTTCAATAAGAGGTAGCAAGCTGCTGTTATGCAAGGGCATTTCTGGGAAAACAGACTGAACCGATTTGGGCTGAGATCCTCTTGCCTTGAGCCAAAACAATGCCAGCTGAGAAACATACTCCTGTGTCTGAAACCACAGAGAGACGCTGAGAGGGCGTAGGGGGCTGAGCTGGGGGAGATGCCAGGGCCATCAGGGGGAGATGCCAGCCTGGAAGACGGCCTCTGTGAGATTTAGAGACTCCGGGTGGCAGCTGCCTGGCTGGGCGTGGCATCAGGTGAGAATGAAGTTAGCTCTGGGCTGGAGTGAACAGTGGTCAGCGAATGTCTGTGACTTTGGGGCTGAAGCTGCCAAGTGTGTGCATGTTGACATGCTCTGCAGGCACTCACCCCGGAGGGCAGGTGTGTGGAGGGGCTGCCTGGGGTCTCTCTTGCTCTGGAGAGAACCCTCAGAGCAGCTACTGCTGAGGGGCCAGGAGCACGCACACTCCATGGGCTGGCCAGCACAGCAGCCCCAGCCTGCGGGCTGGACCCCCGGGGTGGCACAGGGGCGGGTGGGAGGAGCCTGGCAGGGTCTGGGGCCAAAGAAGAGGGGGCGGCTGGACCTGCCAGCTCTGGCCAGCCGGCAGCCTTGCATCCGCGGTGGCCGCTGGGCCGGCCCGCCCCGGGCGGTGACACTCACTCACGGTCTGGGACGTCTTCACCTCGTGGTTGAGCCACTCGCACAGGATCTCAGACATGGTTCAGCCTGGGCCTCCGACCCGACCGACCGCCTGCAGGGGGGAAACCAAGCCTGCGGGTACCGCGTCCTCCTGTTGCCAGGGGCAACCGTTGCTAAGGAAGCGTGTCCAGGCCGCAGCTCAAGAAGAGGCGAGGAGAAGAGGGGTGGCAGAACCCAGGCGCGGAGCAAAGAAAATCCTGGCCTGCCCCCTGCTGGTGGGTAGGACTGCAATGTGCGCAGGCGCAGGATGCTCCCCAGGGACCTGAGACGGGGGGGGGGGGGGGGGGGGGGGGGGGGGGGGGGAGGAAGACTGACTATCTAAGGGACCCCTGGGGTGCTGCAGACGGGGAGAGGTGCCTGACCTCAGGTTTCACCACAGGGAGAGTCTTAGTCAAAATGCAATGGAAAATAAGTTACCTGGAAGAAAAATCTGACCAGAAAACAAAACAAAAATATCATTAAATATTTCTCTCTCCAAACATTTCAGAGAGTTGAGTTTTCCTCATGGTTGGTTCTGCCCAATTTTCCCCACATCTGGATCCCTCCTCTCCAAAATAAAAGCTGGCCGCTCCCTGCCTCAGCCAGCACTGCCTGTCCTCAGGTCTGGCTCATCATCACCACCTTCATAGAACCTTCCTTCTCCCTCCATCTTTCCAAAGCCTTCACCCTTCTGGATGCTAAGAAGAAGTACTTCCCTTTTAACTTTCATCCCCGAGACCTAACTCTTACCAACTACCCACAGCTTGGCCAACCACTCAGTTTTGGAATCTTCTAATATGTTTCTCAACATTTTTTTTTTCCAAAGAGCATCAACTTAGGCTCTCAGAGACAACGTTGTGTCTTGTTATTTATGGCAAATAACAAGAGCACTGTGACAGTTTCAACATTCTTGGAGTCTTTTATACTAAAGCAGATATGACCCTTTCTCCTATTTGTCTTATTTTCCAGGTTCATGGGATTTGTCTTATATGCTTTGTCGTATATGGCTTGTGTCTTTCGAAGGCAAACATTTAAATTTTCAATCATAGAGAACAATAGGATTTGAAACAAAATTAAGTTAATAAAACAATGCACCTGGTGCCATATGATAAAAAGTGAGTCATATATTCTAAAACCAAGAAAGAGTAACCCAAGTTCATTTATCAGAACACTTGCTCTAATTTCTTACTTTCCCATACTGAAGTTTTCAGAGAAGCCAAACCACACTTTAGTATCACAAATGTAGAGCCCTAAATTCGTGTCTTGTTCCCGCCCAGCGAAAAATTAACATTACCAGTAAACACTCTCAGTTTTGCTGACTGTAATCAAATTGTTCCCATAGCAATATTGTGCTGGTGCAGCTAGGCCTGCCATTTTATCTCTCTCATGGATTATGCTTTATGGAAAACTGGATTTTTATGTAGCCAAATTTTACAACTAACTCCACTACAATTACTCTCAAAAATATATATATATATTTTCCAGAGAATAGGGTTTTGTTGAATTACTAACTCATAAAAGTCAATATTCTCTATAGTTCAATTTTTAATGGGAATCTTTCTTTTTTATGCTTCTAGTGTTTCATATTTAGAAAATGATCTAGCCTATATTTCTGAGTACAAGACAGATCACAAAAAAGGAAAATCAGGAGAGTGATTTTCTTTATTGTGCTATTCTCATACCTTATAAAATGGAAGTGGTTTCATTATTTTCTATAAAAGTATATGTCAAACTTTTCAGACATTCCATAATCTGATTTCATTTTTCTCCATGAATCTCTAATTTTACACATTCCATCATGAATAATATACCAATATACCAATGCTAATTCTGTCTGTATTTTTATGACCAGTTGTACCAAAGTCTACTCTTTAACTCAAGTCAAATTACTTTTCTAAAATTATGGTTGACAGCCCTAACTGACAGCCTTTTCATCTCAACGCCAGTTGGTATGATGCACAAGTAGAGTCTTGGATATCTTAATACATGGATTGCTTATCATTTTTACATACCCAGAAACTAGAACAAATTTTCACATGCCCAGCTCTAAAGCAGTCAAAATTAAATTTTTGCAAACAAAGACAACAGGTATACAAAATGTTATAAATATTTTAAGGATGTAAATCAAAATATGGATGTAATATGTGGAAACCCAGCAGTGCAATAAAAGCTATTAAAAAACTGATGGAAGGTCTATATCTGAAAACTCTTTTGTTTAGAATGTAAATTTCTCTTGAGGACTTACAGTAAAATATAGACTGTGGAAGAAATGAATGAACTTGAAGTAGGACACTAGAAACCATCCAAACTTAACATAAAGAGTAAAAAGTATGAAAAAAATAAGCAGAGCTCCATGACTTATAGAACAATATCTTGTGTAATTGAAGATCTAAAATAAGATGAAAGAGATATTGGAGTAGAAAAAAATCTTTGAAGACACAATGGCCAAACACTTTTTGAATTTGATTTTATATATATATATATATATATATATATATATATATATATATATATATATATATTACATATTTTTCAAACAAATCTAAATAGGAAAAACTATCCTTAAGCTCATTGTCAAATTGTCATGTTGTCAAATTGCATAAAGATGAAGATTAGGAGAATACCTTAAAAAGTACACAGAAAACAACCATAGATTGCATATAGGAGAACAGTGAGAATAATGACAACTGATGGTATAAGAAAGTATGCAAACCAGAGGACAATAGAATATTTTTAGGTTATTGAAAAAGCATTAAATCTATAATTCCATATCCAGCAAAAAAATTTCCTCAACGATAAGGACAAAATCAAGGCATTTTTAGATAACAAAGTCTCAAGAAGAAAGAAGTTTGATGGCAGCATGAGACTATTAAAATAAACTCTTCAAGTTTAAGGAAAATAATACCAGATGATAACTCATCTATGGTATATAATAAAAACCTAATATGCTGAGTTTCTGGTCGATGGGTTGGCCATTCAACCAATCAAAGCGCAATATGCTAATGATATGCCAAGGACCTCAACCACTTGCTATGATGTGCATTGACCATCAAAGGCAGACAGTCAACCAGTAGACCAGTCGCTATGAAGTGCACTGATCACCAGGAGGCAGAGCTAAAGGAAAATTAAAATTACATAAACTTAAAAGTTTATAAAACTATAATTGGAGATTTTAACACGTCACTTTCAATAATTGATAAACTAGGTAAAATGTTTATTAATGATATAGAAAACTTGAAAAACACTGTATTGACCAGATTAACATAATGATATTTAGAAGACAATATTCTCAGCAATATATATGAACTACCTACCTTGGAAGGAGGCAGCTATTGAAGGCTGATTGTTTAACTACATGGTAATACAATTAAAGCCAAACATACTGTAGAAGATTATATTGACTCCTTGATGACTTCAAAAGCATATGAAGAAAGTTATTCTCATATTTCTTCCTACCATGAACTGTGTTTTCATGATGATGCATTATTTTATATTCAGTTAAGGTCTCATTAATTTTTCAAATTTCAGCTGTTCACATTTTAAATTTTTTATTAGTTCCTTTACAAATAGTACAAAAGAAATTACCATTTCATAATGTAGCCATTGGATTGCAAAAAGTTTATTGAATTGTTATATTTTTTTATTTCAAGGAAAATCACAATATTAATTTTATAAGGACTACATTAGAGGTAAAAGAAAACATATATTTTGGAAGCATTTTAGCCATATATCTATTTGATGAAGTAAGCTTTACTATAATCATATTCCCTCTTGATTATTTACTTTTGAGGTGTTTCATTTTTTTAATGGATGGGGTGGAGATGGCATCTTTGGCCAGAGTAGTAACATAAAAACTACATTTCTATGGAATGATTTATAAAACCAGAATGATAACTCCTTTTATTTAGCAAGAATGAAGGGAGTGTCTATGCTTCATGTTGAGCAGCAATTTCTAGGCTCTTGAATTTGATCAGCTGGCAATATTCCAAAAACAAATTTGAAAGCCAATGTACAGCTACAGTTTTGTTTTGTTTTTTAAGTAAGAACATAAAAACAAATGTTATATCTTCTCTGGCCATCATTTCACATAAGGAAGAACAATTCACACCAAAAGAAGTAAGAAGCACAAAATCTGAAAACGAACAGTCCTTTAAACTGAAAAATAGGATTTATGAAAAGCTCCCAGTGTGTCATAATAGTCTGGTGAATGTCTTGATAGATTGGGCCTATTATTGACAAACTCTGTCCCAGAACCCAATACCTAGGCAGTACCGCTTTGGGCGCCCTGATACTTGCAACCCTTCCTTCTCCACTGGAGTGTGTGTGTGTGTGTGTGTGTGTGTGTGTGTGTGTGTGTGGGCAAAGTATCTGTCTGTGACTTCTTCAGCCTAAGCAAATTTCTTCTTTCAGGGTACCACCTATCTCTCTATGCCCTCTGGAGGAATAAATATAGCTAAGTTTTTAAATATTTTTTATTCATTTCAGAGAGAAAGGGAGAGGGAGAGAGAGATAGAAACATCAGTGATGAGAGAGTATCATTGATCGGCTGCCTTCTGCATTCCCCAGGCATGTGCTCTGACTGGGAATCAAAATGTGACCTCCTGGTTCATAGGTTGATGCTCAACCTCTGAGCCATGCTGAATGGGCTATAGTTAGATTTTGTTCACTTGCTTTGTTAATACTCACCCCGGCATATTTTTTCATTGATTTTTAGAGAGAATAGAAGGGATAGGGAAAGACAGAGAGCTATCTCTGTCATCAATGTGAGAGGCACATGGATTGGTTGCCTTCTGCATACAATCCAACCAAGGTACGTGTCCTTGACTGGAATCGAACCTGGGACCCTTTGGTCTGCGGACCAATGCTCTATCCACTGAGCAAACAGGCTAGGGCAATATAGTTAGATTTTTAAAGATATTTTTATTAGAGATGGAAATTACCAACTTTAATAGAAACTTTAATAGGAGGCCTTTTTCTACAGAACCTATAGAGTCCACACACAAATCTCACTCGGGAACTCTGCAGTATAGGAGAGAATGGTGAATTCCACAGCATTAATCCGGGTGCTTTAAATCACGCTGTCTCTAATTGTATCAGGAAGTCAAATCCAAAGTAAGGTCTGTATTTGCTTTGGATACTAGCAACTTCCACATCACATTCCTACATATCTGATCTGAACACGTGATTAAGTGATCAAATCCTCTACAAGTTTGAGAAGACTGACTGGATCAGTCTTCTGATCCAGTGCCCCAAAGAGTTCCAAACATCTATGATAAATGAAGCATGAAGCTAGCTGCAGGTCCCTTGCTTAGTCATCTAGCACTGTATTTCATCAAGTTAATAACAGGCCTGAAAAAGTTTTATTGATTCTAAATGACTCAGATGGGACAAAGGCAACCTGTGGTAAAATTTTAAAGACAACAAAACTGTATTTGTTAAGAAACTTGATTTTTTTTATGCCTAATTAGTTTTTGGAAAGGGGGACTCAATGTTCCAGTACTATTAATTTGGTATATCTACCAGATGGATCTCTTTTTATATTACATTCCTACTAGTCTCACTAAGTAATCCCTATTAAAGATACTTAGTGCATCCCCAAAGACAGGGCGAGATCTTGACAGCAACCAGGAAATTAATGAATATAATATATGCTAAAATAGCAATGAGGTAATGACCAATAATCATAGTAAATTCTATTACTTAGAAAGTACCTTTATTTTATTAATCAAGGTAGCATTTTTATTCTGACAAAAAGTTTCATGAGGACAAGTCCACAGGGTATAAATTTAAATAATTTGCAAGTCAAATAATGGAAATATTCTTAATCAGAAAGTCACAGGCAAAAGAAGATATACTGTATATTTAACTTCCCTCACTAGCCCTCAGCAACCTCCATACTATATTCTTTGTCCTTAACATATACAGGATATGTATACTAGAGGCCCAGCTGTGGGCACCTCGCCTAGCCCACCTCACCACCCCCACCCACCCGCCACCCCTCCAACCTGCCAGCCACCAGCCTGGCTGCAATTGGAGCCTGTGGGAGAGGGACCAAGCCATGCTATGTGATCCATTAGCCCTGCCCCACCGCTGCGACTGGCTTACGGGCTAGGGAGAGAGGGACTGAGAGGTTCTCCATACACCTCCTGGTGACCAGTTGTTTGGTCATTCCAGCATTATGGTGTTACAGAATGTAAACTTTTAGAATATAGACTAGAGGCCCCGTGCCCAAAATTTGTGTTTGGGAAGGTATCCCTCAGTCCAGCCTGACCCTCTCCAATCTGGGATTCCTGGGGGGATGTCTGATTGCCAGTTTAGGCCCGATCCTGGACATCCTGCTCACAATCTTTGACTACTGGCTCCTAACCACTTGCCCTCTTGCCTGTCAGCTTGATCATCCCCTAACCACTCCCCTGCCGGCCTGATTGACACCTAACTGCTCCCCTGCCAGCTTGATCATTCCCAACTGCCCTCTCTTGATGGCTTGATAGCTCCCAACTACCCTCCCCTGCTGGCCTAATCACCCACAACTGCCCTCCCTTGCTAGGACCTGCCTCAACCATCAGGACCTGCCTCCTCCATGCTGCACACAGAGTCTCAGCATCCCCAGGCCTCACCATATGGAGCAGTCACCAGGCCTTGCTTCTGCTGTGCGTGCAGCCATCTTGTGGCAACTATCTTGTGGTGGCCATCTTGTGATGATGTTGCACATGAGGGCACAAGGACCACGTAGGCTTTTATTAGTATAGATATATAAATATATTTATATGTGTGCATATGTATCAAACATTACACAAAAAAGTGGAAGAGCAAATTACTGTGCTTATTTCTAGCATAGGTTGAAAAGATATGAGCATTTGAAAGCAAAATAAGCCATCAATATATGAGAAATCCCTAAAAATATAAACCCAATGCCTATCATTTAATTCCAATGCTGCTTTTCTTGGAGCCTGTAAAATTTTTTAAAAAAAAACAGAACCCTCTATTAACTTGAAGATCATTGGAGACTTGAGGTCAGATTTTATACCTTATTTCACTTACAGCATAGTTACTGTTAATATTTCATGGTAGATCGGCAGGAGTGGGACGGAGGGACTTGTAGACCAGCTGAGTACAGTGAAAGAGATCACTATCCCAGAAGTGGAAGGGGGACAGATAGGGGGCAAGTGGGAGTGGAGATATCAGTTTTCCTTCCACCCCAAATTCACAGAAGGTTAGGTCTAACCTTTAGGATAAAATCTGGGGGCCAGCGGTACTACATGAGGGAAATATCAAAGAAGTTCTGAACAAGATGTGCTTTTCAGATTCTTGGAATTGATATCCATTTTGAAGTTTCATGAATGACTCCATGGGGTGTGAGGTAGGAAGGGAGGCAAAACGACTCTGATGGGGAATGGGCAGGAAGACTCGATGATGAGCGATGTAATATAGCTTTTATCCCATTACAGTCACAAATGAAAGAGTGAAAGATGTGACAAAAGTGGTAAAAGCCAAAAACCAGAAGAAGGAAAAGCTGTTCTTTTTTTTTTTTTTTTTTTTTTCAATTACACAACTACAATATGATGGTGACTTGGTATTTTTCATACATGCCTTACTCATATTATGGAAATAACTAGTGAGAGAAAAAGTCCAAAGATGGAAAAGTCTGATATGGGTAATTTCCTTTTGGTAAAAATATCAGTCACGTACTCCGTTGGCAATTTACTATCTAGAGATGACTGAGCTGATTTCATTTCTGGATTTAGCCAAATTAAACTTCTGAGTCTGAAAAAGAGAAAAGGAGGAGTAGGGAGGAAAGGAAGAGGAGGGGTGAGTACAAGAAAAGGGAGGAGCAGGAGGAGGCGGAGGAGGAGGAAGAGAAGGAGGAGGAGGAAGAAGCAAGAAAGGACAGAGAGAAAGGGAAAGAATAAAACAGAGTGAAGAAAAAGGAGATCTCTGTGATCCACAGCATCTGGGCTACTTGATCTTGAAGCTTAGCACGGGAGCTAATGAGCTACCCTCTGCCAATCACAGATGTCAGCTATTTCAAAAAGGACACCAATTTGCTAACTAAAGAATAAGGAAAACTTCATTTTTCTTATTCTTTAGTTAGAAATTTGGATCATATGCTTATAATAAAGTTATAATAAAATCACATTCCTATAAAATACTCTAACATATCCCTTTTGTTGATTTAACTATGATTTAATACTTCTATAGACATTGCACCATTTTCTTGTAATTAGCTTGACTTTCAGAAAAGCACTAAACATGGTAATTTAATGTTGTAGCTAATTTGAAGAACTAATACTGAAAAGGCTTCAAACATTTGTAAATTTGAGCTTATGTATATGCAGCTTAATTTTGGTTAGCAATTTAATCATGAGGATAAAACCGCAGACCTAAAGCTTACTAGAATAGGAAGGGATAGTAGAATAACTTGGTTGGCTATAAAAAAACAACATTGTAAACGGTTGTTGTGTCTGTTTTAAAGACTGTGTCTCCATTGCAAATAAGGAGGAAGTGTTGGAACCAGAAGATGTATTGGTGTTAGGTAACACATACAAATATAAATGCTCTAGCATATTACTGTGGTAAGATACTACCTCAGAAGAATGAGAGCTTTAATAGCTATACTTAAAAAAAAAAATGGTCCAGAGTTACATTACCTTCTGCAGCTAATATTTTCTTTGGAGCAAAACACCAGAATGAGGAAGGTTTTTTTTGTGAACTTGAACCAGTAGCACTAGATTGGTGTTAACGTTTGTTTGATGATGTTTGTTTTTTTTTCAAGAGCCAAAAGAACATTAGGAGATGGATTATGTATCTCATGTGACAAACACTGAAAAAAATTATGATTTAATGTGACTGGTAAGTGCTTAGATTATGGTTGAGGGTCCTTTGATAATGGGTATGTAGAAGATAGGGACACCATGGAAACACAGAAAAATGAAAATGCTTTGGGGCTCAAGAGGACTAGGAGAGTAGAAATAACCTTTCCCAGATATGTGGGAGGTTCCAGTGCAACCTGGGCTGAGAGCTAAGGCATTTGAAAACTACGTGAACACATTTCCCAGAACTCAGATCCTGAAGAGATACAGGTTAAATGTGACCATGCAGACATTGGGATGAAAAAACATTTTTAAAGAACACAAAGAAACCAGTAACTGCATTGAAACAAACTTGGCATCTGATACGGATTTTATATTTGCTCTCCTGGCCATTGTCCCCAAGAACATCACTGTCTGTACTATATTATTCTACCTCTCTAGACTCGGTTCCCAGGGAAATGTTTGTGATGCAGACTCTTTTGCAGGTCAGTCTTATCTCTGGAGATAAAGGTGTCTTTCCCTTTTTGGTACAAAAAGGGAGGGAGAACACCTTCTCTAGGGGAATGGATGATCTGTTTTCTGACTCATAGTAGGACAGCAGAGAGCTCATGATGTGTTTGCTTTTTCTATTGCTTTTAAGCTCAAAATAATCTTTATGACAAAATGGGCATATTTTGGGGTGGAATATTCTGATCTCCTACAATCTCCTACTATGATAAAGAACTGTTTTAAGTTGATTTGAGATACTCCTAGTGAAATGATCCATGATCGCCTAATTTCTAGAAATTTGAAGAAAAATAAGGTGCAGTGAACTTTATATAACATATAGCCATCTTTCCTCAGAGCAGTGAGGTCCATGCATCCAATGTAATATAATATGAGGATATAGAAAATTTATAAATTTCTTTTATACCTTTTTACTTGATACTTCAAATTTTTTTGTATTTTCAAATATTCATTTTTTTTTATTTAGTAAATATAAATGGTGGTGTAGTTCATGTCTATCTTGTATAAATAAATAAATTGGGTACCTCTGATTTATTTTTTAACTAATGGGATGCATGATCAGAAAAAAAAACTTGATAACTGCAAATATAGAAAATCCTCTTTATTCATCATTTAGTAAATATATATATCGAGCATTATCTACTCTCTGCAAGGCATGGCATTTTTATTTAATTAATATTAATTATATTTATTTATATTATCTACTCCCCCCAGCCCTATTTCCAAGAGACTTCATTGTTTATGACTCAAAGCCTCTTCAGATATAACCATGTTGCTCAAGGTTCTTGCTTTAACACAGGACATTTATTTCCTCCCACTGCAATGATTTTACTGCCCACCATGTTTCTATAGAAGAAAGTCCTTCTCAACTATTAACCAACAAATGTTCCTAAACTTAAAAGAATCTGTCTTCTCATTGTTTCCCTGGTGCCTAACGCCATGCCTTGCATAGAGTAAATGATGCTTGATATATATATTTCCTGAATGAATGAATAAAGAGGATTTTCTATATTTGCAGTTAACAAGTTTTTTCTGATCATGCATCCATCAGTTAAAAAATAAATCAGAGGTACCCAATTTATTTATTTACACAAGATAGACATGTTTCTTTCCCCCATGCAACATCTTTTCATCTACAATGAAATTGTAGATTTGTGCTTTGCCTCCACCTTCTTTTCATTGCATGTATGCAGGCAAGTGCCAGGTGCTAGTGAATCTTCTTCCTCAACAGCCGGAAAGCCAGTACTTCCTGTGCATTTTTACTGGCACTGTCCACATTCAAACGGTTTGAACCTCTCTCCCTAACCACTGCAATAATCTCCAAAATATTCCTCTGCTTCTAATTCAAATCCTCTAATCAATCCATCCTCAAGAGTGCTATCAGAGGAAGCCTTTTTCAACATTTTAAGCATTTCACTTCACTCTCTTCTTGCTAGTATAATTTCTGGTAAGTTAAGTAAGATGATTTTTACCCTCTGGCTATTTTCAAGATTTTCTCTTTGTCTTTGGTTTTCTGTAGTTTACATATGGTATGTCTAGCCAGGCCAACATGACTCAGTGGTTGAGTGTCAACTTATGAAGCAGGAGGTCATGTTCGATTCCCCAGTCAGGGCACATGCCTGGGTTGCAGGCTCCATCTCCAGTGTGGGGCATGCAGGGGGCAGCTGATCTCTCATTATTGATGTCTCTCCTTCCTCTCCTCCTCTTCTTCCCCTTCCTCCCTCTCCTCCCCCTCTTTCTCCTCCTCCTCCTTCTCCTCATTCTCCTCCTTCTCCTTCTCCTCCTCCTCTTTTTCCTCTTCCTCCTCCCTCTCCTTCATTCCTCTTTGAAATCAATAAAAACATTGTTCCGTTCTCTCTTTCTTCCCCTCCTGGTCTTCAAATTATGTATATGTTTCACCTTTTGAAATTGCCCCACAGTTTTTGAATGTTCTGTCCTCTTTTTATAGACCTATCATAAAGTTCATGAATTGAATGTTCTGTCCTCTTTTTATAGACCTATCATAAAGTTCTTTCCTTGGCCACGTTGAGTATACTGATGAGCCTGCCAAAAGCATTTTTCATTCTATTGCTGTTCTTTTGATTTCTAGCATTTCATTCAAACCCATAGAATTTCCAGCTCTGTTTATATTGCCCATCTACTCTCTCTGGTTGTCTGGTTTTTCCATCAGAAACCTTAGCATATTAATCCTTGGTATCTTAAATTCCCTGCTGATTATTCTAATGTCTGTATATCTAAGTCTGATGCTTACTTTTTCTCTTAAGGTTATTTTTCTTGCCTATTAGCATGCAAGTTTTTGCTGAAATTTAGGCATGATGTATTGAGTAATAAAAGTAAATTAAGGTCTCTGTAACTGTGAGCTATTATTATAGTTATTTAAGTATGAAAATACATTTTAACTATTTAGGGTTTGGAGATTTGTCTTCCAGTTCTTTTTCTTTAAATGACTAAATATTGTGTCTTTTGTGACAAGTCACTTAGCCCTTCTAGACCTTGGCTACTTAATGTGTAAAATGAGGCGTTTGGATGAAAAGTCACACCCAGCTCCATCTATCTTTTCAGGTTTCTATTTTTCCAAGGCCCTGGGGAGGCAACAGTGTGCCTAACATAAAATTCAACTTGAAGACTGCTGTTTTCATATGGACCACTCGTGCTTGCTTGTGAACCTGGAAATTATTGAATTAGATCTACACAGCATATGACATCATCATTTTCATTATTATTATTATTACTAGAGGCCTGATGCATGAAATTTGTGCACAGGTAGGGTCCCTAGGCCTGGCCAGCAATCAGAGCCAATTGGGCCTCCCAGCTACTGGCCAGGGCCTGACTTTGTTCCATGCCACCCCCTGGTGGTCATTGCATGTCATAGTGAGCAATCAAACTCCTAGTCTCCTACTCAAACTTCTGCAGGGACAATTTGCATATATGCCTAATATGCAAATATATATATATTTATTTATTTATATGCAAATAAATATATATATATTTATATGCAAATATATATATATTTATAGAGAGGGGGGGAGATAGATTTCTAGTAGTAGTTGATATAAAAGTAGCAGTGTGAAGTTCACATTGAAGTCAGCTCTCTTGCTATTCCCTTTCAGTGTATTCACAAATAGTTTTTGACTAAATTCCAAGCTCTCAGACCAAAAATCTTTTTTCTCTTTATAATACTTTTTCTCAGGAAATTTCATAACTCTTTTCATAGGCATGTTATAGAAGTTCCAAGTTGCTAGGCAACTTGTCCTAGGGAACACTGACTGATAACCATCTTGTTAAATCAATGTCAGGTTCGGGTACCCAAGGATATTCTGGTCTGAAAGAAAAGTAAGACAGACTCTTTTCTTTCCCTTACAAGTAAAGAATAAATTTTTAAAATGCCTTCTTTTTTCAAAGTTAGAGCACAAGGTCACAGTGCATTTTTGAAAATAATATAGAGAAGGCTTTCTTAGCTTTCTCTTGAGCTATTCCCTCTAGGACACTGCAAAGGGGATGAATGAGAGCTGGGGACAGGAAAATAGGGGAAGCAGTTTTTCTCCCTTCTCTCCGACCTGCTCTCTCTAAAGCAAGGGTCTTCCACCTATTGTCTGAGACCCTTCCGGGGGGTCTGTACAGTCAAAACTATTTTCCTAATAATACTAAGACATTATTGGCCTTGTCACTCTTATTTCCCTATGAGTGAGTGTGCAGTAGAGTTTCCCAAGAACGATGGGACATGCAATATCATAACAGATTGAATGATATATGAGAATCTAGCTGTCTACCAGTAAGCCGAAGATGAAAGGCATTTGCAAAAATGCAAAACGATGCCACTCTTCCCACAAAATGCTTTTGTCTTCGAACATATACTTTTCATAAAGACATGATATTTGTGTCAATATGTCATGGACTTATTATTATTATTAAAATAAATTACTAAATGAATATTTGAAAAATTATCCTTTCTAATTTAAAATGTGGTAAATATTTTTAAATATATTTTATTGATTTTTTACAGAGAGGAAGAGAGAGGGATAGATAAATAGTTAGAAATATCGATGAGAGAGAATCATCCATCAGCTGCCTCTTGCACACCCCCTACTGGGGATGTGCCCGCAACCAAGGTACATGCCCTTGCTGGAATCGAACCCGGGACCCTTCGGTCCGCAGGCCAACGCTCTATCCACTGAGCCAAACCAGTTTCAGCAATGTGGTAAATATTTATTCATACTAACCTACATAAAGATAATCTCTTTATAATATTTAAAAATTTAAAGAGGTTCTGAGACCAAAGATTTGAGAATCACTGCTTCAAGTAGTTTCTTCTATAACTAAGAAAAAAACGTCTAGGAAATAGATGAACCTAATATCCAGAGAAAAAGACCAGAGGCACTGAAAAGCTGAAATAACTCAAAAGAATAGAATATAGTACTTGGCAAACCTCTCCCAAACTCCATAATGGGGTAAATTCAATGTGTGTGATAAATGAACCTTTTAATTCAAAGTCCTGTGAAAGATTAGGCTGGATATAATAAAATAAAGGCAGAACTAAGGATAAGTGAGAAAAAGATCAAATTGGACTCCAGATTTTTAATACTCAATAAGGTGCTCTTACTGTTACCTTGAACAAGGTATTTGTTTAATGCTCCACAAATCGGTGTGTCTTCAATGTTTGGGTTACCATGTATTTGGCTTAAAGTTTACTGTGTGAGCCTGTTGTTTTGTCATCCAGTCCTGGATGGGAATGTGAGCATGGACTCCAAGGTTCAGAGCAGAGATTTTGGAATCAGGCTGTCTGGTTTCAAATCCCAGTTTTTCAAGTTACTTAATTTTTTCATCTATAAGGTGGTGTTGATAGCAATAGCAGCTCCATGGAGTTGCTATGAATTTAAAATGAATTAATACTTGCTACAACTTGATAAATGCTTAGCAGGGTGCTTCTTAATGCAATGCTTGGCCCATAGTATGTGCCATATGTATGTTAAGTTGGTAAATGAATGGAACCTGCAATGCCTAGCTTAGACACCATGAAAAAGCAAGGATCTAAGCTGGGAAGCAAACACAATATTGGGAGCAGATCAGAGCTAATAACTATGTGGGTGAGAATGAGTCCATAAAGTAATCCCATGTGAAGTCAAGAAAGCTCAACGAGCCAAAGAGGTTTTAAAACAAGAGGAAAATAGGGTTGTCCTAATGAACCTTCGTGAGAAATGCCTCACAGGAGGTGAGCTCCTTTTGAAGGTCTGAAGAGGCTTTGCCCATACTAGCTGACTTCCGCAAGTGTGCAAGCACAACAGTCTGAACCCCAGCATTCCCTCCTCCCACTATAAAAAAATCACCACTGCCTGATGGCACTACATGCAAATGGCACACACAACGGGTAACCATTTTCCATTGCTGGATCTCTTCTAAAGTCTGTTCCAAAGCACTTAAGAAATGGGTTTTTAAATACTTTGAGGTAGAAAGAAGGTGGAGAATATTTTTTTAAAGTCATACTAAATCCCCCCACCCCCTTGGGAAATCTAATTAAATTTGAAAAAAAAAAAGGAACTTTTATTTGCTCTGGTATTTAAAGTAATCTGTTCTAATCTCATTAAACAATCTAGATTCTTTTGAAAACACCCTCATTAAGTACTTTATAATGGTTAAATTTTAATTAAATGTACTATTTACTTACTGATCTTATTCAAAAATAGGACCTTGCAAATGCAAAATTTATAATTCAATTTGGCACATATGCTTGGATAATTCTCTTTTAAACAACAAAGGCTTTTCATTATTGTGTATTCAGAAATAAACAATGGGTTTAATATTTAAAAGTTAGACACAATTTTATTTGATGTGGTTAACTATGTCACAAAAGCTAAACTTCAGATTGTCAATGGAACTTCTTTTGTCTCTATGAAGGTTTAGATCTTTGAGCTAGGCAGAATTACTCTCTGAATGCAAAATGCCTATTGTCTGTTCTATTTGAATAAAAGCTCAAATCACCATCTTTACACTTACTATACAACTCCAGAATGGTAGGAGTAAATTCTGGAAAAACACTCTAGTGCCCAGCCAGTGTGGCTCGGTGTTGAATGTCAACCCATAAACCAAAAGGTCATCCGTTGAATTCCTGGTCAGAGCACATGCCCATGTTTCAGACCCCATCCCCAGTAGGGGTCGTGCAGGAGACAGCCAATTGATATTTCTCTCTCATTGAAGTTTCTATCTCTCTCTCCCTCTCCCTTCCCCTCTCTCTAAAAACCAATAAAAACATTTTTAAAAATCAACACTTTAGTACGTGCACTTCACCTTGCAGGCATCCCATACGCATACAGGTCATGACTCTAATGGATGTCTGTCCTTCTTCTAGAAGCAAAGTTGAGGGGCGCAGCTTTTCAGAATTTCCAAACAAATCCTCTTCTGTGGTATTGTATAAGGAACACTAATGTAGAGGGGGCGGCTTTCCTTCTGTTCCTCTTTCAGAACAACGAGGAAGAGTTCAGTAGACATATTCGCTTTGGTTGAGAGATGAACTTCAGTGGAATACTTGCATTTTTCATGTGGCAACTCCGTTGAGAGCGCCTGAAGTATTTTGTAAATATAAAAATTTAGGCAATCTCTGGAGTGAAACGTAAGAAACACAAGGATTTTGAACTTGTAGACATGTTCTTTGATTCTTTCAAAAGGTAACTTTTTTAGAGAGCTTACTAATGAATGCATAACATCAGAGGAGAAAGTCAATTTTTTTAAAAGGTGGCTTTGAAAAAGGAGATTTCTGAGTCCATGCCGATCGGCCCGTTTCAAATAGTGACAGGTGGAAGCCATTGCAGCACGGAAGAGCCTGAGTGAGGACCACAGCTCGGTTAGAACTGAGGCTAGATTGTGTGGATAAGGTTGTTATCACAGCCCTTGGTGTGTAATGAGTCCTCCATAGCAACAGCATTAGCATATGATTATTATCTTACAAGGTGAAGTCTGAGTCCATTCCTTCTATTCCTTGGTGGCCCTTTCACCTACCTCCTTGCCTACGTGGTGTAAGTTCATTTATTTAAAGAGTATTTAGTGGGTGTCTAGTATGTGGCAGGCACTGGTTTAGGCACTTGCTGGCCATGTTGAACTTCCTGGGCCTATAAGACAGGCTTCTCCTGGAAATCACCCCCACCATTTTGAGTTCCAGGAAACAGTTCACTGCAAAGAACCATCCTTCCTCTTATGGCTTAGATCAGACTCACTGATGACCCCTTTGTTTATCTACAACAAGGTCAGACCCTGACCCTCCAAATTTCCATTCTTTGTCTCGTCATTAGCTGAACCGTTGGTCCCCATTGACCAATGTGAGTAAAATGCCCACTGTCCTGAGTTTTCCAAACTTAGACAGGCTTTTCTTCTTCCTTCAGGAAAAAGGGAACAGGACTTCGGTGTGCCCTTGAACATAGGAACGTGGAATAACCTCTCCTTCCATCCTCAATGACAAGAATTGGTTAACCTAGGGTAAGTTATTCACTGATTGACTGGCCTATCACTCCACCTGCTCATCTCACTTCCCACCTTTGGTTTTGTCCAGTCTCATTTCCTCCTTCCTATTAGCAATCCCTTATCGATCTGACCTGTGAGATGCTTGCAGATATCATGGTTGGAGTGCTGCCCTCTTGCAAATGTCCCCACATCCTCTCTGGATTGTCATAGTGTGGTTTCCTTAGTTGGAATAATCCTTTTGAATAAAGTAAAATGAAATACAAAGTGCCAAATTGTTTTTTATTTGACAGACAATACAGCAGCAAACAAAACATACAAAACCCCTGTCCTCATGGGACAAATAGACAAACAATAAGGAAAAAAAAAGCATTTGTACTCTTGTGAGATTGCTTAGGAGAGAAATTTAAAATGTTAAGAAGTCAGAGGGTAAGGGCATTTTTGGAGCCCTGGTAATGGTGGTTGGAAAATAGGTGATTTTACACTAAACTCCCTCTTAACCTCCCTTTGGCATTTTTGGGGAGGCTATTGAAGAGAAGATCCCTAAACAAACCGTGAGACCTAAGAAGTCAAAGTTTTACCTTCAGGCACAGTAGTAGTTCAAAGCCAATGCTTTTGATTTTGCAAGGGCTTGATATACATATAAGTTGGTCCCAAACCATAGACTGGAAAGAGAATAGATGAGATACCAGTTGGTCTTGCCACAACAGAAGAGGTAAAGGTCTTGCTAGCTTGGGGACATATGGGAGAGGAATAAGAGAACACAAACAGGAGGTCCCTGAACCCCGACCCTCTTTCTCTGGTCTGGAACTGAATCCCTGTGTATGACTGAGTTAAATGATAAACTTTCCCATAAGTTTGGGAATTTGAGGTCAGAGGGTACCTCACTTTCATTGTGAAGTCCAGAGAGATTACAAATTCTCACAGTAGCCCCTCTGCCATCCCTGTTCCCTCACACCCAAGCATGCAACCACAGAAGAAATGGTAGCATAATATGCTTAGGCAGGGAAGGATGAAGGTGTCTCACCACAACCTTCACACTAACACCCACATCCCAGAAAAAAGCAGGAAGATGAGCAAAATGTTCTCAGCCCCTGAGTGGGGAGGACATGGATGAGAGGACCACAGCCCTGGAGTGGCACCCATCAGGTTGAGGAGGATGCAGGTGTTCAGAGGTCAGTCCCTGGAGAGCAGAGGGTTGGAGCTCTCTCTGCATGTGCATGGAGACTCAGTGGAGGAAACCAACAAGTACCAATGTCCATTCACAGAAACCTCTCTCCCAGTGAAGGCAAGACAATCCATGAGCTAGAATTTAGGGATCGTCCAAGGAAAAGAGGGTCAGGAGAAATGAAGGAAGCCTGATTTCACTGAATTCATGCCAGAAACAACTGAGACAAAATCCATTGCCCTGAATTGATCAGTCGAGGTGTACTACTATCATGTGAAATCCAACCTTAGAGATTAAGATTTCATTTCCTGAGCATATGGTTTGAAATACCAAACTGGTTCCATGATTGCACAGTATTACTTCTTTGTAGTATTTTTTAATATATTTTTATTGATTTCAGAGAGGAAGGGAGAGGGAGAGAAAGAGAGAAACATCAATGATGAGAATCATTGATTGGCTGCCTCCTGCCTCCTACTGGAGCTCAAGCCCGCAACCTTGAGCATGTGCCCTTGACTGGAATGAAACCTGAGTCCCTTCAGTCCTCAGGCTGACATGCTATTCACTGAGCCAATCCAGCTAGGCTATTTGTAGTATGAATAAGCCGTGAAACCATCCCACAGTGTAGCTGTTTCTGTTTCAACATTTTATTTCCTGTTATCTAACAGAGCACCACTGGTACTGATGTTCAGATCTTTAACTTAAGGCAGTCAGTAAATATGCTTTTGTTTGTTAGTCTTCTTATGTTATCCTCATGAAAATTCCCTTTGGGTATCCCTTCACATTAGCCGAAAAGGGATAGGTGCCCTCTAGTGAAGAAGAATGGAAAATTCAATCATCTCACCAGTGTTAACTCACTGCACAACTCCAGGGGGCGGCACCCACACTGTAGTGCATATACATGGTGCTTCCTTGAGTATCACAAGGTGAATTTCACCACTCGCAAACAGCCACTCTTTAATAACCTGGTTATATTTACTTTCACCCAGCATTTTATGCATATTTTATACCTTTGTAAATATTATTTTAATTCTTGCCTAAAATTTTAGAAATGTACTAGTATGTCATAATTTACATAATAATTTCTTCATATTTTTAGACAACTGGTATGTTTATAATGTTTTCCTGTTAAAATATAAATGGATAACTATTTTATATACAATTATTTCTTCACATTTTGAATTGTTGCTTTGTGACAAATTCTCAGAAGTAGGTCAAAGGGTATGAACATTTTCAAGACTTATAATACTTCATTTAAAATTACTTTCCAGAAATATTGTTCTGATTTACTTTCCTATTAATGGCTTATGAGAGTGGCTTTTTCACAACTTTGCAGAATTGAGCAATCCATTTGTCAAATGGCAAATTGACAAAGATGAAGACAGTGAATGAGCTGGAGGGAGATTATACACTGAGTGGTCAGATTATTATGATCTCTGAATGCACAATAATCTGGCGACTCAGTATACATATACACTACAGGCCCAGTGGATAAAATTCATACACGGGGGTGGGGTGTATCCCTCAGCCCAGCTTGCTCCCTTTCCAATCTGAGATTCCTCTCACAATCCAGAACTGCTGGCTTCCAACTGCTCACCTGCCTGCCTGCCAGATTGCCCTTAACAGTTTCTGCCTGTCAGTCTGATCACCCCCTAACCACTCTCCTGCCAGCCTGATTGATGCCTAATTGCTCCACTGCTGGCCGATTGTCCCTAACTACCCTCCCTTGCCAGCCTTGTCACCCCTAAATGCCCTCCCCTATCAGCCTGGTGGTTCCTAACTGCTCTCCCCTGCAGGTTTGATCGCCCCCAACTGCCTTCCCCTATTGGCCTGGTCACCCCTAACTGTCATCCCTGATGGCCTGATTGCCCACAACTGCCCTCCCCTGCAGGTAATCTTGTGGTGGCCATCTTGTGGCCACAGGGCAGCGGCCATCTTTGACCACATGGAGGCGGCCATCTTGTATGTTGGAATGATAATCAATTTGCATATTACCTCTTTATTATATAGGATGAGACCTGGTGCATGAATTTGTGCTTGGGCAGGGTCTGGTCAGCCTGGCCAGAAGAGGGAACATGAGTGGCTGGCCTGCCTGCCTGCTGTTGAACTCCTGGTCAAGGGGACAATTTGCATATTAGCCTTTTATTATATAGCATATACACTGAGTGGCCAGATTATTATGTGTTCCGAGATCATAATAATCTGGCCACTCAATGTATCCAGATTATTGTATGTCTCAGGAAGACAATTTGTCATTTTCTGAAATGACTTTAATGAACACAAGGACATTAGAAACATCACACCATTGACTTAATAACATCAATGGCAAAAGTTTTTTGCAAGAGAAAATGGAGAGCATGTGCAAAATGAGCATTTGACAGTGTTTATTAAGATGCTGCAAAGTAGTGAAAAATAGAGGCAACTTAAATAGACTATTGAAAAATTACAAAACAAGTGCATACTAAAGCATTATAAAGCTACTAAAATGTAGAAAAATATTTAACATGGAATGTTTATGAGTTTAGTAAAAAAAATTTAACCAACATATCAGAAGAAATATTTTTTAATTACTTAAAAACTATATGTTGATTTTAAAATAAGAAGTGCTTCTTATTTTTAGAAAGAGATATCAAAATATTAACAGTAGCATTTAGGGTGGTTCTGTTCATTATTTTGTTTTTCTCACTATGCTTTATTCTATAATAGAATTCCCATATGTGGTTAATTCCACATATTTTACCATTGATAAACATCAATCACCTTTAAAAAAATCATTTTAAATTCACATAAATGTGTTAGTTACTCTTGGAAGTCCATCTAAACAGATAGCACATCCCTGTCAGCCCCTTTCCCACTGTCTCCCCTCCCAGTCAAACCTAATTTCCGCTCCTCAAAATGCTGTCTGCTAACGGATGGCAGCCACATATTCAGGGAGCTTTGGAAAATACAAACTCTCCAGCTCCCTTCAAGACCTCCAGAATGAGAACTGACAGGTTTAATTTCTCTATGCGATTTATATTCCCATTATCATTTGAGAGACACCGGGTCAGGAATAATGAAAACAAATGCTTTCATTATCCTTCTTTTTTGTTTTTGTTTTTGATTTAAACCTGACCTTGAGGGTAGAAACAACTATTATAGACTATCTGTCCAGCTTGAAACAAATTTTATTTTTTAAATGCCGCTGCATGATTTCAGACCAAACAAATCAAGATCAAGTTGACATTTTCCTAGAAAATTCAAAGGTGGAGAAATCTCAAACATTTGCTTAAGTACATCTGTCAATGAGATCCATTGTTCAAGTGATACGATTCCTTCTATCCCCAGACCTCACCAAGCAAAAACATAGATGCCTTTACATGAGCAAGTTTTACATCATGGCTTATGGAGGATGTGTTCTGCTACCAGGGCTTCTTTTTTGGTGAAAGTGGCTACTTTCCCTTTAAAAACTTTTTTATGTATGTATGTATGTATGTATGTATTTATTTATGTATTTATTTATTTATTTATTTGATTGATTGATTGATTAAGGTATTACATATGTGTCCAAAAGTGGCTACTTTCAAAACTACACTCCTAAACATAGGAATATTTGAACTAAAACAATTCAGAAAAAGTAACATGACCACTTAAACTTACCACATCTGGTGGAAAATAATACCCCTGGTTGGAAAGAGCAGATGGAATTTTTTTTTCCTGGAAATCAACGCTAATAAAGCAATTTCTTCAATCCTTGCAGGAATGTCACTATGGGTACACCTGCACACAGAGTTCCAGGGAAAGCAGGAAAGAGCCCGTGGAAATGATCAGGTCTCCTCGTGTCCCCTCAGAGGAGCAGAGAGGAAAGTCGGTACAACAGCTCTCTCCCCGCTCCTGCTTTCCTGAGGGGCTCCCGTGCGCATCCTGAGGAGCTGCTCCGGTAGCTGACCTATGTGTGGCGGTTGAAGAAGGCCATACATTCTTTGACTTCCCTCATTTCAACATGTGGCCTCTAACGCCCCTCTCGTTGCCATTGGGTGGTTTGGTAACCAACAGGATTCAGAGAAGGTGACATCGGATTCTCTCGAGCCAGTGCCCTGCCCCTGAGAGCCAGGCTGCTGGATGCTTCCCCAGGAGCCGCTCTCCTGGGGACCTGGTGGGCCTGCGGGGAGAAGCCCAGGCCGTGTGCAATCGCTCTGGGTGACACCCCACCGAGAGCCCGGGAGTGAGTCATGTTCTGTCCATTGCAGTCCATGATGGATGAGTGAAGCCCCAGCCAGCATCTGACTGCAACAGCCTCCGAGGCCACAGTGAGAATCACCAGCTGAGTGCTGCCTGCTCCCCCGATCCCAAATTACAGCGCAGGAACAGGGGGTGTAAGATCCTAAATGAGAAGTCATTTCTCTCCCAGCGACAGACAAAACACCCACCAATGCCCACCACCCCTGTTGTAGTCTGTGACTGCCTTTCCCCTGCTCTCTGCTGCCCATGTCGCTAATAGTAACCATAGCTTTGCCTGGCTATCAAGGATGATCTCAGATGGCTCATGTGTCATTTTCCTAGCTTCATTTTGTTTTTCAAAATTTAATTACTCAATTGAGCCAAGTGACAACAGCGATGAATTTAGAGAGCATGGTTGCTGGGATTGGATTTGTGGAAGGAAGGCAATAGCTTTGAGTACTTGAACCCATTAGAAAGCTAGGCACAGGCTAAAAGGATTATCTAAAAGGCGAGGAAAAACTGAGACTAAAAGCACTGTCGATTGCTTTCTGCAGAAAGCTTTTAAAAACATGATGTTGTCCCACAATTGTTCCAGAGCCAAAGCTTTCCCCCAAAACCTTAACAAACATTTATTTTTGTGTGTGTGAAAAAACACCAGCTATTTTCAATTACTAAAACATGTGGATATCCAACACATGGCTAAAGGGATTTCTAGTTTAAAACAAAAGTTTCTTGCTTGGGTGGCCAGTTAGTTTCAGTCTATAACTTGGCATTCTTGACTAAACAAAAACTGGAATGTCTAAGGTAAAGGCCTCAGTCACTTTATGCCATTTTTAACTAGAGTTCAGAGACAGCTTTCCTGCCCCCACAGGCCAGCTTTACTCATCTAGTCAACTATCTAAATATCAGATATTCTAGAGCCTACAACCTAAACTTGTTCCTTCTTTGGCGCTCACCCAGGCCATGTTATGGCATATTCAAATCGGGCATAGGAACTCCAGATGTTGTCCAGAGATGTGCTTCTCGGAGCTGAGGGTGAGAGGATTCCATGATGCTATGATGGCCAGAAGATCCAGAACTATTGATTTCTACTGTGTGGCCTTGTATCCTCTTATATCCCCGAGGAGCCTATGGGATTAATACATTCAGTGGGACAATGACAAATGGCAAATCAAGCATTCACTTTACTCTTAGCTGGACTTCTGCCTGATAAGAACATAATAAGAATACTATAGTCAAAACCGGTTTGGCTCAATGGATAGAGTGTCAGTTTGCGGACTGAAGGGTCCCAGGTTCAATTCCAGTCAAGGATATGTACCTTGGTTGTGGGCACATCCCCAGTAGGGGGTGTCCAAGAGGTAGCTGGTCAATGTTTCTCATCGATGTTTCTAGCTCTCTATCCCTTTTCCTTTCTCTCTGTAAAAGATCAATAAAATACGTTTAAAAAAAAGAATAATATAAGAATTTCCCATAGAGGTGGATTATGCAATTTTGGCTTATGGCCCAAGCAGTCCCCCAAGTCTGCTGAAAATCCTAAAACAATGTAAGCTCCACGGGGTCTAAGTAATGTTTAAAAGAAGAAAGAGGCTCTTGGGTTAATCTACCCATCCTACTGCCCATAAGCAAGAAAGTAGAGGGAACCAGAGTGAGAGTAAGAGTTAGGGTCATGCCAACATATTTTATCGATGCCCATAGAAGCCAGAAGTCAATGGCCATGTGCTGCCACCATTATTCACTCACAGTGTCCATGGTAATGGGTAAAAATGGCTCCACTGTATTAGCAACCTGCACCTTTCTGCAAGATCATAGCAGAGTATAAATTCCTTGAAGGACTTGACAACAAAAGTCTCTTAACAGAGAAGTCAACTCAGTGCAATGGGCATTTCAATACCTGTAGCGGAGGTTTGTGAGAAAAGAACAGGAGGCTTAGGTGTGCACCTATAACACAGTGCTTGAGATAAGAGGACATAGGACCACACAGTAGAAATCAGTAATTCTGGATCTTCTGGCCATCACAACATGTGCTCAGTAGATATCACGATTGTTATAATAGACAGCACTATTGGTGGTAGCAGTCTCCTAATATTTCAATACTAGAGGCCCAGTGCATGAAATTTGTGCATGGGGTGGGGGACCCCTTGGGGGATTCCAACTGCTGGTTTAGGTCCGATCCCCCAGCAGTCAGACATCCCTCTCATAATCCTGGACTGCTGTCTCCTAATTGTTCACCTGCCTGCTTGACTGGCTGCCCCTAAATGCCCCCCTGCCAGCCTGATCACCCCTCACTGCCTCTGCATGCTGGCCTAATCACTCTTAATTGCCCCTTCCCTGACAACCTGTTGCCCCTAATTGCCTCCCTGCTGGCCTGGTCATCCCCAACTGCCCCCCACACTGGCCTAGTTGCCCCTCACTGCCCCTCCCACTGGCCTAATGGCCCCTAACTGCCACCCCCCACCAGCCTGGTTGCCTCTTATTGTCCCCCTGTTGTTCTGGTTGCCCCCAACTGCTCCCATTCCCCCGCTGGCCTGGTCACTCCATGCAGCTTGCTTGTTCAGTCGTTTGGTTGCCCCTCACTAACCCCCCTGCTGGCCTAGTCATAGGCAGCAATCTTGTGAAGGTAGGAGGGTCAATTTGCATATTACTTCTTTATTATATAGGAGGATTTCAAGATAAGAAAGTTCAAACTAGAGGGGATAAATGACTTTCCCATAGTGAATGAGTAGTAAGGGAGGTAACAGGCTCAGATTTTTAGACTCCCACAACAATCTAATATGCTTTCCCCCTCATTGATATGCTTCCTATGTTAGAAAAGTATCTTTATTAAGGGACCATCACATACATGGACCTACATTTTATAGTTTCCTGTCCACTTTCTAAGATAATGGAACACTAGCCACTACTTTGATTTTATGGTAAGAAACTTGTTTTACTTTTCAAAAACTCCCATTTTCTCCTAAAACCTCAAATTCAATTTTAAGGGATGGAAAATTAAAAGCAAGAAAAGAAGAAAGACAATGTATTTTGTTTTCTCAGATAATAAATACCATGTCTTTCAATTCACTTCTTTTTTCATTTCATTATTTTCTTTCAATGAAAAGAGCCAGGAAAGATGAAGTGTGCCCCAAGGGGAAGGACTGGAGTAAGGGGTAAGTCCAGGATAGTAGGGAAGAGACTGCCTCATGTGTCCCCCGTTTACTCGAATGTCCTACCTTCTCCACAAACGGAAGCAGCAGATGAATGTCTCTGGTGATATCATAGGTGTCTGGAAAAATTTATGAGTTTTGTTTATAAAAGATTAATTTATATGTTCTGTCCTGATTTTATGGTTTCAGGACGAGACCAGTTGTTAAATCTCATAGCATTTCCTAGTGACCTTGTGCTTTGCAAAGGAACGAAGCCTAAATGCCCATCAGCAGATGAGTGGATTAGAAAACTGTGGTACATCTACACAATGGAATACTACACTGCAGTAAAATAGATGGACTTCTTACCATTTGAAACAGCATGGATGGGACTGGAGACTATTATGCTAAGCAAAATAAGCCAGTCAGAGAAAGATAAATATCACATTATCTCACTCATTTATGGAATATAATGAATAACATAAACTGATGAACAAAAACAGACCCAGAGACAGAGAAGCATTAATCAGACTGTTAAACCTCAGAGGGAAGGTAGGGCAGGCTGAGGGTAAAGAGGTGAGATTGATCAAAGGACTTGTATACATACATATAAGCCTAGCCAGTGGACACAGATATCAGGAGTGTCAGGGCATGAGTGGGGGAGGGGAGAGGGGCAATGGGGGCATAAGGACACATGTAATACTTTAATCAATAAAGAAAGAAAAAAGGAACAAAGCTTTCTCTATCCACTTACCTGTGTGTCACTGTGCAGCAGGAATCATGCAATGTGCTCTTAGGATTTTGTTCTCCTGTTAACATTTTAAAATTGCTTTAGAGACTTAGGGCATTGGGATTGCCTGAGAATTAGATGAGCTGGAAAAATACTGTTCCTCTAAAGTTATCAATAGCTTATTCAGCTTAGTAAGGTAATGTGTCCTCATCACCGTTCCCTGCAATTTCAGATTCAGACATTCGCTTCCCACTCCCACCCTTCACCCATTCCAAGTAAACCAAGGGAAGAATAAAACCCTCCTGTAGAGCGGATCACATCCATTGATATTTGAATGATTGATCTTCCCTAAATCTATTCCATCTCCGATACATAGTCTAAGGTAATAATGGCAATGCCTTTTCCCTGATAGTGGTTTAATCTGGGCGTGGGTATATGGCTCAATTAAAGCAAACGAGACAAAAGGCATTGTTAGATGGAGGTAAGAGAATAGGGGGGATCTGAGATAATTGAGATATAGTGATTGTATCCTAGGCTGAGTCCCCTAAAGGAGAGTCTGAGATGTGGGTTTTTGTGAAAGATTGAGAATGTGCTCTCTGGAGAATGAGAGTGAGAGAAAAACAGCTCAGTTACCCTGGCCAGGTGGCTCAGTTGGTTGGAGCATCATCCCATACACCAAAAGGTTGCAGGTTTTATTCTCCATCAGGGCACATTACCTGGGTTGCAGGTTCAATCCCCAGTAGGGCTGCATATGGGAGGCATCAGTTCAATGTCTCTCCTCTCCTCTCCTCTCCTCTCCTCTCCTCTCCTCTCCTCTCCTCTCCTCTCCTCTCCTCTCCTTTTCTCTCTTTTCCCTTCCTCTATCTAAAATCAATTGAAAGAACAACACCATATCCTCAGGTTAGAATTCTTAAAAAAAGAAAGAAAAAGAAAAAAGCTAAGATATAGCGATTAAGTAAGTCCTCTGGGTAGAGTCAGGCAAACATAGTTAGAAGACATTTAATTGCCCAGGTTTGAACTGATGAGCGACTGAGTCAGGACATGGCATGGGAAGTGACAGGGAGAAAGAGACTTCAGAAACTGCTGAGATGTGGGATCAGCAAAACATGGCGACAGATAACTTGGGGTTAAGGCAACAAGAGAAAACAAGTACCACCCCAAAGTTTCTGGCCTGACTGCTGTGGCCACTGATGAGCCAATGACCAGTAAGAGATGAGAGTGACAGCAGAATTAAGAAGCTCAATGTGGGTATCCTGAGCTTATGGTATCTTTGGGGCCTTCATGAAGAAATAGAGGGTAAGCTTTGGGCCCTGGAAGCCTGAGATCTGGGAGGATAAGCTTGGGCTGAAGATGCCTATGTAGCTGTCATCAGGGTATTTATTGTGGGCGGCAGGCAAAAACCACAGGAGTTTCCCAGAAGTTGTGTGATGGTGGTAGATAAATAATGATCCCCCCAAGATGTCCATGTTAGAATCCCCAGAGCCTGTGATTATGTTACCTTATATGGCAAAAGAGTCTTTGCAGACATGGTTAGGTTAAGAATCTTGATATGGGGAGGTTATACTGGATTATCCAGGTGAGCCCAGTATAAGAGGAAAGCAGGAAGGTCAGAGCCAGGGAACAGAAGTCAGAGATACAGAGAGGAGAAACTGCTGGCTTTCATGATGGACTATATAGGAAACCAGAGGAGGAAGCCAGCAGGTGATCACTAAAAGCTGAACGAGGCAAGGAAACAAATTCTCAGGTCCTTGGGAAGAAAGCCGTCCCTCCAAGACCTGAACTTGAGCCCAGCAGGACTGCGTTTGATGTTTTGACCACTAAAAGTGTAAAACAACAAATCTGTGTTGATTTAAGCCACTAAATTCATGGTAATTTGCTACGGCAGCCATAGGAGGCTAATACAGTGAACTTGTGTGAGTCACCTGACCTCTACAAATTACAGCTAGTTCTATGCTTCCAAAAACATGTACTGAATAGTGATTCTGTGCCAATGAATAGCCTATAGAAACTAACAGACTCCTGGGAGAGAAAAATATAATAATAATTGTAAATAAGTGTGAGAGGAACTGAATTGCAAACAGTGTGTGAAAGAAACCATGCGGTTGAAAAAGGTGGAAGGGTCAGTTCTCTCAAGGATAAGGAATAGGTGCCAGCATTACAAAGGGTTCAGCAATCTGGAGAAAGACTGTGCATAGATTAAATAAGAGTCCAAAGATGAAAGAATTTTGAAGGGCATTGGGGGGTCAGAGGAGCTTCAGCTTAAGGAGCTAAAGTTTTTCTTTGTCTCAGTACCCTTGCTTTTTATTAACACAATTTGTCCTAAGGCAAAGTGGAGACATATACTCCAAGGGCAGGGTTTACAGAAGCATTGTCAGATTGGTGAATAGCCTACACTGTTCAGATGTTTGGCCACAGGAAGTGATAACATGTAGATTAAGGAGTCCTGAGCTCTCTGGCAGCAAACAATCATCCTATTCAGATTTGGGGGAAGTGCCTTTTAGGCATTCTAACAGGGGATCACATATGTGGCTCAGCCCTTGTTGAGCCCCCAAGTTTCATCAACCTTTTGATGAAACTCTTGTAATTATGACATGCTGGAATTGCTTCCAGCAAATAGGGAAGGTTTCACCAAGGTGGTGAACCTTAGCTGAGTACCAAGGGATGTCTGCAAAAATTACTAGATGATCTCAAAAAAGCAAAACTCTGAAATCAATGAACTCTTTTCAAATGGAGTAACTACTTGGGAGACATCTAGGGAAATAGGCAGCCACCCTTGATTGATATAACTGATTTCCTCAATTACTCTCTCTGAGTTACTCTCTCTGATTAGTGCAATTTACATTGATCTCTCCAGATGACCCCTTTGGATGGTCCCATTTAAATATAGCCTGAAATTCTTAACAACACAAATGATTAAAATTAATAATACCGGTACTTCTATGCTTGTTTGTTTGTCTTTATTTAATAATGCATTAGTTTCTTACCAAAAACTGTGTGGCTCAAAACAAGAGAAATGTATTGTCTCACATTTCTGAATGCCAGAAGGCCAAAACCATGGTGTTGGCAGGGCCACGCCCCCTCTGAAGGCTATCGGGGAGCATCCTTCTATGCCTGGGGTTGGTGATTGCTGGCACTCTTTGGCATTCCTTGGCTTGTAGCTGCCTCATTTCAGGCACATGGGCAACTTCCTCCTGTGGGTCTTCACCTGTGTCTCTCTCTGATTCCAAATTTTTCCTTTAAATAAGGACACCCTAATGACCTCATTTTAACTTGATTCCCTCTGTAAAGATCCTATCTCCAATTATGGTCATTTTTAAAAATCTTTTTATTTTTTGGAACAAGTGATTAGGTCTCCAACATATTTTTGGGGAGGCCACGCAATTTAATCAGTTACAATTGATGACTTCAGTTCATTTATATTGATAAATGAATTTAAAAGGAGCTAAGAATATTGAAAAGCTACTTTGTCCTTTCAAAACTATATAGAGGGGGAACTCTAAGGTAAAAATTTGGCAATAAATAGGGTAAGAGTAAGAACAAGAAGACAAAAATCAGAAAAAAATATGCAAATAGTGACAAAATTTATTTGCTTTGTGTTAAACTTACTAAATGTCTATTTAATATTATTAAAAATTATTTAACTCTTTTAGAAAGTTGTTTATGGTATCATCTGAGATTTTTATACTTACAAGTTATCTCATAAGATAATCTGCATCAGAAATCAGATTAGAAACAACCACTAGTGACTGTAGAATTGTTTTCAGGTAAGAGAGTAAAAAGGTTGATCATGGGTTGGGCAGTTGGGGGAGAAAAGGGGAGAAAAGATCTGCAGGATATTCTGTTGCTTTTCTCCTGGGCTTTCCCACAGGAAGAGGGAGGAAGGAATCAGGAATTCAAGACAAGCAGTTAGCTAGACTTAGGAAACGTATTTTTTTCTGCAGGGGAGTTATTAAAAAGGCTCTCAATATGGCACCCTGTCGTAAATGGCTAGTCATCACAGCTGCGAGGGGACTGCCAAGCGGGGCTGCTTCTGAAGCACTGGGCCACCTGGAAGTACCAGGGTGTGGCCAAGGAGAAAGGGCAACTCAGGTACATCACATGAGACCAGCTACATCACATAGGACCAGCTACCGGCACCTGCTATCACGTGTGCTCTAGACAAGGGTGGACCCAAGATAAAAAACAGTGAAGAATCAATGACAAGGACATTTCAGTTTTAATTTTCTCCCTCCAGTTTGCTTTCCAAAGTTACACGTTTGCACTCTTCAACACGCATGACTTCATTTGATCTTAACATAATGAAAGGAGATATGTAAACATGTAGTCAACTTGGAAAAATTTCAGACTATTCAAAAGATAAGGTCGTCACCAAGGCACCATTTCTCTTCTGTTGTCTGAATTACCAGTGAAGTAACACACGGTTTCTTGAATATGTATTAGGTTCCTATGGCAACTGGCATTCCTTGGCTTGTGGCCATATCACTACTATCTGCCCCACCTTCATGTTGCTTTTTCTTCTTTTGTCTATGTCTAACATTCGTCTGCCCCACTCATGAGGATCTTATCTCCAAATAAGAACATGTGATTGCATGAATAATCTAGAATAATTACTTAATTGCATTTGCAAAAACCTTTTTCCCCAATAAGGGCATTTTTACGGGAACTGATGTCTTTGGCGCGGGGGGGGGGGGGGGGGGATAGTTAAGCTATTACAAATACAGACCTTGCAAAACTGAAAACATCACATAATTGTAGTAAATATGCAAGGTAATATTGAGTGATGTTAAATTCGGTCCACTCCAGTGTCATACACACTTGGGTTCATGTCCCCACTTGTGCTTTTATTTACCTGTGTGACTATGAGCAGGTGACTTAGCATTTCTGTTCCTCACGGACTTCATTGGTAAAATATTACCACCTCCATAAAAGGGTGTGAGGAGGATAGATGAGATAATATTCTGAAAACATTTAGCTCACGACTTGCACCTGGCAAGCTTTCAATATTACCTACTGATAAAGGAAGAATAGGAGTGGAGGAGAACTCTGAAACTTCCAATATCATCGTCCATTGTGTTCTTTCACATTCAAAATTACTTCCTCTGGAATCAAAGATAAACGTAAGAGACAACTTGAGTGCTTGGACTCTAAGGAAAAGACATCACAATAATCTTAGTAAAATAATAGGACCGATACCCAGGAGCAAGAGGTGCCACGGGCAGAAACATGGACATGAGCAAGTGGGGCTCTCAGAGGGCCTCACAGCAGTCTGAACACACATTTATTTCCCAGGAAGAGAACAAAGCAAATAGCAAAAGTGGTTTTGAATCGGCGGACATGAATTGCTTAAAGGATGATCCAGGGGAAGTCATGATTGTAGATAAAAATAGAATAAAATGGTAGGATTGTTAGTCTATGGGCCCCTTTTCATGCCCGCCACCTTTCTGCCGTTTAAAACATAAGAACTCGTATCACCAAAGAGAAAGACCCCATAGAACTCTGTCGCTTCGGAAAGAGCCATGTGTGCAGCCCTTGGGAGGGAGAATGTGCAGCAGCAGAAGTGCGTGTGGCTTCCATCTGGCAAAGTGCTTTCCTGCCACTCCTTTTCTATAAATTTGGAGTTGAAGACAATTTTGAGAGAAAGACCTATTTCACATCAACTGTAAATTCTGTTTTAGAGAGGAAAGTATGGATGAAGTGTAGGTAAACATAAAGAACGTCAATATTAGAGGAAGAATTCTCCAGAACACACACACACACACACACACACACACACACACAGAATGACATAATTAGCTAAATATCTTTCCTTGTCAGCTTCACATACAAAATGGTTGCATCTGAAGGAAACCTGTTGTTCTCCTGGAATGAGGTGTGCACAGTTCTGTGCGGCTGGAGAACAGTACCCTCCCTCCTTCTGCCCCATGCTATCGGAGGGAAGCCTCCAAGGATCTTCTCTCCAGACTGATCTCAGCAGAGGTGATGGTTCCTTTGTTCTTTTTGTTGTTGTTGTTTTTTAAATTTTATTTTATTGTTTAAAGTATTGCACATAGTAGTACATATATCTCCTTCTCCCCCAACCCCCATTGACCTTCCCCCAGCCTCCCCTACACCCTCTCGTATGACCTCATCCCATCCCTCACAGTGTCTTGTGTCCAATGTTGTGGTTATATGCATGCATCCAAGTTCTTCGTTGATCTCTCTCCCCCATCCCCAACCTTTCCCAGCCTTCCAGCTGTAGTTTGACACTTGTTCTTTTGGGTCCACTGCTCTGCACTAAGTGCTCTGGGATCTTCATGGCTCCCCCATAAAGGCAGTATTGAAAAGCCCCCTGCTGGGATCATTGCACACCTTTCTGCTATAGACAACCTCACTCCTCATCCTCACAAGGAAGGCCTGATTGTGAGGAAACCTGGTAACCTCTCATGTCGGGAGAGTCTGACTCGGTAGGTTTGCCATGGGCTCAGGAACCTGGATGTCTTAACATCATTCCAGTGGCTTCATTTACGTGATGCTTCCTGGTCATTTAAGTAAATGTTCATTTTCTCTGGAAGAGAGAATAGGAAGCCATGCTGATTTTGCTCCTGGGATGTTTAGTGATCCGGGTGTTCCAACTCACCCTCAGGTGGTAACGTATGCACAGTGACTGGGGTCCCTCAGCCAGAGAACTGGACTTGTACAGGTTGCCCACAGTAGTTAACTAAAATTGACCGAGCATAAACTAAACACAGAAACAAGAGTTAAAAATGCATGAATCCCAAGGTTTATTTACCAGAGTCCTGGTGGTTTCCAGAAGCCTAGGCAGGTCACCTGGAGATCCGCGCGGACAGACACATACACTGGGCAGGAACACGTTGCTGCAGCGTCTCGGTCAGGAACGAGGCCTCGGAGGTTTGGCTCACAGGAAGTGACAGCTTCACTCAGGCAGAGCTTCATGCAGTATTTCGAACAGGGAGAAGAGAGTGGGAGAGCACGTCGGGTGGAGGAGCCCTTCGTGGTCTCTGCCCAGTGCCTCTAGATCCCTTCTTTTATGGCCATTTCTGGGTGTTTCTTAATTCCTTCTGGGTGTTTCTTTGTTTCTTCTGGGTGTCTCTTTGTTTCTTCTGGGTGCAGCCAATAGATCTTCAGTGTGCCTAATCGGGCGCTCTCCAGGGACCTTTTGCCTCAGTTTCCAACTTTCCAGATAAACACTTGTTAGGGCTTCCACACAGTTACAACTTTCCAGATAAGCACATGTTAGGGCGTTCACACAGTTAGGGGCTCAAAGTCAGTTTAAAACTCAAGTTTTACAAAATGGGTTCAAGTCACATTATATGGAGTTACTTATACTAAGCCTAAAACACATTTTAAATAATTTCTTTTACTTAAAATAAAATCAGAATAAGATCAGAAATATAATTCACACTTAAACTATAAATCACTCATAAAAGTAAATGCTTTCATTCCTATTTTAAATCACACAAATAATTATTCTTACACTGTTTTAAATCCTTAAATCATCACCCTAATATAACTATAATACCGGGTGTGATGATGTTTTCACAGCATGTTTCCGGATGTGTGCATGTGTGTGCATGTGTGCGCATGTGTGCTGTTTAGAGTGTATGAAATAATGCCTACTTCCAAACATTTGGAAAATTCTTGACTATTAGTGCAAATAAGAAAGCAAAAAGTAAGCTCCTTAATAACTCAAAAACTGGAACATTACTTGTGAATTGATTATAATGCCAATGACAAAGATAGATAATTGAAGATGGAATAAAAATAACAAGGAAATGATGAGTTAGTCTAGAATATAACTGCACGTGTTCTTAATCTTTTTCACTTCCTTCTAAATATGGCATTTTGTGAATTTCATAATCTTTGAAGCCCATTTAAACCTTTTGTTAGAGCCAAGTTGCCATAACTAACCATAACAATGGTAACATTACTAGCCACAGGCGACACCATTTAACATCTGTTAAGCTCCAGGCCCCATGGCAAGTGCTCTACATATAATTGATTTAAACTCACAACTATCTTCTTAAAGTGGTATTATTAATTCTCCCTGAGAAAAGCGAGTTACCAAATAGTTAAGTCCCAAAATGAAAAGCAGTTGGGCTGAGGTGACTCCAGGAAATCTGATTTCAAAGCTTGACAACTCTATTAAATAAACAAAACGGTTACTGCTCCAAGAAATGGCATTTCAGAGCACAGCTGGATGGTAACTTGGCAAAGTGTTGCCTTAGGACATCACGCCCAAGCCCAGGTTTTCACTGCTCCATCCATTCCCTATACCAACCAGGTCTGCTTCCGGAGGAACTCTTACAGGAATAGCCACCAGAGTGAAAAAGGATCTAAGACCCGGAACTGATAACACCAGGAGGGTGTGAACAGTTCCCATCAGAAGACATCCCTGACATGAGCTCACCTTGATGGCTGATGGCAGGACTCAGATTCCAACCCAGGCTGCCTGTGCTTCTAGTTGCTATGCTACCCTGCAGCTCACTGACATCCCTGCAGCGCTGGGGCTGCGGATATGTCCTCTGGGTATGTTAGCTGCATTGTAGGTAAATGGTAATTTTTGCTCTGATAACTTGCTACAGCATTTGGGACATGGGACCCAGAAGACTTGAAGGCAGGACCAGACTTTCTAAATTCCAGGACTTCACAACACCCTTTCCTGGGAGTAGAGACCCTCCCTGAACACTTAGACCCTGCTCCTGATCCTCCCTCAGCCTGCCTGACCTCCCTCAGCCTGCCTGACCCCCTCAGCCTGCCTGGCCCTCCCTCAGCCTGCCTGACCCTCCCTCAGCCTTCCTGACCCCCCCTCAGCCTGCCTGACCCTCCCTCAGCCAGCCTGGCCCTTCCTCAGCCTGCCTGACCCTCCCTCAGCCTGCCTGACCCTCCCTCAGCCTGCCTGACCTCCCTCAGCCTGCCTGACCCCCTCAGCCTGCCTGGCCCCCCCTCAGCCTTCCTGACCCTCCCTCAGCCTGCCTGACCCCCTCAGCCTGCCTGGCCCTCCCTCAGCAGCCAGGCTTTTCCTGACCTGACTCTTTGGGACTTGATGCCTCTCTGGCCTGCCCCTGGCCCTCCTGTTTGCCTGCAGACCCGATCCTTCCCCAATGCCCAGTCTGTTCCTGCATCAGTAGGATGTAAGCTCCGCAGCAGTGGCTGTCTCGGTGTCTTGTTCACTGCTGTGCTTTAACACAATGGGTAGAATGATGCCTGACTCTGACACATTTATTGATGGACAGACTGACTATCTGATTAACCAAGTGACTGATGAATCAATGCTGTTTCAGAGTAATGACCATGGGATGGCAAACAGCGAATCTGATCAATTAGTAACATCTACAGGGCTTAGAAAACATCCTAGCCTGGATGATTTCCAGGGTGAATCTTAACGGTGATTTCATGGAGCCTCCAAAGAATTTTAATTTGGTGCCTGGAGCAGGCTGGGTTCTGAGAGTCCATTATCACAGCGGGTGCGCTGGTCTGCACTAACGAGAGGATGTACCTCCCGCTGGCGGAGTGTCCACCTAAATTCTGCGCTAACGAGAAAATGCACCTCCAGCCAGCTGGGCGGCTGTCAGCCTAAGCGCTGGAGAACGCCTGCCTGCTTCAAAACAATAGTTTCGGTTTAATATATTAGCTGTTGTGACTCCTTCTGCTTCTTAACGCGTGACATGCAAAGTAGGGCAGGCACGTTTCTATTTGCCGCTGAGGCAGAGAATGTGCGTGCTTGTTCCAAAGTGATACCTGTTGATGGCAGAGAAGTTAGGAAGTGCATAAATCTCAAACAAAACAGCAAAAGGAAACCATCCAGAAAAAATCACTGTTAGTGACTGTGCACAACATCTTCCAGTATCCCATCGTGCACACATGCGTTACTGTCACAAAAACTGTTTATTTTATGCATACTGTTTTATAACTTATTTCCCCCACTAAAATAGATTGTGTACATGTTCCCCATGCTATTGAAGGTTCTTCTATCATACTGTCATAAGAACTGTATCATTATTCATCATAATGCTATATATCACAATGAACTCAATTATTTTCCTATGTGGGTTTAAGGTATTCTCATTTTGTAACCATCTACACACACACACACACACACACACACACGCACACATATGGTTATTACCCTGTTTCCCCAAAAATAAGACAGAGTTTTATATTAATTTTTGCTCCCAAAGATGCGCTAGATCTTATTTTCAAGGGATGTCTTATTTTTCCATACACTAGGTCTTATTTTCGGAGGATGTCTTATTTTCAGGGAAACACGGTATATATATGGTTACTAATATATATATATATATATCTTTAACTACACATTATAACTTTATAACTATATATATAAATGTTCATAAAGATATATAGGAATCTTTTACTATCGATGTTTCTAACTCTCTATCCCTCTCTCTTCCTCTCTGTAAAAAATTAATAAAATATATTTTTTAAAAATATCAATAAGAGAGAAACATTGATCAGCTGCCTCTTGCACACCCCCTACCGGGGATGTGCCTGCAACCAAGGTACATGCCTTTGACCGGAATCGAACCTGGAACCTTTCAGTCCTCTGGCTGTCGCTCTATCCACTGAGCCAAACCGGTTTCGGCAACAGACCATTTTTAATCCTTGCAAATAAAAATATAATCAGATGCATTTAGTTGTAGATTCCTTTGCATTTATTTTGCCTAGAGAATGGATAACTCTTTTTAAAAAATACCATGTAGATGTTTGGGGGTTTGAAAAGTTTCTTATCATCATTTCATAACTTTTGCTCTTTTCTATGAATATTTATCATTTATTACATTTTCCTTCTCTATTTTATATATATCCTCTTTCTTTCCTTGGCATTTCAAGATAGCATCTTGACCCTCTATTTCAGTTTTTCATTCATTATTTCCACCCTTTATTCCCTGCAATGTGGGATTTAATGTTTTTATTATCTTTTTAGTTTCTTAGTAATTGCTCACTATCTTATTTTCGTGTGTGTGTTTTATATTTGGACCATTCTCTTTTTATTTTGGTCTTTTTTTTTCTTATGCCCTTTTTTCTGTTTCAAAGAAATGATATCTATTTTTATTTGATGAGACTGCCAAAAATTCTTAGCATTTTCTTCTCAGATTATTAGTTCATGACTTTCCACCAATGTGCTTTTTTCCTAAGTCTTCAGAAAAATGATTGTTTTTCATTTTCTTCTCTATCAAATCACAGATACAGATTTTCCCCTATTTTGTTCTCTTCCAACTTTTGTGCTGGTCAAATTCCGTTCTCAGATTTGTACCTGGATGCAAGGATGCATACAAGTCCCAGTCCAATTACCAATTTTTGACAGATATTTACTTTGTTTTCAGTTTAGTCCTGTTCTCCTTTTTCCCTACATATGATTATCTGACAGGCTGAACAGCTGAAAGAGATGTAGTACCCCCTGTTCTTCCTGGGTGTACCCTAATGAGTCAGCTTTCACTCCAGGAGACTGTGCTGAGTTTAGAGCTGATGCATTTAAATGAACCTAGAACAAAGGAGGATAGAGGCAGGACACACTTCTCTCTCTGTTTTTAAAAAGCAAAGCCTTCAGAGAAGAAGCACCAACCACTCTCAGTCTTCTGGATTAAAAAGTTCCGGATTCTCACCTGTTTTTCCCCCGGATAGGCTAAGTTTTTAGACAAACTGCGCATGCCATCATGTGAAGTCCGCATGGGTTTCCTCAGTATAATCTGTCTTTTCATTACAGGCAAGTTCCAACAACGTCTGTCTCTAGAATGTACATCTGACAATACCCAGCAGACATTTATCAAGTCTGCAATATGGCAGTGCTGTGCTGGTTGCTGGTTTAACCGTCATGATTAAGACAGAAACAGTTCTTGCCCTCCTACTGTCTAGCCTCTCATTTGTTTGTAAGTTTTAATTTTTGTTGTGAGTGGTGTGTGTGTGTGTGTGTGTGTGTGTGTGTGTTTTCTTCTATGTCCCTTTGGTCATATAATGGAAAACTGTGAGATGCCAGAGGTGGAGGAGGCAGAGGGTGTGAAGTGTGTTACTTCAAAACCAGTTTGAACATGTTACCACTTTTTATTCAGTCTGTCTTGTCCTAAAACCCTGGTTTTGCCATTCCACATGTGGATTCCAACATAACAACTTACAGAGATATTACAGTTCAGTGGGATATTTACAACACTCCTATATTAGTTGCCTATTGTTGCAATAACAAATTACCACAAAAAGGCTTATAACAACACAAATTTACTAGTGGCCTGGTGCACGAAATTCATGCACTCACACAGTAGGGAGTCCCCCAGCCTGGCCTGTGCCCCCTCACAGTGCAGGAGCCACAAAGAGGTAGGCCCCACCCACCCATCTGGGGCTCCTTGATAGATTGCCCCAAAGAGGTAAGCCAGAGCTGGGGGTCCCACCTCCGCAGCACACATGGGGCAGCAGGAACCCAGGCGGAAGCCAAGAGAGCAGCCGATGGACCCGCCCCCATGCCATGCACACAGTGTCAAGTCCTGCCCACCCTTGTGACGGATTGTGACGGTGTGACAGCACAACAGTGTGATGGCATGAGGGTGTGATGACCACCTAGGCTTTTATTACTATAGATAGTGCTGAAGGTCCGAGTCCAAAATCTGCTTCACTGGGATAAAATCAACCTGTTGGCAGGAACACCTTTCTTCTGGAGGCTCTAGGAAAGAATGCATTCCTTCCCCTTCCCAGGTTCGAGGGGCCGCCTACACTCCTAGTTCATGACTCTTCCTCTTTAAAGCACAGCACTCCTCCAGCCTCTCCGGGTCACATCTCCTTTCTGACTCATGCTCCTGCCTCCCTAACAAAGGACCTGTGTGATTACTTAGGGTCCAACTGGATAATCCAGGATAGTCTTTCCATATTAAGAACCATAATTACCCTTGCAGAATCCCTTTTGCTATTAAAGGAACAGACTCACAGGTTCCATGGATTCATCTACCTCCCCCCTTTGCCTGACTTTTCTAGGTACAATCATGCATAGAATATTATCAAATGCACTCTTTCCCCAAATCTCCATTTTGTTGGTACAACTGTTTTAGATATCCATTGCTGCAAAACAAATGTCCCCCAAATTCAGCAGCGCACAGCAACAAACATTTATCATCTCACAGTTTCTATGAATCAGAAATCTGGACACAAGTGAGTAGTGCATTTCTGAATTAGCGTCTTTCCTGAGGTGGCGTTCAAACCATCACCTAGGGATCTAACCTCACCTGAAGGTTTGACTAAGATGGGATCCACTTCCAAGCTCAGCTATTAGTTGTTGGCAGGCTAGACTCTTGCTCTGCGGATGTCTCCACGGGAACACCTCACAGCATGGTAACTGGGTTTTCTAAGAGGAGCAATCCAGGAGACAGAGCGAGCTTGCCCAAGATGGAAGCCACTGCATTTTCCTAGCCTACTCTTTGCCATATTCTGTTCACTAGAAGTAAGCTGATTCATGCAGCCCATATTCAAGGGGAATAAATAATGCATAACATTCAGGAGGCTGGTATCCTGGGAGGATGTCTTAGAGCAGTGGTTCTCAACCTCTCTAATGCCACAACTCTTTAATACAGCTTCTCATGGTGTGGTGACCTCCAGCCATAAAATTATTTTTGTTGCTACTTCATAACAGTAATTTTTCTATTGTTAATGAATCATAATGTAAATATCTGTGTTTTCCGATGGTCTTAGGCTCTACAGCAATGGTTCTCAACCTGTGGATCGTGACCCATGGGGTGATGGCCTAAGACCATTGGAAAACACAGATATTAACAGTAGCAAATTTATAGTTATGAAGTAGCTACAAAAATAATTTTATGGCTTGGGGTCACCACAACATGAGGAACTGCATTAAAGGGCCACAGCATTAGAAAGGTTGAGAACCACTGTCTTAGAGGCTGCTTAACACAAAAACCCTAGTATGTTGAACTGCAGGGACTTTCAATGCCAAAATTGTACAAATCTTCCTCTTTTTCCAGCCTAACATCTCTTGAGTTCATATATTAAATAATAATTCTAGAATATTTGAAAATATTTTAAATGCAGGAACTTTTTAACAGTATGTGCAATTAATTTATTTGTGAGGAATATAAACTAATTTTATCATATGGATTTCAAACAACTTTATTTTCACAGTGTTTTATTTTATTTGACAATAAAGGCTGAAGAAAAAAAATACTGGAATAAAATTATTGTCCCAAATTTAAATATTCCAGTAGATATGCTCAGATAATAGGTAAGTAAGAGTCAAATAAACTGGGGAATGTCTCTCTCACCTTAAGTATCAAAATGTCCTGTGCCAAAATAAATAAGTAAATAAATAAATAAATAAATAAATAAATAAATAAAGCTGCATTTCCATCCTACTGTGGAATGACCTACATGATCTACTTGATTATTTTAAATAATAGGTGACATATATTGCACATTTCTCTCATCTCTTGTTATTTTTCTCTCTTTTTTTGAATAATGTAATGCAACATACGAATAGTTTTTATCATTACAGTACAATCTAAATTCCGGCACACAATTTTTCCACCACATTAACAAGAGTTCTTCCCTGAAGATTTCTGTGCCCATCCACCAAGGAAAATCTGTCAGTGATAATTAATGTTGTTTATTCAGTGTTAGTTCTACCAAGTTGGTTCTTCTTCTTGGAAAACATAATCTTAGCATTTAAAGTCAGTACATTAGGTCCATTATAAGAAATAATAAAATAAAAAAAAGCACACTAGGGGGGAAACAGGCATTGGGAGTGTGAAGATAGAACATATAAAATGATAAACTTGTTCACCTAGCTGAAGTCAAGAGGTGAAATATGGAGAGGTGAAATGAAATGAAGATGGTATAGTCATTATAGTCTTTCATAAAACTCAATGTGCAAAAGGAATATTTTATTGGAGATGTTGGTTAGATGCTTGAAGAGAGGAATTACACTTTTTAATTTTAAAGAAAAAACTAGTTCTAAATAAAGGCATTCAAAAAAGGGGGGGGGGTAGTAGAAGAATATCATGTAAGGAAAACTATCCTGTAAGTAAATTACATCTAGAAAATTTGTACATTAGAAATTTAACTTTCATTTGTAATGCTAACAGCAAGACACCCATGAAAAATACACATGGTGTCAAAACAAGCTAAAGGGAAATCGTTTGGGCAAAAAATGAAAAAGGATCCCAAGTGAAATTTATAGAAAATATTCCTTTATTAACTTTTGGTGGAGACTATGTTTGTATATTTTCAGAAAACAACTCCAAGACCATGTGGATTCCTGTAACAGAGAGGAACTGACAGGAGTACTCCAGCCAGGAAGACAGAAGAGAAACAGTCCAGAGATGGAAGATGCTGGTGTCACCTCGCCATATTAACACTAAGCAGCTGTGCCAAACTGCAGGTTGCCCAAGACCAAATCAGAGAGGGTTGGACCTGCATCACCACCATTTGTCCACCATCCAGAACTGAAATATCATTGCTGACAATGTACACATAAGGAACTGTTTGACATTGAAATTGGGACTCAAAAGAACTGTTGGCTCAGAAAGAAACTCACTGCAGACTGATTCATTTGCCTCTCAGCATACCCACTATTGCTTGTCTCGTTTTCAGTTCTTATAAGTGTATTATCACATGATCTCACTCATCTAGGGGAAATAATGAACAACATAAACTGATGAACAAAAACAGAGGTGGAGACAGGGAAGCATCAATCAGACTGTCAAACCTCAGAGAGAAGGTAGGGGAGGTTGGAAGTAAGTGGGAAAGATCAACCAAAGGACTGGTATGCATGCAAATGAGCATAACCAGTGGTAACAGACAACAGAGGGGTGGGGACATGCATGGGGAAGGGTTTGGGATGGAAATGGGGGGATGAGGACAAACATGTGATACCTTAATCAATAAAGAAAGTAAAAATAAATAAATAAATGAATAAATAAATGAATGAATAAATAAATAAATAAATAAATAAAATTGTAATAGAGAGGGTGCATGAGCGGACTGGTCATGTATCTGTATTATGTTTAAGAACTTTTGTAGTTTTTTAAATTAAAATGTTTTAATGGGGACACTATTACAGATGTCCTCCATTTCCCCTGCCCTTTGCCCATCCTCATCCACCCCCACGTCCCTCTCCCTGGGCCTTCAGCACACTATTATCTCTGTCCTTGGAGCGTGCATTGTGTTCTTTAGTTAACCCCTTCACCTTCTTTCTCTCCCAGTTTCTGCCTGTTATCTTCCTGAATCACTCAGGCCACACCTAAACGCCTCCAGGCACAGGGCAGTCAGTACCTTAGAAGAAAGTGACTCTGTAATAAGACATTGGTTCTATACCATCAAACATTTTACCCTGTAACTTCAACTGATAAGTTCTATTGTAGTTGCCCTAAATATACGTTTATAGAAAATAGACTCTTAGAACCTAACCTGAGCCAGGTATTTTCTCTTTAACTAATCCACTGTGGCTATGTGTGTGAGGAGGGCGGGGTGCTCACACTATATTAAAATGGGTCACATCAACCTTGTAAAATGTAAATGAAGTGAGAAAGAGAAAGTGAAAGGTGTGATTTTCAAAAAATAAAAGGGGGGGGGGGCGGGTCTCAAAGCCCAGGTAAAGAGGAGTTTGGAGTAAACAAACCCAAAATTTCTACTATAGAATACCGAGTCTTTCAGTTCCCAACTTTTCACCTTGAGATTTTTTTTTATTTTTTATTTTTTACCATTTTCACACTAATTTGAACCCCTTATCTTTTTTCAAGGTCTTCAAAATTTGTACATATTACATATAATATACAGTAAAGTCAATGACTAGCATAAACACACAATTCTATATATCTGTCTAATTACCATTTAGGGCATTAAGCAAAAGAATGTCTATAACCTCAACACTGCCTGTACTTCCTTTTTCTTCCTTTATCTCCCCAAAGAAAAACACTATGCTGAATTTTAAGGTTATTCTTTCTTTGCTTTTATTTGTTTACTTTTTGGTAGTTTATTCACCTAACTATATAACCCTAACTAACTATATAACGTTTAGTTTTGCCTATTTTTTTGTTTTGTTTTGTTTTGTTTTTTTGGGGGGGTGGGGGTGGGAGGCAGAGGGAAGGAGGGACTTTGCAAAAAGAACCCATACAGTATATAGAATCAATCATGTCTTCATTGCTTTACTCAACAGCTGTTTTTAAAATTCATGCCTATTGTTGTGTGTAGCTGTATTTTGTTTGCTTCTTATTGTGTTCCGTTGAATGAATGAATATGGTATATTGCTTAAAGCCATTCTAAAATTGAGGCACATTTGGGAAATTTCCATGTGGGGTATTGTGCACAGTGCTGCCTGCTATGAGTTTTCCAGATCACATACCCTGGGCCACAACAATACGTGTTTCTCCAGGGTATATACTGAGGAGCAGAAATACTGTGTCCACAGGTCTCCTAAAGTGGTCACGCCGGTTTACGCCCCATCCCCTGGCAGGATCTGAGAGTTCTCATTGCTCCACATACTTACCATGACATGGTCGCCGCCTTACGGTGACTCAGTTTTCTTCAATTCTTGGTGAGATGTTATAGGTGTTCCATCTGAAGTTGCCCTCAGAATTGCACCCAATCCTTCAGGTGTGATCTGACTAGAGCACTCCTAACTCACTTATTATTTAAGAATACACTTCTGTGCTTTATCTGATCACATCCATTATGAACTCATCTACTAAACCTCAAAGTCTTATTAAGTCATATCTCTCAGATTATATTTTTGCAGTTGATTTTTTTTCAGTCAAAGTTCAGTGCCTCATACATATTTTCACCTTATCCAATTTGACCTATGATGCTAGTTATTAAGATGTGATTTGATAATATTTGTTCTGTCACCAAAAATATTAGCCATCTCTCTGCTTCAAGCAAGTTTTTGCCTAATGCATTATTCTCTCAGGATGTCAGTCAGGGAGCTGTTGAGAAGAACAGGGTCCAGAACAAAGTCCTTGAAAATGTACCAGGAAACTATCCTCAAGTGCACTCCTACCTGCCCCCCAGCCCTCTCATCACCTGGCTAGACAGTCATAAAAGCTTCCCTGTATGTGACTATCCAGAAGTCTTCACTTTAAACCTATGACTCATGGGCTTTGGGCTGCTGTCCTTCACTTGTCCTTGTTGTAATATACGTGCAAAGAGCCACTTCTTCTGCATGAACTCTTCCTTCCAGGACTCAGATCAGTCACCCTGAGCTTTGACCACCCGCCATCGCTCTGTAGTACAGGCGTCCCCCTTACCCACTGGTTTCGCTTTACGCAGTTTCAGTCACTCCCAGTCAACCACTACCCCAAAATATTAAATGGAAAATCCCAGAAAAAAAATTGATACATTTTAAATTGTGGGGAGCTGGTCTGAGTGGTGCGATAAAAATCTCTTTCCCTCCTGCTGGGTCCTGCCTGGCAGTGAATCATCCCTTTGTCCACAGCAACCACCCCGCACACCATCCCCTCCCATTAGTCACTTAGGAGTCATCATACAGCGGTCACCGGTCACCGTATCACAGAGCTTGCGCTCAAGCAACCCCTATTTTACTAGGTAAAGCCTCCCCACTGCCACACCGAGAGCCAGAGCAGCCATGCTAGCAGTTCTGAAATACCAAGGAAAAGTTGTAAAGGCTTCCCTCAAGGGAGAAGGTAGGCGTGTGTAGGGAAAACAGTATGCTTAGGTTCAACTCTACTCACAGTTTCAGCATTTGCTGGGGCTCGTGGATCACATCCCCCGAGGGAAAGGAGGCACTCCAGCACTGTAGGAGGCCCCGGCACTCCCCTTTGGTGATACGGCTCTGTCTTATAGAAAAGTCCTTTAAAACCTGACATCCTCTGAGCAGCCCTGTGTTTTTAATTGGCAGGGTTTTTTGTTGTTTGTTTGTTTAGATACCCACCCCCATTTTTCACCCTCAATTATGAAATCTGAATTAAATTTTGAAGAGATTCTCAACTCATGGAAATTGACTTCATCTATTCGTGTCATGCAGTGATTTTCTCTGATTTTTCTTTCCGCCCATCCTCCTAACATCTAGGACATAACCTTTTACTGGCTATTATGAACTGTGAAATGCACATGCTCTGCCAGGCTCCGCTCTGACTTCTTTGGCAAATGGAAAAAGTCTTCTATGGGGCAGGGCTGACTTCCAGGGCGTGCACTCTGTGCTCCTGTACAAAATGCAGTGTTCTGAGGCCCACACGTCTCCCAATGGCCTGCTCCCACCGTCTTTAAGTCCTTGAGTTTGAACAAAGAGCCCATAGTTCCATTTGCTTGGAGCTCCACAAATTATGTCACTGGTCCTGATACCGGTCTGCATTCATTATATGAAATCACTTCTCCGCTGTCTATTTCCTTGGAGATAAAGGTGACTACAGGTGAACTGTGGGCCTTGAAAGGACTGACTCCATCCTGTCCCTCACCCTCCATCTGAACCATAGGTACTCCATCTTGTTCCCATAACCTCCATTTTGTAAGAACGGGCGTTTAAAATTTTCCAGTAAACACAATGGTTCCTTGTTCTGTTAATTGCAGGAAGTCACTCAGCTATTTCTAGCTTCTGTAAGCAGCCTTCCTCAAGTAATGGGGAAAATAAGACATTTTTTGGGGGGGGGTGGGGGGGAGGGCTAGCAATCTGAATCTGTGCCAGGAACCTAATGTACATGCTTGTTAGCCTATAATTAAGCCACTGCCCTTCTTAATTATCTGGTCCTGCAAGCCTTTCCGCTGACGTAAGGGTCAGGTCCGTCCTAGTTCCTCCCAAGCCAGGTGTCTTCGGGTTATCTAAGCTATGCTGTGCTCAAGGCTACAAGCTTTCTGCAAAATATCTGCTAAGCACAGCTTCCCCCTTTGTTCTAACTGGGATGTAGTTTTTGCCTTTATATGCAATCCCCTGAGCTTCTTGGGGATCTCAAGGTTTGGAGTCATAAGCCCTCTCGTGAATGACAGATTCTGAAATAAAGACTCCAAATTGGGCCCTTTGATTACGGCGTCTTCTGCAGCTCGCCGAATTTCCAATATAGCAAAAGCAAGCTAGGGGACTTTTAGGTTTTATTCTTTTTACTCGTCTGCTTCTAGAGATATTCACTCTATCAAACAACTTACTCCCATAACCACACCTCAGAGTTTTTGATCAGGATCCATCTCCAAAAAATTTTCTTAAAAAGAATCAAAATTCCTTCCAACAATAGAACCACACATGTTTACACAAAAAAGAGAAAAATACAAAAAAGACATTTCTATAATCCATAAACAAATAGCTTTAACATTAGAGTTTCCAATGATCTAGCTTTTAGCATAATTATGGTTATTCAGCATCTACCAAGTTTTGTAAATTAATATTTTCAGTACTATTATTTTATTATAAATATACATAAGCTTAATTTTTTAAAATATATTTTATTGAATTTCTTACAGAGAGGAAGGGAGAGGGATAGAAAGTTAGAAACATTGATGAGAGAGAAACATCGATCAGCTGCCTCCTGCACACCTCCTACTAGGGATGTGGCCACAACCAAGGTACATGCCCTTGACCGGAATCGAACCTGGGATCTTTCAGTCCGTAGGCCAACACTCTATCCACTGAACCAAACTGGTTAGGGCCATAAGCTCAATTTTAAAAAATGGAATCCATCAAATCATAAAGATGTTTTTAAAAATTGAAAAAAATTTCAAAGGATCCTCCACTCAGAAATTGCAAGTCTCATAATTTTGAACATTTTTCCCATTCTCTTTTTGTCTCTGCAGCTTTTTAAATAGATTGTGCTGTGTAACTGCTTTCTAAGCAAATGAATAGACACAGATAATAAATCAGAAAGCATCTCAAATGGACTCAGTGACAGATACTCTTCCAGGGAATCTTACCCATCAATATCCATCTTCCTAATTCTACTCCTATCCTCTCTGACCTCTAGCTTATTTACCTCTAACTCAGTTTTTTTTTTTTTACCACAACATGTTAACCAATGACATCTGGTAGGTAGGAGCCAGGCTTTGCTGCTAAGTATTCTACAATGCACAGGAGAGCCTTCCCTTCCCCTACCCGCTGAAGCTGAAAAACTCTAGTCTAACATAATTCTGTACTACCCAATACAAATAGAAAGGACAAAGAAATGGGAAGCATAAATACTGGAGAGAAGACACACTTGTTTTATTGGAAGATATGATTGCATTCTAGTCAGCCCAAGGAAGCCATTTACAACACTATTGTAAATGTATGGATTATAATACATAATAGAAAAAGAAGTCCTACTAAGAATAGCCCAAAAAAATTAACATGCATGACAGCTTGTGATAGTTTAATATTTGAAGGCAAACCAAATGTGTACAATAACGAGAAAATGTGAGAGTGTTTTTCTTTTTTATGACTTGTTACTTTATGCAATCATTTAAATGTTTATTCACGTCAATGTTTTGGTCAGCGAATGGGTTTGGGATTTAAGTTTCCTGCGGGAATATGCTCTGATGGTGCAGCTGCAATGAGAAGCATTCAGAAGTCCTTTCTCGGGTTCGGGAGCTGTCAATCAATCAGCATCCTGCTATGAAAAATGTCAGCTCTCTACATCTTGCACTTACTGATGCTATAAAATTTGTGAATTTCATAAATCTAACGTGTTAACTTTGAGATTATTCTCCTTATTCTGTTTACCATATGAGTTGATCATAAGCAACTATTACTACATGCTGACATACAAGGGTTATTAAGGTAAACTTTTCTGTTGAGAAAATATCTCAATGTTTTCGGTCCCAACATTTTGAAGTTGCAAAAATGGACATCTGGACTTACTTTTAGCCTAATATCCCTATACATATATATCTTTCTCTTCCGTATTTTAATGTTTAATATGTCCATGCGAGAAAAAAAAATGCAACATGCTTTTCAAAGGCAGTTAAAATAAAAGAGCAAAAATGAAAGCAAAAGAGTTGTAAGAATAGTTTCTACAGACCACCGTGACATTTTTCATAATTTAACAATGATGAAGCATGAAGGAGGTGATGATTTGGATATTGCACGCTGACAAAGAGTAATCACCAAGAACCTTTCAATTGGTAGGATGTTTTGAGTTTTAGCTTCTGTCAAGAGAAGATTCATTCCAGGAAATTTCGTTCGTTTTTCATTTGTTCTTTCATCAAAAGATATTGTACATTTGTAACCTTAAAGGATAATTTTTAGAGCTGAGTACTGATGAAAAGTTGAAGATGGATTTTGAAATTATAGCTCTATTTCTTCATTTTGGGAAAAAAGTGAAATATTCATATTGAAAACTTGATATATTTGCTTCAGTATCTCATTTTCTTTCCCATCAACACACTTCTGAGGGATGAGTTTCTCTGCTATGAATGTTATTAAAGCAATTTGGGCATATTTGTCCCTCTTCCCTCTGCATGTAGCATTATTGTCAACCCAACCTCGAGAAGATACAGCAAAAAGCATGCCATTGATAACATCCAGAATTACGTATGGAGATATATGGTGTTCATTCAAAGTATGCGTATAAGTATTTAATGTGGGAAAGAAACTGTGATGGACTGATGCAAAAAGAGGGTAACATTTAAAAATTTATGAAAGAAACTTTCTCTCAAAATGTGCAAACTCCAAGCGAAGCTCAGAGGCATTCTTTTAAACTCTTAAGGAACAGACACCTAGTGTAATACTGAAAGAGCTCCAGTCTCAGAGAAAAAAAAAAATCATCCAATGCTTCTTATGAGAGCAAAATAACCCTGATATTAAAAAAAACTTAACAAATAAGACAAAATAGAAAGTTATATTTTAAAAATATATACAAAAAACTCACATGATACGGATTATGGGCATATATTAAAATGATTCTAGAGTGTAAAGATAACTCAATAGTAGAAACATTATTAATATCAATAGTATAATTTATGTACCATCTTAATAGGTCAAAAGAGAAAAACATAAACATTATAGTAGATGCCAAAAAGACATTTGACAGTGTTGAAAAGCAATTATGATAACTGGATAATTTTCAATATACATATATTACCAGGGAAGTCAGACACACACGCACGCACACACACAGGTCCTAAGCCAGCATCCTGCTAAGTTATAAAGTGCTAGAACTAGTCTCATAAACCGGTAACAAATCAAGAACTTCCATTACCATTACTGTTTGGTATGGTTCCCACAACTTTCTCCTGGAGGAATTGGAAGCTCTAATAGAAATGCTAGTGCAGTAAACTTAATAATGGACTCCCAAAAAGGCCCTTTCTCCAATCCCTGGAGGCTGTGAAAATGCTGTAGAATACATGGAAAAGGGAACTTTGCAGGTGTGGTTAAAGGTACAGAATTTAAGCCACGAGATTATCCTGGATTATAAAGGTGGATATAATCTAAACCCACGATCCCTTGCAAACACAGAACAATCAGTCAAAGAGTGTGAGAAGAAAGTGATGCAATGTTGCTGGCTCTAAGATGGAGGCGCCCCCAGACAAAGACCTGAGAGAGGCCTCAGGTGCTAAGGATGGCCTCCAAACAATAGCCAGAAAGGAAACAGGGAGCTTCAACTGCAAGGAACTGGGTTCTGCCAATGACTGAAGAGCCGAAAGCAGATACTTCCTAGAGCACATGTGTCAAACACAAGGCCCGCGGGCCAAATCCAGCCCGCCAGGCCTTGCAATGTGGCCCTCACCGCGCTGTCATCACTGCACTCCGCTGTCAGTTTATGACATTGTCAGTTTATGACTGTTCAGTAAACCATTCGGCCCGCGATTTAGGCTGGATTTTAGATTTTGGCCCCTTCTCTGATTGAGTTCGACACCCCTATCCTAGAGCCTCTTTACCAAACCCAGCAGGACAAGGGCATGACTGCATCTTCGTGAAACGGAGAGCAGAGAACCCAACCCAGATTTCTGACCCACAGAAGGTAACAACATTGTGTGGCTGTAATCCGCTAAATGTGTATAATTTGTTACGCAGAGTTATGGGCTGAATGGTGTTCCCCAAAAGTCAATTGTTAAAACCCTAACCCCCCAAAGTGACTACATATGAAAGTAATGTCTTTAAGGAGTTGATTAAGGCCTTAAACTTGGGATGCGCCCTAGCTGGGTTGCTTATGTGAATTAAGGTTGCAGGTTCAACGCTTGGTTGAATCCCTGGCCCAGGTGTGTGTGGAAGGCAACTGATCGATGTTTCCCTCTCACATCGATGTTTAAACTTAGAGATTCATGTTTTACAATATTATTTTAATAAAATAAATGTCTATTGACAGGCTAATGTTAAATAACTATGTTAAGCGAATACAAAGAAATATTATAAAGCAGTAAAACTAGTATATATGTTTTTGTCATAAAAAATGATTGTTAATTGGAAAAAGTTAACGACAGCAAACTGTGTATCTTATGCACCAAAACTGTACGCAGATTGATACGGAACATTTGGGGCCTTTTATGTGCTGATAGTGCTTTGTGTCTTGACTTGGTGGCTATGTTGGAGCGTGCAGTTTGTGACAATTTCATTAAGATATAAAATTATGCTACGCCTACATCTGTGTTACACTTTAATTGAAAAGCTTACTTTAAAACAGTATCCATACACATTTGCAGGTACATGTGTATGCATGAATTTTGAGGAAAAAATGAGAAATAATCCATTATTAACAGTGGTTTCTTCTGGTCAGAGGAGTGGCATTTGGGGAACAGTGAAGGAACATTTATGTTTTGTTCTGTATATTTTGCATGCGAATGTTTTACAATGCCTATACCACATATTTTATGGGCATAAAAGTCTCCCGAAGACATATTTTTAAATTATCTGCACATTTCTTAACTTAATCTTTGAAATAGATTTTTTTACTTTACACATTTAGCTGCCTCTTGTTCTACGTGCAGCTCCAGCTTCGGGGGAGAGGGCTGCATCCCCTGGGGTTTTGCAAGCACAGTGACAGAGATGACACAGTGGAAATGTAGACTGAGTGACAGCCTCCTTCAGAGGAGTCTCATTTGCTTTGAAAAAAAGTAAATTACCCGAGGGATGCGGATCCCATCTGTGGGAGCTCTGTTGAGCGGTGAATGAATAATTGATGGGGAGACTGCAAGCCTTTGCAATGGCCCTCACTCTCTCCCTGGGTGCACTTGGTATGGTATTTTATTTTAAAAACATTCTTGCAAGTTAGTTGGGGACAGTGTATGAGCTCTGGAGCCATGGAGCACTTAAGTAATGCATCCAAGGCTGGTCTTGATGAGACTCCATGGGGCCTAAGAAAGAGTTCTTCACAGACCAGACTGTCTACAGTTCTTGCCACTGCCAAGCCAGGCTTCATCCACCTGGGCAGAGGATTCTAACCAGCGCTGGTGCACACAGCTGTGCCCCATATGCTGAGGCCAAGGTGCTGAGCAGCTGACATCCAGCTTCTGTTTCTCCCCTGCCAGCTGCCACCTGGGCAGCCTCCACCCGGGGGAGGCCCCGTTTCCTACTTCACACAAGTCACTATGTAGGGTGGCTGTGGCCCTGCTCCGACCAATCTCACAGGAAGCGGGACAACTTCTTTGGCCCTGGTCACCAGGCTGCCCTTTGGAAGAAGAGTGACTTGAGGCCATTACTTAAAACCATGTTGAATTTGGATCATCATTATTTCTGACACTTTTAGAGTCTTCCTACGATTTTTGGTTACCTAGCTCAGTGTGTAGTAAAAACACAGAAATATCTGGAAACATTCTCCTTTACTTCAGCAATGTTCATTTTTAAAACAGTTCTCAGGACTGCCATTTAAAAGCTTTTATGTCTGAGATGGTAGAACAGTCATGGTGCTTTTTAACCCTCTTAAGGCACATCAATAATGAATAGATTTTTATTAAACCAGGTGGCTCTGGACTAGGGGTCTGAAATTTGCATTTTCATTCTAGTTTTACTTTAGGCAACCTTGCCTTCTCACCTTGCTGCAGAAAACCTCTCCCGGTTTGTTAAACCATCCGTCTTCAGTCCATCCCACCACCCCTGAAAATCAGTCTGGCTTGCAGTTCATGCAGACCAGAGCCGCTAAAATTCAATCCGGAACTAATACAAAGTGATATTGAATATGAACTGTAATTGAAAAATAAGATTTAAAACAAAAGCAATGAAAAGACCAGAAAAAAAAAAGACTTAACTCAAATTTTGTGTAATTCTTTAAAATTTTTCACTACAGTTTCAAAAGTGCCAAATTTGAAGGCTTGAAAATAAAAATGTCAAGAAACCTAGCATTTCAAAAAAACTCAACAAAAGTACACGTTGTCAATGTTTAAATATAGTGTTCATGAGGACTTTTTACTCCTATATTTTCTCTATTTGTTTTTAAGTGGCATCATTCTATAAAGATGATAAACTCTGTAGTAATAAAAACCTGGGTTGACACTCTGCTCCTCCCCTTACTTAATTCTGCTCAGTTAGAAGGGCCAGTCACTGGTTTTAGAGTTTGTTTCCTGACATGTAAAACAATGACATTGCAATACCTCCCTTGAAAATTTCTTTTGAGGATCAAATAAAATAGCAAGGGTCAAATACCTGGCACAGAGTAGATGCTTAACGAATGTTAGTTCCCTGTCTGCCCTCACCCCAGGATAGTGTTTTTGCTTAAATCACTTCTTAAGTGGAATAGTTAATGAATGACTATGCATAATTCCGAGTCCGTAGCTCATCAGTCACTGACATTGTCCTTTCTCTTTATCAGGAAGTTAACTTGCTCAAAGTCAGGCTTCAAACAGCGATTCCACTCACTGGAATATTTATTTATTTTCCTGGTGTAAATTTAATTAGTAACTTTACCTAGGTATCAGTCTACCCACATACCCTAAAACAGCTTGCTTTACAAGTAATCAGAGTTTCATTCACTGCTCTTTAACAACAACTGCAAAAGTTAATACAATAGTATTTGGGGGTGGAGGGGGAAGGTTTTTCTTAATTTTTTTCTCAAAATTATAAGTGAAAGAATTATGGCAGAACCGATTAATAAGTATGATACTTGTTTTAAACACAAAGAAGAAAATGCTAAAGGTAATTACATACTGTAAGCAAAGGACAGTTCTACACTGATATTTTGTTAATCAGATTGACTTTAGATATTCATTCTTGATCACCTCTGAGGTTCAAAGTTGATGAGAGTAACCCTAGGGAGAGCCTGCAATGTGTACGATCAGCATTTAAATATATTTAAATACTACTAATGTATTTTAAAAAATATATATTTTATTGATTTTTTACAGAGAGGAAGAGAGAGGAACAGAGAGCCAGAAACATCAATGAGAGAGAATCATCAATCAGCTGCCTCCTGTACAGCCCCCACCGGGGATGTGCCCGCAACTAAGGCATGTGCCCTGCCTGGAACTGAACCCGGGACCCCTCAGTCCATAGGCCGATGCTCTATCCACTGAACCAAACCGGTCTCAGCACTACTAATGTATTTTTAAAAATATTGTAAGATGAGGCACATGGAAACAGACAAATGTTCTGGTTTTTACTTTTTTCATTTTGTCTTCTTTTTCAGGAATCCAAATGCATGACCTAAATCTATTTCTCCACACTCAAGACCACACAAGTTATCTCTGTTCCCTTTGCTGGCTTTGTAAGTCTAAGATCCTTCCAATTTTATCCATCTTTTAGGACAACGCTTCCTTCCATTAGAGACTTTCTCATAAATGTAAGGAAGTGAATGAGGACAAGTAGTTCTGAAAAGGACACAGATTACCTGACACACAAAGGTGCCTGTGATTGGATCCAAGAGTGAGGCTGATGAAGGCTAGGTGTTTGCAAATTAAAGATATAATTGCTTTTCAGGCACTCCATGAGATTAAGGGCTTCAGCTGTCTTCTTTATTCTCTGAGTTCAAACCCTCTGCATGTAAAAGAGTACCGATTCTTCTCTCAACATGCTGACATTATGCATGGTCGTGGAACTGCACTGGGAACATAGTACATGAGGTCATTAAAAGGTCTGACTCAGCAGACCTCGGACAGAGGTCAAGTCCATTTTTCTATAACAATGTTGAAAACGTAAGTGGCTAAATTATGGATGCCAAAGAGATCCACTCTTCCTGACAATAATATTGGCCTATTAACAGACGACCGTAATGCAGACGCTTGTCTTCCTGGAGAAGCAGAAGGAGTTGCTGCGCTCAAATGTCCAGTGTGTTGGTAAAAGATTCTTTGGGGTAGGAGGCCCCACAAAGCCAGTTTATGGTTTTGGTTCCATTATGGCTTTTCAATGAAATAGATAAGAAGATCAACATTTATATCCATGTCAATTCACATGTAAATCCTAAGAGAAAGAGAGATTTATTCAAAGATATGAACTCACAAAATTATCAAGGCTGACAAGTCCCAAGATCTGCAGGTGGCAACCAGAGACTCAAGGAAAACCGATGTGTCACCTGAGACCATAGGCCAGAAAAGACCGCTATCCCACTCAGGCAGGCTTCCGCTCCTACTCGGACTTCTCTTCCATTCAAAACTTCAACTGGTTGAATGAGGACCAAACACAATAAGGAGGGAAATCTCAGTCCAGACCAGAAGACACAGAAAGAAGCTGATGACGTTTGGGGAATGTTTTGAATCTCAAAAGGCAGACTTTCCTAATTCATGGCTAAGGTTCATGAGGCAGCATACAAGGTAACAATCCTTCACCGGAAGTCATGACCAGGATGCCATCAGTCACATTGCCCCTCATGTCTGTGGTCATCAGACATTGTAGATTGCTGTTTATTAAAGTGTGACCAATGAACTGAATGGGATCCTGGGAGAATAAGAACACAGAATCAGGGACCTCACCCTAGACTTACTGAGCCAGCTTAATCTCAGCTATATCTATGGCTTTTGAAAGCAAAAATCATTTGTCTTTTTAGACCTTTCCTTCAGAAAATGGGTTCAGGGAAACAGGCTTATCTGAAAGCTCTGAGCCAAATTGCCCCTGATAGTTCAATGTGGAGGGCAATATTGATCTCACTTGACCATGAACAAAGAGGAACATAAACAGGGGATACAAGGATCCTTGCTTCCAAAATTAAATTCTGAATATCTTTTCAGGATGTGGGTTCCGCAGATAAAATGCTTCATTTGGGCACTTTTGCTTCTTGTACCTACTGAGTCAGCAGAGTCACCTGTTCTTTTGTGATGTGCTTACCTCTTGTTTCTAAATTTCTGAGAAAAAAATAAAAGGAAAATAACCTAACATGTATTGAGTTCCCAAAAGAGGCTCTGTATTAGGTACAATCACATACAGTACTGCTTGACTTAATCCTCACAAAAGCTCAATTGAATAAGATATTATTAAAAATCAGTGCAACTGATAATTCACTTTGCTTGCTTGAGGCCATACAGGCAGAACGTTCTAGAGCCAGAAATTGAAAGACTCTTGAACATAAGGCCCAGATTCTTTATGTAACACATATTGTGGACCTCTTAGTGTAGAGGACAAGCGAGTTTGGGAAGTATTTATGGAGAGAATCGGTCAAAAAGTATAATTATCCTCATGTAAAGAGAGCTCTTGGAATTGGTGCATGATATATGTACTTCTATGTTTTGGGAGGAGGAAGTATGTGGGTGAATGCCTGTAAGAAGCACTGTATTAAACTGTTTGATTTTTTTTTTTTATCAAATAAAAACAAATACTTGAAGAAAGTATAGTAAGAACCCAATGAAACCACAAAAATAGGAGTTTCCCTTTTGGAAGTCCTGAGAAGTGCAACTAGCTCATTGAAACAACTGCATGTGAACTGGTCTATGCCCATTGTTGTTCCCTAATTTTATTTTTATTTTTAATATATTTTATTGATTTTCCACAGAGAGGAAGGAAGAGGGATAGAGAGCTAGAAACGTCGATGAGAGAGAAACATCGACCAGCTGCCTCCTGCACGCCCCCCACCCGGGATGTGCCCGAAACCAAGGTACATGCCCTTGACCGGAATGGAACCTGGGACACTTCAGTCCACAGACTGACGCTCTATCCACTGAACCAAACTGGTTTCGGCTGTTCCCTAATTTGGATGTATACTTGTATTTACTGAGAGTCAGTAGAAAGGATTAATACTTGGTGAGACATGCCCTCTCGGGAATAAAGCATAAAGCAAAAGTTAAAAGGTAGTTTCTAGCCACCAACATTAGGAACAATAAGCCATAGCTGTAAGGATTTTGTGAAATACAAAAAGTTTTAGAACTTCTTAGCTTATGGGAATTTGCTTTCCTTTAGCTATTTCTCCATAATGATTGGTAAGAAAATTCATAAAAGATAAAAGGCTTGTGTACCTTATGGCCTATGTGACATTAGCTTCAGAAAAATTCTAACCAAACAGCCCTAGGCTTCTGTTCCAAGAGAATGTTTAATGATGCTTTTTAAGAAAAAAACCTTCTGGTTTTTTCCCCAAAGCATTTAGAATGGAACTAAAGCTGTACTCTTTTAATAAAAAGGAGAATAATTTTGAAAAGTGCATAAGCAAACCTAAGAACTTTCCTCAGGTTATTCACAGGCCCTGAGAAAGGACAGATGCCGCTGCACATCGGTGGGAGAGGGGAATAACGCAGGACCCCGAAAAGATCAACAACACTAGGAGAGAAAAACAAAAACATAGACCAGAAAAATCACAGACACTATGTTCTATTTTTTAAAAATATATCTGATTGACTTTACAGAGAGGAAGGGAGAAGGATAGAGAGTTAGAAACTTCGATGATGAGAGAGAAACATCGATAAGATGCCTCCTGCACACCCCCTTCTGGGGATGTGCCTGCAACCAAGGTACATGCCCTTGACGGGAATCGAACCTGGGACTCTTTAGTCGGCAGGCAGATGCTCTATCCACTGAACCAAACCAGCCAGGGCCAGACACTATATTCTTAATGTTTAATAGTCTTCACCAACTTCTCATTTGAGAGGGAATTGGAAATGAATGTCTAATGACCACTATATTGGATCTATGCTGAAAGTAATCGTTTAGCATAAGTTTACCAAAAAGATAAAAACACATACACAAAAAGATAAAAACAAAAGCTTTACTTTTGTTGTCTTCCAAATATCTTGAGTTGAAGCATTCTTCTGGATATTTCATAGATTAAATAACTAACCAGCTTCTTATGCTTGTATAATGAAAAAAACCTGACAAGCACTAATCCTTCAAAATATTGCTTTAGTGGGTTTATTTCTTCCTGGGTATTTTGTGCATTCTTTCCAAGGTAGAGAGGAAATTAAGAGCTGTAGAAAGTATGGTTGTAGCCAGAAAGTATCCTGTCGTGAATTCCAAGATACAGTTGGAGTAAAAATCCCAAGAGATGTACTGACTCAGATTAGCATTAAAGCCAGTAAGTAGAAAAGCAGATTGTGTTTCTAAGGTAAGATTTCGGAAGGAAAATAATTTCAAGGCAGTTGTCCTGGTCTGAAAAGTGGCCCCATGGACCTAACAATAGCCTGGTCACTGGGGATTAAAACCAACCAGATACACATTGAAGGATTTTGAGGCAAATTTGGGTAAGTAAATTATTTTGATACTTTTTCCAGTGTTGAAATAAATGTAGAATTCATAGATTCTTAGAGATCACCATAGGTAGATTCTAACCAACGAATTTGTGTCTTTTCTTAAATATCCCACTGACAAAAGTTGGGAGCAGACCAATAATTCATTTACTCAGCAAATATTAAGTAGGAAACTAATTACCTAATTAGCTCAGCTTGAGTCAAGTGCCCATCCCTAAACCAGTCGATTGTAATAAGGAAAGAGAGGATCACTGTGTATGAACTTGGATTTGATCATAACAATGAATGGGGAGGGGGACATTTTCTATATGTTGCTAAGAAAACAACTCCATAAGTGTTCAATATAGTACATGGAATGATTTTTTTCAATGTCCAGATGGTTGAATTTTCTATCCTTGCTCTATTGTCTATATAAATCTAATTCCTGAGACCATGCAAATAATTTGTTAAATACTATATATATTTTTACATCATTAAAGAATATACCCAGTTCTTAGTTCTATACAGAACTCAGTATTGGTCACATGGAATGTGCAAATCACCAAATTAAGGATAGATTCACCTTAAAAGATATGAAGTCTGTTGCTGAAGTATGACTTAGGTTCATTACCAGGTCAATACTGGGGATGTAAGTTGAGTGGCATATACAACAAACCTCCTACTCTATTTCATTGATTAGGCCAAATATGAAAGTGAGGAAGGAGGATGCTGTAGATTTGATTGAGGGGTAGGATGGAGAACAGGGTGGTGTTCGAGAGACGCCAGAGGGAAACAGACAGCAGTGATAAAGATGGTAATGGTAAAATACATTCTATCTGCCTTCACCCACTTAATGAAAACATGGGCTCATCTGTTATGTTCATTAATTCCATAGTAGGCACTTACTAAACATTTGTTGAATTAACAAACGAATGAATGCAAGGGTAGGTAGAGTGTGCCAAATGCAATAGAACAACATGTTACAGATTATGGATAATTCCCTCTGAAAAATTTCTTCATGAATATCAATTGAAAACATTTCTCATCCAGAGTGAAATGCTAAAGAAGAATGAAATTGTTTGTGCTTCCAGCACCTTCATGTCACTGGGGTCGCTGTGGAAACCTGAGTATGTCAACAGCATGGCTTCACCTCTTGTGGGAAGTTGCAGTAAGAACTCATTTCCCAAAGTACTTACTGATCAGAATTCATTAAAATCTGAGGGTGAGGGGGCTTCCTTTGGAGAAAACAGGAGGATTCTTTGGGATACTTGTTTCTAAAACTAAATCTTCTGTTTACCACTCTTGAATAATCTATTTGTTTTTTATTGTTCCTTTTCCCTGACTTCCCCACCACTTTAGTGGATAGTTCCACACTTGAGACATTTTAATCATTTGCAGAAGGAACTAACGCTGGGAGACTTTTCTTAGCTGCTCATGAGTTTTTCATTAGCATCTTAGTTTTATGTTTTTTATGTGTCACATCCTGGGAGTTTTATATTTCGCTGGTTCATTTATCACCCATCATTCATTGCCAGGATTTGAATTAGCAAATGTATTTTATGTTGTTTAATCCTTTCTTTCCTCCCCCTTGTCTTTCTCTGTGCTTAAGTTTGAATAGCAAATGTATCATAGTGCTTTATTCTTTTGGTTCTAATCCATTGACAACATGGCTATAAATTTCCATGTTTATGAAATTCTTGTTCATACTTGTTTTGGTAATGGTCAATTTTCCATCAATTTATTACATGCCACAGTGTGTGGTGGAAAGAGTGAGGTTTAGAAGCCCTGATACTCACCCAGGTTCTACAATTTATCAGTTTTAACTAATCACTCAAGCCCTCTGTGCTTTACTGGTAGTTTCTTTACCCACCCAATGAACATAATAATACTATTCTTAGAAGATTATTGTCAAACCAACGGAAACAGTAGGCCTGTAATGTCTCCTGGAATGCACAAAGCACTTTATCAATCTGAAGTATATTGCCAGAGGTCCCTTAGGTGATGTTGCCTGATCACTGACTTAGGTGTGAGTTTGGGCAAGAAACTTAGTCCTTCTGTGCCTTCGTTTCTTCAACTGAGAAATGAGATCATAAAATTACTCATCTCACAATGTTTTTGTAGGAGTTAAGTGAGATAATACATGTACTGTGCTCTCCGGTACAAAATGACCACTCAACCAATATTAGATAGCATTGTTTGACAGGGTAATTAATCTTAGTTTTTCCATAATCTAACAGAGAACCTGGTAGCTCTGAGAGGATTAGTAAAAGATTATTGGGTAGCTATGAACTCAGATTAGACCATTATGTTAACAGTGGTGAGCTGTATAATAAATGCAATATTTTGGACCGTGGTACCTGTAACTCTAGGTAACTTATTTAATTTCTCTGGGGGATCATTTCTTTGCTTACCAATAACAAGCACACAAAACAAAATGTTCTAAAAAAAAGGTCTGCGAAGAAAAACTTACAGGGGAAAAAAAAAACTATTCAGAGGCAAAACCCACATAAGAATGCAATGGGAAAGGTTATGAGTTCAGCAGATAGGAACAACAGAGATGATTACCTTTTGAGTCACAATAATTGGCATCGCCCAGTGACCTAAACAGCAAGGCAGTTTGAAAGGCTTCTGGGTCATGGGAGCCCTGGAGGATAGAAAAATGAGGTCTGAGTGTCAATTTCCTGGGTTGTTGAGTGGATAAAATGACAATTAATTTTAAAGTGCTTTGGAAAAGATAAATGTGCTCTAAAAATGTGAGGCCATTTTAATAATGAGCGGATCCACTCCTTCAGTAATAGGTACTTAAAACGGAAAACAGTTGTGTTCATTCCATCAGCATCCTGTTGGTTTTGGTTGATTTAAGGTATGGCATGCATAGTCAGTCCTTCCCCGTTTACAGTAAACTTAGTACCCAAAATAACTTACGTTGCTTAAATAAATATTCTTCTCTTCTTCTTTGAAACAGAATATTTAACCTTTGCTGTGGTTATAAATTAACCCCCCCCCCCGACCCACACACACACATTTTTTAATGTAATCTAGTGTATGATTGCTCCTTACTCTCATGTCATTCCAAAGGTTTAGGAAAAGTTGTTTTTTTTATTTGTGTGTGTGTGTGTGTGTGTGTTTTTACTTGATATAAATCTCCAAAATGATACAAAGAGGAGTTGGAGAGGGGCAATGAAGACAAATGCCATGGGCCACTGAAGAAAACAAGGCACTTCACCGGATGAAAAGAATTTGGTCAATATTTTGACAGTTGTGCATTGACAAATTATTCTACGACTCCTACTCACTTTCAGGTCTTAAAAATAATTTAAAAATAATTGAAAACATTGTCAGCAGTGGTATTCAGTGAAGGCTTGACTGTGGGACCAAAGAAGGTTTAATTGTGCTGCTTTTACAAGGGAACATTTTCAGTCCCTAAGACAGCACTCTCCCAGAGGCCTTAAGCATGGACATTAGCAGTCAATCATGATTTTCCCAGATGTCTAGAATTGGCTCTTGAACATCGTCCAGGTATCCGAGGCCATGACAGGAGAGTTCCTCAAGCTAAGAGAATAGAAATCTAAAACAATCTTATGGTAGCCCGGCCAGAGTGGCTCCTTTGGTTGAGCATCATCCTATGCACCAAAAGGTTGCCAGTTGATTCCCGGTCAGGGCACAGACCTAGGTTGTGGTTTGATCCCCAGCTGGCGAGTGTAGAGAAGGCAAATTGATTAATGTTTCTATTTCACATCAATTTTCTTCTCTCTTTCCCTCACCTTCCTCTTTCTAAGCATGTCCTCAAATGAGGATTTTAAAAAAATCTTATTTGACCTAATTGTTCATTATAGTATTCCTTGACATTTTTAAGCCTATATTAGCCTTTGGATTACCCTCTCATGTCCCACATTGTGTCCTGTTTCGGTCTAATACACATGGGATCAGACTTTACTTTCCCTCTAAATCAAGGTTATATAGATATGAAAGGAACCAAGAAAGAGTAAATGTTTCCCAGAACTTCTAAGTCATTCGGGGGGGGGGGGGGGGGTGTAGAAAGATCACATGATTTGGGTCCTGTTCTCAAGGAGTTAACAATCCAAATGTAGGAGATTAATACAGAACAGAGTGTCAGATGGTATTTGCAGAAAGCAGCTCCTTCCCCCTGCCTTCCCAGGATGGCCCCAGTGATGGCCTTCCTTGTCTCTCACCCTGTGTTGCCCCCTTCACATCATACCAGAGTCAGTCTGACTCCAATAGGCTATGACAGGGGTAATGGTACTCTTCTTCTGAAACGAACTTGTCAGAGATCAGTGGCTCGCATCTTCCTTGCTCACTCTCTCATCCTCTTGGGTACCGCCCTAGGAGAGAAGGCAGGTGCCATGTGGCCAGCCCCTCCACAGAGGCCCACAGGGACCTGCGACCTCCATCAAGAGCCACAGGAGTGAACTGACAGCAGGACCCTGCACCAGCCTCGCTGCAGAAGGCTGCAGCCAGCAGCTTGACTGCAACCTCCTGAGAGCCTCTGAGCCACAGCCACCCCCCCACCCCGCTCAGGAACCGGAGGTAACTAATGCTCATGGTTTCAAGCCTGAAAGTTTGGAGGCAATTCCTTACGCAGCCACATACATCCACTGCAGACGGAACTGCTCTCCACATAAGAAAAGGTGGAAGTCAGCGAGGCGTCAGCTCCTGTGGGCAGGCAGCGTGGAGAAAACGTGAAGGCACTTCAGAGGGAATGGCTCTCTTGCCTGCCTCTCGCCCCAGCCGCGCAGTTCCTCTGTCCCGGAAAGGCCCTGTGGCTTCCTGAGTATCTCTCCAGCATAGTCTGGGCATTTCTGATGTCGATTTGGAGTATCTTTTAACGACACAAATACAAACCACGTCTCCTATGGAGGAGAAGGCAAGGCAACGTGTGAAACTTCACACCATGTTTTAATCCCGTCTGCAAAGTGGGTTTGCTGTACAACCTCAGCATGGAACACCTGCTGCCTGAACTTCCTTCCTTTGGGTTCTGCTCTTCGATTTTGCTCAGATCCCTAAGACAGACTATGGGAAGCTGCGTTTGAACTTGGGACTATTACAAAATCTCCTGAGCAACCAACTTCTCTCAGTTATCGCTTCCATTCATGCCACAGAGTAGTTTCTATTAGTCAGTCTTCCCTCCCTTTCTGGAAACATTTTCATAAATGACTCGTTGTTTGTTTTAATAGTGCTCAGCTGAGTGCCCTGATTATTGAATTAACAGCCGTTTAACACTGTGAAGGGTCCTTCCCTATGTGAGACTCACACATTAATGAATGGAGTTTTATTCTTGGGGATGAGCCTCCCAAGCTCCTCCACACACAGTGTGTCCATGAAGCTGAGCTTCTCTTCCTGGGAGCTTATTTGTATGATACGTCCGGTTTTGGAATCATGTTGCCCACAGTCTGCTTTTGTTAAGCTTAGCTTTTTAAAAGCATAAAAGACTATCTGAATTAACATTTGAAGATTTAATAAGAATGTATTTCCATCTCAAGTACACAAAAGAGTTCTTTATTTTCACTTGCTAACAGTTTTTCTTTCAAATATAACGTTTCCACGGTTCCTGATCACCATTTCCACAGTTGTGCTTTAGGCCTTCTGTGTAACCAAGTTTACTACTTCTCATGTGCTTCACTTAATTTTAATGTTGGTACCACTTAGTTATTTTTAATCCCAGACCACAAAACAAAACACATTCACATACTTTAACACACACACACACACACACACTGATCAACACATTCTCAAAGTCCTATAAACCATAGCAGTCATGTGGTTTTGTTTGGTTAACAAACTTGTTTAATTTTTATTTTTTAAAACGTTAGTTTTTGCCGCTAGCTATGTGTTTTGGGACTTTTCCCTTGTTCTAATTTTTAGCATGGCTTTGCGCAATATGCAATAAGGGTTACAAATTCACATCAATCTCCTCCTCTTGCCCTCGTTCCTTTGTGACGGATGACAGTACCCATTCGCTCCTGGGTTCTCTTCCTTTCCTCCATCCAAAATTAACGGACTTCAGTTTTGTTTCTGGCCCCTGCCTCGTAAGGCCCATTATTCACAGCCTACCTACTATGTATGATTTTCCAGGTTTTCTGATTTTATTTGATGTCTTATCATTTGTCATTGCTCAGTTTGGGCCCACCTATCTACTAACACACAATGCAAGCCTACCTTCCTCTGTGAAAATTTCCCGGATGGAACACACTTTGGGGCTTGAAAAATGAGTATCATAAAAACAAGAAGAAACAAACAAACAAACAAAAACAGTCAACACAAGAAAAGACTAAAGGCTAATCCTCCACGATGGACCTACTGCATCAGTACAAGCACACAGAACCTGACCTTGGGCTTGGGTTCTCAGAGGTTCCCACAAAGATGGCAGGTCACTGAGAGAAAGTCTACAGACTCAGTGTCTCCCGAGTTAGATGTGCTTGAGAAAACACCGCCCCGGATGCTTGTGGGAATTGTAGATTTCTAGGACCTACTCCTAGAGATACTAAGTCAGTGAGCCTGAGGTGGGGTCTGAGAACCTGCCCGCTCCAGGATTTCTGTGCAATCAGGTGTGGTCTCGTGCTTTGACAAGATTGCAATGAGAAACACAGAAAGCTATTACAGAAGCAATATGTGTGTGTTCATAGCACAGACACACGAGGAAGGTGAATTAAATGTCTATCATGTGTGGAAATAGTGGTCCCTCTTTCAGATTTCCTAGCAGGTTCTTTAGAAAAAGTGTCCTTAAGCAACTATTTCAGTAATTCAAGAAATAATATATTTATGGGAAATTGTCTTGTGAAGAGTGTAAGGAAACTATTTGAAGTTGCTTTGAAACATGAAAAGACAAAAATCTCAGTAAGAGTGGGCACTGTTGACAGGATAGGAAATTTGAAATAGCTCAATGATAGCTAATTTAAACCTGACAAGGTGCATTAATTCTAATGATACTGTCTGCTTTTTTAGAATTCCATAGACATACAGCCAGGTCCCATTTAATCTAGAAAAAATTTAATTTGAAACAGGTGTTTGCCTATAGAGCAGCTTATTATTGCTGCCTGCACAGTAGAACTATCTGCAAGCTTTAATAAATATTTATATCTGAGCCACACCCCCTACATATTGGGTATGAGTTATTTGCTAAAACCTTTTCAGATGATTTTGATGTGCAGCTGACGTTAATCACCACTGCTGTAGCTAACCTGGCAAGTCCTGCAGCAGCAGCAGAGTACACTGACAGATAGACTGGCACCACTGTAATTCACACACCGTGAGCAGTGCTTTGCAGTTCATCATTAGCTGAAAGCTCCATACTCTGTACTTTCTTCCAAAGTCAAATGTCTTTAGGGAAGGTGTTAGAGATTGGGAATTTTTTAGCACTACTGAGGCTGTGGACTATGCCCCAAATACAGTTGTCAGTGCTGACACCAGGCCAGGTTTTATGGCCCCTTCCCAGCACATAAACCGTCTTTCATAGATCATTGTGAGCTTTCTGAAGAACAGGATGACCCTGTGAATAACATGGTCATCAATGGCATGGCTTGATGTTGCTTAAAAAAACTGTTTTGTCTTGGGTTGCTTGTTCTACAAAAACAGGATGTGGTAAATGGGCTTAAAAGCAGTCCTACACAAAGGGTCCCTGCTGCTCTCCAGACTCTCTGTATGGAGAATAGCAGAGCAGTCGCCCAGCCAGCTAATAAAGGTTCCCTAAATTTTAATTTGGTCTAGACTCCAGTGGTTGTTCACTGCATTTGCTCCACAACAAAGGCAGTTAGACATAAGTTGTGTTTCAGTGACAGAATATAAACATTAGTTTCACACAGCTAGTGTGGTTCAGTATCAACCCAGGAACCAAGTAGTCAATGGTTCTGCTTCTGGTCAGGGCACATGCCCAGGATGCAGGTTTGATCCCCAATGGGGGCCTTGCAGGAGACAGCTGATGGAATATTCTCTCTCATCATCTCTCTCTCTCTCTCTCTCTCTCTCTCTCTCTCTCTCTCTCTCTCTCTCTTTCTCTCTCTGTCTCTCTCTCTCCCACCCTCTCCCTTTCTCTCTGAAATCAATAAAAATATATTATAAAAAAGATTAGTCTCTTTAGTTTTATTTACACATTATTTATTTGGAAGATTAGTCCATGCTGGGAGTGAGATGAGCCTAAAATTAGATACCAATATCCTCATTGTCACATTACTTTAGACCTTAGATCTGTGTAGTAGGTGGAAATCATGGCCACAAAGATTGGTCTGAATTTCCAGAATCTGAATAGCATGAAGATAAACAGGGTAAATGGATTATGGTGCCGATGGAATTAAGATTGATAATCAACTGATTTTAAGATAGAAAAATTATCTTGGATTATACATTTGGAACCAATATAATCACAAGATTATATTTGTTAAAAGTAAAAGAGGGAGGCAAATGAAGAGAGTCAGAGATATGTGACAAGGGATGCAGTGTCAAAGGGATGTGCCACAAGAAGAACTTGACCTGCTGGTGCTGGCTTTGAAAAAGAGGGAAGAGGGCCATGAGCCAATCAATGGGCAGCCTTTACAAGCTGGAAAAGTCAAGGAAATAGATTCTCCCCTAGAGCCTTCAGAAAGGATCACAGTTCTACCGTTCTGCCAATACCTTGATTTTAGCCAGGAGAGATCCATTTTGAATCTTATGTGCCAAACTCTAAGATAATAAATGTGTGTTGCTTTAAGCCATCTAAGTAGGTGGTCATTTGTTATAGCAGCAGTAAGAAACTAACACAACTTGCCTATTGCACAAGAAGAGAAATCCATGGAAACATGAAAATATTAAGTCTTGAGATGAGCTTGTTGGTGGTCCCAAGGCTCATATTTCTCATGTCATGTATGGTATCCTGAAGAACTGTAATTCCTACTGCTGGGTGTCGGATGACACCTACCTTCCTTAGTGGAAACACACCCACTCTCTCAGTTGACAAATCCTCAGGTAGATGTAGTGCACCCACTGGGTACAAGGCACAGAGGAAGAGGTGCCCATCAGAGGGCACCGCGCTGGGAACAGGGAAGCTCTCCCCTGTCTGCTTCATCATGCACAGTGCTGCCCAGAGCTCTAAATAAGCAAAGCTATCATCTTGAGGACTTTTCATCAAACTAGGAGAGTTTTTTTCTTGTCTTGACCATCTCTTGTGTAGCCAGCCCTGTGTATATACCCTGTTTAGCAACAATTGGCTGATCTTTCAAAGACAGACTATTAGTTCTGTTTCCTCAAATCCTTCTTCAGAGGTCCCTGTTCTGTGGATACAACTTCCCTCCTCACCACAACTATGAAAATATACGGTATTAGATCAATACAAACAAAGCGGTCATCCTTATAAAAGAAAATACTACAAGTTGTGTTTGTGCAGCACATAAGCTGGACTTCCTGGAGAACATTTCCAGTTTCCTGATTGTTGGTGTCAGTTTTCATTTCCACTTTTCACTTGTGTATTCAATGATTGTTTAAAAAACAATGCCATGTTGTTATGCTGGGCATTAGGGATACAATGACAAACAACTCAGGCATGTCCAGTTTTTCCTAGAACTTAAAATCCTGTGGGTGTGACAGGAGAAAAAACAGAAAATCCCAATACTGCAGTATTAATTTGTTTATTTATCCACCAATTATTTGTGGGGTTCTTATACTGAGCTAGTGCTGAGAAAGAAAAAGTAAGACCCAGGGCTATGTTTTATGTACCCAAATGAGGATGGCAGGGAGCCCCTCCCCGACAAATTTAATTTTAATAGAATAGAATAGACTATATATATATTAAAATTAAAATTAAATAGTCTAGTCTATTCTATATATATAAAAGCTGAATACTGTTATTCTCTGAGGATGGCTGTACAGTAGTTTGTACATCTGTGGGGTCTGCCCTTTTTTCCTAAAACCCCAGCATGGCCCACTCAGTACTGTAGTTTTTTATTCTTAGATTCTTCTAGACTATGAATTTAAGCCTTCGTTTGGAGACATTTTTCCCCCCAAAACTGGAATGGTTTCCCAAATAAATAAATCAAAATCCAAACCTACCTTGCAACAAAGAGACTTTAAGAGAAGAGGGTTCTGTTGGCTTCCCACATTCAATTAATCTGGAACACCTGTAATTCCTATCAAGTGACATTCTCAGTGCCTGATGCCCTGGAATCTGCATTTTTAGCATGGACCCCCAAGACTAAAGTATGGTAACTGCTGCCTTAGAGGATCCCCAGTCTGTCTCACACTGTCATTGTCCTTTTATCAGTCCTGAACAGCCAATTCTTTCAAACTTGATCTTAAAGTCAAAGGGTTTCCACAGGGATTCTGAATAAGGCTACCCTCTGAAACTAGTGAACCCCATCTATGAAATGTGAAATGACTTCTGAGAAGTAAATGAAGAGCTTGTTAATCAATATTTGATCTGAGAAGAGAGGAGCACTCAAGTGCCATCATCCAAGGCAACTTGGATGCAATTCAGGTTCGAAACACACTATTAGTAATCCAAACATTGAAACCTAACCAGTTACATGTAGCAGGTCTTAGAAAAGCTTGTCAGTAGGTTACTCATTCCTTTGAACTCTCTCTCACTCTCTCTCAACTAACTGTTTTTGAAATTAAAAAAGCATCAAAAACAGTGACAGTGTTATCCAGCACAATATTATCTTTTTTGATTTAGAGATAAGTCAACAGATTTTAATGTGAATTGGAGGAAGAATTCTCAAGACTCTGGGCTCGGGGTCCATAATCATTCAATTCTGACTAATTGGGAGTCCTGGGAGATGTCAGTACAGAGAGAGAGAGAGAGAGAGAGAGAGAGAGAGAGAGAGAGAGAGAGAACAAGCATTGGTCAGAAACCTGTATGTCCCAGTGCCCTTAGCATTTATTTTTCTCATTGAAAGTTTAGATGTTGACTTTTCTCTAATTCTTTTTCTATTGAGTCTGAAAAAGGATTGGCTGAGCTCCCTGGCCTCAACAGCCCTCTCCTTATGGTGTCAAAATCATTTCTTGACCATCAGCTTACAAGCTAAGACTCTGAGACTCAGCTTAACTGAGCAGCTGGGTCCCTTCAATAACATTTCCAAGTTGTTTCTCAACAAGTGTAAGATATATTATAGGCTTGTTAGAGATGTTAGGAATCAATGTTTTATTTTACAAAGAAGGAAACAGACTGAAGAAGGCCAAGTGACAGGCCAAGGCACGAGGCAAGGGCATGGATGAGTAGCCACATACAACCTTTATATCTAAAGACAGCATTGCTCAACATTGCTTCACAGATTACAGCGTCTCTCACAAACCACGCTGGCCAGAATGACTTTGTTTTCATCCGCTTATATGCCCTCTGGGCTTTTAATGATAATATCCCTTTGTTGGGAGGGAAATCTTTCCATGGAGCCTCATTCCTTCCCAAACCAGCATGTGTTGCTGCATGATGATCCACTTCTTAAGCTTGCCATGGATTTCTTTCTCCTCTTTATCATCCAGCAGTGCTCCTGCCTAGGCATACTGAGAATCAGATAGAAGAAGATAAACAAAACTCCCCTGCTTGAAAATTTGATCCTCCTCAATTTGAAAATAACTCTCAAGCTTTGACAAATAGTTTATTTTTATATGTGTGTGTGTGTGTGTGTGTGTGTGTGTGTGTGTGTGTTTTAAAGCTGTCATTCATTATATTGGCTTTATACTTAAGAAACCCACCAATAAGGATTAAAAGGGAAGGTCAGGATGGCCCACAGATGTGGCTTACTTTCCGAAGCATGTTTAGACAAGTCTCTGGCACACACAAATGCCTTCCAATGTCAGAGCTATATAAAATTCATTTCTTTCTGTTTTGCCTCAAGTTTGTTATGCTGTATTTGCTTAGTGCTTACAGGGCTAAAGGATAACAGAAACCAGACCAGAAATCACTGCATTTTCTCCGGGCTCTAAATGTCAGAACAGTCCCTGGACTCCCACCAGATTGTTGATTGGATTCAGATTATGCCCTCCTGCATCATTGGATTTCAACTACCCTGAGGTATGAGCTCGCAGTGCTCTGAGACAGTTGGCACACTGTGCCAGCAGCCCATGCTCAGAACTCAGGAACGCCTCACCAACAGCCTGAGGAAATCTCTATCCAAAACGACTTACAGGTTGGAGGTAAACCATGCTTTAGCTCACTTTGGGGAAAGCATTTGCATTATTCATTAGAGTTTGTGTGAACTACACAGAGAAAACGTGTCCCAAAGGATTATCCAAAACACTTTTAAACCGAGGGTGTCTCAAAAAATATGTTGGGCTACACAAGTGTTGGAGATTTTAAAATGTAGGCTATTCTTACTCCTTCCTCTCGCCTCTCTCTGCCTTCCAGTTATTTTACTTTGATGAAAACATAAAACTATTCTAAAAGTTAAAGATTATTAAAATCAAAGACTAGAGAAATAAGGTACTTGTCAATAGGTAAGGAAAAGGAAAGGAAGGACATACTCAGGCAACGCGGCTGGGTCTGTTGTGACGCTATGGAAACCTGGAGAAGGTTTCTCAGGGACATTCCTTCCGTGCTGCACACGGAAGGTCCTCCCAGAGACATTTCAACAGTGAGCGAAGGTGCAAGTTTGCATGTCAGAAGGCAATGAGGAAGAGCTGGATGCCTGAAATACAATCTCTGCCTCCGCATTCTACAAGTTGTGTTTACTCATCTTAAGGTTATGGGCCATTCTAGGGCTCTGAGCCTGATTCTGGGAGGAAGCTTCTCAGGGGTTCTCTCACAATCACTGAGCAGCTGTTGAACAGCTCCTACATGTCAGGAATAGAAGACACAGAGATGAACAGAATGAGATCTGTGGTCCTTGGTGCTAAGAACTTCATTGAAGAGTGGGGTTGGGCCCAGAGGGCAACATGGAAATTGCTCAAATAGAAGCAACCTTGCTAAGGCGCCACAAAAAAGAAGCTTCTAGGTTAGACTTAGAGTCAGTGAAGACTTGAGATGAGTGTAGAAAGATGACTTTAAAAAAGGCTAGAGGAAGAGCTGGCCTTGAGGCAAGAAGGGGTAGCTGAGCAAAGTCATGGAGACATGAAACAGTGCATCCCACTTGAGAAAGGCAGTGAGACCTCCACAGCTTAGGTGGAGTAGAGGCAAGAAAGGCAGCCCAAGAGATAAAGAGCGAGCAGAGTAATGGCTTGAGGAGTGGTCTAAGGACAGGAACTCTTTTAAAACATCACAACCAGGCTCCTCACAGCCTCTTACCTTCCACTTCCGGCACCCACTGGGGCTTTGTAATAACCCATGGAATAATCAATCCTGCCAGACAAATGGAGAAATAACATAAAGTTGACGAGTGTTATAAGATGACAGAGTGCAGACTGATGTTCCAGTGTCATTTTTATTATGCTGCATATCTCAATTCCATCGTAAGGAATATATTTTAAAGGAAATAAAAACTCTTGTGACTAATGTACAAAAGCTATGCCTCATGAAGATGATAAGTGTGTATGTGTGGAGAGGGAGGGGGAGAATTCCTATACAAGACAAATTGTACCATAGAGCACCTTTAGAAATACCTCCTTGACATTCTTGGGATAAAGATCTCGCTGTTCATCTGATCACAGGTTTACTTTTTCCGTGGATTATGCATATTCTTTGCATGCCATCAGGGCTCAGAACAGTGTACTTTAACCCCAGCATGCCCTTAGCACAAATAGAAATGTTCTAAGAATTAGGAATGTTTCTCTGGAACAAAAGAAGACTGAGGGGCAATGTTGGAAGAAGGACTTATTTCCCGGGGATTATCATACGTTGTCAGGAGGAATAGGAGGTTCCTAAGGGCTGAGTAGGAGCTTGGCTATCTCATTCACCCCGTATCCTCAGTGTCTAGCAGATGGCCACACCAGTAGGGACTCAGGAAGAATGGCTGGGTGGCTGGAAAAATGCATGGATGGAAGAAGGGCGGAAACATTTGGGAGTGCGGCTGCTAACTGCAGAGTTGGCACTCCCCGCAGAGGTAGGGGAAGGCAGCTGCTGAATGCCTCCGTGATGCCACAGTGCAGCACAGTTCTGAAAGCAGGCCCCGTGGGTCTCCTGTCTCTGTCTTCTCATAGCCTGGCATGGGCATGAATCATCACCTTTTTGTCCTAGGTTTCCTCATCAGTAAATGAGGGATATTAAGAAATATAAAAATAGCCGAAACCAGTTTGGCTCAGTAGTTAGAGCATTGGCCTGCAGACTGAGGAGTCACAGGTTTGATTCCTGTCAAGGGCATGTACCTTGGTTGCAGGCACATCCCCAGTAGGGGTTGTGCAGGAGGCAACTGATCGATGTTTCTCTCTCATCTATGTTTTTAACTATACTTCTCTCTTCCTCTCTGTAAAAAAATCAATAAAATATATTTTAAAAAAGAAATATAAAAATAATGTTTTATATCATGATTGTGAGCATTGTGATATAAATGTTATCACTTAATATATGTGGTACTTATCACTTAATATATATATACACACACGCATATATAAAATCAGCATACACACATATACACAAAATTTGTTGTAACATCATCTGGCACATGGAATTCATTAAAACACCAATATCTATTTATGTTATGCCTTTCCTTCTAGGTACTTAGACTCTTGGATACTAATAATAGCAGAAAAGGTGAGATAAGATAGAGAAAAATTTACACAGCTTTCTGTCCTTTACTCATTTATCTTACTCTGAGAAAGGAGGAATTGAATGGGAACGATGTCTTCTTGAAGAAATAAGATAAGTCAAAATGAACCTATAAAACTCTGAACAGTATGGCATGTCTAACCTAATAAACTAACTTGAACTTTCCAGTTTGGTCAGATGGGTTGATTTGAAGTTGAATTCACATGGAGAGAAAATGGAAGCAAAATAAAAGGTGGCAGTTTTTCAACACATAGCAGGGCAGGCAATATACTTTCTCATCTAAAAATGGGTCTTTCCCTCCCTTTTTCTCCTTGAAAAGAAAGAGGGAAATAAATGCTGAGGGCCGGAAGGCCCGGGTAGGAGCTGACCTGTGCTTCCCCCTTAGGGCTGAATTATTGATGCGCTTACTCATCCCGAAGCAGACATTGTCCTCCCATCACAATGATTCCGGGAATGTCTCACACTCACTAGGAAGGGGGCACATGATCCGTGGCAGGTGGTGACTGAGTCCACAAGGACTCTTCGCACTAGACTGACTATTACAAGGGACTCTCTCCCACTCGGGCAGCAATCGCCCGGCTCTCCTCACGCCCAGCTAACTTCACATCCCGTGGCCTAGGCAGGAAGTAAGAAAACTGTGATTGGGGCTTGCTGACAATCTCTGATTCTTGGAATTGTTTGGCAGGTGGGTTTGCCAAACCACTAATTTCCCCTAAATTAAAAATAAGAGGACAGAAAAGGAACAGCTGAGAACCCTGATGTTTCCTCCGTTTCAAAGGAAGGCCCTGCTCAGGTGGCTGTGCTGTGCCTCTAGGAATAGACGCCACCATGGCGGTGCTGAGGGACTTCCAAGGGACAGTAGCAGGTCCATGAAGGCATTTGCTGTGCATACTGGGGTCGTCTCCCAAATATCCAACCCATTCTCTTCACTGAATGTCTTTGGGAGAATTGGGGAACTGACTTTCATTTTAGAAAGGTAGATTTGGCCCAACTGATCTGGCTCAGTGGATAGAGTGTCGTCCTGCGGACTAAAGGGTCCCAGGTTCAATTCCAGTCAATGGCACATGCCCAAGTTGTGGGCTCGATCCCAGGAGTTGGTGAGCAGAAGGCAGCCAATCAATGATTCTCTGTTATTATTGATGTTTCTCTCTCTTCCTGTCTGAAATCAATAAAATACATATTTAAAAAATGTTACTAAAAAAAAGTGGATTTGTTATAAGGATCAGTTATAAGATTTTTTCATTCTCTTTACCAGTGGTTGGTGTTGGAATGAGCATAGAAGCACTTGCTGGAGGCTGTGGCCTCACCAGACTTAAAAAACTCAGCCATCAAATGACTTGAAGGGGAATCAGCTGATGCTGTGGATGGACAGGTGCCAGAGGGAGGCTGAGCCCTCTTTGGCCCCATGGAACTTCTGGAGTAGCCTGGAGTGTATCCTGCCTTACAATCCCCTCTTATGAAACCTAATAAATATCTTTGTTATCTAACCATTTCAGTTTTCTCACTTACTGCTAACATACCTTGAAAACACAGAAATCTACTTAGAATATATAACTTGTCTTTGACATTGCTACATCTATATGTCAAATATAGAATCATCTTCAAAAGGAGCACAGAGTTTTCGAGTGAATGAATGAATGAATGCTGGATGAATCAATCATCAGATTTTATTTATTAACTTCTATAAGTCTTAGTGGAGTGTCCACTTAAGGTCTAGCATTATGATTGCTAGTGAGGGTAAGTGGATAAATAAGACTCTTGTATTTGCTCATGTATGCTAGAAGATGCAGATGTAGAAAAAGAATGCCATGTAATAAATGTGATCAAAGAGCTATGCAAATAATTCTGGGTTCCAGAGCATTAATGTTGCCAGGGCTGTGTCTTATAAGATCACCGGGAGCTAAGTCAGGTAGAGAGAAAGCAAAGAAGCGTTCCAGGGATTGAAGGCATTATGAACCATGACATGGCATCCATCCTCAGACAAGAATGTAAATGGTAACCTTTAGAGTTGTCCAACCTCTACTACTGTTTGCAGCAACCTTCCATAAAGACAAAGGAAAGCAGAAAACAATGTGAAAATCCACAAAACTATGAACAGCCATTCTTGTAGATGGGTCCTCCCAGGAGATAAGGTTGGCGAGACCTTCAGAAATGTATATTCTTCTTACAGAGTCACGTTCCTTACATAACATGTTAAGGAAAATGAACTTGACCCCATAGCTTATTATTTCTCCTAAAGTATGTGTGTCAGCATCGCCCAGGGAACATTTAGTTTTCCAATGCAGACTTGCAGACCCACCTCCCAGAGGTGGTTTCATTCGTGTGGGGTGGAGCCAGGGACCTGCATCTTCAACCTGGTCTCCCATCGATTCTTCTATCTCCTAAAGATGGAAGAAACAGCGGTGACAGTGAAGTGATGTGGAGTCACTAAAGCAGATCAGCCGGGGGAGTGACACAGTCACGTTGGTTTCAGAAAAGGACTTCTCTGGCTGCTATTTGAGGAGCAGATTGGGAGCTGGCAGAGCAGAGGCACTTAAGAAGAAGCACAGTAATTCAGATGAAACGTGAGGAGATGAGGGCGGTGGCAGGGATGGAGAGGAAGCCAGAGATTTATGTGGCTCTTCCCACAGGCCAGATAGCCTCGGTGCCAGAGGAGCACTGTGACCCTCGCTGGTTTTCTGATGGACAGCCTTATTCAGAAAGCTCCCTGCAAGTGCTGGAGCACCCCAGATGCCCAGGAAACATTTCTGAAACTGACTGCACAGTGCCTGCTGAGGACATGTCTGCTCGGGAGTTGAGGCTGAGTGGGTCATTAGGTACCGTGGTCCCAGGCGCCCTAAGCACCCTATGGCTCAAGAACAGACATATCATGAGGATGACTAAACGTTTTAGCAAAATACCCCTTCAAATGCCAATTGGGGTAGCACAAACCGGGTAGTCAAGTGCCGAGAAAACTAGAGGCACCAAAGAAAGAAAGAAGCGGAATGGGGAGATAGGAAGAGTAGCGAAACCCACAATTTTCATCAGACCTCCTCTCCCCCAGCCCCAGGAGTCTGGTCAACTAGTGGAGGAGAGCAATGAGCATCCAAAATTAAGTATTTAAACACAACCCTGCCACCCTGTATGACTTCAGAGGAATTACCTAATCCTGCTCAGTTTCCTCACCTGTCGTTAGAGAGTGGGAATTGTTGAGCACTCCGGAGAGGCCGTGGACTATGCCCCAGAGAGGGTTGTCAGTGCTGTCACCAGCCCAGGCCTTGAGATAGGGTCTCATGGCCCTTCTCTTTGCACCTCACAAAATAGCCTTGCAGGATAGAACACTGTCAGCTTTCTGAAGAACAGGATGACCCTGTGAACAGCATGGTTGCCAATAGGATGGCCCTGACATTATTTGGGAAAAAGTGTTTTGTCTTGGGTTGCTTATTTTGCAAAAACAGGATGTGGTTAATGTGCTTAAAAGGTGGTCCTGCACAAAGAAAGGGTGGGGCTGCTCTCTGACCTCCCTGTCTGGAAGGCAGAACAGCTTCCTGCCGGCAATAAAACGGCTGGCAATAAAGGCTCCCTAAATGTTAATTTGGTGTGGACTCCAGTGGTCTTTACTCGTGTTCGGTCCACAACACTGTAAAATGGGAATAGTAATGTACCAGCTCAGAGAATGGCTGTGAGTAATAAGAAGATTCGCCTCTGGAAAGCTCTTAGAAGAATGTAAGCACGTTGTGCAACAGCAGTGCAACCATGAGCAAGCCCATGGAGAGGCTTTGTGAGTTTAGTTTAAATAAAGTCTATTTGATAAATCATTGAAAATAAATTAAATTTGAATTTGAATAAATGTGCCCACTATGTTAGCAATGAGTGCCCAGTGCCCGGGTTGAGCCAGTGCCTCTGCATTCTAGCCTTCACTTATCAACTGGGACTGATGCCAGGTGGAAGCAATGCATAGGGCAATGCACATGGGAAGGGCGGAGCTCGCATGCTCTCTCTGTGTGTGCCACTCTTTCCAAATCACCTCGTGTTCACCAACCCAGACACTGTCTGAGCCCTGTCCTTTGGGTGTTTTCGGAGGCTTCGTTACGTAATCATGATTAATAAAATCATTGGCCACTTGCGATATATTCAGCCTCCAGGCCCGTTTTCCTCTCCTAAGTTCAGAGGTGGGAATTAAAATTCCAACTCTCTAGACTAGGGGTGTCGAACTCAATCAGAGAAGGGGCCAAAATCTAAAATCCAGCCTAAATCGCGGGCCGAATGGTTTACTGAACAGTCATAAACTGACAATGTCATAAACTGACAGCGGAGTGCAGTGATGACAGCGCGGTGCGGGCCACATTGCAAGGCCTGGCAGGCTGGATTTGGCCCTCGGGCCTTGTGTTTGACACATGTGCCCTAGACACATGGTTGGTTCTCCTGGCAACCAGCAGCCATCCTCGGGTGAGTTAACTCTCAACGTTTAGGAAATGTCAAGGGTTTTAGGACTTCTGTGCCAGAAATGGGACTAAAACCAAGTAATTATTTATCATTGTAAATGACAGTATCACACCGCCAAACTGCTTTCCACAGCAAATGTATCATTTTGCACACCCACCAGCAATGCACAAGGGTCCAATTTCTGCACCTCCTCTCCCACACTTGTCATTTTCTGTAGTTTTTATTAAAGCCATCCTAGCGTGTAGGATGTGGTCTAAATAATTTTTATTATTCCTTTGGAATCACTATGTGTTTGTTCTTGGAGTTCTATTATATAGGGTAACTCCCTTGTGCATGACCTCGGAGGTTCTGCTAACCTAGATGTGATGCATTTTTAAAAATATATTTTATTGACTTTTTGCAGAGAGGAAGGGAGAGGGATAGAGAGTTAGAAACATCGATGAGAGAGAAACATCGATCAGCTGCCTCCTGTACACCCCCTACTTGGGATGTGCCCACAACCCAGGTACATGCCCTTGACCAGAATTGAACCTGGGACCCTTGAGTCCGCAGGCTGATGCTCTATCCACTGAGCCACACCTGTCAGGGCTGTGATGCAGTTTTTGAGGTGATGACTCATTCATCCTCTGGTGAGATTATGTTTCAGAAATTATTACAGCCTACGTTGTGGGCAGGGACACACTCCTTCCCAACTGCTGGTGTTTCCTTCCACGTGAGAAACTTCATGTGACTTAGCACTCCTAAGCCTGTGCTCTCTTAGATATAAGGGATGATTGAACTTGAATGGAAGGAGGAGGCAAAGGCCCCTGAGGTCCTCCCTTTGCTTTTCTACTCAGGAACAAACTGCTCTTGGGGCGCCAGTCTCCTCTCTGCTCCTCCGGGAAGGGCCCTGTCCCTGCCGATAGGAGTTCTCCCCCACTCCCATGCCGATTGGTAAGTTTACCTCATCTTGGGGTTTGGTATGAGAAATGCCACATGCTCACAGATGTAGGCCACGTTTTCTAAAAGAATCACTTTAACAAAGGAGTTATTCTGGTCTCTATCTGCGGATCCCTTTGTCTTATCTCAATTACTTTAGCACTTAGGTTGGGAAATTAGATGCTCTTAACTGCATCCATTACTTGAAGACATCTCTATACATATAATTCATATCATCCTATCCATTTTACTTTATGATTAATTTGACCTTATAAAAATACAAGAATGTGCCGGAACCGGTTTGGCTCGGTGGATAGAGCGTCGGCCTGCGGACTGAAAGGTCCTGGGTTCAATTCCGGACAAGGGCATGTACCTTGGCTGCGGGCACATCCCCGGTGGGGGGTGTGCAAGAGGCAGCTGATCGGTGATTCTCTCTCATCGATGTTTCTGACTCTCTATCCCTCTCTCTTCCTCTCGGTGAAAAATCAATAAAATATATTTTAAAAATAAATAAATAAATAAAAATAAAAATACAAGAATGCATGCATTTGTTGAATATACTTTACGGATGTGAGTGACCCACCTTATCGTTTGATTCTATTGAATAGAAAATTGATTCTTGGGTGTTCAAGCTGTTTGTTTAATGCATTTAGTAGCACATAAGGAAAAGATGGATCGAGTCTGGACTAAGTACAAGTATTATAGCTGTTATTGTTCAAGTTTTTAAAACTATTTTTGTAGGATTGCCGAAATGACCTTGGATGAGATTTTTCTTCTCTAAAATAAAGATGCTGCTTTTCTGAAATAAAATGAAGACAATGAAAAACATTAAAAAGTGAAAGAGTTCACAAGATTTGTGGGCAAGTAGAGAAAATCTTGAAGGGAGAAGTGTATTTGATTCAATCTTTCAATTATTCAGTTGAAACTGATCCTTCATAATGTTAATGCTTGAAACTATTGTAATTTGATAAGAACTGTTCTTTCATTCATTCCCTCATATAATTATCTTTCTATTAGCACTAATTATGCTTTCATGATCCTTCCATATTGATGAGTAAGTGTGCATCTTTCCCCTTCGGCAATGACAAGGTTTTTATTTAATGAATATGACTTATTTTCTAGATCAGTGACTATCAACACGTTCAGAGCCAGCCAGTCTACATATTTGTGTCCCATGTGAATATGCCTGTCTCACATTCCGGATTCTTCTATTTCAAGACCCTTATAATTTTCCACCATGAGTATATGAAGCATAAAATTACAAACATTTTGTTCCAGGAACACTGTCATCCTAGGAATTAATTATAGACAAAACAAAAAAATACAACAACAAAAATCCACCTTTATTTAGAGATGCCCATGCATAGTGAATCCAATCTATCCATATTAGATGAATATCTATGGTTATTAACCATTCTCTGTTATTTTATTTTGCAGTTTAAATTTTATTTTTATATAAGGGCTTTTAAATTATTTTATCAGTGTAATATGTTATAATAGAGCCAACTTCATAAGTTTATAGGAAGGGTTTAATGAGTTAATATTTACATGTGAAGTATTTAGGACATTGTTTAGCTGTTGTTATTGTTATTAACTAGAGTCCTGGTGCATGAAATTTGTGAATGGGGGAGGGCGAGAGTCCCTCCGCCCAGCCTGCACCCTCTCCAATACAGGACCCCTCGGGGGATGTCCGACTGCCGGTTTAGGGATCGGACATTCCTCTCCCAATCCAGGACCACTGGCACCTAACTGCTCATCTGCATGCCTGCCTGATTGCCCCTAACCACTTTGCCTGTCTACCTCGGCCCCACCACCGTAGCTTTGTCTGGAAGGACGTCTGGAAGAGCCCAGTCTAATTAGCATATTACCCTTTTATTAGTATAGATTATTATTATTTGCCTTGGCTTTGGGGTATAGATTATATTATTTTTTATTTAATCTTGAGGTTATAAGTGTGATGTGAGCCTGAGTTTTAACCTAGACTAGCCAGCCACCTGAGTTCCTTAGTTTGGCTTGGGCTGCCATAACCAAAACAGGCTGGTGGCTTCAGCAAGACTTTATTTTCTCACAGTTCTGGTGGTTGCACTCCAAGCTTTGACCTGATAAAGCCTTCAGTGAAACAGATTTTCATTTGGTTGCAAAATACAAAGGGGAAAACCCTAACACAATTAGGCAAATCCATTTTTTTTCTTGTGTGCTTACTGTAGTTGGCCCTTTGAATTCTTGGGTTCTGAATCGATGGATTCAATCAAGCTTGGGTCAAAAATATTTGGAAAAAAGTTTCATTACTGCTGATGTGTACTATGTAGTGAGGCCTAAAGCAGTTGTGTCTGTACTAAATAGGTACCAACTTTTTGTTTGTCATTATTCCCAGAACAATATAGTATAACAACGATTTACATAGCATTTACACTGTATTAGGTATTATAAGTTATCTAGAGATTATTTAAGGTATACAAGAGGATGTGTGTAGGTTATGTGAAAATAAGGTATTTGTCATTCATTTCACATATGGGACCTGAGCATCCTCAGAATTTGGTATCCAAGGGGCTTCCTGGAACCAATTCTCTAAGGGTCCCAAGGCATGACTGCACTTACATACACTGCTTTACCGCATTTACCGTGTCTTCAATTTATACAAACACATCATCTCCTATAAATCCTCTATTTAAAAAAAAATATCTGAAATCCAGCTAAACAGCTTTACTTTTACAAAAACTCTAACATTGCTTCTGTATAACACACATCAGTTAAAAATGAAGTATGATGTACCACATGCTGGTCTGTTTCTTATTAAAATTTAGCAATATTGATCAAAGTGTCTAAGTTTCATAGCCTTGAAGCATTTCCCATTGGTATAGTTACTAATAATTGGCTTGCTTGGCTCTAGGCTATTGCTTCTCTTTCTTTTTTCCTTACAAAGTGTTGTTCAAGGTTTGAAATCAAAATTACTGCTTGTTTAGTGAGTAATACTTTTTATAATTCCCACTGAGTGATGATTTGGGTTATGTTTCTCCAAGGAAAACTCACCAGTATTTAGAATTCTTTTTTAGAACCAGCAGACGCTCCCAATTAAGTGCATACAGATGGAACTCATTAGGTGATTTCCTCTGGAAGGGAATGTTTAGTCTGTTTATGTTGTGCTGTAGTGAATGCTATGGTAGATTCCACTTCATGTGACTGTTTTTATGAGCGTGACCCTCTTTACTTGGGAAGGCTATGCTAACTTTGTAGATCTGCACCATTGAGTACAAACCACCTCATCCTGGTGGTTAAAAGCTCGCTATGTACTTACAAAGCCTTTGTCGTGGCTTCTTGCCATGATGTCAATTATGGCTTGTTTCTCCTGTACCAGTGTCATGTCAGGCTGCCAGTTGATGACCGGGAAAGAATGTTCTTCAGATTGTAAGTGCTACTTCATTTAGATTTTAAGACCATAGCTTTCCACTGAGTTTCCTATGAAGTTGTATCTGGAATACTCTGGAGCCAAAGCTTTTAGAGACAGTCCAAAAAAATGGTTTTGCAAAAATAGTGTAATGGTCATTTAGTGGGGAATGAAAATAGATCTGGCCCGACTTGAGGACATTCTAAATGCATTGTTGTGGCTGAGCAGTATGACACAGGTGATTGAAAATGTAGATTCCAATGATGTGGAGAAGTTGGAGCATCTGGGAAACAAAGGTGAAAACATGAAAATAAGGTGCCAGGATGACACTGAGGTAAAGAAAATGAATCTCACCTAGCTTCTAATTATGCAACGACAGGTACTATCCTTCCCGACTTTTTCATTCTTCCCAAGACTGTACCTGAACTCATAAGCTGAAAGCCTGTTACACCTCCTGAGTCCTTCCAGTGGAACACTGAAAAGGTCCTTCGCCAGTCGCTCCACATATCGGCCCTGATCGCCGGCCAGGCTTAGGGATCCTGCCCGTATGAATTTGATGCCCTGGGCCTCTAGTTGGATAATAAACAGTATCATATTTTAGAGAATTTATGCCAAAAATAAATAGAATCCAGCAAATCCAATACCGCTTATTTAACTTTTTTCCATTTTCCTTGGCTTAGTACAAAATTGTCAGCATAATAATGCCAATCAGAAATTCTATTATCTGGCCTCTAGGGGGCAGCAGAAGGAGCTTTCTTGTCAACAAAAAATACCACTTGGGAAGCTTCAAGCCACCTCTGCGCTCAATGAAATCACGTGGTTGATTTAGATGTAGTCACCAAATATTGACTGAAAGCATTGTGATCGCTAAGGAAGAATACCCCTCCACACTTCTCTTTGACACCCTTAAAAGCACACAGAACTTTTCTGTTACATTTCCTTTCAAGAGTCTATAGCTGAGCTATAGATATTTGCAGTTATTAACAATTACACATATGTCAATAAAGGAAAAACACTAGAAGACATTCCCTTTGACATTTAGTAATTGCAGAATGAACATTTTTTAGCAATGTGATTTCTTTTTTAAATTCAATTTATTGGGGCTTAATTAAATTATATAGGTTTCAAGTGTACCATTGTATGATACATCATCTGTCTGTTGCATTGTGTGTCTACTACCCGAACTCCAATCTCCTTCCATCACTGTGCATGAGACCCCTTTTATCCTTTACTACCTCCCACTCTCCTTACCACCAGCAACCACCATACTATTGTCTGTGTCTATGAGTTATTGCTTGTTTGTTTGTCTTGTTTGTTCATTTGTTGTTTTCTGTTTTATATCCCACATAAGAGGGAAATCATATAATTTTTAACATTTTCTGATTTATTTTGCTTAGCATGAAACTCTTAAGATCCACCCACGTTGTCACAAATGGCCATCTTTCAACTTTTCTTATGGTTGAGTAGTATTCTGCTGTATATAGGTACCACATTGTCTTTATCCAGTCATCTACCGAAGGAAGCTTTGGTTGTTTCCATGTCTTGGCCACAGTGAATAATGCTGCAATGAACATAGGGGTGCACATATCTTTGTGAACAAATGCTATCAAGTTTTGAAGGTAGATACCCCGAAGAGGGGTTACTGGGTCATATGGTATCTCTCTTCTTAATTTTTTACTGTTTACCATGGTGGCTATCCCGGTTCACATTCACACCGGGGAGCAACCTTCTCTCCACAACCTCTCTAACACTTACTGTTATTTGTCTTGCTGATAACTCAAAAATATGAATACTTTCTAGAGAAATGTGAACACCTTCTTCCATGCCAGGTTCACATTAATTGGGGCTTTAGTTACATGCAAGTAATGGAGTTAAGATTTATAAAATGCTTTGTGTTCTAAGCATTTTATTAATCTTAACTCTATTACTCACAACTGTAAGGTAACTATTGACATCTAGTTTTGCATAGAAAGAAACTGGGGCTCAAAGTTATTGCTACATGCAGCTAATAGAAGGTAGAGCCAGTAGGGGTGGCTGTAAATTACCCCCAGGAAACTGCCTCCATGACGTGGAGGACTTTTGGCCTTTACTAATGCCATACCCAATTTGTCTCAGCCACAAGGCTGCAATCATATATTCACAGCCAGGCAGCCCACGCTAAAGGTAAATTACATGTGCTGTTGGTCTCAAAGAGCTCTTTAATTCTTCATGTTAACACATCAACATGGGATTCCTGGGAGCTGAGTGAATGCAGAGAGAGCCAGCCTTTCTGCACATCCTGTTTATGATAGCAACCTAACCAGGAGCAATGTAAAGGAGAGATAAATGGAAGCTTTTTCAATAATTTAATAAACACTTATAGAGCCATAATGTACACTAGGAAATGGTCTAGGTTCTCAAGGAATAGTAGTGGCTGAGAAACACACCCTGCCTTCAGAACGCTCAAAATCTAGTAAGAAAGCCAGAGAAATAGGTAGTTTACCGAGATGTGCAGTAAGCGCTATGCTATGTCCAATGACTACACCTAAGAGGAAACTAGGTTTTTGGTAGTGAGCATGCAGCAGAGTCCACAAATAGCAAATTATAATGTGACCTGAAATTTATATAATGCTATCTTCTTATATTACTGCTATGAATTTAATTTTTAAAAAGTGGGAGGATTTTTTTTAAATTTTAAATGAATAGGGAAAAGTGCAGGGAGTATCTGCAGGTATTGCTGATCTCTTAATTGTCACCCATTAAGGCCAATGTGGGGCTTCAAATCTGAAAAGCAATGAATTTGTGTTGTTTTAAGCCATGAAGTTAAAAGCAGTGATAGAAAATTAATACAAATGTTATCAGGGTGTTATAGAATATCAAGACTTGTGGGGAAAATAGATTGCAGCTGCAGTGTGGACTGAGGTAACACAGCTAACTTCATGCCACTCACTTTGAATTTTGCATAAAATATTACAAATCTTTAAAAATGTATATAACTAACTAAATGTTAAGGAAAAGAAAATAACATCTTTTGGGGGAGAAATCAAGAACTTAAAACCAGAGGAAAATCTCATAACTGGTAAGATTTTGAACCAGATACAAATATTTTACTGGGAGTCAGAATAAAATGTTCCAGAAAAAAAGAAGAAGAAGGGGATTAGTTGTACTTGAAACCTTAATGGGAACATATATTGGCCCAGATTATGCAGTCTTATATGTCTTCCTAAAACATTTGACTCTCTTAGAATCAGCCAAAAAGGTTACAAACTGGATGTGTTTTAGTTGGCTCTCATAGTATTTTGTGTGTATTAAGGTTTTTGTTTTGTTTGGAATTTGAACTACAACAATAATAATTTAAAGAGTAAGAGACTTAGCATAAAATTCTAGACTTCCAGCTTCTCTTGGGAAAACAAAACAAAACAAACAAACAAACAAACAAAAAATGGTTTGGCCACCTTGGGCCACATACCATGTTTCCCCGAAAATAAGACATCCTCCAAAAATAAAGCCTACTTACAGGTTTCCTTCTGAGTGAAATATAAGGCATCCCCCTGAAAATAAGGCCCTCCCACCCCCAGGCTAAACATGAGAGATTTGGGCCACTGATTCTGAAAGAAATGGAGTCACAAGAAATTCACCAGGAAATTCAGGAATTGGATTGTTATGATGATGTTCCAGAAGATGATGACATGATTGTCACTGAATAAATGAGTAAATTCTTGATACTGTAGGATTCACAGTTTGTCTGGTTTGTGTTGAGAACTACCGTACTACCGTACCGTATACAGGTAATAAATTTCCTTAATTTTCATTTAACAATAAATGTGTACCATGTTCTTCTTCATGGAAAAATAAGACATCCCCTGAAAATAAGACCTAGCGCATCTTTAGGAGCAAAAATTAATATAAGACACTGTCTTATTTTCGGGGAAACAGGGTAGCTTGACCACAAATGGCTAGATTTTTGTAGTGACTGACCCTTAGTCTAGGCATGACCCTTAGTCCAGTCCACCATAGTCTCCAAACTCCCCATCACTCCCGACCGTGTTACCTGAACTTCCACAGGCATTGGGGTTGCTGTTAGCAGGTAGTAACCATTAAAGGCATTTAAAATCTGTGCTTTAGGGAGAAAGCTCTAACAGCAATTTGAAGATACCCTCTGCATTCTGATGGCCTTTATATGTATTTCTGTCATTATGATACAGAAAACCAAGCAACACTTAGAGAAACGGAGTTACATTATTACGCACGGGTCCAAAGGAAAATGTCTCTTAAATTCTGGGCCCTACCATGGAGGAACTTTCCCTATTTATATGTTTTTACCTTATTTGTCTCCCAAATATGGGGTGTTTCCGGCCCCCTTTGCAAGTTCTTAAAGAGCCCCTATTTTCTGGGACCTTGAGACCTTCCTCAACCAAAGGCCTGGCCTGGTGCCAACACTGATAACTTCGTCCAGGGAAGGTTTAATGGCCTCTCTGAAGTGTGAGTAGTTTTGTTTTCCTTATTATTTAACCAAGCAAGCATTTACAGAACCCAAAGTGCAGGGTGAAATTTTCAAACAACAGTTTTTAATATAAGATAGATGCTTCAATTACACTTTCCACATTGGGCTAAAGTGGGGGCCAGATCACGGTCCCTCAGAGAGCTGGACGGCCAGACTATATGAACTACTAATTCCTACTGTAACACCTTGGCTACGCTCACTGCCCAAAAAACCTGGCGGGCAGGATCAGACTCCCCTGGGGGCTGCATGTGGCCCGCGGGCCGTAGTTTGAAGACCCCTGGGCTGAAGTAAACTATTTATGTGTTTGTCTTCCCTGCTAGACAGTGAGACATTATAAAGGGTCAGACATGCTTTGAATTCACCTAGGATTCTATGGCCTAGTGTCATGTGAGACCCAAGAAGTAGAAAGGTGGGTAGGGAGACTCAGCCACATCCTGAGGAAATATAAGGACCTGAATTGGGATGGGTCAGAGGTCATGGTAAGAAAGTAGAGTTAATTGGATTTGGCAACCAGTACAAAGGGTGAAGGAAAAACAGGAATAAAAAAAAGGTTGCTCTGAGATTAATGTCAGACTTACCATAAGGGATAAGTTATCATGATTTATAGTTCACCAATCCAAAAAGAGCAATTATCCCATGCAAAGTCTTGAGCCTCTTCTAGTGCATTAGTACATGGTAGATGCAGAGTGATCCTGCTGAGAAGCTATGGAAAGGCCTAAGGCTAGAAATTGGCAGGTCAGGACTGATCCAGTCTCAGGTCCCCCTCTCACCGTGTGGCCCTCAGCAAATAACTTCCCTGATGCTCAGCTTCCTCATCTGTAAAATGATGACCACCTAACACCACAGCAGACTGGTGTTATGGCTGCTTAAGGCTAAAGCTAGTTCACCTAAAAGCACTTTGTAAACCATGTTATATTGCTCAATATAATATAGCATGCTAAGCCTGTATCTAGCCAGTGGGGATGCAAAAATGAATAAGGCACAGAAGCAAATACTCAGTTTCTAAGATGCTGTGGCATTTCATTTAAAACGTAGCTAAGTAAAATGGAGCAACATTTAAATACGTGGCTGAGTACAAATATATTTACTACATTTTCATTCAACATTTTCTTGGAGTTCCTAGAAGAATAATTTTCCAACTAATATTTTACATCCCCAAACCATGCATGACGGGCTAATTGAAGTTCCTTGGCAGATGTTTGTATTTCCCTAAATTTGGGCTACTGCTTTTGCCAAGTTCACTGAGGTATAAACTGCGGATGATATTACTGGATGGTTGTACAATGACTTCTAAAGAGTTTAAAGCACTAGAGGAGCGTTTAATAAACATAAATGCACAAGTCTTACTCACCCAGATCCTTCTAACCACAACCAGATTCTCATCTGTGGCAACCACCGACCTCTGGACCTGGCCGTTCTGTGCTACTGTTAAATTCTGGAACTAAAAAGAGGTTGAGAGGAGTCGTAACAATGACATTGACTTGCCAGAATAGATGTAGGTACTCAGTTCACTTCCCTGGTCATCTCTCTGCCCTCTCCCACAGATAATACACCAATACACTAAAATCCACTTAGCATGAGAGCTTCTCAGATAATACTGTGTTATATTGCTTCGGCAATTACGTAGGGAGTGAGAGTAGCTTGATTTCAAATGGTTGGCCCATTTAAAGCTGCCGATAAAAATGACAGCAAGTGAAAATAGGGCCACAGTACTAACAGATCACCCACTCAGCTAAATGCACCAAACCACTTTATAATTTTATAGAAAAACAAATTTAGACCATTTGGCCACAGAGAAATTCACATTATTTGAGAAGTAAATTAAAAGGTGGGCTAGAAAGAGAACCCTTCCAGTCTTTGAATTTGCATGCCCAGGGTCACATAGGCAGAACTCACTGGCCATTTCCCAAATATGAACATGCAGTAAGACTACGTATTTATTAAACATTAATGCATGTCTTTTAATATATATCTATAAATTTCTTTCAGAGAGAAAGGGAGAGGGAGGGAGAGATAGAAACATCAATGATGGGAATCATCGATCAAGTGCCTCCTACACGCCCCCTGCCTCAAGAATGCAACCCAGGCTTGTGCCCTTGACCAGAATCGAACCCAGGACCCTTCAGTCTGCAGGTCAACGCTCTATTCACTGAGCTAAACCAACTTAGGGCTATGCATGTCTTTTAAAAGAAACTTATAAAAATTCTGAGGCACATAGAAATGGAATCTTTTCTAAAATACTTTTGGTTTGGGAATATAAAAAGTATGCAGCCATAAGCAACTGAGGAAGATTTTGATATGGATAGGAAAACATCCCCCAAAATATATTGGTTCTGGATAGTGTATGGTAAGGAGGCCTGCTTTGCCCAGGGATAAGGAATTTCCTGAGACACAGGACGGTCAGTGCTAAAACGAGAAAGTCCCTGGCTAACAGGCACTGGTGGCCGCCCTGAGTCTAGCCCTTTCTTCTTTAAGAGAAGTGGGAATTCGAATGCAAATTAATCTATGTTTGTGAAGCCAGCAGAAAGACACAGTGAAAGAAACAAGAATCCTCATTTGTTTTATCTTTGGTGGGATGGGAGACTAAGACTGTAGGTAATTATTTCACTTTATCTATATTCTAAAGTTTTTGACTGATGTGGATTTTATAGCTACTCAAAAATTAGCAATAAAATAAAATAAACCACATAAAGGGTCAAAAATGAAAAGGCTTCCTGGTGTTTTTTGAAGGGTTGTGGGTAGAGTGAAATATATTTTTTCCTAAGTGGAGAGTGAAATGTATGGGTCATTTGTAGAGTTGAATGGTTTGGAAACTTTCTTGCAAAATGTATTTTTTGCTAAGCCCTGCCAGCCAGCTTCGGGGTGATGGATGCAATGCCATGAGCTGAGAACAAAGACTGCGGCTGTCTTGTCCGGGTCAAGGAGAGCAAGTCTGAGTTTCCCTTCAACTTCGGAACTGACCAGACAGTGTGACACAGGCTCATAAAACTACCGCCTGAGAGGAAGTAAATTATGTCTCAAACCAAATCCGCCTGCGAATGCTGCTCACTGCCTTCCCTTTGAAAGCGCAGTCTGTATCATGGATTTTTGTTTTTTAATTTATAAGTTAAATCATGCCATTACGTCATTGATGCTGGTTGCCATATAACTCCATAAAACACTGGTGACATAAAACATTCTGTATAAAAGTTAGATTTATTTGAAAATTAGTAGTTTTTCCAAAATTGTTTGTTTTTCTACTCTTTTGGGCATCAGAGAGAGAGGGAGGCCAGAGAAATGGTAGAAAAAGTGCCTAGGGCCATATAGGGGAAAGAGAGAGAGAGAGAGAGAGAGAGAGGACCTTCTTGCTGTCTTGCAAGAGCAGTCCGCGAGTAAGCCCCTGTCTCCACCAGTCCAGCAGAGAGAGTGTATTTTCCCTTGTTTCACCGTTTTTGTTCTATTCAGACCTTAAATCCAATAATCACCTTTTCCTTTGATGTGTGATACTATAAACATCTGTTTTTCCTCCCAGCTCTCTGGCTCTTCTGAGTTTATTAGTTATAGTATTCTTTTCCCCACTATCCCTTCAATAATTATATCTCTGGGTTTGGTATTTATATCTCTAGTACTTAACATAGAACCTTTTACCTAAGGGCATTTGATATGCCTATTTTATTAGGGAAATGATTTGCATTTTTTAAAAGTGCAAGGAAGTATATAAAACCAGCAGCAAATATAAATGAGTGGCTTAATTCTATGGATAGAATAGAAACAGGCAGGCTAGTATCAAAACAAAACTAGCCCTTTTTAAATTTTTTTTTTCATAGGAAGAAAATATAAAGAACAGAATTGGTGCCTGAGGCAGGTTTGTGGCAAGTTAAGAAAATCTAAATGTGAGGGCAGGGCACAAATTAACTGATGTATTTTACTTTTATCTTCTTCAGTGATCTCCAGTCAACTGGACTGGAAGCTCCAGATGGGAATCTGAAAGGGTCCATGTTCTTTGCACTAGTAAAGAGCTGTTGCTTGGAGCTTAGAAGTATACAATAGGAAAAGAACCATGCTTAAGTTTATTTCAAAATACTCCAAAACTTTTGATTAAAAAAAATCTTCTTTTCATTAACATCTACTCCTTTATCATACATAGATACACACCATTGCTTTAAGGACCTTCAGAGAGCACAAGTGTAAACGAAGTCAGGACATTGAAAATACGGACTGCTGAGTCTTGGTACCTGGAAAACACCAGACTACACCAATATCAAATACCCTCTGGACACATCCAAACCCAGGGGGTGGGCGATGCCCAAAGTCATACCGCAAGAGGACACCCAGTACGAGACTAAAATTACACCATGGGTAACCCCTCCCCTCAAATGATAATTGAATGCATGGTTAATATTCTTAAGGTCATCAATCTCATGCATTATTAACTATAACATCTACTATGTGCTGGCACCGTGGTAAGCATTTTACATATTTTTTTTTCCACTTAAATATCAACAATCCTATGTGGTAGGTGTTACCGTAACTGCTTTAGAGAGGAAACTAAGGCTTAGAGACTGTAGTGTAGGGGCAAGTTCCAGAAACCAGATTCCTGGAATTAGAATCCTGGCTGTCCCCCCTTAGTAGCTGTGTGATCTTGGGCAAATTACATAACCTCTCTGTCTCAGTTTCCCTTGCAGAGAAAGAAGATGACAATGGTACATACTTCAGTGTAAAGTAGCTGGCAAATAGTAAGTGCTTATATGTGTATGCCATTGGGTAACTTCATAATAACTTAACACAAGTTCACACAATTAGTAGCTGACAGAGCCAGGATTTCTGCCTGGTATCTTAACTGTCATGTCCCTGAGTTACCCCAAATTAGACAGTGGTCTTTCTGGAATATTTAGCTAACAATTAGTTATGTGTTTTATTTGGTTTCACAAAACTCTGTAAAATAGCGTTAATCGTTCCCATTACGTACTTATTGTTTATAGAGCGCTGCTGGCACAGAACCAGATCCATAAGAGACAATGAAGAGCTGACAAAGCGCAGAGAAGTGTCTGGAGCTATGCTTTGCTGGTGTAAGTAAACAGTCACTGACTCACGGTCCCCCAGGGGCCTAGCTTTTATAAGGAAAGATGTGTTTAGAGGCCAGACAGCTGCCAAGAAACTACTCACGGTAGAAAGAACAACTACCAAAGTGAAACATGCAATCTTCTCTTTCTCTCATTTCGCACTTTATTTACATCATCACCTCTGATGCTGATGTTCGGAGCCACTGGCATGGGTAAGATAATGTTGATTTTTTTTTTTTTCTTTACGGGGAAGGCGGGGGAGTGATACTAACATTGCTTTAGCTCTGCTTTTGTTTCCCATGCAGAATGAGACCTGTTGCCCAAAGTGGGCTGAGTATTTTTAGGGTGTTTCCTAGTTATTTTTAAGTAGCCCTTTCTTGTTCCAGGGCAAGTTGCAGTAAAACCATGATAGTGCCAGGAGAACTGAACATTTCATCTCCGTGCTGCCGGGTAACAAGGACATAACGGACATCGCATGGTGAAGAAATGCTGGCCCGAGTGTTGTCATTGTGGCAGGATGGGAAGAAGCTAGGAAAACCCCTGGGCAAGTGGAAGAGGGAAACTGGGACAAGAAAACTGAGCAAGGCCAAACAGTTTGAGCAACTTATAGCCAGCACCTTGGGAATCGCAAGACCTTATCTTCCCTAACCAAGGGCACTTGAGAGCAAATAGTTTATACCTACCTTCCTAACCAGGAGAAGGCAGAGCTTAAGGCTCCGTGGTCTGGGAAATAAGAGAACAAAGACCCAATTAATGACATTTGCGTCAGCTAAACCCAAGGACAGATGAAGTCAGGGGAACAAGTAACAAAAATCCCATTAATGCCAGACAGGCCTAAGATAAAATTAAAACAATAAAACAGACCAAAGAATGATCCCAAACTCCCCACCGTGCTCATTTGGATGCATCAGCACATTAAAAATGCACCTAGGAAGCTGTTGAAGAGTCTGCTCCCCGAAGATGCTCACCCTTAGAAAAAAATTTAAGAAAAAGATAAAAAGCCCTCAGGACAAAGATTCAGCAAGGGCTCCCTCTAGAGCACACCCATGCCCTTTCTCAAACATAAACTTTTCCATGCCAGGGTGCTTTTATCCTTACAGGATAATTTCTCCAAAGGAGGATTGCTCAGTCTGTGTAGGTAGCAGTTCATAGGTGTGTACTGAAATATCTATAGGAGAAGAAATAACCTGGAAATCTACATGTTCATTGGTAAGTAAATGCTTGAACAAATTGTGGTCCATCCGTACAATGGAATATTCTCTCAACATTAAAAGAATGTTAGATTTACATCTGCTGGTCTGAAAAGAGGTTGGTGAGAAAGACTGCACAGTAAAAGGTGTAATATAAAACACACACACACACATCCATGAACTTTTTCCTTCCTACTAAACTTGTAAGGGTCCCCAGGAGACTTGCCACCAGGAGAGCAGGGGACAGCAGCAGCTAGTCCAGGGCTTACCCCAGGATCCTCTCTCCAAGGCCCCCTTTCTCTGACTTCCCAGGGAGCTAACAGCAGCCCCACCTTAGCTCACTTCTTCCCTACAGCGTTTCTAGTGAGCTAAAGCAGAGCTCCACCTTGGCTCTTGGTCCTTCTTCTACCCCAAATCCTTCCTTCGTTTCACTGTCCCCAGCTTTAATAAATATATTCGTTTTAAAAATATATATTTTATTGATTTTTTACAGAGAGGAAGGGAGAGGGATAGTTAGAAACATTGATGAGAGAGAAACATTGATCAGCTGCCTCCTGCACACCTTCTACTGGGGATGTGCCTGCAACCAAGGTACATGCCCTTGACTGGAATCAACCTGGGACCTTTCAGTCCACAGGCCGACACTCTATCCACTGAGCCAAACCAGTTAGGGCAGTGTTCAGCAAACTAATTAGTCAACAGAGCCAAATATCAACAATAAAACTATTGAAATTTCTTTTGAGAGCCAAATTTTTTAAACTTAAACTTCTTCTAATGCCACTTCTTCAAAATAGACTTACTCAGGCCATGGTATTTTGTGGAAGAGGGGCCAAAGAGCTGCATGTGGCTCGTGAGCACATTTTGCCGGCCAGGGAGTTAGGGCAATAAACATACTTTTAAAAGCACCTGTGATGAAATCCTTCTTACCCGAAGTCAAGAACCCACACACTACAGGCAGGCCTGTGACGGACCCGCTCGGGGCCAGTCTCTGTCCCTTAACATTCTGACCAGGTCTATGTTTATCAGCACCTATGGCTGTGACTCTGGAGAACTGCCACTGTAAAAGAGGCAAGACAAACAGGCCTGGCTGGTCTGCCCTCATTTCAGGTAGGAAGCAATGTGAATACAGTGTACCTTGACCTCATCACGCCCTTGCTCAGAACCCCAGACTGGCTTCCCTTGCCTCCTGAATGCCTCAGTCTTGCTTGGAAGATTCTGGAAAAAGTAACCCCAAACTTATTGTTCACCATTTCATCTCATGAATCCTATGCTTGAGGCACACTAGACAACTTGTCCTTTCCCAAATAGGCTTCTCCTTGTCTTTTAAACCAGTTAGCACATATTTAGGGGGCACTGTTAGAGGCATTGTGTTGGGTGATAGAACTGTAATGGAGTTGCCCTTGTAGAGTCTAGAAGGAAAGACTGACATTCATTACAAATGTGTTGAGTTCTAGGAAGTAAGACTGAGCACTTTAGCATGATAAAACTCTGGGAATCAATCCTTTATGGGTGTACATGAAGAAATAACTTTCCTTTGTAAGATTAATCAATTCTGGAAATTTTGGGTAGAAATGGTGATGATACTTAATTGTACACTTGAGTTTTGCTAAGAGAGTAGAGCTCACCACACACACACACATGGGTAAGTATATAAGCTGATGGTGAGGTAATTACCTTGGTTGGCATAGCATTTCACAATGTATAGATACGTCAAAACATTACACTATCTACCTTAAATACCTATGACTTACATGTTCGTTGATCAATATTTGACAATGATTATTTGTCAGTCATACCGCAATAAAGCTGAGATAAACAAAGAAATAGAAAGGAGTTGTTCTAGCTCTCTTAGAGGCGAGATTGCAGATGAGTTGCCCTTCTGGCTTTCAGATTCAGATTCTCTTTTCTTGCTTTGCCACACTGCTTTTCCATCTTACCAAACAGCGACCTTGTCTATATCGATGACCTACAGATTCATGTGAGGTTATATGACATTTAGAAAATGGTAATAAAGCAGTATTTCTATATTGGCTGTGCACATTTTTTCTCCCTTTACTCTAATTTATTTTTCTGATGGGAGAAATGGATTTAGATCCTTTTCTCCCACTTTGAAGAAGAGCTTTCTGTCTACATGGAAAAGTATAGGAAACCTTGTTTACCTGGAATTATTTTAATTTTCTACTACTATTCAAAGTCTTCTTGAAAACAACATAAAGTAATAGCTTTTGTGCTGGGCTATCCAGAAGCCTTGACACCAGATGAGCCTGTGGATGCCGTAGCAACTGCAGTTTTGTAGTCATGGTAACAGCCTTGTGGCTCCAGAGGCAAAACCAATGAGCGTGAAGCATCACTACATTCTACCTAAGCTCCTCTGACTTTATCAAGAAGCAACAAGATCTGTATGTTCTCCCAAGTGCACGGGCCCCTCAGCAGGAGGGAAAACTGCATAATGTGCCTGATTTAAATGCCATACTTGAATTATTCAAGCAAGTGAATCCTTATTCTAGTTTGATGGATTAAACGGTAGGTGTTTTTGTAAAAAACAACAACTAGATTGTTGATTTCAATTATCCAGGAGTATTGTGCTGAAAGCAGAGCACATAACATGCTTATTTTGAATATTGGGATTACTACACATTTCAGAGGAGTAAAACATGCAGATTTTCTTTTAATAACACAAATCAGAAACCCCATGGGAAAAAAATTTTCATCTGCTTTGTTAAATGTTTTCCTCTCAGGGAGGATGATAATAAGGACCGATATCATTTTTCAAATTAATATGTCACACTAAGGTTGCAGTAGCAAGAAACAAATCATAATTCAACCTGCACCTGCAATGTCTTAGAAAGGCTTATGTCTTTCCCCCAACACTTCCTGCCTAAAACTGGGCTAGTCAACAAAGCCCTCATGGCTGCATGTTCAACTTTCTCAAATTCAAAAGCATGAAATGGAGAGGGCAAGCTAAGCAACCCATTCCCAAAAAGGACATAAATACTCTCCCTTTCAATTACTCTTTCTTAGCTCTTAATGGATATATTATATATGATCCCATAACAGATCCTAAGCAACTGGTTGACCAACTGACCAGCCAGCTGGTAGCTATGATGTGCACCAACCATCAGGGGGCAGACACTCAATGCAGGAATGGAAACCATAGGTGTGGAAACATGGAACAGACTGATAAATCTCAGAGGGAAGGGGGGAGGATGGGAAGAGATTAACCAAAGATCTTGTATGCATACTAGAAAGTATGGTGCACTGATTCCTTGGCCTGGTCTGTGGGGATCAGGCCAAAATCGGCTCTCCAACATCCCTGAGGGGTCGCAGATTGTGAGAGAGTGTAGGTCAGTCTGGGGACACCACCAGTGCAAAAATCTGTGCACTGAGCCTCTAGTGTGTAATAACAAACCAAATGGGTGTCCCAACTAGAACTGCTTAACACTTCACAGCATATTTCATATAACAGGAGACAGACCAAAAACTAATCTTTCAATGCTATTTGAATTACATTTATCCTTTTTTTCCCCAAGTCCATTTTTAATCCATTCTGTTCTGCTAGTATTTCTAGTCCAGGCCAGTGTAAGACAAAAAAATCCCCAAAGAAAATTGCCCTTCAAAACCAGTTCTACTTAGATAAATGTCTAATGTTTCTTAAAGATCCCAATTTACAAGAGTAACTCTTTATTTCATGTATTCCATTAATGTATATCAAAAGCATCTATGTTTTCTGTGAAATTCTGTTGAAGACACAAAGATGAACAAGGCATGGCTCTCACACTCAAGAAACTTGCTCACTACCCTTGATTGAAATGGGTTTTCATCTTTGGTGCTAGACACTCCCAAGCCACCAACAGTCCTATTTTCAATTCCAACCAAACGTAAGGAGAGCTGAAGGTTTAATCCCCATTGATTTTCATGTTTGTTTTGTTGTTTTTCTTTTGCTGACTTTAGGATCTAAAGCATTTAACATTATTTTTTAAAGCAAGCTGTTGTGTTTGAGATACATTTTGTGATGGCCATTTTGCAACCACGCATGTGCTCTTGCTGAGGATTTCTTTTTATCGCCAGTTTATAAAACAGTGTCTTAGATACTTCACTGAAATGGAAAGTATTTCTACCAGTTGTTTGCTTCGTGTCATCATGGGTTCCATAGCCTGTACCAGATGCAGAAGGTGTCTCTGTTGACGATGTTGGAACTGTCATAAAATGGGCAACAAAGAGAAAGTCTTAAATGAAACTCAGATTCGGTGAACTAAAGTCAAAGGAACTTGTTGTCCAAGAAATGACCTCACACCTCAATTGGGGCTGATCGTATAAAAAGTGAGAGCCAAATGGAGGACACTGAACTTGTTATTTGGAAAATGTTCTGACCTCGCACAAAGTCTTCTTGATAATGTAGAATTATATGCTTCATCATTTAATGATATCATCATTTGGCCAATCTTTGCCAATACCTGATAAGCAGAAACATTTAAAGAAAGTTACAGAATCACAAAAATAATATGGCTGAAATGAACATTAGATTTGTGCAATCCTACCTCATCATTTTGTAAATAATGAAATTGATGTCTCTAGGTTTCCTTCCAGTTTAAAATATCATATTTTGCCATTTCTTGACAACCCAACCATACGGAATAATTGCTTTAACTGTGTTGACTTACAGTCAGATAAAAGTTATCTGCTTTAAGGAACCATTTGATTTACTCAATTTAATTACTTTCTCACTTCATTTTTTCTTCTTCAGTTCATTTTATTTTAACTTCCTCTGAGTCAAAGGAGAGTTAAAGTTTATGGAGAGTTATTAGAGAAAACCATGGAAAAGTACTCTCCGAGGTGATATAATCCTAAATTGCATTGATTGGAATTTAAGTTAGACCTGGGGAAGAAATGAGTAACAGTGGTATCAGGCTTTTTAAGGAGTACTTTGAGTTTTCTGAGTCCATGATTTCTTCTGCATGTAGGAATTCCTTTGTCTCTATTATCATGTGGTTAGTGTCCATTGCCTTCCTGTTTTCAATGTATTTCCTCATGAGTGTCTTCGTAGCCCAGTGAGGTACCATTTAACTTTTAAGTGTCTGAATATGAATATAACTCATGGTGACTGTTCTGATTCTGCAGAGCAAATTTGAAAAGACACACACACACACACACACACACACACACACACACACGCACACACACAAATACTGTAAGGGACAAACAAATCTCTTCTACAACCAAATTATGAGTTGAGAAATTTTGCCTTCAGCATCCCTTTATCAGCACCTTCATGTTTTGTTTTGTTTTGCTTTGTTTTGTTTTGTTTTGTTTTGTTTTGTTTTGTTTTGTTGGGGGGCGGAGGGGCCTTGCTGACCTCAGTGACCACGTGGCTCCATCTCTTTGTTTCTTTGGAAACACTATGGAGGACTTTCCTCGTTCGGTTCAGTACACTATGCTCTTGCACTTCATACTTCCCTCCTCCCTATTCCCTTTGAAAACTTATTTCCTCTGGATATTATCCTCTCAAAAGTCTCTGAAACTAGCTGCAATCTTCTAAATGATTAGTTCAGAGTCCTTAATGGAGGATAACGGCTTAATGTGCATCTTAAAAGGACTCTTCAGTGCTTTCTCCAAAATGAGCCAGGAATCTCTAATACTGCGGTGTTCTGGCTGGGGATATTTTAAGAATTCATACTTTGCTATGTATGCCTTTTATTTCATTCAGTGAAGAGTGGCTTGTGAGCAATTCTTGTTTACCGGCTTAGACATTTATTATGGGGTGTCTCAATGGGAAAACTAGCAATAATAACTCGCATCCATCAGGAGTCTATTATAAACCTGAGTTAGTTTGCTAGAACTGCTATAACAAAGTACCACAGGCTGGGTGGCTTAAGCTACAGAAATCTATTTCCCGTAGTCCTGGAGACTAAAAGTCCAAGCTCAAAGTGTCTTCAAGGTTGCTTTCTCCTGAGGCCTCTCTCCTTTGCTTGCACATGGTTATTTTCTTGCAGTGCCTTCACATGACCTTTGCTCTGTGCGTGCCCATGTCTGTGTCCCCATCTCCTCTCCTTATACAAAAAAATCTACCAGTCCTATTAGATTAGGGCCCACACATATGACCTCCTTTTACCTGAATTACATCTTTGAAGGCACTATTTCCAATACAACCAAGAGGACGGTCCTAGATCCCATCAGAAAGGAGAGACTGAACTGGACAACTGTGAAGAGTTAAACAGTTTAAGAGCGTGTTTGCTTCACTCTGTCATCAGAGGTAATTTTTATTTGCATACTTTCAGCATGTACTGTCTTTCTGAAAGTAAACAGGTGTCTGTTCAGGCTGTATCTTCTCTCTCCTTCAATATTTGCTTCCTTCTCCTATTTCCCTCAGATGATGCCGCTGGAATCTTCCCGGCAGAGGCCCAGTGTTTGTTCTTCCAGGTTTCTGTGTTCTTTGTGGGTAGCATAAACACTGGCAGTCAAGAGGGTTAGGTCACCTCTGGCTGATGCAGTGACTCGGTAATGACTGGGCCTGGTCCCTCCCCTGTTTTTCACTTCCATCTCCTTGAGCTCAGTGCCCACCTGCTGCTCACTCCTGCCTGTAGCCCTGCTGCTGTCTCTCTCTAATGAGCTAGTTGGCCAGAGTCCTTGCTACCCGATCTACTCCATGTGGCTGGGTTATCTCCTGTCCTTCTCTTTGGATTGTAGGATGTCTTGTTTTTATTTTTGAGGTGGGACAGCATGCTTGATAGTCCATCATGTTGGCAGTGATAGTCGCATGTTGGTAATATGTAACCTTGGATGCCTTTTGCTGAGGCATCAGTAGTAAATGCCAAGTTATATTCTAGAGGTCAATATGCCACCTGCTTGCTTCTACTCTGGAGAGTATCTAAGAAGGTAGACATTGGAGAAAAGCAATAGGAAATGGCAGAAAATTGTGCTGCTGCTGCGAGAGCTGCTGCGGATACCACAACAGCTTTCCTGTCAACAACTGCCCACTCACTGTCTGACCCAGACCCGTGGTCCTGTGCTGACATCTCCAACAGGGAGACAATGACTGAAATGAGCAACGGGCCGGGCATTTTGCCAAATGAAGCTTCTTGCTTTGCCAGTGTCAAGGCTTTGCCTCTTCATATTTCTTTCCTCCTTGAAAATAGTCTGCACCCAAGCACTCTGGGAAATGACAAAGATGCTGAATTTTATACTCAGGCATGTGAGGCTTGCGGGGTGAGGTGATTCTAAAAAACCTTGAACACTTTCCTGCTTGGCTGTAGTGACTGACAAAACTATCATAGACCCTCTTACAAATAACGTTGGGCAGAAATGCATTGGAAACCTTGGTATTTCTGGTTCATTTGGGAGCCATCAGACGCGACCAGGTGGCACTTCGTGATAGCAGTCCAGTGAGGCCTCAGTGGGTGACACTCGTGAGCTGAAAGGTCATGTAAAGACATCATGTGTTAGAAAGCTGACTGTCCAGCTACGTTTAGAATCGTTCGACAGTCATCTTCCCGTCTGTGACCTTTAGAGTGAAAAAGAATGTACTGGCTGCCAAACACTCAACCGGTAAAACTTGATCACATGCAGCTTGTTCTAAATGTTTTCAGAGACAATTTCTTCTGATGATGAAAAAGGATAAGAAGACCCCAGTCGAGAAAATAGCCCATACAAAGTTAGTGTTAGGCGATTTTGCTTGTTCGTGTTAAGTGTGTATGTGTGCACTAAATTATTTATGGGGCAAACCATAGTTATGCTTACCAATCATGTTGTCATATGGCAACCATTGGCTTCAGCCAAAAAAGTTCTAATGAACTAACTATAAGTCAGGTTAATCTGATAAATTTTTGGGTGTTTTTTTTAAGGGCTAATTACTGGGCCCCCCTTTCTACAAGGGCATTATGCTGAGTAATCCTATTAGCTCCACAAGGCTGGAAGACTCAGGGTGGACTGGTAGCAAGCAACGTGGAGATTAGCCTGAATATCTTAAAATCCTAATATCCTTGATATTGAAAATATATCCAAACTCATAACAAAGCCATGCTATTGTATAATTTCATGGGTACCCTGCTATGTTTATTTACCATGTAATGCATATAAAAACACAGCTCCACAGAGCTATGGGGTGATTTGGTACTTATTCTTAAAGAATGCTATGGGTGTACTACATAATAGTACTTTCAGAGAGAATTCTTCATAGTGTTTACATCAAGTAAGGTAATCAGTTCATTTTTAATTGAGTGTTTTCTTAAGTGAATTACCTAACCATGAACTCATTGTTATAATCTGCATTTTTAAAAGGAAAAGAAGAAGGAAGAGCAGGAGGAGAGAGAGGAAGAGGAAAGGGGGGGAGATAGAAGGGAAAGGACCACAGACTTCATAGGTTGAGAAAAGAAAAGCCTTTCAAAGGTCAGTGCCTGTAATGTAACATGTCAGATGAAAACTTGGGGATAAGGGCTTCATGGTAAAGCCCAGGCAGGGCAGGACTATGCTAAACTAAGAACATATAGGTATCACTTTATTTAATTCTTATAATAACTGTAATAGTTAGGAACTATAATTATCATCACTTTTCATAGGAAGAAACTAAGTCTGATATTAGGTAAGTGACATGCCTAAAATCACCAACTAATCAGAAGTGAAACAGTTCAAACCCACATATCTCACTCAAGAGCCTGAATTCTTTATAAAATATATTTTATTGATTTTTTTACAGAGAGGAAGGGAGAAGGATAGAGAATTAGAAACATTGATGAGAGAGAAAAACATCCTACTGGGGATATGTCTGAAACCAAGGTACATGCCCTTGACCGGAATCGAACCTGGGACCTTTCGGTCCCCAGGCTGATGCTTTATCCACTTAGCCAAACTGGTTAGGGCAAGAGTCTGTATTTTCTAACAGTGGATTGTAAATATTCTTGGGATATTTATCCAAGATGAGTTTGCTGCTATCTCTGGCACCACTGTTGGACCCAAGGTTTTATTTCCAGTCTCCTTTGCTTGTCCAATGGCCAGTCCTTATTTTCCCCAAGCTTAGGCATAAGGGTGCCAGGTCAGCTTAGAGGGACAGGGAAAGAGCAGGAAAATGCCCTTCACCTTGGCATTGGCACAAATGAAATTTAGAGTCCAAGCACCTTAGAAACTCTTTTAAGGCACAGGTCCACATGCCTAGGGTAATGCTGGCCATATGCCAGGGAATCAATAAATGTCTGTAGAGTAGTCATGAATGCCTCATTTTCCTGATTATTTTGTGGGGTGTGAGTCTATGTATAAACATATATGTGGTGTGCATAATGTATCTTATCAGTGTCAGATTACATCTGATGTGTTCAAGCTCATGGACAGTTGGCTATGAGTAAAAAGGAAATTCTAGACCTGGTCTTTAAGTCAATTTTTCTAGTATCCAAGGAAACATTCATGAGTGTTGATTTGTGGGTTGATATTTGATTGGTGTATGTTCATAAAAAGAGCAGCTAGGGTACATTAGCTCTGTGGGCACATGGGATTTACACTGTGGATTTGTGATGTGGTCATAGTCCATAAATAATTAAAAACATATTTTAAGAGAGGGTCAAAACTGAGCAAATAGCCAAGGCCTTAGCCCCTCCCAGAAACATTTTCTCAGAACAGTATTTATAATTATAACTCTCAGCATGTCCAGTGGAAAAGTAATATGAAACTAGTGCCCAGTACAAAAACTTAACTAATGTTCATCGTTTCAATATATCTGTGATTTACAATGATTTAAAAAATTTATTTTAATTTAGTCTATAATACACATCTACAATTTTATCTGCATTGATAGTTTCCACGTACTGCCTGAACAAACATTAATGTTTATTTATTCAGTGCATAAACAGCATACCTAAGTCTGAATCAGGCTGACATTCTTTTGTTCGGCTGAGCATAGTGAAGGAAAAGAATGTCTGTGTAGCTCAGCACTGTCCAGTAGAAATGTAATGTGAACAACATATGCAGTGTATAATTTTAAAAATGTGGGTAGCCACATTTAAAAAATCAGCAAAATTAATTTTAAAGTAATCTAATACTGTATATCCAAAATCTGATTTCACATGTGGCACCGTGCACTTTTGAGTGGCCACTGTGTTGACAGAACAGTTCTAGATCCATTTTGTCTAATTTTCAAGCCCCCAGACTTCTCAGATGACTCTTGATAAAAGGCTATCAAAACAAAATGATGATGATTTTAAAATATTTTATGGATCTAATGGAAATTTAATCAATATATGTACAAAATCTTTAATCTCTGGAAGCAACAGGACGAAACATACAAATGGGAGATGTCTGGGACAAAAGAGAGAAGAAGGAGGAGGAGGAGGAGGAGAAGGAGGAGGAAGAGGAGGAGGAGGAGGAGGAGGAGGAGGAGGAGGAACCCCATTGGAGGCGGCTGTAAGGAAGAGCTGAAACCTATTTGAACACATAGATTTTTGGCAAGTGGCTTGATTAAGCTGCAGAAAAGATTGTTTCTGGGCACACAGCGACCATTGTAAATATATGTAAATCTATTTTTTAATTAAAATGAATGAAAAGGGAACCTGTGCTTTTACTCAGATGTTATGACTAACACAGTTTGGCCTTGTGCTGAATCTTTAATGAAGCCTGGCTAAAAATACTGTTGTTGATTTAATCGCATGCTGCTCTGCTAGTAGGACCTGTTATTCTCCTGTAAGTAAAGATGAGACCTACGTGGGGAGGTGGGGAAGAGAAAGATGGCTGATAAATAATCAGGAGTCCATGAATTTGAGGGCAGAGAGGAAAATTGGCCAAAGATGATACATCTGCAATTTCCATACACATCGCAGAGGCTAACAAATGAGGCTTCTATTCCTAAACCCCACACTTCATCTTTTGCTGCTTACCACCTGCACCTCAATTCTTTTTACTCAGAAGAAGTTTTGCCACCCTACTTCACATCTCCATTGTTAGATAGGCCCAGAGTTCCCTAACCTTTCTGAACGCTGAGGAATGGACCATACACTATTCAGGATCATAGCCCCTGGTGTTTGGTCATTCTCTAGGACTGGGGCTTTTGGGCTTGGTTGACTTCAGTTTTCCATTGTATCCCTCAAATAATTTGACGACATCACTTAAAGAGGTGCCTCCAGCCCCTACAGTCATTATTACTGAACTATGCGGGCCTGGATGAGTTACTGCCACTGTTTTCTTATCTATACAGTAGTATAATAATGGTACCTATTTCATAAATTTGTCATGAGGATTAAAGGAGATAACCACTTAACAAAATACTTCATAAAGAGTAGGTATTTAGCGAATAATGCATCTTGTAGCCATTTTGTTTAATATTGTATCTCTAGTGTCAAGAAGAGTTCCCAGTGCATAGTAGGGACTCTACCTGTTGAACCAGTGAATGAATCATCCTATAAATTTATATCAGGTATAAGTTATTTTGCTAAGGTTGAATCCTTTGATCATGAAAAAAAAAAGATGAGAAAAGAAGGCTGGCAAGAGATGGAGTCTGAAGGTAGCACATATACCTATAGAGCAGTACTTCCTAGTCTTAGGGCTTGTTGGTTCCTGAGAGCTCTACACATGAAGTTGTAGATCATTGTACACACTGATCCAAGAATCTGCAGGGATACCGGTGATCCTCATGGTAAGAACTCCTGCTCAGGAATTTAGGAAAGTCAGGAGAATGAAAGGGAAGATAGGCATTAGAAGGGCTTCAAGAAACTGGATCTTTTCCCCTTTACTCCTCCTTCACACACTTAGTTTAAACCAGACAGTTGGAAAACATGGGCCCTAGAGTTCAATTCCATAATTTTGAGTTAACAAAAAGACTGTAAAAGTAATAAAGAGATACAAGTCATTTTAATTTAAAAAAAGAAGACACAAAAACTCAGGTTTTGCTAGAGGAAGCTGCAGAATTGGGAAATCAGCTCATCCTGTGCCCAAGATATGTTATTAGGATGAGCACCTGGAAGAAAAATTAACCTCAGCCCTGGGGGTTCTTAAAGATTTCCAGCCAAAAATGAGGTGCTGCCATTCCCTGTGCTGGATTTTAAGTGACGGGCTCCAGGTTCCAGGCACAGAAGGACTTGTGGGTGGAGTGGCAGATGCTGGACGTGTCAGATGTCCTCGCTGCAGTGCTCATGCCCTGCCCTCACCTTTTCCCTAAGCCTCTGTGTTCAGCTAAGGATCAGAAGAGCATGCTCTTTTCTGGAAACTACTGGCAGAAGAACTGTTAACATCTGCCTTCCAGACTTGGGAAGGCTCAGGCCCCACCTCAGGTGAGTCAAGTTCCCTCAGGGTGTGTTGGCTTGTTTTCCATTGTGATTTACTAAGGAGATTTTAAAAAAAATTAATGTTTATAATTTCCTTCTCAGAGTGAGCTTAAATATCTCTCCCAGTGCATGTAAAATAAACCCAATTATCATTAATAAATTTTCCATGTCTAAAAGTAAGGTTTTATAATGTTTAAAAGTTTTACGTAACAACTATTTGGGGGAATGAAAAAAAGAAAGAAAAGAAAAAACAGAAACAATGAGAACATGGACCTTGTCTTTAGATTGACAGTAAGTCAAGTAATGTTATTGCAGCAACTGCTGTGTGCCAGGCTCTATATGGGATACAGTGGTCCTTGAGATACAAGGTTGCACAGTGTGGATGGATTAGATTGCTACCATAAACAGAGCTCATGGCCCAACTGGGAAATGAACAAGCAAGTGTGGTGAGTGCCACTATGGAAAAGCATAGCATGTGATGGGAGCATGTCATTCGGGGCCCTGATCTAAATTGGAGGCGAAAGGTGTAATTTGGGAAGACTTTCAAGAAGAATTGAAGTTTAAATTCAAGCAACTTCAGTTCACCGGAGAAAAGAAGTGATTGCACCTCAGGATTCTCAGTTGGAGTACAACCAGTGAGAACCAAATGGTGTGCAAAAGGGCAGGCTCAGGAGAGATACAGGGGTCCTCAAACTTTTTAAAGTGGGGGCCAGATCACGGTCCCTCAGAGAGCTGGAGGGCCGGACTATATGAACTACTAATTCCTACTGTAACACCTCGGCTGCGCTCACTGCCCAAAAAACCTGGCGGGCAGGATCAGACTCCCCTGGGGGCTGCATGTGGCCCGCGGGCCGTAGTTTGAAGACCCCTGAAGGATCAGGAAGAAAGGCGGGAAAATGCCCTGTGTCAGATTACAAGTCTTTCTTGGGATATAATTGAGTTTATCTTATACTGTATATGAAATAACCTCTGTGTCTGTTTGCTTTTTTCCTATAACTCAGAGTGCATCTCATATATATTATAAATGTCAGCAAATTTATTTAAATACTAGATGCCAAATGGACAAAAATTCGTGCAAGGGTAGGCCTTCCTTCCCCTACTGCCAGCACAGGCTTCCCTCCGGCACCCGGGACCCGGCTGCTTTGCTTCAGCCACAGCTTCGTCCAGAAGGACATCTGCAATGACACCTGGAAGGATGTTCGGGCCAATTAGCATATTGCCCTTTTATTACTATAGACGGGGCACATAGATTGGAGCTATTTTTGTTTGCTGAAGGGCAGTTCTCTGAATGAAAAAAAGCCAGCGTTCTTCATTTGGTGTTTTAATCACCTTCTCATTTTGTTTTTGGGATGACCATTCATTGAAATGTCTTTGTTCTTAGTGAAAAGACAAACCTGAATTCAGACCTACTCTGGGTAAATTAGTGAAGTTTGGCTGAATAATCCATTTCTTCTTACAAAATAAAGAATATAAAATCAACTATAAAATTTTCAAATGTAAAGCCACAATTTAGATCAGGGCCCCGAATGACATGCTCCCATCACATGCTATGCTTTTCCATAGTGGCACTCACCACACTTGTTCATTCACATTTAAGCCAACAATTAAATAACTAACTTCTTATACTCTACTCACACTTAAAGGCCATATGGGGTCACTCTAGGACAGCTGGAGGCCCCAGCAGATTCATTTCCCCTACCTTTACTCAACAGATAGTCTACACTGGAAAGTATAATTATTTCTGAATGCTTTTTTTTTTTTTAGAATTTTGAAGAATTTCTGGTGAGTAAATTTTTATGCTTCATACTTTATTACATGCCCTCATACACTTTATTATTCCTACAAATTAGATCTCTAAAGACCTCTACTAGGTGAGGTGTTGGCTTCGTTACAGTTGTCTCTTCTTAGATAAAAATTTAAAATTTTATGAAAAAATGCATACATATTTAATTGAGGCTCTTTACAAATTCAAAATGAGTCTTCCTAAAGTAATAACAGTTAATGAAATGTGTTTTCTTTCTAAAAAGAATATGGTAGCACCCTAGTCGGTTTGGCTCAGTGGATGGAGTGTCGACCTGGATTGAAGGGTCCCAGGTTTAATTCCAGTCAAGAGCATGCACCTTAATTGCTGGATCCTCCCCAGCTCAGGCCCTGGTCAGGGCACATGCAGGAGACAACCAATCAACGTGTTTCTCTCACATCAATGTTTCTCTCTACCTTTCTCTCTGTCTTTCACTCTCTAAAAATCAATGGAAAAATATCCTTGGATGAGGATTTTTAAAAAATAAATAAACAAACAAAAAAAGTATATGGTACTTATGTTCTTATGTATTAGAAAAACTTTTTTTTAATGTGGCATAATTAAGCGTACAATCTAAAACATAAAAGTAGTTGGCCTGAAGCAAAAATAAATTATCAGAATTATCAGACATAGAGATGTAAATAATGTAATTTAGTTCAATAATTTTACATTACTATTTGAGATAACCATCGAAAAATTAGGAATTTTTAAAATAGTCATTATAGATACTATATACATTTGAAAAATACTGCAATTGCTTGTGAATTGACACTTAAATGAAAGTGTCAAATGGGTTAACATGAAAAAGAAATGGGAAGGACAAAAGTCACTAGGGAAAAGTTAATAGACCAAGAATGGAACTGAGATACTGCACTGAGAATGAAAGGAAGACATATACCAAGAGAATTAAAGAGATGTTGGGCAGGAGGGAGATGACTGAGCAATTTCTCATATTTTACTAGACTTCCAGCAGACCATGCTCTTTGGTTGGGTTGTGGTTTTAGAAAACCTCTATGATTTAAAACAAGCAATAAACATTGTTGTAAGTTCTCTGTCTGCTCTTTAGCCCTAATCCTTTAGATGGTATGTTCTTGGTGACTTAACCCTTAGGTTTGGGAAATTGATATATCCAAAAATAATGAGCAGAATAATGTTATCCCTTGGATTAGATTTTAGATCAGCTCACTGGATATATCAAGTCCAAGACATATATTCAGTAGGCTGATGATTTTCCACTTCTGCCTTAGTTAAGTAAACTGTAAGAGAGAACACAGTAGCTGACATGTGCCTGTGTTGTTAATTGTTATGCAATGTCACACACACACACACACACACACACACACACACACACATCTACATACCTACACAAACCAAAGATGCCTTCCTTCTGGTAGAACTGGTAACATGTATGTGACTGATGCCAAGTCAGCATATCCTTCTACAGTTTATGATGTGCTCTCATAATGCATGCCAAGGACAAGGCTGAATTTTGGGAGTGACCCCAAGAGGTTATGAAAGACAAATATACAAATAAACATATACCCGTATTTAGAGACTTAGCTCAAGAGAATAGAGACAGGATTAAGTTTTTTTATTTAAAAAAACATACTTTTAAATAAATCTTTGTAGATCTAGCAATATTAATAATACAAAAACTTAACAGGTGTTGATGTCTACTGTGCTTGGTAGTTCACAAATATAATTTTCTGTGAGGTGAATAAAGAATATAGTTGTTTGTAAATATAGGTTATAGTTTTTAAAATAACTCTCTGAATATATGCTGCAAGTCTTCAATATTACAGTTTCTGAGAAAACAGGCAATGCCATAAAATAGAAAGACATGGCGTTCTGTTGCTACAAAACTCAGTGACTTAAAACAACCATTTTTTATGACTATGATTTTGTGGATGAATTTCAGAAAGGGATCGACTGTACAATTCTTGTTTGCATCTGACGTTAATTTAGTAGTGTCCTTCAAAATTCATGTCCACAGAATGCAGTATGTAACCTCATTGGAAATAGTGACTTTGCAGACATAATTAGCTTAAGAATCTCAAAGCGAAATATCTTTGATTTAGAGTGGGTTCTAAGTCCAATGAGTGGTGTCCTTGTGAGGAGAGGAGAGGACACAGGGGGACACACACGCAGAAGAAAGCCCTGGGAAGCAGAGATTGAGGTGACTCTTCCACAAGCCAGGGCACACCTGGGGCCACCAGCAGTTGGAAGAGGCAGGAAGAAATTCTTCTCTAGAGCTTTCTAGGGGATCCTCCCTGTCTGACAATCTTGATCTTATGCTTCCAGCCTCGAGAACTGTGAAAGCAAAACGTTTATTGTTTTAAGCCACACGGTTTGTGATACTTTGTTATGACAGTCCTAGGAAATGAAGTATCTTGTGATACCAGCTAAGCTACCATCAGATATAAGGTAGGACTACAACCATAAGGCTGTGGAAAACTGTGGCTAATGGCACCTTTAGGGAAAAGTAGCTAACACTCAAGATTGACATAGAGATGAACCAAAGAATTTGTGGCATATATGCATAACCCTTGGACACGGTAGTGCAGTGAAGGCCTAGAGCTAAGGGCCAGAGTTGCAGGGGTTTATGGGTTGGGGAGTAACATATGTAATACTTTCAGCAATAAAAATATTTTTAAATAAAAATTAAAATAAAAATAGGACATGGCATAGCGGTCTGGAACATAGCCTCTAGAGTAGGGGTGTCGAACTCAATCAGAGAAGGGGCCAAAATCTAAAATCCAGCCTAAATCGCGGGCCGAATGGTTTACTGAACAGTCATAAACTGACAATGTCATAAACTGACAGCGGAGTGCAGTGATGACAGCGCGGTGCGGGCCACATTGCAAGGCCTGGCGGGCTGGATTTGGCCCGCGGGCCTTGTGTTTGACACATGTGCTCTAGAGCAAGCAAACTCTCGGCCGGTGGACTGCACGCCCTAAATGAGGCGGGCTGTGAGTTTGACATGTTTGTTCTGGAGCCACACTGTGGGGCTGCATTCCAAGAGGTGCTCCCCACTTCCTGCATGAGCTGGAGTGCGCCTGGAGTTAGTTCCTCATCTATGAAATGTGGATAATAATATGCCCATGTCATAGGAATTTTATGAATACTTAATATGTTAACACATGTAGAATGCTTGGGACAATGTCCTAATCCCAGTATAAATTCCATAAATTAGTTATTAGTATCAAACTGCTACATGTAGACACTGCCCGGGACTCTTGTATTGGTTGTATATTGGTCATGGTTGTATATTGTTCATGGTTGTATATTCTCACTGCCCTTGAGGATTCTGAGTTCTTCCTCGCTGGGGCCATTTTTGTTGAAACACCGGTCTGGATTCTTTCTGGTTTTGCACTGTCCCGTAAGATACAGCCAGTCTCTAAATGGATTCAGGAAGCATATTTGTGGGACACTTTCAGTGTTCTTTCTCTTGTGCTTAAATGAATGTGATTTATCTCAGTGAGTCTGATTTCGTTCATGTCTAGACTCAGTTTTATAAGTGAGGGTTAAATTTCTCCCCAAGGGTAGTAGAATCAGAGAATGGTGATCAAGCTCTGGGTTCTGGAATTGGGCTACTTGGGTTGGAATCTCGGTGCTATTATTTCCTGGGTGTTATGACTACCTTGGACAAATTACTTAAGCTCCCAGACACCAGTAACCTCAGGTATAAATTGGAAATAATAAGTGTTAATCTCATGGGATTATTGAGAGATGTATAAGAGAGATTAAAATATTAAGTAAATGTTTGTTTCTGTTTTTTCTTAGATCACTTTACACTAAAACCTACAGAACTGATGTTTACCAGGTGAATTAGATGCAGGGTTCAAGTTCAGAAACAGATGGATGTTTAAGTAATGACACTGTGACCCCTGTTTTAGCTCCTGGTCTACTTACACCCCCACCGACGGGCTGTCTCTATTGTGAAAGATGCTCTAGAGACAGGAGGGAACTTGAATGGGCATGGCCCACATTCTTTTTTTTTCTTCTTTTTTTTTCTGGAAGAGTCTTTTAATCTGGTTACTGGGGTAGGATTCCAGGGACTCTGCACCTTCCCGTCTTTACTTGTTAGTCTACTTTTTCGTGTTCCTACAGAGCACATTGTCGAGGTGGCCAACTTGTGAAGAGTCAGATGTTGATCTCAGAAATGTTTCCAGAGTTCTCCCTCCAAAACCCTTGCCATCTGTGGTGTCTGCATCTGGGTTTACTAACACTGCGAGTGGGGAGTTACTTAATAGGTTGATGGCCCAGGCCTAACACATGCAGGGGATTCCCATCCCAGAAGCCCTGGGGGCTTTGCCATCTGCCTTCCATTGCAGCTTTCAATCCACTCGGTGATTTTAACCAAAATCACAGCATCACATTTCACAACCATGATTTTAAGAGCAGTGTAGACATTTCAAAACGTTGATCCCAGGGGGTCATTGAGATAAAAAAATAAAATAAAATTTGTTTTAAGCAGGCCATGTGTTTGAATCCATGCCCTAAAAGTCAGAGTGGACTCTCTCATGACCTGGGACCCTGCACTGCCTGCGGGCTGGAGGAATTTCACGGGGTACACTGACCCTGGTAGAGCCTTATAAAACTGATTAATGGCTAGTGTTTCAAAATCTTCCCATTTCTATATGAGTCATGTGTTAGTATTTTAGGGTACAACTTACCCAGAGAAAGGACTCATTGGGCAAATTTCTGTAAGGAAGGATGTGAAGGAATGTGCTAATAGGGCTAGCCACTATGGTAAGCTTTCACTTAAAATTTCTTATTTAATCATCACATGAAGCAGTGGTTAATCAAAACTCTAAAATTATAACTCTTTCAAAAAGGACCAGCTAAGAAACTAGTCCTGATCTAGTTCAGTCTGTACTTGCCCTCTATGAGCATCTGAATTTTAACCTCAGGGAAGGGGGTGGAGGGCGGGAGGGGGGGGACGCAGGTTGGCTCACGCAATCCAACTATTTCTTTCGCCCATCACAGATCATCCCCATCAGTAACAGGGTATCAGTTATTGACATGAAATCGGGAGAAGCAAAGCATTTGAGAGCTTTGCTATCACCTGTGGGGTAACTTGGAGCAGACTTTAAGTTACAAATAAGTTACCAAATCCATGGGGCCTGGTCTGCTCAGAAAGAAGAGTGTAATAGGCCGCACTAGGGAGAGCTGCAATGTTCTAGAACAAATAAGAGCTCTGCAGTGGTGCCATTGCTGTTCAAATGGAGCCCAGAGTCTCAGAACCAGATCCAAACTCCTCCATCTGGCTCCGCAGGCCTTTCACAATCTTGGTTTCTTTCCCGACTCCTCCTTCCTTAGGCGTTCCCCTATCAGTATACGTCTACTCGGCTTTCTCTCTCACCATTTTCTCTCTAATTGTTTATTTTAAATGGAGTATTGGGTAATTTGTATTCACATAAATTAACACCCTCTGAATATTTATTAAAAGAAACATTGATAAAATAATAGAATGCCTAGCTGCCTCTTACTGAAACCATGGCTTATGATAGGAACTATATCTTTGTTAAAGATATTGAGAAGATAAGAATCATTAATCCTCATGAGATAGGAAATAAACACATGTCAAAGATTTTGTTTAAACTATTAATTAATAAGGATAGTCAGTCGAAGACTATTTAAAGGGTTACACCTACACTGGCAACTGGAAATGCTGAGATTAATTCCTCAGTAGATTCACAACCAGTCAGCGGGGTCTTCATCAATTGCACCCTCACTGGCCAAAAATCATTTGCGTGTCTATGGACAGGAATGATTTGCATTAATAGCATTTATGAAGTTGTAAAATAGCTCAAAGACAATGAATGTCACAGGCAAGCTGATACGTTAGATAGAACATCCAGTCATCTCTCTTTCTTTTTATTTTTTGCCATTTCAAGATTTCCTGTGATTCTTCCTGACTTATAATACACTTTACAAGGTTGTATATAGTAAAATAATAGTCACAGTAAGTGCTAGCCACTGTGATAAATCCATTACTTAAATTATCTTAATTATCACATAACTAGAAAGTAGGTGTTACTCAAGGCTTTAAAATGTAATACAAACAAATGTAAAATGTAAAACCTTCAAAAAATTTCATATCATTAATCCTCATGAGATAAGAAATAAACACATGTCAAAGATTTTGTTTAAACTATTAATTAATAAGGATAGTCAGTCGAAGACTATTTAAAGGGTTACACCTTAGATCACTTTACACTAAAACCTACAGAACTGATGTTTACCAGGTGAATTAGATGCAGGGTTCAAGTTCAGAAACAGATGGATGTCTTTATTTCCTCCTTGCCAAGGAACAAGTGATGACCTGGACAGCTAAGGACATGGTTCTTACGTACATTAGTCTGTCTTGTGAGGGTCTCATGTTGTTCTGGCCTTGGGCAGTCTGGATAACAGCTATGGGATCTTGGCTTCTTCTTTTCATTCTTTTTGTTTGTTTATTTGTTTCATTTTGTTTTTTAACTGATGGCTGAGAGGTCTTAATGTTTGGGCAACACCAGAAGTGTCCACGCAATGCTGGGGCCCTGTAGTCCGAGCCCTCTCTGTCTAATGTGGCTATCCTTGGACTGGCCTCCTTCACTGTACTCTGACTAAGGGGCAGAATTTAAGGCCCTTTTGATGGGAAGAATGTTGCTTTCTTGGAAAGCTAGAAGCAGACATATTTTTATATAGATACTTGTTTTTCAAGTTGTTTCCTATGAAATGTTGTCAATCCCTGAAATCCTAACCCTATTCCATTGTAACTCTTAATATCCAAGTTTTATATACTAATACATGTTCATTCATTCATTCTCTGGAAAAATACTTATGGACTGACGTGAACAAATCAGATAAAAAGCCTTGGCCTTGCAACTGAAATAGGCAATTTTTTTAAGAAGAAGTGGAATCTTTGATAATGTTAAGCAATAAGAGTATATAGAATAAAGAACATATGAGAGGGGTTGAGAAATTAATGGAAATGTGGCATGAGTTGAGGAAGCATGGAAATTTTTCATTGCTCAGTCAAGGAACGTCTCACAAAGATAGGGAGATAGGTGGTGAGCATGTGACCTCCAGGAATAGGATGTGTGTTATGCAAGCGCAAAGACCCTGAGGTAGGAACATGCCTGGTGTTGTCAGGAACAGCAAGAAAGCCAGTGTGAGTCATGAGAAAAATGACATTTTTTCTCTTTTTGGTCATTAAAGTCACACTTTATTGGTATACCACTAACCCTCTTGAAAATTAAAATACAAAGATATGATCGAATAAGTAAATGAATGGAATGAGTGGGGTCCCAGGTGCTTTTCTCTGTGAAGGTCACAATATATGAATGTCATAGATCTAAGGAGATGATTTTTCTCCTTTAAAACTTAACTTCATTCTTTCGGCTAACTTGTTCCTTCTTATTTTTTAGATGGATTATTTTAGAACAGATTAAATAATTTGTTCCCTTTATATTTAAACATTAACATTAATGTAGTGATCCCTGATGTAAAGGATATTGGGCCAAGTGAAATAAGCCAGTCAGAAAATGACAAATACCATGTGATTTCACTTACATGTGGAATCTAAAAAACAAATAATGGAACAAACAATTGAAACAGACTGATACAGAGAATAGACTGATGGATGACAGAGTGCAAGGAGCTTGGGGGACTGGGTGAAAAAGCTGAAGGAATTAAGAAGTACAAATTGGTAGGTATAAAATAGTCACAAGGTTGTAAAGGACAGCATGGGGAATACAATCAATAACATGGTTAGCTATGTACAGGTCCAGGTGGGTAACTAAAAATATTGGGGAGAACATTTTGTAAAATATATGATTATTTAACCACTATTCTACACACCTGAAACTAATACAAAATAATATTAATGTAAACTGTAATTAAAAAATAAAGTTTTAAACAAAAAATTAAAAAATATTAGTGTGTGTTTTTTTTATATGAAACTCAGATTTAACTGGGTGACCTGTATTTTACCTAGCAACCCTAAAATAGTTCTTGTGAGCCTTCCTCTATGGCTTCTAGATTCTTTTCTGCCCCATCAATGTATCAGAGGCGAGGCTATCTTGTGAACAATACTGTGCTAGACACTCTGAATTTTGGATTCCAGATCCCAATGTCTTATAGTTATTTGATTGGACCAAGTACATTAAAGCTCTAAGAATCCATTTTTTTCATTAATTAAAATAGAAATAAGTCTTCCCTACCTACCTCAAATTATTATTGTAATGCTCGAGCAAGATAAATAAAATGAAAACACTTCCCGGATATTCACATGCTCTCATGGTAGAAAGTTATCATTTACTTGTACAGCTTTCAATGCAGGAGCTTGAAGTTCTGCCTCATTCCTTGCCCTGAAAGCCAGTTCACATCAACAGATGGAGTGTGGGCAGCTTGACTCTTACCTTTAGTAAATGAATGGCCTCCTTTGAGAACCATTGCAATGAGCTCCGTGTCTCACAGGAAAGGGCTAAAGAAGAGGGATGGGAGAAGGTGAGCAGGACATTTTTGCTATCAGACCTCTGCCCTGAAACATAGAAAAGTTTTTTCATCAACACTTTCATGCATCTCTTTCTCCAGAGATGGAATTAATGCTTGTGCAGCAATGGGTGAGAAATCGATTTTTAAATTCTGAGAAAAGTCTCATAAAAAAAGGAGGTTAGGGGTGGGAAGGAAGGAAAGAGAGGCCTCGAAGTGCTGCTTATTGAGATCACAGCCTTTCATGAACAATATGCAACCAATTCCAGAGAAAATTCAAATAAAACTGGAATAATTACCTACACTTGCTAAATAAACATTCAATGTGGTTGCTATCAAAATGAAAATTCATCATTTTGACTCGAAGGGCCCATAATTAAATAGGCATGACAGCTGTTTTAAACCCACACGCCTAACGAGGAAAATTACATGCTTTACCCAGTGAGGAGAGTAGGGTTTGTATTTTGGATCTCGTCTTTAAGAGATTTTTTACCAGAAGGTGAAAGATTTTTCTTCACTTGTTTGAAATAAAGTGTTCTTGTTGGAGTTTAAAAAGAGTTTCATACAGTGAAAATAAATTTTAGTCGATTGCTGTAGCTTATGCAGCATTTCAAGATATTTACCACTTTAATTATTTTCCTCCAGTGTGCTATAATTAGTATCTAAGTGTAGTATGTAAGTGCGTCATTATAATGTCATTGCTTCAATTGGACAATTAAGTGGGTTATTGGCAAGTATTAAATCAAATCAATTTTTTATTTTTTATGAAATGTTTATTTTATTTGACAACTACCTTCTGCTTCCTGTGAGACCACTGCATGCTATTAACAATATGCATCATTTATACCTGTGCTTGTAGACTGTGTAAAGAATACATTCTGTGAAATTAAACAGCAGGGAGGACAGTGTTAAAATATTTATCTTGTTCAGGAAAGCTAACACTTTTTATTTTAACTGGAACTTTTGTATCTAATTCCCTTTTTAATTTGGTGTTCAATTTAAGGTTTGGCAATGGAGGAAGCCAACCTTCCCGCCCACCCTGGCCAGCCCTGGCCTCCGCTCAAGGCTACGAAGTTTCAATTATACAAGATAAATAAATCCCAGATACTTGCTGGCCTTAAGATGTTAGTATTTTACAGCAGTCAATGACTTAACAATAACCAGTGACTGCTGTTTCCCTTAGGTACACATCACTCTAGAGGAGTATAGTTTAGGTCCTAAACTTTAGGAGATAGGATGTCAGTCTGGCTTGCTGAAGGAAATTGGAGTGGGGAAAAATAGGCCTGCAAATTCTGGCTATTCTGCCATGGGCCTAGAGCTTCCCAGGAGGAAAATGACTAGCTGCATCTGACAGATGGACCCATTGTGAGAACACATCACTGGTAGCCAGGATCAGTCATCTGAGAAGTCCACGTATCTTATGCACAAGCCACAGCATCTTAGACATTGATCAGTGGGTGCTATAGATGGTCTTGAGTTGGTCTTTTTTTATTTCTTGAGTGTATCTTTATTGATTTTAGAGAGGAAGTAGGAGAGAGAGACAGAAACATCAGTGATGAGAAAGAATCATCCATTGACTGCCTCCTGCATGCCCCACACTGGGGATAGAGCCTGCAACTCGGGCATGTGCCCTGATGGGAAATCAAACCATTACCTCCTGGTTCATAGGTTGACCTTTAACCACTGAGCAACACCCACCAGGCTTGAGTTTGTCTTGAGAGTAATCTGAATGTGTCTATCCCCAATTTTGGATATATCTAGAAATTTTTAAGGTTCAGAAAGCCCATTTTTGTTTGTTTGTTTGTTTGTTTGTTTGAGGTTTGCAAGTGTTTTGATGATACTGGACCATAACAGGACTAAGCTTTAGGACTAACTAAGCCAATAATAGTTACAACCTGGAGATTACATCATCTTTGTAGAAGTGAATCATTATCATCTATTTTCACTTTGCCAGACTTCCCCTTATCAACCGTCCCCTACCTTTGTAAAAACAGCAACAACACACACACATGATCTTTATAAAGCACTTTCACACTACTTATCTCAACTGTCTTATTCCCATTATAAAACTGAGGCATATGTGTCTCAAAGAGAGGGGGTCACTTTCCCAGAGCCCTACAATGAGTAAATCCTCTTCCCTAAACTATCATGTGTCAATGATTCATTAGAACCTACTACATGCCAAGCAATACTGTAGATGCTGAGATCAATTGGTGATGAATCAAGAAATAATACAGCCCTAGCAGGTTTGGCTCAATGAATGGAGTGTTAACCTGCATACCAAAGGATCCCAGGTTCAATTCTGGTCAAGGGCACATACCTTGGTTGCAGGCTCCTCCCCAGCCCAGGCCCTGGTCTCGGCTTGTGCAGGAGGCAACCATTCAATGTTTCTCTCTGTCTTTCCCTCTCTCTTCTACTCACCTTAAAGATCAATCTACACTAATAAAAGAGAAACATGCAAATTAAGCATCACTCCACTATGCCCACAAGCCATGCCCACCAGCCAATCAGGATTCAAGTATGCAAATTAACCCAACCAAGATGGCGGCCAGCCATGAGGCTGGAGCAAGCAGGAGGCTTGGGTTGCCCTGGCAATGGAGGAAGCCAAGGTCTTCCCCCTCACCCCCCAACCCACCTCCTCCCTTCCCTGGCTGGCCCTGGCCTCCGCTCAAGGCTACAAATTTTCAATTATAGAAGATAAATAAATCCTAGATACTTGCTTCTAGCTGGCCCTAGCCTCCTCTCAAGGAGGCACTGAAAAAAAAAAAAAAAAAAAAGGAAAAAGGAGGGTCTGGGACCTTGGGTTGCCGAGTGATGATCAGACCAGGATGGGATGGCAGGGGTCATTGGGGGTAAGCAGACCAGCAGGGGGCACTTAGGGGTGAGCAGGCCAGTGTGGAGTGGAGGTGGGGTGAGCTATAGGACTCTCTTTCACGGCCCGCGTAGAAAGAGTTCCAATTCAGGGTTCAGGTTCTGGAGAAGGGCCGCACACAAATGAAAAGAGACTTGAAGAAATTCAATTTGGCGATTTGGGGGGCCAGGCGGTAGTCCAACTCTAGTGGGAGAACTACTCCTGCTCTGGCCCTGCCATCCCTTTTATTGAGGCTTTGGGGAAAACATCTTAGGCAACATAAATAGAAATTTACATGTAGCCCTTAGGCAGGAAATAACAGAAACTTTCACGGACAAGGTAGATTCTGCTTCAGCTAACAAAATCTCAACTAAAGGTTAGAGCAATTAAGGTTTTTGACCAGCCTTCCTGGCTTCCTGTCAACATTTCTTTTTCAGTGAAACTGATTTGGTTTCCAGCAGTGAGCAGGCCAGCGGGGGACGGGGAGCAGTTGGGGGTGAGCAGGCTGGCAAGCAGAGTGGTTAGGGGCAATCAGGCAGACAAGCAGGCAGGCAGGCAGGTGAGCAGCTGGAGCCAGCAGTCCCGGATTGTGAGAGGGATATCTGACTGCCAGTGTAGGCACGATCCCTGTAAACTGGACATCCTTCGAGGGGTCCCAGATTGGAGAGGGTGCAGGCCGGGCCTAGGAAACCCCCTGTCCTGTGCACTAATCCCTTCCCCCAAACAGGCCACTAGTAGAACAATATCCTCGGCTGAGAGTTAACAACAAGAAGAAATAATAAACACATACATGAGTCCTACCCTCACAGAGTCTGTAGTACACAAAGGGAATCAGTAGGTGAGCGATTGCAGTCCTGCATGCGGAGTGCTTTCTTAGTGAGGATGGGTTCCCAGAGAGGCTGCTGAAGGCCCTCCATCGCCACCATCGCCAGTGACATGCAGGGAGCACTGACTGCGTGCCAGGTATCCTGGCGTTGCTGTGCAATAGCATACTTCTTACTGCTCGCCTGCTGTTGGGCCACCCGTCGGTGAGGAAAGTGAGACATGGAGATTTCCTAACCTATCCAAGTCATGAAGGAAGGTGGAGCCCAAATCCAACCAGGCAGTCTGGTTCCAGTCCACACACGCAGACTTCCACCGAGAGTAATTACAGCCTTCCCAAAGTTCTAATGTCCAATGAGGAAGAAAGGGCGAAACTAACGCATGTTTTGAAATAAAATCTATTACAACTTGTAAACAGCATTTCTTCCAAAACAGGGTGCTGATGGGCAGATAGGGAGGAGGGCGGCTGGAAGGAGGCGGAGGAGGGTAAAGCGGGACTAAATGGTGTGGAAGGAGACTTGACTTGAGGTGGTGAACACACAGACATTGTGCGGATGATGTGTTATGGCACTGTGTACCTGAAACCCGGATAATTTTGTTAACTAGTGCCCTTCTCTCCCCTCTGTTCCCCCCTATCCCCAGTAAATTCAATAAAAGGGAAATAAACTGAAACAGATCCCACAAGAAACTTAACTTTGAAATACCTAAACCTCGCCCTGACCGGTTTGGCTCAGTGGATGGAGTGTCGGCCTGCAGACTGAAGGTTCCCAGGTTCCATTCCAGTCAAGGGCATGTACCCTAGTTGTGGGCATGTACCCCAGTAGAGGAGGCAGCTGATCGATGTTTCTCTCTCATAGATGTTTTTAACTCTCTAACCCTCTACCTTCCTCTCTATTAAAAATCAATAAATATATTTAAAAGGAGAAGGAGAAGGAGAAGGAGAAGGAGAAGGAGAAGGAGAAGGAGAAGGAGAAGGAGAAGGAGAAGGAGAAGGAGAAGAAGAAGAAGAAATAACCAAGCCTCAATCATATTAGAAACTTTGTTAAGTTCTTGGGTCCAGGACATAGAAATAATTAGATGTTCGACTTGCCCACAGTTGAATAAGAAGATCTGGCTGCCGTGTTCCTCTTTGTCACGTTGCTAGCAGGGTGTTTATTTTATGTAAACCCCTCCGGAGGGTAGGAATCACTAGCTGGTATCATTATGACCACAGAGTACTCAACAGATGCAGCCTTTGAGTTTTGTTGCCAGAAAAAGATCGAAGCTTCAACCGTATTAAAATCTCCTCTCTAGAAGCCTGGGCCAGGGTCTAGCTTGTAATGGCACACTGACTGACATTTTTCTTCATTTGTTTCATGCTTTATTTATTTAGTTTTGAAACTTTCATCCAGGCATAACTAACTTCCCATTGCTACTAATTATAAGGCATTTGTGCTTGATTTACTGGACACGGATTAGGAATCTAAACCATTGGTAGCTTTAGAGAGTTAAAGACAGGTGGCACAAATGTTCCAGCAAGGGGAGTGCCCTTCTGTTTTGTTTTGCTTTGCAGTTTGGAAAAGGAAATCGCGTGGCTTTTGAAAATAAATGTTGTGAAATTGTAAATCATGCTATTTCTATTCTGCTCCTCAACTGAAACTCTTTGTGGCACACAGGGCACAGCCAGTCCTGTCTTTATTCAGCGTCAGGCCACCTGCCTGGCATGTCTAGCCCATTTTCAGGGGCAGCCAGGCTGGCAAACTAATGGAAAAAAATAGTTAACAATAACATATTTCTCAGTGAAATATATTCAGCATGTACGTTAGCTGTTTGTATTCTGTTTTCCTCATGTGTTCCCCAACTCACAAAAGTCTTCTTTTAATGCCAGTTTTACTTGTTTTTTAAAGACACACTTAATTTTCATGAAGATTTTTTTTAAAAGTTTGTTACCTCATCAGTTGTTAGAATATTTGACAATCAGTCTATCTTTCTATTATAACAAATATCTGAAGTGACCCTTTATAATTACTTTCTGGATACTTTTAAACTAAAAAATGTCTTTATTCATTTTTATTATTCCCCTTTAATCAATTTCACTCTGAATGTCTTTTGTGTGTGTTTTTCTTTCCAGATTTATATTTTCTGTGTTTTTTCTTTTTAATATTTTCATTTTAAGTACTTTAGAAAAATTATTTTATAAACTCTAATAATTTGAAAAGATGGCTTAAATTGACGTTTATAGTAGCAAGAGGATTAAAACTAGTGCATAGTTTTTACAACAGAATTATTATAAAATACAGCTTTTGGCCCAGCTAGTGTGGCTCAGTTGTTGAGCATCAATCTATGAACCAGGAGGTCATGTTCGATTCCCCATCAGGGCACATGCCCAGATTGTGAGCTCGATCCCCAGTAGGGAGTGCACAAGAGGCAGCTGATCAATGATTCTCTCTCATAATTGATCTTTCTCTCTCTCCCTTTCCCTTTCTTTCTGAAATCAATAAAAATATGTAAATTAAAAATATATAATGTTGGGAAGATGTGTAATGTGAATTTCTGAAATAATACCTTAAGTTTCACCTAACAAGGAGATAAAAAAATCCAGTGGAAAAGCATCTTGTCCCCAATTATGTCAGGTCTACAAGAGAGGGTACACACAGAGGGAGCATTCAAGGCAGAATGGAGAACTGCGTGACAGGAGATGGTAAGGGTTTTTTGAAGTGAGCATAGTATGAAAATAGAACCTTAGGCAGAAGGAGAGAGAGATCCTAAAACAAATGGAATAATGATTAGGAAAAGTAGCCACCCTTTAGAGAGTGCTTGTTACACATCCTACATTCTTCTCAAGTGTTTACATATTTCTACTTGCTTCGTCATCAGGCCAGTCTATGAAGATCAGAAAACTAATTGGTTAAAGCCAACCATGGAGAAGACAATGAAACACCAAGAAGGAAGTGAGAAGAGACACACCGAGAAGCAAGGATAAGTGAGCATGAGGGACTGGATAGAAGAAAGTGTGGAACAGAGGGACAATGACAGGCCATTGGTGACAGGAAATAACTGAAAATAAGGAAGTCTAAGAGACCATCCTTAAGGAGATGGAGAGGGAAACGTGAAGATTGAATCAGTTAGAAGCACAAATATCAGACAAAGGGCAGGCATAATTTCATCGAATTATGCTACAAGGTCTTTCCCTTTCTCTCTCCTTGCCCCCACTCCCATGCCAGGCCTTGCCCTCTGCCTGCAGCACACCTTCCTGCAGACAGTGGCAAGCCTGGCCTTGTTGCCAGTCTGCAGGCCCTGCTCTCACAGGCACTGCCCAAGTGGCAGGAGACGGGATACCCACAGCACTTACTGTGACGGGGTAAGAGGCTGGTCAGGCCAGCCCTGCAGAATGTTCATTCCCGCCCACTGGCGCGAATCCATTCTGACATCCTGTCCTAAGGAGGTGGAGTTAACGGATAAATTTAATACAATTTATTGAGTGGGAAGAGGGCAGAAAGGAGTAACAAGCAGAAGACTCAAAATGAAAAGACCTGAGTTTTAGCCCAAGTTCAAAGTCCACATGGCCTTGGGCAAGTCATTCCTCCTCTCTCTCTCTCTGGTGCTTTATTTGTTCAGACCGCCTGCGGGCATTGGGAGGTTCATTTCAGCTGTGATGTGGTATGTTTTCTAAGGCATTCTGACAACACAGAGGCAAGGGTGCTGTTAACACAGGAAAGCTATTATGATTGATTTATTTGATAATAAAATCCAGGTTTTCGATCCATACCAATTTAGAGTGAACTCTGAAAAGCTAACCTCAGGCCGTGCGATAGGGGGCTTAGTCACCCCAAACAAACGATTTGGGTGATTCCAGTCAGACACAGACAGCCCTGTCTGGGTCACTCAGCCCCACAGCAGAATGACAAAGGACAGACACTCACTGTAGTAGCAGGTTCCCAGATGAGCATAGCCTAGCAATTAGCCACAGCAAAGCCATTTGTCTTAAATTAACTTGAAGTCTGTTAGCGGAAGCCTAATTAAATATTGGCAGTTCCTTAGAAAAACAAATTAAAAAGTCAGTCCACAGTGCCACCTTGTCATTGCAAAGGCTTTTATAAAGAAGACTTGCAAAGTATGGTGAGTCTTTCCTTCCAGTGCGTGTTGCTTTCAGAAACAGCTGAGGTTCTCCTCTAGAATGACACCTTGCAAGCTGCTCTCTCAGTGCAAGTTTGAGGAATAGAAGGTCAGGTTTTTCCCTACAGTGAAAGTCAGAAGGAAAAAGAAGAAAAAAAGTAAACTAAAAGCAAATTTTGTTTTATTCACCACAGCAGGTGGAGGATGCATTAAGAACACATGGAAACATCGAAATCCCATAATAACAGATATAGCCTAAATGTCCCCAGTGACTTCCACATCCTTTCTTCAGTCTTACAGGCCTCCTCCTCTTTATAGGCATTTGGTGGAGTTCTCTGATCTACCATTTTCCTGACCCAGTTATTTCTGATACATTAGTGCTCCTGAAAAATTCAAAAGTGTCTCCCTCATGGTTTGGTGTTTAAGATTCTGTTTTAGCCTGGCCATCATGGCTCAGTGGTTGAGTGTTGAATCAGGAGGTCATGGGTTGATTCCCGGTAGGGCACATTCCGAAGTTGTGTGGCTCGATCCCCAGTGTGGGGCATGCAGAAGGCAGCTGACCATGGTTCTCTCTCATTATGGTATTTCTATCTCTCTCTCATTCTCCCTTCCTCTGTGAACAACAACAACAACAAATTTTTATTTAAAAAAAATTTTTTTTTTGAATTCAGAGTTATCTGACCGGCACCAGCCTGGGGCTTTCCAAGAACGGCCTAGAGAGACTTGGGTGGATTTCAGTTCTCAGTTCCTCCTGTTAGGTGCTGATGCCTCTCTTGATTAGCAAGTTTTCTAAAGTACTCACTGTTTTTGCACTGTGGCTACATAAGTTTCAAGCTGAAGCTGATTCTGTAGTAAATAAGAAAGTGAAATCACTGCTACGGAAGCCAAGTAGTGGTTATGGGTAATTCAGTGCCTGGGCTCACTGTCTTCCTGGTGGTTCCACAGAATGAGGGATAGATTAGATCTTCCAAGTGCTTTCACCTCGGTTCCCCACTTAGTCAACTAAATGTAGAAACATCTTTTTGTTCCTAAAACTAAGAGGCATTAGATTTGGGATAGTGAACATGTCCCCCAGGAAAGTGTCCCATTCAGCAACTGCCCTTGTCATGGAAATGTTATTTCCACAGGAAGCATCTGAAGGATAGAGTAGAGGGATCATGCAGATGCTCAGCATAGATGACCTGAGCGTGGGGAACAGAAAGTGACTCTGAAAGCTAGAGTAGTACACAGCGCTGGTGTGATATCCTGTAATCCCCATAGATAACATTTTAACTCTCTCCCCAAAAGTCTGTTGTGCTGAGACAGAAAGAGTCTCTGAAGATGAGAATATGTGAGTCTCAGGGTCCCTTGCTGGATGCACCCATGACAATGTGAAATAAGGTAGAAGATCAGGAAGTATCATCCCATGAATAAGTGATATACAAAGTAAACGAAAGGCCCTGGGTTAGCCTTTGATGTCTACATTTGTATTTGGGGGCTGGAGGGAGGGGAAGGGGTTCTTACATACAATTGATTGGTTGGAATTTATATTCACCTACTTTTCCAGGATTGAAAATGACGAGAATGGCTCTGGACACTTATAAATCAAATGACATTAAGTCTTCACTTGGAGCTGGACCACGTGAAGACTTGTGCAGATTGTCTTGGTACAGTTCACTGCCATTCTGTACTGTATAAATTTTTTAGAAAGAAATCTAAGCGCTACGTAATCAGTCAACCTTCTTAACCCATGATGCTACTGAAGTACTCAGGTATTCAATCCGCAAAGGATGTGTGAAGATAAAGTCATTCAAGTGGAAGCTTCTAATTAGGGTTTGCTCATAGCCAGCACATGCCGAGTCATGAGAAGTCCCTCAACTGTCTTTGAACACAGATTCTAAAAGGAAAATTGTAAAATGTCTCTCTTCTGTGTAATACTGATATATACTGGCATAACTATGTCTTATAACATCCTTCCTATAATATAGGTGAACAGAATGATAACATTTCCAAATCTATTAGTTTAGGTACAGAAAAATTTCCAATCCAGAATTATGTTCCCTGGGAATATAAAAATAAAAATGTAACCTTAATTTTTTAAGTCACAGTCCAAACAAGCCAAATGTTTTTGACCACCCACAACCATTAAAGTCAAGTTTGCCACTTCTCTAGATGAACTCCCTCTGTTGCGGCCAGCCTCAAACATGGCCCCACACCCCGATGTTCAGGAGCTTGTGTATTTCCCTTCTGTGCTTTACTAGGGTTGGTCTATGAGACAAGAGTGAGAGTATGTTACCTCTGAGATGGCTCATAAAAGGCCTTGTGATTTCTGCCTCATGTTATTTCTCTTGGATCACTCACTCTGGGAGCAGCTAGCAAACTTCCATAAGAGGCCCATCTATGAAGATCAACTGAGGCCAATGGTCAGGCAGGAACTGAAGAGCACAGCCAGCAGCCACAGGAATGAGCCTGGACGCAGATCCTCTTGCTCAGTGTAGCCTTGGATGACTGCAGTCTTGGCCAGTATCTCCATCACAATCTCATGAGACACCTTGAACCAGAACCAAGCAACTGAGCGTCTTCCTAATGCCTGACTCATAGAAATATAAAATAATAAGTTCGTATTGTTTTCAGCAAGTAGGTTTTTGGAAAACTTATTATACAGCAATAGATACACTCATAGAGTCTTAAATGATTTCAGGTTGACGTTTTTATCATTTGTTTTCCTAAATGTATATAGTGCAACGTTGTTTCTATGTCTTTTAAAAGTGTAAGCTCAGGAATTTTTTAATCAATTCAAACAAAATGTAAGAGCTTAGTCTAATGACATATGCTTATTATATATCATAATATATATAATAGAAGGAAAATAATTCAGTCTTGTTAGCCCTACAAGGCTTTCCTTTAAGGACTGAATCACACACAGACACACAAATATATGACTGTGATTCACTGATTTTGTTGATACAAATCTTATCAAGATGCTAAACTGGGATTGAGAAAAAAATAAAAGACAGCAGAAGTCCATTTAAATATATCATCTGCTAAAACAAAATCACCTCACGAAGTTCCACTTAATGCTTTAATTATGTGAAGAACAAAAGCTTCTGTACCTCCCTCTCCACAAATTATTAGCGCCTAAACAAACTCTCTGCAATATTTTCCAAGGCCACGCTTCTCCTTATCGAAACAGTCAACACTGAGCGTGACTCACTCATTGCCTGTCTCCCTGATAAATCCTTATTGCAGCTAAATTAACTGACCCTTGGGAAAAGTTCTGTTATTGAAAACCTGCTCCTAAATCTTGCAATATTTCCCAACACGCTGGTAACACCAGGTCCGCAATGACTTAAGATTTCCCCGATGAGAAGCTTAGCCCTGGGCCTCTGATTTTTAATTCTCTGAGCTAAGTTTTATCTGAAAATCATAGTCAACCAAGTCAAATTTGCTACCTTTACAGTCAAAACAGCTCTTAACCAGAGGCCAATTACCTTGCGGTGTCTCCCAGTGGACTTTTTCTGTGATCCTAGGCTGCTTACTGAAAAGAAAATTTTGTGTATATAAATGATTAATGCTTAGCTTCCTTGGGATTTTGTGAAATAAGTCTCTAATGAAAATAGATGGCTACATCACTAACAAGAAAAGAAAACAAATACAGTTTATTCCCATACTTCTGTTTTTGTTAATTAGAAAAGCTGGTAACCATAAGTTATACAATTTGTACCGACAACACTTCTTTATTCACAAGTGTCTTCTTGCCAAATGAGTCAGTGATGGAGAAAGGAGAGAAGGCCACACATCTGAGCTGACCTGTCAGCATCCAAGACTAAAAAAGCTGTGCCCAGTATGAATTAATGACCTCTCTATCCAAACCAGCACAGGCTGTGACCAAATAAGGAAGAAAAAAGCCTGTCTATGCCTGACAACAGGCTCTAATTCTAGACAGTGCCCTCAATGGGATATTATCCCGCAGAGCTTCCATCATTTAAATGGTAGGTTGTTGTTTTTTATCTTAATTATATGTTAAGTACTTTTTTACAACTTTTGCCATAGAACTTATTTACTCATTCTGCATCTACTTTATGAGCACAGGTCATCTTATTTGGGTTTTTGATAGCTTATTCCTCAAGTTAATTGCTGTTGTAGTTTTATTAATCCAAGCCTAATGAGTCCAATGGGATCAGTCTTCAAAAACTCTTGTCTTAATAATGACAATCCCACCCAAGATCCACATTTTTTAAAGTTTTATTTTATTGTTTAAAGTATTACATATAGTATTACATATGTTTCCTTTTTCCCCCATTGACCTTCCCCTGGCCACTCCTTTCTCCCCTCCCCCCATGCCCTCACTCCCCTAGTGTCTGTGTCTAAGATTTGGAAACAACCTAAGTGCCCATCAGCAGATGAGTGGATTAAAAATCTGTGGTACATCTACACAATGGAATACTACACTGTTGTAAAAAAAAAGAAAGAATTCTTACCATGTTTGAAACAGCATGGATGGACCTGGAGAGCATTATGCTAAGCAAAATAAGCCAGAGGAAGATAAATATCACATGATCTCACTCATTTGTGGAATATAATGAACAACATAACCTGATGAACAAAAATAGATCCAGAGACAAAGACACTCAAACAGACTGACTGTCAAACTTCAGTGGGAAGGCAGGGGAGGGGTGGAGTTTGGAGTAAGAGATCAACCAAAGGACTTGTATGCATGTATATAAGCAGAACCAATGGACATTTTTTATGAGACTTTAGCTCCCAAATGTGCTCAGATGTCATGTGGCCATAACATCAAACTCACAGCACTGCCCAATAGCTTCATCTACGATAGAAATGTTCTCTCTCTGCCTTGTCCAGTACATCAGCCACGAACCACATGTGACTTTTGAGTTTTCGAAATGTGTCTAGTGGGGCAGATAAACTGAATTTCTAATTTTATGTCATTTTAATTAATTTAAATTTGCCTACCATGTTGGACAGCACAAAGGAGTCTCATGATTTAGTTCACTTGGCCTTTTGACCTAGAGGCATTTCAAAGCTGAAGATGTTGTAAGAGGGCTAAGTGGAAGAACATTCCATCCAGCAATGTCTAGTGTTGAGCCCAAAAGCAGTGGGAAGAAGTATGCCAACATCTATGGAAACTGGTCTGGCTTTCCCATGTGTTCTGAAGGATGTTTTCCTGCGGGTTAGTGAAGACACCCTCCCATAGGTCCTCTGGAGAGCTCAAGGGTTCCAGAGGTCTGGGCCCGTGTTCAATCACTCCTTCTTTGATGTTGCTGAAACTGGCTCTTTTCCAAACCACCTTCCCCCTAGAATTAGGGACTTGCTTCCCTCACTTTATAGTTGTGAAATAGAAGTTCAGAACATTAGGGATCCCTCCATTATGAAAAAAAAAAAAAAAAAAGCACTCTAACTTTTGGTCCAAAAAAAGTTCCTCTTTCTCAATCATGAGAAAATGCTGGGGCATTTTTTTCACCCTCTGCTGGAGTTGGGGTAATTCCAGAGAACAAGCTTGAAAGCCATCCGTGAAGAACAGACAGAGAATTTTGGGGTGCTCCCAAAGGTAAGACATTTCTTGTAAATATCAGTGACATGGGCCTTCGTATTTAACTATTCTGATCTTTTGCACAGTTTGATATTTTAAATGGTGTTCATAGGACTAAATGTTCTGACTGAGCACACTTGGTAAGTCATATTTCATCAGAGATGTGAGTGTACAGATTTATAAATTAGATCTTAGTGGGCTATCATTCCCTTTACAAAAGGATTTATTGCTTTTGAAGGAATTATACTCACTCCTTTAAATAGTGGTGCATATAAAATCCTATCTAATAAAGAGGGAATATGCTAATTGACCCTCATGCCATCACAAAAGATGGTGGCACCCACAGCCAATAAGGAAGGAATATGCTAATTGACTGTCCCACCCTCAAAGATGGCAGCACTCACAGCCACAAGATGGCGGGACATGGCAAGACCTCTGGAGTCTCCCAGTCTCCTCAGCCCCCCAGCTGCCCAGGGCCAGCCCAAGGCTCAGGCAAGCCTCGGATGGTGGCTGCCTAACCACCCAGGGCTGGCCCAGGTTCAGGTAACCAGGGCCAGCTGAGGCTTGTGCTGACATCAGCTGCGGCAGCAGAGGTGTGATGGGGGCATTACCTTCCCCTGGTTGCCTGGTTGTCTCCCACCCCTGAGGGCTCCTGGCTGTGAGAGGGGGCAGGCCGGGCTGAGGGACCCCCTCCAGTGCATGAATTTTCATGGGACAGGCCTCTAGTGTACATATAAATGCTTACCAAACCTAATTTTCCTTTCCTATACTCTGGCTCTAGGTAACTTAAAGCTTAATTGTCTCACCTGCCTATTAAGCACAACTTAAAGGGGAGATAAAGCACTCCCCAAATTTTAATTAAATTAATAAGATTTTTAATAAGATGAAAAATCTTATTAAAGTTGTAGAAATTCACACATCTTTATAGAAGCAAAAACTTTAGTTAAAATGACAAAATTCTAGATTTTTATCAAATATTTGGCTTGGAGGGATATATTTTTTAAATACGTTAGTTTATTACTTATTTTTGTGGGGTCCACCCACTTCCACCTCGCTTTAGAAGTGATAGTTTCTAAAAAGAGATCATGGCATCTGAAAGGTCTTTTTTCTTCCATCATTGTCAGGAACTGTCTTATGCCCCACCTTCTCTGACCTCTCCTATAGGATCAGGTCCCCAAGTGAACCAAGACTCCTTTAAGCAAATCAGGAGCCCAAGTCTTAGGATAGCCTGCTTGGCTTCATTCAGGCTGCTGGTGTCTTCTGCCTAGTCCCCGGACCCTTGCCTAGACCTTGACCTTGGCTCCCATATTCTTTGGCTTGGTTTCATTTCTAGCTGAGGTCCTCAGTCTGGATTCCAACACCTTTTTACTTACGTTTCTTGACTTCTGATGAGATGCAGTCATTTTCTTGCCTGGATTATTTTTTCTACCTGTTTCTATCTGCCTTAATTGAAGTTCATGGAATGTGACTCCTTTGCCCTCTTGACTAATGTTATCTATACTACTCTCCTGCCTTATTTGTTGTTGTTTTCTAGAGTTGGCATACAAATCTTAAAGGCAAAAGCAAACTGAGACTCAGAGAGATGACTTCCCCAAGGTCAACAGAGCAAGTCAAGGGCAGGTCACCAGGTGTGTGCTCCCATCCACCTCCCACCATGCTTACTGACCCTGAGACCTGGTAAGGCCTCGTGCTGAGGGCCATGCTCTGCTCTGACAAGGGGAGCCCAGTTTCTCCCAACTGGCAGCTCAGAGCTGCATCTTTCTCCAGTCTCCACATTGAGGAAAGATGCAAAATGTGAAAAAGCAAACAACTATGGACCCAAGAACTACCCAAAACATTGCAAAACATAATGAAAAAAGTGAGTTTTTTTATAGGTCCTTGGGCTTAACAAAACCTCTACATTGATTTATTAAGCAATAATATTGTTATACAAAGTTTTTCCCCCCAACATTGCTAGCAACATATAATACTTTTATAATTGAGGAAAGAGTTTCATTTTAACTTCGGATGATCTAATGATTTAATTGAGAGGCATGTGGTGAGTAATTTACTTTTTAACCTGACAGTAAATAACATCATCCAGCTAAGTCATCAGACTTTATTATTAACTTAACCAATACATCTGAATTTTGACAATCCCAGGACAACTTGTTCTTTAAGGACAGGTCAAACCTGATGACTTATGTACCTTGGGAAGATGAATAAATTATCTAAACACTCTCTTTTTGGCTTCTCTTATTATCTCCTTTTCCTCTCTCTGGATATTTGAATTTGCCATCTCAAGGACATGCTCCCTTTTACACAATTTGGCAAACCACACACACAAGACAACTGGTTCCAAGGCGATGCCTTGAATCGGTAAGCCTCTCTTTTTATGGAATTGTGCTAAACAGAGCATAATATTCATATTGGGACAACACACAGCCTAAACCAAAGAATACTCCAAATGAGCTCATGTATTCATTAGAAATATATAAACGGAATTGACCTAAGCTAATAGCTGGCTTCAATTCACTAAATAATGTCTAAATAAGAGGTATGGGGTGTGGGTGGGTGTTGGAGAGGTTTTCCAGAGGTTAATACATGTAATGAAATAAGATTCCAAATATCTTTGGGGGAATCTGAAGTTCAAAATATATTTTACAATAAAATATGTACTGAGACTTTCTAGTTTCACAGGTGTATCACCCACCAGGGACAGAGGACAATGTGACTATAGTTGTTGCTTTCTGAGTGGGTGGTTAAGTAATATAAAGAAGACAGTCATGTTATGCTGGGCTCCATCCAGTCTGTCATCTACTGCAGTGTACATAAAAAACTCCATGCTTCGCCCAGCCATCAACCTATGAACCAGGAGGTCACGGTTTGATTCCCAGTCAAGGCACATACCTGGGTTTCAGGCTCGATCCCCAGTGTGGGGTGTGCAGGCGGCAGCCGATCCATGATTCTCTCTCATCATTGATGTTTATATGTCTCTTTCTCTCTGAAATCAATATATATATATATATATATATATATTTTTAAAGCCCATGCTTGCCAACTGCTATTTTTGGCTTCTCTTATTATCAGAGGCCACGTTGGTGTAAGCCATGATGAGCAGCAAATGGGCAGAACAACATATCAGAGGCTCCCAAGTCCACTAAATGCAATTTAGGAAAATAAAAAACCACCTAGGGAAGCAGACGTTAGGAATCATGCCAACTCATTGCCTCTAGAAAAGCGGTCAGCCTTGGCAAGGTGGCCACAGGAGCTGCTCTCGCTGGCAATGTTGTGGAATCAATCTCACTGGAAGTGGAGAGAGTCCAGCATTGCCATGGCAACCACAGGCTGCTGCAGGAGAGGAGGGAGAAGAGCTTCAGGCAGGCCTAATCGCCAACCGGGAGAGCCCACTCTGGTGAAGAGGGCCCTCAGGACTTGCTTCTGACCCCAATCCCTAGAGAGGTCACTTTTCCCAGCAGGGATTTCCAGAGGAAAGACAGGCACTTCTTCCACTAGGAAAACAAGTCATAATTGCAGCCAAGATGTGCAGAGGACCCAGGGTTTGCAGGCAGGGGCGTGCCCTCTGTGGTTTCTCCTTCGTGAAAGAGTATCTCTCATCTCTGCCCCTTCGTGTGACAGTTCACTCTAAGACGTCAGAGATGGAGCAACAAGTGGTGCTGCTGAGAAACAGACAGGAACACAATACGGGAGCGTTATTCAGGTATGTTCTACTGGAGTTCTGCCGGCCAAGGTAATTAGTACTCTAATTCAATGGAATCTTCACAGATTTTTTCTTAATATGAAAAGTTTGTATATATTTTCCCTCAATATATATTTGTATATATTTTCCCTCAATACTCATACCTACCAGCTTCTTCCCTCCTCTTGTTTCTATCCTCTCTTCTCACCAAGTTTATGGTGGTGACAAGGATATATGAGTACCACTTACACATGTAATAGCATAGAAGATGTAGTTGGATGATGCAATAAAAGAGAGTTCAACTCACAAAAGCCAAAGAAGCAAGGACAAATAGTTGACTCCCTCTTTCTTTTTTATATATGTTTTTATTGATTTCAGAGAGGAAGGGACTGGGAGAGAAAGATAGAAACATCAATCATGAGAGAGAATCATTGATTGGCTGCCTCCTGCACACCTCTTGTCCAATGTCTAAAACCATTACTTCATATATACTCTACTACCCTCTACACAATTTACCTTTGCCATCACTCAATAATACTGCTAAAAAGCCTCTAATATGCTTCTAAAATATAGTTACACATGTGTAGATCTTGCCCTGGAGAGTTTTAAATCTAATGTGGCCTGATTTGAACAAACTCCACAGGTTAAGCTGGATAAAATCACTATGTCTCCAAATTCCTGCAAGGAGTTTTTTGTTTGTTTTTAAATTTTTGAAAATATATTTTTATTGATTTCAGAAGGGAGATGGAGAGAGAGAAATATTAATGATGAGAGAGAATCATTGATTGGCTGCCTCCTGCACACCTCACCCTGGGGATTGAGCCCACAACCAGTGTATGGGCCCTTAATCAGAATTGAACCTGGGATTTTTCAATCTGCAAGCCAATGCTCTGTCCACTGAGCCAAACTTGCTAGGACCCTACAAGGAGATTTTAGAAGTGTAAGTTCATGTAATCTCTGCATCCAAGAGAAAATAAAATCATAGGTACTCTTGCCCTATCCTGAAGACAAATGTAACAGATAAAATAATGATAGTGTGATTTACCCAAATACACACAGTCAATGAAAAAAAAAAAAAAAAAAAAAAAGGTGAGGAGTTTAAAATCCAAGTCTCAGGATTCTCAGTCCATTATTTTTTTCCTCACTATTTTTCCTTTCTGGTAAAACAGCTGTGTGTGCCTGTCTCCCACTGTAAGTCTGAGGGGTAATTAATCATTGCTCCCTCAACTATAACACCAAGGGGATGATCATTCAATTGGTGCTAGGAAAATATTGGTATTGAATTGTCGATAACAATGACTATGGCTCTTTGGTAGGACTGAGCACAGGATACTAGAATGGTTACCTGTACTGTCTGCAAAGTCCTCTAGAACTTTCTCTGGAGTGTGCAGGCAGCATCACTAGTAGTTCAATGAACAGGCTCAAATGAGCAACTTTACTTTCCTCCTCCGTATCTTGCCAGCCTGTTTAGTCACATATGACATGAGGATAAGCAAAGTACCCCCGTATGGACCTGTTGTGAAATTTAAATTATTCTGTTCATTGAAGTGCTTAGCATTTATTCTGAATCTCAGTGAGAAATGAATGAATGCTCATTATTATTATTTTATTATGACATTTCCCTAGAATACCTTTAACAATAGAAGCTGAGATGGTCCTTCCCAGAAAATCAAAATCAGCCACATTGTGTTTATGCCCACCCACTTGCTTTTGCTTAGGCAGGGCTCTGTAGCACAGAAATCAAATATGTTTTGTTCCCTTAGAATGATTCAGACCTCCTTTGTGCCCGGGCACCTCTGAATGTGTACTCCATAGGAATGTAATGCTCTGTTAATTAAACACTGTAAAATCTGTAGAAATCTTGTGAGAAACAACAAACAGGTCGATTATAGGCTGAATAAATTACACTCTTAGATGTTGGTGTCGTGAGCTCCAATACATGCTCTGCCACCTGCTGTACATTAAATTAAGGAAGCTGGTCAATTTCCTTTTCCAGTTGAAAAGCTCTCACATCCTCTGTGGCCTCAGTACAAGCCACACGTGTGCTTTATTGAATTATTGGCTCTTCAGTTATGCACACATGAAACTGGCTGGCACTTCCAACTGCTTCGGCATTTATTGCCGCCCGTGCCAAATCATTGTGTGTGAATAGCAATGTGGACTGTTCTTTTGAGTCACCCCCTGGCAACGGCCGCCAGTACATTTATAAGCTCTGCAGTGCCAGCAGGTCTTTGCATAAGACAGGTGGACTCTGCTGGGTAGCAGTGCTGTGCAGTCAGGGATGAGCCTCCTGCTGTAACTCAGTGTGCCCTGAGCACCCACTGGCCGTTAAAGGGAATGAATAGGGGAAGCAATTTGTTAGGACAAAGCAAGTGCCACTTACCCAAACCCTAACCCAACCACTTTGGCGGGGAGCATATTGACTATAATTGTTCCTAAATCTTTCATGTAATCCGACTTTACATATGACAGAGAGACAGAAAAGGTGAACCACTAGAAAATATAGATGTCCTCTCAGTGAAACTGATGTCAAACTGAATTATAATTACTATAGAGGCAAAGAAAAGATTTTACCATCGGCTTAGGTAAAACACACACACACACACACACACACACACACACACACACAACTAAGAGACAGATTAATGAATACAAAACGTTTCCATTCATTTTAATTTCAAGTCAAATTGCTATCAAGTTTTCTCATGACAAAATTGACATAGTCTTTTATTTTTATCCTCACCCAAGGACATGCTTCAAGAGAAAAAAGGGAGAGAGAGAGAAATTGATGTGAAAGAGAAGCTTCAGTCGGTTGTTTTCTTGACCAGGGATTGAACCTACAATCCAGGTATGTGTCCTGAGTGTAATCTAACTGGCAAACTTCCAGTGCACATGACAATACTCAACCAACTGAGCCATTCCAGTCAGGTGAGCATAGCCTTTTAAAAGTCATCTGTGATGGTACATGCTTTGGATGTTTTAGTACGGCTAACGCAACCAGGATCTGAGTGGATTTCTCTTACAGGAATGTCTACTAACTATTTTATATCATTAGTTTTTCATGGTATAGAACCACTGTAAATAAAAATACACATTTTAGCGGTGGAGATACTTTTATACAAATTAATCCGAGACCATTCAAAGACAGAAATTTTTTCTTACAAATGGAGAAAATACATAGCCAGTTTGCCATCTTTATATTTATCTTTATGGGTCATTAAAATAAGGCAATGCCATATATTATACTGTATGTTGAGAGAAGAAAAATGATCATTTCTTTCAAAACACTGCTCTCACTTTGAGCTCTGATTTTCTTTTCCAAAACTATTGTTTTTAGACAACTGGGTTATAATTGGTGTGCCTTTGCTTAGGAGTGCACATGGACACATGTGTGAGGAGTAATGTTCTATGATCATAACAGACACTTATGGAGTGCTCACTATTTGCTAGGCTTTATGTGCATTTTGTCATTTGTCTTCACCATGCTCACATACAGTGAGGATTACTTTCCATATTTATGTTTCAGATGGGAAGAGAGAAGAGGAACCCTTCTGAAGCATGGAACTCTTTCTGTCACAGCATACCTCATCAACACAGGATTTCATAAGTGGGTTTTGCCGCCACTGGCCACCATAATCTCCTTTGACTAACTGGGGAGGGACCACCCAGTTCATGGGGCCCGGCATTTAAACAAGGACCTTAACAGGTTTGTGAGACTGAGTGTTGTCTATGGAGGTCTTCACATGTAAATGACAATTTAATAAAATTTCTGCTAAGAATCTGGTGATGCCCTTAAAGAGAACCTGTATCTGGCCATTCCCAACCGTCTCCTAGGCTTCCCATGCCATCTCGTGGGGACATCTACTTTTTGTTTCAAGGACCTTAACACCACCCATGGCCCATCAGCTTTATTGAAGAGAACTCATCAGAACTTCCTGCAGAAGGTTTTCTTTTCCTCCAGTTCATTCTGGAAAAGGCTGGCTGCTGGCTGTACTAGTGAGTGGAAATATTCACGTGACACTGCAGCTCTCTGCCTCTCGCTGTCCTAAATATTGGTACGTAGACCTTCCTTGGAGGCATGTCCTCTTTGGTGGCACATTCTCTTTGGTGGCCTGTTTTCTGTGGTTTTTCCACTTCTCTGCGTAAACTCCTCTTAGAAGGAGTCGTTTCCTGTTTGCAACCTGAACTGAGAACATCAGCCAGCACACATACCTGTCCCGGAAGACATTATTTATGGGCTCCAGGGATGACTGACAGCTCATTTTGTGCCCGAGGAGCAGGCGGGCCACAGTTCCATCCTTGATTCACATCAGAGTCCTACAATTGGCCAGATGGCAAAGTAAAAGGCTGCAAATTTTGGTCATTACAAGACTGAAACTCAAGGTCTGCACTAAGATGCCTCAAACTCTTCTGCTTTGTATTCCACTATTAATTATCCCTACATGGGAACCTGAGTGCTTTGGACATGCCTGAGAGTGATCTGGGCAATGCTCGAATTCCCTCCATGGCTCCAAAGAAGAGTGCTATTGCATCATACAGACGTGAAGGGCAAAGTCCAATCCTGCCCTGTGATTGTGGGACAGGCCAGTTTAATAAGGAGAGAACATTCTTTAGTTGTGTTGAATTCAGGGACTTGTAGAAGAAAAACTCAGCTATCAATAAAGTCTGAAAGAGAAAAATTTAGGATGTGTTCATCATGCTAAGCACTTGTCTCCCTTTCTTTGGTGTTCAAGTTCCTTCCTGTGGAAAGATGCCTTTTTGTGGTTTTTAACCATGGTTAGAAGAAACAATACAAATGCTTTGTTTGGGTAGCACGTCTTTCATCTGGGCCCTCTGCAAGGTTGTAAACACTCCTCACAGCATTGTGCTGTGTATATATAGTTCTTATCCTTCAGACGGGAATTCAACAGGCAAAGCAATTTAAGCGTTCGTTATCATGCAGTCCGAGTCAGTCCTAGTTTCCTGACCATTTTCTGGTGTAACCAACTGTTTTTCTTTTTCCCCCCTCTTTGCTTCTAGTTATCCCCAAAGCGTTCTCATGTGCTTTTCCTTTCAGTTTCCTTACCCGTGTATCTTTCTGAATACGCATTTTGCCAACCTGAATCAGATAACTCTGACTTCATGCTCACATGATGTTAAAGTCATTTTTCTCAAAATGAATTTCCAAACTCTAGTTTGGACAAAAGTCCCCAGGGAATCGTTGCAGACATCGCCTGAGATTTGTCTGGAAATGTCATGGAATGTAGACGGCTGATATCAGGTGTGTTTTCAATGGGCCCTTAATCTTCCTTTCAGTCGATTGTGGGTATTTCCACAAAGCACATAGGTTTTTCAAGAAATAAAGGTGGGTACTTCTATTTACTATTCAGCATAAACTGGCTTGGTTTTGTGGTCAGCAAGAGCTGTTCCCTTCCTGCCCCTTCCCTGGGCCATCCCTGGTGGGAAACTACTGCTGAGCCCTCTAAGGGATACAGCTTAGATATCCCTGCCCTAACCTTCAAATATGAGTACGGCTTCTCTTCTTTGTGGTCGCAGGCTGTTCAGGAGTTAGCCTGCTTACTGGTTTATAACCCAGAATTGCTGTAATCTCCATCAAGCCTGGAATCTGGCCTACCTCATTCACTATTGTATTGCTAATTGGGACACAGATAGTATTCTGTAAATATGAAAACTCACCATCATACACCTACCCATCTGCCATAGCTTTTTTCTAGAGCAAACTGATGCCCAGTTTAAAACAAAAAGTCTCGCCAAAACTGGTTTGGCTCAGTGGATAGAGCGTCGGCCTGTGGACTGAAATCCTGGGTTCCATTCTGGTGGAGGGCATGTCCCTGGGTTGCAGGCACATCCCCAGTAGGGGGTGTGCAGGAGGCAGCTGATTGATGATTCTCTCTCATCGATGTTTCTAGCTATCTATCCCTATCTCTTACACTCTGTAAAAAGTCAATAAAATATATTATAAATAAATAAATAAATAAAAAACAACAAAAAGTCTGGCACTCATTACTAGCGGCCAGCAGACCACCAGAGAGGAATTCTTTGGAAGAGGGATGTAGAGTTCTACATGGTTTGAAGGCAGACATAACTTTACCTTCTCTCTGGTTTGATACCTGATACCTAACTGTAACTGACATGATCGTATACAGGGAAAGTGGTAGCTTTTAAAGCAATGTGTATCAAACAGTTTAACTTTTTCCACTACTTTCTACTCCTCTGTGGAACCCAAGAACAAACTGTGGACGAAAAGGGGCCACATGCTAACCTGACTAACTCAGGGAAGGCCTGCGTGGAGGCCATGCAAACTCAGAGACCTAAAGCAGTGGTTGGCAAACTCATCAATCCACAGAACCAAATTTCAACAGTACAACGATTGAAATGTTTTTTGCAAGCCAATTTTTTTAAACTTAAACTTCTTCTAACGCCACTTCTTCAAAATAAACTCGCCCAGGCCGTGGTATTTTGTGGAAGAGCCACACTCAAGGGGCCAAAGAGCTGCATGTGGCTCGTGAGCTGCAGTTTGCAGACCACTGACCTAAAGTAACCACAAAGGATGGTCTGAAAGGAAACTTTTTAATTTAAAAAACAGTTTACAATGGGTAGTCATATCCCAGGCCTATATCTTCCCTGACAAAGATCAACTTTGATCTTAACTGAGCCTATTGTCTTTTGGCATCTAAGGTAAGATATCTTATCTTTGGAATGTCAGGGTAACTTGTATCTTCCCTTTTCCGGACCCCTCAGGGCACAATCAATGTGTCAGGGCACCAGGTCATAGATCACAGATTCCCTCATTGTTATTGTTATCTGTTAATTGTTAATTGATGACTGTCAACTATCCTGCCCCCACCTAAATATATATATATGTGTGTGTGTGTGTGTGTGTGTGTGTGTGTGTGCCATTTTACTTTTTATCCAATCCCAGAGGTTTACCCACTTTGCTTTTTCCCACCTCCCTAGTCTATTACCAATGGACTTCCTGTAACCCACTTACATCTCCTCTTTTGACTTAATGTATAAAACAAGGTCAAAACAAAACAAAAGGAAAAAAAAAAACAAAAAAAAACCACGCCATTCTCTGGAGCACTCTCAGTATATTGACATTCTGCTTCCCGGCATTGTTGACAGTTTGGCTCAAATAAATTCACAAAAATTCCTTACGGGCTTCAGTGTTTCTTACGTTAACAGGACTCCGTGAAGAAATGTGTCACACACTTTTTGGCTTGAGCTAATCATTAATGGAGCCAGGATCCTGTCTGCACAAAACACCTGGATGATTCTCTAAAACAGCGCCCCCTACAATACACTATAGAAGTCCTCCAGGGAATCATGGCTGGAAGAGAAGAGAAGAAGAGAAGAGAAGAAGAGAAGAGGCCCCAAGTTTAGAACACTGAGCTCACAGTCTGCCTGGCTGCTGATGCAGTGATCCATGAATGTGCAGAATGGACAGGTAGCCAGCTACATTCTCAGCTGACCCTCACATGTGCCTTGGGTGGCCTCTCTCTTATAGCTTTCATCATTCTTATGCTGATGACCCCCAGTTCTGCATCTCCACTAACATTTCTCTTCTCATTTTCAGAGCCAGATAGATGCTATTTCGTCTACTAGTCATTTTTACTCTAATTTCTCATTAAATCGAATTCATAATCTCATTTTATGCCTGCTTCTTCTGCATTTTGTGTTTTGGGCTTCATCCTATTGTCACAGTTGTCAAAACCAGAAATTCTATAACCATGCTTCAGTCCTCCTTCTTTCTCTTTCTTCACAGCCCCAACACACACACACACACACACACACACACACACACACACAGTCTTCAAAGTTACCTCTTAATCCTACCTTTCAAATATCTTTGAAAGTCAATTACTAGGCTTCATCCCCACTGTCTCCACTGCAGTTCAATCTAGTGTCATCTCTAGTTTGGATAGCTGTGACTAATAGCCTTCTAATCAATTAGTGTCTTCTCTTCATTTTTGCCCTTCCCCTGCTACCTCTCCACACTGACCTCTCAATTGGACCTAAATTCTTACAGTTGCTCAAAGACTGTATTCCTTTCAAAGATTGTGGTCGCACATTCTGTGCCCTCCGGGTGGAAGACTGCTGGGCCATCCCTGGCAGGAAACTGCTGCTGAGCCCTCAGATCTAAGCTTAGATATCACTGCCCTGACCTCCACATATGAGTAAGGCTTCTCAAATTCTTTGCTGTCCCCAGGCTGTAAGGGAACTAGCCTGCTTGCTTGTTTATAACCCAGAATACTGTAACCTCCATCCAGCCTGGAATCTGGCCTACCTTGCTCACTATCATATTGCTGCCATGTAGCATGGGGTTGGGACATAGCTAGTGTTGAGTAAATATTTATGAACTCGGAAGAGGAAGAGAAAAAAGAACATATAGGGGAATGATAAAGATTGAGCATAAACCAATCTACTTAATAAATATGTAAATAAATACATATGCAATGTGAATAAATATATAAGTAAATAAGCCCCAGACATCAGTGTTTTGTTCTTATGATTTGCCTCTTTGTTATCAAAGTAGACTATATGTGGAAGGGGTCTGTAATACTTTTAGCATCTGTAATACTTTTAACAGTAAAGACAAATTTTAAAAATAATAATTAAGAACATTAAAGAACACAAAGTTCAGAGAGAGATAATATCTGAGCATTAATAATCCTAATTCAAAGTATAAATAATGTAAATGCCACTAGAAGGACAGACGGGAATGGTACAGGAATTTATTAAAGCGAACAATTATTTCAACCTGGAAGGAGACTAGAGGGATTTGTGCTTCTCCTAATATGAATAGTCTTCAATTGTCCCTTGGTAAAACCTGTTATTCTAGCCAAGGTTGAAGACATGAGAATTTAAATATTACATTAAAAAGTGTCCCTGTTTTGGGATGCAATAATGTATTTGAAATAAAATAAAATCTTTAATGTTCATTATTTATCTGGGCTGAGAGCAAGCTGAATTATATAAACAGTATTGTGTATAAATTCATAGTGCAATCCTTAAAGTAGGGTAAAAACTAAACAAAGAACAAAAGTATTCTACATGTTAGATAGGACAAGGGTACTGAGGTTGGGGACATTCTTACTAAACGCTATTCTTGCTAAATGTTAAAATGCAGCAGAGTATCATGCAGAACGATGGTAAACAGGATAAGTTTGATAGGGACTCTGTGCATAAATGTGGCCAACTGCAAAGAAGAAACCAACATGTATGTGACCAAATCACATGTGTTAGCAATGGCGGAGCGTTGGATATGAATGCTCTGTCTCCTTCACTCGCTGCAAGTGAATAAAACTGCCTTAAGGCAACATGTCTCTTGAATAGAGCACCCCAAGCAGCGAATCCCTTGAGTTCAGTAACAGGGAGAGGGAAAAATAAACAGTTTAAACTTTAAAGTCTTAATTAGTTGATTTCTGGTGAATCAGTTTTTAAACTATAGATTTAATCTGAAGGCCTAAATAATATTTTTAACACATGATGTTTAATAGGATAATACAGTGGAGTCTCTAAAGATATATAATGTTTTGTGTTGTTGTTTTAAAATCCAGATTTCAATAATAGCCTCTGCTATAAGTGAGGTATCTCAGAGTAACTACCTCACTACTGAAGTGTCCCTCCCTAAAGAGTTCTCCTGAACACTCTTACAACCATCACCTTAATAGAAAAAAACATGATCACAACAGGCAGCAAGTGGGCATCCATGCTAAGACTAAATATCTTTTTAAAGATTAGATTTTGACAAAAGTATGCTTTCTTACTTCCCATTTTAAAGCCATTTCAATGACAATATCAATGTACTTTTAAGAGTTAAGATCCTTTCAAATCTAAGTGATAGATGTTTCCGTGGTCAAAATGCCCCGGGTGCATGCTAGGAACACTGCCTTCTGCGTGCTTTATGTTCTAACCTCATTAAGCTGAGAAGACATAAACCAAGATGGAGTAGCGTTACATTCATATTTCAAAGTCAAAGTGCCATTTCAGGGGCCCAGAGGCCTAACCGATCATTGTCTTTTCTTCATTCCAGGTTATTCCTGAGTCCTGTGCTCACTGGAACCACTTCTCCCTCATCAAGATCAATGAGGGGTGGGCAGACCCCAGAAGCCACAGAGCTCCCGGGCACACTTCCAGATATATATCTCCTGCTCTTGAGAAAGCGGGAATCCTGAGTTGTGGACTTAAGAGGGCAACATTAGAAGTTGAAATATGAGTTCTCCGGTGCAAAGAAGCAATGAAGTACTTAATTCTGTATCAAAAAGAAGCATTCCATTTTGGCCTGAGAATTCATTACATAAAGACTTAATTAGCTTTTCCTGTTGCTGGTGCCAACAAATCTATTGTCAAGACAGAGAGAGGCCCAGAGCCATGAGGTTTGCTGAATCTCGCTGTTCCCTCTGACAGGAGCAGAGATTTACAGACTCACAGCATGCAAGTCACAGGCAAGACCAGGCCTGTTGGCGGCTGTTGTCAATCTCCGGGTGCTCTGAAACAAGACTACAGAAAGCAATTACCTCCTGGAATTGGTTGTTTTTCCCTCTTGATATACACAGTCGGGATAAGATTTTGTTCTAGTGTTTAGGTAGGGTCGTGGTAGGATCCGATGGAGCTGGCTCTTCCGTGCAGGGCAGAGTGAGGTGGGAACTGGGGAGCGAGTTACAAGAGCCACTTCCCACAGGGATTTTCCTGAGTGTGTCTCTTGGCTTTCTTTATATCCTAAACCTTCACTGAAGATTTAATCATGTATAATAGATTGTTTTACAATTATCTAATTGTTTTATAAGAGGGATGTCTATTTGGCTTCATTGTAGGCATTTCTCCTATTTGTTGCCATAATAAAAATTTATTTGAATTCTTGTCTTGTTTCAAAAAGACTTAAAATTCCCTTTACCTTCTTATTCTCACTACAGTCCTTATGTCACAGCACATCCAGTAACTATTTCCCAGAGCTAGTTTACAGTTCATGAATATTCTAAATAATTCAACAAAATTATTGTTTCATAAGCATTATGGGTTTTGCTTTTATTTTCAGTATCTGTGGCCTTGGACATAATTTTTGCATTAGCACCTTTAGAGTTTCATTTCCCTTATCAGCATTCAGTCTGCCTTTTAAAAAATCTGACTTTTTTACATTCTTTGGTTAGCATAAGAAACATTCAAACCTGTAAAGAATGTTGGTGAGTTTATTTGCGTCAAACTGTCGACAAGAGAAGCAGAATCTCAACGTATTGAGATAGTGTTCCAGAAAATGCATGTGTTTATTTCTTAACCTTGTTTCATACATTACAATCAAAGAGGAGATGTAAGTGGGTTACGTGAACTCTGCTGGTGACAGATCAGGGAGGCAGAAGAAAGCTGGGGGAGGAGAGGGAGCACCCTGGGATTGGATAAAAAGTAAAATGATAGACAGACTTCTTTCACTCAGGTGGGTGCAGGGCAATTAACAGTCAACACTGAACTCAATAACAAGAGGGGAGCAGTGCCTGTGCCTTGAGAAATCACGGAAAAAGGAAAATGACTTTGACATTCCAACAACATGTTATCACAGAGGCAAAAGGACAACAGGCTCAGTCAAGGCGAAGACTGACCTTTGTCAGGGAAGATACCAGCCGAGGACGTGACTACCCACCATCACTGCTTTCAGTTCAGGTTTTCATTTCAGACCAGCCTTTGAGGTTCCTTTAGGTCTGAGTTTGCAAGACCGCCTCGCAGGCCTCCCCGGAGCTGGTCAGGTTAGCATGTGGCCTCTTTTCATCCACACTTTCTTCCTGCTAAGGTTCCAAGGCATTTTATCTGTATTACTTTTAATATTTGTTATGATAGAGTCAGGACTATGTCTAATATTTGTATTGCCAGCACTTAGCACAGAAAATAGCTTATAGTAAGCATTCAATATGTGTTTGTAAATAAATACTTGATGGAAAGAATATATGACATTACATTTATTAGTTACATGTTTTTCCTCTCCTTGGTTCATTTTATGTCCCCCATAGCTCCTGGCAAACTCTAAGTTCACTAAATGACGGCCAGTGACACAAAAGGTAGTGAAGCTGTCTTGCAAAGAAGCAGAAGTTTGCCCAGTTCAAGGACCTTGGTTTCTGTCTTTCCAAATCTTATTTTTTTTTTTGTCTTTTTTTTTTTTTTTTTTTTTTTAGCATTCACCCAAGAAAGTGGTAACTCTGTGCCTTCTTGAATCCTTAGACCATTTACAGGAGGGAACAAGTAAGCCCAGCCAGTGGCAGAACAATTAATAGTCAAGTGGAAGGGAAGGGCAGAGGTGGTGAAAGAGCAGAGGCTTGTTGGGCCCAGCTGTGTAGTAAGGTGGTTGGTGTGACGGCAGCTTCCAGAGAGGAAGTGCAGATGTGCCAGTGGTAGCCAGCGCATCCAGAATAATAAGAGCACAATATGCTAATTAGACTGGATGTCCTCTGTCATATTGAAATTCAGTGAGTCCAACAGAACGTGCCACAGTCAGAGGGTCCAATTTTGGAGCCTTTATTTCAAAAGCCGGTGGCTGCGAAGGGCTAACGCCTCTCCAGACCTCGAGGTCCGAAATGAAGTTAAGGGTACGCTTCTAGAGGCAAAAAGAAGAGAAAAACTCTGGGATTGGTGCAGTGAGACCATATCTCAAGGCCTGGCCTGGCGCCAGCCCTGACAACTCCGTCCGGGGTTGTATGCTTTATGGCCTTTCCAGAACGGGAGCGGTGCTTAAGTGAACAGGTCCTGCAGGACGGACGATGAAGAGGGAGCAGCGAGCAGGCCATAGACAGATGAGAATGCTGAAGAGGGAGCAGCGAGCAGGCCATAGACAGATGAGAATGCTGAAGAGGGAGCAGCGAGCAGACCATAGACAGATGAGAATGCTGAAGAGGGAGCAGCGAGCAGACCATACAGATGAGAATGCACACCAGAATTCTGTCTCAGGCTCAGATTTCCAGGGCTTCTCCCCATGCCCACCCCCACTTTTTTTTTTCCCCCTAAAAGTGTCTTATTTTCCCATTATTCAAACAAGAAATAGCATAGTTACTTAACTGGTTTAGTTACATCCTGGAATTAAGAGAACAAGGGGACCACCTGTGCTCATAGGGAAACCCTAAAAGGCAGTTCTTACCAAATGTGTGGGGATAAAATAGAGTGCCTGTGGTTCAGATAGAGGGCAAGGGGACGGGAGGGAGTCAGTTCTTTCAAGGTCCGTTTTTCACTTTCAGAGTCTTCCGGACGTCCTTCCTGCCACCCTTCCAGACGAAGCCAGGGCTTCCAGGGAAGCCCACGTCCGGGGAGCCAGAGGGAAGCTGATGCTGGTAGCTGGGAGAAGGAAAGCCTACTTTTGCACGAATTTCATGCATTGGGCCTCTATTGCTAATAATAAGCATGGCTATGAACTCATCCCAATGTGAACGTGACTTAACTCATTATATCTGCTCTTCTGAAGGAAAAATATTTAAAACATGCAACTCTTACAACAACAGGACAACTTTTTCTGTTCCTTCCTGTCAAATCTCTTAATGTCTTCACAGATGCTACCTGTCTTACCTTTCATTGGCATCATCTGCAGCAGAGGAGAAAAACAATTCTCCCTTCCGCGTACCATCTTCCCATTCTTCCCTGGGTTAGGCCACGAAAGGGTGGAAGAAAAGAAGAGTAGAAGAAAATCCCTGAGTCAACAACGATTCGGAGCTCATCTGTGCAGCCACGAAGTCTTAGGTCTCCTGACTAGCTTGGATTGCTCTGAGGAACTGAACTCCATCACGTGTGGCCAAATGTGTGCCTAGGTTGAGAAACTGGTGTTTCAGTGTTAGTCAATATATTTTAAAAGTTAGGAAGAATTTTTAATGATTTCACCAGGAATAAAACCTTAACAAAAAAACTGAACAAAACGGTAGATGCAAGTTCACCTAGTCAGGCACTGAGAGCATTCATGATTTCTTGCCATGAAGTTTTCAGGTCTTGGCAGGACAAATTAGTTATTCTAAATATGGGGGAAGGGCACTTTATTTTGTGTACAGCTTGCATTCAGGAAGTACGGAATGATTAACCAGAATGAATGTATGGAACTTCCCAGCAATATTTGCTACACTTCAGTATTATTTCTTAGCTCTTCAAAGGAATAAAAACAAGTAAATGGTTTATTTGATGGGAACATAGTCACATTACCTTAGGCAAACCCAATGCCCCAGTACTCTGAATAGGGGAGAAGACCAAAGATCTGGAGTTCATTTTATTGAGTAAGAAACATGAGCAACTACCCTTCTCTTGGGCAAATCAGAGCAAGAGGGTTATCCCCTTGATGCAGTACCCACACTCATTCCATCTATGTCCCTGCCCCCTGGTCCATAACAGAGTAGGACCCGAGGGAGGGGGGCACTTTGGATCTTGAACATTTGCTCATCAGGTTCTACAACCACCTGGCCAACTTGGAAATTGCTGTGGCTCAGCAATTCTCATCTCTTGTTCAGCATTTTATCCCTCCCCATTAACTGGCATATGTGCTAACATTTATTGAATGAATAAATGAAATGAGACTAACAATAAGAATTGTTTCTACTTATTGAAAACTTACATAGGTAATACTATGCCAAGCATTTTATGTGTGTTCCCTTATTTATTCCCTGTATATTCCACAGGGCAAAAGTCCCCTAGAATTCATTTGCTTTTCATTATAGCCTTTCCCCAAAGTGATGGGCAGAATGTTTTATGATAAAATTAAGTGAATTAAAATTTAGTATTGGGAAATTTCTTCAATAAAATTTTATTTTCATAATCATGGAAAACAAAGACTATATAAAAGTTATAAAAACATTTGTGTGAATCTATATACTCACAAGATTATAGAGAAGGGACTTTTGAGTTCATCTAGTCTAATTCCCTAATTTTCTGAAGGAGAAAATTGAGGTCCGGATTAAATTAGAACCACTGTCACACAGTTAGCTGGTGACAGAAGTGGGAATAGATCTGCAGACCCCATAGACGTGCATGGCTCACTGGGCTTCTTATGGGACATTCTTTCGTTATTCCACTCCTTGCTTCAAAATTATTAAAGGTAATTAAATATCTAATGACATTACAGCCAACGAAGTCACAGAACTCCAGGTCATTGTATCACCCTGAGGTCTCTAGAATACATGCAATGACACAAACACTCTCATAAATGCTGATGTATTGCTTGATAAAGATTCTCAAGAAAAATGATTATGAGCCACATCAGTGGGAGGGAGAAGAATGAAGTAATAGCTACACTGCACCTCAAATTTCCCATAAACTTTTATCTGTGCTTCTGCCAATTAAAAAAAAATAACTTCCCCTGAGTCTTAATGGGAGATTGTCTTGCAGGTGATTGTATACTCACCCCATTAGTTGGATTTCCCCTGAAAAAGTTTTGAGAATCTCAGGGAACATTGCCTCTCTGGCCTGATGTGGGGAGGAGGAAGCAATGTTGGAACCCAAGATCCCAGGTCAGAGTTTTCTACCCCCGTAGAGGTGCTATGGGCAATGCCCCTCCCAAGAGCCTGAGCTCCTTCCTGTTTCCCCAGCTGTAAACAGAAGAGTGGCCCAGGATGTCCTGACATCCCCTGTTACAAAATTGCTTATATAACACCTGCACGTGTGCTCATCATATTACTGTAGTGTTGCCTAAGCTTCATTATTTCATCATAGGGACTTCTGGACAACCCAGCACACAACTGGAAGGTGGCAGTCAGTTTTTGGAAGAAAGAAAATCTTATAAATGTATCACGTGACCTTCATCAAGTCATTTTCTGAAAGACGTTTATAGTATTATACTTCCCTTTACCTCCAGGAAGGACCATGTTGGAACATTTCCCATTTAATTAGAATCTATCCTGGGGTTTCGTAAAGCCCAACTTTCCATTTTTTTTAAACATTTACTTTATACATAATCGTTTTTCACTTCATACCCAACTCCAAATAGCTTAAGTTTGAAAGGACACATTTGAAAACAATGCAACTCAACTCCACACTGCCCTTATGGCGGCAACATGTTAATAGAATATCAAGTAATTTCTTTCGTGGATGATGGATTCTTTAGTAAGATGAATTTTCGTGTAAGCAAGTCACCCAAGAACACACAGTCGTATTGGGCTCTGGTGGAGACGTTTTAATTTCAGAAATATCCATGATTCTGATCTGTGACTTTCTCTCCTTTAGCAATCAGGACTCCCGGAGAGTTAGCCAGCCTGCTAATCTAGTTTGTCAGGCAAGATTTCTTCTGCAGTAGCCTGGGGGATGCAGCCTGGTTCTAGCTTTACTTTTTCCCTTAGGTCAAATAACACAACTTCCCCATTTCCTGATGCTCATCTTAGGTATGGGTGTAAAAAAAAAGAAAGGTACTGGACAAAAAGCTGTCCCTAAAGTGTTAACTAAAATTTTTATTGGTAGTTCATCTCATGGAAAAATTAAGTAACATGTAATGAACCTAAAGCTGTTATAATGCAAAAAATGAAAATTTAAAAGCTATCAAGACTACATGATATAATTTTCAAAAGTCTCCTAATATTTAAAAAAAAAAAAAGGGGGGGGGGAATAGTAGAAGAATATCATGTAAGAAAAAATATCCTGTAAGTAAATTACATCTAGAAAATTTTACTTTAGAAAATTAATTTTAATGCTAACAGCAAGATACCCATGAAAAGAAACATATGGTGCCAAAACAAGCCAGAGGAAAATCATTTGGGCAAAAATGAAAAAGGATCCCAAGTCAAATTTATAGAAAATATCCCTTTATTAACTTTTGGTCGAGAATATGTGTGTATATTTTCAGAAAACAACTCCGAGACCCTGTGGATTCCTGTAACAGAGAGGAATTGACAGGACTCCTCCAGCCATGAAGACAGAAGAGAAGCAGCCCAGAGTTGGAAGAAGCTGACGTCGCCTTGCCATACTATCAGTCAGCAACTATGCATCACTGCAGGTTGCCCAGGACCATACCAGAGCAGGTTGGTCCTGCATTACCACCATTTGACTACCATCCAGAACTGAAATATCATTGCTGACATGTATACATAAGGAACTGTTTGACATTGAAATTGGGACTCAAAAGAACTCTTGTTTCATTTGTTGAGGAGCAGGAAGAAAAAATGGGCACATCTGATAGGAAGAAATAATAGCCTCTTCACCTCTACCTCCTCCATGTCCATGAGTTCTTTCTCTTTTTCTTTCGCTCAATCCCTCCACTCCCTCCAAACATCACTGCCCCCATCACTGCCTGCTCTCTATGAGTCTGTCTCTATTTTGCTTGAGAGTTCAGTTTGTTCATTAAATTCCACATATGAGTCAGATCACATGGTACTTGCCTTTCTCTGACAGGCTTATTTCACTTAGCACAATGTCTGCCAGATCCATCCATGCTGTCCCAAAGCATCAAAGGGTGATAGGGAAAAAATAAAATAATAAAAGGGGGAAAAAAAAGTAGCAAATGTCCCCACATATATAAATATTATTTAGCAGTTTATTAAGTTTTTGAACAAGTAAGAATCTTACTAGTGATAAAGCACCAAAATTAGCTCTTTATTAAAGTAACCTTTATTAACAGACAGTCAAAGAATTTCAGACAGACCAGTTGTATAACCTTTGGCAAATTGATCAGTCAAGGGCTCTGCTTTCTTTATTTGTAGAGTAAAGGTAATAATAGAGCCTAATTTAAACTTGTTAGAAGAATGCCTGTCATACCATAAACATTCAACAAATGTCTTCTGCTGCTGCAGCTATACACAAAAGAGAGAAATAACAGCAAGCAACCATCTTCCTTCTAAGTGGAACCTCAATTATTGCTTTTAAGCACACAACATTAAGCATTCGGAAGCAAAGAATAAGGAAAGCAAGTGGAGGGACATAGACAGGTGCTTTTATAATTACCTTGGGCGGCAGAAGGGTTTTTCTCCTGATTATCAAGCATGGAGGGCTGCCTCCTACTCTACCAGTAAACAAAGGAGTCCTCTTTGGCTCAGGTAGCACACAATACTGCTGTCGCATCAGTGCTAGCGCAGGGCATCTCAGCCTCAGGTCTGTGGACTCCCAGAGGTCCATGGGACTGCAGAGGGTTGATAATCTCCCCTGAAGTTGGATGCAAAACATGGCATGAGTGTGGGTGTACAGAGAGTATTTCTCTGACTGGCTATTTCAACTCAGTATTTGACACACATTATCTCAGAAATGAACGTGAGCCTGTCATTTTAAGAACAATTGGCAGCCAATGATAAAATTAGAGTTTTCCAGAGAAATTAGAAATTGAAACAATTAATTGCTGTGATCTGGACAGCTCTCCAATACTTGAAGCCTTAATGATATTAACTAAGGTGATTGATATTGTGTAATGAAGTCTGCCACCATCTGGAAGACCTTGGTTGTTGAGTGAGCCAATACTTTTGAAATGACCTTTGTATGATGTTTCAGAATCACGTGCACATGAGAGTTCCATTCAAAGTACAAGATACAGCAATGGGTTTTATTTATAATGCAACAGACTCCCAAGAGTTCAGATTCCATACTGCAACTCACTTTGAAAGAACTATTATTTGTTGAGTTTCAGTGTTGTTTCAAAGAAAAATATCCATAATTATCTGAGTAGGCTTTTAAAATATGAAAATACCTTCCCCAGTATATGTGTGTGTACATGGAGCTAGCTTTTCTTTTCAAATATATTTTTATTGATTTCAGAGAGGAAGGGAGAAGGAAAGAGAGATAAAAACATCAATGATGAGAGAGAATCATTGATCAGTTGCCTCCTGCATGACCCCTACTGGGGATCAAGCCCACAACACAGGCATATGCCCTGACCAAGAATCAAACTGTGACCTACTGGTTCATAGGTCAATGCTCAACTACTGTGCCGTGCAGGCCGGGCGAAGCTAGCTTTTCTGCAGGTACTTCACTGTAACATATCACAACAGATTGAACACAGAGCCAACTGTGAAAATCCAGCTGTTTTCTATTAAAGCAGATTTAAAAGAAACACAAAAATGCAAAATAATGTCATTTCTCACACCATGGTCTGGTTATGGAAAATATAACTTTCTATAAAAACATTATGTTAGTATGTAATAGATTTTTATTGTTATTTTAGATGAGTCCATGAATAAACACTTTTATACACTTTCCTTTTAAATTTCCAATATAGTAAATATCTTCACATATAAATAAAAGCTTTTTATTTATATGTGAATCATTTTAAGAGTATGAAAAGGTTCTGAGACTTCAACATTTGCCAACTGCCACTTGAACCTCTCCAGAGAGCAAAAATTGCAGAAATATAGACTTGCCTTCTCAGCCTGTCTGACAGGGTGGCCCGTGAGGAAATGGTGACAGCAGTGTTGTTGCCTTCATTATGGTTTTGGTGGGGGATGTTTGAGGAGGGGGTGGCACCCTCAGCTCTCTGCCTGTTCACAGTTGCTTGCCCACTGGGGGCAATATGTAAGTCATTATTTTCCCAGCACCAAAGGAGTTGACATCGTATCTCTCTGTTTCATGAGGAACAAAAGGGGACATTTTCTCAAGTTGTGAGGAAGAGAGAGTTCTCTGGAGACATTGCCTTGTAGAAAGGTAGATGCTTCCTTTGCATACATGTGCGTGGAGCCCTGGCCAAGGGCAGAGATGCATGCCGGCGATGGCTGCAGTATTTCTCAGCCATGAGGTGAGGTGGATGGAATCTTTTTTAAAAAGTCTCGGCATATTTTCCTGAACCTGGTCTTAACTTCCATACCTAGCATTGGCTTATGTCCTAGAAGGAGAATAAAAGCAAGGTGGGAAATGTGGAAGATAAAGGGAAAGAAAAAAGCAGGGAGAAAAGGAAGGAAAGAGGATGAGGGGTGGGGGTGGGGGTGGGGATGGGGGAGTGGGAAAGTGGCCAAGCTGGGTAGTTGTAAATTTCACTCCCAAGCCCCCACAATTAACCTCTATGTATTAGCCAGTGTCATACTTAGCCATGTAACTTTAGCATTTCCTTAAATCTGGACCATTAGGTATAATACTTAGAGACTACATACTTCTATCGTGTAAAAAATTCAGTACTGGGGAAAGGGAAACCATAGGCAAACTGAATTATATGGACCAAAGTCCCCTGCTCCTGGGCCCTGATTGGTTTGTCCTCATGCAAATGAGGATTCCAACCTGGAAGTTTGATCCAAAGGCCCTGTCCTGATTGGTCAGAATAGAGCTACTCCGGTTGGTCAAAGCTGTGCAGCTCTGATTGGGTAGGAAAAGCCTCAGTTCTATTGGTTGAAACGGGATTCCAGGAACTCCTTTGTAAGGCCTGGCTCAGATGGCAGACACAGCTCAGCAAGACTCCTCCTTGCAGTGAAGTGTGCCCAAGGAGCCTTGCAGGTTCTGCTTGTTGTTGTTGTTGTTGTTGTTTTAATTTGACTCCCAGGAGCCCTTCCTCATAGAGGTCTTCTTTCCAGGGTTCGCTAAGCACACAGCACAAACCACTTTATCCCAAGCGCAGTGTAAGATGGGTGTCACGGGTCGCCATGGGCCGCACTCATGTCTGCCTCCTCTGTGGCAGGCAGCCCTGTGCTCCCGCCTGGAAAAGGCCGGCGGTGCTGTTTGCCTTTCGGTCTCAGTGCAGGTGGCGTGTTTGTCTTGGCAGCCACATCCTACCCGTGCAAGAAGCCCTGGCACCTGTGACTTCTGTGAATTGCCTTCCCTATCCTCGAATTATTAGTCAACAGGGGCAACACACGGTGTGGGGAGGGGGGGCAGAGGGGAAGCCACGCTCCGTTTGCCCAGCTGACCTCTTGCCCCAGTTGTAAACCCTGAGATGGAAGCTGGTCTATACTCGCCCTGTTCCTCCCACGTGGAGGAGAGTTGGTGCCACGGGGTGAGCCAACAGAAGGAGCCCAAGGCGTGGGGGAGTGCCTGCGAAGGGCCGGGCCCCGCTGCTGGCCCAGGCTCCTTTGGCAGGAGCGGGAGACGCGGCCAGCCTGCCAAGTGTCCCAGCTGTGATTCAGCCGGGCAGCCTGCTGCTGGCTTTTCTCACTCCGCAGGACGCAGCTCACTCAGAGCCATATGCTGGACAGAGAGAACCCACCTTCCCTTTAAAATCAAAGGGGGGGCCAAAACCGGTTTGGCTCAGCGGTAGAGCGTCGGTCTGCGGACTGAAGGGTCCCGGGTTCGATTCCGGTCAGGGGCATGTACGTGAGTATGGAGGACATCTCCATAACACCTCCTGGATGACATCAGTTAGAGCCACTGTTCCCTGAGAAACATAGACCAAATGCTCTGGGAAGCCAGGAAAATGCCCCAGACTGACTTCTTTGCTTGTAAGAATTACAAAAGAAGAAGAGAATAAATAACACGCAAGCAAAGAGGCACAGTCAGAGAATGAAATAAAATGATAATAAAGACAACACGTAAGAAAATCACTTTTGGCCTTCAGAGGAAAAAGAAAAGAATTTTTTTTGTTGATAATCCTAACGAGGATATTTTTCTATAGATTCTGAGAGAGAGAGAGAGAGAGAGAGAGAGAGAGAGAGAGAGAACGCGCGAGAGCGAGCAGGGGGTGGGGGGAGAGTGGAGGGAGAGGGACATCAATGTGAGAGAGACCATTTGATTGGTTGCCTCCCACAGAAGCTCAACTGAGCTGGGGACTGGCCTCAAACCTTCAACCTGGGACCCCTCAGTCTGCAGACCAACATTCTGTCCACAGAGCAAACCAATTCTTGCTAGAGCAAGAAAATTACTTTTAACAGGACCCCCGACTGCCAGAGTTTTTGTTTTGGGGCCAGGTTGGGACATTTATTTTGGTGCTGAAGGCAGCTGGCGGCCAGGCTAGCAGTGAAGACTGCTCTTGCTGAGATGCACAAGGAAAGGAAGCCGCTGCCCAGCACAGAGAGCAGGGGTCTGTCAGGCAGGGGCTGTTCAGCAGCCACTGTAGCCAGCCTCTCACCACAGTTCGCAACGTGGCTTTTCAGACGTTTCCAAAGGCTCGGGTTTCCTTTGGCTCAGAGAGGAGAGCTGGCCCGAGGTCTCCACCTCATAAACGATCCTGCCAGCGTCTCAGAGCGGCTCGTCTCTCAGAGGCACTAGAATGGGCTTGTTTGGCTGGGGCCCAGAGTGGTGACCTCCTTGGAAAAGCCATCACTTCTCTGGCCCTCGATCTCTTAGTCTCTAAGGTGAGAGCATGACTCAGTGATTGTCAAACATCACAATCTAGGACTCAATATAAATTTGATTTCTGCATTTTATTTTAATATTATAATACCTATATTCAATAACTGAAATAAATATTTACAAAACAGTAATTATCCTTACTACCTGCAATAGACTTCCTCCTTTCTCTCTATTGCTTGTCATGACCCATTAAATTAAGATTTCATGACTCTAAAGTCATCAAAACCCACAGATTAAAATCTCTGATCTAGATCATACATTCACTCAAGAAATATTGACTAAATGACATGTACCAGGTTGCCGGGTACTGTTCTAAGTGCAGCAGAAAACTAAACACATGAAAATGCCTAGAGCTTACAACTAGATAGGTAATGAGGTATATCATGTATCTCAATAAACTGCATATATGTCAGATGTTGTAGCAGATACTATCAGTACCCCACCCATATCTCTGGGTATCATATCATATCATATCATATCATATCATCACTTCAGTGTGCTCTCTCCTACTCCAGGGACCAAGATCTGCATGTTTTTGCTTTGGGGCTTCTTCCAGAGTCACAGAAGTCCTATTTGCCCACCTTCAGGAGAAGCAGGCAATTATCACCCCATCCCCTAGCGCCCACAACCAATGACTAACCGAAGTTGGTGTAGAAATACCCCAGCTCCTTCTCCACTTGCGTGGGGTAGCCATGAGGCATCTCCCTAGGAAACCACTTCCATTTGAGTTCTCGGCACAATGTGTCCTCCTGGGGGGACTCAAACAGTGAAGCAAGGTGGAAAGTGCTGTGATATAAGAATCATAGGGAAGAGGATAGGAAGGCCGTGGCAGACATTTTCAGCGCGGAGATTAAGGAAAGCTGTGCTCATAGGAAATGAGGGATATCTGAGGAAAGGCCTAAAGGGGAGAAAGACGTGTGGCTATGGGGACGGGGAGGGGTGTTTCAGACAAAGGGTAAGACGGACTTAATGGGACAGGAGATCAGAGATAGAGCAGGCAGATTTAAGCACATACTTTCAGCTCCACTGTTTTATTTTATGTCTATATGTTAGTGATGGAGAATAATAATATCTAGAAGAGTGATTCAAAAGCACACCTTGTTATTTAAAGGCAGAATATGTGCCAATGTCAGGCTGAGAGGCTAAGGGAGGCTGCGTGCATACATTTCAGGACCTCCGCCAGCACCCACTGTGCTTCCGTTAAACTGAGCTTCCGAGAGTGGGTGCGAGATTCCTCAAGATTAACCATCTCTTTCTGCCAGGTCTCAGGGACGGCCTGAGAGCTTTCACATTCCCGATCCATAGCGGACTTGAACCTTTTCACTTGTTGATTTTGACCCAATCCGATTGTATTTTAGTATCAGTTTCCTCATCTGAAAATAGCCCAGCCAGCACTGGCACCATCATGCGTTTTGGAAAACCCTCAGCCGGTCCCTCGGGTGGGGCGAAGGGAGCAGCAGGTGAAGGCAGTTGAGAAGTAACATGTGTGCTGTCGTGGGGAGCAGGGCCTCCTCCTCCTTTTCCACAGTCAGGTTTTAGAGAAAGGAATCCCTTCTCTGCTGAGCCAAACAGCCCATCTTTGCTGGAACTCTTTCCGTGACAAAGGCCTCAGAGTTTCACCAAATGGTGCTTCTGATGCTCAGGCCCTGCTGGTTCCATAAAAAGTTACCCATTCTTTTGAATCGCACTCCAAAGGACTCTCAGAGCAACTCAGAGCCTGCTTTTCTCTTATGTGACTGCCCTTTACGTGACTGAGAAAAAGCCAACCTTCTTGGCTCCTTTCTCCTCAGCCAAACATCCTCAGGTCTATTAGGAAATTCCACACATAATGCAACATCCAGCACTTGAACATAACTTAATGGTTGACAAGCCCAACAATAATACCAACCATCAAGGTTACTGCCTACTTGATGCTGTTCTAAGTGCTTTTAATTTAATAACCTTATTTAATACGTAAGCCATCCTATGCAGTAGGTACAATTATCATTCCCAGTGTAGAGAGGAGAACAATAGAAAGCAGAAGCTCAGTCATTTGCCCAAGATACATAAGCAGGAAATCGTGGAGCCAGACACTGAGACTGGTTAGTCTGACTCCAGAGCTCACATCGTTCTGCTCTGCCACCTCTCCACTGACAAACCCATACCTCCTTAGTGAGGGCCCAGACCAAGGCTCAGACCTCCGGCTCCCAGTCCCATGCTTTGTCCACCATGTCCTTTTGCCCTGAGTGCGTTTGGACTGTCCTTGGGAGAAGTTTGGGGGTACCTTGGGGAGGGAGAACTAGGGCACAAAATCCCCTAAATCTAAATTCCCAGGGAAAGGTACATCTCTTGAGTTTTACTTCTGATTACCAAACGTAGAAATAACCTTTATTTTTACATTTAATCAGGAAAATAGACACTGCTGTAGAGAAGACACTAAGACTTTCCCAAATTCCCACACCTCGGGCACCCGAGGACAAAGCTCAGGGAAGTCTTCAGTTTGAACCAGGAAGGAGCTATCGCCTCCGGCCACAGGGCCTTGTCACCTGAGGCTGTGGAGATGGTGAAAAACGCAGTGGTGAAAGCTCCCTTTGTGTACGATCTTCCTTCTTCCCTAAGGAATTGAGAGGAAGAGAAAGAGAGGGCCTCGGCTCACAAAACTGAATCTGAAAGATTTTTATCAAGACAGTGAGCTTTCTGAAAGGGTTTACAAGGCGAAAATCTCAGAGAAAGGAAGCAAGAAGGGAGACAGAGATGACAATTGTCAATAGTACATTTTCATGACAGCAGGCAAGGTGATCGATTTGAAATGAAAGTCAGCTCAGGTCAACTCCAAGGACTTCCCTCCTCCCTCACCGGAGGAGCCTTGTTCCATAACCGCACTTCGTAGTTCTCATTCAGACTCTGCTCAGGCTGCATTACCAGAGGCCCACTCCCACCCTCAGACTTCATTCAAGCCTCCGATGCCCTTCCTCTGTTTTGTTTTACTACGTAGCATATTTCACATTGATGTGCTTGTTTGCTTTAGGTCTCTTCTCCTTCCAACCATATGTGTAATATAATGAATAATACAATGGAAGAAATCTCAGACTGAATTCAATTTTTTTTCCCCCTGCTATAATCCACCACCTAAAACTGAGCCTGGTATTTGTTAATGTATGAATGAATGGGGGGGAGGGGGAAGATCAATGAACAAAACTAAGAGGAAGCAAAGAAAGCAGATAGGTAAAGATAATAACAAAAACAAACAAAAAGAATGATTCCAAGAGTAAAGAGACCTAACATATGAAATTTGTAACCCAAATACAGATAGGAAGATTAGGCAAAATGAGAGACACTGGTCTGCAGTGATTTAAAAAATAGGAACATTCATTCTGTTTGCAAACCAACTATGGGCCTTATTTTATTAGCTCTTTATCTCTGGCCACACACACACACACACACACACACACACACACACACAAAACATTCATGATAGATTCTATATATTGAACAAGACATATGATCTGAATTAGCTGCAACCTTCACAATGACCCTGAAAACAATTATCCCCACTTTGCAGATGAGGAAAGTGAGGGCTAAAAGTTAAGCAATTTATTCACAATAGCCAAAAGTTGAAAACAACTCAAATGGATGAAGAGATACACAAAAAGTGGTATATCCTATATAATAGAATAGTACTCATCTATGAAAAGAAATGAAGTAATGACACGTGTTACAACATGGAAAAACTTAAAAAGCAGTGTGCTATGTGAAAGAAGTTAGGCACAAAAAGTCATGTACTGTGGGATTTCATTAATATGAAATAACCAGAATAAGTAAACCTATAAAACATAAAGCAGAGTGGCTGTTGTCAGAGGCTGAGAAGAGAGACATGGGCAGTGCCTAATTGCTGTGTATGGGGGGATGAAAATGTCTGGGAACTAGACAGAGGTGATAGTTGCACAACACTGAGAAGGTACTAAGTGCCCTGGATTGCACACTTTAAAATGCTTGACTTTATATTCATCTTAATAAATTAAATGAAGTATGAAAAACATGCACCATGGTAAAGTGAGGTCTTCACGTTGAAATGAAAAACACTTAACAGCAATAAGAAAGTATGTGAAAGTATAAAACTCACTGGTTAAAATAACTTTACAGGCAAATTCAGAATATTGTATTACTTATGTAATAATATGTCACTTTTGATTTTAATATAAAGTTTAGAGGCAAAAATACTAATAACTATAAGTATTTGATAACAAATACACAATATAAAAATATATAAATTGTCAAATCAGTAGCATAAAGTGTTGGAGATGGAGTCAAAGTGTAAAGTTTTTATATGCAATAGAAATAAAGTTCTTAACAGCTTAAAAGAGACTTGTAATGATAAGATGTCTTATGAAAGCCTCATGGTATCCAAAAAGAAAATGCATACAGGAGATGAAGACAAAGAAGGAAAGCATACTCCAAAAAAGAAATCAACAAAATATGGAAGACAGTGAGAGAGGCAAAGAGGAACAAAAAAACTACATGACAAAACATAGTTAAAATGTAACCCTTTTCTTTTTAGTAAATCTGTTTCAATCAATAATTGCTTTAAATGTAAATGAATGAAAGTTCTCAATCAAAGGGCATTAGAGTGGCAAATGGACATTAGAGTGGCGAATGGATTAAAAAACAAGATCCAACTATATGGTACTTGCAACAAATTCACTTCAGATTTAAAGATTTAAGGACAATCCTCAGCTGAAAATGAAGATATTTAAAAAATATTCCACGTAAGTGATAAGAAAAGAAAGCAGAGATAGCTATAGTTATAGCATCAATGTAGACTGTAAGTAAAAAACTGGGACTCGAGGCAAAAGTCAACATTATATAGTGATAAAAATATCAATTCACCAAGAAGATAAAACAATTATAAATACATATGCAGCCAACAATAGAGTGCCTCTTAAATATATAACAAAAACATGAACTAATCTGAGAGGAGAAGTAGATAATAATACAATAATATTAAAATACATCAATAACCCACTTTCAATAATATATAGAACAACCAGATAGAAGATCAATAGGGAAAGAAAGGACTAGAAAACTCTTTAGGCAAACTAGGAAAACCCTTACAGACATACACAGAACCATTCACCCATCAGCAGAAGCATGCACACTCTTTTCCAGCACACACATAACATTTCTCAGCAAAAAGCACATGTTAGGCCACAAAACTAGTCTTAATAACTTTAAGAAGATTGAAATCATACCAAGTATCTTTCCAAATGCAATGAAATGAAACTAGAAATAAATAGCAGAAGGATAACTGGGAAATTCACAAATATGTGGACATTTAAAAAGACATTCTTCAACAACCACGGGGTCAAAAAAATTACTTAAAACAAACAAAAATAAAAGCATACAAATTATGGAATGCTTTTGACCTGGTGCCGAGGAGGTTCCCAGGACCCGGGTATGCAGCGAAAGTATTATAGTAGGAGGAGGGAAAAGTATAGTGATGAATACCTACATTAAAAAGGATTTAGCCCTGGCCTGTGTGGCTCCATTGCTTGAGCATTGTCCCATGTATCAAAAGATCACCGGTTTGATTCTCAGTCAGGGCATATTGTGGGTTTGATCCCCAATAGGTGGTGTGAAGGAAGCAGCTAATCAATGTTTCTCTTTCATATTAATGTTTCCTCTCCCTATCCCTTCCGCTCTAAAATCAATTATTAGAAACATATTAAAAAGATTTTTTTAAAAACCTAATCTTAAAGCTCAAGAAACTACATAAAGAAAACAAACTAAGTCCAAAGTTAGCAGAAGAAAGAAAAAAAATAGATTATAGCAGAAATAAATGAAGTAGAAAATAGAAAACTTAAAGATTGTTTTTTAAAAGATAAATGAAATTGACATTCTTTAGTTAGATTAAGAAGAAAGATAGAAGACTCAAATAAATAATACCAGAAATGAAAGAGGACATATTATATCTAATACCACAGAAATAAAAATGATTATGAGACTGTTATGAACAATTATATACCAACAAAGGGAATAACAGAAGAAATTGATAGATCCCTAGAAACACAATATATATAGACAGAATCATAAAAAAAAATTAAAAATCTGAACGGACCAACAATGAATAAGGAAATTATCTCAAGAATTAAAAACATAGCAACCAAGAAAACTCTAGAATCATATGGCTTTGCTAGTGAATTCTACCAAATATTTGAAGAATGAATATTAATCTTCCTTAAACTCTTTCAAAAATCAAAGAGGAGAAAACCAACTTCATTTTATAAGGCCAACTTTATCCTGATGCCAAAGCCAGACAAAGACATTAGAAACTAAAACGCAATATCCCTGATCATCAACTGTGCAAAAATCCTCAACAAAATACTATCAAACCAAATTCAATGCACGTGGAAAGAATCACACACTGTGACCAAGTATCTGTAGGATGCAAGGATGGTTCAACATATGCCAATCAATTGTATCTTTCTAGAAACAGAGAAATCAGCGCCCCACCCTAAACCTCCTGAATTAGAAGCGTTGCAAGTGACAGCTGGACCCGGTGCCTTTGAAACACTCCTCAGGCGATGGTGGTGGCAGCCCAGGTTCAGGACCGCTGGCACTGCTGGAAGGCGGTGAGAGCATAGTGAGTCGGGGAAGCTGGGGAGTGTAGACCATTCTTCCCCCAAGTTTTCCAGGTGAAAAAAAAAAGGAGTGGATTCCATTGTAAAGCGCCAAAGGGGTTAGCCGGGTCAAGGCAGGTGTGAGTCTATTCCAGTCTGAGATGAAGGAGCCTGGGACACAAGAGCTGAAGTTTGCCTGGGAGAAAGGGAAGGTAACAAAGCAACTTCATGTGTCTGGACTTTCTGTTAGTTGTCAGTCATTTTACCTAGACTATTGCCGTTATTACTCCTTCACCGGTGATAAAAAAAAATAATAATAATCACCATGATTGTTATTCTGAAGCATATATCACCGCATCCAATTTACCATGAGGCAGGGAAGCTCCGGGAAGTCAAGTGAATAATAGTAAGGACCTACGCCATGCCAAGGGCTGAGCTCTCTCCTCTGCATCTGGCTGTGGACCAAGGTCTTGGAGGCTGGGGAAGGGATGGGGCCCCGAATCGCGTGGGAACAAAGGAGAACACATCCACGGAGACATGACCACTCAGAGACATGCAAGAAGCCAGCACAGGCAAAGGGGCCGTTCACATGCAGAGAAGGAGGTGGTGAAGGAGCTATTGTGGGCCAGAGACAAGAGGGGAGGCTCACCCACCAGCAGGCTTCCTTCATGGTCTCCCTAAAGCTGCAGGGTCGCCCTTCATGGAGGGTTTGTGCTGGCGGCTTAGGGACAGGGCCCGGGTCCTATGTGCTCACCACGAAGCCAATGCCAGGCTAGCCCTTCCCTCCCAGGGAGGTGTGGATCGGCCAGTCACTCCCCAGCCCCCCTCTGGCTCCCTGCAAGCCAGGAGCACAGAGGGGCTGAGCTGCCTGCAGCTACTGGGATTTGAACCCAACTCACCACCAGGAGTCCTTCTCGGTGAGTATCTGCCTTCTCACAAAGGCGAACTCACCAGCCATTGTTTAAAACGTTTTCTTGGTGCCCCTCTGAGGTATGAACAATCAAATACAATATTAATCCCATCAGCCGGACACTAGCGACTCACTAACTGAGGGATAACTGTTTGTCCTGGCACCGATTCTACTTGTTTCAGTTTTTGGTTTCTGTGGGGTGTGTGTGTGGTGTGTGTGTGTGTGTGTGTGTGTGTGTGTGTGTGTGTGTGTGTTTCCCAAGAGAAAAGGCGGTGGTGGTGCACATACAAAAGAAGGAACTCCATACAGCCCTACCAGAGAAGATAAATCCTGTGTCTGTGGAAAACAACCAAAGCTGGGTTCCTCAGGCACCACCACAGCCTCTGTGGTGAGCAAACACCCAGCATCCTGCAAGTTTGGGTTTTGGGGTGTCAAGAAAGAAACCAAAACTTCCCTGGGCCACTGACTGTTCTTTATTTTCTTCTGCCCCTTTCCCCCTGAGCCTTCCCTCTGGGCAAAGGTGAGCTTCTGCCCCCGGGAGCCCCTCGAATGTCATCAGGCTACTGCAAGTGACTGAGAACTCAGAGATCTGACACGGAGACACTCCATCCACACTTTGGCCGCCAGAGACATGCCACCTTGTGGTCCCTGAACGTGTGGAGCCGCCGTAGCCGTTCTGCTGCCCATAGAGGGCCCCGGGCCGGGGCAGGTGGGCGGCCCCGATCACGCATCGCCCGCCTGGGGAGACTGGAGAGAATCTCCGTTATCTCTCCCCTGGCTGCCCGCACTCCGGCCGCCCGCACCGGGAGGAGCCGCTCCGGGCGGTGCGGGCAGAAGAGCGTCACTGTCGCCTCCAGCGGAGCCGAGTGTTGCAACCCTGGCTCCTCCCCCCGAGAGGAGGCTCCGGACAAGTGCCCGCCGCTCCACTGCACCGCCGCCCGGCGCCGCGCAGGTCCCGGTCCGTCCAGTGCCGGTGCCAGTGCCAGCCCCGGTCCCAGCCCCGGTCCCAGCCCCGGTCCCAGCCCCGGTCCCAGCCCCGGTCCCAGGAGGCGTCTGCACGGGCTCCCGCCACTCTCTCTGGGTTTACGGGTTCGAGCAGCAGCCTCGGCGCGGATCGGCGCGGAGCGGAGCGGTCGCCCTCCTCCCGCAGGAAGTGCTCGCGGCCGCGGCGCGGACTTCGCTCCGGACAAGAGTGAGTGGCTCCGCGGGCGGCGGGCGCCGGGGCTGCGGGTTCGAGGCCGAGCCCGGGCGGAGAGCGAGGGCGGGTGGTTTGTTTGTCTGAATGGAAGGTGTCGGGGTGCTGGCCCAGAAGCTGCATGGCTCTGGCTCAGGGAGCTAAGCATACTGCCCCCCGCCCCCCGCTTTTCGCATTGGTCCTTTCAAAACGCATCTGCAAACGCACCTTGGAGACCGAGTTTCGGCCTGACTGTGGGACTCAGAATGTGAATGATTGACGGCAAATTGGGGAGGGGATTGGGGGCGAAGGGGCTCCGCTAGGTGATGGGTGACCGCGGGCTCAGGGTGTCCCGCCGCCGCCGCCGCCTCCCGCGGTCCCGGTGCGTGTCCCGCGGGAAAGTTACTCCCTGCGCCCCCGTCCCGAGGTGGCTCCCCGGGGCGGCTCCCCGAGGGCGGCAGGGGAGCGATCCGAACCCCGGGGGCTGCGATCCGAACCCCGGGGGCTGCGATCCGAACCCCGGGGGCTGCGATCCGAACCCCGGGGGCTGCGATCCGAACCCCAGCAGAGCCGAGGGAGCAGGACTGGGCAGAGAATTCCAGCCCGAGGGGACCGGGGACCGGAGAGCGGAGCCCAGGGAAGGGAGCCGGGAGCCGGGAGCCGGGAGCCAGGAGCCGGGAGCCGGGCTGGAGGTCTAGCCCTTCCCCAGGAAAACAGCCTTTGGGTGCCTCTGCCTGTGTCCCGGGAAGCAGCCCTCATAGGCAAGTTAGGGATTTGTGTGATGGGGCCGGAGAAGGTTGCTGAAGGTTAGGATCGGTCTGGAGGGATTCCTTGGTCTTCATTCATCACGTCGCTGGCCAAGGTTTCCCACGGGGTCCCCAGGGAGCTGCCTGCAGCCCTGCCCCTGCCCCTCCCCCTGCCCCTGCTCCTGCTCCTGCTCCTGCCTCAACCCCTGCAAGACTCCTCTCCTCTTTTCTCTTCCCTTCTCTCCTCTCTCCTCTCTCCTCTTCTCTCCTCTTCTCTCTTCCCTTCTCTCCTCTCTCTTCTCTCCTCTTCTCTCCTCTTTTCTCTTGCCTTCTCTCCTCTCTCCTCTTCTCTCCTCTTCTCTCCTCTTTTCTCTTCCCTTCTCTCCTCTCTCCTCTCTCCTCTTCTCTCCTCTTCTCTCCTCTTCTCTCTTCCCTTCTCTCCTCTCTCCTCTTCTCTCCTCTTCTCTCCTCTTCTCTCCTCTTTTCTCTTCCCTTCTCTCCTCTCTCCTCTTCTCTCCTCTTCTCTCCTCTTTTCTCTTCCCTTCTCTCCTCTCTCCTCTCTCCTCTTCTCTCCTCTTCTCTCCTCTTTTCTCTTCCCTTCTCTCCTCTCTCCTCTTCTCTCCTCTTCTCTCCTCTTTTCTCTTCCCTTCTCTCCTCTCTCCTCTCTCCTCTTCTCTCCTCTTCTCTCCTCTTCTCTCTTCCCTTCTCTCCTCTCTCCTCTTCTCTCCTCTTCTCTCCTCTTTTCTCTTCCCTTCTCTCCTCTCTCCTCTCTCCTCTTCTCTCCTCTTCTCTCCTCTTCTCTCTTCCCTTCTCTCCTCTCTCCTCTTCTCTCCTCTTTTCTCTTCCCTTCTCTCCTCTCTCCTCTTCTCTCCTCTTCTCTCCTCTTTTCTCTTCCCTTCTCTCCTCTTTCCTCTTCTCTCCTCTTCTCTCCTCTTTTCTCTTCCCTTCTCTCCTCTTTCCTCTTCTCTCCTCTTCTCTCCTCTTTTCTCTTCCCTTCTCTCCTCTCTCCTCTCTCCTCTTCTCTCCTCTTCTCTCCTCTTCGCTCTTCTCTTCTCTTCTCTTTTCTTCTCTTCTCTTCTCTTCTCTTCTCTTCTTCTCTTCTCTTTTCTCTTTGCAGTATTTAGGAAATTACTTACTCCATAGAATATATATTATATATCCCATTACACATTGTCTGTGTGCATATGTGTGTGTGTGGGGGGGGGGCGGTAAAAGTACTGAATAGAGCAAGGAAGCCGCAGGTGAACATTTCCATATTTGTGTGGGTCTGTGGCAGTGGCAGCCTCCGCTGGCCAGGCTGGCTCCCGAATCACCTGCAGCCTGCCCGGTCTGGCATCAGCCAGCTGCCAGGGGGAAAGCCTCCTTGGTGATCGGGGACCCTGTTTCCCGGGCTGCCCGTCTGCCTCCTGGGGGCCCGCCTCAGCAACCTTTCAGTGGCTCTCCTGAGCGGAGTCCTCACCCCCAGAGGAGTTTCCTGTCCTGCAGACAGCACTGGGGCCGCATGGAGGGTCCCTGTGGTCACAGAGAGCACTACCTCAGGGGGTCGCCTCGCTGGATGTCAGACTGGGGCCAAGGCTTGGCTGTGGAATGAAGTGCTGCCCGTTCCCCTGGGAACAGTAGGAACAGGAAATGGTGTTCCTTTGGGCCTCTGCACTTTGCCTTTAAGGGACTAGGGACTCACAGGGCCTCCCATTGCCAATGCCAGCAAGGCTGAGCAGAGGACACACGGAGCTTTGCAGTCCAGCAGCCTGGGCTTCAGATCTCAGCTCCCACACACTGTAAGTCAGTTCTCTGAGCCTCACCTTTTCCGTCTGTGAAATGGGGAGCATACTGCCTTTCTTGCACTGTTGTCGGAGGAATGTGATGCCTGGTCTCCAGTCAATGAAAAGCGGCTGCTGTTCACATGACTGTAAGACTATGAGTAAGTGGTAAATGGTTGCTTGCTTTTCCGCGCACTCTCTCTCCCGCAGGGCTTATATCCACGGGAGAAGGAGTAGAATCAGTTCTGGTGGAAATGTTCCCGAAGGTGAGTGGTGGGCTCAGAGGGAGTGTGGTCTGCTGCCTCACCTGCTGCCACGCAGAGCCCTCTGTGTTGCCAGCAAGTGAAATAGGACCAGACTGGTGTGGGTTCTTGGTCGACTTCCTCTGTTCTTTCTTGGCCCACTGTCTTGAACACACAACAGCTAGATCTTTGCCTGTAGCTACAAACAGCCGGGCATGGAGACTGGAGAGGTTTCCTGGCGGCGTCCTTCTCCAGGTACACCCGAAACTGTCTCTACAGAGAGAAATGTCTCCACTCCCATCTTTCAAAGCTTGGCATAGACTTAGCCAATTCAGCTCTCTCTCCCTCTCTCCCTCTTACTCTCTCTCTCTCTCTCTCTCTCTCTCTCTCTCTCTCTCTCTCTCTCTTCCTCTCCCTCTCCCTCTTTCTCCCTCTCCCTCTTTCTCCCTCTCCCTCTTTCTCCCTCTCCCTCTCCCTCTCCCTCTCCCTCTCCCTCTCCCTCTCCCTCTCCCTCTCCCTCTTCCTCTCCCTCTCCCTCTCCCTCTCCTTCTCTCCTTCTCTCCTTCTCTCCCTCTATCCTTCCTCCTCATTCTGGCCCCTCATTTGCAAAAAGTTGGATGACTGACATGGAAATTTGGGAAAGAAATATCACAGCCCTAAAAGGAAATGGGGCAGCCTCGAAGTGCCCACTCCAAAGACTGGCCAGTATGTTCTGGCAGGGCATTCTTGTATGCAAAGATGCCAGTACTGATGCCTACTATCATCGAGCCTTTGAGCGGTACTAAGCACTTTCCTACATAACCTCAATGATTTTTTATGTCAACAATGCAGGGTACAAATGATCATTTAAAAGCTTCACAGATAAAGAAACTGGGGCTTATAAAGATTTGCATATTTTTCTAAACCTCAGTTTGCAGAGCTGGTAAAAGGCAAAAGCTGGGATCCAGGCCCAGGTCTGTGGGATTTTGACAATCCTTTTCCAGTGCTGCAAAGCTCCTTCTATCAGAGAGTTGCATCATGCCAATTCGATCCCAGTTCTTCTTCTAAAGAGCAGGACTAACCAAATCTTCGGGATGGTGTTAAGTGGCGTGCACATGCACTTTGCGTGGGATGCATACTTATAGCTAGCAACAATAAAATCACCTGTGGAGAATAATCCTCCTCCTCTCCCCGCCCTGCTGGTAGGCTCCACATACTCAGCAAGTGAGGCTGGCTCTGGGCCATTGACTTCCTGAGCAATCCTTTTAAGGTGAAAAGAGCTGTGGAATTTCCTTTTTTTTCTACCTTCAGAATCTGAGTACCATTCACATTTACCTCCCCGGGTTAAGCATTCATTCATTGAACAGATACTTGTTGAGTTCTGAATGATACAGACAAGGTGCCGGCTCTTGTATAGCGTCTGCGCTAGAGAGAGTGACAAATGAGGGACAGGGAATAAACATATAAGAAAGATAACCTCAGATATTGATAAATGCTATGAAGGAAGTAGAGAGGCTGGGGACTAGCATGTACCGAGGCTTAGAGGCAACTTTATTAAGTAAGGCCGCGAGAGAAATTTTCCGTAAGAACTTGATGTTCACTCTTGAACTTCAACTTGCCTGATAAGAGGGACCCAGTCTATGAAGATCTGGGGAAAGGGCTGCCTTAGCAGAAGAGACCTCAAGGGAAAGATCCAGACATGTAATACATGAAGCACTAGCACCTCAAATACAATAAAATGGCCCCTTAGAAATCAAGGAAAGTTGTTGTTTCAAGGCCTATTATATTTTTCTAAGCTGTGCGGTGTACTTTATACTAATCTTATTTAATCTTCTCAACAATCTGATAAGTTAGCTATTTTTGTCTTGATTTAATAGTTGAAAAAAGCCAAGACTCATAGAGGATAAGCAGCTAGCCCACGGTTACGAAGCTAGTATTTTCATCTCAGAGTCTGTTTTGCTCCAAAGCCCCAAACTTGTTGCTCACCTAGCCTGTGGTCTTTGAGATAATCTCTTCTAGGGGATAGTGAAAATATCAAAACTATGTTAGGTAGCCAAATGTGAACAGTGATTTCTAGCTGATGTCCCAAGCTTGTTAGTGGCTGTTAATGTAAAAAGCATTCAAACCCGCAAAGAATTTTTGTGAGTTTATTTGAGCCAAACTGTTGACAATTGCCAGAAAGCAGAATCTCAGCGTATTGAGATAGTACTAAGGAGAATGGCAGGTGTTTTTTTTTGTTGTTGTTGTTGTTTGTTTATTTTTTACCTTGTTTTGTACATTACCATCAAAAGAGAAGATGTAAATGGTTACATGAACTCTGTTGGTGATAGATTAGGGAGGCAGGAGAAAATAAAGTGGGCGGGGGGGGGGGGTGGTCTCTGGGATTGAATAAAACGTAAAATGATAGCCCTAGCCGGTTTGGCTCAGTGGATAGAATGTTGGCCTGTGGACTGAAGGGTCCCATGTTTGATTCCAGTCAAGGGTACATGCCCAGGTTTCGGACTGGATCCCCAGTAAGGGGGCTTGCAAGAGGCAGCCAACCAATGATTCTCTCTCATCATTGACCTCTCTCTCTCTCTCTCTCTCTCTCTCTCTCTCTCTCCTTTCCTCTCTAAAACCAATGAAAGAAAATTTTTTTAGAAAGGAAAATGATAGACACATATGTCTTTGACTTAGGTGAGTGCAGGACAGTTAACAGTCAACAATTAACTGAATAACAAGGAGGGGCTTTGCGGTCTGGACCGAGCCCTGCTTAGCGGTTCTCAACCTGTGGGTCGCCTAAGACCATCGGAAAACACAGATATTTACAATACGATTCATTAACAGTAGCAAAATTACAGTTATGAAGTAGCAACGAAAATAATTTTATGGTTGGGGGGTCACCACGACATGAGGAACTGGATTAAAGGGTCACGGCATCAGGAAGGTTGAGAGCCACTGCTCTGCGCTCACCCCAACCTCTCGCTTCTGCTTGGGCAGGCAGTGATTTGCTGCCCACTTCATCATGTCACAGTCAGATTTGGTGGAATAGACCCAGTAGTTACACCCAACCTCTGACTCAGGCGAATCTTAAGATGCTGTCAGATACCCTCGGGCCAAAGGGTCATTTTGAATCTGGGTTTACAGTCTTAAATTTAAACCACTTCCCAGGACAATGCCTCTGTTGTAGGTGGCATTTTGTCAAGTCAGACTAGGAGTCAGCCAAGGCTTCTCGTTTGTGTGCAAGGCGCCTGGAATCAGTCACCTCACCGTGGTGACAGATGTTTCTTCCTCGCCGTTCTCCCGCTTAAACCATTTGAACAAGATGCAGGGCCCGTTTCCAAGATGCGAGGCTGCTCCGAGGACATCGCAGAAGGCCGTTTCGGGTTCTTCCGTCCACTCGCTACAGTGGCCCTGGAGTCTGTCAGTGAAGTAAAGATCCGATTCGCTCCTGCAGTTTTATTTCCTCCGAAGGGGAAAGCAGTCAGATTCTGGTATTGGTAGAGGGAGCCTCTGGCCTGGGGTATCAGAGGGCTGGATTCTACTTTAATCTACTGGTGTGTGTGTGTGTGTGTGTGTGTGTGTGTGTGTGCCGCCCCCCCCCCCCCCCCAGGCCTGCAGTGAGTTCGGAATTGATGAGTTATTGGCCCATCAGTGCTAATGGGGAAATCTCGGGCAGAGGCTATTCCTGAGGAGCTGAGGGCTGGGGGCTTCCTCAGATACTCGCCTACAGAGAGGAGCTTCCTTCCTGTGGCTGTGCCAGAGCCTGTACGAGATGCTCTGGGAAATACACAAGTAGCACTGCTCATGACCATTTGAAATCTAAATCTTGTGGGAAGGGGGATGGCAGTAAGAAGTTGACAGGAATGAATTTTCTTGTATCTATATCCACAGTAACACATGTTTTTCAGCACCTTCTATGCCAAGAACTCAGTGCCAGACTCCATGGGGAAAATAAATGACTAAAAAAGCCAGGTCCTTGGTTTGGAGAACATGTTACCCAGTCGGGGAAAGTAGGCATAGATGTAAGCCCTTAGGAGCAATGTTGGATGACAGCCAACGTTACGGGGATGGTACAGTTAGAGCCTGGAGGTTCCGGAGGGCAGTGTGCCCTAAGCCCCAAAGTACAATGAGAAAGACAAGGCGAGAGATGGCCACTGAAGGGTGTAAGGCTAAGCCAAAGACAAGTGGAGACATGGAGACAGAAGAGCGGGCTCTCCAAGTAAGGGGAAATGCACAGACACCCTAGGGCCAAAGGTTACCGCAGGAGGAGGAGACGTATGTGGAGCGTGTGGTGATGTGGAGGAGAACCGTTGGAATCCCAGGGAAGCTTTGACAAACAACTGATGCCCCCACCCTCTCTCCCAAGTCTTCATTGAGTTGGCTTAGGAATGGGGCATGGGTATTAGCGTTATTGAATTCCCCAGAGGAATCTAATGTGAAGCCAAAGTTGAGAATCACTGAACAAAAACACCAGGTCTCTAGATCATAATCATGGGAAATAAAATCAAAAGGGCGATATCTTAAAGAGAATTCAATGGACAGTCAAGATGTGTGGTCTTTGCTTTGTGGAAACTTTATGTACACTTATATCTCTCGGTTGTCTTTTTAACTCACAGATAATATTTGTGGCTATTCTATCGACGTGGGTGTCGTAAATGAAAGGTGTAACCAGCTGCCCATTCCCACATGCCATGTGCTTTTGGGCTGCCTTGGCATGAACCTGAGCTAAGTATGGAGCAAACGGTACCTCCCAGCTGGTGCATTGACCAGGCTTTGTATAATCTTGCAAAGGGCTTCATTATCATGCCCATTAGTACCAACAATAGCTATTTTATTAGAATCTGTAATCTCCCCTCTCACCCCCCACTTTACAAATTAAGAAATGGTGTTTAATTATTTGCCTTGGGCTTGAGCTTGCTGGCAAGAGAGATGAGAGTAGAATTCTCAGCTACTGAATTCCCCGTAACTGCTTTGGCTCCCAAAGAAAGTGTGCCCAGTCTCCTGTTACAGAATACTCTGTACCTGGCAATGTTATTCCTCCAATGAATGAGTTAGTGTTATGGCCCAGTGGGTAAGAGTGCCTAGTTTGGCTGAGCTGCCAGCCCTGTGCTGAGGGTTAGCGTCCACCTGCAGGCAGCCAGGGGGGTCCCAGGAGCTGCGTGGAACTTACCCACTGAGCTTCCATCCAAGGGAGAGCTCAGCCACGCACATCCACAGCTCATCCGCTCCTTCTTTGGGAGGTGAAGGCTCCCTAGCCCCAGAGCTCGCTAGCTATTGGATTTCTCTTTTCCAGAGCTTTGCTTTGCCAAATAGTGACTTTCAGAGAGAGAGAGAGAGAGAGAGAGAGAGAGAGAGAGAGAGAGAAACCCAGCAGTTTTACAGCTGCATTTTTAAAGAATTCTTGCCACTGTATGTCTTGTGCTGGGTCTATTGCCAATGGTGAGGCTGAAGGCTAGTGGAGGGAAGCTAGAGTCTTGGCATGTAGCCTCTTCCAGACAAGAACATAGGCCAATTTTGTGCCATCCCAAAATGGTTATTCTCTTTTTCTCTCTCACAATCTGTTACTGATCAAAGAACAAGTTCCAGTATCTTTAGCGATACCAAAAAGCAAGCCTGACTGCATGTGAGAATCATCTCAGGAGCTTTAAAAATGCGGCTGCCCAGGCCCCATCCATAGAGCCCTGGCATCAAGTATCTAAGACTGAGTCCTGGGCATCCCATCAGTTTACAGCTCTTCAAGTAGCTGCGTAGTGCTGTGGTAAGAGCTGATCTTACAGCTCAGCTAAGACCCAGCTCTTCATTACTTGTTTCTGTCTCTGGTTGTAGGTGGCATGGACCCCAGAGAACCATCCAAACCATATTTTTGTTGGGGAGCAACACCCTCATTCTCCTCTTTAGGAAGCAGCCTCTCTAACACAATATTAAGCTCTCTACCTCTCTAACTAACGCGCTCAGAGGGGCCCTGCAGGGCCTCATGACTAAATTCATGTATGTGCAGCTTGGAAATCCGGTTGCCAGAAACTTGATAATCATGAGATTGAAAGATAAAGATCAGGCTCCCTCCACCGTGCATTGCATTTCCCAGTTGCTATGTTGTTCTTTAGTTCACCAACTCCTGCTTTCCTGTTTCAGACATTTTAAAGCCAATTAACTTCGTTTCTGTTCACACCCTCATTAGAAATGCAATTACAGCCGTATCCTCCAGGGACTGTCACTGGGTAGACTTGAAAAGGTGAATTGGCCCAGGACTAAATCGGTTGTATAAAACCCTCTCCGTCCCAGGAAAAGGGCCAGCTTGCAGAGATTTCCAGCATCAGACTGGGCTTAGGGGAGCCATGAATTTGGGTTCGAAAGGGCCAGTTACAAGTCACCCCAATATAGAAGAACCTGGTATGTGGAAAATCATTCCAGAATCAACCTGAGAATAATTATCCAAGGCCCAGTGAAGTCTCAGCCTCCCATCTTTCTCAGAAAGTTGTATCACTACCAAGGAGCAGCCGAGTGTTTGTACTGAATTGGGAGGGAGGGAATGAGGTACCTCTGGGCTTTTCAGGAGCCCTGAGAGGACAGGATTGGAAGATGAGACATTGCTAAGGGAGATGGCAGGAAGGAGCCGGACCAAGGTCTGCTGTGAGCCATGCCTGTGTGGGCAGGGGCAGATTTTATTCGCTCCACTGTTCTCTGTGGAGGGTCTGCTCCCTGCCAGGGAGCCTTATAGGAGCTGGAAATGGAGCAAAACAAACAAATGAATTCGAGCTATAAAATCGTTAAGTGAAGGGAAGGGAACAGAGTCTAAGAAAGGCCGCTGTAAATGGGCTTGCAGGTGAGGAGGTGGCTCTGGAGCTGGCACAAGAATTGGAAAGAGAAGCCACTCAGGGATCAGGAAAAGGCCAGACACAGGGGACAGCACGAGCACAAGTCCTGAGCTTGGAAACGGTGCGATATGTTTGGAAAACAGAGAGATCAGTGCAGCTGGACCTCAGGGAGAAAGGGACGAGAGTCACAGGAAAGCAGCCCGGAGTTAGGATGGAGTTAGGACTTTCAGGAAAGTAATGTTAAGTAGGGGAGTTATGGGTTTTACATTGCATTGCAGAGATGGCTCAGGGTTCTAGATGAAGAACGGGTGGTGGACTAGAGGCAGAGGGGGGATTGGTGGGCTGAGCAGGCAGACTGCATGAGGATGGAGCCTCGAGGGCGGAGCATGGGGTAGAGTGCTGGAATGGGAGCACATGAAAGGGAGAGCCACCTTGGCCTTCAGACGGAGAGGGCCAGTAAGAGCCACAGCAGGCCCGGGCCTGTCTGAGACACGGCTCCTGCCCCTTCCTGGCTGCACCAAACTTGCCTGGTTATGAACTAAAACAGAACCACCTCAGGTGTCCTTTAGAATCATGAGGGACTTTGACCTTAACTTGTACAAACAAAACGTCCAGATTCCTATCCAAGACAACGTAACTGCTGCCTGCTTCTAACCTCCAACCCGGAAAAATGCCATCCTGTCTCATATGACCACCCTGTGGGTTTCGTTGTGTGTGTTTATCGCCGTGCTTTTTATAGGTGCTGAGCATGTCATGTCCCCACGGCTAGCTCCCCACTTCTCTGAGTATTTCAGCGCTTTGGCTGTATGTGCCGAGTCCTTCCTGGTGCCAGGTGTTCGCCCCTGGCCTCAGCTTCTCCAGATCAGCGCCTCCTGGTAGCCAGCTCTGCGGGAGCATTCACTGCATGCCAGGTGTTGTTGGAGAACTTCCCATTGTCAATCATTTCATCCTCCCAGCCCCCCTTGGAGTAAGTGCTCAGTCTTATTACTGTTTCCAAAAGGAAGAGACGAGGGAAGTCAGAGGCTCTGTCGTTTGCTCAGGACCCCACCGCTGGAAGGAGCAAAGCCAGGCTCGGAGCTGCGGGGACAGCGGCGTCCAGGCTCTGAGCCGCTTCTCCCCTGCGGCCTCTGCTCCTTCCTGTGAAACCAAAGCTGCTCTCTTCCTCTGTCACCGAAACACCTCTCTTCCTCTGTCACCGAAACGCCTCTCTTCCAACTTAGGTGTGTTGATTCTGAAAACAAAACAAAACAAAAATAACCCCAGGCCCCAATGGGAGGCCATCCCCCTGAGCAGGGCTTCCAGGCGTAGGCTGGAGGGGCAGTGGCAGGCCTCAGAAGCCCGGGGATGCGGCCCTTTGCAGGTCAGCCCCACAGCTAAGCCTTGGCCTCTGCCCAGGGAGCAGGGTGAACCCACCTGAGGAGCTGGCTGCACAAAGCTGCCCCCAGCAGAGGCTCAGGGTGAAATGCCCCCTCTGCTGCCCACTACTATAGGGCCTGCGTGGTGCCCATCTGCCTGTCCCTCCTCAGAGGACTGACAAAATCCAAGCGAATTCTAGCTGCTCGCCAGGCTCATTTGAGGCTGGCCCTCAGAAACCAAGAGAAAGAGTCATTGATTCACTTTGTAGCACATTTCTGCTTTAAAAATATTGAAGGTTCTCTCCAGAGGTTTGTCATGGGCAGTGAAAGAGCCTGGAGAACAGAACAGCCCAGGTTGTCTCTCTCCCTTTCACTGCATATCTGCTTCCAGAATATTCTTCTCTCACAATCAGCACACCAGTAGCAGACCTCCTCCCCTGCCTAACAGCAGTAACAGCAACGAGCTGAACAGAATCAGGTCTTGTACAAAGACATTCATTAAGGTTGATTAAACTTCATTAATGAATTCTTCAGCAATGATGGGAAAGGCAGGAACTGTGATGTTTTATTGCCTATGCTATAAGTTTTAACTTGTTACGTATGTCAATTAAATAGAAGGCCTATTTTCCTGCAATTGTCATAGGGTAAGTTTTCATAGCAATTGGAATGCCTTTATTGGAAATGTTGAATTCCTCTAATCAGCAGCCTGTTCATTCCATTATTTGATTTTCAATAAAAAAGCTATTTTTTAAATGTCATACAATGCATGCCAGATATTTCCTACTTGAAACGACAAAGTAATCTCCAGATTCAAAATGACAAAGGGAAAAAAGGACTATAGTGATGGTAACATGAGGCTCTCATCTTATTCCAGGCAGGAACACTGCAGTGCAACATCACTCAACTGAGGAAAGTTTGAAAGCCATTTCACGTCTCCGAATAACTCCCAAAGAGCTCAGAATCCTACTACTAGGTTAATGTAAAAAGATAAAATAAAATGCATCTTCAATTCTAATTGGACAGGTCTGACAAAATATTCAGCGGAAAGTGAGGGTGAGCTACCAAATGTCGGTATGTTCTGAATCCAAGTCACTCAAAGATCAGTGCAGTGTGCTGGCAGCCAGCTATGTGATCATAGGGGTGACCCCATCACCCCACTTTGAACTGGCAGAGTTTCCTTTTTCTTTTAGCACGCTTTCCTGGTTTTACTTTTTGGAGGACATACCTGAAACCATAACTCTATTCAGATCTGTGACTTTTATATTTTTATTCTTTTGTAGGTGGTTTAAAATTCAAGGTGCCAAAGAGTATTCAGTGAAAATATACCTTCTTGATGGGGAAGGCTGGCTGGGTGGGAAGTGATCAACTGAAGAACTTACATACATACTAGAGGCACAGTGCAGGAAATTCGTGAAGGCCTCTGTCCTCCCAGTCCTGGTTTCATCCGGAAGGTCATCTGGACAGTTGTTCTGCTGTTCTGTCTAATTAGCATATTATCTCTTTATTATATAGGACATGCATAACCCATGGACACAGACGATAGGATGGTGAAGGCTTGGGAGGGGGCAGGAGGAGGCTAGAAAAGGTCAATGGGGGTGCAGGGAGGGAGGCATATGTACTAGAAATACTTTCAACAATAAAGATTAAAAAAAAGAAAGAAAACATCTTCCCTTTCCTGTTCCACAGCCATTGATTGCCCTAACAGGCAATCACTCATATTACATAGCCGTTTGGCTCAATGGATAGAGCACTGGTTATGAACTGTCCTAGGTGCAATTTCAGTCAAGGGCACATGCCCAGGCTTCTTGCTCGATCTCCAGTAGGTGGTGTGCAGGAGGCAGCCAATCAATGATTCTCTATCATCATCATTGGTGTTTTCCTCTCCCTTTCCCTCTGAAATATATATATATATATATATATATATATATATATATATATATATATATATATATATATGTATTTAAATGCACCAGGTGTGTGAATATGGGCTAGATGTTTGTTTGTTTTTTAATTATTTCACACCCAAGATCTTATGACTCTTGAAGCCAGAACCTACATTCTAGTGCTGACCTCTTAGTCCTACTAACACTGGATACTTTTCAATCCTGGAGCCTCCTCTCCAAGCTCAAGTGCATTGCTCAGTGTGGCTATTAAAGGATGAGCAGCTGTCTTCAGAGAGGGTCCATCTGCCCAATATGGAGGAGGAGATGATGTTACAGGAGATGCCCACCTCTGTGTGTCAGTGGGCATGTGCTTTAAGTGGCAAGTTTACAAACAATCCAGGGGGAGTTGTTAAGAATTAGGGTGTAAGTCCTGGGACCTAAGCCTGCTTGGGCTGTCTTCTGCAGGGACTTAGGGGTGTCGGGGTTCACTTTGACTCCCAAAGCTGCCGCGCACAGCCACTTTCAGAAGGCTGGAGACTTAAGCGCCTACCTGCAATGGAGCCTCGCTGCCTTTGTGGGTCTCTGAGTCTCTCAGCAGGAAAGATGGATGTCCTGAAGGATGGGTACACTTGAAAGTCAGTCAATGGAGCTGGCTATTTGTTGACATTTGGGAGGAGTATGAGGAAAGGCAAAACCTGGGATCCAAAGAGAATTTCATTTCTTTTTCTTTATTATTTTAATTTAATTACTTTGTAGGGGCATCAACAATTCTTTGTTTTTGGTTGTGTTTTTTTTTATTGTTGACACTATTAGAGACGTCCCTCATTCCAGGACCTTTGTCTCCCTCCATCCAGCACACTAACCCCTGTCTCCACTACATTGTTGTCTGTGTTCATGGACTCTGCATATATGTATATGTATTCTTTGGCTAATTTCTTCCAGTATCTCAACCCCTCTTCCTTCTTAGATCTGTCATTCTATTATTTTCTTTTCTTTAAAAATATTCAGACTCTTTCATTGTGATGGGGATAACAACAGCAATGACTAAAAGTTTTAACTACATCCTGTATGCTAAGCATCACTACTCTAAATTCTTTACATACATTAACCTGTTAACGATACAACAGCTCACTAGAGGAAGATCTGTTCCCATCTTATGAGGAGAAAATGTGTGAGAGACTCGCCTCAGGTCTAAATCTAAGATTTGACCCAGTGAACAACAGAACTCAGGTAGTGGACCTTGGAATTGAACCTAAAGAATGAAGCAGTTATATAACAGACAGAGCCTTCAAAGTACACTGAATTTTAGAATGCACTGACTCTGTCCATAGCGTTACCCCATCACCTTTAGTTATCACCTTGTGTTAGCCATATGCTTACTATTGATCAACACCATTACAAAGTAGACTGCGGGGAGGGAGGCTTATGACTGACTCACCTTTGTATACTCTACCTGAGAGCCTAACAATGTCATTCACATTACAATATTCAGTAAGCAGGTTAAACCTATCAGAAAAGAATGTTTCAAATCATCACAGATTACAGTTAGTTGGAAACCCAAGTTCTTGTCAGCTTGTATCATTTCTAACTAACTTACTGTCCGTGTTTCTAAAAGAAATGGAATTTTGCCAATCACCAGTAAGGTCTAGACTCCAAGTCTGGAAGGCAGCAAACTGTCTTTGTGTTGACCTCTGTCACAGGTTGCCCATGTACTAATGACTGGTTATATGCAGATCTCCTGCAGGGTATCACATAAAGCCTAAGAAATAAGTTCACCTCATTATTTCACCTCTCCTCCACTATCATTCAGAAAGAATTCCCTTTTTCCTCCACTTACTACCCTAAGGTGTCCCCACATAAACCCCCAAGTCCCTTTTCTGTTCCCACTCTGCTTTCCTCTGTCAGATTCCTTCCTCTGAACTGAATGTTTATAAGACTATTTAAAGAACTTGATAAACCATTCAGGCCATCATGGTTCAAGAAATGAACAGTCCCAGCATTTGCATTTTCATAATTATGGTTCAACTTGAAGTCTTTACTGGTGGAACTATCACTAACAGCTAGGTGGGCGAGGGGGGTGGTGGGAGGGAAGAGTGGGCAGGTGAAGTCCTCCAATCACACCTCGCAGTAGCTCCTGCTGCTGCCTCCAAAGCCTTGTTGGTGTCCCACTGAGTTGGAAGTCCTCAATGCCAGAGCACTTACTCCTTAAAGTCAATGGATTACGGGGTCTTCCAAGAACTCAGAATTTGACCTCAGGTTGCGAGTCTTTTGTGCATCTTGCAAGTGAGAATATTCATTGGAATCAGACTAAGCACAGTCTCAGCTCCAACATTTCAGGGGTGAAACTGGAGCAAGTTAGGCACCTCTCTGCCTTACCATCTCAGCTGCATACAGAGGACATTAGAACATACATTCCAGGGCTGCTGAGAGAATGAGATAAGGTATGTAAAATACTTTGCATCGAGGAGGCACTCAATTCAACTCATGGGAGGCACTGGTATCACCTTCATCAAATAATGCATGTCTTAGTGGGGAGATCTATAAATGTACAGTCACCAAGGCAACATTCCAAGAGAATGGAGCAAATGGTGGGTCTGAGCTTGGCAGGAATAAATGAGCTTGTAAGACCCTAAAACGCCTCATGTGAGCTGCTCAGTTTAACCACTTCCCTTCCTTTCCCCACTTCACCAGCAGACCAACATGGCACACTTGGTTGGCAGCCCTTATCATAGACTTCAGCTTCTCTGACTACAAAAGCAGCCTATCCCTTCTTCCTGCCACATGTGTGTCAAGGCTGTGCCACTGAACATTTTGTGAAACTTCTCTTGAGTCTCAATCTCCTTTGTAAAAACAGAAATGATAAGCCCAACTCTCAGAGCTGTTGTGAGGCTGGAGTAAGGTAATGGATGAGAAGCACCTCAGCCATAGTGGGCCCTCACAGTGGGCTTGCTTGCTCCTCATGCTTTTGGATGGCTTGAGCAGTGTGTCAAATATGGAGGAAAGGCTCTAGAATGATGAATTGTTGATTTGGTGCTTTGTACATCCAGCCACAAGTGGAGGATTTTGAAGGTCATTGATCTTGCCAAATACTTAACTGGGGAGCTAGGTTATGAGCCTTTGGAACCCAAATCTGGGAAATATTCAGGAAACCTCCTCAAGAGAGATGAAACCAGTAGATTAGCCCAATAGACCTTCTCCGTTTGCCCTACATTTGATGCCAGCAGGCAAATGAGAGCTGGTTGGGCAGTGTGCAATTCTGAGAAATGAGAAGAGGGCAGAAACACCCGTTCTTCCTGTAGTAAAGCCAAAGCAAATGGAAGAAGCTCCAAAATATATTAGCACCATTGGCAAGCTCAATGGGAAAGGCTGGAAATGTGCTGCACAGCTCCCATAGCTGGTGAGAGTACTGCTTCCACCAGTACCAGGGAGCCTGCCAGTCTAGCCTCATATTGAGAGGCCTGCATGGCCAGGGCATGGGCTCTGCAGGAACTGGGCCCCCGGCAACTGAGGATTGAAAACCAACCTAACAAAGCATGCTTGTTTATAGGTATTTCTCTCTTTACCACGAATCCTGAGTAGGGGCGACAGAGAATTGAGAAAATGAAAGAAACAGACACAGAGACAGTAGGGACAGCTGGGACCAGATGGGACAGCTGGCCCTCTAATGAAGAGACAGTGACCCAGAGCCAGTGCAGCATGTTTATTTTATACAGTATGATTCTAGGAAGTTTTACTAGAGTTTAAGACAAAGGAAATTATGTGAAATCATGGTTAAAGATCAAGCTGCAATTCTTCATTCTTGTAGCTTCTTTGTAATCGTCACTCCTGGCTGTGCCCAGATCATTGCGGCCATTCCTTGTACCTGGCTGAACTTAGATAATGAAACTCACTCCCTGGCACCTAAGCTAAGGGTTAGCTTGACAACATATCTGCCTCTGGCATGGTATGTTTCCATGAGTGGCTCTACCAACGCCATTGGACTCGGCTGACAATAATCAAAGAAATTTTCATGTGCCTTCCCAGGTGCTCTCTACACTTGTTTCCACTTGTGAGAGACGGAGTGATATGAATTTTGTGATGCTAACCCAACTCCAAGGCCAAACAGTTACAGAGGCAAAATGCCTGCCTTCCTTTGACCACACAGAAGGGGCCTCAACTTGGGCGGTTGTGCCACTGGCGTTGGTGATTACACCAGAAGGAACTGTCAGGCTTGGATGCTTGTTATGATTCACAAGATTTCAATTTTGTTCTTTCCATTTGTTTCTAATTCCATAAACATAATTGTGACTGGTGGTTTAAAGAGAAATTTTTCGTTTGTGAACAAAGTGTGTAGTAAGAATCCAATAGCGAAAATCTACAAGCAACTAAAATTGTAAGAACAACAGTAACACGGGCTCCAAATATCTTGTGTTGTGTTGTCATGGTGAGAATCAATAGTGTTTGGGGGAACACTTTGAAATCTCAGGCATGGTCAAATGTAGTAAGTTAAAAGGCTGTGGATTTCTTTTAAAATAGAAATCACATGTGGCTTAGGGTACTCTTCAAGTGGAATATAAGCAATAGATAGTTATGGATTCTTACCAAAGTTATCAGGAGACTGATTATGTAAGAGCTTGGCAAATACATGTTCAAACACAAGACAACTTCTCCCCACAGTGGTATTTTATGGAGACCTACTTTACAAAGTGGCCATTGGTTGGGACTTTTCCAAGGATACTCATTTGGAAGCAGACAATGAACTTCAGTTAGGACATGTTTGTTGTACAATGTGGCAGATAGCTGGGATTATTCCAGCGGCTACTATTCAGTGACAAAGCATTAAGCTTCTCTGGGAATCTTTCTTCTTTACATGGAGATGGATGCTGTGAAAAATTTCTTTTTATGGGGGAATTTGCCCAGCAAATGTCAAACATTCAATAGGAGTGAAAGAATGAATGGCACTGGTTATTGCTGATGACAATTGAAAGTGAAACACACCTTAATGAATCTCCTAAGACTTGGTGCTGAGTCAAAGTCCTGTGCTGGAAGAGTTTAGTTATGATATTCCAATATTTAGATATATTGATTACTAACTCTGGTTTTCCCCATCCACTTTCCACGAAAATTTTAAATTCTCTTGGGGAAATTACTGTTTTTAAAGGTAAGAAAGAGATGGTCTTAATAGCGCAACCCTAAAATAGCACTCCCTGCCTTCTAATTGAGATCAATTTGTAAAATTTGAATGAGACTAAAGTATGAACTCCACGTTTAACCATGGTCTGTATATTGAGACAATTATCAAAAAAGAGATTCAGGCATTTGTCCCTGAGTGAAAATTTGTTCAGAATATGGGTTTCATTATGCAAAGTAGAAAGAAAAAAGCCCAAATAATGGAACAGTCTCCCTAGGTTATTCTCTTATATATAGCTAATTAGATGGTATAAGAGTTGTGATTATCAATGTCATGTTATAACACATGTACATAAATTGATTTCATACCAGGAACTTCATTGGGAAAAAATAAGTCACTACCACTGAAGACAATGAATTTGGTTTCTTTGTGGGTAAATACTGCTAATATAGTTGGTGTACAGGAAAGTGCAGTTTTGTTATTTAGAAATTAGAAGTCCTTATCTTAGTTCCACCTAATATTAGGACATCTCTTCATGCTTCTGAATTTTATCTCCCAACAATTCCATGCTTTGTCAATGGGGAGCCAAAATTGAACACATCAGAAACAGCTAAATAAAGTCAGAATTGAAAAGCACCAAAAACAAGTGAATAAAATAAAGATGGTGTTTTGTCACCATTTTCCTAGTATTCAGGCAGCATCCTTAACTTGATTACCAAACCTCAAAAGATGTGGGAATCAGATGACTGGTAAATATGTGTTTACCAGGTTATTCATATGATTATCAGAAATTGCTGCCCTCGACAAAATTCTACACCTTCCCAGAGTTGTTGTTTAGGAGAACTTATCTCATCATACTTCATGTGGACCTCAAATATGAATAATACATGCATGTTCCAACTATGTCACAGACAGGAAACTTTTTCTCTAAAGCACAAAATAGTAAATATTTTAGAATTTTCAAGAAATACAGCCTTTTTCACAATTACTCAACTCTGCCATGTCACACAAAGATAGCCAATGCATAAATATATTTGAGTATGGCTATGTTCCAAAATTTTAAAATCAAATATAGTCAATGGGCCGAATTTGGCCAATGGGTTACATTTTGTTGGCTCCTGTTCTAAACTTCTTTTAATTCCACAATATCCATCTGTTGTCATACATAAATTTAATTTACTCTAAATTCTGTTTAGCTTATTAATAGTTTAGTCCCTGTTACATAATATATTGTGAATCTATTGTGACACCATACATTAATTTATCTATACATTGGTTTGACCTATTAATATTTAGACATTATTATTATTATTATTATTATTATTATTATATTATGAGTCTTCTATCATGCTATATATGGAATTTTTAAAATCTTTGTTTACTCTATCAATATTTGTAGTGAATAGTCAACACACTTTGAGGTAACAAGTATTTTTTAGTTCACTATATATTTGATAATGTAGCCAGTCCTTACCTCTTCCTATATTCTTTCTAATCAAGGGGGTTTTACATAATATAGTGTAGGGAGTAAGCTGATTTGTTCTATCCCTATCTTTCTTAAGAGTAGCCATGTCTTGTGTTAATTTTTATCTTTGCAAACTGAATAGTTCTAATCTTCATGATTTGTCCTTAAATAATCCTCTGTCCCTCATCTCCTTGATCATTTTATGCCTCCATCACTGAGTCTCTTCGGGCTTTGTGAGTCCTTGAAGTGTAGCAAACTAGACTGGAACACATTGTCCCAGGTCAGTCCCATCATATCTTCCTAATGAGGCCTGGTTGTACTTTTTGAGTGCAGCAAGCAATAAACAACATAAAAAGTGTGAAAGTAGGGAAGAAACCGAGAAAGCCCCGAGGGTTATGGGTAGAGAAAAATGAACTACATAAAAAAGAAAAAAAAAATGGCTCTTGCAAAGCACTCTGAACTGACTACTAATGTATTATATAATTCCTTTAAATCTTAGCTGTGACCACAGGTAAGCTGTCTGGAATGTTGAAAGAGTCAGAACAAAACCAACATCCTGCATTGGATAGGAGTGGTCCTGTAGTAATTTAGAGTGAGGAGCTCTGGTAAGAGTTCGTCTCTGATGGATGTCAACCATGCAAAGAGAAAATTTAAGACATAGTGTAGCACAATTGGCTAAATAACGGAATGAGCACTACTGCTCAGACAGGACTACTCATCTGGGAAAATCTGTCTTTGAACTCAATTCTTTCCTCTGTCCTCTGGATCCATGGGAAAAGTTCACCTGAATTTAGTGAGATCAGTAACAAGGGGATTATGTTGTCATTGAAAGTCCTGTGCACAGGTTCAAATTAAAATTGGGAGTGATCCTACAAAATTCATTAATTTATCAAATCCCTTAGACACTGTGCTAGGTACTAGGGAAATATTATAGTGAGCAGATGGTTTCTGCCCGTTGGGAACTTACAATATAATGAGGAAGTTGATGTCAGTCAAATTCATATGCATTTGTACTATGGTTAAGACAACAAAGCAGAGGCACATTATTCTCTAAGAGAGCATCCTTGAGAAAGTGATGATTGACGGGAGATAAAAATGGTAAGGACATTTTCTCAGCAAAATGAATAGCACATGCAAAGGCACTGAGGCAGAGAGAACATGCTGAATGTGGGGAATAGAAGAAATGCAATGTGCCAAAGCCGGTTGGGCTCAGTGGTAGAGCGTCAGTCTGCAGACTGAAAGGTCCCAGGTTCAATTCCGGTCAAGGGCATGTACCTTGGTTGCGGGCACATCCCCGGAGGGGGGGGGTGCAGGAGGCAGCTGGTCGATGTTTCTCTCTCATCGACGTTTCTGGCTCTCTATCTCTCTCTCTTCCTCTCTGTAAAAAATCAATAAAATATATTAAAGAAGAAGAAGAAAAGAAGAAGGAGAAGGAGAAGGAGAAGGAGAAGGAGAAGGAGAAGGAGAAGGAGAAGGAGAAGGAGAAGGAGAAGGAGAAGGAGAAGGAGAAGGAGAAGGAGAAGGAGAAGGAGAAGGAGAAGGAGAAGGAGAAGGAGAAGGAGAAGGAGAAGGAGAAGAAGAAGAAGAAGAAGAAATGCAATGTGACTAAGCCAAGTTGAAACAAAATATGAGAAAAAGCTGGATAATGAGAGAGGGGGTAGGCAGGTCATATAGGATCTCAAGGAGCAATAGGAAACTTCTGGGGTGTTTGAAGAAGAGAGATACCATGGGCCATTTGGTATTTTTTGTTTGTTTATACGGTAATTGTTTTTTCAGCATCTTAGATATTTTTCCTTTTTAAAAAAAAATTTATTGGGGGTGACACTGGGTAACAAAATTATACAGACTTGGGGTGCACAATTTCACAACACATCTTCTGTACACCACCCCAAGTCAAGTCTTCATTGCCTTTTATCCCCTACTGTCAGCTTCTCCACCCCCTTACCATGGCAAGCACTACATTTTGTCCATGTCCATGAGTTTTTTTTCTCTTTTTTGCTTAATTCCTCCTCCCCCTACCCAGCTGCCCAACGCTGCTCCTCTCCCACCAACAGTTCTCAATCTGTGAGTCTGTCTCTATTTTGCTTGTTAGTTCATATTGTTCATTAGATTCCATGTATGGTCTTTGTCTATCTCTGACGGGCTTATTTCACTTAGCACAATGGTCTCCAGGTTCGTCCATGCATCACCAAGAAAAAAGAACCACTTGAGCTACTTTGTGGAGAGTATTGTGGGAGGTGAGTGTACATGCCTTTGGGCTTAGAGGTTAAGACAATTGGTAAGAAATGTGAGCAACGCTGTTGAAGGATCTGCTTCATTGAAGGCTATGAGACTAACAAAAATTTGAGGGGGGCCTGTATTAGACATGGAAATACCTCCAGTGATGATCACAGCCAAAGCAAAAGTTTGTTTGCAGTGTTGAAGGAAAAAAAAAAAAAAAAGGCTGGACCCAACTACAGTGCTGAATTTATTATACTACTAGCTCCCGGTGGTTTAAATAATTCAAGAGTCATTATTCATTACGGAATATGCAAGTGAGTGGTGAGTCTATAAGTGCTGATAGGAAGGCAGCTGAAGAATTTTTGAAACTCCCGATTAGCTGATTGTGGAGGAAAATTACTCGCCGGAGTAAACCGTCAGTATGGACCAAACTTCCCTCTTCTGGAAACAGATGCCTGAAAGGACTTTCATCCACAAGGAGGCCAAGTCAACGCTAGAATTCAAGGCTTTTGAGGGGCAGGGTAACAGTATTGCTCGGGGCAGTGCTGCAGGCTACACCTCTAAACCCTCTGTGACTGGCATCGTGAGAAGCCCGGGGCCTTCGAGCACATGAATAAGCACACGCTGCCAGGGTCCTACGGGGGCAACGAGAAGTCATGGGATGACCCGGCTTCTCTCCCGACATGCCCTCCGGAGCTTCTAGGTCAGCAAAATGGAGAAGTACTGTTTGGAGAATAACATACCTTTCAAGATTTTGCTTATTGTTGATAATGCTTGCAGACATCCTCCTGTTACTGATGATTTTCACCTCAGTATCAAAGTGGTGGTTCTCCCTCTGAATACCACCTTTGATTCAACTAATGGGTCAAAGAGTTATGGCAGCAGCTTTTAAGGCCTCCTACGTGAGCAGGACCTTTTCCTAGGCGATTGCTAACAACCGAGGAAGACACGGAGAAGACCCTGATGCTGCTCTGGGAGGGTAACCCCAATGCCTGCATCAGGAACCTCGCGTGGCCTTGCAATGGCATTACCAAGCAGCGTATGAGTGGCATATGGAAGAAGACCACCAAGAAGTTCGTCTATGACTTCACAGGATCTGCCAAGGATGAAAAAAGTTGCAAAAATAAGCCAGCCTGCAGTTGAAATGGCAAACACCTTGAACCCGGGTGTAAATGAGGATGACATCAAGGAGCTCCTGTGGGTGGTTCTTGAGGAACTGACTAATGAGGAGTTGTTGGAACCGGGACAGGAATTCAAAGCTGAAGAAGAGGCAAGAAAAAACCGCAGGAGAAGAACAAGAACCCCAGGAAACTCACAGTTGGAGGGTTAGCAGAAGCTTTCGCAGTTCTCAACAAGCTACTTAAAAACATTAAAACTTGGATCACAACACCAAACAGCTTCTGTTAATAGAGAGGCATATTCATGGCTCCTTAGCTGCTTCCAAGCAAATCTATGATTTAAAAAAAGAAACAAGTGGAGCAAATAACCATGGACACATTAGAAAAGACTCACTCCTCCTCAAGAAGAGCCTCCCACAGGCCCTCAGGAGCTGGTGCAGAACACGTTATAGGAGAGGTCAGCTCCCGCGTGTTGTTGCCCCTGAAGACCCTCCAGAGGGAAAGACGTGGAGGTGGGAGACCCTGTGGAGGCAGACTAATATGTGTGTTTGTGTCCTAGTTTATAACAAAGAAGCTTAAATACAATAGTAATATACACAGAGTGGCCAGATTATTATGACCACCCCATCAGTACTTTGTTGGGCCACCTTTTGCCTTCAATACTTCAGCGATTCTTCTTGGCATTGATTCCACAAGATGCTGAAAGGTGATGTGAGGAATCTGACACCAGCACTGTCTGGTCTGTGAGATTTGATGGCTGTGGAACCAGCAGCCTGATGGCTCTTTTAACTTCTTCCCACAAATGCTCAGTTGGATTGAGATCTGGTGATTGTGGCGGCCACCTAAGCAAGGTAAAGTCTCCCTCATGTTCTTGAAACCACTCCTGCACAATACGAGCACCGTGGCATGGCGCATTGTTTTGTTAGAAGAAGCCACCTCCATTGGGATATGCCATCAACATGATAGGATGAACTTGATCAGCAACGATACTTAGGTATGTAGTGCTATTCAGATGTTGTTCCACACCAATTAAAGGACCCAAATCACGCCAGGAAAACATGCCCCAAACCATAACACTGCCCCCACCAGCTTGAAGGGTTGTACTCATGCATGTGAGGTGCATGTCTTCATGCTGTTTCCACAAAATTCTCACTCTGCCATCTGCATGATGCAACTGGAAACGTGATTCATCGGACCACATGGCTTTTTTCCAATGCCCGACTGTCCAATCCTTGTGTTCCTGTGCGAATTGGAGATGTTTTATCTTGGTGACTGCAGACAGCAAAGGTGTTCGAACAGGCCTTCAGCTTCCATATCCCATATATGTGAATGTGAGGCCTAGTTTATGTTATATACTTCTGAAGAGTTTATAAACACTGCACACTGACTTTTAAAAAAGTATATTTTCTCCAAAAATAAGTTAATTTTTTACTTTATAAAAAGTCATTATAGCCCTAACTGGTTTGGCTCAGTGGATAGTGCTTCAGCCCACAGACTGAAAGGTCCCAGGTTCAATTCCGGTTAAGGGCATGTACCTTGGTTTTGGGCACATCCCCAGTAGGGGATGTGCAAGAGGCAGCTGAATCGGTGTCTCTCTCATTGATATTTCTAACTCTCTATCCCTCTCCCTTCCTCTTTGTAAAAAATCAATAAAATATATTTTTTAAAAGTCATTAAACATTTATCAGAACATTCTGTTATTAAGCAACTCATGACTGTACACACACACACACACACACACACACACACACAGACACAGTCTCCCATTGGAAATTTGATTGAAACCTATAGATCCATAGTGGAAGAAAATGGCATTCTTTTAATATTGAATCAGTCCATCAAAAAGCACTGACCAGCTCCTCACTCTAATTTTCTTTTACATTTCTTTTACATTTTCTTTTACATTTCATTTTAGTTTTATTTATACAGGTCCTGCACATTTCTTGTAAGGGCTCTTCTTATGTATTTTATAATGTGAGTTTTTCATCATATCTTTTCTCTGATATTGCTGGAATATAGGAAAATTACTAATATATGTGTGTTTTATTTTCTGACTTACTTGTTAAAATTAAATATAAGTTTTTAGTTGATTGTAAGGATATGTAACTATAAAAATGATGGCTGTAAATAATGTTAATTTTTATTCTTCCAATAGTGGCATCTAATTTTTATTTATAGCATTGATTATAACTTTATTAAATAGAAATAATGAGCATCCTATCTTAAAACATCAGTCTTAAGAAGAATGCCTCTTTGTCTAACATTTTTCAGAATATATTCTATGAGAGCTAATAAACTTGGGAAATGCTACAAATGAAATCCTCCCTCCCAGGGATTCATAATTCATATTAATACATTAAGAGTCTGAGCTCGGCAGTAAGAAAACTAATTCAACTGAGTTCAACCCAGAATTTCTAAAATGCATTTGACTACAGAAGTATTCTTCCTCTCATTTGAAATTACATCAGGTATAGCAGTCAAAATTATATTAATTTGATCTTACTTTCTTTAGTATTTTGTGAATTCTTGTATCTACTGTGGTTTAATTTAGCTTTTATTTTTCCAATAATTTAGAAGGCAATTGACTTGTTTTTTATTTCTACAAGTGATTGTGCATAAGATTTTCCAAAAACACTTCTGTCTATCCTATATAATAAAAGCATAATATGCAAATTGTCCCTTTGACCAGTTCAACTGCTTGTGATGTGCACTGACCACCAGGGGGCAGCGCAGAACATGGCAGGTGTTGGCGAAGCAGCACTGGTATCCAGCGGCAGTGGAGGCACTGCCAGCTCCAAAAAGAGCAGGACCACAGCGGGATGGTGGAGCAGTTGAGCAGGCAGTGCCAGGCCAAGGCAGGTGCAAGCAGGGCCCAAGCCGATCAACCCACAGATGGCAACCAGTGGTGGTGGCAGGAGTCAGAGCAGCCAATTGGCTCCCAAGAGCTGAGGGAGCCAGGTGGGGGCCTGATGACTTAGGCAGAGGGTATATGGGGGGGACCCAGGGGCCCAGGTGCTGCCTAGGACCCAAAGGTCAGCTGTCCTTCCATGCCAGACACTCGTGCTTCTATAGCTGGCCAGGCATAGGAACCACACCTGTGCATGAATTTTGTGCACTTGGCCTCTAGTATATTATACTTACCAAAGTCAATGACATGACCACTCACTTTTCTAATAAAGTTCAGAATGAAATGGCATGTTTGAATAACTCCATTGCAAATGAAAATTCTAATCCATCTTTACTTCCAATTATTTTCTTCTTGTTTATAAAAAATGAAAACATTTTTTATTCAGGTTGTTATCGGTAACTATTTTATATTACATAACTTCTCTCTCATACATTGTTTTATCTATTTAGCAATGTAATCAGAGTCTCAATACATCTCTAGGCAGTTTCTATGATTATCTGGCTTCTGTTCCATAACTCTTGTCCTTTTATACCATAAATACCTTATTTTTGACTTCTTATTTTCATTCCTTTCTAAGGCATCTAAAGGATAGCATCAAGAAGTATCATAAGTAGGGCAAGTAAATTATATATATTTTTTAATTCCTTGGTTAGTTTGGACAAATTTATTTAGGCTTTCAACATTAAGAATGATTTGTCTGGGTATAAAATGTTTGTCTTGCCATCCTTTTTGCCTTCCATATGTACTCATGTAGTGGAAAAATCTGAGATCATCCATATTTTTGTTTCTTAGTAATCTGTTTTTCTTCCTGGATTTTTGTAGCTTTTACTTTGTAATGCAAATATTTTATCATAACGTATCTAGGTATGAGCTCTTTTGACTCATTTTGCATAGTGCTTGCTGAATCATTTCCATTTCCAGAGTTGGATATTCTATTAGCACTGGGAAAATGTTTTAAAATTTATTTTATAAGTTTGAGTATTTCTTTGGTTACATGGGTTATGCCTTTTTAGAGATATTAGTTACAACAGAGATTATGTGTGTACTTTGATCAATTTTGCCAAACGTAGATATCTAAAGTAGTATATTAATATCCCTATTAAGATATAGAACACTTTCATCACTCCAGAAATTTCCTTCCTACCCCTTCCCCGGCAGTCCCTATACCAGAAGCAACCACTGATCTGACTTCTATCACCTTAGATTAGTTCTGCCTGTGCTGAATATCATATAAATGAAATCATAGTGTTGTGTACAAGACTTCTTTCAATTACATTTTTTTGAGATTTGTCCATGTTATTGCTTGTATCCGTCATTCACTTTACTTATTGCTGAGTAGCATTCCATCATATGACCACACTGCAATTTGTTTATTGATTTCCTATTCGTGGATACCTGAGCTATTTCCAGTTAGGAGCTATCATGAATAAACCTGCTATTGGCATTCTTGTGAGGTTTGTTATGGACATGTTTTTCATCTTTTGGGTAATTTCCTAGGCATGGGATTTTTTAGGTCAAATGGTGAGAATACGTTTAACTGTTAAGAAACTGCCATGTTTTTTCAAAGTGGTTGTTCCATTTTCCACCCCTACTGACAATTGATGAGTTTCAGTTGCTCTGTATCCCCCACCAACCTTTTAGCTGGCCTAGAGGGTGTGCAGTGCTCTCTCATTGTGACCATTAGTGTCTTTTTTATGAGTACACATTAACAGTAATTTTAATCTGTTCCCTATTTTGTGGATCTGCCATGTCCTCTCTCATTTATTCCTCTTAGGACGTATCAGGTAGAGCTTCTTATATTTCAGAGCAGGTGTGAGGAACCTTTTTCTGCCACGGCCATTTGGATATTTAAAATATCATTCGAGGACCATACAAAATTATCAACTTAAAAGTTAGCCTGCTGTATTGGGTCAAACATTTAATTAACTCACCCCGAAGGCCTTGGCAGGGCCAGATCACATGATCTCCCAGGCCTTCTACAGCCCGTGGGCTGGACGTTCCCCACCCCTCTTTTAGAGAGTGTCTGATTCTGTCTCCTGTAGCATCAGTTTTACTTCTTACTGCCTTCGGAGGATGTACCATATGAATCTTTTCATTTTGGGCTTCCCTGTAACCTCTCTATATCTCACCCGGCACCTTCTTCATTCATCCTTTTCTCTCATAATGGTTACCTGTCTTTTTTTTCTACATCAGTTGAGGATGTGAAACAGTTTTCTAAAATTATCTTTGATGATCTTTCGATCCCCTTGTGATGCATTTCTTCCACTATCTGTGCTATTTATTTTTCATGTTTATTCATCCGGGAATGAAAATCAATCTGCTTAGAACCAGTGTTTGTGAACACATAGCATGCACAGTGTGTTCCGAGCCCTGTTCAATATGTACTGGCTATAGGTTCTTTGATCTGCAGCTGGAGGGCAAAACGACATGTCCTAGGGCAGTATCAGCTTCTAACAGGAAGGCGGCTGATGCAGCGCTGTGCTCTGAGATGGGCTCCCCTCCTCTCCACCCCCTCCCCACCCCCACTGCCTGCTCTGCTAACCAGAGAACACACAAAGGCTCATCATCTTCAAATGCCCTTCTTTCAGGACTCTCCCTTTGTCCCCATAGCCTTTTCTGATTGGACGTGCGTGCCAGGATTTAGTATGCTACGACTCAGTCTTGTAACATCAAACTTTATTGTTTTGCACTGAGAATTTTATACAAATAAAGACGGGATCACCCACTGGGTTGAAGATTCTTTCATTCAGCAGAGGGATAGCTAAGTCATTTTCAGGAAAGGAATGACTTGTCTCCCTACCTTCTTTGAAGGAATGACTTGTCTCCCAACAGCTTCCTTTTGTTTTCAACAGCAAATCATATTTTGGTTAATAATCATAATTCTCAATTTAGTGTCATGAGTCATGTCTTTCAAGATTCTGGCTGTGAATAGTTGTTGATTTGAGCTATCCTCTAGCATTTTCTTCCTCTCCCCTGTCAACCCGTGTCTTTATAAGTAGTCAAAAATGGGGACTTCTTGCCGAAGCTGGTTTGGCTCAGTGGTAGAGCGTCAGTCTGTGGACTGAAAGGTCCCAGGTTCGATTCTGGTCAAGGGCATGTACATTGGTTGCGGGCACATCCCCGGTAGGGGGAGTGCAAGAGGCAGCTGGTCAATGTTTCTCTCTCATCGATGTTTCTAGCTCTCTATCTCTCTCTCTTCCTCTCTGTAAAAAATCAATAAGAATATATTTAAAAAAAAATCTTTATAAAAAAAAATGGGGACTTCTTTATAAAAATCTAATAAGTAATTTTTTAAAAATCCTTTCAAGTTTTAAGATTTTATTATGTTATACATTTCTCCCATGAATCTTAGCTAAATGCAGTTAATCGAGTCCAAGTTTTATGAACAATTAACATGTTTCTCTATTTTACATACATAAATAAATTCAAGTGCCATCTTGCCAATGAAACCCCTTTACAGATGACTAAATGTCCTCGGGGGGGGGGAGGGGGGGGAGGACATTTCCTTTTCCTGGGGAAGGAAAAAAAATAAAAACTGAGAAAGGAATCTAGTTAATCACAATTTTGTTACTGTCTTAAAAGGTGGTCAGTGTATGCCTTGAAAGATGTGGCATTGTTGATTTTGTGTGCCACCTGAATTCAAGTCAACTAATATCAGAAAGTGGACATTAGAGATGTGTAAGACATGGGTTATTCAAGGCCTTCCTACCTTTGTCAGGTGTGGAACTGGTCAAACTAGTCTTTGGAATTTGTGATGTTTCCCATATTGCTTAAAAATCTTTTGAATCTCATACAAATTCTTTTTTCTCCCTCTCTTAAAGTTATGTCTACCAGGAAAGTATTTGACTCTGACATTATATATTGTATTATTATTCCTTGAGGGTAATAAGATTGGCAGGTTGAGAGTCTTTGAAGAATAACACTATAAAGCCCAGAAAATAAGACTGTGCCTTCTGGGCTGCTTTAAAGACATCTTTTAGGTACTCTCTGCTTTGTACAATGAAAATCCCAAGGTCCCCTGTGAAATGGGCCTATCTGAGTTATAAGATTCAAAACGTAGCTAAACATTCCATCATCATGTCTAAGTATGTATCATATACTCTCAGCCCAGCATACTTTTCTAATCCCAAAGTAAGACTACAAATTTAAATTCCAGTTTTGTTTCACACAGTTATCCTTTGAATCACATATCCCTCAAAGTATCATGAAAACATTGTCCCATGAATTTTCTTAAAATCACCAGTAAGTGATGTAGATCTTTTTATGATCCCCAAAAAAATCAGTCTTGACTTTCTCAATCTTTACATGCAATACCAAGGATACTCAAGACAAAGGCTCAAGGAGAAAAATACCAACCACCTGCCCAAAATATTTAGTATAACAGTTCTGAACTTTTGGTAAAGACTCAATTTCCATGTTTGTCTAATAGATGAAAAGAGGAGCTTTGTTATTAGAAATTATATTCATTAAGGAACTTGATCCCAGAGCCCGTCCAGATCTGTATTAACAGCTACTGTACCATCATTTGGTAGTTTCCTGCACCCCTCTACTCCTTAAGTAGTGGATGACCACAAATGGGCAGGATGGTGTTAGATCCAATGTTTTGGCATGACAGGATGCAAATAACTCCTTGTGAGACTTTCAGACACAGCATAAGATTCCTAGCCATGTCAGGAGCTCAAGAAATCTTAGTTCCTTATCTCTTTTCTTCACATACTCAGCAAAATATCCTGCTAAGCAAGTCATCTCCTGTGGACACCATCATCTCTGGCCTAACCACATATTTGATGGTATCTTAAGGATTTTTTTAACCATATTTTGCCAAGAGCCCAATATCTAGAGCACAGGGACCCATTTAGTTTCCTACTACCTGTAGAAAAGGGGCAGTTTGGTCTTTCTGAAAAGATCGTTCTCAAGCAAGAAAGCATTTGAAGCTTCATGTTCACAAGGATGCTGGTAATTGATGCTCCTTCCAAAGCCAAGTCTCTCAATTCATAGGCATGATTTTTTCTGCTGGATTGCACTGAATTTGATTAAAAATCACTTAATGCAAATATGTAAATTGCCAGTTAGAAGCAATGCATGAGTTCTCTTATTGTCCTTATCTTTCTGGTGAGGAAACTGAAGCATTAAGAAGTTAAGTAGCTTGTTTAAAGTCACATAACTAGTGATCTGGCTTCACAATTTGTGGGCTTACTTACAACACCTTGCCCTCTCTTGATCTAGAGATCTTTATGCTTTTATCTGTGTGCTACTGTCGGCAAGTAAGCAAGCTTGAAACAGAAAGACTTGATATCTATGATAACACAGGTCATAAGGTCAAGGAATGAAGGATACCCCCTGGTCAGGTCTTCAAATATCTTTCTCTTTACCCTTTCCTGGTTATTTCAAAGCAGATACCTGGAACTGGATAGCCTCACCCTGCTAAGGGTAGAGAAGTGCTAGAAGAATCTTAAAATGGTATTAAAGGATTTGATGACCTCTGAGCTGCTATATATATTGCAATTATATTTACTATACAAGACATTAAAAGTGAAAGGCTAAACATCTCAGAGAAATATAATGTTTCTGATACATACTGGTTATTTGGTTTTGTTTAAATGTTTATAGGACAATGGAAAAGACACTGGGTGAATTCAAAGCAGAACAAATAGGTCCAACAAGTGTTTCTCTTTAAGAAGATAGCACAGTCCTTGGTGCTATCTTCTTACTTTGCATGTACCAAAGGAGTAAGATATTTGCCTTGGAAGCCCAAATGTTGAGTATATTTTTACAATGTGACTCAAATACTGTGGATTTACAATTCATCTCCTGTGTTTTGCATATCTATAGCTCTTCAGTACCTTACCAGGACTCAATATTTATTGAAAGTTCAACATCAAAGATTTATAATGTGAGAGGAGGAAGAGTACTACAAAGGTTAGAACCAGCACTGAGAGAATTGTCAGAGCAGGACATATCTAACAAAGTAAAGGGAAAGCTTTCAATCGACTAGTACATGATACACTGCTACCCAAAGGACGGACGGCCCTTCCCCCTGAAGTGTTTGAGCAGAATAACAATTGAGGGGTGAGACTAGGTGAAATAAGAGCTTGATGTCTAAGGTGGACTTGAAAGCCCGCTGGAGGTCCTGCTTGATCCAAAGTACCCTGAAACAATGTACAAATACTGGCTGGCTGCACAAAGAATTGGGTCTTTTGCTTTATCATACTCACTCATTCCATATGGAAAGGGATATTTGGCCCACTTTTTTGGAAGTAGTTGTCATCTTCATGTTCATTTTGATACCTCTTAGATTTTAATATATGTTAAATATAAACATACATAGATTTTATATATTTGTGTGTATGGCAAACACCTATAACAGCACTTCTTGAATCCTCTGACCATCTTTACAAGGTAGAACATGGAGAGGTATTTCTGTGAGCATGCCGTAGGTCAAAACCCTGGGGCCAGGCTTCTTCCCCCATCCTCCTGTGTCTGGTGCTGTCGGTCAGGGCCCTTTGAATGGAGGCTATTTTACATGTGGACATTTTGTTCAGTTTTAATTACAATGAAAACTCCTTAATGGGGGGAGGGGAGGATATAACATTGGATAATTTTCTGTGGAGAAATTATATCTCTTGTTTTGTTACCCTAAAATGCATTGTTCTTGGCCCACGGCTCCCCTTCCGTGCACATGGCTAATGTTTAAGAAGCATGTGTTAAACTGAGCTGTTATACTTAGAATTTTCCCAGTCTCCTGGGCCAGAATTAAAGGAGACTATGCATAACTCTCATCTGATGCATCAGGTACAAGCCCAAGTGTCCCAGTCACGGGGCTAATTTCAGATGTTGTGATGCTGCTAGTAGTAGCATGACGGAAGTACCGAGATGAATGAACATTGATGACTAAACAGGACTTCCCTCCATTATTCCCCTCTCACCTGGGTCAAATGATAAATTTCTCAGAATCTTTTGCCAAACTGGATCTGGCTCTGTTGCCTTGGGGAGGCTGTGTAAGCAGAGGTAACCACTTGATTGAAAGGAGAATTGTTTTGTTTTTTTTCCCCTGTTGCATTGTTGAGCAGGGGTGTAATGGATTGGCTAAACCTAGCTAGAGAGCCAAAAAAAAATAAAATAATAAAATCCAAAGTCTCTACTTAGACATGAGCTCTAGTGAGGAATCCATTCCTTTCTGCTTTGGCTTTTCTTATATAAGAAATCTCACTCAGGGATTAAGTACATATTTTGGAGGGTCACGGTTTTGCAAGAGACTGGGTCACATTCTCCCAAGTCAATGATTTCCCTAGAAACCAAGTGTCTTCTTAGAACTGCTAAAATTCCTGAGCTTCTTGGTAGAGACTGAATCAATGAGATAAGCACACTCTTGAGGCCTGTGTGTCCCAAGCTGCACAGACTCTGTCTCTCACTACACTCATTTGTAGTACATCAGTCTTCCTCCGAGCTATTAACTCAGGCAAACACATACCAGTGTCAGCCACTGTCTCTTGCACTGCTGAGCTAAGCCCCCCAAATAGGCTAATGCCAACTCTGGTGACAATCCCACTTTTTTTTTTTTGTCCAGCTGGTTACCACTTCCTCACTTTCCCCTTGCCCCTTGCCCCAGAGCAGGGCTTGGTGTCACTCTCATTGTGGATTCTCCAGATGCACCAGGAAAGTGAGTGACTGAATCTGCATGCGTTTAATGCAGCTTCTGTGCGTCACAGAAGAGGGAGCCAAGATTTAGTCACTCTTATGAGATAGAAGACTTTTCAGCAACTTTTTTGTCCAAACATGGGAGAAGAAATAGAGAAGGTTTCCCGTAGTGCATTTCTGCCCACGCCTGTATGCAGCCTGATCTTCGTAGACTGCTTGCAGGGATTTATTTTCCATTCCATGTCACTGCAACTCCAGGAAATACGGATTCTTAGCCTCCTTTTCAGAGGTTAGCAGACTGAGGCAACGCTGTGAAGTGGCATGCCCGTGGCCATGTGGCTCATAAGCAGCTGGGACTCTGGTCTTAGGGCAGATACCTCCCGCAGTGCTCTTTCTTCTACCCATGACTGCCTTCCCAGTTCCATGGAGGAAATCAAAGCCTGGAAGGATGAATTACAACAATAATAAAATTAATAATTGAGAGTCGACATATGAGCCAGAAGGTCAGGTTTGATTCCCAGTCAGGGCACATGTCTGGGTTACCAGCTCAATCCCCAGTTGGGGTGTGCAGGAGGCAGCCGATCAATGATTCTCTCTCATCATTGATGTTTCTATCTCTCTCCCTCCCTCTCTCGCTTTCTCTCTGAAATGAATAAAAATATATTTTGGGGAAAAAGAGATTTAAAAAATAATAATTGAATGTTTAGCCCTTGCTATGTGCTAGATACCATACTGATAACTTATTATATGATTATTCCTTCTACTCTTCCCAATTTTTGATAGCTGTCTTATCTCCATTTAAAGAAGAAAGTGGAATTCAAAGAGCATGAGCGATTTGCTATGGTTACACAGACAGGTAGAGACCTGAGTGCTGAGCATGGAATGTGTTAGTGCCAGACAGCTAATGGGTAGGAAAAGCAGGGCCTTGTGAACAGAGTCTTGAGCAAGAAGGATAAAAAGTCTGAGTTGGAGTTCTAAATCTGCTCCTGTTCATCTGTGTGCAGTCAGGGGCAAACCTGTTAACCTTTCATGCTGTTGGTTCCCTATTATAAAACGAGGCTGGTACCATTTGGCCTGATCGCTCACCGAAGAGGACCCAGTCAGACCAGACATGCTTAGGGTCTCTCGAAGCTGGAGAGCTCCATACAGAGGCAAGGCACTGCTCTTCACGTTAGAATTAGAACTCCAGCCGTAGGTCATGACACCTCACAGCTATGCCTGGAAGTTCTGGTCTCTTCTCTTGCTCCCATCTTCCGGCCACAGCTGCCGGAGCAACTTGGTGAGGAAGAGATTTGTTCCTGGAGAATGTATCCATGCAGGCATCTCCCTTTCTTCATAGTAAAAACTCATTAGGTGAAAACAAGCTACCCTTTCCAAGGAGTATCTTTCTGAGCACCCGCTCACCGGCTATTGGCCAAAGTGGTTGTCACTCAGTAAACGAGACGAGTAGCTGCCCTGAGAGAGAATGACTAACAACAACCTTCCCTCGCCCAGGAATAAACAGGACCTTTAGAAGGAAGGTTCTGGGGCAGCTTGTGGCCATGACAGAATTGATTTGCCCTTGTGTCAAAGGTCATCACTATCATGAGAGTTGCCATTCACCAACTGCCTCGTATGGGACAGGCACGTTAATTATATTATTTCCAACCCTCACAATAGCCCTGTGAAGTAGTTTCATTCCCATTTTACAAAGGGAGAAACTGGAGTTCGTGGAAACCTGCCCAGGACCTCAGAGCTAGTAACTTTCACCCTGGTCTTCCTGCCGTGTCATCTGTTCCCACCCTATTGGCCCTCCTGGCCCTCCCATCCTTTCTGTCAATCATCCGAACCAGAACCACTCAGAGCATGGGGGACGCAGGCAGGACAGAAGTCCTGTAGCTCTAAAGCTCATGCCCACAAATTGGGTGGGATCTGGGCTGGGACTAACGCCCTGTCCCTGCTTTTTTATTTTTATTTTTTGGACAATTTATTAAAGCCTCACTCAGTCCTTGGTTTCTGTTTAGTTGTGGTGATAGATACAATATATTTGGAACCTTTCACCCCTTGGAGTACAGATTTAGAATTCATGGGGATAAGGAAACTATAAAATGAGGGAGTTGAAAGACACAAAATGTGCTTTTGCAGTCTCATTTCCAGGCTCTCAGTGAACTTATTTTGGAATACCAAGGTAGGTTATGTAGCCACTGCATTGCTCATGTCATCACTGGGTTTTATTTTGAGAACCATAAAAAGCAAAATGGAAAAGGTACAACTATATTATTCTTTTTCATTTCCAATTTTTGAAAACAAGTTTTTTGGAAAACTCCTTTTAACTTCCCTAAATATAACTTCCTTTAAGATAAATGTATAGCTATAAAAATGATACCTTGCAAACTTTTCTTTATCATGACCCTAATCAGAGGAGAGTAAATAAGTTATTGTTCCACAGCTCCTCCTTTCAGAAAATAGCTTCTAACCAGACATGTTGTCTGTCTCACCCCATAACCACCTGCATGTCTGAGACCTCTTAAACAGGAAATGTCCACCAACTGCACAGCCTGACTCAGGGGAGGAAAGAAAGAAGGTTCCCATGGAATTCTGTCCCTGAATTGATCCTGTGTTTCTCCTATGGTGTTTCTTTACGTGTAAATAAAGCCTGCTCACTTGCAGTCTCTTTGAGGTTCTTACCTTTTGGTGAGTTAAGGAGAAGAGGGGTTAGAGCCACATTTCTATGTGTTTTCTCTTATATTTCCTGCTTCTGTGGAAAAGCCACCCTGTCCCAACACTGGCACTTCCTGCCCAGGGGCCCTGCTTTCTTTGTGCCCAGCCAGGTGGGCACACTGTCAACACAGGCAGGTGAATGCTCAGCTCCAGCTCCTTTCATCTCTGCTGCTGTCCCTGTGGTGCTTGCTGCTTAGGAACAAAGACTTCCGGGGGACAGACAGGTCAGCGGGCTGCAGGGAAGCTTCCAGGCTGTGTCTGTAGCAGTCACCTGACCAGCAGGTTCCCTGTGAGAGTGTCTGCAGTTCACTGAGGACACCACCTTCAGAGCTGCTGTAAACAAGTCCAAGTGACCCATCTTATAACTCATACCAGCAGGCGTAACTCACATACTTCCCAGTGGCGAAGAAGGAGCGGGGCAGAAAGAGAGAGCAAAGCCCGAGAGGTGGAAGTTAGTTCTAAAAATAAAGCAGGAAAGCAGCAAATACAGAGTGGCCAGATTATTATGTGTTCAGAGATCATAATAATCTGGCCACTCAGAGTATTTTTTTTTTCCAACAGCCCAAATAGTTTCCCATTTAGGTATCTGCTACCTAATCACAAATACAATACAATACAATACAATACAATACAATACAATACAATACAATACAAAAAAATAAGTTAAATGGCCAGTTTACTCTATAGAACAGAAAGGAAATAGAATCAAGAATTCACACTCGGGTCTTTGAGAAAGGAGACAGGCAAGGTTAGAGACGCCAATGACCTTTTGCTGAAATAAGAGACTCCTGTGAGGGAGCTGCCAAAAAAAACACATTTTGTCCAATGCCAAGGAGACTCGTTGAACCCATTGAAGGTTATCAGCTCTGCAGCTTCACTGAGGACTGAAGGCATGTTTCAGAGTCAAGGGCATGACATAATAAAGTATTCTGTTTGTTTACTTGAGCAGGTGTTGAAGACTTTACTAAGCAATCCTCTGCGAGGGCCTGGGGCCAGCCCAGCTGAGCAGGAAAAGAAAATCCATCTTTGGGACAAGGTTTTCTCAACCTTCCTGCTCTCAGAGATGTCCACAGGGATAACATTTGTCAAATCCCTGAGGGAGAGCTGAGCTCCTTAAAATTCTGCTCTGCCATTGCGGACTCCAAAGAGAGGCTGAAGGATGGTGTCAGAGCGATGAAAGGCTGGCTAGAGAAGTGGCCCATTAGCATCCTCAATGCAATACCTCCTCCGTCCACAGGGCAGGTATCAGAGGCCGCTTTTCCCTCTCTGCCGCCCAGGCATTGCTCCTTCAGCTTGCCAGTCTCAATCCTCATGCCATTGCATGTCCCCAGAGGGCCCTCGGGGGCTGATGCAGATCCAAGGTGGCAAACCTAAGTGGGCTTGGGCTCTTGAGAGCTTTGCTCCATCCACAAAATGACTACAGATGCTCGCTCTGCGCAGCACTCACACTCTGAGCTGCCCCAAGGTGTCTCAGCCACAGGCGAGAGCTCTCTCTAGGGAATGGTGCTAACTTTGTTGGCTGGTTTATCTTCAGCCTCCACCCAGACTTAGCCCCCATAGGTCCTTCTCTCCAGCCTCAAAGACTGATGGGAGTGAGGAGGAGACTGGCAGTTGTAGTTGAGGGTAATAGGCCATAGAAACTGAGCCGATGAGTGGTGGCACCATTGGGTTGAGCATTAATCATTCACCTGAGCCCTCATGGAGCCAGTCACTCTCGGAGCCGAGCAATGCGCCAACCTGCCCCCGGGGAAGCCCCGTAGTTGGATAAACCTGAGGAAGTGGCCAGAAGAGGAGGGACTGGCCCTGTGGCTAAGTAATGTTCAAAGGGAGAATAAACAAAAACAAAAAGTGCCTGTAGCTTCAAACACGTCCAGTGAGCCTGTGAATCTCTCCAGGTCCAAGGGAGAGCTGGCCTTACCCTCTTCCTTTCCTGTTTGTCTTTCCATAACTTCTCATGGCTAAAGTGCTTAGTAAATTGATTTATCTTAGATTAAAAAATAAAAAGTTGGGGTCAGAGGACAGTGGTTCCAGGGACCTACATGCCCCACCACCGAGACCCATTTCCCTAGGGGAGGCCTTGATTGGCCTCTGAGTCCGTTTGCCACCAGCTGGCGCATCTGCCAGTGGCTCTGGGTTGCTGCCCAGGTGCCCAGGCAGGAGTCCTCGGGCTCCCTGTGCAGAGCTCCACGCACATGGCGGCCTGGGAAACCTCAGGAGGAACAATTCTCTTGAGAAGGCAAGCCCTGTTAACTAGGGGTTTGGTCCTGCTTTTGCTCCCTGAGGCCCCAAGCTACCCTCTGCCCTATAAAGTACTCACTCTTGTCCTTATCCCCAGGGGATAAGATATCCAGTGGATGTCTGATATCGCAGATAATACCAAAACCCTATCTGTACTATGTTTTTTCCTATACATACATAACTATAATGAAATTCAATTTATAAATTAGGCACAATAAGAGATTAACAACAATAACTAATCATAAAAGAATTATAAAAACACGCTGTAATAAACGTTATATGAATATGGTCTCTCTCTCTCAAAGTATCCTATTACGCTGTACTGACCTTCCTTCTTCTGATGAGGGGAGGTGATAAAATACCTGTGTGATGAATCGAAGTGAGTCGAATGACCTAGGCCAGTGTTTTTCAACCTTTTTTGGGCAAAGGCACACTTGTTTCATGAAAAAAATCACGAGGCACACCACCATTAGAAAATGTTAAAAAATTTAACTCTGTGCCTATATTGACTATATATAAAGTAATTCTCTTGAATAGGAATCAAATAAACACAAAGAAAGTATTTTATAATTACTTTATTATGAAATATTAAGTAAACAAAATAGTGAAAAATTATAAAATTCTTGTCTTGTCTGCACCTACGGCACACCAGGCAACATCTCAAAACAGCGTTTGAAAAACGCTGACCTAGGCCTTGTGACATAGTGTTAGGCTGCTTCTGACCCTCTGACCCAGGCATCCAAAGGAGCTTCTTCTGCTTCGAGTGATCCTGTAGCATCAGGCCGTGCCATGTGGATGGTCAGTGTCAGGAGCAGACAGTGTGGGTGGGTGGGGGTCCTCAGTAGTTGAACTGTTTATTTCTAAAATGTTCTACTTAACATTTTCGGACCGCAGTTGATCTTGAGTAACTGAAACCATGGAAAGCGATCCCAAGGGTAAGGGGAACCCTGTGCTCCGAGGCTGAGGGGGAGCACTGTGCTCTGGTCCTTCTAACCCCCGTGGCTGGTGCTCCACCCTCCCACACAGACTCCTGTACCCTTAGGCAGAATGGGCCAGGGCCAACCCAGCTGCACATCTCAGAGTGGTTTTGTAAGAACCCCAAGGAGGGCGGTCCTGGGCTCCCCCCTCAGAGGAACAGGGCGACTTCTCCAGGCCACTGCAGTAGCTTCGCTGGCGGCCAGAGCCGTGGACAGTCAGACGCAGTGGGCATCTCTGCTCTGATAACCCATTGACTGCTTTCCCCTTTTCCCCTCCAGGATGCAAGGGGTTGTATTTATCCGCACCCTTCCCTGCCTGGTTTCTTGCAGAAAGCTTGGCATCATTGTCTTTCCTCCAGGGGAGTGACCGTTTACTGTGTCCTGGGAATGCTCTTATGTGTGTGTTGGGGGAGGGAGGAGCGGGGAAGGGAAGGAAGTAGAAGAGAAAGCAGTGCCTTTCAGGCTGCCACTCCCACATCAGACAGGATAATCCTCAATGAACCAGAGGAGGAGGGGCTGTGATACCAGGTGGAGAGCGTTGGCACAGGCAGTGTGAGGGTATCCTGAAGCTGCAGCTCGAAGGCCACACAGCCACTTGTCCACCGAACATTACTGAGGCCCTGCCACACGCCAGGATTCCAGAGCTACAAATTGGGTGAACCCACTACTGCAAAGCCTGGGAACTGAGAGTCTAAGGTAGGGGTGTCAAACTCAATCAGAGAAGGGGCCAAAATCTAAAATCCAGCCTAAATCGCGGGCTGAATGGTTTACTGAACAGTCATAAACTGACAATGTCATAAACTGACAGCGGAGTGCAGTGATGACAGCGTGGTGCAGGCCACATTGCAAGGCCTGGCGGGCTGGATTTGGCCCGCGGGCCTTGTGTTTGACACATGTGGTCTAAGGCAAGACCCTCATGGCCAGTGAGGGTTCTGTGCTCAGGGCAGACATCCCGGGCCCCTGCTACTCCCTGTGGGGATTGACAGCTCCCTTTGCTGGTTTCTCCCCAGGGGCGGAGAGATAAGGTGTAAGGAGCTAGCTTTCCAGGAGGTGCTTCTCAGGCCAGTGATTGGCATCACACACCCCATTGCTTGCTCCTACATAAGCTCCTTCCCCTATGCATGCTCCGTTTCTGAGCAGACAGACCGCCTACAGATGAGGGTCTTTAAGACAGCTGGACTCTTCCCTTATTGCCTTTGCTTTTCCTCTAAGTTCCTCTCTTCACTGTCTTTCCTTTTATCCCGCCTTACGCTTGTCACCTCCCAGAAGCCTTAGCGGCTCCTCCCTGCCTTCAGGATGGAGCTCGGCCTTTGCAGCGTGGCCTTCCATGGCGCGCAGGCTCGGCACGGGACTGCTGACAGGGCCTCAGACTGAGTCGGCTCTTGGTCTTTTCAACGCCTGTCATTCCCAGGAGTTGATAGACTGCTTTTTCTGGAAACTTGAGAATTCCTGTTGTCTTTCCGAATCAACTTTCCTTTTTGCTTAGAGCCTGTTAAAGACGAAGGTCCCATCCCTACCCACAACCAAACCCAGGAGACATATGTGAGCAAGTGCATGACAAGCCTTCCCCGACCCCCACCCCTGACCCTTGGAGCCATCTGGGAAAGCGTGTGGCTGTGCTTTTCAGCAGGGCACTGTCTTGCCTGTCCTGTTCCCATAATTGAACAGCGATAACAGTTCCCCATGCATTAATGTACAGCTCAATTATTAACAGCGGCTGTACTTTTCCCGGCTGTAAAAAGATGAGTGGTTAGAGTCCCAACGTTCTCCCGGCCAGTGTAGGAATGTAGAGGGGGATGTGGTCTCAGGCCACTGGCCTCGAAGACTTAGAACAAAAAGTTGGCAGGCACCCCAGGGAGTGTGAGTGGGGTCTCCGATGGCAGAAGGACCACAGGTGAGAGACTTTGGTGACTTGCACCTTTCTTCGTCAGCTCTGAAGCTTTCCTTTCATCTTTCTCTTCTGGGGCTTGGCATGGCCGGGGGCAGGGAGTATGATTAGGGTATCAGTGGTTGCACAAAGGTCTTAGGGAGAGGTCTGTGCTTAAGCAAGAGCTGTGCAAGGAGAAGGCAGGTTAATGTGTAAAGACCAGCAGGAAGGCCCACTCTGGACCCCGCGTGTTCCAGGGAGAGGGTGTGGGCCAGTGTGGGAGTGAAGATGGAGAGGCCAGCACGATGAGACACCAGCATTGTAGCATGAAAGACCAGTCCTGGGTGGTGGGAAGGGGGAAGTGGGAGTCCAGGAGGCATTGCATGGATGGGAAATTGGGGTGGTCTCCGGACCTCACTGCAAAGCAGAAAGGCCGAGAGAGAGCCAGACGGTGCACTGGGAAGAGCCCTGGGGCTCACGCCAGGGGAGCTCTGGGTGACCTGGGCTGAGGTTTCCATTTGTTTGTTTGCTTAATTTTTTAGAGCAGTCTTAGGTTTACAGAAGTATACAGGAAGTACAGTGTTCCCATATCCTTTTGCCCTGCACACACGCCAGGATTCCAGAGCTACAAATCGGATTCCTCTGATACTAACTCTTGAATTAGTGTGGTGCATTTATTACAATGATGGGCCAATTTGGATATATTTGTATTCAAGTCCATAGTTTACATAGGTTTCACTCTCTGTGTTGTACCATTCAGTGGGTTTTCACAAATGTAGAAAGGCATGTGTCCACCCTTACAGTATCATACAGAATAGCCTCACTCCTCCAAACACCCTGGTTCACCTACTCATCACTCATGCCTTTCCCCCAAACCCCGGCAGCCATTGATCTGTTCACGGTCTCTACAATAGCTTTGTCTTTCCACAATGCCGTGTAGTTGGGATCATACAGAGAGTAGCCTTTTCAAGTTGGCTTCTTTCCCTTAGCAATGCCTTTGGAAGTTTCCTCCATATCCTTTCACAGCTTGGTAACTCGTTTCTTTTCAGTACCGAATAACATCCCGTTGCATGCATGTACCACAGTTGGTTAACTTGTTTGGGCAGACTTTTCAGTGAGATACATGCAAAAACAATGGGGAGGGTAGATCTGACCTAAGCAGGGTTCTTGGAAGCCAGAAGCCAGCTCCTCTCCAACCTCTGAAGGCCTTCCCTGCTCTGACAGAAACCTCGCCATGGTGGGAACTGTGTCGGCTTCATCCTGAGAGCCTGACACACAGCAGACATCCAGTAAATGTTTGTTGAACCCAAGCATCCAGGACCATTTCTAAGGAGCAAGTTTGGGGACCTGAAATGGCTGAGGCCGGTCCCCACTGCTCACTGGGTTGAGACCCTCCATGCCCTTGGGTGGCACAGAGTTTGCCTGGGGTGTCTCCTCCTCAGCCAAGACCGTGTCTCTCTTGCTGCCTCTTGCACCTGCCTTGGGAGATGTGATGTAGACAGAACCGGAGGCAAGCTTTAGGGAGACAGGAAAGCCAATGGCGAGTCCAGCCAGCCTACCATCACAGGTGAAAAGGCACTCTGGCTACAGGGGAGATTCTGGCTCTCCATGCCCTAGGTTTTTTTAAAAAGATTTTTAATTGATGTTTAGCGAGAAACATCAATGCCAGAGCAAAACCTGGATCAGCTGCCTCCCGCACCCCCTGACTAGGGATTGAAACGGCAGCCCTTCAGTGCCCAGGACAGTGCCTGCCTACCTGAGCCATACTGCCCAGGGCTCTACATGCTAATTTTTCAAGGCAGCAAAGTTAGCCCAAACCATGTCCGTGGGACAGGAAGAACCAGCAGGGTGCCCCAGGTGCAAGGAAAGAGCTGAGAGGAGGCCGAGGGAGGGTGGGGTGCCCCCCATGCTCACATTTGAGAGGAGAAAGTAGGTGCTGTGGCAGTGACAGGCCCCTTGTGGGAGCTCCGGGCACCCCAGGAGAGCTGCAAAGTCAGCTCAAAACAGCAGAGCCAAAGCAACTCGCTAGTTGGAATTTGTGGCAGGTGGTGCCCCCCTGGCAAAGAGGTACTACCCAGATCTGTGCCTTGAGCCAGGTCGCTGTTTAAAAGCAGGTCCTCTCCCAGATGCCCCGATGGTGTCCTTTGGTACCCACGTCACTTGCTCTTGGAGTGATGGAAAGAGTGAGTGAGTCTGCTGCAATGCTGGGGATCTGTTCAGATCCTCCCCTGGTCCCAGGTTGTCCTGATGGAAGATGAGGTCTCATCTGAGGGACAGAATGTGGCTGCTGTTTTGAACAGCAGGGCCACCCAGAGACGCATTTCACTCTTTGTCCTGACTCTTACACAGCTGGAGCAGCCAAGGCTCACTGTGGTGGTCAGTTAGGCACAGAGGTAGCAGTGGGCACTGCATGGGGCAGGAGAAGCTTCCTTCCCCCTGGGACCCTGCAGGGGCAGCCCCTGCAGCAGGAAGACATGTCCATGGGGAGGGGGGCCCGTACTGGCACTGAGTGTGCTAAGGTGCCAGCCCCAGAGCTCTTCCTGACACGGGGCAGCAGAGGCAGCCCAAACCCTGCCGTGCCTGCAGACATGCAAGCAGGGGAGAGGCAGGCTCAAGTCACAGCACAGACTCAGCCTTGGGGACAGCTGGCCTCTCCGAACGCATCAGCATCTGCCGCCTCTCCTGTGCCTGGCCGGTCTCCAGGGCGTTTCCTATATGCATGGCCCCATGAGAACTACCACGAAGTTACCTGCATCCAGAGACTCCTGTGAGAAAAGGGGGTGTCGGTGTCTCACCTCTGTCTGTCTGTTCTCTAGGGGCATCTGCTCTCTGGGTGCCCACAGCACAGAATGTTCCTCAGATTGTCTTGCCCATTTGCATTTGCCTTCACGGGGTGGACACTGAGAAATAGTGGAGAGAAGATGAAGAGATGGCGCTAGCTCCATCACTCTGTCCCAGGATTATGAGTCACTCACCACACAAATCGCTTCTCTCTTCTTCCCATTCACACTTTTTTCTCCCAAACTTTCCCAAGCTTTGTCCTTCTGTCACTCTACATCCTTTCTTTCCACTCACCCCATGTTTCTCACAGACATCGGAGCACATTTAAACATCCACCCGTAACATAGGAGGACAGGGCTGAGAAGGGCATGCGCAGTTGGTGCTAGCTCCATAAGGAGCTCTGAATTGCTGGGGACCTAACAGCACACACACACACACACACTCATGATAGAGCCCAGAGCCATGTCCTTACTATCTATAATGTTAAACTATGGCTCGTTCATTCGTCCATGCATTCTCTCCACAAATGTGGATAGAGCACCAATTCTATAACAAGTAGGCTGTGACAACATACAGATAGAAGAGGTATAATTCTTTCCCCGAGAAGCTAATGGATGACATGGGTGACTGTTGGTGGTGATAACTAGTGGGGTGAAGTCTCCAGGGCACCGGGTCTCCATGGGAAGGCCTGGAACCCAATTGGCTGATGGGAGAAGAGCTCCTAGGGAGTTGATGCTGGAACTGAGTCCTGACGGCCAACCTGGGAGGAGCAGGGCAGCATGGCATACTCCTGGCAGAGGGGCCCACGCAGGAGCAAAGGCACTGAGGAAGCAGGTGGTCGCTGGGAAATGAGGGTGCTCAGGGGCGGGGCCAGGGGAGGGGTGAGACCTGAGGCAGGAAGGCAGAGCCAACTCACCATGGACTGTGAGGGCAGTAGCAACGCTGAAGCTACAGAAAACCATGGAAGGCCCGTGGTCGGAAGAGATGTATAATCAGATTTGCATTTATGGAGGAAAGTTCTGGCTGAAATGTAAAAATAGTCTGTATTTTTCGTGGGAACAAGATAGGAGGCAGGGAGAACACTTAGGAGGCTGTTACCTTTAGATCGACTAATAGAGATGTCCCTCAGGAGACTGTCCACCCCTGTCTACCTGAGGCCTCCTATCACAGGGAAAGCAAGCTGGTGGCAAAGGTTTCAATGAACTCATTTGCTGGTTGGATCATTTTTGTGCTGTAGGCGATTATAATGGCTGTGTCAGTTCCCATTGTGTAACATCACCAGTGTGTAAACGTTTCTTCTTGCGGAAAGCTAGCCTCCAGAGCTGTGAGATAATTACTGCTGCTTACAGCTCGGTGTTGGCACTTTGTTATGGCTGCCCCCGTAAGCAATATAATTATCCAGCACTACATGTGGAAACTGAGGCACAGAGAGAGCAACCACTTCCCCGGTGTACACAGTATACCAGTGGTGGGCAGTTTGTTCCAAAATCCGTCTTCTTAACTATAGTATTTAAATACAATTCTGTTTTATCCAAAAAATCAAATGCTTTGAAACAAACCTTAATTTAGGTACAGTCCTATAGTGCAGAGAAAGGAATAAATGAACTCTTTCTCTAATGAGGCCAAAGTCTAGCCCATCTTATTCTGCCACCCGGTGCTGGAACAGGGGTCTTGACAATTGAGTCTCTGCTTATAATCAAAGAGGAAACTTCCTCCCAACAGAAACTGTAAGAATGTGCCAGGCAGCTGGGTCTCTGAGCCTAGAGATGGGCTAATACGGCTTCTCCTACAGTTAAGAAGACAGAGTCTGGAACAAACAGCCCACCACTGTTAGCCGTTTGTTTTCATGCAAGCACTTCCTCTCTCCGTGCTTCAGCTTCCACGTGTAATGCGGGGTAATTACATGGCCCAGTTATATTCATGTGTTGGGGTTGCCATGGAAAGTACCACACACAGAGAGGCTGGAGCAGAGGAAGCATGTGGTCTCATCACTCTAGGGCTAGTAGTCAAGATCAAGGTGTTGACAGGATTGGTCATCTCTGGGGGTGTGAGGAAGAAGCTGTTCCATGCCTGTCTGCTGGCTCCTGCAGGTTTGCTGGCAATCTTTGTCGTTGGTTGGCTCATAGGTGCATCACCCTGTTCCCACCTTTCATCTTCTCGTGGCCGTCTCCCTGTGCATAGATGTGTCCAAATTTCCCCTTTAACAAGGACACCAGCCCTATTGCATTAGGGTCTGCCTGATGGCTTCAATCTGACCTGATTACCTCTGTAAAGATCCTATCCCAAGGGAGGTCCCATTCTGCAGTACTGGGGGTTAGGTCTTCAATATGAATTTTGGATGGACACAATTTAACCTATCAAAACACGTTAGTAGAGTTTTCAATGAGAATTAAAGGAATTAGCTCCTGTAAACAGTGGCTCACACTTAGAAGCACTCAGTAATGGTAGATGAGTGGATGTCAGGGTTGAAATTTTAGCTGGTTTGCCCAGGATAGCCTTACTACTTATTTACAGCTTGTGCAGTGTTTTGTTGGTCAGAACTTTTCCCATAGCAGTAATTTGGGGTAACACTACTGGCTGACTAAAAGGTGCAAGATGAGAAGGGATAAAACCACTGACGTCTGTTATTTGTACCCCCCTTTCTCCAAGCTGTGTATTCTGTACAATACAACCAGCTCTTTCGTTTAGAGAGGAACCAGCGAGGGCCCTGTCCTTCTGATGAGCTTATGAAAGCAAGCTTCCCGCTGTCAGTGGCTCACCCACCTGGGTCTTAGAGATGAAGCTATTCAAGCATGTTCAAGAGGGGCTGAGCCAGGCCATCGGGGGAGCAGCTGACGTGCAGAAAGGTGTTTGCTCAGTTCACTTTAGAACCAGCCCTCCAAAAAATAAATAAGGTGTGTTGACCTTCTGTGTGGATGGCTAAACCAAGCAGGTGGCCCAAAATGAATTCCAGGTAAAGAATAGTAAGAGGAAATGTCAGAAAGCAAGCAAGCTGCAGTGAACAGCCTGATCTGTATTTGGAGGGCCCAGTGGCCTGTTTGTAGAGTGTTCTGGGCACCTCTTCTTCTCAGCCAGGACCCTGGCAGCTCTCGGTGGCCGCCCCAAGTGATTGTAGCAGTAGGGGACTGAGGAGGCAGCATGTGGCTGGGAGAGGGGGTAGCTGACACAGTAGACCAAAGTCACGCTGAGCAGTCAAGGGGGAAGAAAATGATTGGAGATATATCGTTTCAGTTGAGGAAGATTCCAGACATATGGTTGTCTGCAGACAGGTTGTGAGGAAGCGGACTTCGTCGCTGACTGATGTCCTATAACCCTTATTCCTGGAACATCAACTTCCTGACACCCAAGGCCAAGTCAAGGTCGCCCTCTCCCAGGTGAACAAGAAGGCTTCTGTGCTCAGACTTGGAGGCTAGATGCCTGCTCTGATCCTGCTGCATCAAGCTGCCACCTTCGACAAGTGCTTTCTCCTTTCTGTGCTCAGTTTCCTCATCTATTTCTGAGAGGGAGGTGGAGTCTGGGAGTCATGGACTCTTCAGCTAAAGGGAGACTTAGGAATCCCGTCCAATCTATTTGGAAGTTAAGGAACCTAAGGCTCAGAAGTTAAGTGACTTATTCCCAGTCATCAAGTTAATAAGGGGACCCATTCATTAACCATACTGATCCCTCTGTCCAGAGTGTCAGGGCGCTTACATTTACCCCTCATAACTGAGAATATCTGAAGTAGATATTCTTAAACCCATGTTATAGATAAGGGAACTGCCTCTTTCAAGATCTCCAGCTACTGAAGAGGAGGGCCAGGATTTGGACTGTTGGTTTGGTGTTCTTCCTACTGTATGCAAGCTGCCTCAATGACTCTCAGAAAATATCAGCCACAGGACACCTTGGGCCCCACATTCTAAGCTGGTATCAACCTCGGCATGAGCAAGGGGTTAATTCTTGAGAGCAGACAGGTCCTTCACAGGGTGATAACAGGCCACCAGAATACTTGTTCTAAGTAGCTACAAAAATGTCACCTTCATCTTTACAGTGTAAACAAGTTTCAATGGGATTTCAATTAAGAAAATTTTGTATATCTGACATTAGAAATAAGCTGTTTAATCAAGGGTGGAGCAGAACGAGTTAGCCAGGTACATACTACAGTAGATGGGGCGGCAGCTGCCTCTCTGATCCACAGTGAGGTTTTTACACTGGTTTTCCTGCCCTCTCCCTGTCCTCCCTTACTTAAAGGGCCAGATGCATGGGAACAACTGCAACACAGGTTTCAGGGTCTTAGGGGAGACTCTCTTCCTGGGTAAACTGAGACCTCCATTAAGGCATCAATGCCTCTTCTGGGTGAAGAAGAGACAGCTTTTAAGATCTCTCCAGGGTTAGTGCAGATTAAGTCTAGTCTAGACGTCCAGCTGTACCAGCCAGCATTGGAGCAAGTCCTAATGAACATCAAGTCAATGTCATGGTGGGGAGAATCACCAGATGAGGTTCTTTGTAGTAGTTAACCAGCACTACCCAGTAGAAATAGAATGCACTAATGTGGCTGGGAAAACTTTCATCCTGCTCCTCATATTCTGAAAAGAAACAGATGGCAGCAAAATATAATCCCGAATCCCCTTTTCCCTACCCAGCCTCTCCCACCAACAGGCTGGTCTTAGAGCAACAAGGACCCCTGCCCCATGCAGAGACAGTGCTCACTCCTCGCAGGGCCTCCACGGCTCGTCCTCAGCAGCCTGTTTGTGGAGGTGGACCATCTGCCTCCCTCCAGGGTGACAGCCCCTACGAGGAGTCCCAGGATGAATGATTAACCACTAAGCAAACCCACGGGAGCCGGGACTTGGTCTTGCTATAGAGCTCCTGTGTGTTCCAGGGGCATGTTTCCCCGTGGACTTCGCCCTGTTTTGTTTGTCCTCTGGGCCCAGGACAGGGAGGCAGACACACTGCGCATGCAGTTTCAGTTAGATGAGACCCAAGCCCACACCCTCAGGGCACCCACTGGGGGGATTGTTCTGGGAAAGTGGAACAATTGTTCTTTTTGGCTTCTCAACTACACCGGTGTTTGGGGAGAATGAAGTCACACTACCTTACAAGGAACTGGGTAGTCTGGCCTGACTTGGGGAATATTTAAAGGAACTTTGTTCATTGTAAATAAATAAATAAATAAATAAATAAATAAATAAACAAACAAACAAATAACTCTAAATGATAGTAAACTCTTAGGAGATTGATTTACTGGCTGCATATACCCACCATGGAATTAACACCTGGGACTTAGGTTGGAAGGGCTGTGGGAATTTATCTTGTTCCTCCTCAATGTGTAGATGAGGCCTCTGACGTTCAAAGAAGGACCTGTTGAAAAGGGAACCCCCATGAACTGTTGGTGGGAATGCAGATTGATGCAAACTCTATGAAAACAGTATGGATGATCCTTACAATGTTAAAAATGGACCTGACCCAGTGATTCCACTTCTGGGGATTTATCCCAAGAAACCCAACACACTGGTTCAAAAGGATATGTGCACCACTGTGTTTGTTGCTGCACTATTTACAATAGCCAAACTATAAAAGCAACCCAAGTGCTCATTTATTCGTAAAAAGCTGTGCTACATAGAGGCGATGGAATGTTACATGGCCATAAAATAGAATGAAATCTCACCATTTGTAACCACAGGGATGGACCTAGAAGGTATTATGCTAAGTGAAGTCAGTCAGAGAAAAACAAATACCATCTGATTTCACATATATGCAGTATATAGAGAAAAATAAATAAACTAAATAGAAACAGGCTCATAGATACAGTATATAGAGCAAAATAAATAAGCAAAATGGAAACAGACTCATAGATACAGAGAACAGTCTCACGGTTGCCAGAGTGGTTGGGGCGTTGGGAGAAAAGATGAAGGGATTAAAAGGTACAAATTGTTAGTCACAAACAGTCAAAGGGCATAAAATACAGCGCGGGAATGTAGCCAATAAGGTCATAATAACTATGGGTGGTGCTGGTGGGCATGGTGGGGCTCCAGCAGCCATTCGTCATTCCTTTGGCTCTTTGAACTTTCCACGCTCTCACCACTACTCTGTGGGCAGCTAATGTGAGGCAGGAGAGAAAGATGCTGAATGTTCCTCTCAGGGCACATTATGCACCTCTGGAGCTTGTGCCCGCTCCTTCGTCCTCATGAACTAGATCGTTAGGGAGACAGCAGAGGACTCCTGCTGGTTTCCAACCCCAGGAGCTAAACCACTTTGTTCCTCAGCGAAAGAAGGCAGCTCTGTCCTACCATGAGCAATCAGTTGTCCATGATAGGATGAGCCTATTTTCCAGGGTCCTAATAAATAAAATAATGAGACCGCAGATGACCCCAGATGGTCTCCCTGGAAATTGGATGGTGCAAAAGCAAGCACTTAAATTGGTTCTTTTCTCCTTGGATTGTGTATTAAACTAACATCATTAAAAAAATGTTAAGAACTATTACGCCTCATTAGTGTGCTCTGGGGCATAATTTAGCACAGTGTTTTTCAACCTTTTTTGGGCAAAGGCACACTTGTTTCATGAAAAAAATCACGAGGCACACCACCATTAGAAAATGTTAAAAAATTTAACTCTGTGCCTATATTGACTATATATAAAGTAATTCTCTTGAATAGGAATCAAATAAACACAAAGAAAGTATTTTATAATTACTTTATTATGAAATATTAAGTAAACAAAATAGTGAAAAATTATAAAATTCTTGTCTTGTCTGCACCTACGGCACACCAGGCAACATCTAGTGTGCCGCGGAACAGCGGTTGAAAAACGCTGATTTAGCACTTCAGTAATAAGCGGCCATCACCCACCTCCCAGGATGCTCCCACTGGCACAGTCATGTCTAGACTCTCATCTTGAGTGAAACACAAGCTACTATCAAGCGTGAGCCGCAAGTTGTTTCTCCTGATTATCTTGTTTCTCTTTCCTTTGTTGTCTATGACACTAGCAGAAAAATCTACCTGCATGGATATCTGTCCACTATCTAGAACGTTCCATCATTTACTGAGGAAAAAATACATCTGGCAACAATAACATTTAACTCGAAGAAGCACCGTTTGGCCAGCTAACTGTGAGCTTCAACTCAGGCAGGATCAATGCTGCAGTTGGTTAAGGTTAACAATTAGGAGTTGTTCTTTATTAGGACGAGCACGTGTATAGATAGTGGTGAAATTCAGCAAGGTTTTGTTCAACAAGGGTTTTGTTTATCATGAAGATTCTACAGACTGATCTGTAAAGAATGTCCACAAAGACCCCTTGGAATGAGATCGTGTGTCAGCATTTTAGGTTTTCCCAAGTTAGAAAAGAAATTATTAAAAAATTCAGTGAACGATGATAGAATATGAGTCAGAAGTGGTGTGACATTTTCAATGTCCCTCAACCACGCATGGTGGCTTATCATCACTCCCTAATAACATTATCAACTCTAATAACAGTGGAAGAACTTAAAATAGCTGTCTGTCTCCATGGGAAACCTCCAGAAGGAAAATCTGGAGAAGCATTAAATGTGTGTGGATATAAGGAGAGAGCAGCACAGGCAACTTCTACCTCTTGTTTGATGGGTCGGTGTCTCTTCCCTCTTCTTCTAAGAGCCTTTCTGCTTAAGCATCTGTCCCCCTGAATTATAATAAATGAATTTATCGAATTGAATCACTTTACCTTCCACTCTACTCCTTACTTCACAAAAAATTGCACTTAATCAAGAAATGAGTTCTGATGTGATGAGAACTGGGTACTGCAAATTGCTGTTATTAAACTTATTAAGAGAAGAGAAAGGAGAATAACGCATTCTGAGTGGCATCTCTCTCCCTTAATAAGCCTCCTCCAAGAAGTGCTTCTGAACGTGATAATTACATTAAATAATTACAAATGAATTTGTAATTAGCGCACAACACTCTCCCCACAGCCTTTCTGAAACTGGTGCTGCCAGCCCATTCTTTTTCTTGCTGTTGCTTCACCAACTGGGAGGTATGGCTCACCCTCCTGTTAGACTAATAGCTGGACCCTAATCCCTGACTAATTAGTGTACAGCAGGGCCAGAATTATTCAGTATGACTCTGATAAATTTCAACCCCCAATGAGATCACACCTTGTTAAGTAAACGAAATGGCCCGTGGAACACCGCTGTGAAAGTCGTGCGCAGAGGTTGGCTAGCTGTCGGACATTCAATTGCACATCCCACTAAATTGTTAGGACAAATTTTCACTCCTGCGGAGCCTCAAAAATTGGCCACTTTAGCACTTAACTGAATATGCTGCTCATTACTTTTTTCCAAACACATACTAAGCAATAATATATTTTAAACACCTACTATATCCCACTGCTCTCAAAAACACTTTCAGTTTTGAATCGAAGAGGTAAAAGATACAGACCCTCAGGAAAAAAACTAAACAACTGCACAGAATGCTATGCCATCCGTATGATATTGAGGCGCATGGCGGAGTGTGAATGAGGTCACTGTGTGGCCACCTAGGCTAACACGGGCCCTCCCCAAGCACTTCCAATGACACAGCGTTATTTATCTGCTTTTCTGCATGTTGTCCCCACACACTGGGCTGGAAGCTCCATGAAGGCAGGCTCCCATCTCAGCTGTTACCACATCTGTCTCATCCACCGGGCCTGTACCTAGTGATCTGTACAATACTGTTCGCATGGGTGAAGCTGCTTAGAGAACGTACACATTGAAAAGGTGGGCAAACTTTTCACACACGTGGATGTTGAATGGCAGACTAAAGAGGTGAGCCAAAAGCAAGGATGAGCTTGGCCGATATAGCATTTCATTCTCTCGGCAAACATTTGCCAATCCCTCCCCGTGTGCTCGCTGCTGGGCAGGCACTCAGGGTACAGGGTGAAGGAGCACCATTCCTGTGGGCAGAGGAGTCATTTGGAGACCAGCCTGAATGGCGGGAGGTGGGAGGCAGCAGGCTGGGATTAGAGATGTTGGGAGGGTGAGCTGTGAGGAGCAGAGCTGTGAGGTGTAGAGGTCATCAGGTGTGAAGGGACCTGAGACCTTTGTCCTGAGGACAGTGAAAACTTGCAAGAGAATTTAAATTAGGGAAAGTTGAAAAGTCATTGCCAAGGTCCCAGAAGTTTCTATTACATCATTGTCCGAATATGGTTCATTACTGGTTGCACATACTTTAAAAACTGCTATCTCGAAACTCTTAAGAAAGTGAGGTATGTATTCACAGTCAGACTTTCCAGGGTTGGATTATATTTGTACTTGCATTGTTTAAGTTTTATGTAATCACAATATGAATATTATTAACAGTATTTGGTAATTGTTTTATAAATATAACTCAATTCTTTGAGCATATTTTTTAAACGGCTTTGGTGTATTGTTAAAATGTGGCTTTAATATATTCCCAGACAAAATTCTTTTCTAGCAGACCTCATTTCTATTCATAATATAGTTCAGCAGGATAACAGGACTTAGTCATGCCAAATTCAATGTAGAGGAAACTTAGCTAGAGTTCATCTGCTCCATTAAATGTATGTAGAGTCAGACAGTGTAACAACTAATGCCAGGGTCTTCCCCACCTTCTCTGCTATGTTTCCCTTGGAACATACGGGAATGTGTTGCATTTTGTGTATGCAGCCAGATTTTACTGATGTGCATTCTGGTGGCAAGGCAGTTTCTTCCTAGCTCCCATAGCTACCTCCAGGCTCCACGGACAATGCAAACCCCAGCTAATGCCTCCTGATGGGAGTGAGGTGTTTATGACCACAGGAACCGGGCTTCTTAGGGCAAGTGGGAAAACAGGGACAATCTCCATGTAGAAAGGCTCCTTAATACTCTCTTTCCTGAGGCCTGATTTGCAGCTGAGTGGCAAAGTTTCGGATTCAAAAAGGTCAACCTTGGAACAATATAAAGACAAATAATTCAAATAAAAAGTAGGTAAAGGATTCAAATAAGCATGCCCTTAAAAAAAGATATCCAAATGGCCACTAAATACAGGAAAAGATGCTTAGCATCATTACTCACTAGAGAAATACAAATTAAACCACAATGAGATACCCTTCTCACCCACAATGATGGCTATAATGAAATGACAGGCAGTAACAAGAGTTGGTGAGGATGTGAAGAATTCAGAGGCCTCAGTCTCTGCTGATGGATGTATAAAATGTTGCAAATACTTCAGAAGACAGTGTGTGTTTCTCAGAAAGTTAAATATAAAGTTACCACATGACTTAGCAATTCCAATACTAAGCATATACCCCCAAAATTGAAAAAATTAAAAAAAGATAATTAAACAAATACTTGCTCATGAATATTCATAGCAGCATTATTCACACTATCCAAAAAAGTGGAACAACCCAGGAACAGGTAAATGGGTAAATAAAATATAATAACCCCCTGGAATGTTATTCAGCCATAGAAAGGAATGAAGTACTGATACATACTGTGCTGTAGATGAATCTCAAAAACATTAAGCAAAGTGAAAGGATCCAATCAGAAAAGACCACTTATTGATGGTTCCATTTATATCAAATGTCCAGAATAGGTAAATCCATATGAACAAAGAGTGGACTAGTGGTTGCCAGGTTGCTGGAGGAAGGAGAGAATGGGAAGTGACTGTTAATGTTACAGGGCTTCCTTGGATGGTGATAAAAAGGATCTGAAATTTACTATGATGATGAATGTTCAACCTTGAAAACATATTTAAGAAAAACACTGAACTGAATCTTTAAAAAGGTGAATTTTATGGTTTGTGAATTATTAGTTGACTTAACAAATGTTTTAAAAAATATATTAAATTTGGAATTGTTGATTATGTAATGAAATTAGTCCTTGGTTTGAGGGAGAGCCATGAAAAAAGTTGCAACTTGGAAAAGTTATAAGAAAAGATATGTGTAAATCAAAGAAGGTTGGGAGAGAATCTATAATAATGTATAATTATAAAAGTCCAGGAATCACTACCAGAATGACCAATCGACCAGTCGCTATGAGGTGCATTGACCACCTCTCAGTCCCTCCCCCAAGCCTGCAGGCTCCCATCACTGGATGGCCAACAGGGAACCACAGGAACCGGGCTGGGTGTTAGGGGAACAGGACTGGGGACTGGACTCACAGGGCAGAAGCAGCAGCGTGAAGGGTCATGGGGGCAGCGGCAGCATGGCGGGGCGGCAGACATGGCTCTGATCGCAGGCTAGGCCTACGGACCCTACACGTGCACGATTTTATGTGCTGGGCCTCTAGTTAGATGATAAGGAGACAGTCACAGAGACTATGTTGAGGTTTCTGAAAACAACCTCACAATGGACATGGGGGCCAGGTGTACATGTGTGGGCATCTGTCTATATTTGTATATATGTTAGACCTCATATATTATAATATATAAATGTACATATATCCAAATGGGGAAATTCTCAAAGACTATACCACCAAATAGTAACAGTAATTGTCTCTGTTTAGTGGGATTCCAGGTGATTTAAATTATTTTCTTCCTTTTGCTCCTCAGCATTCTCTTACATTGTGCGCAATGTCCACATAATAGTTGAAGAAAAATGAAAAAGTGAATGTGGGAGGAGTTGCTTGAGAAAGTTTACTCTGATCAGACATAGAAGGTAGTGGCAATTTTTGAGGTCTCACTAATAAATGATGTCCTGTTTGGGGAAATTGTGTTCATACTGGGAGGAAATCATATCGGATATGCATCACTGGTAGAAAAGGTTGACATGACAGAGCCTCTGAAATGCTGATGCCTAGAAGATGGGTCCTTAGAGACTCTGAAGGCAAAGCACACAAAAACCTCTTCCCTTCCTTAGCAGTTCCTCCCTCAGGTTGAGGCATCCACAGGTACACTCTATGTAAGTCACTAGGGTGCTGGGCCTATTGCAGCTCTATCTACTATCTATCATCTTGCTATCTTAATTGGACTATGTCTACAAGGCACTTAACACCTAAATGGAATGAAAATGCATTTGCTAAATCACAAGAAATTCTTAAATTACTTAAGATTAGACCACAGCCAGGCCCTGCACCTGAGCAAATATATCACATACCATTGACTAAGCCATGCCCTCTTGCCTCTCCGAGCTTGCGGTCTAGTTAGACAGGAGCCGGGAAGGGGCTACTCCAGGTAGGACACGTCCCACAGGCTGTGGGTGCCCTGGGTGTGGCTCTAACCCATAATTTCCAGTCTGAAGCTGGAGGACAAAGATGAGTCCCATCCTGAAAAGTTCTCAAGGCTAAAGTCAAGGTGGCTGGTTCCAAAACATGTCATGGGAACAAGGGCCTGGTCAGACAATTAGAAACAAGATATGGAGCCCACACAAAGTGGCTTGGATATGGGCAGAGGAAAGGGGGGGTCACTGGATATCGAGGGGGGAGAGAGGGAGGAGTGGTGGAAGGAGGAAAATAGCACCATCTCCACATTTGTGATCGTGTCAGCCTAGACAATGTTCACAGCAGGGAGTATGTAAGGGGGAAATGGGGAAAACACTAGTTGCCCATTCACAGAAATAAACAAGTTAATTGTGGGGCTTTCAACTGATCCAATGTTCAGCATAAAAAATTAATAAACCAGGGTGGCATGCCGTCGACATAGAAAGTGAAGAACAACAAAAACTACCCTTAAAGGGGATGCACGTTAACAGTAGTTTCTTTCTTTCTTAGTTTGTTTGCTGAAACATTAATCGGGCTGTCTTTCAATCGAATGAGACATGTCTTTTAAAGGGATCAGAGGCAGAAAGTTTTCAGTTGCCAAAAACAAGAGAGAAACTGGGAAGAATTTAACTTCTGAACTGGAAGGCCACTCCTGCCAGAGGCCTTAGAGGAGGGCAAGGCTCTGCCTTTTGTTTCCCAGGATTTTTTCCTTTAAGTAAAAGACCACAGCGCTCAGGCCAGTTCTGCCACTTTAGCTCAAGAATGATTCGGCCAAACCCCTTAGAACGGAGCTGAGCAGAGTCCTGCTTTGGCTTCTTCTCTTTGCCAGGATGAGTCTCCCTGGAGACAGGATCAGGGCTGAAGAGGGCAAAAGGCAGCTGATGGATGGATCTTGGGCCCAAAATAACTCAATTTTCTCTGTCTGTCATCCCACCATCATGGTGAAGGTTTTCTAGATTGTAAGAGACTCACACAAAAGTGAACCCACCATTGAATGATATTAAATTTTATCAGACAACATCTATGTGGAGGCCCCAGGAGAAGAAGAGCTTGGTGACTTAAATCAAGCGGGGAAGGTTGTGGAGTCAGCAGGTAGAATAAGACATGCTTTGCCAGCCAATTGGGATTAAGGCTCATTTTTCTGGAGGCCATATTAAGTGAAATCTCAACAACAAACAAAAGTAAAAGAAAGGAGGAAGATAGAGAGAGAGAGAGAGAGAGAGAGAGAGAGAGAGAGAGAGAGAGAGAAAGAGGAGATTGATTCTAAATCTCACATTGAAGACACCTCTGAGGTGCCAGATGCTAGTTTGAACATCATCCCTGTTCACCCAGGAGTTATGGGTGCCATTCCTCCTGTGAAAGAGAGAGAGTAAGCCCACTCTTCTAAGGTCCTCACACCTTGCTTGCTCTTCCTACTCTCATGGCAACAATCCTATGTAATAAAAGGGTAATTTGCAAATTAACCATCACTCCATCACAAAGATGGCAGCGCCCAGTCCCCTAATCCCCACTGGAATCTTCCAGTCGGGGGTGAGGGAGACGAGTTTCGGGGTGGCCACTGAGAGTGGGCAGCATGAGCAGGCTGGCAGAATTTTTGCTTCTTCACTATGGCAACCATGGTGACGAGGCAAGTGTTTTGTGCCTGGCCTCAGATGGCCTCTGGGCAGCAGAGAGCCTTTGGGCAGCAGACACACCGGCCAGGCCCTGCAGAGAGCTACTGGCACATGGATTCGTGTGCAGGGCTACTAGTTCTTTAAAATAATTAATCATTTCAATTATGAGCTGTCACAATGGAGATGGGGTGGAGGAAATGCCAAGAGACACAGAGACGAGGCATACAGATCAGGGCCTGAGTCCTGTGTGAGTCAGCGTGGGCAGAGCACTGCCTTCTCTGGCCACCCCGTCTTTATCAGAGATGTGAAACCACAGCCCCAGGGTCGCTGGGACCCTCTTGGCTCTGACTCTCTTTGATTCGAGAAGCATTGTATTCTGAAGCTACAGCCCTAAAAGGGCTGTGTATGTATTTACATGCTTAGGTTCCCACAGAGTCTCACACAATAGGAATCCAGTGTAATTCACTTTCATGCAATTTTTGTATTCCTGCTTATTTTAACTAGAAACATATTTATATGCACTTCTTTAAAACCTGGAGGAAACATGCGGAAAATGCACTTTATAACCCAGCAAGCTCCCCTTAAAGACGAAGTGGGTCCAATGACCTCAGGCTACTTGAGCTTTGTGGTTTGTTTTTGAAGCTAATCTTGGAAAGAAGGTCTTTTATGATTTATCAGAGAGAGAAAATAAGATTGAGGCTTACAACCAGTGATGCTCAGATATATTTTATGCCATGCTCAAGTTGCAACCAGAACTTCTTTCACCACCACCGTTGGCAAGCCTTTGTGACTGAGAAGGAGAGAGGGTTGGCAGTTCTGTGCACAGGTAAGAAGTGCATGCCCAGCATTTTCCTTTATGCACAAGACTTGCTGGGCGACGGCCACGTATCGCATCCACAGGAGACTATGATGAGGTGCTAACCACGGCAGCTAAAGTTTTGGAAAATTGGCTTTAAAAAGTAGTACCTGGCAAACTCAAACTTTCCGCTTTCCACAAGACTTTTGGAACAGGATGGGGGACATCAGTGTTCTCAGACCCACAAGGAACAGACGCATCACTTGCAAAATGATCCTCCATGCAAGTCTGATTTTCCAACATGGCCCCGGGCTTCGGAACGTGCTGGCTCTGGCTGGACCTTCATTAGCCAAACCAAGAGGACGGTTGAGGCATTTACATAGACAATCGCATGTCAGCACTGTCCCCTCGGAAAAGGTAAAGAGGCTTGCTTGCCTGATGAAGATAGGAGCCTCACTGATGGAACAGTATTCATGCGTCCGCTGTGACGTACACCACAATCAGGTGTTTTTAGGACAAGGCATTTGGCAAGCTGGATGCCAGTCAGCCAGTTCCTTCTCTTTGCTTCTATAGTTATGGCCATGGCTTTAGAAATCACGTCCTGTGGATATAGAGCTATAATTTTAGGGATTGAAATGCCTCTTACGGATGTAGTGCTGCATACTTTTGTAGAACCATGATCCTGTAGAAGTCCTTTCCCTGGCACTAATCTGTGGTCATGATGAATGGACATCCAAACCATACATCCCATCCCTTTGTAACCAGCATCAGGCCTTTGTGAGAGCAGATAATCTTAGAATTTGGAATAAGCTCTATAATAGGGACAAGAAGAGGGAAGCCATGCTCGACAGGAGTTAAATCACTTTCTAGGGCCACAGAGGTAGCTGGGCATGAAGCCACTGCACCATTTTGCCTCGTGCTGGCTGTCGAGGGATAGCAATAAATCAATAGCCTCGGAAGCAAGATTTTCGTAGGGGTAAGCAAGCAATTTTTGTAATGAACCAGATTGCTTTTGGCTTTGCAGGCCATATGGCCTCTGTCGCAACTACCCTATTCTGTAATTATAGGATGAAAGCAGCCACCAACAGTATGTAATGGAATAGGCAAGGCTGCTTTCCAATAAAACTTTATTGATGAACACTGAAATAAGAACTGCACATACTTTTTACATATCACAAAATATTATGCCACTTTAGGGTTGTTTTTTTTTTCAACTAACAATGTGAGGACCTTTCTTCGATCACAGTGGGCTGGATTTGGCTCAGTGATTTGCTAAGCCCTGTGAGAGTAACACATCCCAGCCCAGGAGAGAACTTATTCTACATTCTGGGCAATGCCCTTTTCTCTGGCTCCACACCCAAACCTCAGGTCTCACTCCCTGTTCCTCTGCACAGTACACTGTCCCATTAGACTGAAATTAGGTCACTTTCCCATTTCATCTCTAAAGTGACTAATTTAATCCAAGTTGCTGAAGGTATAACTAAAGTCACAGGACTTACTCTAGAAAAGGACCAACGGGGAGAATTCATTCTGACACAGACCCAGCCACAAGTGCCAGACATGTCGTTGGTGAGTGTTGGTGGCTTTGGTGGCAGTTAATAATGGGGCAAACAGGAATATAAATGTGGCATGTTGACATGGGGCTAGTAGGGAATACAGAAAGTGCCCCAAACTCCTCGCTAAGATCACAGACTGCGTGTTTACAATGAAAGGAAATACTTGGGTTTGTAAATAAATAACTGCCTCAAGAAATTGGCCACATTTCGGGTCAGCGAGACCTCTGCTGGCCCGTTCCTTGGACAGGCCTGGATTGTTTGCTCACTTAACAGAACAGCCAAACATTCCCTTCAGATTCAAGGGCCTTCTCTCTGGCCGACACTGTTTATCTGTGTCAGTAGCGTGGCCCTCTTGGAACACTCCAGTTTTATCTGGGTTGAGAACAAACAGATATAGATCTTTTTTTTTCTGATTTGGATGAAGGCAATAGGTCTGAGTTAAGGAAAAAATACATTTAATTCTTTTTTCCTTTCTTGTCTGGCATGCACTTAGAAGAAAAGAGTGTTTCTGGAAGCCAAGAGAAGGTTGCATGATGCCAAAGAACTTAGTTGCATAGTAGTGCCTCTTGGCTGCAGCCTCCACAGAATAAAGGGCTATAGATGGCTCACTGAAACTATAATCCAGATGCTTCCATGGAGTGTGAGGCCAGGAGGACCACCAACTCAAGTTGTTCTTTTAATGTCGTCCATCATGATACCTCACTAGAACCACTTATACTGGCATCATGTTGCCTGTTCAAATATGAATTGTTATCAAAACCTTTGGTTGCAAGGGACAGACACTTAACTCAAAGTGACCCATGCAAAATTAAATACATTAAAAAAAAATACCTTTTGTTCAAAAATCTGAAAAAACGATGGGTTGATCTTCAAACATGGTTATATCCAGTATTCAAGAAGCAAACATCGTCTCTTCTTCCCCTTCACTCCATTGTCTCTGCTTTCATCTCTGTTGGCTTTGTGCTCATACAAGAAACAACCAATAAATGCATAAATAAGTGGGACAATCAACCAATATTTCTTTCTCTCTGTTTCTCTCTCTCAAACCAATCAATAAATAATAACAAGATTAACAACAACAACAAAATTGAGGTGAGACTGTGTACTCAGAGTAGAAGCTTGGGGGTTTGGGAACCACAGACTCCTCTGAGGAAAATTAGGTGTTTGGATGGAAGAGAGCCCAAGATCCTGTCCAGTGTGGACATGCTGTGATCCTACTTTTTTTGTCTGTTTTCTGAGCTTAAATTGCATGTGGCATAAGCAATCCCTAAGAGCCAGCAAACTCGGCTTTGTTAAGGAAAAAGGGAGAAGTCCTCTCCCAGATAAGACATCTCATCAACCAGGAAGTGGTTAGTCACACTGGAAATGGTAGCATCTGTATTTCAGCCCCTTGAAGTATCCATGAACAGGCTTCTCCCCACCCTACCCCCAACCTGAAGCCTTGCATAGGAAGTCAAGAAGATAATTGTGTTGATACAAATTTGGATTGCCAGTGAGTTCTGCCCCACAACATTAAGATGTACCTATTTCAGATCTACGATATTGCCCTTGCCTCAGTTACATAAACCTCCATTTACAGAAGAAAAAAGGAATTAATGATTTTGACTTTCTGAAGAAAGCTGGGTCAGACCATTTTAGATATCATTTCTTTTATACCAAAAATCTCAGCCAATATATCATTGTCCCTGGATAATTGTATTTTTTTTCCATATTGTCTATCTTTGAGTGTGGTGACTACATTTTATTTAAGTTTTTGTTCCAGACAGAGGACACAGAAGGCTCTCAATGCATATTTGTAGAATTAATAAATTAATGTAATTCCTGGAACTCAGGCAGAGAGGCAAATTTTCTCAAAACTAATAGGGACAATTGTTATTGCTCTATATAATAAAGTCTGGGGAGGATTTGACAACTTCTGAAATAAAATATGTTCTCCTTCAAATCCAGAGACTTACAACATCCAGAGTTTAGCCCAAAGGCTGTGATTCAAAAGAAAAAAAAAAAAGCTTTAAAGGATAATTCACAACAGAGAAGAGATTGACAACCATGAGAAGGGAAAGGATTGGGGGGATAAGTGAAAAAGGTGAAGGGATTAAGTGAAACAGGTTGGTAGTTGCAGAATACCCACAGAAATGTAGATTACAGCATAGGGAATATAGACAATAATAGAACAGAAGTGTCATTGTAAAACAAGCAAATGGAGGAAGTGATTTGCAAGCCAATTATTCACACACACAGAGCCAGTGTTGCAGAGAATAAATAAATACATAAATAAGCGAGTAAAATATAGGAAGGAAAGTAGAAGGCTAAGTAACTATGAAGTTAAAAAATATGTTGTGGCCGGGACCGGTTTGGCTCAGTGGATAGAGCGTCGGCCTGCGGACTGAAAGGTCCCGGGTTCGATTCCGGTCAAGAGCATGTACCTTGGTTGCAGGCACATCCCCGGTGGGAGGTGTGCAAGAGGCGGCTGGTCGATGTTTCTCTCTCATCGACATTTCTAACTCTCTGTCCCTCTCAATCCCCCTCTGTGTAAAATCAATAAAATATTTATAAAAAATATATATGTTGTGAAGTTTTTCCAAGTCAAACAGCAGGTGAACAGAGGAGCTGTGATTTCATTCCAGGTTTTGCCAATACCAAGTCCCATTGTACTTGCCAATACCTCAGCTTGCCCCTGTTAAATTGTGTGGTACTTAGCAAATCTGCACATTGCTTTAGCTTGTGGGCCCTCGTAGGCTTCTCTCCATCCTGTCTCATTGCTGTGAGTGAGGCAAGATTCCATGAAATGATCAGCTATATAGTTGACTTCGGCATACAAAATTGGTTCCTTACTCGGGATTGGTTTGCTTCTTTGTTGGAATATATACTTTGCCCTCTCTGCAAACTAACAGGATATAGTTTATATTTTCTCTAGGACACATACCGCCCAACACATTATGAATAATAAAAATTAGCCCCCAACATTTATTTAAGAATCTGTGAAATAAACCTTACTCAGACAATATGCTCATGCAACACTTGCCCTGGTGTGCATTCATAGTGTCCATTTGTCCCCAGAGCTGTGGAACTTTAAAATTAAGCTAATTATCAGTATTGTTGCTTTGCACAATATTGGCAATTTTCTTCTCTGCTTTTCCACTGTGGTATCTATACTTCTACTAGTAAATATAATACAATGTGAGCTCTAGTGGTTTTGTTAAAATTGTTTTTTTGCTAGTAATTTGAAGCCGTCCAACAATATTTATTCAGGAAGTAAATATTTACCCTACTTGCATGGCAATATCTGAAACTGACATCTAACATAACAATGGCTTAGATGCCAGCTATTTCTGAAATATCAACCAATCATCCGCAATATGAGCTTCCCAGTTTTCCCCACAGCATCTTATCGTGTGTAAATATGTGAAAATGTGCCATTTGTTTCCTTGAGGTTCAGAAGGATATGGTTATTTTCAGAATGAATATTGCCTAGAAGAAACAATGAAAATTGCTGTGCGCCAGTAAATTCAGTTTAATAATCTTGTGTAGGTGAATGAGGTACTGGGGATGTGGCTTCTGACTAAGCAGAATGAACCACACAGGTGAAGCCAGTATAACTTCCCCATGATGATGGTACTATATCTGACACTATTATAAAAAACCTGAACTTATTATTTTTCATCTTACTTTGTTATGCTCACAAATTTTGTGGGTCATGAAACTAGATGCAATATAGCTGTGTGATGCTTCTTCTGTGTAATGTCTGGGGACTCAGCTGGTAACACTCAGATGGCTCAGGGGTTGAAATCATCTGGAAGCTTCCTCCCCCACATGTTCGGTGCCTTCCTGGGATGACTCAGATGAGCTGGGACTCTTGACAAGAGCACTGACATGTGAACTCTCTGTTCAGCTTGCTGGCTGGATTCTGAGAAGCAGCAAGCAGGGAGCATGCGTTCCAACAGAGCGATGCTCCGAGACAACTTCCTGGCTTTTCCTAGTCTTGTACCAGCTGTCACTTTTGCCCCCCAGATCCAAGGGGAGAGGAAACAGAGTCCACCTCTTGCTGGGGGTACGGCGAGTTCACGCTGAAGAAGAGCGTGTTGGGTGGGCCATATATCCACCGTCTTGATCACTGTGGACCTTCCCTCTGCCATGCATTGGCTTTCAACAACAAGGGTGTGTTTCTTGCTCAGACAAATCTGCTTTGTATCCAGGCAGTTTTCCAGAGCAGGGTCCTCCTGGTGGCTGAGCAATGCAAGCTGCTGTTTTAACAACTCATGGTTCCTCAGCTGCTGCAGCAGGGGAAGAGTGGACTCCATGATCATGCACCAACCACCACCTGGACGGGACATAAGTCACTTTACTCACATTTCATGGCTCACGTAGCCAGACCTGAATTCAGTGGTGCAAGCAAGCGTGGCCCTTCCGTGTGCCCAGAAAGAAAAAGAGAGCTAGAATTGTTGGCAAGTGGCAATAATTGCAAGTGGCAATGTTGTCTGAGTCGTGACACCCTGCAATTCCTTTCAGTGCTGATTTGAACTTTGTTCAGTCAATTCATTCATTCCATCATCCATCTGACAGTGTTTTAGATGCCTACTATGGGGGACGCATCAGACGTAGATTGTTCCTGGAGCAATTCAACTGCCCCCAAAAGGCATATAATTTTACTCCAGCAAACCAATTGAAACTTGTATTGCTTTGTCCTTGACTCCTGTGAGTGCGTAGGGAGTGTCTTTTCAGGGTCCACATTATCATATCCCCTCAACGCATGTAAAATAAGACTTTAGTTTTCTATCTTTACTTCCCCTGGTCATTGAGTTTTCTCATTTCCATATACTACTGTCCATCAAAACCATTTTCCTTTCACTATTCATTATCTATCTTCTCCTCTGAAGGCCTTAATTTCAAGAGAGACTTTTGAGGATGCAGCTCTGATTTTAGAAAATACAGATGGTGTCTGTTAATCAGGCACTGCCACAGCAATAAATCAATGATATACTAGTACGAAACGGCTTTAATCCCATTTCAAGTTATCACGCATCGTTAGCCTGACAGTCTGATTCCATTTGCTGTTGCTCTAACGGACAGTTAGATATCGAGGCTGCAAACACTTGATAGTCCGGCCAGGCGGTTTCTATTTTGCAAAAGCAGAGCTCAGAGATACAGCTCAACAATGAAAGGAACAAAACCCAGCAGGAGCTCTGTTTGGAGCCAGTTTGTTTTTTGGTCTTCAATTAGAAAATTGTGTTTCTGCGGGAAAACTGTAGACAGGTCCTCACTCCCCGCTGAGAAAGAATGAAGAGGGAGAAACGAGCTCTATGATAGACTGAAGCCAGGACACTGTGTCTTTGGCTGGACACCTGCTGTCCTAGGTTAGTTTGGGTAGGTCAAAAATCAATCTTACCCTTAGCTTTTCCACGCACCAAATTATACTATGGAATGTTCCACCAAGGTTTCTAAAGTATTGAGCACACGGTGGGAGTTCTTAATTCATGGCAAATATAGGAAATGTAAGCAATGGAAATCATTAGAGGTGCATATGAAAACTTTTTGAGAATCCTCAAATTATATTTAAAGTAATATGTTTATGGCAACATTATAAATCAAGATTGCTAAAGCTTTTCAGCAGAGACCCCTCACCTTTGAAATGTACCCACAATTGTGTAAGAAACTTAGTTGTCTGCTAGTCTCTTCCAGTATCATATGTGTACACTGAGTGAAAACTGGATCTTTATAAGATCATTATCATAGCTTTCAATTTGCAAAAGGTATAATGCTTCATTGGGTCTTCCAAACTAGGTCAACCAGTTAGCCTTCAGATGTAACATGTTGTATTTGGCTAAGCCAAACGGAATAAACAGATATTATCAAAACAGATGCAAGCGAAACTAACAATAGGTATTCTGATGGTAACTTTTCCTTTTAATGAAATCTGAGGTCTTTTAAGGTCAGTCAGATGTAAACTAAAGAGGATGATGGTTAGGCTAAAAGGAAAGGTACTAAACAGCTCAACGCTTTGAATTCCAAGAATTTTAGTTACATCATGATAGAAAAAGAACACCGACTTCACTTTTAAAGCTGTACATTTTAAGGTCATCTTCTTGGATTCTTCTTAAACTTCTGAAGGCTTACCAGTCCTCAAAAATTAAAGAAACTCTGTATATGTGGATCTGTTTATGTATATGTCTTGTATCTTTAAAATTTTATATATATATACTTTGAAGATCTCCAAACATGCATACTAACTACAATTTCTTTTGTTTTTCAACCTTACATACAAATAATAACATTTTTAAATTTGAAACTAGGAATTGTTTACAGTACAGATAAGAAAACAATGTAGTATTAACTATAGGTTTAACTTCAAATTTTTTAATTTGGCAATATCAAATTTTTTAAAAGTTAAGTTTAAAGATTATCTCTTTTAAAATCAAGGGTTAAAATTAAGTGGCTTCTAAGAGCTCTCCCTTCCCTGAGAGAAGGGAGGGAACTCGTATTCACTGGGCATGTGCTGTGTGCCTTGTTGCTCACCTGTAGTATCTTATTTCTCACAATAATCCAATAATCCTCTCTAGTAAATGTTGCTGTTTTTCTCTTGCTAATGAAAAACCCAAACCCCCTAAAGATTGCCCAAGTTCACATGACCAATCATCAGTATAGCAGGTATTCCACTCCAAATCTCTCCAAAATCAAAGCACACTCTCTTCCATCCTTGCCCATCCTCAGCTCACATGATAATTTTGCAGTAAGCAGTGGCTAGCTACACCACATAACATTGAGCCTTTTTTGTTTTATTTTGTTTTGTTGTTTTTTCTCAAGAGAGGATAGGAGCCAAACTTCCTGCTCCCTTTATTGGAATCACAGAAAGTATACCTGATTCTCAAAAGTCATACCCTAGAAGTTCAATGCAAATTGAATGGTTGGAATATGATTAGTATGAATGGGATGGTTGATCCACATCTCAAGATTGATTACACAAAGTGAAGTTGAGATTGAAACCATTTTCCAGATAATTAAGTTCTAAAGAACAACTGTTAAGGAAAAGATAGCTTGAAATACTTAAGAAATTGGGTTGTAAAATTATTCAAATTAGTGTTATATATACTTAGAGAATTTAAACAACATATCTTTCCAAATTCATTCTTTTTAAAAATGAGTGAAAAATTAAACCTATGATTAATTCTATGTTGGTTTTTTATCTGTACTGTAAACAAAAAAATATATTTTACATATGTTCTCCTAAAGTTTTGAAAATAAGTTTTCTTCTAACTCAACCATAATGTAAATTCAGTGACATGTCCCATCTGTGATAATCTAGTTATCCAGTTGGTTTCATTAGAGGCACCATATATATTTGACAAATCTTTGGTTTTGGTTTTTCTTTTATACCACTTTTCATTGCTCTTTTTTTTTTTTTTTTTTTTTTAGTATTAAGAGATATTTATTCAAGTATAAACCAAGACTCCTTTTCAGGAAGTTCAGTAGTGCTTTGAATTTCCTCTTAATTGCGATTCTTCTGAGTTGCAGTTGTTTTAAATTTACATCTACTAATTTGCAATTTGCCCTTTATGTTTGGCCCTGATTTTCATAAAAGCTTATTTCTCAACTATCCCTAAGTACATTAAAGTACACCATCTTAGGTCTCATGGGCCCCATCACCATTCAGCATCAATTAACTCGACCTCCCAAGACATAACTGCTCTGATCATCAACATCTGTTGGAGTGGAAAATGGTTGAATTGTCCCTGCATTTCATTGCAACATAGGAAAGAAATCTGCTATTTAAAAGTGTGACTTAATGATTACTGAAGTGGGAATGGTGGCCGCCTCCTGTGACCCTGAAAAGGACATAGATGCTTCCAGAAAGGAGGAGCGAAGCAATGCTGTGGCTGAGGCACAGTTGGGAGCAGTGCTCTAGAGCAAGCCATCCCTCTCTGAGAAAGCTGAGCGCTACTCTACAGGGCAGAAGAGTGGATCTCCTGGGAGCAGGGCCCAGCAGCAACCACCCGAGCAATCCTTTTCTGGCTGTGACTGTCCTCTGTGAACTCGTACTTTCTAGCTGGGTTCATGTAAGAAATTGTGAAGCAGAAAATTGAGGAATCAGCACGAAAGACTGGCCTTTAATGGCTTCGCAGATGGAGTATTGTTGAAAGGAGAGGCTGGAGCTCACTTCAGCATCCCACTCTTCTCCCAGCATCCATCCCAGCCTGGGTCCCAGCTGAGGGATAGGAAGTGTGTGCGTGCGTGTGTGCGTGTGTGTGTGTGTGTGTGTGTGTGTGTGTGTGTGTGTGTGTTGAGGTGATTGGAGGTTCTTTTCTGTTCCCAGGCCAGTTGGATATCTCTACTTGTCTTCCTTTGTTCTTTTCCAACCCCTTTCCAAAAGAGTAGAAGAACTCTTACTTCAGAATGGCTTAGGGAGACTAAATAAGTTCATAACCTGTATTTGCTAAAAGAGGAAAAAGAAAAAGAACTGATTAATAAGACAGTTGCTCTAGCAGAAGCACTGCTCTCAGAGAAACACAGGGGTTACTTTTTATCACTCCAAGTCTTGTGTTTGAGGCCTCATCCTCTCCTGCAAAGAGGAATTAACTCTCTTGTCTACGGCCATACCACCCTGAACGCGCCCGATCTCGTCTGATCTCGGAAGCTAAGCAGGGTCGGGCCTGGTTAGTACTTGGATGGGAGGAATTAACTCTCCACATTTTAAACCATTGTCAGCAGGTGTGTCTGGCATGGCATTCTCAGGAATAGTTCTAATGATGGGTCACTAATGGGGAAGACAAACTGGATAACCTCAAAGACATGAATAAATTCCTGAAGTCACATAATATACCAATAATAAATCATGCCCAGCTGGCGTGGCTCAGTGTTGAGTGTAGACCTGTGAACCAGGAGATCATGGTTTGATTCCCAGTCAGGGCACATGCCCAGGTTTTAGGCTTGATCCCCAATGTGGGCCGTGCAGGCAGTAGCTGGTCAATAATTCTCTCTCTTCATTGATTTTTTTTTCTCCCTCTCTCCCTCTCCTTTCCTCTCTGAAATCAATAAAAATATATTTAAAAAAATATATAACCCCACACATATATGGTCATTTAATATATGACAAAGGAGTCAAGAATACACAATGAGTAAAAGATGGTCTCTTTAAAAAAAAAATGGCATTAGGAAAAATGGGTATCTACATGCAAAAAGATGAAGTTTGGATCCTCATCTTACAGCATACAAAAAAAAAATAGTTCAAAGTGGATTAAAGATGAAATGGAATACCTGAAACTAATGTAGTGTACACTTACAATCATTAAGAGGTTAGATCTCATGTTGTGTTCTTAAATAATAATAAAAAAAATTAAATAATGGGTATGTTGTGGTGGGGGGTTAACTGTTTATTTTCCTATCTCAACTCTAATTGCCTTGGTCACTGATACATAGAAATTAAGGCTATTGTTTTTTGTTTTTTGTTTTACATTGACTTTATTGGGGTGACATTGGTTAACAACATTATATAGGTTTTAGGTTGCTATTCTATAATTTTTTGCACAAAAAAAGAAGGTTCTAAGCAAAGAGAAGGGAATTTTGCTTTGTAGTATTAAAATAATTCATTACAATTTATAAAAAGAATTCAGCTTTTATGTATTGTTTTATGCAGTCAGCAAACATTTGCTGGGGGCCTGCCGTGAGCCAGCACTCAGCAGTTTTAGAGATAAAGTGTGCGTTAAGACCCCTGTCTTCAAGATGCTCACCAGGCACAAGGCCAGCACACTGTTTTAAGTAGCGACTTTGGTGTGTACAAAGTAGAGTAGGTGCGTAGAGGAAGCGAGGAAGTGCTCAAGGAGGCTCACAAACCCCTCTAATGTATGGGGATCACAAAATAGCTCATCCAGGGTGCAATGGGTAGGAACAGGCACCCTCCAGATCCAACCAGCCCAAGGCTCTGTAGAGCCGGGACTTCTTCCCTAATCAGGAAGGAAAGTGATTGATGCAAATTAAGCATCGTCCCCACTCTTTCTTGCCAGGATTCTATCAAACAAAGGAGTAGGCTGTGAAAGGCCACATTTCTCTTCTTCTCTTTGTTTTTTGTTTGTTTTGTTTTTTTTTTGTGTGTGTGTTTTGTTTTTTTGTTTTGTTTTGTTTTGTTTTTGTTTTTTCATTAAACCACTCTCAGGGCAACTGCATGCTCCAGGAATAGGTGTCAGAACAAAGCAGGCAGGTGTGTCTATGCCATGAGTCTGTGCTTCATGTTTATGAAATCAATTTTCTGTGCCTGCTGGGTCAGCCTGCTATGAGTATTAGTTTTCCACAGCTCATTGCATTGCCTCCGGGGTCATTGACAAGGCTGGCTTTTTATCAGGCACACAAAGGCGGGGAGCACTATATACATTCTCCTGATAGATTCATTACCTGTCTCACCATGCTGGTAAATACTATGCAGATGGTAACTTGAGAGCAGTGGCGTTCCCACTGCTCTTTTTTCACTCCTGGAACTCTGTCTATGTTGCAAAAATCAAAGACAAGATTACCTCAAAATGTGATTTTATGTTCCTCCTGTTCTCACTTTCTGGTGTCCACACAACACATTCTTCTCTACAGTACATTCTTCTGTTTTAACCTGTGTTTTCAGATAGCACAGCCCCTTCTGCTCATACTTTTACTGTAGAATGTTGTAAAATTACTCAATGAAGACTCATACATTTGTTAATTCTCAGATATGTATTAATTGCCTACTATGTTCCTGGCATGATGCTAAATCTTAAACATAGAAAGAATAATGGGAAAGATGAAAGCATCTGATTTAGGGACTGTTGTTATTTTATTTCTTTTCAAACTTTTCCAAAATCCACGGCATCATCTAAAGACAAAAGAGAACAATAACTGGATGCCTCAAATAGAAATGGATTAATAATGAGTAAGAGACTCAAAAGCTCCCTAGAACACATGGTTTCAATTAACATGAGTAAACCGATTATCTGGAAAAAAAGCTTGATGGTGCCCCTGGATTTTGGGAAGAAAGCCCTGTTTATAGATTGCATATTGAAAGCAGATGCCTGGAGCACTTTTCCTAGAAATAAGTGACTACATTGGTGTGTTTTACTGAGAGTGGCTCTTAATTTATGTGTACTTAAACTGTCAGAATGTTTTAGTCCTTTACAGCCAGTAATTCTTTCGTTTACTCATTTAATAAACATTTATTGACCTGTTATCCTGGATCAGTCAGTCGTCGTTGTCAGGTGTTGGGCATTAAGGGTCCGGTCCTCCTGGAGCTTACATTTGGATGAGAGGACAATTAAAACAAATGAACAGACATTCCAAAATCCCCAGTGGATGCCTGGGATCACAGATAGTATTGAACCCTTTATATACCATGTTTTCCCTAGACATTCATACCTATCACACAGTTTTAATTTATAAGTTAGGCATATGCAGGAGGAGATCAACAGCAATAGCTAATAACATAGAATACACTGTAATAAAAGTAATGTGAATGTTTTATCTGCCGTGCAAAGTATCTTATTGGACTATACTCGCCCTTCTTCTGTGATGTATTGATGGTACGGAACTGAAATCCCAAAGTGTCACAACAGATAAGGGGGGATTGCCATATACCAGTTAGAACTTATGCTATGAAGGAAACAAATGATGTGCTTACAGACATAGAGGTGTGTGTGTGTGTGTGTGTGTGTGTGTGTGTGTGTGTGTGTGTGAAAGAGTACTTTACAAAAGTCAAAGTTTGGAGCCAATCATGCAAATAGGAGAAGAAAATAATTTCAGGCAGAAAACAGAATATTTGCTTACTGTTTCCAAAAGATAGCTCTTTTGGACAAAAGCAGTATACAATTATCTAAATCAGGGGTTGGCAAATCCCTCCTGTTTCTATAAATAAAATGTTGTTCTGCTTTTGTAGAAAAAGTGTTTTGGAAACACAGGCGGGCCTGTCCTTTCCCGTATTTTCTGTAACAGTTTTCACACCACAATGATAGAGTGTAGGGAGCGGTTATAGGGTCAAGTCTCAGACTGACCTGTGGCAGAGCCACATAAAAGTCCCAGCTTGGAGGCAGAGCCCTCCCAGCACAATTAAGCTTGACCTTATAGACCTCCCTTGTTCCTAGGTAGCTAATAGGCTGTGGGAGGTGCAGCAAGAGCTGCCAAAACAAAACTTGAGTAAGAAATAGATTTGAAACTTGCAAGAACGTTGTAAACATGTTTACACTCCCCTTGTTTTCTTTGTGTGCTCTGGCTATAAAATAAAGCTTCAGTTTATAGACTGGGTCACTGCTTCCTCATTCAGGCACAGTGATCCTACCTGTCCCCAACTGTATTCTCTTGTCTGTCTTCTTTAATCCTTCACCACCCCTCCTTAGGTTCACCCCTGGCGGTACTGCATGCGGTTCAGTAGAGCACTGTGGTTGCAACAAAGCTGTTGTGGCCCGCAAAGCTGAAAATATCTACTGTCTGGCTCTTTACAGAAAAAGTTTCCCGGTCCATGATCCAAATCACCAGGCTGAATAATCATTACCTCTGTGGGCTTTTTAATTCTGTGTCGTTAGCCCTGTGAGGTCAAACTGCACTTTATAGGAACTCTGCTAAAATGTACCTGGTGATGATAGTTGGTAATTAATTATTTAGTGAAACTATGTTCCCAACACTTTTTTAAGCACTTTACATGAAATTGTATTGTCCTTAAGGCTCACAATAGCCCTATTCAGTGGGTGCAATGAACACTTCAGCATGTAGGTGAGGAAACTGAAACACAGAGAAGTTAAGTAACTTACTCGATTTCACCCAGCAAGTAAGTAGTGGCATCAAAGATCAAAAGCACACAGCCTGGGTGGGAAACACTATCCTAAAATGCCCTTGTCACTGAACATTCTGCAGCTCCTCCACCACAACAGACCTGCTGCTTCCAACTTCCTGTCTATTCCCAACTTGCACAAGTAAACAAACATCTTGCCACAAGAATTTAGAACTTGCTTCGGAGCCAAATGTTACAGTTATCCCATGCTTAGCATTCAAGATGAAAGGCATGCTTCCAAGTCATTTCCTCTCAAGCTTCATTGAGAAGCATTTGGGTAAATATTTTATGCTTTCAGGAATGGCCCTGGCCACACTGGAAACCCAAGCTATTTCTATAATTACCCAAATGTGCTCATCATTCGACGTACTACATTATTCTGCAGCCTTCTCCCTTGTTTTGGCTAGAGACGAGACTCTTGAGCCAATACCACCCTTCCTTTTCTCTCCATGTCCTGAACATCCAACGTACCGTCATTGTCTCCTTCCTAGATTGCTAGACGATCTCCACTTAAATCCCAGATTTACTGGGGACGACAGGTTTAAACTGACCTGAAAAGTCTGTTTCAGGAAGTCCAAATTCTCTGATGTTCACTCCTAGCAGCTCTGTCCAATAAGCTATGTGCTAATCTGTATGAAGGATGTTGGTGTTTCTAGATTTTATTTTATTTTTTGCAAGCCTATTCACTTTTGAGGTGATTTCCCACAGGTTGGAATAATTTTCCAAAGTCACTTGTACTTCCAACATTTACAAACCCATGAAAACACTAGAGAATTGCCATTTTTTACCATGTTCGAGTATAGGATTTGAATAGTTATTGAATAGTGGCACTGTGCTAAACAGTACCTAATCACACAGATGATCATTGTCCCTGTCATCATGGAATGGCAGGGATAGGGACCAGTAAAGAGAAAATGAATATACACCGTAGTGCGTGTTATAATGAACAAAGTACATGGCGCCTACCTAGGAGATAGGTGGAGGTCATGGTCAATGAAAGCTCCCTGAAGGGTAGATTTAGAAGAAAAATTTTATCAGACTTGGAGTACAGAAGGGAGAGAATTGGAAATTAAGAAGATGAGATCACATCTGGTTTTATCGTCAGCATTTTGTTGACTTATTAGCCTTTTCTTGATATGTGTTTCTACACACATCCAAAATTGATAGTCATCCATTCAAATTAACCCACTTCCTATAATGTTTCATGTACGTTTTTGTGTTTCAAAATAGTAAAAGGATCAATCCAGCCTCACTTTTTTAGTAACCAGCTGTTAAAATTTGGACAAATCACTGAATTTTGCTCAACCTCAGTCTTTTCCATCTTTACAAGGATATTGTACAAAATAATTTCTCTGGTTTCTTTCACCTCAGGAATTCTACCCTGTTAAATCCTGTCCTTGTCATAATGCTTTCCTAACTTCCGTGGCTTCATGTGGAATTTTCCAACTTTGGACCTGATGATGGTGAATCTGTTAGAATTATATTATACTATGTGTCACACCAAATCTGACTGACCAGGAACTGAATCATGGGGTTTTCTGGTTCTCAGGTCTGAAGGAGACCAGCTTAGGCAATGACATCCTAAGCAGCCAGGCAATGACATCCATTGGAGCAGCCAGGCAATGACATCAGGGGCCCAGGCTCATTCTATCTTCCTTCTTAATCACCTATACTCCCAAGACAGGTGGTCCATCTCCAGCTTCCAGTCTGTGTCCTAGGTCAGAAGAAGGGACAGCAAAAAGGGCAAATGGCAAGGTCTAGCTGGATCAATTTTCTTGGAAAGAGCTTTTCCAGAAGTTCTTAGTGGCATTTGCTTAAATCTCATTGGTCAGAACTGTCACATGGCCACCCCTAGGTGTAGGGCAGTGCTCTTTTCTTTGGTTAGGTCAATGGATGCAATAAACAGAAGGAGACTGCATATATAAGAAAGGGAAAAGGGATATTGGATAGGCAGGTTGCATCATTTTGTTACTCAGATGTAATATCAAAATAGTTTAAAACAGGTCTGGCATAACCACTGACCAATCAGTGCAGCTGTTCAGTACACTGTAGCAACACATCCCAGTTGGTGGAGTGTTTTTCAGCTTGGAAGGACAGTCATTACACGCAGCTTTTATCCTTCCTCCCTCCGTGTAATAAGACTTTAGTTCATCAAGGGCAGGACCATATTTTGCAGATATTCTTTCCAGTCCCCAGGAAAGCAACATTAATATAGAATAAGTGTTCACTTTTGTTGAAAGGAGTTGAATTATTCATATTATAATCCAAGGATGATACAACCAGGCAAAGAAGCGTTCCTGTTATTACCTATTCTGTTTCCTCAGGACCGAATGACTCTTCTGAATGGTGACTGTATAATCCTCAATGCCACAGTACAATTGATTAGAAAACGGGTAGATGGATATGGAGCTTTGAAAGTTGTTCAAATCTTTTACAATTATTCAAAGGGATTATTATAGACTTTGAAAAAAAAAAAAGTATTGCCTGAAGTGAAAAGCTTCAGGCATAATAGAGGTTCAGAAGCCCTTTCTCTTCATTTATGAAATTGAATAGATCTAACAAGAAGCACACCCTCCCCCCCGTTAGTGTAAAGAATCAAATAAAATAGTTGCATCTGGTCCTTCCAGCCTATAAGACACCTAATAATGTATTACTTCTTTTCACTAAAATCTCAAGTAACCATAATGCTCAAGATTAACTCAAAAATTCACGTAGCAATCCTGATTATTTTTTTTAAAGCTTCAATGTTTATCCTTTAATTTTCACTAATTCAATTTTTTTCAAAGTACTTCTATTTTTCTCTGCTTTGTTCATTTTTTAAATGATGTTTCAGTGGTTGTATTTTTTTCATTTGCTCTAATTTTCCAGCTTATTCTCCATTCCATGTGCTTCTGGAAATGCAATAAAAATGTATCCAAAGTTATTTGGAGCCGAAACCGGTTTGGCTCAGTGGATAAAGCGTTGGCCTGTGGACTCAAGGGTCCCTGGTTCGATTTCGGTCAAGGGCATGTACCTTGGTTGCGGGCACATCCCCAGTAGAGGTTGTGCAAGAGGCAGCTGATCGATGATTCTCTCTCATCGATGTTTCTAACTCTCTATCCCTCTCTCTTCCTCTCTGTAAAAAATCAATAAAATATATTTTTTTAAAAAGTTATTTGGAAAATTAATGGGATATCAAGAAAAAAATATATGTAATATCCAATTCTGAGATGGCAAAACCTAACTTTGAATCATCATATCCATTGAAACATCTCTCAAGTGCAAATTATTTCATGATGTAATAGAGGTTAGAATATAATGGGTGTTTTGTTTCCTTACTTTATTTGGAACCAGGGAAATCTCTCTTTTTTTATGTTCTTATTTGGCTAACTTCCTTTATTAATAAAGTATGATGGTGCATACATCTTCAAGTCTAACATGAGTTCTTTCTTTACTTATTTTATTATCTTTGAAATTGGGATATGTCTTTAAATTTTGGGCATATCATGATTTAATTGGAAGATTTGGGGGCAGTAAGTAAAATAATGATAGCAAATAAAACAATCAATAGCTTCTCAGATGCATTGAAATGAAGACACCTCCAACAGTAACAGTGAACTTTTAAGAATTTCTGAATGCATCCTGCTCTGAACTAAACGATTGCTTCTGACTGGACCCATACAGTATCCTAAACAGAAGGAGGTTTACATTTTTGAAAATTGGAGCACACCGGCTCATTTTTGTCAGCCACGGAATCAGTCCATTCCGGATATTTCAATTCTCAGTTTAACGGTTTAAAATGTTCCCATTCCCATCATCACTCACTCACCAAAAGCACTTTCAAATTAACTTTGGAAACAAGCAAGTAAACAGAAACACAGTCATCATTCTGCCAAGTTCAACTACCCCTAAGAGCGCCTACATCTGATAGTCAGCAAACAACCAGATTGCAAACCAGAAGTGTCAGCGTTGACATGTGCTACTTGCTTGCTTTTCTGCAAGGGTCATTAGCTGCGCTTCCCCAAGATGTGAGAGACAAAACAGTTCAAGGGCCAGAGACAAACAGCATTTAGATGGTCCCAAGTGGCTGAAGTAACAAGAAAACCAAAACATCTTCCTCCTACCGTTCCCATCTGAACAGTCTTCAGGATTATGCAGTGTAAAATAGAACACTTTTGGCTACTAATCCTTAATAATCCTAAACCTTAGATACTAAAACCAGGTGGTATTTATTATTTTATGTTTCTCGGTATGAAGGTGTTCTTGATTTTGATGGCCAAAATCATAACAACCTTCTAGTTTAATTAAAAGAGTGTGTTCTTTCCTCACAGTGTTGGAGGCTTCAAATGCTTAAAGAACCTTTTCATAAGCACCCCCTGGTGGGAACTTACAGATCAGGACAAAGGGAACATTTTAAGAATGGTCTTAATATTGCAATTAAGTGGGGATTATTTATTTTAAATCATTCCTTATGAATTTTGGATAATGTCTTTTCCTGTCTTGGAGGTTGTTGTTTTGCTCTCCTTTTAATTAAGATTGCAGCCTGGCTTGTAAATGCTACAAGCTTGTCAGGGAGGGTGGATTTCACACTGTGGTCTCTGAGCCACTTTGTTCAGGTTCACCGCCAGTGGTCATCTCACCCCCACGGTTGCCCCAGTCAAGATGACCGCTGGTCAGTTTGTGCAGACTCACATCCATGCTGTGGCTGTCCAGTGGACTGGAGCAACCACGCTGCCTTTGAGCGATCCCTGTTTGGCACTGGTGTGCTTGCAACATTCAGCTCTAAGCTCTCTCCTTCCCTTGTCAGCCAAGGACACCAGGACTTTGGTTCCTTGGAAGTTAGAGTAGAACATTTTATTCACTTTGCACTCATTCCCGAGAGGATTTGAAGTAACACGATTTCAATATGACTCTGCTGTGCTGTGACCTCGGGCGAGTTACAACAATAATAGAGCCTCTAACCTTCCCCAGTGTTTCCCTGTTACAAAGCACTTTGTGGACCTCCTTTTGTTAAAGTTACTAGCCTCGGAGAATGCCAGTTGCCCCATGTGCTTCTGTGAAAGCCAGCAGATGGAAGAAGACTTGGGAAAATAGGGCGCTGCACAAATGCAAGGGTCACCCTGTGAGTCTGTCGACTGGTAGGACTAGAGTGTCAATGTGTTGGTCCAAGTTTGTTGGTTTCAGAGCTAGCTTCCAGAGAAGTTCCCATTCGGGATATTTGTCAAGAATGGGAGGTCAGAAATGCCAACACCAGCAGGTCAGGCTGGTGGTAGTCTACCAAGAATTCATACAGGAAACTTCTTGGAAAGACAGAAATGGAGGACTTTGGCCTGAATTTGACCTGGAAGGGGGCCTTCAGTTCTCCCCGCTGATGACTGCAGGGATATCTAAACTCTAGCATACAGCTGAATTGTAAGCCTTCAGTCTCCAGGAATCAGAGCAGTTCCGGGCTGAAAGTCCCCTTACTGGTCTTCCCACCCTGATCCAAGTCACTAACCCCTCTAGGGTTTCATAGGGTCTCTGCTTGAGCATTGGCAATTTCATCATTGGGGCATAATAATAATTAAAAAGGTATTCTTCCTCTGGAGTTGAGGCCTTCTGCCTTATAACATGACCCATTCATGGTAGCTCTGCCCAGTAATGGGCAAGTGGAATGTACAGCAAGACATTTCTCTACCCTTTTATTGAACTCGAGTTTGCTCCCATGTCATTCCCCCCAGTGAGAGGATTTCTCTACATGAGTTTTTGGATACACTTTCTTAGTGATAACAACTTTGAATGGTTTCAGAGTCAACACACTAAGCTCCTGGGAGCTGCATATGTGCCTTTCTACTCTCAACCTCTTCGTGTATTCTGTATCTCTGATATCTCTTCTGCTTCTGTACCTAACTCTCTTGTAATACTCCTGAAAATTAAGCATGAACTCACAGGCAGAGGACTCTAAGTGGAAAGAGCAGAGGAACTTGGTTCGAGCCTGGAGAAATTTCCACCTCTAAAGCTTTGTGAGTATTAGTATTTACCCAATGGGAGTGAAAGAGAATAATGGGAGAATGTAAGTGAACAATCATTATAAATTGTAGTGTGCTATAAATCCACTGCGTACTTTACCGTTAAGTTCTACAAGGCCTCGAGCTCCTTGTTTTGTGCTAGAGGACATGAAACAGAGAAGAAAAGTGACATGCCCCAGAACTACAGGATCTGGTAGCGGCAGAGCCGGGAATGGATCCCAGATCTTCCAACTCTCAATCCCTGTTCCCTTTGCTGCCCCTGTGTTGAACAATGACTTCAATAAAATCATCCATGCACAGACCCTATATACAATAGTACCCAGCAAACATGAGGAGCTCCATAACTAGTGGCTGAAGAGATGTCTGAGCAAACAAATGAATGTACTTTTTTCCAATGTCCGTTTATAATTTCCCTCTAAATGTCACTTTCGTTGTAATCATTTTTAATTAGGTCTCTTAAGGAGTGTGGTTCTCAGGATGTACTTGTGAAGATTAAATGAGACAATGCATTAAAGTGCTTAAGAACAGTGTCTGGCAGTCAATAAATGTTAACTATTGTCGTTCCCTGTTTTCCAGCCATTTCTAAAAATGAGGCTGTGTTGTTGCTGTAAGAACTCACCAATCTGAACATCACTTTGCAATTTACTAATGAAAGGAATTCTGGGATTGCAAAATTATTACAACTAGTTGGCAGTTTCTATCCTGTGCCTTTAACTAGGTCCTTGGTCAGCAAACTGGGGCTCAAGAGACACATGCGGCTCTTTTGCCCTTTGAGTGTGGCTCTTCCACAAAATACCACGGCCTAGGCGAGTCTATTTTGAAGAAGTGGTGTTAGACGAAGTTTAAGTTTAAAAACTTGGCTCTCAAAAGAAATTTCAATCGTGTCCTATTGATATTTGGCTCTGTTGACTAATGAGTTCGCCAACCACTGAACTAGGCCATCCATGCCTACCCCTTATTGTTGGCACCCCAAAAGCCACAAAGTCCTGGATTGTTCACTTCCTCCTCTGGGCTTGTGTTTACTCAGCCCCTGGCCTTGAGTTCTGTCTCCATTCCCAGCATGTTGGACCTGACAGTTTAGTATTTTGCTTCATATTATTTGAGCCTTAGCATTCTTGCTCCCTCTCTGTCCATCCCAATATTAACCTCAATCAAGGTTTTGGGTTTTCCCTTTTATTCCCTTCGTTCCCGGCGCTGTATTCCTTTTGAACAAGGCTTATTCCTGTCACCCAATTTGGTGTGTTTGCCTCACACATGTCTGATATGAGGTCAGACAGGCTCCATTTTATAGCATCCTCTATAATAAAGATCACATATGCAAATTGTCATTATGCCGTGAAGCATAACAATTGACCTCACAGAATGACCGGATCACGGATCAGCAGGAGGGTGGAGCAGCGAGCTACAAGTGGGTGGCAGAGAGTTATAGGAGGAGGCAGGGCAGCAAGCTAAGGGGAAGATGGGAGGGATGGAAGGGAGCGGGGCCGGGAGGGGCTACAGGAGGACGGGCAGCAGGCGGAGAGCTACTGGAGGGCAGCAGCGAGTTACTGGCAAGCTGCTGGCACACGGATTCATGCACAGGGCTACTATAATAGTTTGTTACAAATATTGAATTTAATTTTGACACTTGGGGCTCAGAGATAGCCTTAGTCTCTTTATATCTCAGTATTTCAGGCACAAGAAAGGATGACTTTTTCTTCTTTATTTTTATGTTAACTAAACGGATTCTTTACATCTGTTGGCTCTGATCTCCCAGTTTGAAGAGTGATTCCTGATTGTTTTATTGGCTCATTTTTCCTTCTAGAGCTCACACACCTGTATACAAATCACTATACATGATCTGTGCCTATTGCCAAAATCTTAAAACTTCCTTCCGAATCTCTGAATGTGTCTGACAATTTGTCAAGACTAAAGGCTAACCTTGAGCTAAAGTCAGTGAACAAGAAAGAACTTTGGTAAATTCACCAATTAGATTATGCCTGAGGTTCTGGTGTGGACAAGAAATATTTATTATCTTTTTATTCTCTGTGTCTTCTGATGGATTACCATTTGATATATTCTCAATGTTAGTGGTATATCTACTCTCACTATCCCATCCAAAATGCAGTTCCTTCAGAGAATGGACTTGAATTATTCATATTCATAGCACCTAAAACAGTATTTGGCAAATAGCAGGCAAGCAATTAGTGTTTGTTGAACAATGAATGAATGAATGAATGAATGAATGAATGAATGCAAGATAGAGTTGAGACTTTGGCATGAAGAGATCCCAGTTTAAGTTTTGGTTATGCCACTTCCCAGCTATGAGACTTCTCTGAATTTTAATTTTTTCATCAATAACATGGATAGGTTTTGGGGGAGAATTAAATAAGATAACTGATATACTAGTGAAGTTCTTAGCACAGTAGCTGGCATACTTTCAGAACTTAATAAAAGTTGGCATTTATGTCTATTCTTTTCAGTGAATAGTCTCAAATATTGAATCTTATTAGAGGTAATTGAACTAATTTAATATGACCTGTAGTGGTGACTGTATTAAAGACAAATTAGTTCAATTCAGCTGTCAGCAAGATTTTACTTAAAGAGCCACATTGAAAAAAGAAATGTATTGGTCACACCACCATGCTTTCTGTACTTTACTAGGCTTCAGGAGTGGGCAGGATAGGACAGATATGACACAGTCCCCTCCCTCTAGGAACAGAAGCTCCAGAGGACTTACTATTTCTGCAGCACTTGCTGAGGTCACATAAAGGGGAGGCATTGTCGCCTCCCATGTCATCTGATTTACTCCCTGTGCTTCTCAGAAAATTATCCTACAACTTTCAGTTTCTCTTTGAATCCTTTCCATGACAAGAGACCCGCTGCTTCTGAAGCCGCTCGCTCTATTTGGGAAAAATAATCACCATTAGAAAGATCTTCTCTAGAATTAGCACAAATCTACCTCCTTATGATTTCTACACATTGACCCAACTTCTGCCTCCCAAATACACCCAGAATAAATGCATTTCTCCCCCCCTCCCCCCCCCCGCCCTATGTACCAGAGGTCAGCAAAGTAAGGCCTGCAGGCCAAATCTAGCCCACCATTTATTTTTGTAAATAAAGTTTATTGGAACACAGTCAAGCCCGTTCATTTAAATATTGTTTGTGGCTGCAGGGCAGTTGCAGTAGACGCTATTGCATAGAGAACTCATGGACCACAAAGTTGAAAATGTTGATTCTTTGACCCTGGAAGAAATGTTTTTGGCCTCTGCCTTGACACGCTGAAAGACACTGAAAGACAACTGGCATGTCTCCTCTTTAAGTGGGAAGCTCAGAATGGAGCCTAGAACTCTAAATGGGAGCTAGGGGAGGCCAAATGGAGTAGCACTATCACTTCCCTTGTTCTGGATTCCATACGTCCAAGATGTGGCTGTTACCCAGCAAGGGCTCACTGCCTAATGTGTATAGAAGCCAGTACTGTGGCCCCGGCTTTTGGGGAAAGCAACAGCTTTATGGTAAAGTCAGCCTGAGAAATTAGGTGACAGCAGTCAAATCTGTCTCTCGGATGGAGGGTTTGGGGTGAGTTTTAAGGGGTTTGGGGGAACAGGCTGTATGAGACTGAGCTGGTGGAGCAGCTGTCTATTGGAGGGATTTTAGAATTCGACTCCTTATAGTCCGATGTGGCAAGTAAGGCTTCAGCCCAGATCTTCCCGGACCCTTGGCTTCTGGAAGGGTCCCAGCATTCAGGCGGTGGTACTGCCCCAGCCCTTTGGCACCTTGACAGGGAGAAAGGTTGGTGCTGGGTGTAATTGGCAACGTTCTGCCCTCTGCACATGCGTCGGTTACATAACTTGCAATATTGTCCTGTTGTCTCTTGAAAACAGCTTGCTCAGGATCTCGTAAGAAACAGGATAGGGCCGGTTTCGGTTGCTTTTGCTATGACAAGGTCAGTGGTCACGTTGATCTTTGATGGATACACAATACTTGGTTGTATAAAGGACTAAGCCTCTGAGATTGTCCTCCTCCCACGCCCTGGAGCTTCTGCTAACTCCTCCCGCCCCACCTGCGGTGGCGGTGCCCAGTGTTGGAAACTATGTACAAAGCTTGCATCTCCGCAGGCCAGAGCCATCCGGAGCAATTCCGCACACAGACAAGGGCCATGCCCTCAGGGTCAGACAGGAATAAGGTGCCAGGCTCAGCTGGGATTTCTAAGGGAACTTATTAAAGAGGCCATTTATTGTATAATACATCCCTGTGGGCAGGGCTGAGATAACTCAGGAGGGAATTTGTCACCACTGGCTCCTCGTTAAGGGGAGTGGGGGAAGGGGAGTTTGTGGGACCCAGTGGTAGCTGGAGCCTGGAAGAGGGGCTGCCCAACTAGTTGGAGACACAGTCGCTGTTGGAACTAAGCCTGGAGGAAGGCAGGGAACAAGAGCAGCAGTCACCCTGATGTGCTCTCCTCCCGTCCTCCACATCCACGGCTGGAATCCAACCTGAAGCTGGAGGGCAAGGGAGGCCAGGACCCAGCTTCACGGGGCACAGAGCAGGGCCAGGAGCAGGGCCAGGATTTGGGGCACAGGGTGACAAGAGCTAAATGGTGTGCCAGGCACGTTTTAGATGCCGAAGGACAGATACGTGACTGACGTGAGCCCAAAGCCTGAAAGTGCTTGTTGAACTGCAGTGATGAGCGGAAGGCCTGTGACCTCCCTTATGTCGTCCTACCCCAGAGCTGTCAGTGCTGGGCTCTGCGTTCCAGACAACCACTCAGTGCAGTCCCTTCCTACATCTCCCTCCCACCCGCCCCCAGCCCCCGCGCCCTTCCCCTGCCTCTGCTGACCCCTTGGGTATCCCGAAAGAGGAGACAAAGAGCCTGGATGTTATTTAGGAAGGAATGGAGCAGAGGAGTTCTGAATGGAACTAGGACATTATCAAAGAGAGGGCGTTAAGCCCTGAAATGATTCCCAGAATCTAAAATACATTCTAGGATGTTCAGAGTGTTAAAGATGAAACATTCTGCAACACTTCAGTCTATGGTAAAAAAAAATAAATAAATAAATAAAATAAAAATTGGTGGCTTCTGAGAAAACTGCCCCAGACATTCATGATAAGCTCTGGATTCAATAGACACCTCATTACCAAATGCCTCGGGGCTGCCCACTTTATGCTCAAATGACCCTCATCATCTCACAGCTGTTGTTGCAAAGATATCTGGGCTCTCCATTCATTATGCCCGTCGCAGGGCTACTGGGAGCGGGGAGTGTGTGAGAGAGACATCATGTGCATCATGTACAAAAGTGAGAGAGAGAGAGAGAGAGAGAGAGAGAGAGAGAGAGAGAGAGAGAGAGGATGCACACCCTTTCTTTCAGAGGAATTTACAGGCTCATGAAGACATGAAAGTGAGTAGGTCCTTTCAGTCTAGCCAAAATTGTGCTAGGATTTCCTGAGGCCAGCCGAGGGTACTTTCTAGTCTTCCAACGTTGAAAAAGTGGTAGCCCTTTGGGGGCCCTCTGACACTTCAGTGTCAAGAACCAGGCCGGCGCCTTTCCTCTGGGTCAGAGTTCTCAGCTTCAGTTGGCATTCTGGGCCAGATCTTTCTTTATCCTAGGGGCTGTATTGTGCATTGTAGGATGTTTAGCAGTTCCTCTGGTCTCTACCCACCAAAGGCCTGTAGGACACTCACCTATCCAACTCGTAACAACCAGCAGTATCTTCAGGCATTGCCTAAGACTCCAGAAAGGACAAGATTTCCCTCCTCGTGGTGACCTAACATGTTTCCAGACATTGCGAATGTCTTCCCCCAGTGGGGAATGGGGAGCTCAAAGAGCAGTGGCACAACTGGCCCACGTGGCCTAATAGCCCTGCCCAGGAGTGCTTAGCAACACTGCAGCCAGTGAATCAGGCCAGCTGGCTTCTCTGAGTTTTTTCCTCCTTCTGGGCTTCTGCCCCTGGGTGCCAAATGCCTCGTGAGATTTACATGAAGGAAAGATACACAAGAGGGAACAGGGTAACACTGACTCCTTGGGCAGTCCTTCCCTTTGTGAGGTCGAGGAAATTCAGAGAGGCTCTGTGTAGCTTCAACTGTGTTGCAAGGTGCCGGAGGGACTTGGCTGCCATGTTTCCTTCGTATGTGTCCTTATTTATAGACCACATTATTACGCAAAACGTTTGAGACTTGACCTCCAATTTATTTCATAAAATTGGGTGGTTTTATAAACAAATAGGCATGTGGCTTAACTGGAAATCCCTTCAATTCCTCAGAGTAAAGAGCGGATGAGGTGTGATGGCAGATTTTCCCACGGTACCAATAAATAGGCAAACCAAGGCCTGGGAGAATAAGTCCCAGCCAAAGTTCTTGGGTTGGTACTCCCTTTCCCTGCTCATCTCACCTCTTATGCCCCAGTTGAACCCCTTTCCAAAAATCCTCCCCCCATTATCCTCCACCCTTTACCCAACTTAGTGTCTAGTTTGTCAGGCTGCATTTGATGCCTGTGGGTATCTGTGAAAACACAGGCGAGAACCAGAGGGTAGTTGCATAGTCATTCAAGACAAACAAAAAGACAGCTCAGTATTGGGGTAAAAAGAACATCTAGAAAGCAATGTCCATAAAATAATTCAGAACAAGAAAAAAAATCCCTAAAATTAGGGGAGATTAGAATTGAGAGCGGAGATACAATTCCTATCTGAGATTCAGCCCAAAGTGCTACAGTCCATTCTGTGGCCTTCGATCTGGTTTCTGAGCTTGGGGACTGAACTCTTAGCCCTTCAATCTTGTCCTAATGGTAACAATTATTTCCTAATGACCTCTCCCTGGTACCTCCTCCCCAGGGTGGATCAGAATGCCAACTCTAACTGGCACACCAGGTTCTTTTGTAAGAGCTTGGCATCCTTTGAGCTCTTCCCATTCCGATCCTCCCCTTTCCAGCCCCTCCTATCTCCACTTCTCAGGCTCATTCGTAACTTCAACTCACCCCAGACTGCAAGAGGCTGGGAGGGACCTACAGCACCCCTGGGCACTGGTAAAGATGTGCCTGTCCATAGAGTATGCTTTGGAGTGAGTCTAAAACTCTAGGCCCATAAGCTTTTCCCCAATCATGCTTGCCTATCAGAGTCCTTCAAAGTCCTATCATTTGAGGCTCTGCTTTGTCTAAAGTCTTGCATTGCTCAAAATCTATGAGCTTATCTAAGAGAGATAAGACAGTAATTAATGGAGAGGAATTTGCTTTTGGGTAGGCATGTTGGTACATCTGTAAGAAGAGGGCCTTGAAATTGGGACACAGGACAGGTTAGTTCTGATTGCTGTGGAGAGACTGGATGATTGAAGTGTTGAATTCCAGACCTGTACTGTCCAATATACTAGCCACATGTGGCAATTTTAATATAAATTCATTAAAATTAAATAATATTAAAAATTTAGTTTCTTAATCACACAGGCCACATTTCCAATGTTCAATAGTCACATGTGGTTATGGCTACCATATTGGACAGAGCATATATAGAATGTGTCCATTTTCATAGAAAGTTCTAGTGTACAGCACTCCTGAGCCTGAGGCTGGTACTGGCATTGGAGAATTCTGGAAAGCAGGGGCCTAAAATCGCCGGCTCTGTAAGGAAGGATAGAGAAGAGAGTTCCAAAGAGAACGTGAAACAAGACCAGTAGGCAAACCAAGGTTCTCTGTGTTGATGATGTAAAATAGTGAGTGGGGTTGGCTTTGAGCCCTATTTCCTCCATTGTGTGGTCCATGAGGCACATGGCTCTTTGGGAAGCAAGAGACCCTATCCTGAGTCTGGAGCTGAGAGGGGCTCCGAGCCTCACTCACACCTACACACAGGTCTTCCAGCCAGAGGGAAGCCATCATCCTGATGGCACATGGCCACCCATCGCTAACACAGAGTCTAGCCTTGGGAGTTCCCAAATGACAAGACACTCAGGAAAAAAGGAGCAATTCCTCCCCCTTGAATTGGAATCTCTGAGGGACGCGGAGAATCTGAGGAGCAATGTCACGCCTTACTGCCAGCGCCCGGTTCACACTTGCATAGAACTTGCAGAAATGTGGAGCATTTGCACAATGTTCATTTACCTCATCTTCACAATCATTGGCTGGGCAGAGCAGGGCAGGTGCAACCCTCTCGACTTTTTCAATTAGAAAAAAAAAAAAAAAAAAAAAAAAAATCCATGCTCAGAAAGAGGTGCCAAAGTCACTCTGACTGAGAAATGGCAGAGCTCCCTCTCTCGGGTGAGGGGGTTACTGTGTACCTGTCCAGATCCTTCAGTTTCTCAGCCCAAGGGTGTGACCTCCCTTTAAATCATGCTGCAAAGTCAGCTCACAGCCAACCCAAGTCGACCATGGCGCCTCTAATAGTCTCGAGGATTCTTTATTACCAAGTGACTCATACGAGCTGCTGAGAAAGAGGACAACGTGGGGACATCACTAGAGTGAGAACACTGACTTTCCCACGAATCCCGGCATCTAGAAGATGGGGCAGAGGAAATGGCGCTTATGGCTGCCTGTGTACCGGAGCCACTGACTCTGTCTGTGTAGACACACAGGGAGGTACTGCTCTCCTGGGTCTCCAAACTCTGACTCTGCAGAGCGAGGCCCTGGAACGGGCCCGTGGCTTTTCTTTGCTAGAAAGGGATCAAGGATCCAGAAAACTGGATCAGATTAGTCCATTGATAGGACATTCAATAGTTTGTGGCCAAATACAAGGTGGGGCAAAGGTAGTTTTACAGTTGTTTATATGGGAAGTAATATAATAATAAATAGTGATACAAAGATAAACTGTGTTTCGTGTACTCACAACTGTAAACCTACTTTTTCCCTACACTGTGTATCACATTTTCAAATTTGAAAGAATTTTTCACTGGATGGGAGCCATTTGCACACATGGCTAAATAGGACTTCCACTTCTAGGAAGCTCTAGCACTAAGTCAGCCATTGTCCAGAGAACAGAAAAGAAAAAAGAAGAAGATACTCAAGTAACTAAAGCAATAGTGAGGCCAATGACAAAAATGAAATGATTACTTTAAATTACCCAATAAAGCAATACCCCTAGCAACCACTACTTTGTTCCTTCCCTTTACAGCAATATCCCAACACTTCTCATTCAACATCCACCTTTCTATACCTCTCAGCCACCCCTCATCAATTCTACCCCTGAGTTGTCCATGCCAAACTTTGATGAAACCCCCAAAGCCAGATGCCTGGCTAAAAGTGCATTCAACCGTGGGCATGTAACACACCCCAAAGTCCTAAGAAAACTAGTTCCTGGTGTTACTGAGCTGCTCACCATACCACATAGTCCCACTGAAAGAGGCTTCTCCTCACCCCTCTCTCTTTTCACCCTGGAGGAAAGCTTTCCCAGCGGACCCCAGGAGACTTCTGCTATGGGTCAGTGGCCAGAACCAGAGGGATAACCACTCCTACACGAATATTAAGCAGTAAATGAGGTTTCCATGGTTACCTTAGACTGATACCTCCTCCTCCCCTGGTCTGGACAGCTGGTAGCTGACAAACTGGGCTCCTTGCGCAAACACAAATGGGAACATGGTTGTGGGAGAAGCCATCAGCGGTGCCTGCCACATCAGTTATACACAGGACCACAGATAGAGAAAGGGGGGCTGCCCACTCCTCCCCCCTCCAGGCAGCTCCCCAAGGAAGCCCCGCCTCCGTGACCAGGTCAGATCTACCTGCTGTTGGCTCTCATGGTACCTGCAGAGCTCCTTCTTAATACTTACGTCATTTACACTTAAGTGTCTTACTAGCTCCTCCTCTATCAGACTAAACACTAGGAGGATTGTTTTAGCACAACCCTATGTGCTCAGGCCCTGCCTATGCCTCGTGCATCATAGATGCTCAGTGATCCTTTGTTTAAAAATGGATAGATGGGTGGATAAATGGGTGGATGGATGGATGGATGGATGGATAAATGGATGGGTGGATGGATGGATGGATGGATGGATGGATAGATAGACGGACGGATGGATGGGTGGGTGGGTGGGTGGATGGGTGGGTGGGTGGGTGGATGGATGGATGGATGGATGGATGGATGGATGGATGGATTGGTTTTCCAGTCACCAAACTAAACCTACCCTAACTTTTTCTGAAAATGCATTAAAAGGGGGTGAATCCAGGTTTCCCTTCCTCCTCTCCATTGTCACCCAATGAGTCTGCACTGGGGGCATTTACTGTTCCGTCCCCAGGCCCAGCCTCACTGAGGACACTGCCTATGACACTTTTATTGGTCAGGTGGCTTTGCTGCTGAGGGAGGGCTTCTGGGGGAAGCTGGGTGAAGGAGAAAGAAGAAAAGGGTGAATTTAAGCCAGTAAGAGAGTCAAGTGATTATCCGGCTGGATCTATAGCCCGGAAGTTTTGAATGAAGAGGCGAGTTTGAAAGAACACGTTGTACAAGAGCGAGGCTGGGTGGTGATGAAACCCGGTAGAGACAGTATGTGCTCCAACGAGATGCAGCAAAGGGAGGAGAGAGAGGGGCGTTGGGACTGGGCTTCTAGATGTCGCAGAGATGCTCAGGCTTCCTCGCCCACCTGCTTCCCCTTTCCGCCGCCTCTGAACCTCCAGGTCCTCCCTGCAGACCTCGGGTGAGCAGAGCCGAGGGCCCGGGACCAAATAAGCGCCCGGCTCCCCAGAGACCCTGTGACCTTCCTACGCTCTCTTTTAATAAGATGACCCCACCTTTCCCTGAAGTTCTGAAAAAGAGTTTTTCCGTGAAATTGCCTTTCACGCTGTCAGAAAGTTGGTGATAAATCATGGCCAGTCGCCCTCAGTGTTTTAAACAGCCCTAAGATGAATACCATAATGGAATTCGGAGAAGCAGAGGGAATTCCTAAAAACAAGGGAGCTGGCTGTGGGGCATCACGGGCTGGAAATCACTCGAGTCTCCCCGAGAGGCGGAGCGCACCCAGCCCCACACGCTAATTGGCACAGGGAGGCTGGCTGTCAGCAGCTGCTGAGAACTGGGCCACACACACACACACACACACACACACACACACACACGCATACAGCATACGTGCAACGCCTGCATCCCACTCCAGCGAGGTCCTTCCCGTGTATTTACTCCATGAAATGGCAGGTTGTCTATAGGAGATGGTTTTTGTAGGGGTAACATTTTTATGGGGATTTACCCCCCTCAATTATAAAAGTAATAACTTTTTATATTGTTTAGGTATTTCAGTAATATTTTATTTCACTTTATTTAAAAAGTAATAATTTTTATTTTAGAATCATCCCTCCAGAGATAACCACTGCTAACATATTGGCTGATATATTAGTGCATGGATTTCCAGTCTTTCTTCTGTGCATGTGTGGGGGGGGACATACATTAAAGTAGAAGGCAAACACATCTATTTTGTACCCAGTTTTCTTTTTCCTTTTCAGATGTTTCCATAGCATTAAAGTTTTATGACATTAGTTTAAAGATTAAATAATATTTTATTGTGTGCCCATATGGGGATTTAGTTCAATAATCCTTTATAATCCTTTTTTTAGATTTTTTTCCAATTTTCTCTTTTATAAATAGCAGTGAGGTTTCCGTTTTGTACAGAAATGGGTTTTTGCACATAGCTGTTCATTTGGAATAAGTTTCTAAAGGTGTGTAGTTTTTTTTTTTTTAATTCAGAGTGCATCTACGTTTTTCAGACTTTTAATAAATACTACCCCTAAAAAGATTGTACCATTTTGCACTTAAAAGGTAAGGTGCCAGTCCTATCTCTATAATGAGCAGCCAGAAGTATTGGCAAACTTAGTGAGACCATCCTGAAATCTCACAGGGTTGCAACAAAACAAAATAAAATATTTTCTCTATAAATACTTTTAAAATTGAAAATCCTGTTAAAAAACACATTTACATTACTATCAATTTTTAAGTCACCCAAGACAGGCAGGCATGACCTTTCTGAGCCACGTATCCCAGTGATTAACACTTTGGAGAATGATATCGTTAACTTCCCTCCAAATGCAATGACGCACCCAATTAATTTTCTTTGTTCCAACCATGTATTGAGTACCTTCTATGCCTTGAGCTTTGTATTCAGCAAGAGGAAATCAGAAAGAAAAATAATCAACATGGTGCTTGACATCAATAAGCATCTAGCCTGGGAGGGCGTGGGGAGAAAGAGATAAAGGAGGATTTACTCTGGGTTCTGAGCTGGGGTCAGGTCCTCGGTGCTGTGTAGGCAGGGCATCCCCGCCTTTTGGGAGTCTCTGTCTGAAGGAAGGAAAGCTGAAGCTGAGGATGGAGGTGCAGTCCGGCGTTTGGTTGGATGGCCACATGCCAGTCTCACTGCTTCAGAAACAATATTGCGAAATCACATTTTTCTAGCAGCTGTGTTCATGCACAGAGGAGGAGCCATTTCTGAGGGATGAAGACTTCAGCATGCCACATGGTGGGAAAGCTGGCGCCGCCCCCCCTCCCCCCATGGAGACAAACCTTGGGGAATGCTAGCTGGATATAATTTCTCTAGAAATCAGCCTTTTTGGTCAGTGAGATGTGCAAGCTGAGTCTGGGAGAGGAATTGCTTGGAGTTGTAGAGGGGATTTTAAAGGGGTGGAAGGAAGATAGAGGGGCAAGATATGGCACCTGGGCAGGAAGGGGATGATGGGTGCCTAGCAGGGGTCTGCTATGAGATATGCTACCTGTCACCCCACAAGGTTCTTGCCCTTGTTAGCACCCAAAGTGACGAAAGGCTGCGTGTAGCCTCCGGTGGGCAGAGAGTGAGAACGAGGCTGTCTGCTGGAGGTTGTCACACCTGGTTTAGTCAGCCTTCATTCTGTGAGCATGCAAGCGCTGCGATGGTGTGCTCAGGAGACTCTGTTAAGCAAGACATCTCCTAATCTGCACAGGATGTTCAGTCAGCATTACCTGCTGCTCTCCCCGTACTGAGCCCCTGGGTCCGCTCAGGCTCCATGTTCTTGGCACATACACAGAGCTTTAAAAAAAGGTGGGGGTTGTAACGAGGACTGTTAGGCAATCAAGGATGTTCAGAAATGCACTCCCCAAATCCAGCTGTGGATTAGCTCCTCTGCTTAGGCACACCCATGAAAAGCATCCCAAGCCATTTGTTTTTTGACTTGCAAATAAATTGACAATTAACAGAACTACAGGTACTGGCAAAGCAGTAAACTTCTCTTCCAAATCATATTGTCTTGTGATGACATTACAATTAATTTCTGTCTCTAAAGCTGAATTCAGAAGCATGGGAATGTGACAATAGGATGCCTACCAGGCTAACGATGGGAAATTACTAGGGACAATCTTTCTAGAAGAGTGTTAACAAAGATACAGAAAAATTAACTAACCTTTTGGATATTGGCATCCTAAACTCTGTTTTTCCTTTGGTGGGCTCAGAGAAGGCTGCCTGGAGGACATGCCACCAATTGTATGTTGAACAAAGAGGTGATGCTATTATTGTAAAGCAGTGACTCAGCAATGAGTTACTAGGTTCTTCCAAGCCAATGAGGCGGTGGCCAAATGAACAGACTTTTGCTCAGGCCCACTCCACATCCATGTGCAAATACATCGGCACACGAAGCCTAGCAACTATTGTGCATCTTTGTTGAGGTACACTAAGGGGATGATGGACTTTTGAAGAAATCCTGAGAGAGATCCTTTTATAATTAACAAGTACCCTTCCCTTTTAAGGTGTTAAGCATACTATATCATATTTTTCTAAGGGCGGTTGTCTTACTTTGGGATACAGGAATACATCACTATTCAAAGTTCACTGATCTAGCAACCACATCTCAATTGGCTTTTGTCACCATCTGTCCCTGGTCTTAAATTAATGCACATGAAGCTTTATTGGAGGAATCAATAAGGTCTGAGAGCATATCCCTCTGTAATATGGAGGACCTATTCATTAATGGGAAGAGCTCAAGGTCAAGTGCTTTTCCAATAGATTTGTGAGTCAGAATAATGTGTTTTTTATATAGCCTTATAAAAATAGTCAGTCAGGTATCTATGGACATGTGTCACTGTGACCTTGTGTAGAGACTGAATATATAGAGGAAAGAAGACAGAGGTGACTCTGAGACTTTGATGATGGTGTTCACCACGGAACACTGGCCGTAGGCCAAGTCGCAAATGGTCTTCTTATTCACAACTCTTTTACTTGGTTAAATATAGTTGTTACCATGTAAATGAAGCTGTCTCTGGACTGTCGCTGGATTAGTCAGGCTACGGCTAGCCATTATACCGCCCAGTCTCTGTATATCTCAGAAGCTCATACCCAAAGCTTTATCCCTCAGCTATGTCACCGTCCACTGGGCATCAGTAGGGGCGGATGAGCCTTCCATCTATATCTGTACTAAAACCTTAGGACCTTGAAGTCCTCAGTCTTGCCTTCTCTGGCCAATAAAGAATCAGAGAGAGGGAATGAGAATGTGTGCGAAGTTTTAAAGACCAGGACTAGACTAGAAGTGTGAGATTTCTGCCCACTTTCAGAAGCCACAACTCAGTCACCTGATCCCATTTAGCCACAGGGGAGTCCAGGAGGTGGATTTTAATTGTGTGCCCATAAAGAAAAGATAGAACCGAAATCTGATGGGTACCAGCAGTTGTTACTCCTCTTGTGAATGGTCTCCTGGGGTTGTAACTGAGGTGGTGGGGAAAAATCAGGAATCTGAGAGGGAAAACGCTTTTATACAATACATTATTGGGAATTCCTTCTTATCAGCTTCGCAGATGTGCACTCAGCCCAGTCTCGATGCTCTAAGGATTCTCCCAGCAGGCATTTGGCCAAGGCATTTCATCTTCCTAGTCCTCAATTGACTCATATGTAGAAGTGAGGGGTTGGATGAGAATTCTTTCCAATCTTTTGACTCTCTTCATATCCCAAATGGCATGATTCTAGAATACCAGCTGTTCATGTCCTCCTAAGAGAAGTAATCAGGGAGGCAGAGGGACAATGCCATTAGGCCAATAATTTATTTTATTTTAACTTCCCTCCTCATTTGCCAAGCCCAAGTTTCTAAAAATTAAAATATGCATAGTAGACAAGGTTGCTATCAATACAATAGTGATTTCTTTATGGCAAAGTAAAGTTGTTAAGGGGTTTAGATGAATCACAGTCCATTCACACACACAAACACACACACACACACACACACGGACATACACAAGAGAGAGAGAGAGAGAGAGAGAGAGAGAGAGAGAGAGAGAGCCCTCTGTGAAAAAATAATCTTCTTTAAATAGTCTTTGAAAACATATGTTCTCTTCCTACTACTCTTGCCTTGTATCCGTTGTCTGTGCACTGGTAACAGTGCCTTTTTGCTGGCTTAACATTTACTCTTTGCTCATTTTGCATAATGATGGTGTCTCAGCTGCAAGTTGGTCGTGGCTCTGCTAACATTGGCTGGGCTATTCTGGAGCCCTCCTGTCTTCTCATGTCAGAACCCAAACTGAGGGAGTAGCCACTATCTGGGACATCCTGAGGGCATGTGGATAATGAGAGCAAGAAAGCCTAATCTAGCCCTAACCAGTTTGGCTTGGTGGATAGAGTGTCGACCTGTGGACTCAAGGGTCCCCGTTCGATTCCGGTCAAGGGCATGTACCTTGGTTGCGGGCACATCCCCAGTAGGGGGTATGCAGGAGGCAGCTGATCAATGTTTCTCTTTCATCGATGTTTCTAACTCTCTATCCCTCTCCCTTCCTTTCTCTGTAAATATATATATATACATATATATATATATATATATATATATATATATATATATATATATATTTTTTTTTTTTTTTTTTTTTTTTTTTTTAGAAAGCCTAACACAGACCTTGCAACTGTATTTAAGGCTTCTGGTTGCACACAGCGAAAACAATCATAACCACTCCCATTCCACTGATCAAAACTTTTCACATGGCCAAGTCCAAAGTCATTGAGGTAGGATGTGTTTCCTTCCCAGACGAAGCATGGGTATGTCCAATGACAATGGGGCTATACAGTCCTATGACTGGGAGGGAGCAAATAGTTGGGGACAGTAATTTGGACTGCTCACACCCCCTCCACTGAAATTGTAAATGTAGCATTTCCCATTGAGAGAAAGCCTCTTGACCTCTCTCCTGCTGTGGAAAGTCCTTGGGTTGGAGAGAGTTAGGAGAGAAAAACAGTCAACAATGGGAAAATGGAGGGGTTTTAGCAAACATTTGTATAGGTCTCGGGCACTGTTTTAAGCTCTTCGCAAATACTAACTCATTAAAATCTCATGGCAGCTCTGTGAGGTTGGTTCCAGCATCATTCCCATTTTACAGATGAGGAAGCAAAGGCACAGAGCTGTTAAGTAATTTGCCTGTGATTACACATCTAGTGAGTGACTAAAAAGGATTCCAACCAACCCAGGTAATCTGGCTCCAAAATGTCTCTCCTTCAACACTCCAAAGGGAAGAGAACTAGAAGGATTCTAGCATCCTTGATAGGCTGGTTGCCGATATGCTATGATTTGGGGGAGCAAGAAAACCAACAGCTTCTGGAAGGGGCAGACATTATTTCCTTAAGACCTGACAAGATTGTTTTTCAAAATACACACAACACTGAACACCGTGAGGTTACTGGGACTTAGGTCGCTGTCCTAGGCATGGTCCTGCATAATCTCCTCTCAAGGAGTTTACAGTTCAGTGGATGGAGACACGCTATCCACAGATAAAGAAGGAAAAGGCGCCCTGGGGCAGAGGGCGGCACGCTCCACGGAGAGCAGTCAGGTGAGGAGGGCAATGAGGAGCAGTGCAGAAGGCAGGTCACATTGGAAGACAGTGGTCGGTGAAGGCTGTGGACGAGATGCCATTTGAGCGATGGCCTGAAAGAGGTGAGGGAGATAAATATTAGATGAGGGAATAAATGAATGCTCAAGCAGCTTCAGCTGGCCCAGTGAGACCTGCAAACAAACAAACAAAAGATTACTTAATCCTTACGCCTGGCTCAGCCACCACTCTGCTGACGTCACCCGGGCTGATCTTGTGGTTGCCCCCTGCTCCTCTCTCTCCTCTCTCCCTTGGCTGTGGTCACTCCCAATCCCAGCAAAGGACCTCCTGTGGGAAAGGAGGGGACATAAGCACAACCTTCTTTATAAACGGCCATGGCACTTTTTTTCTGATTGGGAATAAGCAGGGGCCGTGTGGGGCATTTGTTCCCTTTGTCATGGGAGAGAGGCGCAGGGATGATCTGTACTGGTGTGATTGACATTCGCATGCCCACACATGTGAGAGGAGGCCACACATGTTTTGTTTGACAGGGAAGTGAGCCAGGTGTGACAGCAGACAGAGCTAGTAGGATTACTGGGCAAAGGGTGAAACCTTTGAGTGCCAAGCCTCATCTTTGAAATGGGAGCAATAATGTAGTAGTCATAGTAACAACAATAATAGCTTCCCTGCCCACTGCACAGGATTATCCTATATAATAAAAGGCTAATATGCAACTCCTCAACTGAATGGCAGAACGACTGGTAGCCATGACATGCACTGACCACCGGGGGGGGGGTGGGGGGGGGGGGGGCAACCGCTCAGCCAGAAGCCGGGCTCACAGCTGGCAAGTGCTGCTGTGGTGGCGGGAGCCTCTCTGGCTTCTACGGCAAAACCACAGGTGCAGTCGGGCTGGGACGATTGGAAGCAGCAACCAGGCTGCTCCCTGGCCACCTGCAGCTGCTCGCACCACTACCTCCCTCAAGGGATGGTGGACTGCCGGTTTCACCCGGTCTGCGAGGATCAGGCTGAAACTGGCAGTTCGACATCCCCTGAGGGGTCCCAGGTTGCAAGCAGGTGCAGGCAGGCCTGAGGGATTCCCCTCCCACAAATACACAAATTTTGTGCACCGAGCCTTTAGTTATAAGAATGACATGTGGTAATGATATGAAGGGGCTTTACCAACGCTCCATCACCATGTTAGTAGGAAAGTTTGCCATTTTATCTTTGATGTTGTTGCTTATTTGAGGCAGGACTCAGAGTCTAAAGACTAGTCTCCCTCTGCTGTGCCACCCACACTGTGTGATGGCTCCCTCTCTGAGCCTCAGTTTCCCTGCCTATCGAGGTGTTATCCCTTAAGTGAGGTCATGCCGGCCACCGGTTCCAGTCCTGCCTCCCCACTGGAATCTTCTGGAGGCTTTTTTAAATGCCCCTGTGCCCGTGGGCCCAACTCTGAACACCACAGGTGTCTGTGCAGCGACTTGGTAACCTGCAGAACGTAACCTACCATCTACAAGGGGGGTGTCCATTGTTATTGAGTGTCATTGATTTGATTTTTATTGATTGATGATCTCACGAGGGATCAGACTGACGTGCCTTTTCTACCATCTGTCCGAAGTGGACCCTGGCCGGGAGGATTGAAGCTCCCCCGCGTCCTAGTCTCGCCTTCCAGCCAGGCAGGCTGAGCGAAAATCTGCTGGGTCAGATCAGAGATGCTGCTGGGAGGCCGAGCGTGTTAGTGGGGCTGGTGTCCTCGGATTTTGAGCGCTGCCTCCAGCCGTGGGAGCACTCAGCGTTCTATTTTATTAAAGGAACTCCATGCCAGTCGCAAGGGGGTGATTTAGCCCAATTCAATTAGGAGCCAGGAGATCTTTCTATTCAAGTCCCCATATGTGGAACCAAGCCTGAGTCAGCTCCAGTCTGGACACACACTCTCTCTGCTAGGCCTGGGCCTTCAGCACGCAGCCACCACCATGCACAGCTCTCGCCCTCCTGAGGAGTGTCTGCACAGAGTACAGTCCGACAGCTGTACTTCCTGTGGTGGAATCGAGGATTCGTGTGAGAGGAGGGAGGGAGGGGCTGGAATGCGAGGTGGGCATTTTGCATCAGCCTCTTTCAGAGCCGTAATGTTCTGACTAAACCGCTGAGCTCTAATGCGATGGTCATTTTATGTAGAAGTGATTTCCTTGTGGAAAGTTCCAGAGTGTTTCCCATCAAAGACTATCTCAAAACAAGGAACGAGATGAAAACCTTATTGGGAAGCAATTAAATATAAACTTGATCATGGCAGTGATAAACAATAATAATAATGATCACTTGAGCAAGGGCCCTCCTGTGGAAGTTCACAGACAAATAAATGTCTAATGTATGGTCTGGTGACAGACAGGGATACCCACTGCTGTGGACACGTGCGTCGCACACACAGGAAGAGCTAGAGCTGTCATCTCCCCACCTGGGGCCAGGGTTCTCTTCCAGCTGCATCCCCAGCTTTCAGCGTCTGTCTCAAAGAGCAGCTGCCACACTCTCCTGGAATGCTGGCCAGCTCCCCTGCCTAGTACACGCTGCTCAGCTGGCCCCACGTCTGGCGTGCGAGAACACGTTCTCCTTGTGCACAGGTCATCCAGGGTCTTAGAATCTTGTCTGCTCTCTCACCGTCAGGGCTTCACGGATTCGCATATTCATCCCACAGACCGTCCTTGGCCATTGCCTTTGGACAAAGCTTGTATAAAGGCCTTAATCTTGTCCCCTGGTGCGAGCGCACTAATCCGTCCTCCTGCTCTCCCCACGCTGAGCAGCTTTTGGTCTCTGTTTTCCAGACTAAATGGTGGCATTCTGTATTGGAAAGACAAGCCAGACTCCTGAAGTCGCAGGGGACATGTGGGTCCCCTGTCAGTCCAGCCTCAGGCCATCTAACCGGGAGGAGCAGCAGCTTAAGGGGACCCAGTGAGCTGAGGACCCCAACCCAGCAGACCCCAAACAAAGCCCCTAACATTGAAAACAGTGGGGAATGTGTTTAAAATTCGTCTGCAAGAAATGAGATGCGTTGCATTGTTAGGACAAGAAAGGCATCTGAAATTGAATTCGGATTAACAACCAGGAGCTGCGGCAGGCAGTGCCCTAGCTATTCAGTAGAGAACTGAGGGGAGGAGCACAGAGTGGCTGGGGGGGAGGGGGGGAGATGCAGGGTCCCCCCACCATCTGGGCCTTGACCAGTCTTAGCAAAATCCAATGTCTGCCAGACACTGGCGAATGTCTGTCAAGAGCAGAATGGATTTAAAATGACAGCCTTTCCTTCGATGTAGTGTGAATGATGATGAGTGAAATGAAGTGAAAGTGTATTTTGTAAAACGACATGTAACAAGGCTGAATCATCCAGAGAGAAATGAAAGGAGCCAGACACACCCACTCAAAAATGCACATTGTATGATTCTATTTATATAAAGTCCCAGAGCAGGCCAAGCGGACCTGTGGGGCTCGAAGTCCGAAGAGTGCTTTCTGCGGGGGAGGAGTGTGGAGACTGGGAGGACCCCAGGGGTGTTTCTGGGGCGCTAGCAGTGTTCTCTTCCCGGACCTGGTTGTAACATGAGCTTGTTCACTTTGTGATAATTCATTGAGCAGAATGCTTATGATTTGTACATGTCTTATGTATGATGGTCTTCAAAGAAACCCAATCCTTGGATTGGGCAGCCCTGTCCCTGGGATTTGGGATTGCAATTGCTAGGGAGGTCCTCGGAATTTCCTGTCTCACATGCTAGGCCCATTTCTAGAGTCAGGGTAAGTGGTTCAAAGATCCGAGTAGAAGATTAGGGCAACAGTGGCAAGTGGGGCAGGGCAAAGTAGGGACGGTACTCGCTTTGGGGACCACCTGATACCAGGTTTTAGGAGTAAATCCCACAGAATGGTAGCGATGAGATGGGTGGGTTTCCAGGGATTTGCTCAATTCTGGGTGCACCCAACTGTGCGGATTTGTAGGCAGTGGGACCTCAGATCTGTTATTTTGAACTTTCACACACCCTTTTTGCCACAGAGATCAGGGTCAGAGCAGGCTGTGGGACCGTGGCTGTGCTTTTCCACTTGGGGGGGTGTGGTTCTTATTTCTCAGAACAGCAAGTTACCAGGGCAAAATTTGCCAGATTTCTTTCTCAACTCTTGGCCTGGGTGAAGATCAATGGCTCCATGGAAAAGGGCAATGAAGGAAGGCTTTTGGAAAGAGAGGGTCTGAGCAGGCTCAGCACTGATAAAGAAGAGGGGTCATATCACAACGGGACAGGGCAGGTGGGAAGGCATGTCTGAGCAAGATAATGGGAGGAGGCTAGGGAAGGGAAAGTCCCTAAGGATTCAGAGGCGAGGAAGCCAGGCAGCCGGTCCCAGGCAAGGTGTGGGAGCGGCTGCCTTGCTACAAACCCGCTATCTAATTCCAAACCTTCTTCTATTTCCAAGCCCTAGTCACACCCAGGGAGCCAGGGAGCAGTGGAGCCAAGGTAATGGCCCTGGGGCAGAGGTGTGGGGCTGACTTTTTCCTAATTGGATTCCAGATATTTGGAGCCATTTGCCACTATCGCCATCACTAAAAATAAGGTGCTCCCCTCCAACTGGGGTGAGCAATCTTGATCAAGGGCCTGTTTGCGATGAGAGGGTGGATTCAGAGAGGCAGACTCCATGTTTATCCCCAGCCTCGTGCTAGTCAGCCATAAAAATGGCCAGTGGCAGCGGAGGTGGGCCCAGCGCTGGGAAATGCAGCTGTGATTGTCTTTCTCTCTGAAGGCTTACGTATCCGACCATGTTTGTCCTGCTGGAGAGCGAGATGTGGAATGAGGGGGAAATCGTTACTGGGACGCAATAATGACACCACGGTGCGTGCGTCCAACCCCCCGGCACAGGTGTTTCAAGGCATCCGGAGGCGCGCATGGCTAGTACCCAATCTGCAGGGAAGTCAGGAAGTCCTGGAGAAATGCTTTCTTTTTAGCACAGAAGATGCTTTCGGAAAGCATTTTTATATGAAAACGTTATCGAGGAGAGCTTCTCGGAGCCTGGGTCAGGGCGCCAGAAAGTATAAGCAATGACAGCATCTGCTCTTGCGGCCCCACCCAGCTTCCCTCGCCCAGGCGTTTCTTTTGCAAAGCACATGGGGCCCCAATTCTGAGGAGAAGTCTGCATAGCATCTGGCCGCGCCCGAAGGTGTGATTTATAACCTGTCGCGCTCAAGCATGTCGGTGCAACTGCCCAAAGAGCAGGGAACTCTCAATCAACGCACAGTATAGGGCTTCGCCAGCCAGTGGGAGGTGGTTCCATCCCTGAGCCCAGCTAGGATCACCAGGTCTCCAGGACTAAGAGCCTGTTTGGGGTCACCGGTCCCTAAACAAGCTGGGTCAGTGGCAGTCAGGTGTTTGAGGTGCCCAGGCCCCAGTGGGGCGGGTAACTGAGAGGGCCTCCCTGGGCCCTGGCTCTCCGGACCCCAGGCCACCCAAGGCGTGACGGGTCGGCTGTGTCTCTGTGGTCTCTCCCCATCGAAGGAAGAGTAATCACCCCGGTGATCACAGACTGTCCGCAAATCCAATGACTCCTCGGATTTGCCAGAGTTCTCTGTCCCGGTGATACGTTGGACAGTTGACCAACCCGCTCTGTACTTCAGCTTCCTCCTCCGTTAAAGGGGCTACCGGTGGGCGCCGGTGAGGGTTAACTGAAATGTAAGGAATTGGGGTACTCAGCACAGTGTGCAGCCCATAAATAAGTGCTCCATGCATAAACCCGTTATGAGTCTTTAGTAGCTTGATTTCCGGAGATGATTCTGAGGCCTTAGATGGACCAGCGGTTTCCAATGTACAGTCTGGGAGAGGGAGCCCGGCTAGAAGGCCCCGAGGAAAGGCAAACTGGCTCCCTCCCAGAGCCCCGAGAGGAGTCACTGATGACACCCATACACCCAGACCTCTGTTTCCCTAGGACTTCCTTTCTGAGAGTGCTGGGGGGTGGGAGGGAGCAGATGGACCCAAGCTCTCAGGAAACCCATTAGGGAGTGTCCAGCTGGCAAATGGGGAGCCGCCCTCTGGCCAGGAGAAGTGGGCCACAGCTGGCCTTCTGGGCTCAGCAGGTAACACTCAGGCATGTCCAATGTCCCACGGTGAGCAGTCTTACCCCTGGCCATTCCTCCCTTGACTTAAAAATATTTTTTTTCCTTAATCAATAAAGAAATTTTTTAAAAAGAATGCAAAAAATAAACCTTTCCCCCTAAGCATTTGCACTCTGTTCATCAACTCCGTTGTTTTCTGAGAATTGCATGGAGTCTAAAGAAAAGAACATTTAGAGGCTTTGACACTGGTTCCTAGGTGAAAATAATATTAACAATAAATTTCTTGAAATTCTCAACCCTACAGGTTCAGTGTTACCTAACACTCGGCACGCAGAGGACTTGAGTCATTACTGGGTTTGTCATGTCTTGTTTCTGGGCCTTTTCCAAACGGGAGAGAGAAGCCACCTGGAAGTTCACCAGAGTTCACTGCGTGGTGCATGGCCATGCCTGTAGCCAAGATTTCCAGATCCTTCTCCGCCTGCACCTCCAGAGGAAGCCCCCGCCCCCAACTGTGTGGCACCAAGGAGGCCCAGTTGGAGTTTGTGCCCAGTGTTGAACTGCTTTGCTTTTGACTGGCAGAGCGAGGCCCTCCCAGAACAGTCCCCTAGGGGGTGGGGGGACTCGGTGTCCCTTCTCGCACTCAGGGCGACGTGTTGTTGGGTGGCTGCTGGGTGGGAGAGAGCAAGTTCCCTTTGGGGTGTGCAGACAGAACCGGCTGCCACAGGCTGCCCTTGAACGTGGTCATCTGATGACCTCTGCTGGTGGAAGTTCCCCCGCGTGTGCACAGATGCCCGGAACCAAGCCCAGACCATGCTCCTGTCCCCACATCCCTTCCCTCCTGGCTTGTCCTTCACAGACAGCAGGGAGCAGGAGGCCTTTGCAAACCCCCGGAACCAGGGGTGCCTGGGCCAGGCCAAACTGTGCCCCTAAAAGCGTGCTGCCGCCCTCTCTTCCAGTGAGCCTCTGATCCCCGCGGACCCAGCAGGCAGCCAGCATGATGGAGAGCGCGCGGTGCACGGGTGTGTGTGTGCTGCTGCTCTTCCTCCACGTCCACCTGCTGAGCGGTAAGTCGGGGTGGCCCTGCCCTCTTTCGCTGCGGGGGTGTGTCCTGGGGGCGGGAGAGTCCCGCTCAGTCCATTTCCTGTGCAGTTCTGGGTCACAGGTCAAAGCAGAATGGAATTAAGGAAAAATGAAGGGGAAAGGAAGGAAAGGAGACAGGAAGGGGGAGGGAATGAGGAAGCTGAGGGAGGAGCACCAGTGACACAATGAATCACAAGAAATCAGACACTGAGTTCCTTGTGAGGGAATGGCAGAAAGATGGAGATCAATGAGCAGAGTGACAAGTGCCAGGGAGCACTGTGTCAGCAAAGGGGGAGGATTCAGTGTAGGGCCACCGGCATGCCGTGGGTGGGTACCAGCTGCATAGACTCCATGGGCTTACAGAAGGGCCGCATACTCCTCAGCCCATCCTACTCCTCACGTGCACTCTCTGTTGGAATTCTACAGCTTGTCACTTGATCCTAAGTTGCTATTATTTCCATCTCACACAGTACACATATACACACCACCACCACCACCACCACCACCACCATCTCTCCATTTCCACTGCAAAGCTGTCTCTCTCTCTCTCTCTCTCTCTCTCTCTCTCTCTCTCTCTCTCTGTCTGTCTTTCTCTGCATCCTGCCAACAAGGGGCAGCCCACAGAGAAGGGTTGCTAGATTGGCATTTCTGAGCTCCCCACCCCTAGGCCTCTTCACCCCAAGACCTCATTGCTGGCGGGGTCCCCTGAACCTGCTCTTGTCACCAGCAGGGTGACGGAATGCTTGAATGGGCCTTGAGATTGATTCCAGCGGCTTCTGGCTTTTTCTAGGACAGTCACCTCCTGAGAAGCCGAAGATATCGAAATGTCGCTCCACCGAGAAGGAGACCTTCACGTGCTGGTGGAAGCCGGGGCGGGACGGAGGCCTGCCCACCAACTACACGCTCTTCTACCACAAGGAAGGGTGAGTGCTCCCGCTCGCTGGCAGCGCGGGACTGCTTCTGAGTGAGCACTCCCTCACGGCCCCCTGGGGACTCTAATACAGCTCCTTCTTCCGGGAAGGGACCCAAGCATCCGTGTCCGCCTTCTCCTGTTAATGACCTTGAAGCGCTCTCTCAGTGTGCGTCAGCTCATCCACCACCCCAGCAATACCACGTAGTGTCCCCTTAGCTGGAGTTTTGCTTTCAGGGGTTTTAGTGACTGGTGATCAGCCACAGTCCAAAAGCATTAGATGGACAATTCCAAAAATAAGCATTCCCTAAGTTCTTAAATGGTGTGCTGTTCTGAGCCACCTGGTGACATTGCATCTGTCCTGCTCCTTCGTCCCATGTGTCCAGGCCGAGTAGCTACCCATGTGTTAGTCACATGGGTTATCATATCCATCAAGTAGCCCCATAGTTGCCTAACCCTACGTCACATGCCTGTGTCCTCCTCACGCCATCTCATCCCATCGGCCCGTGTCACCTCACCTCATCAGGAGAAGGGTGAGTACAGTAGCTTAAGGTATTTTGAGAGAGAACATTCATATAACTTTTATTACAGTATATTGTTACATTTGTTCTACTTTAATGCTAGTTATTATTTTAATCTCTTACTGTAGCTAGTTTATAAAATTAAACTTTATCATATGTATGTATGTATAGGAAAAAAAACACGATATATATGTGGTTCGGTACTCCCCAGCAATCCAGGCATCTACTTTGGATCTTAGACATATCCCCATGGGAAAGGAGAGTCTACAATAGCAATGTTTCCAATTGCCTGTCCCAGACTGAGGCTGCAGCCCCAGGTCCCATATAAGTGTTGGCTGAATGTTAGTTCATTTCAAATGCTTATCTGTGAGCCTCGTGCTATTTGTAATTTTTTTAGTAATAATTATTTTTGCAACATAAAAAGACAACCATGGTCCATGAGCTTTTCAAACTAGTGTTGTGTCCTAGAACATGAAGATCCCTAGCCTTATAGGAAGGGGAGGGTTTCCCCTTGGGAAATGGCTAACCCCAGACCCTTGATCTCCCAGAGGGTGTGTTTGGAGCCCAGGATGCAGTGCGGACTGAAAGAGGTCACCTGTGGGTGAGGCTTTCATCACCCCGCAGCGAGAGCCTCCGGAAGTCCAGGAGAGCCGCCTCCTTCCCCGGGGAAGCACCGCTTACTGGTAGCAGCCGCTGGCCCGCCGCCCGGTGCCTGCACTCTGTGCACACAGAGCTATCAGCCCTCTGGGACCCACAGGGTGGCAGGTCACCCATTCGGGAGCTCCACTGGCAGCCCGAATGGGATACTTCTCCACACCTGTGCGGAGTGTCTTGCGCTGAGGCCCCCAAGGCTCGGCAGAACAGAATGATGGGCCGCTTGGGCCTGAAATACCTTTCTTCACAGCCACATCACTGTTGCCAACTTGGTGCAATCTGAAATATGCTGGCATCAGCGTTTATTCTCTTGCACCTTTTGTAAATGAAGTGTAATTCAATATACGTGTGCCATGAATGCTGCATGTGCATGACCCTGGGTGTTATGTGCGGGAGAAGGCCCCCGTTTCCTGAGATGACCCAGGGGCGGGACCGTGGGCACGGTGATGCCTTGGTTGTGGAAAGTTCCAGCATCTATCGGCAGGGGGCATATGTCACAAAGCCCACAAAATACTATGGAAAGAAAGGGTTGGTGAGAAGCAGAGTCAGCAAGCTCTGAAGGGACACTTCCACCCCCTTCCCCAGCATTCTCTCCCCGGTCTCACCCCAGGGCACAAAGCCTGGGGGTGCCGTGCTTCAGCGCTGATCCCCAAAATCCAATGGTATTGATCTACTAAGAAAAGCTGGGCTCTTCTTACTACTTCCTTACTCACTCCTAGTATATAATACGTTGCAGGAATTCATTAATCTATGAATGTCCGGACTACAAAACCGGTGGTCCCAACTCCTGCTACTTCAACAAAAAGCACACCTCCATTTGGACCATCTACATCATCATAGTCAACGCCACGAACGAGATGGGAATGAGTTCCTCAGATCCGTTTTTCGTGGATGTGACCTACATCGGTAAGGGGGATGGGAGAGGGATTTCTTACTCCATCGCAGACCTAACAACAATTGGAGTCTTCCTGGCTTATGAATGAATCACCAGAAAGGAAGATGAGAAAATGCACACTATTCTCATCTACTGATAATTTTTATTGAATCATTCATGACGGTATTTGGGGTCCTTGTGTTTCTCTTCTTCCTTTGGCCTTTCTTCCCATCCCCTTGCACCAACAAGAGTGTTCTATTTGTGCTTCTCTTATTGATCCTTCCCTCCAGCCCTCCTGCAATCAATGCCCCCTTCCCCCGCCGCAAGCTGGAACTTCTGTTCTCCTCCCCACCACTCCCCCCTCCTGCTGAAGGACAGAGCTACTCACCAGAGCAACAGCTTTTGGAGTTCATCTGCTTCTACACCCACAGGACCAGCTCCAGCTGCTTTACCCACATTGAATTCTCAGTGTATAAGTACTTCTTAGCAACCGGAACTCTCTTCTTTTACAAACAAAGAATTTGGGGAGTGAAGTGTGTTACTTGAATAGCAGGCTGAAGGCCACAACCACACATACAAGGTTTGTGGACCCCATTAGCAAAGCAAAACAAAGCCAACCCAAGAGCTGTTTCTTGCTCTGCATGATCCGCATTGATCTGCAGGGCAAGTGGGCATCACTGTAGTGGCCTCTGGGTTTAGCAAGGATGACAGAGGGAATCTTAGGACAAGTCATGGGTTAGCCAGGACTAGGGTCAGCCCTCAGCTTTGATAATAATTTAAGGAGAAGTGTTCGATTCAAGATTACCTAAGATTTACCTAACGCCACCCAACAAGGAAAATTAGACTGGAAATCTCAAATATGTACTTGTATGTCATTGCTTTGTCATGTTATCAGTGGCTAATACCACCAACTGGCTCACATTTGAATGTTTTCTGCCCCCAACAAATCATTGCAATTAGCATGGAGGTAGAAAATGAATTGAATCTTAGTTTAGGAAAATCCAAAAGGTAACCCCACTGACAAGTCAGAATACAGTAAATTTCAGTCATATAAATTTACTTGAGATATGAAGTCTTTAAGATGCTAAATGCCAAATAATTTCTTATTTATGGTTCTTTCTAGAATTGCCCTGCCCTCAAGGATTCAACTAGTATTTGAAAGCAAAACAGTGAAACAATTAAGGTTCTAAAATGAGTAATTGCTATATCACTTGAAAGCAGTGATTCTCAGCTGGGGTCTATTTTGCCTCCCATAGATATTTGGCAATGGCAGGAGACACTTTTCATTAGTCCAGGGAGGGGAGGCGACGGTATTACTGACGTATAATAGGCAGACCAGAGATGCTGCTAAGCATCCCACAATGTTTCAGGATGGCCCCCACAACAAAGGATTACCTAATCCAAAATGCAAATGATGCTGAGGGTGAGAAACTGCTTTAAAGAGTTCACCCTGAACATTGTACATGGACTTCTGCACAGTATTTTTTGGATCAGAGGCATTTCTCATAAGTGTTTAACTTGAGACGTATATTGAATAACTGATGTTTGTTAGTGAGTGCATATAAAGCAATCTTTCTTAGGTATTTGCTTAGTAACCGAGAAGCATAAGGATTAGTGGCAGATTTTCTAACATTCCTTTTGTAGGTTATAATGTCAAGTACACTATTGCTACACTCACTCCTATGCCACCTGGTGTGGAGAGTGGGCTGAGGAGGTGATAAGTAAAGAGAGAAAGTATTACTAACTAGCAAGACTGAGACTAGGATAAGGCAAGCCAGGGTTCTAGACATCTCACTCTTAATGAGGCACTCACAGACTTGTACTTGAAGGAATATGGAGAGCAAGTGCCTCTTTAATTTTCTAAATATGGTAATATACACATAACATAAAATTCACCATTTTAACCATTTTAAAGTATGCAACCTAGTGCTTGGTATTAGTTCATTCTCAATATTATGCAACCATAACCACTATCTATTGTAGTTCCAGAAAACTTTCATGACTCCAAATACCCATTATGTCCTAGTTACTCCAGATCTCCCCCCTTACTCCAGCTCCACTAATCTGCATTTTTTCTCTTCAGATTTGCCTATTCTGGTTATGTTATATATATTGTAGGTGTCATATCATAGGTGGCCTTTATATCTGGTTTCTTTCATGTAGTGTAATGTTCTCAAGATTCATCCATGTTGTAGCCTGTGTCAATATATACTGCCTTCCTCTTTATGGCTGAATAATGTTTCATTCTATGAATATTGTTTAGCCAGTCACCAGTTGATGGACAATGGGTTGTTTTCACCTGTTGGCTATTGTGAATAGTGCTGCTTTGAACATTTATGGATGAGTTTTTGTTTGAACACCTGCTTTCATTTCTTTGGGTATGTTGGCTAGGACATGAAATTCATGGATAACATGACTTAACATTTAACCTTTTGAATAAGTTCCAGACTTTTTCACAGCATTTTACGTTCCCACCAGCAATGTATGAGGGAATGTCTCCAACACTCTCCCTTGTTATTTTTTCCTTCTTGAATTTCAACCATCTTAAAGTGGGGATGAAATGGTATCTTGTGATTTTGATTTGCGTTTCCCAAATGACTAATGACACTGAGGGTCTTTCCTGTGCTTGTTGGCCATTTGCGCCTCCTGAAACTTTGCACCCTACACATCTCCCTTGCTTCAGCCTGATCCCAACACCGCTGATCAGCACCTGACATCAAATACAAGCCACCTCATAAGCAGGGTGGAGTGAAACAGGAAGTCATATAGTTTTGTTTTCAAATGCCACTTTTACTAAGTATGGGATTTCTTTCCTCAGTTGAACCAGACCCTCCAATGAACCTGACTTTGGAATTAAAACATCCAGAGGACCAGAAACCGTTCCTATGGATAAAATGGCGTCCACCCGCCCAGGTTGACGTAAGATCTGGTTGGCTCACACTACAATATGAAGTTCGATTAAAGCCTGAAAAAGCAAATGAGTGGGAGGTGAGTCAACCATGAGCATTTGGAAGGAACCATGTCCTTTGACAAAGATGAAACCCTTGCTACGGGGAACAAGTCATTCCTCCTAACTACTGGGCATCATGTTGCCCTCCTGACGCTGATCTGGAAGGGCCTTCTCCCCTCCCTTGGGACTGATGGGGTGCGTCTTCACAGCTCTCCCAAGGCTAATTCCTTCTTTGCACTGAACAATCTCTTCCACCAGGTTTCCAAACCACCTCCCTCAGGATATCATAGATCTAGACACCTATGAGAGTTCTTCAATGGCACTAAGGGGGAGGAAAATATCTCAGTGTAACCAGTCAATGGCCAGTGGTATTTTTATTCACTTCACATTATTTTAATGTAAATAAATAATACAGAAGCCCTGGCCAGGTAGCTTGGTTGGTTGGCATGTTGTCCTGATATGCCAAAGTTGTGGGTTCAATCCCCAGGTAGGACACATATAAGAATCAACCAATGAATGCATGAATAAGTAGAACAACAAAATCAATATTCTCTCTCTGTGTCTCTCAAATAAATGTTTTAAAAACAATAAATAATACATTAAATTATAGGCATTATGATGTTCCACTTTAAGTATTTTAGGTCAGTGGTCAGCAACTGGTGGTCCACAGACCACTGGTGGCCCGCGAGTTCTGAAAGGTTGGCAACCACTGCTTTAGATTGTCTCTTTTACAAAGGAAACATTTTTAAACATAGCCAAAATATGAAAATCAGACATTGAAAATTAACGAAAATTTTTACATAATTCAAATAGCCTGTCCATATTTTAGTTCTGCCAATTGCTTCAAAAAAATGTCTTTAATGATAGTTTGTCCAGACCAGCATCCATCCAGGACAATGCACGTGACTGGTTGTTAGTTACCTTAGTTAGTTTCAGTTTCAGTGTGGTCAGGAGACCAGGCTCTTTGTCCACGGAGTGCTCTCTCTTTTGCATTAATCTGATTATTCTTTGTGAGGTCATTTTGCTAGTTTCTCGCCTCTATATTTCCTGTAACCAGACATTAGATCAAAAGAATTGATTAGATTTGGGTTGGACAATTTGGGATAAGAGTACTTCAGAGGTGACATTATATTACTTCCTATCACATTATGTCAGGGGACACAAACCATCTGGTTGACCTCATAAATGATGCTAAAACTGACCCCTGGGTTAGGGGCCAACCTGGTAATTGTGAAGTCCCATTTAATCTGTGCACTGTTGTGTCAACATACATCCCAGTTCTCTTCCACCTAGTGGCTTTACTTGAATGATCCTTGAATCAATTACTTCATTGGGGTTCACAAAATAACTGTTTTTACAATGTTATTAATTGGTTACATTCTATAAAGTAGAATTTTGAAGGCAGTGGGAAGGATGCAGAATATTTATCTTTCTGAAATAGAGTTCCAATGGAGAGGTAGAAAACCTGTTAATTTTTGTGTGAACTATGTTTCAGAGCGAAAAGGGATGGGCTGAGAGGGCGGAATGATGAGAGCAAGGTATCTACTAAGTCTGATCGTCTGGCCTCACTCCTCCAATAGTTTCTGCTCCAAGGGAAAAGTCTGTTTCTTCAGAACACAAGTCAGAGTGACTTCCGTTTTCCTTGCTCCTCCTTAGGTTCATTTTGCTGGGCAGAACACTCAGTTTAAGGTTCTCACCTTATATCCAGGGAAGAAATACCTTGTCCAGGTTCGCTGCAAGCCAGACCACGGATTATGGAGTGAATGGAGCCCAGAAAGCTCCATTCTGGTACCTGATGGTGAGTGTCTTGGCTACATTTTGCTTATATCATTAAATATTTTTAGAATAGAATGGATATAGTTAATTTGAATGTCATCACTACAAAATAGAAACTATTTTTAGCCTTAGTAAGAGGAATGAGTAGAGATATGACTTTCTCCACCCAACACAAAGACACTTGGAAGTGTAGCAGTGTTGGGGTCACTGTCGGTGAGGACCAGTTTCTAAAGCTGCAGACATGGGCTTGGTGTGTGTCAGAGGGCTTGGTGGTCGTTCTGGCTTCCCCATCTGCCCATCCCTGTCATTTAGTCAAGGTCATCATCTAGTTCTCCCAGAATTTGTAAGGTGCTATGCCATCATAAGGGTCTAAGCTGAATTGGTTTTCAGTCTCTCATGTCGATTCCATGTTAGTCCTTAGTTAAGGCACAGTATGTGAGAGGCCCACGATTCTAACAGTGTCATTACCCATGGTGCCTTGTAGTTCACAAGAGAACGATTCATCTTGCATTTCCCAAGTACTTTATAGTTTACAGTCTTTCTCTTGTTTGGGCCTCCCAACCCTCACAGGTATTCAGAGAGAATATAATTGCCATTAAGAATTAAAAGTGAGGAAATTGAAATTCAGCAGTGAGGTTTGAAATCTTGCCCAGAACCAAGTGGCAAAGCCTAGTGCTTGTGACAACTTGCCTGGCCAAAGTATCAGGATTTGCACCGGTTTGTCTTACTGGAGAGAGCTGTGGGTCATAAAAGATGTACATGCATCCTGTCCAGCCCTGGCTCTCACTTCATAAAAGCACAGAGTCTACAGGCAGAAGGCTGGATTCAAATCCCCGACTATGGCCTTACAGTCACATGCTAACGAGTAAATCACACATTAGAGCCTCATCTTTGCATGCAAGGCAATGTATGTAAAGAGCTTAACACTGTTGATGGCTTTTAGTAAGAACTTAAGTGTTACCTTTTATTATTACTGCAACTGACCAGGTGGCCTCGGCTTTCCTCTTTAAGTAGCAAATGAAATAACATGTAAAAGGATTTTAAAAGTACAGATGACTATAAAAAAAAAAATACATGGAACCCATGAAAATGTAATAGTATTGGGAAAATTAGCCCAGCATGAATGTTACTCTGGATTGCTGTCCAAATCAAAAGAGTGTGTGTAGGAAGGGCGGTCGGGGGAGGCCTTACCTTCAAAAGGTTCATTCATTCGCTTTGTTTGTTCGCCCGTATTTAATGATGCTGTATGTGATGAGAGCTTTCTGGCTGTTTCTTTTTAGATCCCACCAATGCAGACCCCACCGTGTGGATCTTTGTGGCTGTGCTTTCTGTTGTCGTCTGTCTGATTATAATCTGGGCAGTGGCTTTGAAGGGCTATAGGTACTTCATTGTCTATCAACCTTCCTCCCAACCATGTTTTGTGGGATAGTGGTTTTTTAAAAGGCGAAAGCGAGATGATGGAAACTTACATATAATTCAAGCACCTGATTTTAGCCATTAGCTTCAGTGTGCTACCCATAAGAAAACCTTGTCAGTACCAGCAAAAGTCGCAGAATGAGCTCATCTGAAGCTGGTTGGTGCTCTTTCCATCAAACTGAGGCTTGCAGTTGAAAAATAGTTTAAAAAAAAAAAATCTGCCAAGAGCAGCTAAAATCAAGAGGAGCAACTAGTGCACATAATCCACTAATTTGCAAATCAGCCCCTTAGTCAGCCAGAGCTAACTTTGCTGTTGGCCTCTATAATTATTGTCTTCAGCACGGATTGTCAATTTCATGTAGCACCGACCCCTCCTGGCCCCAGCTTTAACTCCTCTCTACCATAGTCCATGTAGCAGCTATTTATAGGTAATACTAACCTTCTAGAAATTACAAAGTGATCAAGTGAGTCATTTTTTCTCTCTCACAAATTATTTTACAGCATGATGACCTGCGTCTTCCCACCAGTCCCCGGGCCAAAAATAAAAGGATTTGATATCCATCTGCTGGAGGTAAGTACCAGAGGTGGAGCATGTATCCTGCCTCACTGATCTGTAATAATGACCTCTACACATGCACACACAGTCCCATCTGTTAGACCCGGTTGCTTCAGTCACCCTTGCCCCACTGTCCCTCCTCTTTTGAGAAAGATGCATGAGGCCTGAGGGTCCTTCCTAGGAGACATTAAATGTCAGAGGGAAGAGAGAGAAAGACAAGAAAATAAGACAACACACAGTCATGCTCTCTAGACTTACCAGATCTATTCATAAGCACAGCTGTGAGCATTTTGTACAAATAATCAATTTAGAAAAGAGGTGAATATTTTGTTTAATACAAAAGAGGGACCTACCACTCCCCCTGCCCTATGGTGCAAGCTTTCACTTGAATGTTCTTTACAGAAGGTCATGGTGACAGAATAGCCTGCTGCAGTGTTGGCTCTGTTTGGGCCCACAGTTGAGATTGGGTCAGTGCAGTGGGCTGGTGTCTACCAAGGCCCATTTAGGCTGATTCAAGTGGGAATTAAATGTAAGTGTTTTGAATGAAAACATGGGTTAGAACATTGTAAATTTCTCTGCAGGTTGAAATATGTAGTTTCTATTTGACCTTAAGTTTAACACTGACATATATATATATATATATATATATATATATATATATATATGCAATTAACTTTGCAATATATCATTTGACCTAGCCACTGTGAGGCTAATAGTACAAGAATGTGAGAAGTGGGTCCCGGAGAATTTGGCTTGACTGCATTCACTTTGACTGCAAATATCATAGCAGGGACTCAGGCCCTGGAATTTGGGTTCCTCGTTCAGTGCTTTCACCCCACTATCCTTTAAAAACCAGCATGAACATCTCAACTCACTAAATTAAGAACTATTTGACCTTGTGGTCATGGGAGCTTAATGGAAAAAAAAAAAAAAACTTCTTTTTGTGTCACAAACACAAAAAAACGTTGTTGTTTTCTCAATCACATGACCTCCAATCCTCAAAAGAACTCTCCCATATGACACTATTATTCCCATTTTACAAACGGAGAAACTGAGAACCACTAAGCAGCTTGTTCAAGTCAGTACCCATTAGTGAGTGAAAAAGCCATGATTTAGACATCTGTACCTGACCTAAGTCAGAAGATCAGGAAGAAGAGTGGCAAGTAAGAGGAAAAGGCAAAAGGAGGAATGAGGGAGACGGAGAAGGAGGAGGGAAAGGGAGAACAAGAGAAGGAGAAAATATGTACTAGAAGGAAGAGAGGGGGAAGAGAAAGAGGAAATGGAGTAGAGAAGAGAGAAAAGGAGGATGGGAGAGGAAGAGGGAAGAAAGAAGGAATGATGAAGTAGGAAAAGGAGGAGTTAGAAGGAGGAGATGAGAAGCAACTCGCTGCTTCCAGACTTGAGAAAGTGGTGGAGGAGGTTGAAGGTCAACTACCAGATCTTAGAGCCTCTGAGTCCCAGAGTGAACGTTTCTTCTTTAACAGTTATGTTTCTCACCTGTGCATATGCTACTTGCCCATTAAATGCATAATCAGTATTGCTTAGAGACTAAGTTAAAATCATGAATTGACTTAAAGAAAAATATTAGATGAATAGAAGTCTAGGAGGTGATTATTGAGAGCCTGTTTGGGAAATGTCTAAAGTTTGGGAAATGCTGCTAGACCGTTATAGCTTCCAGCTGCCGTGGCCATGAGCACAGCTGTGCTTTGATACTGATTTGGAATGTTCTGAAGCTCACAGCCATTTCTTCTGTGTCTATGTTTTAACAGAGGGGCAAGTCTGAAGAACTGCTGAGTGCCCTGGGGTGCCAGGACTTCCCCTCTGACTGTGAGGACCTGCTGGTGGAGCTGTTAGAGGTCGTGGACAACGAGAACCAGCAACTGGTGCCGGTCCATTCAAAAAAACACCCCGATCAAGGTCTGAAGCCCAGACACCTGGATCTCGACAGTGACTCTGGCCAGGGCAGCTGTGACAGCCCTTCCCTTTTGTCCAGCCATCATGAGGGGCCCCAGGAGAGTCCCTCCACCTTCCACACTCCTGAGGGCGCTGAGAAGCCAGAGAACCCTGGAAGAAACGGAGCCCACACCTGGGACTCTCAGAGCACCAGCGTGCGGGGCAGAGTCCCCTCTTTCTGTGCTGATGGACCCAAATCTTCCACATGGCCTTCATCGCAGCCCCCCAACCCCAGATCTTCTTACCACAACATCGCCGACGTGTGCAAGCTGGCCATGCCCCCGGCAGGCTCCTCTGCCACTGTGCCCCCGGCAGGCTCCTCTGCCACTGTGCTGGACAAAACAGACACACGTGCTCCGACGTCTTTGGAAACCACTGAGACTGGAGCGGGGGAGGAGGCGGCCGAGCAGAGAGGGGTGGAAAGCTTCCATTCCCAGACTGACCCAGACACCCCATGGCTGCTGCCCCAGGAGAACACCTCCGATGTCTCTGCTAAACCCTTGGATTACGTGGAGATTCACAAGATCAACAAAGACGGGGCGCTGTCCTTGTACCCCAAACAAGACGAGAACAGCAACCAGGCAGAGAAGCCCGGGGCTCCCAAGGCCAGCAAGGAGTACGCAAAGGTCGCCGGGGTGACGGAGAGCAGCATTCTGGTGCTGGTGCACGAGCCGCCCGCCCCCGACCTGGCTTTGTTTGAAGAACCAGCCGAGGATCCCCCCCCATCCTTGCAGCAGAACCAGGAGGAGAAAGACCGGGCCGCCTTCGCCATGGCACCCAGCCCCTGCAGACTGCAGCCGGGGGGACTGGATTACCTGGACCCCGCGAGTTTGAAGGACTCCTTCCAGTGACGGCTGGCTCGTTGGGATGGCCGGTTAAAATGTGATTTTTCTTCAGGTACTGCTACCGCGCACATGTAATGTACTCTCCTAGAGAACGTTAGAGAATGGGGTTCAGATGACACTACTAAAACTCACAGTTCTCTCTTCTTCATGCTCCATTTTCAACCAGTGGCCTCTTCCTCCAACAGCTGATTCCGGATCGGATCATTCTGTTTCCTGTGATTTGTTGATCTAGTTTTTGTTTTCAGTTATAAAACTGCATGTTCGATGCAATAGAAGCGCCATTGCTCAGGGTTCCTGAGGGACTGTGCCAATAGGGAAAGCCTCAGAAAAGGCGCCCGTGATTGGGCATGGGACAGGAGGAAATGAAGGAGTTAGCGTAGCTTGGCGCAGGAAGATGATCGATGTGAGAAGGATGCCATGTAAGCTGCTTTTGAAAACCAGTTGCTTATCCTTTGCACCCCTCCCCCATTTTATTAGGATTAACCAAATACAGCCCCGTGCCAGAAAGAATGCATTCTGGGACCTGACACACCATTTTCACCACCTCCTGTTACCTTAGTGACGCGTTGCTGGTATGCACCTAACAATCATGCCTCCATCTCTTTTTCTTAAAATAGTTGGAATCTGGTGAGCAAGGATGCCCCTCTCCCACATCGTGTTTCATCCTAAAGCCTCTAAGAATACAGTTTTGGAGAGTGAGGTTTCCTTACACGGGAGGCAAATGAGTTTGACATGGTGAATCCTCCTAAAATGGTTTCCTGCTTCATTTCAATACGACAGATAATTTATTATACACCCTAGTCTTCTCCTAGTGGGGAAAAAAACAAATCCCCAAGGACTAACTTTAATTTAAAAACTAACCACAGCAAGATGATCATGGAGATACTGCCTTACTGTACATACAGATTCTACTTTAATACCAGACCCGTACGTTTAACAATGTATTTTTGAAGACTATTTTTCTACCACTCGGCGAAGTAAAAGAGTATTTTCTATCTTCCCAGTACAGCTGTTTATGTAGTCAGAGGGCATAGTCTTTTCTGCCAAGGCTGCAGGGAGCATGTGCAGTCCACAACAGTATCTGCAGTCCCCATTTGGGGAGCAAATGTCATATCAACAGGAATGTGAAGTGGGTGACAATACTCAATTTCCAATACAGCATAGTATAGTTTATCTGGTTCTTTTATCTCCAGATATACTAAATGACAATCACCAATAGCGGGTTAGGACTCTCCACACACAGAATTATTTCTCCTGTAATTTAGGGCTAATCTGGGGCTCCTGGGTGAACATTCTAGAAGCTATCAGGAAAAAGGAGGGTGGTGACATCCAGCATACTGTTTTAAAGAGAGGTTTTGTTTTGCTTTGTTTTTCTGAGCAATCTTGGACAGCAAGGATATTTTCAGCAAAGCCGTGCGTTAGTTATCTTTCTGGAGTAGATCCATTTGCAAAATCTTGGCAGAAGCAGAGAAAACACTCACGTCAGAAGTTTCCAAATAAATGTTTTAAGAAACAGCATCTGTGGAGTGGTAGGCACAGCTACAAAGACCAGGGTCTGGTAGTAAGGATCTCTGAGTTAGTGCTAGGGGGCGGCTCCCAGGAGGGATCAGAAGCCTGGATCTCCATCTTACAGAGAGCATCCATAACTCATGAGCTGCCTCCCTCTCTTGTTTATTTCACCTGATGCCAAATACTTTCCCTGTGTCCACTCACCAGCTGGACTTAGAGAATTTGAGCTCACCTCTATGAGTTAAGTATTTCATCCAACAAGCCCATGTTGACAGAAACTGGACGCAGAGGTGACCTGATGTTGGAAAGCGAACACACTGTCCTGGCATCCGGATTGCAGAAATAACAGACCTGAGGCTCTGTTCTCCCAATACATAAACATCGTAAAAGTAAGGGGAACATTTGGAAAAGTTGTCCCCAAGTTCATCCTGTCTCCTAGATCCTTGCTACTCAAAGTCTGGTCTGAGGACCAGTTGTGTCATCATCACCTGGGCGCTGCATGGAAATGCAGATTCGGCCTCTCTGGCCCAGAATGACAGAGCCATTACCTGCATTTGACTAAGTTCCCCAGGTGACCCCTGTGGGTAATGAAGTTTGAGGAGTACTGCCTTACATGATTACTTCCACGAAAAGCTATTTTAGCACCTGGACACGCCTCTTTTGGAAAGTACAAGTCAAGTCTGTTTGACTTACCCCAGACAATGCTGTATGGAAGGAGAAGGCATGGGTTTTAAAGATCTATTTGAGCTTTAAGATTCACAGGATGGTACAGAATGACCTGCAGAAGGACACATAACTTCTAAGAGGGCCAAGGGATGTAGTCCATCTTGAGTAGCATTGACCAAGACTCTACCCTTCAAAGCCAATGCAGACTAAAATGTTCCGCAAATAGTCCATTGTTCTCCAAGATGTACTAGTCTATCAGTCACTCTGATAGCTTGCAAATTAAAAAGTAATCTGATTTTGGTATTCATGAAAAAATGTTATGGGTAAATATTTAAGTTGAACTAAATTTTTATGAAAACACCAATTAGCCACTCACTAAGTCAAGCCAAGTCTATATTTCTTTGTCAGTTAGGGCTCTATTTTAATTAATATTTTTTTCCATGGGTAGAATATTTTCTTTCAAGAAAACAGCTAGCTGAATGGGAAGTTGCAGGTTGGGGGTCAAGAGTCCCAGGCCCTAGTCCTAACTATCCCACACTGAACAGATCAATTCCCTTCTCTGAGCCCCCGTTTCCTCTGAAAGAAATATTGGTCCAGATAAACTCTAATGTCCTTTTAAATTCAACTCCCAGATTCCATGGCTCACTGGCCATTTTATAGCCAAGATAATTTAACCAGTAAATGCCTTGTATCCTGCGAACAAATAACTGCCCTTCATCATAGAAATGCAAGTACTCTTCCGTGATGTGCTGATCGTTTCCTTTAAAATCATCAGTTCCAGCTTGTGCTAACACACCACATGTGCATTTTATAAGTTACATAGGCACAGAATCACAATCTCAGATTGTGCACAAATATGTGTGTAGAGAGAAGAGGCGTGAGATTCTTTAAAAAGACGTTTTGAATGGGGATCTACTTTTTAGAGAAATGATCTTTGGCTGAATCAAACCATGCTTATTTCTTGCTGAGTCCAACAGCCCCAAATCTCCTCTCTTATAGCCGGCTGCTGATTTTGGCATTTTTCTCTCTCTTCTAGATTACCAACCAACATTGCACAGTTGGTGTCATTTTCTGAATTATGGAAAGTCATATTTTTATAAACAAAAGCTTAAATATTCATGTTATGAAGCACATGGAAGCGGGATAGCCAGTGGGTGATTTATGGAAGCTTGTGGCCCAAAATGCACATGGGCTGTGGCCGGCTTTCACAAATGGGTATTAGGCACCTCAACATGAGCACAAGGTCCTCTCAGCCATGTCATTGCCAATTAGCTGACTCTTCTTTCCCCGAAGTGCCTCAGGCCAATCCTGGGAGGCAGTTACAGATTGCAAACTTGCTTTCACTGGTTTAGCCCAAAGTGGGTCCATCCCTTAGTGCCTGCTCTAATCAAGGAGTTTGACTGCTTTTCCCATAATGACCCACTGAATGAGGGAGTCCTGTGAGTTAAGGAGCGGCCAGAGGCTGTGGAGGAAACCTGGCTCTTTCTCTGGCTGCCCGCTGCTACCCATCACTTCCAGAAAGAGGTGGCCCTGCCCTTAGTACCGTCCCTATCTCCCTAGAGTAGGCGAGAAAGAAACAGATTTGTACACATCCTACAAAGTGCCTTTCTTTACTTTTATGTATGTTTTTAAGTTTCCTTTTCACAAAAAAGAAAAAAAAAGTGTATTAAATGGAAAGTAAACTTTCCTTTTTTATGTAAATGAACGAAGAAGCCAAAATAGAATGATGAAATGGTCTAAGGTCCAACCAGCAACTGCCCAGAGGCCTTTTAAATGTATTGTTTAACTGAAGGACCACAGAGTCGATGTGAATCATGTGACTGACTTTGATAAGAAATTGACTCTGGCTAGGGTTTAGGGAGTCAACCTGCCACACCCAGATCAACTGACAAGCATATTGATGCCCGTAGGCAGGGCTGTGAAGTGAATGCCGGGACCTGAACAGGGGTGCACACAATGGAACTGTGCATAGGCAAGGAAATGGAAAGGACTCAGGTTGCTCCCGTGCTTGCTCATGCAGATTTCCCGTTGATAAAGGCGCCGAGTGTACATCAGTGAACACATCTCCTGCTCTGCCTTTTCAGCGGCAGCACAGTTGTGTTGTTGCTTGGGTGGTGGCTGAGCGTTCAGTTTCCAGGTCTCGGGCACATAGGTACTTTTTAAATGTGATAAAGAAGCTTTTAAGAGAATGCTGTGGAACGTTAGTCAAATAGAACAGGCTGTTGACTTGATACAAATCCTTTAAACTCTAGCCACCATTTTCCTCACCTGTGAAATATGTGGGTTGGCCAAAGACCGTGTTACAACTCTAACCATCTCTGATTTCCGTGATCTAAATAAAATCTAGTGTTTCTGGTGAAATGCCCAAGTACAGTCAGAGAAGCATGGTTGGTGTGCCCTTGACCTGAAGCAGTGAACAGTGTGGCTGGAGCAATGCTTGAGAGAAAAACAGAGATCCATCCCTCCATATCAGATGGACATGATTTAGCATCCTTGCTTCTCTTATTAATTGTCCATACTTGTAGGCTTTCTTCTCTCACTGCAGGGCCTATAGTTTACCTAGGAGTTACTCATGGCTGTAGCAACTTTAGGAACTGAAAAAACAAACAAACAAAAACAAACACCTGCATTATTCCTAAACAATGACTATGGCCCTGCAAAAGGCTGAGTTAGGTGTTAAATCAGCCACCCAGCCATCAAGGCCCAGGTTGAGGGTCACAAGTAACCTAAGTTGGAGATTTGCACGCTTAGAGATTCTAGCTCTATTCATTAATTACTAAATTAATTCCAAGACAATTCATAAATCCAAGTGGCATGGACAGCTTGGTCCAGGAGGCCTTCAATAGAAACTTAACGCTATAGAATGATGGCCAAGGGCCGGTGGTCTCACCAGGAGTTCTATGTTTAAATATGGCTTGGATGTGTCCCAGGATGTGCGAATCACATGGGAGTTCTCTCCTCAGACTGGTGTTTTTCAGGAAGGTGATTTTTGGCCTGAGATCCTCATAGTGTCTATTTCAAAGAAAGGAAAAAGATAGAAAATAGAACATGTTCAGAAGTTTAGGCATCTCAGGAGTCCATTAAGTGCTAAACCCAAATTTTATGAAACCTGGTGAATCGATTACCTACATAACTAACAACACCATAGGCCCCGTGGATTCCTTTGGCCAGTGCTCTGATTTCAAGTCAGGATGAGTTGAGACGTGCAGGGTGGTAACACATATCCCATTTATGTGACTTTGGCCAATGAACAGAGAGAGACCTTGGATAGTTGTCGTCTATTAGTTAAGTTCCACCTGCTTCTGATTAAACAGGGGGAAAAAAATTAACTCTCAAAACTTTGGCTACAGAAGTAGTAATATCAAAAAACAATGTTTAATAGTTGTGGTCAAATTATGCGTCACCTGGATAAACTTCAAAATATAGTCTGAATTTTTCCACGCAAATTTCACAAGTCCTGGAGGGAAATAAAGCTGTTTTTGTTATGCTATCTGAAATTGGAAAACTACATGGCAGAGGTACTTCTGAGAAATAATTTGTTTCATAAAATTCCTGATGAAATGATTTTTTTAAAATTTTTCCAAGTAACTACCTCCCCTTCTTGTCCTTTCTTCAAAGCTGCTTATTCTTAGAACGAAGGATGTCATGTCTCACTCATGCTTTGACTTTTTCAGTGGTATATTTGTTGTATTTGCCATGTGATATTCCTGACTTTAAAGTAACTATTATATTATTTTACATTATAATGCTTTATGTGGTACAAAAACTCTATGACACATTGAAATATATAGTCAATCATGTTGTAAGGATAAAAATTCATGTTACACAATGAAAATAATTATTTAATGACTTACAATCTATTCATATGTGGTTTCAATATGATTGTGTCTGTGTCTGTAAAACAAAACCGAAGGAAATATGTAATCATATAATTCTGTTGAAACCGTGACTACACTAATTTTTTTCTTAATCTTTGTGTAGAAGTAGTATAATATGCCATTTGTACAGCTGGGCTGGGGTCTTAAGTGTTTAGAGTACAATCAGCAATTGTTTGAAAGTCAACCAAGCCCTCAGCTTTGCTTCCTGTGACCTCTTCTTGAGTGCTATCTGCAGCACAAGGCCTGCTTTTGTGCTTGATCCTTCATTCTTAAAAAATTTCAGTCTGCTGTGGAAACCAAAGCAATGTCGAAGCAGCCTGTGTCTTCTGTAAAGCCATACTGAAGAAAAGACTGTGTAATAGTATCAAGTTCCACATTTTCAAAGCTACCACTACCTCTGCTTTGTCTCTTTCCTAGAAAATGCCAAGCAGAATTCTTCACCATTAAGTGGGAAATGAGAAGCGATTGTTACAAAAACTGTTGGATAGGTTTGTTTGTTTATTTGTTTTCACATGAGACTACACCTTCTAACTCACCGTTTTGCAGGTTTATGCTAGGTTGTCTCAAGAGCCATTTTTACATCTACTAAAAACTGGATAGTGAATAAGGACCAGAAAGAACACATAGTAAGTCACTGGTGGAAAACCAAAAAACCAGAAAGCAGACTTTTTTCCTAACTATAAATCATCTGTTGCCCAAAGTCATGATGATGTTCTCTCTCACAATTTGATTTCCCTAATTCCATGTAGAAATAAATATTTTCCTTATTTGATTTTAGACATTAAATATATTGTGGTATGAGAAAAGTTAATCATATATCATAACTAATCTTGTTCCAATTTTTTAAATTTATTTCTACATGTACTTATTATAATGGCGATTGTGCTTCTTTTTAGCCTTAAAGAATTATAGATGATAATCATCCAACCTGCATTTTTAATTCTGTAAATCTTTGGTAATTGAACCTTGTGCTTTCTGTTCTCAGTGGATTTACTCCTTTGTCTCTTTCCATTTTGAGGAGACACGTGGACAGTTACATCTTTGTCAATTGTATGGGAGATTATGCTAACTGCTGTTATCCTAACATCTTCATCTTTTCTGCACGCCAAAAAACAATGCTTGCCAAACAAAATCGTAGATGTCCCAGTACAATACGGTCATTCTGTTTCTATTCATGTTATTGAAAATTCCCAGCTCAGTGCCTGGCTCAATAAATGTTTATTTCCCTTGACTACCCTTCCTCTATTTTCTTATTTTTTTGACATGGAAGTGAGTAGAATATCATGTGTGTGGTTGAAGCAACTTTCTTGAGTAATGTTTGCTGCAATCGGGTCTGATTTCCAGAAATTGTTGGTATAAGTTGAACCAAATCACTTTTCCTCCTTTATCATCATCCTTCCTCATGACTACAAACATAACAGCCCCCTTTGCCTGTCCTTTCATGTGACAAGCTGCTCAAACTAAAGGAGATGGAACATGAAGATGGGGAGCAAATCAGAGAAGCTCATTTAGATATTGTAAAATGGCCCTGGCTTAGTGGATAGAGCATTAGCCTGTGAACCAAAAGGTCCAGGGTTCGATTCTGGTCAAGGGCACACACCTTGGTTGCAGGCTCCTCCCTGGTCCAGGCCCTGGACAGAGCTCATGCAGGAGGTAACCAATTGATGTGTTTCTCTCGCATCAATATTTCTGTCTTTCCCTCTCCCCTCCACTCTCTCTAAAAATCAATAGGGAAATATCTTCAGGTAAAGATTTTTTTAAAAAATTAAATATTGTAAAGTAAAGAAATAACCAAACCATTTTTTAAAATCATAATAAATAAATTTATTTAAAACAGCATGAATTTTCCATATTACGAACATCTTTCTGATGAAACCCATCAGAGTAAGGACTCTGGACCTAGAAATCTTGGCTGCTGCTCATGCTTGTGGTACAGAAATAGGGCCTGGTGTGGGTTTTGCTTTACAATCTCTCCTCTGCCTTCTGGTTCTCTCGTGCCAGGTTTTCTGGGGCCATGAAGACTTCCCTGTATATTTCAGTCCATAACTTGGCCTATGCCAAAGAAACGGGGACTCTCCCGTGCTTAGGTGGGTGCCATCCGTCTTCCATACTGGGGCGCACTTTCACTTCTAAGCTGCAGAAATGGGAGGGTCAGCCACCAGACACAACAGTCGAATAATTTACGAGGAGCCGGAGAAGCAATATGTAGATAGGTTTCCAAAACCATTGCGTGTGCTTTTCTGAGAGAAGATGGAAATGATGTATTGCCGCATCTTGCCAGGATTGCATTTGCAACTTTAACCCCACCCGACTCCCTGTGACTTGCTAGCCAAGCTTTATACATTCTAAACCTCCTCTAGTGTTCAGGGACTCGGGGGTACAACTTCCATTTAGGTAGAAACCTTAAAGGCTTGGGGGTGGGGTGGCTGGTGAAATAAGAGGGTCCAGGAAATTGAGGCTACTGCACAGCCCCCCATCGGGACCTCACGGGCCACAGAAGCAGATTCTTGCTGGTTAACCCCTGAAGACCTTCTCAGACCATGCAGGTGGACCTGAGCCCGGTACTGCTATTGCAGAAGACACACGACACCATCAATCTATCTACAACCTGCCCCCAATCCCGCTGGCCATGTTAAGGTCCCTTTCTCTTGTTACTGATCAGGTTCACATTAAAAGTCAAGCTTACAAACTGACTTGAGGCACAGATACTTTTTAAACATGATTAAGAAGTTTTTAAGTCAAAGCAGTGGGGCGTTAGTCAAATATTGGGTCGGCAACTAAGTAATTGCGGATTTTTTAAAGAAAATCAAAGACAATTTTTTCATGGAACTAAATAACTTTATTCTGTAATGTATTGCCCATTTCGATCAATGACCTTTTGCCATCTTTCAGGCAGCATCATAATCCCACGTTCAAAAAACTTCTGGTTTTTATTAGCAAAAAACTGAATCAGGTACGATTTGACATCATCATCATTATTGAAATTTTTACCATTCAAGGAGTTTTGTAAAGATCGAAACAAAAAGTAATCAGATGGTGCAAGGTCAGGACTATATGGTGGATGTGGCAAAACATCCCAACCAAGCTCCATTAATTTTTGCCGAGTGACCAAAGATGTGTGTGGCCTTGCATTGTCATGATGGAATACAACACCTTTTCGATTTGTCAATTCGGGCCGCTTTTCTTCAACTGCATTGTTTAATTTCGTTAGTTGTTCAATGTAGACATCAGAATTGATCGTTCGGTTGGGTGGTAAGAGTTCAAAGTAGACAATTCCTTTGTAATCCCACCAAACTGATAACAAAACCTTCTTTTGATGAATATCAGCTTTTGATGTTGTTTGAGTTGGTTCACCTGGCCTGCTCCACGATCTTTTCTGCTTGATATTGTTGTAAACAACTCATTTTTCATCGCCAGTTATCAGTTGTTTTAAAAATGGATCATTTTCATTACGTTTCTTTAGCAAATCGCAGCTGCTAATGCGTTGCGTTAACTGTGATTCTTTCAGTTCGTGAGGAACCCATGTATCGAGTTTTTGAACATAGCCAAGTTGTTTTAAGTGATTTTCAATGCATGTATGTGATACATGAAGCTTCTCTGCAATCTCACGTGTTGTACTGTGACAGTCCGAATTGATTATTGCTTTGATTAGGGCGTCATCAACTTCAACTGGACGACCAGAGCGTTTTTCATCTTTGAGTGAAAAATCACCAGAACGAAATTTGGCAAACCAATTTTGACACTGCCGTTCTTTTAAGGCTTCGTCACCATAAACAGCACATAACTTTTTATGAGCTTGCGATGCGTTTTTCCCTTTGCGGAAATAAAAAAGCAAAATATGACGAAAATGTTCCTTTTGATTTTCCATTTTTCAACGAACGCCAAACAAAAACTACAAAACAGATCAAAAAACTTTTTTTACTGATTAACAGCTGAATAGCCAACTATCAAATAACAAAATGTGTTTTACATTTGTACTGCGTCTGCAAACCTAAAAATTCAACTGAAGCCATATATGTGTGAAACCCGCAATTACTTAGCTGCCGACCCAATAAAACACCACATAGAGGTCAGTTGGTGAGCACTAGTTTAAAAAAGAAAAAAAGGTGGGGGGGAGGAAGCTCAGAAGTTTTTATTACCACATGGACAGATGTGCTTGGGAGAATTTGTGTCACAGGTACATGTTTAAGGTGACACCTTCGCTCCATCAGTCACTGAAAATTCCAAGATGAGCGTAAATGGCATCTGCAAGTGGTTTTATTTCACGTGATCAGCATTGATGCTGTTACTGAACCATGTAGCCTGTGATGCATTTTTTCAAATCTCTTTCAGTGCGACTGCTTGCCATGGCCGCAATGCCTAGTTCCAACTGAACCAATAAATTACTGCCTGAGCGATGGCTTTGGGAGGTTCTGTTTGTGTGCTTATGAAACATGTATTTTGGAGGAGGGAAGGACTTTGAAGACTTTGTCTTGACTTCAAAAAAAAAAACTTTATTAGGACCCTAAAAAGGAGAAGAAGGAGGAGGAGGAGGAGGAGGAGGAGGAGGAGGAGGAGGAGGAGGAGGAGGAGGAGGAGAAGGAGAAGAAGAAGAAGAAGAAGAAGAAGAAGAAGAAGAAGAAGAAGAAGAAGAAGAAGAAGAAGAAGAAGAAGAAGAAGAAGAAGAAGAAGGAGAAGGAGAAGAAGAAGAAGAGAACAGCATACAAGTATCTCTGGAAATAAAGTACCCAGACCCATGGTAAAATCGAAGTCTTAGGAAAATATATTTAAAATCGATTTCTTAGAACACACCCCAGGCATTCTTTTCAGACACACATGTTTTGTGCTCGTCTTTCAACACAGTTTCTAATTTTATTTTTCCTGCTAATTCTAAATAAAAACTGACGTCTTTCTTCCAAGCCAGCTAAATTCTCCATCTTCTCTTTTCCCGGTCTTTATTTATGTGCCAGACCCACGCCTTAAGCGCGTACACATGCTGGGAAGCACTCAGGAGTCCCTGGGCCTTCTGGGAACAACGGGAACAATTGGAAGGACGCATTCCAAATCCGATCTACACTCAACTTGCCCCGAGGAGACTCAGGCCATAAGCCTCAGTGCCAAGGAGCCACACTTTCTTTTGCCTGCTTCTTCCTACTGAGCATGGTCTTCCCTCTTCACATGAAACTCTAGTTGTGATTTAATCCTCCATTTATGATCTTTTCTTTATTGCATAATACTTTGCACACACTTGTAAATTACAGAGGGTGATACAACTATCCTCTTACCAACACTTACATTTCACAAATTAATATTTCATCACATCTTTCCTCTACCATCCTATATAATAAAGAGGTGATATGCAAATTGGCCCTCACGCCCTCACACAAGATGGCTGCCCCTAGGTGGTCAAAGATGGCCAACAGGGATGGCAGTTGTGGGCAACCAGGCCAGCAGGGAAGGGCAGTTGGGGGTGATCGGGCCAGCAGGGGAGGGCAGTTGGGGGCGATTAGGCCAGCAAGGGAGAGCAGTTAGAAGCAACCGGGCCAGCAGGAGAGGGTAGTTGTGGGCAACTAAGCCAGCAAGGGAGAACAGTTAGGGGTGACCGGGCCAGCAGGAGAGGGTAGTTGGGGGTGATCGGGCCAGCAGAGGAGGGCAGTTGGAGGCAATTGGGCCAGCAGGAAAGCAATTAGGTGTTGATCAGGCTGGCAGGGGAGTGTTTAAGGGCTGATCAGGCAGGTAGGCAGGTCAGTAGCATGATAAAATCTTATGCTATTCCTCATGGATAACCCAGGATGTCAGTCATCCCTTTGGCCAAAAGATCCACACTATATACACTACCCACTTGTTAGTCCCTTAGTAGCTATCAGAGAAAGAGGTAGAGACCACATTGGCATAACTTATATTACAGTAAATTTTTATAATTGTCCTATTTTATTATTATTTGTTCTTGTCAATCTCTTACTGTGTTTAATTTATAAATTAGGCATTATCATAGGTATGTATTTAGAGGGGAAAAACATAATATACATAGGGTTCAATACACAGTTTCAAGCATCCATTGGATGTCTTGGGACAAACACATCCCCCATGAATAAGGGGACTACTGTAGTTAGATCTTTGTGTTTTCATTCTATTTGAAAACTTCTTCCTTTAGGTGAAATATTAGTTCCATTTTTTTTCAACTGGTGCACATTTCCTTTATTTTTTTATTTTCTTCAATCTAAATGTCTTTGCAATTTGAATCAGACAATTCTGAAATAATTATTATAGGGACAAGAACAAGATATAATTAAAGGTAATTTGCTGTATCTGAGGGCCCAAGTCCAGGGGCAACTCGTCCTCATTCAAGAGCAACCCCAGATTTAGGGAGGCAAATTCTAAGAAATGCCATCCTGCTGTGATTGGGAAAAACAATATGCTTTGATTGTGAAATTCAAGGGATGAAGAATTGGAGAAGTCCAACTGTTATGAGAGGAGACTGTGCACAAAACTCTGCCTGCCATACATCCTACCAAAAAGACATTGACTTGAATGTTCATGCCCCTCCTTTTAAATATGAGTTTTACTCAGTTATCTGTCAGTCATTCAATCACATCCATTTTTGAGCAACACTTGATGAGCTCTGGGCCAGGACACAGTAAGCATTAGGGCATGCTTTCTTCCTCCTGGGGATTACAGTCCAGTGGGAAAACTGAGGCAACCCACATGCCCCCAGGTCTCACCAGGCTGACTTTTAAATTATAGTGAGTTCAGCATGCCAGATGAACCTTGTCCAAAGAGTTTGTCCTAATAAATAAACAAAAGGACTTGACTCTGCACAATTTTTCAAGAAAATCATGACTGCATGAAACTGATTGCAAGGTTCCAGCAGGGGAGCAGTTAGGTGTTTTGTGTGGGGGGGAGTAGGTTAGGGGGGGTGTCCCTCACGTAACTGATATGGGATCTGACAAAGTCATTATCTGAGCCACATCTCCATGCAGCTAGTTATTCTGTCCTGGCACACCTGCCATCTTTGCACCTCCATCCAGGCACCCTGTACACACCATCCTTCCTAGTCAATGCACTCTGCAAGGCAATCCGTGTCCCATTAGGGTTCATCTGAAATTCTCCCCAAATTTGTCCATGTCCTTCCATTCTACTGCTTTTGAATGAGTTGGGGAAGGGACGGGATCGCTTTGGAAAAACTGTTATTTATCCTCAGTAACTCTTACAAAACTCTGTTCTGTTATTGGCAAGAGGACTGGGGCAAGAGGCAAAGTTCAGGACTTAATCACTCAGGACAAATCATTGATTAACCTGTTTAAAAATACTCTCCCCCCCCCCCAGAATCATTAACATGACAACAGAATTGCCATGTTTCCCCATTTTCCAATTATCTTTTTCAAGAAGAAATTCCAGCATTTCCCTACCTGATGAAATATATTCTGTACCTTCAAAGTCAAGAGACAGACATCTTGCTCCTCCTGTTTACCACTCCTGTGAACTGTGGCTTTTCATCTCTGCTTCTATGTAAAGTGGAGAAAATTGCCCCTGATCTGCTTGAGGGAGAGAGAAGAAAAATACCCATAGCAGTTGTCTCTTCAAGCCCCTCACCACTGACAGAAAATGGCTATTTAAAAGGAGTGTTCTCTGTGAACCCATGGTAAGAGATCTTGGATTGGTATTTCAAGTGACTCCTAGACTGAGGATGATGCTCTGGAGGGAGTCTGACTGTTCTTTCTTCCCATCCCAGTTCTCAGATTCAGTGGATACAACAGTAATTCTAAAGAGGTCAAAAGGCCCAACATCTCAGAAAACCAGTTCTGTGACATGTTAGTTAAATTATAAATTGATACCATCTTCTGGAGTACATTTAAAATGTACATACACTTCGACTTAGAGAGCTCTCCTCAAGGAATTTACCCAGAGAACAACATAATTAGCACAGTGCACCGAAGTCTACGTCCTAGGATGCTGGACAATAAAGCCTTCCCTCAACAGAGATTTATTACGTAAAATATTCGGAGTCTTCCAGCTTTATCTTCAGCACACACGGAGCTTGGGGGTTGTCACTTCCATTTTTAATCAAGAAGCTGGCAAACTGAAAACCAATGACTTTTTTTTAACCCATCAGGAAAGTGAAGTTGTGAAGTGACTCTCAAAATCTAGAGACACCGGCAAATCCTGAGCATTACAGCCCAGACCTGCTTCACCTGGAGCAAAAGCACCCGAACCTTAACTGGCAGCAAAATTTAAACCAGTGTTTCCCAAACTTCTCTCATGATGAGAATCACCTGGTGGAGTTGTTAAAACACAGATTCCTGAATCCCAACTAAGAAGTGCTAAACTAGAATTTTTGAGAACATATAGGTAAAATTGCATACCTAACTTAGTGCTCTGTATATAACATCTGTCTTAGAGCACTAGTTAAGTATACAATTTTACCTATATGTTCCCAAAAATTCTAGTTTAGCACTTCTTAGTTGGGATTCAGGAATCTGTGTTTTTACAACTCCACCAGGTGATTCTCATCATGAGAGAAGTTTGGGAAACACTGATTTAAACGGTAATTTTGACAAATTGCTGGAGGACTGGTGGGTCCAGTGTGAGAAGGAGAAACTCCCTGGTTGCCAGTTTTAGGAAGAGCCCAGACTTGTACGGTGACGATCCCCTCACAGCACTTTTGTGGTGATGATTGCTTCACAGAGCTGGCTGGGAAAGGGAAGAGTGATCACTGTGAAAGGTGCTCAGAGCCTTCATTGTGACAAAGATCTCTTCTCCAAGGGAAATGACTTTGCCAGATCCCATATCAGCTACATGAGGGACATCCCCCCCCCCCACCAAAAAAAAAATCCCTCTAGTCTCACCTACAGGATTAAAAGAAGAGGAAGAACAAATTCAATGGGTATAAGAGCTTCAAGGCACTAAACTGGAAAAACTAAAGCCAAAGAAGGGAGTCAAGAGTGGGATTTTTTTTCTTAGGTTAAACTCCTGGAGAAACACTTGTGAAAGTCACAGTCCAGAGACATAGGCCCATGAAAAGACTGAGATCAGCCATTAGACTTTAGGGCATCTGTATAATAAAACGGACTCTCTTTAAGGAGAATTTCTTAGGACTGCCCTAAGACAACGAGGACACAAAAACAAGGACACTCAAGGATTTTAAGTCCTCTGGCTTCTACAGCTCCAGCGAATATTGAACGCATCCAACTCCCAACCAGATTAATATAAAACAATACACTATAGCTACTGACCTCAGCTTTTCCAATGCATCGTGTCCAGCTTTCATCAAAAGGAGGTGACGTTAACCGAAGTGATAGGAAGAAGAAACACAGTCTGAAAAGACAAAGTAAGCATCTGAGACAAGCTCAGAAATGACACAGGTATTGGAATCCCGACAATTTAAAATAACTATAATTAATGTCAAGGACTCTCATGAGTAAAGTAGACATTCTATCATACCAAATGAGTAATGTAAGCAGAGAGAGAAACTCTAAGAAGGGGTCCAAAGGAACTGCTAGAAAACAAAAGCACTATAACAGCCATGAAGAATGTCTGTGATGGGCACAGCAGAGAAAAATGAGCAGGGAAGAAACAGAATAGACCCTCAAGAGCTGTGGAACAATTTCAAACGATATAATATATGTGTAATGGTAGTACCAGAAGGAGAAGGAAAAAACAGAGAATAGGTGAAGTTCTAATGCCCAAGAATTTTTCAAAATTAAATATGTAATGGAATATTATGAAAAAACAGTTAAGAAAGGTGACTCAGGTTTCTATTTTTGCATAAAAAGCTATAGTTTTGCACTAAAAGCTACAGTATTGACTATAGGCAGTGTGTTCCTAGGAGGAAGGCTTCAGAGTGCTGGGCCTGGTGGTAGATGGCACCATGGGGGCCCCAAGGGAGCCTGGACGAGCAGGACAGCAGCTGTTCTGGTTTGAAATGGGTGGGTGTGTCCTCAGGAAGATGTAGATTCCGTTAGAGAAATTGATATATCTGAAATGGTTGTAAATGAGACATTTTATTGTCTTCTTGACCTTGGTTTACTCTAGTTTGGTTGTATGGTGGCTTTCTTCGTGGCCTGAGAGTGACTGGTTTCCTGTCACTTTTTCTCCATGGGGTTTGGTTCCTAACACATGCATTTGAGTATACGCTTATTATCGGAGAAATTGGGGTGACCCCTTTCCCACTGGGTGCTGGTGGTGGGGTCCTTATGATATCTCAAAAACAAGAATTTTCTGAGACTTGCACGGGAGGGTGAGTGATTTTTATTTGCAGGGAATACATCCCTGATTTTCCAAAGTCCCATTCCAGTCACAGAAGTGTAGCTAACCCTAACTGGTTTGGCTCAGTGGATACGCAGGGGTCTTCAAACTACGGCCCATGGGCCACATGCGGCCCGCAGAGGAGTCTGATCCGGCCCGCCAGGTTTTTTGGGCAGTGAGCGCAGCCGAGGTGTTACAGTAGGAATTAGTAGTTCATATAGTCCGGCCCTCCAGCTCTCTGAGGGACCGTGATCTGGCCCCCACCTTAAAAAGTTTGAGGACCCCTGGCAGAGTGTCAGCTTGCAGACTCAAGGGTCCTAGGTTCGATTCCTGTCAATGGCATGTATCTTGATTGCAGGCACATACCCAGTAGGTAGAGTGCAGGAGGCAATTGATCGATGTTTCTCTCTCATCGATGTTTCTAAATCTCTATCCCTCTCCCTTCCTCTCTGAAAAAAAAAAATATCAATAAAAATATACTTTTAAAAAAAGAAGTGTTGCTAGGGTTTCAGGAGAGCTAAAAGCAAAGCCAGTGTCCACAGCTTTCGTTCCATGTTGCAGCCAGGTTTAGTTCAGCATCTGGTTGGCTGCAGTTCATTAGCCCATTGAGTGTGGGGTCCACACACTGAGGAGTGTGAAGCTCTAGCTTCCTGGTGAAGCTATCCAAATGACATGCCTGTGAAACTTAGCCTTCCCTTTGTCCTTTCCTGTTATTAATAACGAGGTTGAATATAATAATATCACTCTCACCATTTAATAATGCCTTCTACAAGGCAAGACCTGTCCCCTCCCTTTAAAAGTCTGTCTGCTCTTGATGATTATTCTTGGGTGAAGCTCTGTGGTTCAGACACATCACCCCAAACAGAACCCAATTTCTTTAAACCAGTCAGGAACTTTCATGAACTTGTAATGTTTATTTAAAAATATTTGCCACTGTTATTTCACATCAAACTCTAGAAGTTTCACTATTTATGTGTTTACCTTCTCCAGAAAAACTCCTGGACATTTCCCTTTGGGGAATTACATCTAAATCCTGGTAACTATTAAAAGGAAGACCTGGTTTATTTCAATGTCAAGTTTCACATTTTTTCTTAAACAGCCAAAACCCATCTTTTAACTTCTTAAGTCGAGGACATTATCAGGTACTAGGGAGATCAAAATATATAAGCTTACCAGTGCTTACCAATATTACTAAAATGAAGTAATTTGGGGGGAAAATGCATTTACCACAAACAATACACATTTAACAAAAATACAAACCAACAAAAGGATATATATTAAACACATCAAATACCTGCCTATGCAGATTGGGGAAGGGGGAGGCAAGAGGGACAAATGGGAATTTAATAAATTAAAATGTATTAAAAATAAAGCACCCTAACTTCTCAGAACTCAGCTTCTTGCCTCATACAGACATCTGTGGGGATGCCCGCTGCCCATGGCCTTCCCTAGCCCATTGGTGCTCCTCTCCTTCCTCTTGGAGTGTCCCCTGGTCCATTAATCCATGTCCTCTTCCTCTACAGCCCCCCCATACCAATACCTATTTCCTTGCCCATTTGCTTCATGCATATTCTCCTTAACTCTCTTATTCACACCTTCTCAAACTCTAACCCTAACCCCAACCCATTACTACCCTCCCTCAGCAAGAAGCACACCCCATGAGATGCTGACAAAACACAAAACTAAGAAAACTAGTCCAGAACTCCTTCCCTTTGCCTGCCTGCCCTCTCTCTTTCCTCTCTCCCCTCTTCCATGACCCCATTCCCTTTATCCTTCCCTGTCTCTAGGCACTGCTGCCGCCCTAAAGCCCCTGGGCTTGTCAGTAACCACTCCAGGACTCCTCTCCAAGCTCCTCCCCTGCCCTCCTGATCTCAAAGTCCAGCCGCTGGGTGAGCAGGTGGAACCCTTCCTCCGAGCCGCTTCCGTGGGAATTGGCTTCCTCACCAGGAGAGATGACTCCAGCCTGGAGACATTTGCTGAGAACTTGGCGCCTGGAGACTTCCTCACCCAGGACCCCCACGACATGCCCTTCCCTGAGCCGTGAGTGGAGCCCAGGGGGACGTGGGTCAGCAGAGGGTGAGGGAGAGGGAGGGACGGAGCTCTCGAGCCTGTGCCTGGAATTCTGAAATGTTAGACCTGGGTGGGATCTGAGAGACGGGGCACCAACACAGCAGTTTTCGCCATGTTGGATCCAAAGCCCCCTCTCTTGTCCAGTATTTTCCAGTGAAATTGATGGATTACAAAACCTGGCTTTACTTTCAAAATAAAAACACAACACCATAGCTGTAATGTAAAAAGGAAAGGAATGCAACATAAAGTATTAACTGCAATATACAGGTGCTCAAAGACAACCCCTTTCAAAGACATACGGCATCCTCACAAATCTCCACCATCCCCTCAATTACCAACACAGAGACTGAGACTCAGAAAAGTTCAGTCTTTAGCTCAGGGACACACACAAAGCTAGGATTTGGCCCTGAATCCCCCTCTCCTGCTCAGACTCTTCTCTTCCCAGCAGGAACAGAAAATGGAAGGGGACCTGGGATAGCCAGCCATTGTGGCTTGCATATTATGCCCACCTATGTGTTTGTGAATTTTCACATCTCTTGTTCCACTAGAACATCACCACACCCCCAACAATTTCCCTCATGCAAACATGAGCATCAATAGCTATCAGCGCATTTATGTGCCGTAGTGGGACCTGGCCTCACAAGCTCTAATTGGGCACAAGAAATCCTTTTCATTCCCTATTATGATCAATTTTATCTTCATTTTCTCCTCATCTTTCCTTGTTCTCCTTCTTCCGCTATTTGCTTCTCATTTCACCACAAAAACTTAATATGCCTGTTGTTTTATATTATCATCTCCTTTCATCTTCAACCAGACTTGTAGGTGAGTACTATCATCCAATTTCACTGAGGAGGTGACAGGAGGAGAGGGAATGGTTAAGAAATTTGATCAAAGGCAGAAACATAGAAGTGACAACATGGGATTCAAAGCCAGCTCTGTCTGACTCCAAAGTTAGCGTGATTCCACCAGACCCCTTCTTCCAATCCTGTTTGGATTTCTCTTTTCCCTTAGTCATGGGTCTTTTGCCAGAACATCAATTAACCCCAACGTATTCTAAGAAGGAACTAGAATAATATCCAGAGTTTTATGCTTGTTAAGGAGGACACTCTGCTGAAAATACCAGTTGCTGACAAAGCAAGAGGAAATGTCCTCTCTGTGATCCCCTTTACCCCTATGGTTGTGGAGCTGGGCTGAGTAGCAGCAGGTGTCTTAGGAATGGCAGGTGAGGCTTGTTGCCTGGAGGTCCTGATCAGCTCATGGGAACTCTTTAACGGAGCTCCACTACAGAGAAGTATCCTTGCAAGCCCACACCATGTAGACATGACTGTCATACTTTTTACCTGGCCTTCTAAAATCCTTCAGAGTTTGGCCCTGGCCAGGTGGCTCAGTTGGTTAGAGTGTTGTCCCAATAGGCCAAGGTTTCAGGTTTGATACCCGGTCAAGACATATCCAGGAATAAACCAAATAAACCAATGAATGGATAAGTAAAACAACAAATATCTCCATCTCTTCCTCTCTCTCTCTAAAATTTAAAAAAACTAATAAATAAAATCATTTGGAGTTTGATTTCTTCTCTCTTACCTACTGTATCTAGATGTATTCCTGCTTGTGTTAGTTCATTCAAACACACTCATTGAACACACTCTTCTTAAGAACTTGCTGTGTGCAAAATATACACCCACTTGATGTATCTAGACTGAGATGTTATCTAGACTTATTTCACTTATTGACTAATCATTTTTTCTACTTGCTTGCTATTGTCTTTCTTCCTTCCTTTCTAAGAACAGGATTTTATATATTGCATTTGGAGCCCTCATCCCACCACTGTATTCCTATCAGTTGAATTAATTAATTAGTTAATTAATTAATCTGTATTGACTGTTTAAAACTCAGGCTTTCTTTTATCAAATCTTTCTTTTCAATTCTCTTCTTTCAGCCTAATTTCCTAATTCCTATAACCATGAAGTCAAGAGTGCTTTGATCTTTCTCAATGGACAACTCCAACTTTGCAGGTAGAAAAATGAGACTGGAGGAGTGAAGGAAATTTGAATTCTTAGAAACACTCAGAATTGTTCTTTCATCTCAGAAAAGTAATGTAGAGAGGCACAATGAAAACCTTTTTAAAGGTGAAATTCTCAGAAAACTTAAACTATTGGTTTTGAGGGGCTATTTTTATGACTAGCCAAAAGCCACTTGCTTTTAAAGAGCAAATTAATGACATTTGTGATTTTTTTTTTATAGCAAAAAGTAAATGAGAGCTCTTTGAAAGAAAACATATTCAATGCTGTTACATTTCATCTTCCTTTAAAAATGCAATTGTTCGTTGTGTTTCTCAGGACTGTGATTTCATAGCCACACAAAATACCAACACTTTATCTGTGGATTAAACAAGAGATCTCATTGCCTCAGATTCTCCAATTATCTTGATACTGACCTTGAATCTTCAATTAGCAGCATTCTGTTCCAAGGGTACTCGTAAAGTCTCTAGATGTCTCTTCCAGCTCTGATCTTCTCTGGTCCATTATTTCATCAAAATCTGTGTCCGGCCTGGCAGGCATGGCTCAGTGGTTGAGCGTTGACCTATGAATCAGGAGGTCATGGTTTGATTCAGGTCAAGGGCACATGTCCCGGTTGTGGGCTCAAACCCAAGTAGGGTTTTGTTTTGTTTTGTTTTGTTTTTAATCTGTGCTGGAGGGGAGTGTGAAGATAGCCAATGAGTGAGAGGAAAAATACAGAGCTGGAAGTCAGCGATGTAGAGTTTCATTCTTGTGCTGCAGCGAACTAGCTCGGTTTCCTTTAACAAATTAACTCACCACTATGAGCTGGTTTAATTATCTATGAAATGAGCATTTTAATCAAAAGATAAAGTCGAAGGTACCTTCTAGCTCCAAATGTTGCATTTTGTGTGTATTTGTATCTCTGTCCCTGTGATATATCGTCATGGATGTACTCTGTCTCTTTCTGGCTCAGCTTATCTTTGCTTTTTTCATGGTCTTGTGTTGCTATGGTCTTTGTGTTGTGTTTTGGAGAAAGGTTTTTCTTTCCAATCTATTTGCACGTAGTATTGATTAATACAGTACATTGCCAAGCATCTCTTTGTCTTTATTCCCAAAAAGAAAAGTCAATAACCATTCATTCCTTTATTATTGACACTGGGGTGGGTCCTGGGATTCAGGCACCAGGTAATCCAACACTTAGAAAGCACCTCTATTAACCAAGGGTACATATTCCAGCAACGCACAGCACTGCAAGAAGTTTGGTCAACGGAAGAGAGAAATGTTGTTGACATGGGGGTCGGGGAGGAGCTTTCCAAGTTAGTGAAGACCCTGATGGGAGAAACCGTGACTTCCCCCAGTATCTGCCACACCTTCCCTGACTCCATTTGAGAGAAATTATCTTTTTTCTCTCCAGAAAATTCATTATTGAGATACCTCAGTTTCTAAATCCCATCTAAAGACTAATTTAAATGATTTTTTTTTTAACTAAGAAATAAAATATCCTAAGAACCTTGATTCAGGTAACGAACTACAGGAGATTTATACAAATGGGCCTGTGTGCTGGTTAGTTGAGGATCCTAACTCACTTCGCTTTTAGTAGGTGCTTTCTGGAGATCTGTAACCAAGCTCGGTCTTCATACGAAACCCAGAATGCCTCCATGTGACTTCACACCTGAAAAGTACCAGGTAAGAGCTCCAGCTTTAGGGAAACCCAAAAGAGGTGGTGCTTCTCCAGAAAGCTAGGTTAACTGTTTTCTCAACAAGGACCCATAGCCCAGCCGGTGTGGCTCAGTCATTGAGCATGGACCTATGAACCAGGAGGTTGCCGGTTCGATTCCTGGTCAGGGCACAGGCCCAGGTTTTGGGCTCCATCCCCAGTGTGGGGTGTGCAGGAGGCAGCTGATCAATGATTCTCTCTCATCATTGGTGTTCCTATCTCTCTCTCTCTCCTTCTCCCTTTCTCTCTGAAATCAATAAAAATATGTATTTAAAAAAAAAAAAAAAAGAAGGATCCACAATCGGCCCTGCCTACTGAACCATCCCACCCAGATAGCCTCTCCTTATACCACTGGGAGCATCTGAACCCTCTGGCTCTATTCAACGCCACAGTGTCAAAGGCTGTGCATGTTTGTGAGAGAGAACCAGAGACAGAGGCAGAGGTGGAAGGCAGAGAGAGACAGAGTGCATCCATAACAATATATCACAGGGACAGAGATATAAATATGTACATAAATACATATATCACAGAATGGATTGGCACACTAACCTTAAAAAATGTTGTTCTGAGTTTGATTGTCTCATATGGCCTTCCTGAGTTCTCCACCAAAAAATATAAAGTTATCATTTTGCTCCCAAGTTAATAAACCTCTTCCCCCCTTTTCTTTTCTTCTCTCCTTTCCTCTTCCCTCTCTTCTCTCTCTCTTTCCCCAAACTTTTATTCTACATAATATTCACAGGTTAGGAATCGCATAAATAATAGACAGTCAGGAGGGACCCCCAAAGCAGAGACGCAGAGGAGACAGGTGTGGTAATTATGAGCATAAACATCACCAGCACTTCATGTTTTTATTTCTTTTAATATGGCAAAATTTAAAAAATATTAAACCCGACTTATTGCTTCAGATATTTACTTCCGAAGTCTTCTCCCCCCACCCCCCCGCCCCCGCTCCCCCAACCCCCCCCCACACACACAGCTAAAACCAACTCAAAGCCAAGGCTTTCCACTAAGAGGCAGAAATGCCTGCTCCTTTCTTCACGTGTGATCTAAATGGGGTCCCAGGGCCACCTTCCTGAATCCCTCGACTTGCAGGAAGGGCCTTGATGTCCTGCGAGGAGGGGAGGGGGGCGCAGGCAGATGGCCGCTGGGGAGCACAGGGCCCGGCCTCGCGGGGTCAGGGGAAGGGAGGCACTGCTGTGGTGGTCACTGTGGGAAGAGCTGTGAGGGGGGAAGAGGAAGACTTCCCGCTGAGCGCTGTCTGTCCACAGTCCATGCCCTACAGCCGCGTCCTGGAGGTCTACAGGGAGCATCTCTCCTGCGAGCTGGTGTACTTCCCCGACCCTCTGCTGCTCCACCAGGGCCACATGCAGTGGCTCTTCGACCACGAGGGAAACAGATACCTGGACTTCTTCTCTGGCATCGTCACTGTCAGTGTCGGCCACTGCCACCCGTGAGTCGCCTTAGAAGTCGGGGTTTCCACTCCAGGAGAATATATGGAGGACAGGCGAATGGCCACGTTGGTGATGCGGGGCCCTGATTAAAATTCTCTCTCCTGAGGCGCATCCCAGCTTAGGGCTGACACACTCTCTGCTGTTTCCTGGGTAACAAAAAATCTGAGCACTGCACTCTTTTCTTGACCATGCAAGTTTTAGTCATCCTCAGGGCCCGTGCCATGGAGGGGACCGTGTGATTGGACTGCTGTGCGTGTGTGGCTGTGGGAAGGGAGTCTCCGCACTGGTAACTCTTCCCAAGAGAAGGACGAGGAGAGGCAGAAGGAAGAGGGAGAGAGGCAGTTCTCACATCACACGTGTGGAGTGGAGGGAATGAGGACAGACGAGAGAGCAGTTCCAGCTAAGGATCTTCATCAGCTACTCTGAGCCAGAGATGAGGAAATGGAGGGTGACAGGAGAAGGGTGAAACATGGGTGGGGATTTCCATTAGGAATATATGGGCCCATTAATCATGAGGTTGTCTGCTACCTTAGGCATGAGCCCAACTAACAGCGTCTCCTATGAGTCTCCTCTGCCCACACCTAGAAGGCCACGTACCTTCCCAGCAGGACTACCGGTACCAATCTTCCCCCCACCCCACCCCCGCCTTCCATTCCACCTGCACGTGGCTCTCAGATTTATTTTGTTGAGCAATCTTTGGCCAAGTGTCTCTTCTGTCTGGGAGTTTATTGGCACTCCACACTTTTCTAAAGGGGGTTTCATGGAACACTGACCACAGGAGAGGTTTGTTAGTAAGAGATGCTTGGAAGAAATAAGCTCAGGAAACACTTTAAACTGTATCTCCCTCCTGGGTAGAAACTGTGCACATGAGACTGTTAAAGGTACCGAGAAGTCTTGCAGTCCAGAAATCTGTATGATCTTGCATTTCTCAAAACTGGTCAACTACTAACTGATTTTCGGCGTGGGACAGTTACTAATAACAGATTGGTGTGTAACAAAACTCAGCCATTGCTGTTCTTTAAATCAAAATCAGACAGCTGCATCTGGCTCTTCCAGGCATTCCAAGCCGAGTCCTACCTGCCTATCTACCCTTAGTTCCCACTGCCCGTCAACATGAGCCTTCTTTCTGAGAATGTGGTTTCATAGTTACAACACGTTCAACTTTCACCACTGCTAAGACCCAGATATCAGAATCTTCTTTGAAGGAAAGGAATATTGACCTTGTATGCATGTGCCTGATGGATCTGTAGTTCCTGAAAAAAATAAAAAGGGAGACACCCAGGCTTGCATTTAGAGTCTCTAGCTTCCAAACCATTGAACGTGTAATTAATAAGAATGCCTCATTGGAAGACACTGTAAGCCCAAACTCCCTCCTACACTATGAATTTCTTTTTTAAAAGATTACCATGTAGGCTCCTTCATTGCCTTTGGAGGCCACGTTGCCAGTCACCGCTGGTGGTTGGAGTTCTTTCTCATGTGCGGATGGAATGTTTGCACTCCGTGCTCAGTGTGTGAGGGACCTGGGCCTGCAGCCTGGGTAACTCTGCTCCCCGTTTGCCCAGGAAGGTGAACGCTGTGGCGCAGAAGCAGCTGGGCCGCCTGTGGCACACCAGCAACCTCTTCTTCCACCCACCGAGCCATGAGTACGCAGAGCAGCTCTCGGCGCTTCTCCCCGACCCTCTAAAGGTATGATGCTCCCAGCTTCCAGGGAGGGGAGCCTGGGGATCCCAGAGGAGCTGCCTGGCCCGCAGGGGCATGGGAAGGGAATCTGGTGTGTGCCTTGACCTGAACAGTGAGCTGATAGCTGTCTCTGGAAGCAATCGAGAAGGAAGGAGTTGAGGAATCGCTGGTGAAACCAGACTGGATTCACTTCCTCTGCTCCAGCTTCTGGTTGCTTCCTCATCCCTCCTACTCCGACTTTCTCCTTTATGTTCCCTAGGAGGTTTTCATCTCTTTGACTCATAGCCCATTTGCAAAGTCATTTGCATTTTTTTCTTTTACAAAGAGTGGAGCCATTTTTAAATAAAAAAATATATACACTGAGTGGCCAGATTATTATGATCTCTGAATGCAATGAGATTCTTCTGTATCTGAAATAATTGGATTTTTTAACTGAATTGAGATGTGAAAATGTTGCCTAAGATTTGCAACTAGGGATTCAATGAGTTAATACATAGGTAGTACCTAGGACAGTGCCTGTGTTAACTATTATTATTATTTCACTCTATTACCCGGATACCTTATTTACTATAGTAGCTGGAAGACATGAAAGTTGGAATAATTGTAACCAAAATTCAGCCCAGTCATGTTTATGGAAGAGCAGGAGCCAGGAAGTCAGCAGGGGCACAGCACATGCCTACTGCTCTGGGTCCCCAAGCCAGGAGGACGCACACCCTTCCGTCGCTCCTTTCTTTGGGTCAAGATGGACTGCATTTTGTTCATTTGCTTGTTTTTTCAAAGTCACACACAGCTCAGGCTTCGATTCCCTTCGGGCTGCAGGATCAGGGAGCCTCCTAGTCCCAGGCCCTCAGATCAGGTAGGGTTCGGGTTCAGGTTCAGGTTAGTTAGGTTCAGAAATCGAGAGACCTGGTGTTCAGATCCACTCAGCTACTAAACACTGTCTCCCCATCTTAGTATTTTGCAGAGCATCAAAGCCAATGAAAATCAAAAACATTTCACGACTGAGACAATCCCTGAGCCATTTTCTCATCGCTAGCACTTAGCAGCTGCTCACTGAAAAGCTATAGAATGAATATAGTCGTCAAGTGACAGAACTGCTAGTCTGAAGGAAACTCTCCTTAATAATCTGGGCTGGGACACAATCTTCAGCAATTTTGAATTAATGGATAACAAGAAAATAAACTGAAGTGTGAGGCCACGTGTCTTTCCCTCCAGGTCATTTTCTTCATGAACAGTGGCTCAGAAGCCAACGACCTAGCCATGATGATGGCCAGAGCACACTCAAAGAGCACAGACATCATTTCGTTCAGGTAACCACACCTCGGAATACCCAACTTGAATGGCAGTGACTTACCCCAACACTAAATGTCTAGCTGTAAAATATAGCATGGAGGGGTATGTTTCTAATTTTAGGTTTTAAGGCAAGATCAGTCAAATGACTTTTATGACTGGATGACCCCATCCAAATTGGCCTGATCCAAACTAGGGGTCCCTGACTGCGTAACCAACAGTGTGAAGTCTATAATGTCACAGATCTCCTGTGGAAGTGAAGGTCACATCTCAGCTCCTTTTACTTGGAAGATGTACTTTGATGACGACATATGCCAAGAATTACTGGTCTCCACTAATAGAAACTCATGACTCTACCATAGGACCGGGGCCCACTTAATCTCTGCTTGTAATAATGAGCCGGTTGGCATTCATAGTGCCAGCTGCACCGGGTTTCCATGTTTTCTTCTTTTTAAGTTCATACTTCTGTTCCTTTGGGTGACTTTTGAGAATTGGTCATTTATTAGGTTAATTATTAACCTTTGATGGCTAAATTACTAATGTTAAAAATAATAGAACACTAAGAATTTTGCTTACAGTTGCCTCCCTCAGGTAATTTTATATAGCACATTTAAACACTATTATAGAAAAGTTTATGCAAAAGACAGGAGTGACATATAGTAAAAGTTGATGGAATGAAGAAATAGTCTCATTCTTTCCACTGTATGGCCATAATTTCTATCTAGATCTGAAAGAAGATTTAATTTCAGCACAATTTTATTACCAAAGCACACCCAATAGTACAGATTCCATATAAAAAGCACATGCAGGGATAGCAGGCTTGAGAAAACATTTGCTATCAAAGAAATATAATTATAAAGAGTTGTGATGGATTTTACCTAAAGGAACATTCCAGAAGATGTATGTCCTGGCAAGTATTAGCCTATTAAAAACAATAATGGGGCCACTAGAATTCATAAGATGTTTGTGTCTCCTCTTTCAAGATAGATGACCATCTGTTTGCATAGGATTGGTCTTCATTCAGAGTCCTAGATCTGCATTTTGAGTGATTTTGAATTGGGAAATTGCCCAAACTCATTTGAAGCCAAATAGATGATTAGGATGATTTATACTGAATAGGATTATTTCAGGTTCAAGAACAAGTAACACCTGTGTTTCTTCTATGGCAGATCAGGTAGCTTTTAAGGCACTTAAAAAGGAATCTCCCACAGTGTGAGCAATAGCTGCATCACAGGAAGGAATATTTGGCTTCTCAAGGTGACTATTTCAAAGACAAATACTCATTAAATATATGGGGTGAGGCAAAAGTAGGTCTACAGTTGTAGTATGCGAAATATAATTTATTCTTATACTAGAGGCCCGGTGCCACCAATGGGGTCCCTCAGCCTGGCCTGCATTTTCTCACAATCTGGGACCCCTCAGGGGATGTCAGACTGCCGGCTTCAGCCCAGTCCCCACAGGCCAGGCTGAGGGACTCCACTGGTGCATGAATCTGTGCACCAGGCCTCTAGTAGGCATGTAAGATCTTTGGTTAACTTCTTCCTGCCCTCCCCCCCCCACCCCCATTCCCTCTGAGATTCATCAATCTGTTCCATGTTTCTATGCCTGTGCATTGAGCATCTGCCCCCTGGTGGTCAGTGTGTGTCACAGCTACTAGTCAAATGGTCAACAGTGTCACTTAGGTATATATATATATATATATTAGAGCCTGATATATGAAATTCATGCAAGGAGCTCAGCCCCTGCAGCGCTGGTGCCTCCACTTTGTCTGGAATGTTGTCTGGATGGTCCTTGCAGCTGTTCAGTCTAATTAGCATATCAGCTCTTTATTATATAGGATAGATTACTTATTAATTATTGTATTATTTTCCATACAAACAGCTGTAAAGCTATTTTTTCTCCACCTGTATAATTTTTGTCTTGTTGCTAGAAGAGGAGTCTCCCTACTTTATAGTAACAGAGTAAGGCAGGTGGTAAGGTCAGAGTTTTGGCTAGATGGCCTCCAAAATTTCTCCTATCATTTCAAATCTATGACACCAGCAGGAAAGATAAACATGTTAGTTTGCCTGGCATAGGCTTAGAAGATTTCTTAGAAACTACTGGAATTGCATGAAATGGTGTTCCATTGCATCTCCATGGCCTTCTGGGGTTTTCTCTGTTGTCCTACTCTGTGCTTCACAGGCCAGAGATCAAAGAATAATGAACTTACCTCTGTCCTCCGTTTTTTCTCTGCAGAGGAGCCTACCACGGATGCAGTCCTTACACAATTGGCTTATCAAATGTAGGGCAATTCAAGATGAAACTCCCCAGTGGAGAAGGCTGCCAATCAGTGAGTTTTGAGACTTTTCGTCTTATTTCTCTAAAGGCTGCTGAGTATGTGGAACAATTGATCAGATTTTCCAGGTATTGGCCTTAGAAAGCAATATAAAGTCCATCATTCACCCGGGGCTTAGTTTAACTTAATTGTCTGAAGACCATTGTGGGGAAGTGTTCCTTAGAAAGACCTTACAAGTCTGAGGAATAATGAATAATAGGATTTGTAAAACGAGTTTTGCTCTTAAATAAAATCAGGTAGATTTCAATAAATGCATTGAAATTAGATCTCAAAGCTTTAAGTGCATAGAATGTCTATAAAGTCGCCCCGATCCCCACCCTTTCAGCATCAGGCACCTAGTTATCGTTACTCTTTTGATGCGCTCACCCACCAAACCCTTGAGCAAGTTGTTACCAGGCTGACGTTGAAAGCAGTTTCCTTTGTACAGAGCCCACATGACTTTTTCTAAGAAAACAATTACCTCTGCAGAGCAGAAAATTAGGTTTTCATCCTAAATGGGAGAGGAATCTTGATAGCAAATTAAGAAACCCTCTTGCCTTGATTGGCACCATATGAGTCCCCCAAACTGGCTGTCTTCTGCTCATGTTTTGCCAAACTTCTTCTCTTGTCCTTGCAGACAATGTGCCCAGATGTGTTCCGTGGTCCTTGGGGAGGAAGCCACTGTCGAGATTCTCCAGTGCAAACCATTAGGAAATGCAGCTGTGCACCAGGTCCCACGGGGCAGGGAGGGCGGTACCTGGTGGGAGATCAGGAGCGATAAGTCGCTTGGAGAGAGGCTGGTAGATTTCTGGGGGAAAGTGGGGAAGGAAACCAAACTAGGAAGCAACCCCTCCTTGAATCACTTCTCATGCCTCCTGCCACCGTCCTATCTGGCTGTTAGGAAAAGCACTTCCTGCTCCCACAGCCGAGCTAAACACAGACTGTCACCTGGTAGTTATTTAAAGAGGCCCTATTAACTCCGTTAGCAGTAGCTTTGCTACTGATCTTAAAAGAGAACACGGTTGGTGGGCTCATTTGCCCATTTCCAATGGGAGGAGGGGAGAGGGAAAGAATACTTTTAGCAATCTCAAAACTCCAGTCAAGAAGCTCCCCCAGGGACTCAGAACGCCAGCCAAAATGAGAACATCTGTCAACACGTAAGGCCATTCTTGAAAGCTGCTGACATCTCTGGCAATGTTTTGAAGGCCTTCTCACAAGGAAAGCTTCTGTTTGCCAAACGCATTGTCTTTGCATTCTTTACATGAGGGAGGAGGCAAGGGCATGGCATCTGTTCTTTGCTAATCACCAGTCCCACCTCCTATCTATCGCCATAGATCAGAACTTTTTCGGTTGCTGCTCCTCAGTAGTGCCCAAGGGAAGAACTGGATGTTCCAGCTGAATGAGCTTGAATAGAATAGTAGGCGTCACCCCGTGTTGAGAGGGAGAGTGCAAATGGAAGTCTTTAAAAGCAGCTTTGAAAGGAAGAATAGTCATAGGCATCTTAAAATTCAGATGGGATAAGGCAGATGGAGATAGAAAGATGGAAGAATGAGCATTGGGTCCAGAGGTCATGGGCACAGAACATAAAACCATAGGAATTTTCCAGCTGTCATTCAAACTCTGTACAGATGAAGAAACTAAAGTCCAAACCCAGGAAGCAGAACAGTTAGGACTTAAACCCAAGTCCCTGACTCCAAAGCCAGTGTTCCCAAACCTCTGAGCACCCTGGCTCACACTACTATCCCAGCAGGGTAAACCCAGGCTTTAAAATAACTCCTGTCTTGCTGTCTGGGGTTGAAGAGACACAGGAAGTCAGGAGACCTGGGTCCCACTCCCTGTCCGACCATGGTGCAGAGAGAAAGCCCCATCATTTGCATAAGTTTTCTCATTTGTAAGATGGAGATAAGAATCCCTGCCTCCCTGACCTTTAATCCCAGGACTTCATGAGATTGAGGCAAGAGAATTTTTGTAGAGGAAGGCAGACAGTAGCAAGGCCAAGTACAATCAGACCTGGATATCTTATCTACATGGCATCAAGAACCAAAGGCACTTGGGTGCACCTCACAGACATCCATATGACTGCAAAACCACCAGCACAGAGCCTTGTAGACAGGAGCACTCGGAGATGGTCATTTCCTCCCCCTCCCTCCCCTGTGTCCCCCTCTCTCTCTATTCTCTCTGCCTCCTCCCTCTTTGAGGTCTTTTCCTCAACCTTAGGCCAACTAGATAGAAAATACCAGAACATCTCTAGTGGTGATCTCTCTTTTGGCAACTGGAGGCTAATTGACAGTGACCCACGTTTGTTCCTGCTTCCCTGAATTTGTTCTTTAGCTTTCTGAAGTCAGCTGTTTTCCTAACTCATATTTTCAAGAGACAAGCCTGGCACTGTATCTTTGAATGAAATTGGAATGCAAAAAGGATTTTAGCCTCTGCTAGTGCTTTTAGGGCCTGCGAAGTCAGGCTTTGTTTTAAAGAGGTTTATTCAAATATGTTTACAAAAACATTCCAACGTGCAAAGTCCTTGGGGCAGAAAGTTCCTGTTGTCAGGTGCCTCAGGGGGTTCCCTCAGATGCCAATCTTGACAGAAGAATTTTTGCCTCAGAATTACGCCATCACTCCCCACACTGACCTAAGCAGGGGTCCGTTTTGTGAGGCAGGTGGTTATGTGGTAGATTCCATTAGCCTCCTTCACCCCCTCCTGAGGAACTTTTATTTCCAAGTGTTCGTTCCAGGCCCTGAATGTCAGATAAAATTCACTGGTCAAATCACACTGACCCACAATGTCCTCAACCTGTTACTGTTCATGTCACTCTGCACCTTTTGCAAGACAAGTTTTCTTTTAATTTTTTTTTTCTTTCTTGGCTCCCCGTTCTGCTTAACTCTTTCTACATCATCAGCTGAAAAAAGAACTCTTCCTTCTCCACGCTGTTCCTTGGATGGTACCCAGCAGAGCATCCACTCTCCACCGCCTTGACGTTGTCATGGTGACACCACTGCATCAAGCCTCTCTCCAGGGCCAGACTGACCTGGAGTTTCAGCAATGAGCCTGTGAAATGAATAAAAACTCTTATGACAGTGGGTGGTCCCTCTCATCGCTGAGCTTGTGGGCAGTGGGGGTGGCATCAGGAAAAGTCTAGTGCAGAGCCAAACAAAACACTATCTTCTCTGGGTTTGGTTTTGTCCAAATTTAAGACATTGGGTCGATTTTTCTCTACCCTTTGATTTTTCTAATTATAAATGGGCCTGAAAAACATCCATATTATATCTTTTGGACATATGTCTATCTATCCTTTAAGGTCATCCTAGACTCTTTTCTCTTCTTTTCTTAAAAATAAATTCCTCATCTCTAGAGGCCTAGATTTATTTGTCTACTATTTCCTGCACATCCAACAATGTAACTGATGCTAACCATGTGCTTTCTGAGTTTGCTATCCTTTCCATTACTTCCTTCTTCACACCCCAACCCCCAACTCTAACTAACTCTCTGTCAAGCATGTTTTCCCAAACATCACTTACAGCCTAAAACAAATGTTGGGGCCAGGTAGTGATTTTCTCGTTTTCTCAGTGAAGAGCTGGAGTATAAAATAGATGCATGCTTCAGTGGTGAGGGTGATGACTGAAGGTCTCTGTTCCTCTAGCCTTCAGGAGGCAGGCTGCAGCCATGCCTCTGAGTGTTAGGATGGTAGCCGGTGACTCGTCTTCCAGACTTGCACTGTCATTTCCATCACATCCTCATTGCTCTGGAGATCCCTCTACTGTCCACAGATACGAGTTGTTACGCTCAAAGAACCCATGGTGCTATTTAGATCCAAGTTACAGGTGCAGGTAACAATTCTGAAGGTTCAGTCATATGTGGATGTGTCCATCCGGGACCTTTTCCAGAGGGAAACGCTTCCTCTCTCTCCCTCGCTGCAGGGATGGAAGTCATCAGGCTCTGTAGACTGAATTCTAATTGTTCTATAAACACACTTACTAGCTGAAGACTGAGGTACTTCATGACTTTAAAATTGTAAAGCAACTTACGTATCAATAAAAGGTACATAGAGTTATTCTCAAATAGATTAAATCTCCGCCCACCATCACATTGGAATGAAATCTGTGCAGCTGAGAGGATGGGTCTCCTGAGCGGAAGCAGCCCTCTATAGCAAACTCAATGGCACTTCCGGGCATTTCTCCCCCAGACGGAAAGGACGGAGGAGTTTGCTTATGCCTCTGTGGTTGCCTTCGCCGCGCTGCTGGATCCAAAGTACAAGCCATTCCGACAGAATGCTGCCCCTTCAGAAATCAATGCCCTCCCACCCTGGTGTTCTGTATTCCAGGGGACTCTAGTCCATTTGTGCTTCCTGTTTTCTTTTGTCTGTGTTTTCCCCGCTCCTCTGGGTGCCACTTGCACACCCTCAAATACGTGGGGGGGTTGTTTCTTTGTCGGTTTGTTATCCACAGACTGCTGCCAAGCTAAAGACCAGTATATCGAGCAGTTCAAAGATACTCTGAGCACCTGTGTGGGCAAATCAATTGCTGGATTTTTTGCAGAACCAATCCAAGTGAGTATGCTAGCCTGAGATATTAACTGAGTTTACAGTTATGAGTTTTAACCCATCCATTTTAGAGAATTGTGAAAGTATTTAACCATTGCTGTGTCCCTCTCCAAAGTCGATTTCTTCTCTTGGTCCCCTTGTTAAAACGAGAGCCCATGATTTTCAATTGACTTATAAATATACCATCTTCTGAATGTCTGGGCTGAACAGATAGAGAAAACCATTAAACTCCTAATATTCTGAAAAACAGAAAACCCCAGCAATATTCAGTTGCTTAATGCCCACAGCGTGAGGAGAGGCCTTCTTACACGGTGGGACAAAAGTAGATTTGCAGTTGTTTGCATGGAAATAATGCAATAATTAATAAGTCATAATACAAGAATAAACCCTGTGTTTCAGGTACTCACAACTGTAAACCTCCTTTTGCCCCACCTTGTATGACCTTACTAAGTCCCCTTAACTTACTCTTATTCTAATCTCAGGAAAGCAGACAGTTGGATTTTTTCCCAGAAGGCATGGCATAGGAATAATGGCCTCTCTTTTCACCCATGGTTGAAGCAATTCTAGAGACTGTGTTAAAAATTGCTGGGATTGCAATTCCGGTCAAAATGGCAGAGTAGGTGTCCGCCTCCTCCTATGGTCATAGCCAAGTTCCCACGAAACTGCAGAGCGGTCGGTCGCCTGGAGACCCGCTGAAGAGGAGCTGGCGGAAGTGCTGTCACTAAGGGTAGAAGATGCCAGAGCAAGACAGAAAACAAAGAAAAAAAAGAAAGAAAAAAAACTTTTATTTGAGTATAAAAAAGTGGCTAGAATGACTGATGTTGAAAAGCTATCTTCCTTGTCTTTAATACTTTCCAAGGCTGTGCGGCTGTGATAGGTCTTCTGTGCTTGGGCTCTTGCAGGGGGTGAACGGGGTCGTCCAGTACCCCAAGGGGTTCCTGAAGGAGGCCTTCCAGCTGGTGCGGGAGCGAGGCGGCGTGTGCATCGCGGACGAAGTGAGTGGGCACAGGGGCAGCAGGCCGGGCAGAAAACCCTTTTAATGCCCCTCTGTATTCCAGGCAGAGAACGGCCAGGGTGGGTACAAGTTAGTGGAGCTTCTGCTCATTGGCTGGCTGATTGATTCCTGGATTAGTCAGTCATTTGAACAAGTACAGACAGCAACTTGAAGTCTAGCACATATTGCCATCACCAAAATTACCTTTAAATTCCTGTTTGGGGTTACGTCAGGGGCCACTTAAAAACCACAGGGGAAATTTCATCTCGTAACCAAATCTTCCTCAAGTGCTTGTTGCCAAAAGAGTATTAACCAGCCTGGCATTCACCTCACCTTAGTAACAAAACTTGTTCGGAAATTATATTAAAAAAGAAAAGAAGCCAGCCTCTAAGTTAGAAGAGGGCCAGCATTGGGAATATTCAAAAAATAGTTCCCCCAAAAAATTCTAAAACAGCTTGAGTTAAGAAGGCCTTGTTGGAACAGCACACTGTCTGAGGGGACGACTTTAGAGAACAGAATTCATAGCTTCTGTGAGCTCTGGCCTGTGTGTGTTTAAAAGAGACCGGTTTATTTATAACCACACCTCCTAGTGACGTCTGTTCGGAAAGTAAGGTTTGCCTCCTGAGAACAGCAGTGGGGATCCATGGCCAGAGGACGGCGGCCAGGCCCCAGAGGTGCTCCCGGCTCACTCATCCTGATTCCACCAGCAATGGTAGCCGCACCAAGAGCAGGTGGAGAACTCCTATGCTCCGCGCAGGTTTCAGACCTGCCGTCTTTGCCTGAACCATTTTCCTCAACTACTCAAGCCAAGGCAGACTTCAGGCTCTCCCTCAAAATTTTGTTTTGTTTTGTTAATCCTCACCCGAGGATATTTTTCCATTGATCCAATGATTTTTAGAGAGTGTAGAAGGGAGAGAGAGAGAGATCAATTGATTGTTTTCCACTTACACCCTGATGGGGACGGCGGGTGCAGGCAGTGGGAATTGAGCCTGCAACCAAGGTATGTACCCTTGACTGGAACAGAACCATCTGGACCCTTCCGTCTGCAGACCAATGCTCTATCCACTGAGCCAAACTGGCTAGGGCAGCTTTCACATTTTTTCCTGCAGTTTCTACATGTGCAGCTGGGTCTCTGTTAGCCTCAGGGGGACTGGACAGCCTCCTCCAGCCCCACCGCCCCTTTGCAACCTGCCGGCTCAGGGTCAGGGACGTCAGCCAGTCAAAGTCCCCGCTGAAGAAAGCTAACCTGTTGTTAAAAAGAAGAAAAAGCTACTCAATGGGTTTGCAACTCTCTGCATCAGTGAAAAGAATGAACTTTGGAGTCAGCACAGCCCAAAGCTGCTGACTTGCCCTAAACAGAGGGAAGGCAGACTGGATTCAAGGGATCTTGCAGGGTTTTCTAAGAGACCTGGCTTTGTCACTTGCGAGAACTTGATTGGAAACTAACGCAAGATGACCTGAGAAGGGCAGACGGAATGACCAGGCAACGCGAAGACCGGCTGGAACTTTCTGAGCACTCCTGCGTGCCAGGCGCGTTGGTCACGCCTCTCCAGCTAATGCTCCCAGCAGGTCTGTAAGGTCCGGCCCATTGTCATCCTTCCTGATTTTTAGAAAACTGACTTGAAGTCCAACCTGGTTCAACCACCTGCCAGGGAGGGTCACGCATTGAGTAGGGCCAGAGCCAGAACTCAAACCCGGGCTCCAAGGCCACCATAACCACGGGGCCACGCTGCCGCTCCTGAAGGTACCGTGGTGCAGAAGGCAGAGGGGGGCAGGAAAAGGGGGAGCGGGACGGGAAACACACAGATCATCTTGAGGAGCGAGCCCTGCTCTTCTCTTCTTTAAAATGAGGAATTTGGAACCAGAGAGAAGACCGGCCTCCCTCGGAACCGGCCCGGCATGAAATCGGTTTACATGTGAAATTGACAGCTTTTAGGCAGGGCGAGCCCAAGCACAGTCCTCTCCACTACTCGTGCTCCCCATCCCCACGCATTAGCATGTGTGGGCCTTAGCATGAGTCATCCCTGTTCCCGTGAAAGATTCCGTGAAGCTGACATTTCCTCCGTGACTGCACATGGTGTGCTGTCCTACATCATTTCATGCAATGTCCAGGCAATCTGGTTTTCACCATTTACTTTGATCCTTAGACAGATGGAAGACAACACGAGCAGATTTTCCACAAGCTCTTCCTACGTGATCTCATTTGGGCAAATCCGACAGCCTGCCCAGCTGCCCAGAGCGAGGAAGCTGGAGATGCCCAGGCTGGGGCCCAGGTCTGTCGACTCCTGGGGCTAAGCTCGGCTCCATTATTTGCGTCCTGTAATTCTAACCTGTGGAGCGCACCCTGGAGAGAGGGGAGCTATAGAAGGACTCCGGAAGGAAGCTCTGTCAAGCACATTCAGAGTCAGCAGCTCCACGCCTTGGTCCCCACCTGCAATGTGTGTGTTAGAGAGACTGAGTCCAACAGACAGGCCAAGAGACTGAGAGCCAGGAAGCTTGGCCAGAAGGCCCTGGCCAAGCCCACACGGCGTTGGTGTGCCTTTGTGCAGTTAGGCACTCGGCCACGCCATTCATTCTACAGACCCTAGGTGTCTGCTTTTACCAGGCACTTGGCGGTGTTCTGGATCGAGGGAGGTGTAAGATCCAGTCCCTGGCATCAGACATGTAGCCTGGTGCTGACAGTCTAAGGCGGGAGGCTCCAATGGCAGAGGCGGCAGGTTCTGGTGGCAGCATGCCCAGATGCCTTGACTAGGGGCCCGACTGGCTCAGGAAAATCCACCTAGACTATGTGATGATGAGGAAGCTGTGCTTTGAAGACGAGAGAAATCAGTGGGATGAACATGGGGAGGAGTCTTCTAGAAAGAAGGAACAGCATGAACAAGACAATGAAGATCAACTTTCGGTCCTGAGTTCCATGGCTCAGCTGGGTCCTCCTGGTGATGGAATCCTCCGGAAGAAAAGGAGGTGGCCGGGAGAGGAAGGCTGTCCTATCTGGGCTGGTGGCAGGTGCCCCAGCCCCCACCTGCTTCTGTGACTGCTGCCTCATCCAGCTACCCAGCCAGGGGCAGGGGCTGCTCCTCCAGGCTCCTCCCTGCTGCCTTGCACACAGGAGTCACTAAGACTTGCTAAATCGTACTGACCCTCTCCACATGCACCGTTTGTGTGGCCCTCACAGCAGGCCTGAGATGCGTTGCTATTAGCATTCCTGCTCACCAGAGTCAACACAGGTCCAGAGTGACTGAGAAACGCAGCCAGGCACACAAAGCTAGTCAATGGCTTTGGCGGCCTAGAAGCTCAGTCACAGATGAAGCGTTTTGTCAGTGATAGTACAAAGGTGGCGATGACAATAGCTGGCAATGAGGATCCTGAGGAGGAGGAGAGCCAAGCAGAGGGGGAGAGGGGAGGGGAGGAAAGTGAAGACCCCAGAGTGAGAAAATCCAGCATTTCCTGAACGTCCCCCAGTGATTTGGGATTTGCATCCTCCAGGTGCAGACGGGATTTGGAAGGCTGGGCTCGCACTTCTGGGGCTTCCAAACCCACGGCGTCCTCCCGGACATCGTCTCCATGGCCAAAGGGATCGGGAACGGCTTTCCCATGGCAGCGGTTGTGACCACGCCAGGTAGGCCCTCCGGGCAGCGTGCCTTGTGCACCGGCGATGGGAGAGAGCATGCGCGTTGAATGTGTTTGGGTTGGAGACGTGATGGGAACTCACATGCATTTCCCAAGCCATGAAAAAAAAAAGGAAAGAAAGAAAGAGGAGCAGTCTGTCAGCCAGATAGTGGCCAGATGAAAGCTAGTGGCCCCTCCTGCCTTGCTGTAGGGGGACTAATTCTCGTTCCTCCACCATGAAATGCAGGGTTCAGGCACACTGCCAAGGAATAGGGAAATGAGCCACCAACCCAAGAGATCCTCGTTAACCAACCTGAAACCAACCCTGACATTCCCAAGGGAATATTCTGGAAGGAAATGCTAACTTGGTCTCGCCACATTAAGAAGCCATAGACTCAAGGTCCTGAGTGTTAGATGTGCCTGTGGCTGTCTCATCCATAAAATAGCTAACTATAGCACAACGTCACCTAGCCAGACATGAAACTTAGCTGAATTCTTCATTTTAGAGAGGTCTGACAGAAAATAATTTTTATGAAATTCCCAAAATCATTTCATTTGTCTTCCCCACATCAGGCTCTGAAGGCTACTTCTTAGGTGCCTGGTGATAGCTCAGAGTTTTTATTAAATGACTTTAGGTACAAAAACATGGATGTAGAAGTATAACAAGCTGAATATATACTCACCCTGAAACAATCCAAAAATTCTATTACTAAATCCTTGATGTGAGCAATTTTTCCCCCTCTTAATCCCAAAAGTGAAAGACAGAAGGAAAAAAAGGTTTTATTAATTAAATTATTAAATTAATTATTAAACTTCCAAATTAAATTTCACAAATCAAGATTTAAGGCACTTCTCAGTTCACATGGCACGTTCAAGGCTGTGTGAGCCAACTCTCCATTGAGTAGACAAACTGTTTCCTTGTGCGCCATACTGGTCAGCCAGGGAAACCAGAACAAGATACCACAGGGAGCGGCTTAACCAGCAGACGTTTCTCTCTCCAGTTCTAAGACCTGGGGTCCCAGATCAAGGCGCCAGCAGAGTTAGTTTCTGGTGAGACCGCTCCCGCAGATGGCTGCCTTTTTGCTCTGTCCTCAGTGTCCTGTTTGACAGAGAGCGAGAGAGCTCCGATGACTCTTCTTCTGAGGACACCCGGCCTGTGGGATTAGGGCCCATTCTTATGCCCTCATTTGACCTTAATGACCTCCCTACAGGCCCTACCTGCAAATGCAGCCACGTAGTTAGGATTCCACATAGGGAGTTAGGTGGGGCCACAATTCCATCCAGGCCTCCGCTCTCTGAGTGAAGAATGAGTTGGATATGATGTCGCTTACAAAGTTCCCCAAATGTTGTGACGGGAGGTTATAGACGGGGTGTCCCCTTCACCCACCTTCACCTTCTCCTCCTAGAGATCGCCAAGTCTTTGGCGAAAAGCGTCCTGCACTTCAACACCTTCGGAGGGAACCCCATGGCCTGCGCCATCGCATCGGCCGTGCTTGAGGTACGTGCCAGCAGCCGTGTGAACGTCATTCGTGTCACAAACGACAACCTCAAAGCCACACACACATTCTCACAACTTTATCACGTCACAGTATTGGAGAGGAGGGCTATTAGTTCATGAATTAAAGTAAGATCCCCAGTTTTTATTTTACTAGTTTATGAATTAAAGTTCGACTCCCAGTTATTATTCTGACACCTGACCTTCTTTTCTTAATTATCTAGTCTTGGTGACCAAAGTGTGGAAAAGGAAATATATAAGGAACCTCACATGCATGGGAAATGTCAGCTTTCCGCTCGCTGCTGGGAGCACTGAAATGTCTTTGTTATTTGAGTGGCATTTTATGGACAGCTAGCAATCGCTGTCTTTAATGCCATTCCTTTAATATCTTTAAATAAACAAGCTCTTTTTCCTTATATAGTTTAATTTTGGCCTTTTTTTTATATATTCTTTCTTGTTTTTAAAAAAATTATTGATATCAGAGAGAGAAAGACAGAAATATCAATGATGAGAGAGAATTATTGATTGGCTGCCTCCTGCATGCCCCCTTCTAGGGATGGAGCCGGCAACCTGGGCACCACCAGGAATACAACTGTGATCTTCTGGTTCCTGGGTTGATGCTCAACCACTAAGCCACACCTGCCTGTCTTCTTGCTTTTTTTTTTTTTTTTTTTTTTTTTTGTATTGTCATAAATGAAATGTCTACAGACAGCGGATCTGAGTGCTGTGTGACTACCAGGTATTGTAGCTACTATTTAGCCCTCTCCATTGATTTTGGCTGGGGTCACATCTGTAGGAAAAGACGTCTTAAATGCCCTCAAATGCTAATAGCTTGAAAGCACTGGCATAAATGGGTTTAATGCATTTCTGAAAGAATGCTCAAGAAGTTGGTAGCAGCAGTTGTTTGTGGGGAGGGAGACTTGGGGGCGGGGGGACAGGGGTCAGCAAGGAGCTTTCTACTCTGCAGGCTGTTACGCTTTCTGATTTTTAAACTAGTCCCATGGTTCCCCTGCTCAGAAACTTAAGTTCAAAGTATTTTTAAACAAAAAACAAGTAAGAAAGAGCTGTCCTTGCTAATTAAAAAGTACCTCCAAATATGATTAAAGGATGAAATGAGCAAGTGTGGATCCGATGTGTCATTTATTTCATTTTGTAGACATCGCCAACTTTTTTTTAAAAGTGCTGTGTCACCTCAACTACTTAGAAAGTAGAGGACTTGGATGAACAGAGAGGTATTAAAAGCGTCTGGGTTTGCCCTCAGTCGTGCAGCGGCTGTCAGTGAGATATGAACACAGCACATGCTGCACGTATCACAGATCACAGTCTCGCTGTGCGCACATGAAGGTGAGAATCCTGTTGTCTGTCCCGGTGCCCTGACTCTGGGTCACACGGGGCTCAGCTCAGCTCAAGAGGCCAGGGCCCTGCAGGGAGGCCCCTGGGCACTGCCAGCCTGTCTGCCGGGGGCAGCTGGGCGAAGGCCAACAAGCTGCCAGGAGGGCAGGCATCTGTGGCCTTTCTGCCCTCGGAGCACTTGTCTTCCCCCCTCGGTCGCCCAGTGTTCAGCAAAGCCAGGCAATGCAGAGCTCAGGACTGTGGGAGCTGTTACAGACCGCACCGGGACGTGGCTTGCACGCTTTCCTGGATTCTCAGCCACCTGAAGATGAGGAAGGATGGGAATAGCCCCGCTCCCAGCACTCACTTTCTCCTCCCAGAATTCTCTCTGTGGCACGGGCCATGGCCACACTGGATGTGGCTTCCATTCGCCTGGCCGGCTTTCTGTGAAGAAGGCCACCTACACTTACCTCTCCTCACCTCTCCGTTTTGGAACTTTGCTTAATGCAAGGGCGTTCGGGGCTTTCTCTCCACAGGTGATCAAAGAGGAAAAGCTGCAGGAGAACAGTCTAGAAGTTGGCACATACCTATTACTGAAGCTGGCTGAGCTGCGGGATGAATTTGAAATCATCGGTGACGTCCGAGGCAAAGGCCTCATGGTGGGAATAGAAATGGTGAAGGATAAGGTAGGTGCTGGCTTGCGGCTCTCTTCTCTCTCCCTCTCTCTCTCTCTCTCTCTCTCTCTCTCTCTCTCTCTCTCTCTCTCTCTCTCTCTCTCTCTCTCTCTCTCTCTCTGCGGCTTCTGGGGCAGCAACAGGCCAATAGCAAGCATCAGCCCAAAGCTGGCTTCATGCATTCTCAGGGGGAACCACAGGGCGGCAGCAGTGCTGGGTGTGCACAAAATGCTGCAGGCTCTCAGAGTGCCAGAGGGGTGAGGGTGGGATTTGGAAAAGGGAGCTGATCTTCTTGCCACACTAGGCAAAGAGCATCGCTGATGACTGAATATTTAGAACCACAAATGTGGGCCAGGCAGGAAATTATTGGGGGGGGGGGGGGGGGCAGCAAGTGGTCCAGAGAGCTAGTGGAAGTAAGGGGGAAGGGCTGGGAGAAGGTTGTGGTAACGGTTTAGGGTAAGGATGTTAAAGATCTGTAGGTAGGTGTGTGTGTGTGTGTGTGTGTGTGTGTGTGTGTGTGTGTGTATGGTCACAGGGCAGACCCCAACTCCAGCTGGGGGCGGGGGGTGGGGGGTGGAGGGGTGAGGGAGGATAGCTCGCAGCAGGTGCCAGAGCTCCGGGCTTCTGCCTGCAGCTGCGCTGGTCTCAGGAACTGGAGAACAGACCGGGATACAAACAAACACCAAACAAAATTGATACCTAATAAGACCCCAAAAACCCAGTCTGGCAACGAACAGCTTCATCCCATTGCCGGAGAGAGGGGTAAGAGGGAGCGAGGAACGCGGACTGCTTGGGCTGCTTCCCTTCCTCCTGGGGTAAGTCCCTAACCAGCCACCACCAGATGGAAATGTGTTCCCTTCACAGGCCAGCCGCCAGCCCCTGCCCCGGGAAGAAGTCAACCAGATCCACGAGGGCTGCAGGCGGATGGGCCTGATCATCGGCAGGGGAGGCCTCTTCTCCCAGGTGAGGGACGGGCGGGTGACCAGTCGCTGTAGGTGGGCACCTCCCTGACGCCCCGGCTGCTGGGTCCCTTTCCAAAGGGTGTGCTGGGGACCAGCCCCTCTAGGCGTCCCGCTCAGGAATTTTCCAAATGAAGTGGCAGTGGCGCCTGAGGGCCACCAGGGGCCGCTGTGTCCAATGATTTAGTTGTCACCTTTCTGTAAACAGTCCAGAACCAGCAAACCAGAGAACTTACAGCGTGGGTCATAGTGAAGTCATAACTGTCATGCAATAAGCAACGTGCCTCATGAGTGGGTGCCCTGGGGCCTGTAAGAGCGATCCTGGTTGTTCTTCACTGAGCCCCGGGCTCTGACTTTGAAAACCCTAAACCTCCTAAGACATAGTAGCCCCCGGGGCCGGAGCAACCTCAGAGTGCGGGCTGCTGCTGAGACTGGAGCAATCTGCCCCCTCGTCCCTCACACCGCAGGACACTCACAGGACTGGCTGGGGGCAGAGGTCTAAGGTATAGACCAGTGGTTCTCAACCTTCCTAATGCCTCGACCCTTTAATACAGTTCCTCATGTTGTTGGTGACCCCAAACCATACAATTATTTTCGTTGCTACTTCATAACTGTAATTTTGCTTCTTAATTTTGTTAATGAATCGTAATGTAAATATATGTGTTTTCTGATGGTCTTAGGTGACCCTGCTAGAGGTTCTCAACCTGTGACTCACAGGTTGAGAACTGCTGCTGTAGAGCCCAAGACCATTACATTACGATATTTACATTACAATTAATTCATTAACAGTAGCAAATGAATTTTTATACATCGGGCCTAAATGGGCAGTCAGACATCCCTCTCACAACCCAGATTGCTGGCTCCCAACCACTTGCCTGCCTGCCTAATCACCCCCTAACCACTACCCTGCCAACCTGATTTCCCCCAACTGCCCTCCCCTGCCAGCCTGATCACCCCTAACTGCAATCCCCTGCAGGCCTGGTCACCCCTAACTGCTCTCCTCTGCAGGCCTGCTTGCTCCAAACTGCCCTCCCCTGCAGGCCTGGGTCCCCCCCCCCCAACTGTCCTCCCTTGCAGGCCTGGTCACCCCTAACTGCCCTCCCCTGCTGGCCATCTTTTGGCCATCAACTTGTGTCCACATGGGGGCAGCCATCTTTGACCACATGGGGGCGACCTTCGTGTGTGTTGGAGTGATGGTCAATTTGCATATTGCCTCTTTATTAGATAGGATTTTACAGATGAGGAAAGAGACACAGAGAAGTTAGTTAAACTGCCCAAGTCACAAAGCCAGTGAGTGGCAGAACCAGGATCCAAACTCAGGCCATCTGATTTCTGAATCTGTCCTCGGAGGAGGGTGAAGCTGAGGGGACCAGCTGGGAGGCAGGGAGTCCAGGTGGGGGTTGACGACGCTCCTTGGGCTTGAGCAGTAGTGGATGTGATGGGAGAGACCCCAGAGAACAATTCTGGATGTGAAATGCACAGGACTGCATGTGGAGAAAGAGAGTCAAGGATGGAGCCCTCATGTCTAACTCGGTTCAGGATAAAGATGACTTCAGCTTCGACCGTGCTCCATTCGAGGGAGTGGTGGACATCCGGGTCTGTAGATAAGTCTGTAGCTCGGAGGAAAGGAAGCTGAATATCACAGTTTGGGACCCATCACGTGAGTGGGGAGATGAGGACATCTCCTGGGAAGTGTGTCTGCATCAAAAATGCAGGGACACGAGGCTAGAAAGCTGTCCACCAACATGGAAAGGGCGGGTGGAGGAAAGCGTGCCTGAGTGGTGACAGGACAAAGGGCGGAGAGCTGAGAGAAAGGCTGGAGAGTGTAGAGCAGCAAGGAAGTGGACAAGTTCAGAAGGAGGGACCCACGTGCCACGCGCAGCAGGGAAGGCCAGGAAGGCGAGGGCAGAAGCAGGCCCTGGCAGCTCGGGTGACGGTGCTGGTGGAAGGGTGACAGGGGCACGACCAACTGGCAGTGGGTTGAGATGTGAACAGAGGGGAGAGGAAAATGGTGACCAATAAGCTTCAACCCGTCTTTTTAGTAAATTTTCATAAAAAGAGAGAATAAGGTTTATATGACAGCTAGAGGGACGAGGGGACCAACAGATGTTCACTCCATGTGGTTTGATGTGGGTTATGAGAGCCGTAAACCTGCTTCCTTATGGTCTGGGGGAAAGTTGAAAAGAAGTTGAAGATGCAAGAGGACGCGGATGGTTCCTGAGTGACGGTGGTGGGAGTCGCCAGGGCCAACGGCACAGGTGGAAAATGTGGAGCTGAAGAGCAGATACCTCATTCTCTGAGTGTTCAGGTTGGGAGGATGTTCAGGTTAGGATATAAGAACGGATGTGGGAGCAAAGAACTCTCTGGAAAGATCTTGCCTGACAGGTTCTGAGAAACATCAGGTAAGATCTTCTATGAAATAGAGCCAGTGGCGTGGGAGTTGAGCAAGGAGATTGAGAAGCAAGAAAAAGGTGTAGAATGAAAAGGGGAATCTGACAGACATGCAGGGGACCAGCAGAACCTGGAGGCCCTGCCGACAAGGGCTGTCCGGCTGCCAAGCAGCGAGATGTTCTTTAGCACTTTCTTGGCTACATGTGTTGGCACAAAGTGGTTCAGTTATAGCTTTGATCAGGGCTGGGACTTCGGGGTGGGCGTGGGTGCAGCTGCAGAAAGTGGAAGGAAATGCAAGCGCAGTGAGGGGACAGGTGAGAGAGCAGGTCACACGATCAACCACGTGCTCCAAGCTGGTTAGAAAAGGAAGAGAACTGAGTGGGGCGATAGATCTGAGGAGAATGGAGGGACGAAGGGACAGAAGCTTTCATTTTAAGGGCAGACACAGGGGGATCAGAAATGGAATTATTTCTAGTGAAGAGGAGGCTCCTGGTGCCGGCGTGGGTGTGAACGGATTCGGAGAAGCAGAGAAGAAGGTTCGGGGAGTTGAGGTAATCAAGAAAGTAAGAAGCTAGTCTGTTGGGTTGTACACACATGGACATGGAGGTCACCCTCAGTGGTGGCAGAAATGGGGTGTAGATAGGAACTAAGATCTCAGTGAAGGAGGCGGAAGGGCGAGGAGGTGAGCAGATGACAAAAAGGGAAAGGAGCACAGCCAGAAGGTACCAGAATTGTTACAAGACTGGGGGTGAATGGCCGGGGCACAGCGTTGGAAAGGAGACCAACCTACCAAGGAAACACAGGAAATGCCACAACAGCAAAGTCTTAGGTTCGTAGTTTAACGCATTTGCTCGCAGTCACGTTTGATTCTCTGACCGCCCTATTTTCCTGTCTCCTCAGACGTTCCGCATCGCACCCTCGCTGTGCGTCACGAAGGCGGAGGTCGATTTTGCAGTGGACGTATTTCGTGCTGCGGTGAGCCAGCACATGGAAAGAAGAGCTAAATGAAATCTAAGGCATAAAACCTACAAGCCTCAAGACCTTCCCACTGATGTTCCAGAGCTAACTTGAGGAATTTCAGAAGCACCGGTATAAGTTGTAAAAGTTGACTGCCTACCAGCCATATTGGTTAACAGAGCCCTGTTCTGCCGAGAAATCCTTCAGCAAAGGATCTCTCTCCCTCGCTCAGAGAATAAACCCTTCTTCACTAGGTTAGCGGTGCTCATTGGGGTCCCCTTTGAATGATTGGCTGGTGCCTGATCCGTAGCCTCTTTGGGGACAACGAATGCTGAGAGGCGATGCTTGCTGCAGGTGCCTCATGGGAAGGTTTCTTCCTCCTTCACCTCCACATCACTTGTTGTGATGGGACTCCTCAAACCACTCAGCCACATTGGGGCCACGAGGCCAAAGCTTATGTGCTGAGGCTGGCAGGGGTTGGGAAGCTGAGTCCTTAGTGATGTCACTGAGCCACCAACTTACCCAATCTGGACCAATCTTACCTTGAGGCTTCTTGTTATATGAGACGATAAATTCACGCTATTGCACAGACTTTTTTTTAATTTAAGTTTTCTCTTATTGCAGCCATAAGCATCCTGAGAAATGATGCAGAAAATACCCCAATTTTTTAACTTCTTTAAAATGTCTACCAGAGACGTCTTCTCCATTTCCCCTGCCAACATCCCACCCTGGGCTAAACCCTCATCAATCCTATTACAATGGTCTCCAATATAAGAACTTCCCAAACGCTAGTCATTAGGATGCACATTCATCGTGTTTGTTCCCATATGTGTGTACCATCTGGCTTAATATTTTTCTTTAATTTGACTTTTTTCACTTAGGTGTATTTGAAAGCAACCTTCTATAACTACAATAAATGAAAAATCAGTATTACTTGTCATAACTGGAGGATAATCTAAAACCAGAGTGAACACACAGCAATGTAATTCAGTCTGGCCGGAGCCTGTTGAATACAGTTGTTCTCAGCCTGTGGCTAACTCTCTCTTTGTTCAAAAGGGAGATTAGAAAGTATTTGAGGGGTATGAGAGGATACTGGCAAAGTGTGATCCTCTCCTTGACACAAACAGAAGAGGATCCACAGGACTGAACAGGAAATAACGTCTCAGCATGCGGTGCGATGTTTATTTAAGCTGTGCCTGGTTTGCGGCGTGTCCTAATGGTCTACTGTCCAAGGTGTCTGTTCCACCAACACATCCTGCACTCCCTGCAAGATTGCCTCCCTCGAGCATTGGCTTACACATACCGTTACTTTGCACAGAACCTTCCAGGTGCTCCCCATTGTCCCCTGGATAAGATCAAAACCCCTTTAACAAGCCCAATATCCAAATAAAGCAAGTTCAGGGGAAAGATCATTGAATTAAGAGCCAAAAGACCTGAATTCTAAATTCAGTTCTCCCACTTAATTGTTATCAATGACCCTGGGCAAGCCTCAAGCCTTGAATCTCCTTTTAACCTCACTTTGTTCCCAGCATATCAATACCTCCCCTTCCTACCTGCTAAGTTGTCTTGGGAATTGACTGAGGTCATGGATGTAAAAGTGTTTTGTAAGCCGATGAACTATGCAAATAGAAATTTCTTCACTTCTGCCTACATATCGCTTCTTTCCTTCACTACAAAATCTCCCCAGAGCAGTTTTGGGTTTCATTTATACTTCCTTGCCTCCCGTTCATGCCTCAACCACTAGAACCTCATTCCTACCTCTCATTCCTTGGAAATTGCCTTCTCAAAAGCCCACTAGGGACTTTGTTATGGCCAAAACTTAGTTTCCTTGCAACATTTTTTCTAAACTTCTGCTCCTTCTTGAATATGATTCCCTTGGCTTCTACAGTGCGGTCCTTCTATTTTTTATTGATTTTTTTTACAGAGAGGAAGGGAGAGGAATAGAGAGAGAAACATTGATCAGCTGCCTCCAGCACACTCCCCACTGGGTATGTGTCTGCAATTGAATCTGGGACCTTTCAGTCTGCAGGCAGATGCTCTATCCACTGAGCCAAACCAGTTAGGGCCGAATCCCTTCTTGATTAATGGTTCCCATTGTGTCTCAGGCTCACACTGGGTCATTCTTTTTCTCCACGTTATCTTTTTTCCCTTTCGTATGACTAAGTCTCATGAATACTTGCTACAACATACTTTTCCCAATATGACTCAGTTATACCTACGCTGCCTTAACTTGGACCATCATCATCTCTCCTAAGTATTTAAACTGCCTCCTGACTGGTAACCTGGACTCCTTCCCAGTCAGCCTCTACACCAGAGGTTCCCAAACTTGTTTGTGCCGTAGACCCCTTGCCATGTTTTTCGGTTTTGGGTAGACCCCCTACTTACCTGATATTGATTTTTTTGTAAATTTCTAACTGTAGTGAAGTTTAGTGTTAAAATTTAATAAAAAATAATGTACCTACTTTTCTCCGGCATTCTCAAACAAAATAACACTGATTCACTATAATTTGTATGATAAACTACCAGTTTATATTTTTTAAAATATTTTCTCAGCACTTTCCTATTCAAGATTCAGGAAACGAATGAACGTATTTTTCTCACATTCATATTTATAGAGTGACGAATTGAACAAGTCGGTGCAAGTTCGCGAAGCTTTGAGACAAAAATTGGCAAGAATGTTTACTGCGCGTATGCTTGTAACAAGATGATACTGGTATATCATTATGTGCAGGTTTTTATCCTACAACTTACACAATTTTATAAACATATATGATAAATTTTTTACTTCATAGGTACTTTTATAAATAATTTATATGTTTTTATATTATAAGATAATATGATGTAAGTAAATAGGTACTATCAGTGTATGTTGAGATCCACTATCGTGGACCCCCATTTTCATTTCATGGACCCCCAAATTTCTTTTTCGCTGACGTAGACCCCTTGCAGGTTGTCATAGACCCCTGGGGGTCGATATAGACCACTTTGGGAATCACTGCTCTACACTAATAGCAAAGTCACTGACTACAAGGCTAGATATGCGCACATCTCTCATCTCCTGGGGCCTCTGGGGGCTCCCTATTGCCCGTGGGACAAAGTCAAACTCCAGCTATGATGGTATCCAAGAGCCGTCACACTTGCTCCCACACATTTTCCAGCTTTACTCCCACCATTCTTTCCACATCCTGCACAACGGGCCTTTGTTCCCATAGGTCACCTTATGTGGAACGTTCTGCCCCTTTTTGCTGATGGGAATTGTGGGGTCAGGAAGGGAGCAAGACAGCCAACCCTTACTTCTCAGTTTTCCTTCAAAGCCTTCCTACCTGCAATATTCCTTTTTTTTTTTTTTAACCAAATAATGTACATGCATACATGCACAGGCCATGGACAGAGGGGTGGGAGCAGGGTGGAGGAATGTCAATAGGGGAGGAAAAGAGGACATCCGTATTACATTCAACAATAAAGATAATTTTTTTAAAAAGTAGTTCCCAAATTGTCCATCTGGCAGATCAGAACAAAAGCATCACTGTGGGAATTAAGAACAATCACATCAGTGCACACACAGGCACCCTAAAAATAAGGCTGCCAGTAGAATGAGCTGCAAGCTGCTTCCGGGGTGCTGTGACAGGTGGACACTGGCATGGACCTACCAGGAGGCCTGCCATCCAGTCTTTGGCTTCTCCAGAACTGCGGGTCGCCCAGCCCAGCCCAGCCCTGACCGGCTGCCCATGGGGCATCTCCCCTGGCCCAGCATCCTCTGCGGCCCTGCTGATGGACTGCAGTCCCAGGAACAGGCAGCTCCCTGTGTCCTCAGACCGACTCCTCTGCTGGAAGAACTGATAAGAAATCCTGCCTCATAATATGCTGAGCCTGCTGCTATCCTTGGGCCACAAAAGCCTGAGCTCTTACTCAATTTGAGAAGAAGAAAGGTGCCCCAAAAGATATATAAACTATATGCCATTTTATCTACATGCTAAAAGAGACTGTGACCTTTCCAGTGCTTGAAATGGTTAGAAACTCTAAGTGACATTCAAACGGCTTGTAGGGCACAGGATAATTGAAGCCTTTTCTGTTTTCCTAAGGCACGTGGTGTCCAGAAGACAGGAATGATGATGGCGTCCTGACTGCTCTCTCACAGAAAGTAATTATCTGTACAAATGCACTGCGCCTGGAGCAGAATTAGGGTCACCGGCCTTTAAGACAGGGTCCACCGGCCGGGACGAGAATTTTCGAGGTGGCTCCGGGCCCGACTGAAGATCAGACTTGGAAGAAGGGGGTGGATATTGAGGAAGACAAGTGACAGCCTTTGTGTTATGGAGCATGCCAGGAGCCAAATGGAGGTCTTACCCTCCTATCTTGCTTCTCATGCAGGTGTATTTCATTCGCAAGATTTGTACTTTTCTGGACATTTGAAGTATTTCATGAAAACCATAGCAGTCAACGCTCATTACCCACCACCCAGAATTAACATTTTCCTTCAAATCTTAAAAATATATATGTATATAAAAAAATGGACTCAGATGAGGTCCTTTGTTGACACCCCCACTGTGTTCCTCTCCCTTCCTTCCTGAATTACTTTTCTGAATGATGTGTTTTCTATTGATGTCTGTATATTTTCTCTTTATAAATAACTTTTTAATTGCATAAATGGCATATATTTCATCTTCTAGCAGCTCATTCAGTATTTTTCCAAGGGCTAGCCACGGACACTACAGCCCAAGTTCACCCATTTGAGCACTTGGTAAACAGGCCATGATTTATCCACTTTCTTGATCAGACATTTCGGGAGTCTCCATCTTTTCCCGGATACAGACAACTCAGCTGTGAACATCCATGTCAGCTCCTTGCACACGTGCACAGGGTCCTTGCCAGCCCTGCTTCTCGGCCTGAAGCAGCACGAGTCTCCGAGGACCCGGCAATCGCTGAGCCTCCCTCTGCAGGGCGGGCGGGCCAGGAGCCACACTCAGAGCCCCGCGAGCCCATGCTGTGGCCAGGGAGAAGTGATACAGGCATGTCCTCGGGCTGCTGGGCCAGCTTTCAGAAACCATCCAGGCACCGGTTTCACTCCCAGAGAAACAAATGTGTCCTCCTTCCTCCACCCTCACCAGCACTCTGTCTTCTCACACCTTCTGCCTTTGGTCAAAGCAGGAATCAATGATTCAGCCACGTTTCTCTCATCAGTGATGAGCTGTTTGGCCAAGGAAGCTTTTCCTTTATCCGTTTTTCAAATGCAGTCGTTCTGTTGTCTGAGGACCTGAGGGCCCCGTGGGGCAGGGGTTCCACAAAGTCCTTCCTTTCTACCTTCCCACTGTGTGCCGTTCCAGTTCCTTCATATCCTTGAACAGAGTGACTGACTGCAGAAGCAGACAGGCGGATCCGCTGTCTCCTGATAAGCTAGACATTACAGAGGTTTTCAAACATGTGACATGAAGCTGTTTTCCATAATTGTTATGTAACATGTGTTTTAAATACATCCTTTACATGTAGTGCTTTGATTTCTAATGAGTAAACAATAATCACACCACACAGAAACCCTTCGGGGTGCTCACGCCTATGAGCATGGATGGGTCTGGAGACCAAGTGTGTGAAGTGCTGCATGAACCGTCCTTCGGTCGCTGTGTGTAAGAGGTGCCTATGTTGTAATGTATCCTGGACCCTAACCCTTGGTCAGTTACATGTACTGCAAAGCACCTCCCCCAGGCCCGGCCCATCTTTTCACTTATGGAGCCTATTGGTCTAAGGACTTTTCATTCTGATTGAGTCCTCTTTTCTGTGGTGTGCTTTTCCCAATGATACTGCTTCTGTGTTGAAACAGTCTCACTGGGCTTTGGAGAATCCCAACTGTGGCACTTTTATATGTGATCTCACCTTCAGAATAACCCTGCATGATAAGTGGGGACAATACTCTTATGGTAAGAACTGTGTCAGAAACAAGGAAAATGAAGAGTGAGAAGGGAACTGGTTTTGCAGCATCATGCACACAGGGTCAGCAATGAGATCTAACGTCCAGTCACAACTGAGGAAGATCCCTTAGAAACTATGGCTGATTTTTGTCAATCAGAATAAAAGTGACGACAGTCAATCTTCACATGGGGCAGAAACAATTGAATGCCTGCATGGTGGGCACAGGGCAAGCAGGGGAGGTCTAGAGGGCATTTGTGGGACACTCAGTGCCTTTCAAGACGGTGTCCTATTCTTACTGCATGATAGCATGTGACCAACATGCCTGCCTGGGCATTCATATTCCAATTTTGTGGCCTCAGGCAATTCATCGAGTTCAGGTCAGAGGAAGGCGGAGTGTTCAGAGGGAGCCTGGGAGAAAGAGACCAAAGACAGAAAAAGGACCAGTGTTTCCCATGAAGGGAGCAAGGAGGAGGGGGGAAACAGCTGGAAGTAGTGACAGATGTTAGACAGACACAGAAGGGGAGGAAGGTAAAAGAGCTGCCTGCCTGTTTAATCCATCCTAAAACTCACTCATCACTGGACACGTTTGACCACACTCACTTGTGATGACTCTCCAGTATCTCTTTGGATTTAGTATTCATCTTTGCTACTAAATAGAAGGCATAAATATCAACTTTCTTCAAAAATCTTCCATTAAAAATGTTTTTCTCGCTGAAACCGGTTTGGCTCAGTGGATAGAGCGTGTCTGTGGACTGAAAGGTCCCAGGTTCGATTCTGGTCAAGGGCATGCACATTGGTTGCGGGCACATCCCCAGTAGGGGATGTGCAGGAGGCAGCTGGTCGATGTTTCTCATCGACGTTTCTAGCTCTCTATCCCTCTCCCTTCCTCTCTGTGGAAAATCAATAAAAAAAAATAAAAATAAAAAAAAGTCCCGATTTAAAAAAAAAAAAGTTTTTCTCCATTGAATGATGTAAAAAAGAAAAAGAAGACATTTCTGCAAACAGTGATGATGAAGCTTAAGGCAGAATATCCCTTGCTAATGGATCAGTATAAATTCTGCACCATCTGCTACGCTGACCCGTCACACTTCCCAGCAGTCACTGCGCCGAGGAGAAAGCGCCGTGTGAATTAACTGGCTTCCACCTCCGCAATGCAAATCAGAGCGAGAAGCCAGGCTGCCTGTTGGTAATTACCAGCAAAATCTCAAACCGAATCAACACAGCCATACCTTGGAGAGACACTGTTCTTAGAACACAACCATGTATGTTCAAACAGTCTCTATCTTTCACTGTCCTGGGGGGGGGGAAAATACAGAATCAACAATAGGTTCTTTAGAAGTAATTTTAAAGTTAGAACCAGAGTCATGGTATCAGGTGGAAAAATAAATCTATGGCAATTTTAAAACAATCTGGAATCACTGACAAAGGCATTCAATCACATGAAAACACTTAATGAGAAATTCACAAAATAAAACAGGTGCATTCGTATGTGTTAAAATAATTTAATTCTCCCTGTACATCTCTGTCCACATGAGCCAGCAGGAACCAAGAGCACGCACTTTACAATATTTACCTGTTTTGAAATATTCAAGTCCATTCAGATGGCAAAGTAGAATTCAATCACTAATGAAATGTTTAAAAATATATATATTAAACAGAAAAATGTTTTTACAAGATAAAAAATAATCTTCCACAATGCAATCAATTGCAGATCACGGAAACTTTAACTCTTTAGGTGATTTCAGTTCAGTTTTTGGTTTCAAATCTAGAGACAATCAGAGAGAAAAGGCGCTGGAGGCTGCCTATCTGTTTTTGCGTTTGTCTTTCTTGGTTCGACTACTCGTCACGCCGTTTAAAGAAGATGACGAGGGCGCTCTCGCGTGCCCCGTGGCCTTTAGGTGGTCAAACAGTTTATTCCGGGAGGGGAACTCGCTGCGGCAGGTGGTACAGCTGATCAGAACGTCACTCTGAGAGGGGAAAACCAACAAGAAAAGCAAGTGTTAGCTGAGAGCAGTATGTGTTCATGTCCAGATTAAATAAAAACCATCGCAAAATTAAGACCTTTCAACAAAACGGACAGCTACAAGACAGGCTCCACAGGGGCAGCAGTTCCTGAAAGTTAAGCCCCATTAACCAGCACCGTCACCACCTTATGGGTCCTGAGAAGTGCCCTGGCGTGGCCCCCTCGACCAGACCGAGGCTTTAGAGTTCAGAGCAGTGGCCAGAACAGGAACTGGTCACACAAGCTGGTATTTCCCATCTGCTTCTCACTACTTAAAGGAAGCAATGAGAGGGCACATGGATAAATTCAACGTTTGTCCAGGAGAAGTGCTGACAGATCCACACCTCTAGCAGGTGGAGAGGGCTCACCGAACACACTCCCACCTTTGGAAATGGAACTAAGACTCTGCACTACGTGCTCACACTCCATACAGCCTCACACACAGACGGAATGGCCTACCAGGGTCTGCGGCTCAGCGGGCGCTCTGACGGGTTTCTTCGGATCTTTGGCTTTCTTTCCCCGGGGTTTAGGAACACTGCAAATGAATGAAAGAATTCAGCATGATCCAATCACTGTCACTCTGCTCCCAAGATTCAAACAAACGACATGCACTTTAATGGCTGATTCATTCATTTAACGATCATGTAAATTAATTTCAACATTCCAAATAAACAGCTTTAAAGAGCCACTTTAGAGATCACATTTTATATCAGATTTGTCACAAAAACTAAGAAATTTACCTAAAATGGCTGAAACATAAGCTAAAACGAGACCTGTCAAATTCTCTACATTTTCACACTATGTGTTTTCATTAAAAAGCAGAGCACTTAATATCCAATGTGCTGAAGCAAACTGGTCACAGCCAACCAGTACTCCTCACAGACAGACAATCTGGCAATCCTTCCTGGACCTGATCCCATCTGGGACAAACATCCCCAGTGTCTCAATGAAGTGAAATGAGAAAAACAGAGACCCTGTCACGCACTTTTGTAAAATTACATTTGTTCACCGGAGAAAACTCCCTTTCACTAAAAGACCGTGTCCTTTCTGCCGGCCGGTGGGTTCCCTGGACCCTTTCACCCAGAAGCTGCCAGCCAGACCGCCCGTCCACTCCTGGTCCACTTTCCCTCCGAGCTGTCCTCTGCCCCGTCTTCCGGATGAAGGGTAACTTGCCCCAGGCATTTCATACCCCCTCATGTGTGCTAGCCACATTCTCTGGATAGAATCCGAGTGCCACTGCACAGAACAGACGGCCTGGCTTACAAGGGATGAGCTGTGACAATGCTGCCCTACTCTGCCTCAAGCAGAAACCAGGAGTCTGTGTTAGTTAAAAGGCCTGTTCAGGCACACACCAGTTTACTGCGCTTCACAAGTGCTGTGTTTTTACAAATTGGAGTTAAGACCCTCCACCAGCAAAATGGTTACAAGAGGCTTTCCTGTGGCCAGGAACCCAGCCCGCAATGCGCCGAGGGCGCTGCACCAGTGGAAGATGCTGACTGGAGGTGACACATTACCAGGACTCAGCCAGCCTGGAAAGCACCAGGAAAGGACATGATGGCACAAAGGCTACTGATTAAAGTCAGTAATTAACTAAGTATCATCACACATATGCCATAAACATATCCAGGAGCACCTGGGGTAACATTCCCAGAGAACAATTTATCGTTAGGAAAGAGGGCAGCTGATCCCTGAAGCTCAAATCGAAAAGCTTTATTTTTTTTTAAAGTACTTTGTATACATGCAGGTTTTTAATGAACTTCTCACAAGGTTACCAGCATCAGAGGAGCCCTCAGAACGCAATGGACACCCGTGTGTGTGTGTGTGTGTGTGTGTGTGTGAGAAAGAGAGAGAGAGAAAGATGGTACAGGTGAGTGTGTGACACTTTGAGCGAGACTGTGTGTATGTATGAGAATGCATGTGTGTGTGAGTATGTGAATGTGAGACTGTGTGTGTATGTTTGTTTAAGGGACTAAGTGTGTGTGTGTGTGTGTGTGTGTGTGTGTGTAAGAGTAGGAGACTGTGTGTGTGAGTGCGTGTGTATTCACACCGACCCTGACACTCCTCAGCAGTGAAGTCAGGTGGACCAAGTCCTGAACAGAGAGCAACTGTCACAGCGGCGGATTCGCGGGGATGCGCCAGCTGAGTGGGGCACAGCCTCGCCAGCAGTTTGTTCGCACGTGAGGTCAGGGATGGCTGACCCAGGAATAAATATGAAATCAGCAGGATAAGGGATAGAAACTGGGTCAAAGTGACGGCTTCCTGCTTTCGGCCAGGGCGGAAATGTGTGCGTGTCCTCTGGCATTCTCTCCAACGCCCTTCATCCGTACCCCGCGTCTGGATATACACACACTGACCGGGAAGCCACTTCAGCCCGCAGTCATGGGAAGAAGCTTCTATTTGGTGTGTGAAAAGACATCCTCTCCACCACTGTTAAGGATGTAGACAACCGCATGCTCTTTGGCCTACCTGCTGGCTTCACTTTTTGGGTCCTCACACAGCTGGCCAGTCTCTGTGACACTGACACTGTCTTGGGGATCAGCTTTCAATTCTTTGGCACTGTCGTGATTTAAGTTGGTAACTTCTGGTTCAACTTTTACTCCTTCTCCTGTTCCATTTTCATTGAAATTATCATCATAATTCTAGGTTATAAACACGTGTGCATTACAAGATAAATACTATAATAATACTAGCTTCTTATGTCATGCAGCCAAATAGTTATAATAAATAATGATAATGTCCCATTCCCCCTAGATATATCTTTAGGCAATAAAAAGAAGCACATAATCTTAAAACATGAAGCTCTCCCTCTCTGATATTTCACCGCTCTCTTTACGCCATTCTATTTAAGGGATGTGATCATCCATGGGTTTTGGTATCTGGGGAGTCCTGGAAGCCATCCCACACAGATCCCGTGAGAGAACTGCAATTCTTGAATTTGGACCCCAGAATGAAATACTTAAACTAGCAAAATTTCTGAGTAAGTCAACATTCTTTCAATAACCACAACCATTGCAAGTTTCTAACCAAATGTTTCCTCTATAAGATTTTCATTATGTTGTCAACAGAACAAACTTGATTATACAATGAAAAATGCCAGGTGTCACATGTCCAGATATTTTTTAAATAAGGTCACTCAGCTAAATAGTATTAGGAGAATTCCACATGCAAAACTGTAACACACCCTGACAACAGTAATTAAACAATTAGCTGCATACACATAAAGGGGGCTTAAAAAAGAAAACATCTTCAACTCCTTTTAATCATTTTACAATTGACATAAAATTAGAGCAAATTATTAAGGAGAGCAAAAGTCCCTTTCCATAACACAGATGATACTGAACAAGAGCATGACAACTCTCTATTTGCTATTTAATGTTAACGAGACTTTAACATACCTGTGCTGGTTTCTGCTTCTTTTTCTTCTGTTTCTTAGAAAGCCTAAGAGCAAATATAAATCAAAATGTCAAATTCTTGATTCTATAAAGACTTATAAAATAAACAGGAAAACAATGAAGGACTAGTGATACAGAGAGAAGTAAAAAAAATTAAAATTACAAATATCATAAAGCATTAAAAGGAAAAGAAAATGTCCACATTATTTTAGAATAGTTAGTGGCTCAACGGACAGTAATTAGCATATCAATTACATAGTCCTAATATAGTGTGTAAAATCATACTGACATCAGGTCTTTACCCACTTCCATACTATAAAGTTCCCTTCGCCAGAAGACAGCAGGAAATACGAGCATAGCAGAGTGGTGTCGGGGGTGGAGCAGCCCCCACCGGACGCGCGGGGTCACGGTACGCCTAGGGAACCTTTGCAAGTACTTTTGTTTGGGTGCGTCCTCCGCCTCGTCCTCAGAGTTGGCATTCCACAGATTCTCATCCGTCTGAGACCCCGAGAAGCCCTCTTCCTCCTTCTCCAGCTGCTGTTTCAGCAAGGCCACCATCTCCCGATGCCGCTTGGACTTCTCGTGATTCCGCATGCTGCAAGGACAAGCCCCTGAGTAGCTGCGCAGGCCTGTGCCAGGTGCGCCCAGCGCGGCGGGGATGCCGCCCGGTGACCGTGCCCCGTTCTCATCAACCAGGCAGAGCGCAGCGGCCACGGGGAGAGCACCGTCTTCCTGACCTGCGGGCCTGGGAACCAGCACCGTCCTCTTTCCTGCACCCAGAACCCCCCTCCTTCTGTCCTTCCGTGTGTTCTTCCTCTTTTCCCCTCAAATTCTCTATTTGCTTTTGTCGGCAGCTGCCTTTCACCTTCTCTAGAGGCGCCCCTTCTCACTCCCACCCCCTAAAAGCGAGCTCAGACACGTGTACCCTGTGAGACTCTGTCCCAGGACACTGGTAACACCACACACACAGAGGTGACGGCACGTAGGCCGTGAGGGCAGATACGACGGAAAGCAGGACACTCGTGTGTCAATGTCCTCGCCTGTTCAAATTCCCGTCTGCTTGTTTCCACTGCTGCTCTCCTTCCACTAACACCTCCTGCAGCCAGGCTCCTCGGAGAAACGGGAGCATTTCGTGCCAGAAGGAAGTGCTCAGAATGACTGGCCCGTCAGGGACACAGGAGCGGGCTGGGGGGACGCTCACTGCCCGCTGCTGGGGAAACTGGAGCCCAAAAGGGCAATGAATCCTAAACCCTGACAAACCCCTCAATCCGACTGACAGCAGGCAGGTCCACGGGGGACTAGGCTCTGGCTTACAGCAGAAAGCCACACGGCGACGATGATGTGACATATGTAACAGTACATGCCCTCGACCAGAGCCCAGATTGAAGTGAGCAAGATGCCATACAGGACACTAAGGACCACCAGAGAGAGGAGGAGCACGGCAGGAAATGACAAAGTGCCGTCAGGGGCACCCACTTCCTCCAGCTGTCACTGCACTGACTGTGAGAACATGCTGAGGGCCGAAACCGGTTTGGTCTGAGGACTGAAAGGTCCCGGGTTCGATTCTGGTGAGGGGCAGGTACCTTGGTTGCGGGCACATCCCCAGAGGGGGTGTGCAAGGGGCAGCTGGTCGATGTTTCTCTCTCATCGACATTTCTAGCTCTCTGTCTCTCTCCCTTCCTCTCTGTGAAAATCGATAAAATAAATTTTTTAAAAAATGTGCTTAGGGCATTGCACGTGTCATGTACGCAGACCTGTGTGAGCGAGAGCCCAAGCACAGGCAGACGGGGAAGCTGAGCGGCGGTGAGAGGGGTGCCCCTGTCCTTGCACCCGGTCTGTAAGTTCGCTGCTCCTTCCAGAGAAACAAGGCTTTTGAAGCTGCCTTCCCTGCTGCCGGTTCCTGCCCGCCCCAAGGGCTCCCCCTCGCCCACTCCTCTCACTGCCCCGTGGCCTTCCCGCAGGCTCAGCCGCAAAGACCCCTCTGACCCCCACATCCTCACTCCCATCCCTGGTCCCTTTTCTCTTTTCTGCACGTATTTTGCTGCTTTTCCCCTCGCTGATTCTGCATTTCCCCCGCATTCTTCACTCTCTTCACACCAGTACCCATCTTAATACTGTCCCCACCGTTCCGTAAGGTCAGGCCTCCGTGCCCTCTCTCCGGGGAGCAGGCCCGTGCTTTCCCCTGCCCCCTCGCTCTTTCTCCCTCAGGTGCAGTACCTATATTATGCTAAGCGAAACGAGCCAGTCAGAGAAAGATAAATATCCCATAATCTCACGCATATGTGGGATAGAATGATCAACATCATTTGATGAACAGGAATAGATCGATCCAGAGACAAATGGTGGGGGGAGGGGTTAGAGAGCAACCAAAGGACTTGTCTGCATCCACATTAGCATAACCAATGGACACAGACACCGGGGTGTGGGGGCTTGCCCGGGGTGGGAATGGCTGGGAGGAGGGGTCAACTGGGGGGAAAGGAGACATATGTAAAGCTTTAGACATAATAATAATAAATAATAAAAAAGAGATCAAGGAACAAAAATAATAATAATAAAGCTCACCCCCCCCACCCCCCGCCCTCAGCAATGTCCCCCAGCGGGCCCTGGTGGCGCTCCCTGCTGGTGGGAGACGGCCTGCCCGGAGCGATGGCTGGAAGTGAGTCTGCACCAACAGAGATCGCGAGCTTTGGGCAGCCTCTCTGCCCACACACCTTCTTTGCCAAAAAAAGCACATTTCTTTCTGAAGACCGCGCACACGTTTACAAAGCAGTGCCCACAGGAATGCTGGCCTGACAGATCGTTCCACAGGCTTACCGCTGTACAAACGATCTGCTCCCCAGGACGGCCGGGAGGACGAGGGGGCTACTCCAGGGGCATCTCCGTTTCGTTCAGGATTGCAAAGCGGTACACTTGCCTCAAAGGAAAGGGTGAGTTCAAAGACCATAAACTTACGCCTTTTCCGTCTTGAAGGATTTGTCGCACGCTGGGCAGTACAGTCCCTCATAGAGCTCCACGCCATCGGCCTCGTCGCTGTCCCTCCCTGCAGGAAGGAGGCTGCCATGAGAAGCCTGTTGCACTTACAACGCACTAACAAAACCTTCACTTCCTCACCAAGACCGACAGTGGCGGCCCAGGATCCGAGCTGACCCTTTAAAAGCAACACTAGAGATGAAAAAAATCCCTTTAACTTTCTATTTCTTTTTGTAAGTCTACTCACAAGACAAAAAATTCTCAGAACCCTGGGAGTGAGCAAAGGTTCAGAATATCAAATGTCCATAGTTCTACCACATACCAATTTTTTCAACGAGGTGTTTTTAATTTACCTCTTGAGCAAGATTTGGTACAAACACATTTATATAACTGTAATCTATTCTTTTTATTTTTAATTTTTAATATATATTTTATTTTTTTTACAGAGAGGAAGAGAGAGGGATAGAGAGTTAGAAACATCGATGAGAGAGAATCATCGATCAGCTGCCTCTTGCACACCCTCTACCGGGGATGTGCCTGCAACCAAGGTACATGCCCTTGACCATAATCGAACCTGGGACCTTTTAGTCCGCAGTCTAACACTCTACCACTGAGCCAAACTGGTTTCGGCTTGTATTCTATTCTTGAGTGCTTAAATAAACTTAACTTACAACATTCTGTCATTATTAGACATCATAAAATAGCATATTACACTGGAATAATTACTATCGATAGAGTCCAAAAATCTAAGCAATTAAAAAGTGCAATGAAATCTTTGCACAATACCATATTCTATATTTATAGGAAATAATGTTAAAAATGATGTTAATATGGTTTTGAAGGACAGTATCATTAAAATCATTAAGTGATCAGAATACATCCAAAGCTCACTATATGGTATTACTAATTATGTATACACTTTCAATATATCATATACATGAAATAAACTTTGATTAATCAAATAGTTAATAAAAAATGCTGGATTTGAAGCCAAAACTGGATTTAAAATGATCATATGCTCCCCAGGCATATGCCATAGCTTCTTAAGAGTCTTAGTTTCTTCATAAGGAAATGCAGTCAATTCTATGAGCAAAATCCACACTTAAGGGCTATTGTGGGAGGATCAAGCAGCAAAATCATGTATGTGAAAGCATGCCATAAATTACTTAACGCTACATAATTACACCCCCTCACATTTGAGAGTGCTTTATAATTTTCCTAACATCTTCACCTTTACATCTTATTCATTTTAAAACATCCCATTTCCTAGTCATTTTGAATGACTGAAAGTCTGTCATTTTATCACGGGGTTTATTAGTCTGAAAAGCACTTCTGTAGGTGTTTCAGTGCACCGAGTGCCTTCTACAAAGTCAGAAACGAGATGAAGGATCTATCTATAAAAGCTCCTACAAAACATCCGCTTTTCTGGAAAGAGCTACATGAAAACGTGACCTACTACCTAACTGCATTTTTTAAAATAACCAGTCAGCGGGCGTCACACCTATCAGTATGTCCACTTGTTTATCAACATGTTAGAGGCCCGATGCACGCATTCGTGCGGGACAGGCCTGCCTTCCCCCGCTGCTGGCTCCAGCGTCCCTCTGGCACCCGGGCTGCCCTCACAGCCCCGTCCTCATCCGGAAGGTCGTCCAGAAAGACACCCGGTCTAATTAGCATATTACGCTTTTATTATTATTATGGACGGATATGGCCGGCCAGAAGCACAAAATGTTAAAACATGGTCAGAAAAGAGTTGTTAATCAAATTACCGGAATCAGCCTGCTTCAACAGACGGCCTTTCCTCGGTCCACACAGTACTGTTTCTCATGTTAATTATCTGTCACACTGAAAAACTGGGAGATGGCACGTAACAATCCAGAGTCCCCGCTCCACTTAAAACCAAACGGACGTGGAAACTCGGGCCACAGCCGCTGGACGATGGTCCCAGGGCCTCCTCCCTCCGAGCTCCCATCAGCTGTCTTACCCCTTCCCTGGCCCTGTGAGCCGAGTGCCCCCGGGCAGAGACACGTCATTTCCCAGAGTCCCCCCGCGTGCAGTTACCATCCGGCCTGTCTCTGGGCTCCTGCTCCTCCCCTTCGTCCTCCTCGGAGCCGTCTCCGAACTCCTTCTCGTAGCGCGCCTCCATCTCCCGGAGCTCCTTCTCCAGGTCGGCCATCGTCATCCAGCTCTGCTCCTTGTACTGCTCGGCCAGCCTAGACACAAACAGCCCGTCTCCGCACTGCACTCCCCGCTCCTCAGCTCCGAGTCCACCCCAGGGGCGCGCCCCCCCCCCCCCCCCCCCACCGCCTTCACACCTGCGCTGAGTTCAAGGGCAAAGTCACTGTCAATCTGTTAGCTGTCCTGGCTGGTTCTAATTGCTTGACTAGATAATGGGTTTGGAGACATATAACTCTTAGCAACTTACTAAATGGTTTGAAGTGATGTTAAGTTGTACGTGTTAAGTGCTAATTTTCAAAAGATGAGGGGAGGGGCAGGAAGAATTTTTAAGAATTCGCTTTTTAAAGAATGCTATAATGCTCTAGACACAAAGCTTTTACAGTAACTCAAAAGCAGCACTCTCGAGGCACTAGTGTGACCTAGATAGCTGCGAGTACACCGACTGAGACCAGTCCTGGGTGGTGGTTAAAATCCCCGCCCATGCCGAAACCGGTTTGGCTCAGTGGTAGAGCGTTGGTCTATGGACTGAAAGGTCCCGGGTTCGATTCCGGTCAAGGGCATGTACTTTGGTTGCGGGCACATCCCCAGTGTGGGGTGTGCAGGAGGCAACTGGTCGATGTTTCTCTCTCTCATCGACGTTTCTAGCTCTCTATCTCTCTCCCTTCCTCTCTGTAAAAAATCAATAAAATATATTTAAAAAAAAAAAAAATCCCCGCCCATGTGATTCACGGCCATGACCGTGGCCGGTCTGCTCGCACCGCAAAGGAGTGACACAACCAGCACTTGCTTCCAGAGCTGTGGGGAGAAAAGCCCTGAGAGCAGGGCCTCGTGCAGAGCGGGAGCTGGGACCTCAGGAATGAAACAGCCAAACACTTTTCCACAGGTGAAAATCACTGTATGTCAGGATGACTCCACCGCCGTGAGGCCCCCGGCAGGCGCCCCCTGCCGCTGCCCTGGGCCCAGGCCCCGCATACTTGGCCTGCTGCAGCTTCTGCTGCCGCCGCATCGCCTCGGCCTTGCGCGCCTTCTCGGCGTTCTGCTCCTCCACCAGCCTGCGGTGTGCCTGCACCCGCTTGTCCCTCTTCCGGATGAAGGCCACCAGCTGCCGCACAAGCTCGTTCTTCTCCTTCCTGGCCTTGTCCCGAGTCTTTCTGTTCTCTTTCTCCATGGCGCGCTTCTCCCAGCGGTTGGAAGCTTGTCGGGTGTCATATTCCTCCTTCCAGGCGAAGCTCTTCTGGGTGCAGAAGCTCTGCCAGTAGGCGTAGAAGGGGTGGACCACCTGGCGATGAGAAAACCGGCAAACGCTCGTTTCTGCTCACACCTGTCTTAGGACGGCAGCGATGTCAGGATGCAGAGCGTCTTCCGTCCCTCGTGTTTAAAACATCACTATTAACCAACAAAGACAATCCTCTTAAGGCTTTAACAAAGGCAGTCACTATTCAGTGTGAGTTTAATGAGGAAGTTAACGGGATGGGGTGCTGGAGGCTAATTCCAGCCGGTCATAATAAATGCAGGAAGTTCATCAAAAGGTTGGTGAACCCTAGAGCTTCAGCGCGGCTGAAAGCATTCCCAAATACACATGCTGCCTACGAGAATGGCTGAGAGCTTTTCCCCAAACTGAAGATCTGCATGTATTATTGCCGAGGGCATTTTAATCTGCATGGCACTGCCTCCTGCTGGCCAAACAGCTGAACAGCCAGGGCATTTCCCCCAACCGACCATGCCTACTGCATACTGAACCTTGCCTTGATATGTATATCTGCTTTGCTATAGGGCAAAAGGAGGGAATAAAAAAAGCAAAGCCCTGGGTCCCGAAAAAGAGAGAACTTGATGACCGAAGCTAAGCTCTCCCCTAGCTCCCCAAAATGCCTTCCAAATTAATATTTCATGTCTAACCTTTCTCCAGATTCCTGAGCCCTTCCAGATGCTCGATAGCCCACAGTCAATGAGGAGGGAAAGGTAAAAACAGGGAAGACTAGTGGGGAGAGAAAGGAAGGAAGTAACAGGAGAGGAGCGATTTTTAAAAATAAGGAGCCAGGATAGGAGACACACGGATCCACACTAAGTGCGCAGCAGCCGTGCACGACCCTCACCGTGTCGTAGTCGCTCTGGGAGTCCCCAAAGGTCGGGAAGGCCTCCGCATCCTCTTCCAGCATCGATTCCAGCTCTTCCTTCGCAATCAGTTCAAACACGTTCCGATACACCGCGTAAAAGCCCTGACACAGGCAACAGGAACACAAATTCCTAACTCTTTATAGTCTAATCACAGAATGAGATTCTAAAATGCAACACGAAAAACTTTACTGCTAAGAATTACAACCCCAAACTCTGTCCGTATAAATACATTCCATTCCAATTGGAGGTTTTCAATATGCGGATACTTTAAATAAGAAGGCAGTGGTAGTTTTTTTGGTTTTCAGAATAAACAGTTTCACTTTTACAGAATTCTCTGTATGTGAGGGTCTCACTTACGTGCTCGGTACGAAGTGATAAGGGAGTCCGCGCCTTACCTTCTCATCGTCTCCGTAGCCGGAGTAGCAGGTCACGGTGAAGAAGTGAAGCAGGTCTAAGCTGTCATCCTGATACTCCCCATCGAGCCCCCCTTTGAGCAGAGCCTCTCTGTGGTTATCGTACCTGAGCGACAAAGAAATGAGCAGTGTCAGGGAAGGCAAATGCGTAAGAGTTCAAAAGGACTTCTTGCTCGGAAACAGCCAGATTGCTATTGTAGTCCATCTTAATGTGTCCAACCCATAACCAAAAAATTTCAACATGAGAAGACAATCTATCGTAAAACTGCTGATTAAAACTCTGATTAGGCCCTAACCGGTTTGGCTCAGTGGATAGAGCATCAGCCTGTGGACTGAAAGTTCCCAGGTTCTATTACAGTCAAGGGCATGTACTTTGGTTGCAGGCACATCCCCAGTAGGGGGTGTGCAGGAGGCAGCTGATCGATGTTTCTCTCTCATCGATGTTTCTAACTCTCTATCCCTCTCCCTTCCTCTTTGTAAACAAATCAATTAAAAATATATTTAAAAAAAAAAACACCTCTGACCAGCCCATCATCAGCATATACAACACTAGCCCATGGGAACAAGGGACTTCCATGTGTCAGGGAATTTCCATGCCACTCCCGGAGGTGGCTGCACTGAGCAGGCGGGTGGACATAATCTAGTCCACAGACTTCTTCCACATGTGGGACCTGAGAATGTAGTAGCATGAACCAAAACCACCATTGCTGTCTCCGTAAACAATGAAGTAGCTTCACACACATACAATTACCCACAGAACAACGCTGTCAAGTTTGCTGCAACAGGAAGTGAGGCTCGGTGACATTAGACAGCGTGCTGTCCACAATCATAAAGCCTGTGAGCAGCAAAGCTAGACTTCAAAGCCAGGTCCGAGCGCCGGAAGGACTGAGTGCAGTCCCGCCTGCACACTGCAGCGGAGGAACGGGCAGGGAGGAGAATACTGTGGGCTCTCTCAGTGATTTCCATATAAAAGGTAATTTTGTAAGAACGCCCTTTGCCGCCTTTCTCTCCGGAGGCCAGCCGCGGGCACACCGCCCCCGAGGACAGGCGCTCAGCACGCGCACCACCGCACTGAGCGAGCAGCGGGGGTGCAGGTGGAGCCGGGCTCAGCACCTCTCCCGCTGCAGCAAAAGGCCCAGCACAGAGCCTGTGCGGAAACCATACGCGATGACCAGGGCCTCCTTAATAAAAGTGTGTCACAGAGGTAGAAGCTTAACGCGATTTCTTCATAGAGTGTAGTTGTAGGGGAAATATTACAACTCTTGCATTAAAACACTATATGTGTTCGTTAAAAAAAACAAAACACTGATTTTACTTATCTTAAATGATGAGTGAGTGAGTGAGTGAGAGTGAGAGTGAGAGAGAGAAAGAGAAAGAGACAGTTGGTTGTTGTCTCACATATTGATGCATTCACTGGTTTATTTCTGCATGTGCCCTGACCGGGGATCGAACCCACAACCTTGGTGTATCAGGATGATGCTTCCTACTGACTAACCTGGCCAGGGCTGTATCTACTTTTTAAAGATTTTTTTTTTTTAAATGCATATTTTATTGATTTTTTTACAGAGAGGAAGGGAGAGGGATAGAGAGTTAGAAACATCGATCAGCTGCCTCCTGCACACCCCCTACTGGGGATGTGCCTGCAACCAAGGTACATGCCCTTGACTGGAATGGAACCTGGGACCCTTCAGTCCGCAGGTCAATGCTCTATCCACTGAGCCAAACCAGTTAGGGCTGTATCTGTTTTTTAAAGACAAATCAGCATGCTTCCTTGTCTGGCATCAGAAAATTAAATGCCACACACCAAAGAGACCCCACTTAATGCGAAGTCACTTCCTAAGTACCAAAGTTAAACTATCTCATTGCCAAGCTTTCTGCATCATGAGCTATAAAATCTCAGCTGGAGTAGGAAGTTCCCTCCTGCTCAACTACTGCATTTTATATGAGTAGGTGATAGAAGTCTCAGACCACACCAAAACCACTAATGATTTAAATTTTTAAAGAACCTCTCCTGACAATTCTTCCCAACAAAATGCACAGGGCAGGAGGGACAGTGTGCTGCTCACCATGCTCTTTCCTGAGGGTCACTCAGCACATCGTACGCTGCTTGGATTAGCTTAAACTGCTCAGCTGCTTCTGCGGCATTATCCAGATTTTTATCTGTGAAAATAAAGTCACGGAAATTCAGTCATCAAAAAAGGACAAAATCTAAAAGGGGCCTCACCCATCACAAACGCCAGAAACCACATGAAGAGTGTGCAAAACAAAGGAAAACTAGGGGAAAGCAAAGAGGTCTGGACATCGGTTAATAATCAGAACTAAGTGTCTACCCGAGTAGAAAGTCCATGCTTCCGAGCCTGGGTGCCTCCCCAGTACTCGCCCGAGCACTCACCATGAGCACTCACCATGAGCACTCACCTGAGCACTCACCATGAGCACTCACCCTGAGCACTCACCCTGAGCACTCACCCTGAGCACTCACGCTGGGGTCCACAAATGGAAAACCCTGAGTAGCGAGCACCTTCTATTTAGGAGGAATATATATATCTACACTATTTAGAAGGAATATATATATCTACACTAATAAGAGTAACATGTTAATTGACCGTACCTTCACGACACCCACCAGTCAATTAGGAGTATGCAAATTAACCCAACAAAGATAGTGGGTTAATTTGCATACACAGGTGCTGAGCGGCTGGGGGTGGGGCGGGACACGTGTATCATGGGAAGGCGGAAAGGTGGCTTCAGGCTGGGGCCAAAAGGCAGCTCCAGCCAGAGCGAAGGCAGTGCAGGCAGCCAGGGAAGGCAGGCCCATTCTTGCACGGGTCTTCGTGCATCGGGCCTCTAGTCTATATATTAAGGAAGCACTATTATTTAGTGCTAGATTATATTTTCTGTTCACAACCTGTAAGTTTTTCTACAGTTTTTCAACCTGTAACATATAAAGTTTTAATTAGCTATACTAATTATTCTTCTCTTAGCTGTGTTTCCTTAACCTTGGAATTCAGAAAGCATCTTAGCCTCAGGATGGCAGCCACCTTCCAAGACGACCCCCACCTCCCGGCATCACACCCTGTGTGGTCCCCAGGGGTGGTGTGTCTGGCCGACAGCAGCGGCAGGCGTGAGCAGCGGCATGGTGGATGGCACGGTATGGTGACTCTGAGACGTTCTGATGAAAGAGCAGTTTCCTCTGTGGGCTCTCACTCCCTCTGGGCTCACTCCGGAGCAGCAGCTGCCATGGCATGAAGACGCCCAGGTGGCCGATGGAGAAGCCACGTGGTGAGAACGGAGGCCTCTGGCCACGGCAGCCAGCGACTGAGTTCCGCCAACACCACGTGAGTGAGCTTGCAAACAGGTGTCCCAGACAGTGAAGACACAGCCTCTTACGAAACCCTGAGACACAACTACCGAACTAAGCTGTCCCAGACTCTGCTCCTCAGAAGCCGTGTGAGTCCATATGATGAATGTTTGCAGCGTTTGTTGTTTTCCACCCTAAGTTTCTGGTGGTTTGTTACATAGTAATAGATAGATAATACACTCAGAAAGTAAAATATTTGAATCCACTGTAGAGCACAGCAGTTCTTTAAGCTGCAGCTCCATAGTTGCCGTGTAAGAGGCCAGAGGAAATATGACAAATGTGTATTCCCTACAATGGTCTGGCAGCCTTCGACAAGGCATCCTGCCCCCTCCTCTTGGTACCAGCGCACGGATCCCACGTCCTTCAGGTGGCTGGTCGTCTGCTCAACAACCAACAGTGACAATTTCTCAAGGCAGCAATTGGCCATGGCCCTCTTTGCTAAGATGCTTTAACACAAAAAGCTCTCAATATTATTTTAAAACTACAGGCCCAGTGCTTGAACTCATGCGCAGGGTGGGGTCCCTCAGCCTGGCCTGTGAGGGACCATCTCGCCCAGTTCCAATTGGGGCCCCTCGGGGCCAACCATCCAGGGGGAGGGACCTCCGGAGGTTGGCCAGCCGTGGGAGGTTGGCTGTGGGAGCTCACTGACCACCAGGAGGCAGCTCCTGCATTGACCATCTGTCCCCTGGTGGTCAGTACACGTCATAGCAACCGGCCAGTTATCAGGCCTAACTGTCGCTTAGGCTTTTATATATATATACATCATGGTCCCTTAGAACTGGAAGGAGGACAGAAATCCCCATCCCTGTAGTCTACTTGTTTGTGAGAATACAACGCAAGTCTACATCCATGTCCACAGCACAAGCCCATCTGACGCAATAAACATCTCTTTGAGGCTACCATGCTTACACTCTGTGCAAGGACGCAAGTTATTGGTCAGGAGGATGGAGCACGTCTTTGAAGATTTCATCAAGCAGCTGGAGCTACGAGGATGGGCCACCTCTGGATTGCTTGGTATGTGAGATTAATAAAGCGGCTCTGGGTTAGCCACTGCAGTCAGCTTCCTGTCACCTGCAGCTAAACACAATCCTAACATGCCTTGATGGTGAGAGTCCAGCTAAAAACAGTCACAATTTCTACGTCTTCATCAAATCACTAATAAAAATCTTGTCAGGTAAGTAAAAAGCAGAGTTGAATGGAAGCTGAATGGCAGAAAAAGGCAGCGAACAAACAGGTGACTGCCTGGGAGCGGCAGGCGGAGGCTCTCCTTCACCTTTAACCGGCACTGCACTTGGCTGTCCTGCCTCTTCCCACGCCCTCCTCTCCTCCCCAAAGAAGCCTGAAGAAAGCTGAAGCGTTTGAGCGCATAAAACCCATTAATGCGCCACCTGAAAATAAGATCTGATCTCTTCCTGAAGCGTCCTTCTTAAATAATTGTTTTCAATCTGTCATATGGCTTTTTATTTCCACTAAATACACCTGACCTGGCTGACAGGAGGGTTGAGCTGAGATCCAAAAGCGTGAGAGCAAGAAGTTTAAAAGCCCTAATTTAAAAAATGGGAGGCCCACGTGGTATATTATTCACCAAGTGCAAAAGCCACAGGTATTGCAAACCCAGCCATCAAGTTTAGAAGGCGTTCTCACGTTATCCTTTGTGCTTTTCTCTTCACCCACCGTGCTCTTTTCCACTCCCTTCCAAGCCTTTATGCAATGCCTTCTGGAACATTCCATGGACCGTGCCTCTTAAGCCAGGCTCCCTGAGGAGGCTGCTTGCTTCCCTCTCAGACTCCTTCAGCCACCACCTTCACCGGGCAGGTCTGCGCGAGCTCTGGCATCCTGCTGACCTCGGCTCCTTCACTCACCGGAAGACAAACTCTCATTCCCTCACGATCCATGGGCCACCCCGCTTCTTCCCCTCCCGGCTCCTCACCTCCCAACCACTGCGCTTATGCCCGAGAATCCTGGCACTGGCTCAGTTTCCATCCCCAGGTCCTGGTGGTCACCCTGAGGCCTTCAATGCCCCTTGACCTCCAGGCTTGCTGCTCCAACATACTCTCCCCACTGCAGCCAGAGAGATACTGGAAAGACACAAACCTATCTTCTCGCCCTGCTTCCAATGCTCACTGGCTTCCCAATGCTCCTGGGTTAAAATCCAACCCCTAGCCGAAACCGGTGTGGCTCAGTGGATAGAGCATCAGCCTGTGAACTGAAAGGTCCCAGGTTCAATTCCAGTCAAGGGCATGTGCCTTGGTTGCGGGCACATCCCCAGTAGGAGATGTGCAGGAGGCAGCTGATCGATGTTTCTCTCTCATTGATGTTTCTAGCTCTCTCCCTCTCCCTTCCTCTCTGTAAAAAATAAATAAAATATATTTAAAATATATATAAAAAAATAAAACCCAACCCCTAGTCCAGTCCACCGCACCTTCCAGACCTGGCCCTACTTCCCTGGCCTTCCAGGACTCTGCCATGCTTGCTCTCCCTTGCCCCTCCACCTGTCTTTCTCTGTATGCCCGCTTCAGGTCTCCTCCAAGATGTCCATTCTGGGGAGGCCCATCTACCCCACACACACACAAACCCAGGCCAGGTCGGGTACCTGTGCTCACAGGCACCTGCTATCTGCCCTCACACTGCCCTTATCTCACCGGACTGGCATCGCCTGTCTCCTCTCCTGCATGTGCCAGCAGGCGGGGGGCCGCTCCTGTCTCTGCCCACTGAGCCAAACGGGCTAAGCCAGCCCATTCTTTCAGACTTCAGCCAAGCTGTCCACTGGACCCCTTTTGCCCATCACGTGCTCGCTCTTCCCCGATTCCATCCTCGGGACCCAGGCTCCTCTCCGAGGGGAAGCCGCACAGCCCTCAGGACCCAGACAAACTCCCTCTCCTCCTGAACTCCTGGGGTGTCACCAGGTACCCTCTAAGTCCCGTTACCGACTCCGTCTGTCCTGCTGTTATGTTTGCCCCCGAATTTAACTCTTTTCTGCGCGTGAGGCATGTTTTCCCCGCAAGACGGAGGCTGCCGCCGTCTTAGCATTTCAGAATCGGCAGTGGCTTGCATGTCCTGGAGACCAGAGCCGTGCTTATGGATCGGTGCTTATCGATCAGCAAGCCCCTCATCAACCTGGCAATGCTGAGCTTCAACGCCTGCCTTTGCTCCCCAGCCCGGGCGGTCACACAGACCACACAAAAGTCACACAGGCCTGGACTAAAACCGTGAGACACATCCCGCCGGAGCACACTTCCGAGCTAACAGCACACAAACTTCACCGGGGGAGCGATCCCAGGGCCGCTGCCTGGATGTCAACGGGACGGGAGCCCCAAGTTGCACTGAAGGAGCAGGGGCTCCGGGTCAAGCTCAGGCCCACGCGGAGCCGGAGCCGGAGCCGGAGCCGCAGGGGATCGGCGGGGTCGGACCGGGGAACCTCCCGGCACCTCCTCCTGGCTGACCCCGGGGCCCGCGAGGCGCTGGGGGCCAGGGAGGTCCCAGAGGCGGTCTGTCCCCCCCACCCCTGGCGGCCGTGCGGGGCTGTGGGCTCGGCGGGTGGCGCCTGGGAAGGGACGGGGCGCCGGGGCCGGAGTGCAGCCTGGGTGGCGGGCGGGAGGACGCGCAGGGCCCCGGGGTCCCGGGCCGGCCCCGGGCGGAGGGGGGCGGAGGGCGGGCCGGCGGGGCCGGCGGGGCGGGCGGTAGTTACCCGGGTGCCATCTCAGGGCCAGCTTCCGATAGGCCTTCCGGAGCTCCTCCTCGCTGGCGTCGCGCCGCACCCCCAGCGCCTCGTAGTGACACTTCATGGCCCGCGCGGGCGGGGGCCCGGGGCCGGGGCCGGGGCCGGGGCCGGGGCCGGGGCCCGGGGCGGGGCAGGGGCCCGGGCCCGGGCCGGAGGCGGGGTGGCAGCCCTCGCTGTCCTCTCTCGCGGCGGCGGCCGGACGCCAGCAGCGGGCCAGCCAGCGGGCGCGGCGGCGGCGCGGGGCGGCGGAGGCGCGCGGCGGGGTCGGGCGGCGCGGGCGGCGGCACGCGGATGCGCGGAGGGGGCGGCGCCGGCGGCCGCGGCTCCGCATGGGAGGGGGGCGGGCTCTGCGCCGGAAAAGGCTGGGCGGAGAGGAGGCGGGGCTTCTGGAAGGAGGAGGCGGGGCCTCGGGGAGGGAGAGGCGGCGGAGAGGCGGGGCCTGGGCGAGGAGGAGTCGGCGGGGAGGCGGGGCCTAGTCGAGGAGGCGGGGCCAGGGCGGAGGGAGGCGGGGCCACGTGGCTGTCATTGTGAGGGGCACAGAGGGCGGTCAGGAGGAGTGCACTAACAGGGCGGCCGCCCTGCGGGGGAAATGGGTGGAAGAAAACAGTGGAAAACATCCGGTTGTGCTGTTTATGTGATGATGTCTTCACTGGGCCCGGTGTTTACAGGTGAGGTGCTCATGCCGGAAGTAGTCCAGTAGTTTGCTCAAACCTTCGCAACTAATCAATGCCAGAACTCGGACTCAACAATAAAAAAAACATCAGTTTTTTTTTAAACTCTTCAATCCTCTTCACCTGCCATTTAATGAGACTATTTTCCATTCTGACCAATATGCATAGGAATAACATCAAATAAGATAACTTGAATGAACTAAAAACATTTGAGAAGCATCAACACTTAAAATAACATACTAAATGTTTTACCACCAATATGGATGAAATTGTACTGACCCCCTCTCCATCATTCATTAATCCTAACTTTCTGGCTTCTAATCCTACATTTCCAAGATTGGTTTAGGTTAAGAATTGCAGTTAAAGCACAGTATTTAACCAGGTATTTCAGATCGAACAGATACACTGTATTACAGGATGGAAGATCTGTACACCTGTTTCAATTTGACAAGGTGTCAAAATAGTAACCTAGTTCTCATTAAAATGCACCAACACAGCAACACATGTCACTGTAATCCGGGATGTTCACATCCATCAGCCACGAGGAGCAGGCTTCATTTGTAAATCACGTATGGTAGAAGAGTGGGTTCCCCAGCACTTCTGTAAAGTTGGGGTGCAGGAAGTTTAGGAAGACAATCCTCTCCCTGCACCATCAAAACCAACTCTAAACTTCAAGCGTATCCACACACTACTGTCCAATCAAACCTCTGGCCTTGTGCACGGGCCTGTTTTCCAAAGAAAGAAGGTGCCATACGCCCTTGTTTTAAATTGGCAGTGCATTGGCAGTGCAGAGGAATTGAGACGTTTGAGTGCAGGGAAACAGTGGAGCATTCCCCCATCTGAGAATCTGTGTTGGGGCCGGGTGGGGAGGGAGTAAGAAAGCACTATTTTCTTCCTTCAGTTACATTTGCTTAACCTCTGAGTCACTTGCCTTTTTCCTTCAAAGGATCTATTTTTGCCTATAACATTGCATAGAAAATTCAACTATTACACTAGATATAAATTTCAGTCTAAAGGAGCATCTGTATTAAATGGGTTGGCTTCTCAATGAACATGGACTTGGGCGATGAGGAATTCTCAACCAAATGAGGTAGTATTCATATAAATGACCGTGAAAGAGAATTTTGGGAAAGGAAAACGTGGAAACTGATGAAGTTATTAAACTGGAAAGCCCATAGAAACTCTGCCACACACACATCAAAAAGTACTCAAACTCACATCTTACTATGTTCGTAACCTGTAATTTTGAGACGTGGGTGTTTAAAAAAAAAAAATCCTTAAGTTATTTTTATATAAGGCCAGATTTATCAAGAAAATCTGACCTGAGTTACCTGCATAATTTAGAAGACTTCAAGTAGCCTCATCATTTAGATTATTTTCAGATCAAGTAGCCTAATTATAGTGTCAGGAAGGCGTTTTTTAGTAGAAAATTAAGAGAAAATGGAATGAGGAAAAATTTATCATCCTGTCTATATTTTAAAAAAAAATTAAACTACAAGTGATGAACCAGAAAAAGATGTCTAGAATGAACTTACTAGATAAGAGCTCTTACAAATTAGGGAAAATTAATGACAATAACCAACACCCCAAAACAAGAAGTCTTAAAAAAAGAACCAATACCTAACCAAAAAACACCAAGAAAACAGTATTTTTTTAACTATCCAATAGACAAAGATTATTTCACCACTGCAAAGGTACAAGAAAATGAGTGCTCTAACTTCTGGTGAGGTATAATATTTAGGGGACCAATAAGAACGTTTTAGTGTTCTGACCTGAGTCCTACTACTTAGAAGCAGTTGTTAGAAGGTACTAGAATATTTGAACGTTGTACAAAATAATTTGTATATAGAAATGTTTACTGCAAGCACCTATACAAGAAAATATGTAACTGAACTACTTAATAATAAAAAACTGACATGTGCTATAGAGTAGAATACTGTACAATTACTAACCATATTGTAAAACAGACATGGGAAAATGATTGTGAAATTAAAGTGATGACAGACCTCCACACGCATGACTTAATTTTATTAGTTATGCAGTATCTATACAACTTCTGAGGATACATATATATCCTTTTGCTGCAAATAATTCAGAGAAATTCAAATATTCTAGTACCTCCTAACAACTGCCTTGTATTTCTTCCTTTTACTATCAATAAGTAATTTATACCCACTGCTTCTAAAATTTAACTTACAAAATGCTTTCAAAGTATTAATTCGATTCTCAAAACCTAAGCATTTTTGTTGTACCTTTTCGAAATGAGAAAACAAGAACAGAGGTTGGCTTGTCCAAGGGCTCATTAATTGGTGACTCAGGGACTCAAACCTAATAAGATGCTTTCTTTCCTCCCAGTCAACCCCTACCCCCCCATCGGAAACTACTCTCAAAGTGCCTAATGCTATGTTTACTAGTAACCCAATAAATTTGTTTACAACCTAGCTTTGCTAAACAAACAAAACAAAAAAAAGTTTTAATCTAAGAGGACAGGCCTAACTCTTAAGTGCTCTAAATTTTTAATAATAGCAAATAACCTTTGAACAGAAATTTGAGTTCTAAAAAAAAATAAAAAAAATTTATTTTTTAAAAAATAATAAAAAAATAATAAAATAAAAAAAAAAGAAAGAAATTTGAGTTCTAGGGATATTTTATTTAGAAAAACAGATACTGAAGCCACAAAATTTTAATTTTTTCTTTTAAATGCCACACTAATTAGATGTAAGATAGTCCTGAATAAAAATATTTACACATTGAATACAAAATAAATATAAAATAACTGAAAAATTAGTTATCCATTGATTCATTTTGTATTTCCACTGTTCACCTTCTGTTTCATTTTTCTTTGTCTTTTGTAAACCCTCTTCTTTCTTGCTTTCAAATCAACTTTTGGCTCTGGTTTTACCCACTGTATTTCTATGGGCTTTTCCTCAGCTGGTATAACAAAAACATCTGCAGTGGGGTCATGTGGAAGAACAGTCTTTGGTTCTTTCTTTCTCAGTTTTTGTGCCTCTTTAACTTGCTGTTTCTCCTTATATTTTGCAGCTGTGATGGATCGTATAACACGTCGATGCTACAAAAAAATAAAAAACACATTAGATGTTTTCGAAATATGAATAAACATTTTACATATGGTGTCAAGAACATAAACTTAGGAACCTATTTCCCTTAAATTCAGGAGCAATTTAAAATAAAATATAAAAATAAAAAAGTAATTTGCAAGACTGCCTGCACCAAAACCCAAAGTGAGTTTCGCAGTTAACAGAATAGTAGTGACCTGACGAAATTCTCTTGGCCAGAGTTTTGGAACACGGAAGACCACTACACAAAAACAGCTTACCATGTTCGGGGACTGGTAGTGAGGATTTTCATATAAAGTTGGTCCTCCAAAACTTCCCTGGAAAATCTTTATGAGATTTAAGACGAAGCGAGGTCCTATTTCTACAAGAGCAGCATCTTCCTCTATGATCTTTAATAAAAAGAAAACATTTCATTTAGGTTTGGGTACAGTCTTCCTAAAAGGTATACTGGCTATAACCTCACTATAAATGTGCCTAAAAAAACTGAAAATAAAAATAAGGTAGAGGTTAAACCTGGCAAATGCCAAAACATCAGCATTTCCTGAAATATATTAGTTACAAGTAGTTATCAGGAGAAAATATAAAGGCTTTTAAGTACTCTTTTAAAAACGAGTAACTTAAGTTTGGTTCATATCCTGCTTCTCACAATGCATGGATCCTTGAAAACCTCTGGTTAAATGTTTGTAAAACTGCAATTACTGTAACAAAATGTATTGAAGTATACTACAGGGGACCCTTTAAAAATGTAAATCAATCCCTAAACGGTTTTTGTAAACCTAATCAAATGAAGTTAAAGGTATATAGAAGTATAGTACAGGGTCAAATTTACTTTTGAATGACTGATTAAGGCCACTTCTGAACTACAAATATTAACACTGTATAATGGTTCAGACTGTCTGCCCTCAGAGGTGAAGAAGGGAATATATTGAGCTCCTGATATAACAGCCCATGAAGAGCCCAGTCTGCTTCACACACTGCCTGAAACTTGCGATGTTTTTCCACTGCCCGCCTCTCTGCAGGTTTATTATTATTCTGCCAAATTCCTCCTTCAAGACTTTCAGAATCACCTCTCCTCCTGAATGAGTCACTGTGACTCACCTAATAGTGCTCATTAAATGCCTTCTATAGAGACTGCTTTTCTAAGTCTTAACCCTACCCCAGGGAGAGTCTAACTTCGCCTACATTTTACTGTGTCCTTTACAGCACCTAGCACAAATTTAGAACTCCACTGCTTCGTGGATCTTCAAACTATCTTTTAAGAAAACAAAACAAAACAAAAAAACACGAAATAAATGGTCAATATGTAGTGGTATTGTTTGTCCTAATTTATTTCAAAATATAAAAATTAATTAAAGCTAACCTGAAAGTTCCGAAACCATATCCTATTATCCAAAACAGTGAAAGTAAACACGTGGTCCACGAACGGTTGGCTTTTAGGATGGTAGCGTGGTGTACTAAAGATCTAGGGGGGGGGAAAGAATATGTTAGTGCCTTATTCTACGATTCAACCCACTTTAGTTTTAGATCGCTGAGTTAAGAAAAAGCCCAAAGGAAGTTACGGATTTATAAAATATCACCAAAAGTACTTTCTATTTACCTGAATTAAGAGTTCTTTTAACAAAGCATAATGTGGTAATTCATCAAAAGCCTATAAAAATAAAGTGAGAGTATTAATTGTCAACAGCAAAGTGCTTTGTTTAAAACGGTTGTTCACTAAACTGACTTATCCAACAAGCTATATCCTCAAGAAACCGCCACGCAGAGTGAAGTTAGACTTCTTACGCTAACTGCAAACTTACAGGGTCAAAGGACAAAAGGGGCCGAGAACCTTTCAAACAGTTTCCGGTCATCTTTAGCTCAGCGAGGGTATGAACTGGAAAAATTATGTTAACAAGAAAAATAGTCATAATTTTGGCACAATTATTCCAAAAGGTTTGCAATGTTCTCATAAAACTTTAAACTGAGTCAACTTACTATTTTGAACTAGGAATTTAGCAGATGGTCCATGAGGTGAATTTGAAAGCCTGAAAAATAGGAAGGAAGCCTTTTAGAATTTAGAATGTAGCAAATGCTTACTTTGTATTTATAGTTAAAAAGATACTATAATGTGTTCATACAGTGTTTCCCCGAAAATAAGACATCCTCCGAAAATAAGACCTACTTACAGGTTTCCTTCTGAGTGAAATATAAGACATCCCCCCAAAAATAAGGCCCCCCCCTAGGCTAAACATGAGAGATTTGGTCCACTGATTGTGAAAGAAATGGAGTCACAAGAAATTCACCAGGAAATTCAGGAATTGGATGGTTATGATGATGTTCCAGAAGATGATGACATGATTGTCATTGAGTAAATGAGTAAATTCTTGATACTGTAGGATTCACAGTTTGTCTGGTTTGTGTGGACAACTACCGTACTGTATACAGGTAATAAATTTCCTTTATTTTCATTTAACAATAAATGTGTACCGTATTCTTCTTCATGGAAAAATAAGACATCCCCTGAAAATAAGACCTAGTGCATCTTTGGGAGCAAAAATTAATATAAGACACTGTCTTATTTTCAGGGAAACAGGGTAACATTCTTTTTTTTTTTTTTTTTTAAGTTTTCACAACTTTTGTGAAATCAACTGAGTTCACTTCATCCCCTGGCCCAGTCTTGGGGGAAAAAAAAAAGAAAAAAAAAAAAAGACTGAAGAGGTACAAGGAATCATTTAAAAGAACAAGTTCCACACCAATCTTTCTTACTACATTCTCTTACCACATATAGAGATCTTGTTTCTTCTTAGCTTCAAAATAGATACATTTATTGCAGTTTTTCATTTCACAAACCTAAATGGAGCAAAGTATAAAGAAATGAAGTAGATAAAATGAAATCTAAAGCATCTCGATGCAGTTAATAGCAATATTCTTTAAAAAAAACTTAAGCAAATTAATGAGCTAGGGTCTAAATCTAGTGACTGTATTTATTCATAAAAAGAAACCTTTCCAATTCCCTTTAGGTATTCTGCCCAAGGTAAACTAGACTCTCTGCCTGTCCTGGCATAAACATCTCTTCTGGCCCAGCTTTTAAAGTAACCTGGCCTCATTCTGACTGCTGGGAACCTCTTCTGACCAGCTCATGTACAAGCTACAAAGACTGGAACAGATGCCCCTGGGAGACTGCACGCTATGAGCCTCACTACTCAGGAAAATACAGCCCTGACAGAACCAAACTCATCCTTTATAATGGTTATTCTGATTTTTAACTTTCGTTTTATTAAATTTTAAGATCAAGAAACTTAGGCTTTTTTTCTTCATTTATACTATCATTTCTGTGGTTCAGTTCTATAAAATCACTCAGGGATTAGTGAAAAACCCAAGTGAACAAAACCTATTTTAAGTTGAATTAAACTTCAACATCTTGAAGGTTTACAGTCACACTTGAGAAATATACAAAAGCAATACCGGAATAAAGTCCTGTAGTATTGTAGTAATTCATAAACTACCTGATGTAGTATTCATAAACTCTAAACTTTAAACCTAACAACTTTAAAGTTCATAGGTCCAAAGCTTTCCTTTCTGGCGTGGAATGAACACGGCCACACTACGCTGACCATTTCCCAGTCCACCTCAGCTGTGGGCCTGCTTTCTCCTCCTGTGTCCACTGCTATGTTAGGCTGTGCTGGCCGGCTGCCCCCGGAGCAGGCAAGCTCCCCGGTGGCATGGGGCTGCTCTGTAGAAGTTTCCACAGCGCCCAATGTCATGATCTAGCACAGGTTCAAAAATGTGTGCTGAATGGCTTAAAAGCCTAACTGCTGAAGAAAAGTATCTTTTAAAAATTCTTCTACGTTTTTAAAAATCTGCTTTAAATGTAAGGTTAGTCTCTTCAACAACTTTGAAAATTTAACCTCATTACTACTTTGCAGTATCTTAAGAGCAAGTATGACATACATCATTTTACTTAATACTGGCAAAACGCTTTCTACAATGTGGGGTTTTAAAAATACTTTTATCTTATACATGTTGAATAATTCTGTGTACCCAAGAATGCACTTCTCACTATTCTAAACATGAGGAAAAAAGAATGAGCTAGAGTCCTTGTCCTCATGAAATATCAACATGGTGTTGAAACAAGATAAATAGAACGATTAAGAATAATACAGAAGCACTAAACTATAAGACATAGACAGTGAGCACTATAACAATGTAGAAGGTAGATTACTGAAGATTTAATAAAATCTGAGTATCTTCTATAAAGCAATGTGAAAGTCATTGAATAATTGACTTCCTAAATATAGTGTTCCCAGAATACTTTAATTACTTTCTAAAATTACCTCATTAATCACAAATAACTTATCTTTGCGATCCATTTTAGTATCTGTAAGGAAAAAAAAGAAAAAAAACAAGTAAATACAAGATTCCTAAGCACCTTCAATCAAATCACACATGCTTTTAATGCAATGTTATCAATATTCAAAATGATTAGATCTGAAAACACAACCTCTTGGAAATCTTGATTCTTTTTAAAGGTGAAAATGAGCACTGAGCCCTGGCCAGGTGGCTGGCTGGTTGGTTGGAATGCCATCCTGTGCGCCAACGGGTAATGTGTCTGACTCCGGCTCAGGGCCCTCGCAGGAGGCAAACAACTGATGTTTTCCTCTCACAGCAATGTTTCTCTCTTAAAAAAAAGTAATTAAAAGTAGTCCTCGAGAATTATAAACAAAGATCTAAGCAGTTTCCTAGACTTTATGTATTCTGTGAATCCCTTTCAAAAGTAAAAAAATTCTCACAACTGAACACCATGTTTTAGGACTCCAGTTATGAAAAACTCAAACTAAAACTTGAAGTAATGAAAATTTCTTTTAAATACGAATCACAGTTGCTAAAGGAAACTAATAAAACAAAATGATTTCATATTATCACAGGAAAAAAGAAAACTGATACAAATTAAAAATTTCTCTTATTAGTTTCAGAGATCTGAAGATGTAGCAGCAGACCCGAGTTCAAGTTCAAGAAACACTGATTTAAAGAAAGACTTAAGTTATTATCTAGAATCAACACAGACACAGAAACAGCTCAATGGTGGCACTGGCAACAGTTCCAAACTTAAAAGTAGCTGTTCTTCAGCTGCCTGTAAGATACCTCAGTGCTAAAAAGATTAGCTGGGCAGTGAGAAGGGGGTTTGAGTGACACCTAAAGGTGCCTGAAATCCTGCTTCAGGTCCATTCTTCTTTAAATGAGGACAGTTGTTTGTAATTTAATGCAGAAAGCAGTCCTGAGTCATTTAAAATGACAAACCAGGATGGCTAAGAGCATTACTATGGAGGCATTTCTTCTGGACCTTCACAATGTTCCAGGAATCAGGATATTTGTTTAAGAAAGTGAAGAGAATCTATAATAATAAAAGTGCAATATGCTAATTTGACCAAATGTCCTTCCTTCCGAACAAAACCATAATGGGAGGGAGCCAGAGCCAAGGCCCTTGCACATATTTCATGCATTGGGCCTTAGTGTTCAACAAAGTTTGCAAAGAATTTCTGGCAAAATGTTAACTGGAAAAATCTCGGCACTGAAAAAGATACATTTTTCAAGAGTACTGATTCTTTATCTCACAAGATTGAAAAACTGATGTGTGACTTGAACTGGAAATATATTAATATGCACATTTATAAACATAAAATTGCAAGTATGACACAAAGGCACCTGCTTTAGAATGAGGCATCAGCATTCTTAAGTCTTGCATTAAATGTCTTGTTCTGAAATTTATTCCTCTGGAAGAAAAGATGAGAATCCGTTCCTTATTTTTCCACTTGCCCTAAAGAAAAATAAAATGTTAAATGATTCTTAAATCTGAGTGAACCTACCTCGTTTGTTTACAAAGACAACAGCTTCCAAGTAGCAAGCCAAACAATCCTGACCAAAACTTTGTCAATCTCTCAGCAGTATTCAGACCTAACTGCCACCCAGAAATCCCCTGCTTGGCTGCCTTTCCTTGTGGTTTTCCTTCAGTGTCTCCAATCCCTCCTCCTAACTAAAGATTCTTCCTTAGCCTCTTTTACTTCTGTCTCTCCGGGAGAGTTCTCATAGTCATTCCCATAGCATGAAGGGTCAACTCTTCAAAAACGGTAAAGAACTGTCCAGTTCTACTAATCTCAAATTCCATTCTAGAATACTAAATCACAGGTCTGGCCAATTCCCGTGTTATTTCTTTTTCTGATGCGGTCACCACCATTTCAGTCCCCCAGGCTCTGAATCTTCCTGGCCCTTATTCTTTCACATCACAAGCACTGCTAAGTGCTGTCACTGTCCTTTGTAACAGCTCTCGATCCTTTCCTACACCCACTGCACTCCTTCAGATCCTCATAATTCTATTCTTACTGCCAATCCCTAAATGGCCAGCCTTCCCGACCAGGAGCCCCTCCAACAGACATGGCTGACTAGCAGCAGCTCAACCTTCAAGCTCAGTTCCAACCACATCCTACCTCCTAGGTTTTTCTAGACAAAGTCCAAACATGACATAGCTTTACCAATAGGGGGGGAGAGAAACATCCATGTGAGGGAAACACCCGTTGCCTCCCTTACAGATCCCCATTTGGAGTGGAGCCGCCACCCCTTTGGGGTCGGGACGATGCTCCATTTATATTTCCCCCTCCTATTGTCCTAAATCTACCCTTCACTTTAGCCAATAGGGTTCTACCTTGTTTTATTTTTATTCTTTTAGAGCACGTTTATTAAAGCTGTGGAGGAAAAGAAGGGCTTAAGGCAGACGACGGAATGGGAGACAGAACAGGTGGAAACGCTTCGGCTCTGGAGAAACATTTTGGGGAAAGTATGAGCCGAGGTGGGGCTGTGAGCTCACAGCAAGTCAGAGAAAAAGGGGCCTTGAGACAGGTTCAGGGGTTAGCCTGGGAGGAGCTGTTGCTGCCCACTGCTCCCCTGGATCAAGTCCCCTGGGGCCCTTACAGTTCAGGAGATGTGAGCTCCTGAGAATAAGAGCACCTGGTTTAGTTGCTTTAACTCTCAGCATTTCTCATACTTCAACCCCTCTGGTCAGTTTCTTCTCATTTCTGAATATCAAAATTCTGCCCTTACTTTGAGATCCAGCTCGGAGGCTAAATAGTCCCTTTATGATCCCTTACCCTATTATCCTCCGGGAAAAGTAATCTCTATCTTCAATAGCATTTTTCATATCAAGACTTGCTGATACCAGATTTCGTATCAGATCACTGTTACTATCATATTCTTTCTTGGTCCTTAAGGAAGAACGAGAGCACTAACATTGACTGAAAATAGACTACATTCTTCACAAAGAGGCGATCACGTTTCCTTCCTCTGAATATGCAGATGAGGAAAAGCCCACAATCTCACTGTTAATAACAAGGCTAGAATTTAAAGTCATCTTTCATTCCTCGGAGCTAAGCCCCTTCCTAGTGCTTGCCCCTACACCACACAGGGCCATATTTTCATCACTTACAGGCACAGAGCATATGCTAAGCCGGGGACACAGGGATTAATAAATCAAAAGCACTTCTTGTCTGCACAGTATTCGATCTAGCTGTTCACTTCCTTTTGAATAAAAACCACCAACGTGTATGAATTCTTCCTTGGGTTTGCTTCTAAACCCCCACATTTCAGGAAAAAGGAAGAGGTCGCGATCTCGCTCTGCAATCCCAAGGCCGGGAAAAACCTGACTCCGTAGAATGCCTGACACCGTAGCTGCTGAACGCCAGTGAAACCCACAGCCCGCGCCCGTTAGCTGCCCCCGCGGAGTTAAGGAACCAGACGGGTCAGCGCGGGCCGGGGGCTCCACTCCAGATGGGGATCCGTAAGGAGGCAACGGGTGTTTCCCTCACATGGATGTTTCTCTCCCCGCTTACAAACCAACAGAAACATCCTCGGGTGAGGATTTAGGAAAAACAAAACAAACAAACAAAAAAAACAACCCTAAGTCCCAGTCCCAAGGGCAGTGCTTGCTGGAGGCGCCCCGCAGTTGGCTACGGCGGAACCTGGGGAGACCGATGATGTTAAGGGACACAGCCAACACCTGGAAATCCCTCTAAGGAAGGCGGGGACGAGAAACCAGAACTGCGCCGGGTCTCCCGGGGTCGGCTTCCCGCGGCCCGGGAAGAGCGCTGGAGGCGGCACAGCCGCTCGGCCGGGCGCCTCCCGGGGCAGCCTCCTGCCCGGGGGTGAGATGTGAACGCGGGGGCCGGTCCGCCCGGACACAGCGACTGGGGAACCCGCGGTTCGGTAGGCGGCCCCGGGGAAGGCGCAGGACGCCGGCCGCGGGGGAACCGGGAGCAGCCCTCTACCTTGCACACGGGGCCTGGGATGCGGTTCCTGTCCTCTTCCTCCGCCTCCTCGGCCTGGTCGCGCTGCTTCGCTGCAGGCCTGGCATCCTTCTCGCTCTTCCTCGGCCTCTTCGCCGGGCCCGCCAGGCCTCCACGCCGCTTCCTCTTGGTGGCCGCCATCTTGCCGCGCCGCCTCCGCGCCGGGTCTTCTTCCTTCCGGCGCGGCCTCTCGCTCCCACTTCCCGTCTCTATGGTCCCGCGCGCTGCGCTCTGGGTCCTCCGCCGGCCTAGGGTGCCTCCTTCCGGTCGCCTCTCTAGGCCTCGCCTAGCTCTATGGTGACGGTGGCCGAGGCGGTCCCGGCGATCTGAAAGCAGTGGCGGGAGCTGGTCCGCGTCCTCCCGGTTTTCCCGGGAGCTGCGCCTCATCTGCCCGGTGACCTGGCTGGGGGAGGCTCCCCGGCGTCCGGACCCCGCCGCGAAGGTACGGTTTCCGCGCCTGGGGCCCGCGATCCCGGGGCCAGCAAACAGATGCCCCGCTTCCCGCTCTGACCCCCGGCGCTGCGGGCTGGGGATCGAAGTGGGTCTTCGGAGAAATCGGGGGGATCCTTGGCCCCCCGTTTGACGTGGCGAAGCTGGCCGTCAGCACTGTTACTTACTGGTGACCTAGTTTCAGGATGCACCACTTTCCATGAATTACTGTTCCCTTCCCAGAGACCAGGGAGCCGCCCGTCGTGCCCCAGAGTCTCAGGGGCGGATGGGAGGCCGAGGTGGGGTGCAGGCCTCGCAGGCAGGCCGGGGCGGGGGGCCCGCGGCGGTGACAGGTCTCGCTGGGTCTCCCCAGGGGTGCGCGCCCCCCGCCGCGGACCATGCCCCTCGTCAGCCAGCGGGCCCCGGACGAGAGCGACTACAGCCTGGTGGCCAGCCTGGACAACGTGCGGAACCTGTCCACCGTGCTCAAGGCCATCCACTTCCGGGAGCACGCCACCTGCTTCGCCACCAAGAATGGGATCAAGGTGACGGTGGAGAATGCCAAGTGTGTGCAAGCGAATGCTTTTATCCAGGTGGGTCCGTTAGACATTCACTCCGCACCCAGTGTAATGAGATCCAAGGCTTTAGTAGGCGTCATGTAAGTTAGAGAACGACAGGTCGTTTGCTTTTCGTTTTTTGTTTTGTCCCCCCCCCCCATAACAAATTCTTTCCCCGTGTTTTAGAGAGAGCATGGTTAAAACTAAAAATGTCCCAAAGCCTAAGAGTCCAAGCACTCTTGTGAGTGTTTTATGTAGTTAAACTCATCTAATCCTCACAATAGACCTATGACTGTGGTTTTCAACCTCTCTAATGCCGTACCTTTAATACGGTTCCTCATGTTGTGGTGATCCCCAACCATAAAATTATTTTCGTTGCTACTTTGTAACTCTAATTTTGCTACTGTTATGAATCGTAATGTAAATACCTGTGTTTTCCAATGCTCTTAGGCTCTACAGCAGCGGTTCTTAACCTGTGGGTCGCAACACATGGCTAGCAGGGTCACCTAAGACCATCAGAAAACACAAATATTTACATTATGATTCATTAACAGTAGCAAAATTACAGCTATGAAGTAGCAACGAAAATAATTTTATGGTCAAGGGTCACCACAACATAAGGAACCGTATTGCAGGGTCACGGCATTAGACTGAGAACCACTGTCCTATGAGATAGGCTGCTATTCCCATTTCATGTATGTGGAAACTGAGGCACAGCTTAAGTGATTGGCCAGCAGCACCATAGCTTGCAAGTGGCTGAGTTAGGATGAGAACATTTGTTTTCAGAGTGTGTGCTCTTTACTGCAACCTCCCTTATTAGAAAACAGTTTCCCCTCTATTGGTTATAATGTAATGTATTTGTTCTTACAAAGTTACATCTGTATGGTTCAAATTTCAGATTTAGTTCAGCATGTTTTTGAACATCTAAGTGCATAGTATGACTTCAGGGATAAATGAGACATGGTTCTTATTCTCAGAAGAAATTGAGAACTGTCACTCAGGCATTATCAAATTGTTTGGCAATTTTCCAGGTGACCTCAGCTGCATTGATGGCTCCAAAAAGGAGACTGGAGAATGGGGGGAGCGGGGGGGAAAGAGTTGGGAATAGTTTAGATCCAAGAAACTAGATGAAAAGCCTTACATAAAGTTGTGCATGAACCTAAATTCCCATTATACCATTAGCTATTAACTAGTGTTATTCTTTTTAAAAAATACATATTTTATTGATTTCAGAGAAAAAGGGAGAGATAGAAACATCAGTGATGAGAATTATTGATCAGCTGCCTCCTGCATGCCCCCTGCTGGGGATTCAGCCCAAAACCCAGATATATGCCCTTGACTGGAACAAACCGGGACCCTTCAGTCTACAGGCCCATGCTCTATCCACTGAGCCAAATCAGCTAGGACTTGACTAGTGTTATTCTAATAGATCAGCGTTTTTCAACTGCTGTTCTGCGGCACACTAGTGTGCCGCGAGATGTTGCCTGGTGTGCCGTAGGTGCAGACAAGACAAGAATTTTATAATTTTTCACTATTTTGTTTACTTAATATTTCATAATAAAGTAATTATAAAATACTTTCTTTGTGTTTATTTGATTCCTATTCAAGAGAATTACTTTATATATAGTCAATATAGGCACAGAGTTAAATTTTTTAACATTTTCTAATGGTGGTGTGCCTCGTGATTTTTTTCATGAAACAAGTGTGCCTTTGCCCAAAAAAGGTTGAAAAACACTGTAATAGATGATAGTTTAAAAAGCTTAAGATGTATTGATTGATAATCAGAAATTATTTTCATGGGATTAGCATAATATTGGTTTTTTTTTAAAAAAAAAACATAAAAGTGAAATCTATAACCTTATGTGTGTGAGGTCTCATTCTTAAGTATACTTATTTTTTCATGTTTACTTTTTTTCATAGGCTGGAATATTTCAAGAATTTAAAGTTCAGGAAGAGCCTGTTACTTTCCGAATTAATTTAACTGTCCTTTTAGACTGCTTATCTATTTTTGGATCAAGTCCTATGCCAGGTGAACCATTTAATTATTATTATAATAAATAACTATTTTTCTGGACATAGAATGGCCAGAAAAAGACAGAAAACGTTATTAGAATATAAGTACTTATTATTCTCTAGAAAATATACTTTAATTTTATACTGTACTTTCATTGTTAGTTATACATTTTCTTTTCTTTTTTTTAATCCTCGCCCAAGGATATTTTTCCATTGATTTTTAGAGAGAGTGGAAGGGAGAGGGAAAGACAGAGAGAAATATCGATGTGAGAGAAACACATCGGTTGGTTGCCCCCTACACGAGCCCTGACCAGGGGGGGACAGCAGAGGAGCCTACAGCCTAGGAGTGTGCCCTTGACCGGAATTGAACCCAGGACCCTTTCATCTGCAGGCCAAGGCCCAGACTGGCTAGGGCATTAATTACATTTTTTAATGCAGCTGGTTTTTCCTAAAAGCATCTGCCTCCCCCCACCCCCTCCTCACTGTGGCCCTCCATCTTCAGGAAGGGAGAGGAGCTAGAATGTCCTGTCATACTCCTCTTCCTGTCAGATGGTTTTCAGAGTTAAAACCCTAACCACCACTAACCACCCTCTCTTTTCCTCCCAATTTGATCTTAACATTGGGGAAAAGTGTAAAGAATGTCTCCCAAAACAAAAGATTGGACATCCTTAAAGCCAAGCATGTCAAACTCGTGGCCCGCAAGCTGAGAGTTTGACATGCTTGCTTATAGTGAATACACTGGCATTAGTACAAATAATACCACAGCAATCCACTGTTGTACAAATTGCACCTTCAAGAAACAGCATCGTCTATTCTGCTGTATCAGACCGTGTACTCTCCCTCCTGAAATTGTGTGTACATGTGATCAGTAAGGCATTTTGGAGGTGTTTTGCCCAGCTGGAAAGGATTTCAGAGTTACATTTTGTTCCCAGTTTTCTCACAATTAGATTTGGAATTCCCTGATGACAGTATGTACATTAGGGCAGATGTGATGCTTTCTTATAGAGAGACATACATTTCTGCTAGAAATTGGGCAGGCTAATGTGTTCTTGAGAAGCTTTATGTGACATTTGACGAAAACCTGAACCCAAAGGAATACAGCTAAATCCAAAGTGTGATGCATTTCCATTGCAGGGAACCTAACTGCACTTCGGCTGTGTTACCGAGGTTATGGTTGCCCCTTGATGCTGTTTCTGGAAGAAGGAGGCGTGGTGACAGTCTGTAAAATCAACACCCAGGAGCCTGAGGAGACACTGGATTTTGATTTCTGCAGCACCAATGTGATTAATAAGATTATTCTGCAGTCAGAGGGGCTCCGTGAAGCATTTTCCGAATTGGATATGACGAGTGAGGTCCTACAGATCACCATGTCTCCTGATAAGCCTTACTTCAGGTACTAAAGGGCAGTGCACTTACAACTAATGTCCTTTACTCCATCTTCCTATCGACACATTTGCTGAGGATGCGGGACTTACAGAGTGTTATCCAGGGTCCTAGAATTTTCAGAACTCTAGCGAGCTTTTACTCTCCTCTCACACTTTCATTGATCAGAACACTTAAGACCAGGAAAATCAACTCACTAGTTCATCTTCATAGCTGCATAGTTAGGCAATGTTGGTTTCAAAACGAGTAGCTCAGTCTCCTAATTGAGAAACTAGTGGTCTTTTCATTGTTGTACTTTGTACTACTTAAACTGTTGTAAAAATAATGTCAGAATATTAATGAGTAAAGGGTTTTAAATATCTACTTGAGAACTGAAGGCCCCTCTCGTGCATTAGACAGTCAAATATTTGGCTCAAGATCTGTTAAAATATTAACCAAAAGGGAAATCAGTGGAACTCTAGTGGAACAGTGATGTGAATTAAAATCCCAGGCACGTAAGCAGAGCCTGTGAGAGGGTCCTCACCCGTGTGACCTCTCGGCATGGGTAGCCGGGAGGCTCCTGGCTGTCTCCGTCTCCCTGTGGGAGGTGGTTCCATGGTGGGAGCGGAATGGCTTCTTAAGGAAGTGTCTTCTGTGTTCGGACCTGATGCGGCTTACTGCTGGGCCAGCGATCCACGGCTTTCTCCTTCTCCGCTCTAGGCTGTCTACTTTTGGGAATGCAGGGAGCTCCCACCTCGACTATCCCAAAGATTCTGATCTGATGGAGTCCTTTAATTGTAGCGAAACCCAAGTTAACAGGTCAGTTATGGTGATGTAGATGCAGTTAAATACCAAATTTCCATTAAATACATTTTTTTTTTAATTTTAAAACTTTCAATCTGTTGGAAAAAGTAGCATTTTAAAAAAATGAACAGTAGGTTCTGGATTTACTTGGGGATTTGGGGTTATAGTGGATGAAATTCTTTTTAATGAAGAGAAAATATTAGCAAATTGACTAAGTATTGGATTTCATTGGATTTGCTACATGGCAGTTGCTGGCTAACTTTGTTCTTGGAGTTCTGAGCACTGTTGGACGTGTATCCAAATCACAGCTGTTTATTTCCTCTTCTGCAGATACAAGATCTCTTTACTGAAGCCGTCTACGAAGGCGTTGGTCCTGTCGTGCAAGGTGTCTATTCGGACAGATAACCGAGGGTTCCTCTCCTTACAGTATATGATTCGGAATGAAGATGGACAGATATGTTTTGTGGAGTATTACTGCTGCCCTGATGAAGAAGTTCCTGATTCAGAAGCTTAAGTATGACAATGCACGGACATTTTATGTCTGCATTCATGATAGGTCTCGTTCTCATTCTTAATCATTTCGTACTGGATTTCCCAACGGAAGAGGCACGGAGGAGACCGGAGCAAGCTCCCTGTGTAAGTGGATGTTTTCATGTAGTCGCAGATGACCCAGTACTGGACTGTCCTGCGGTCCTGCTTTTTTTGAACTCAGGAATTATTATGAGCCAAGATGAATAAATTATATATTCTATTTAAGTAGGACATTTCAAAAGGCTGAAAATTTAAGGTTTGATGGAGCCATATGTGAAATGTTCTTTTATTTATTAGAAATCTTTTTTTACTATTAGAAAAGTAAAGGCCTATGGGTATTGCTTGTTAGTTGGAGTTCTGGAGAAAATATCTTAAAGCAGCAGTTCTTAAAGGGCTGTGCCCAGCCCGGCACCATCAGCATCACCTGGAAACTTGTCAGAAACTCTGAGTGGGCCAGCAAAGCCGCCCCCTGACTCCGGAATTCTGATGTATGCTGAGTTTGAGAACCACTGTGTGAAAGGATACTTAAAAAAAAAAGGGGGGGGGCTTTTGATTGTATCCAAGTGCCTGTTTTTCTATGTGATTTCTTCACAAACTTTCTGAAACTTAGGCATCACCAAACAAGTCTGAATATGTGATTTATTTTTAAAGTATTCATTTTGAAGAAATGAAAAAGATATGGCTTCAGAGTTATAGATTTTCTTGTTCTCCAAACTGTCCACTGTAGTGAGTCCTGCAGTAAGTACTTATTAATTCCTCTGTTTCCCTATAAGAGTTTCTTAACTTAACCAAGGTGGGGAAAGCCATTGAGAGATTTTGTATTTCTTGGGTAATTCACAATGAAATAATTTGTGAATGTAGATATTTAATAAAGTATCATACTAAAATTATCTGACCTGTTTTCTAGTAGGAAAAAAACACATATCTAAAATGAAGTTTCTGTATTGGGCGACAACAGCTTCCTGTCTGTAGGTGGGAAGGCAACACTGATTGGCCTTTTGGGTGGGATGGTCCTTCATGGGGGAAAACTCACCCCATTGCAGGATTCATGAGCCTCCCTGGTCCAGACCTACTGAGGCTGCCATTGTGACCACCCTCCCCCCAGTAAAAGTGGCCCCTGCTATTGATGGCTGAGAACCGCTAAATATTCCCCACAACTGGAGGGTGTATTTGGTATGCTGTCCTGTAAAATGGGCCACACAGCTTCCGGGAGATTGGTTTGGAGAGAATTGGAGCCAAGCCCTTCAGAGAAAGGCCCCCCTGGACAGCTGTAAGCACTGTTCCCAGACACAGTCCCAGCCTGTGTGTCGAGCTAGCACATCTCCCAGGTGAGTACCTGCCTATTAACATGTCTCCCAGGCAACCTCAGGATGCCTGGCTGGTAGGCACAAAAGAAGTTGGGAGTTCTGTAAAGAATAGAAAGTGTTCAAGAAGGAAGTGAATACATCTAACTGTCCAAATATTTTTTGTTTAGATCAACACCAAGAGCAGAACAAATTAAAACATAGTTCACGTGCCTGGGTTGTGGGTGTGCAGGAGGCAGCTAATCAATGACACTTATCATTGGTGTTTCTATCACTCCCTCCCTTCCTCTCTGAAATCAATAAATAAATATAATCATGAAACTATTTCATCAGTCAACATGTCAAGGACTACAGCTTCCCTTAACTTTGAAAACCACAGTTGTTTTTTATTTTAATGTTTTTTTAAAGTTGAACCTATGAAGAATCCTATATAATAAAGAGGTAATATACAAATTGACCATCACTCCAACACACAAGATGGCTGCCCCATGTGGACACAAGATGGTCTGCAAGGGAGGACAGTTGCGGGGGGGGGGGGGGGGGGGGGAAGACCAGCCCTGCAGGGGAGGACAGTTAGGGGTGGCCAGTCCAGCAGGGGAGGGCAGTTAGAGGTAATCAGGCTGTAGTATACTGAGCATTCTGATGTGGTTTCTTAAAAGTGGGGGACTTCATGCCTTAGCCAGTTTGGCTCAGTGGATAGAGCATTGGCCTGCGGACTGAGGGGTCCCAGGTTCAATTCCGGTCAAGGGCACATTCCTGGGTTGCCTGCTCAGTCCCCAGAAGGGTGCATGCAGGAGGCAGCCAATCAATGATTCCCTCTCATCATTGATGTTTCTATCTGTCTTTCTCTCTGAAATCAATAAAAAAAATATATATTTTTTTAAAGTGAGGGACTTTACAAAATAGTGAATTTTAAAACTTTTGGGACCTACATAGGTGCCACCTTGTCAAGATCTGAGGACATTAAAACTGAATACATTATCACCACCATTTCACAAAGCATTTTAACACCAAAATCTCAGAAAATGAAGAGTTGGCAACTAGCTAACAGTAAAGAAAAACAAAGTAAAACCAAAGATCAAATGCAACAACATGGTTATATCATAAAATCGTATTTTAAATGTTATATTTTATGCTATTTTATTGATATAGGCTTGTCAGTTTGGAGATCTTAAGACTCTGGGATCTGACAAATAGTAAAATTTTTAAAATTTTTAGTGTCACTCAAAATGGAATCTGAATGGCCACTTTCTCTGGTTCTTTGTTTTTAATCACAGTTATTTTTAAAAATATATTTTATTGATTTCTTACAGAGAGGAAGGGAGAGGGATAGAGAGTTAGAAACATCGATGAGAAAGAAACATCGCTCAGCTGCCTCCTGTACACCTCCTACTGGGAATGTGCCTGCAATGTACATGCCCTTGATCGGAATCGAACCCGGGACCTTTCAGTCTGCAGGCCAGTGCTCTATCCACTGAGCCAAACCAGTTAGGGGTTTAATCAAGTTATTGTTGAAATTTCATTTTCATCTGGGTCTGTGAAAACGGAAACCACTCAGACTGTCCTGGGTGAGAAGAGCCGCCCCATCTCCAGGCAGGACTAAAACTGGCAGGACGCACTGAGCTCTGCCGGAAGGCCAGTGGAACAAGTGCCCTTCAGCTAGGCTGCAACCCACACCTTGGTCCCCGGTGCCAGGCCTAGAGCATTCTGGGAAGTAGATAGGGGCGAAACATTTCGTTAATTAGCACATTGTGCTTCTGCCACAGCAGAACACCTCTCAGTGCTGTGCCCTGGGTGCTGACTATTAGGCTTTACAGGCTGAATAAACGTCTGGAATGAGTTTCTTAAATGAAGTACCAAATGTGGTTGGACGAACGCTGAGGGAAAGAAATTGGCACTTGGATCCCCAAAGACACGGACGCCAAGCTCAGCTCAGGTGGCCGAGAGAAAGGCCGGAACGGGAAATAGAAAAGTTTTTCTAGTGCCACCTCAAAGGAATCTGATGTCTCCTTTGTCCCTGCACACACACAAAAAAATGTAAAGGCCACGATTCGAGATTGCCATTTTTTTCTTCTTCTAGAATGTACACTTACTTGTTCAGGGGCTGTGTGTGTGGTTTAAACAATCTCCACCAGCATTTCTTCCCTCAAACAGCCCATGTAACCCTGTTTTGTGGGCTCGGGGCAGTGGGATGGGAAGAGGAATTATCTGTGCGGTCCAGGAAGTCGCTTTGTAATCACCAGGCTGACGCACAAGCCAATCCCTCCCTCCCTCCCTCCCTCGCTTCTTCACGTCTAAGACTCCAAAGGCCCCGGATGACTAACATCGATGGCTTTAGTAAATCAGATCAGGGCAGGTGTCTAAGATTAAACAAAGCTGAGGTGCTAACCTCAACAGGTTTTGACTAAAAATACTTCCAAATAGTGCATTCACATAGTCACCAATGAACTACTTAGTTATTGCAGAATGTCTAAGAGAGAGAGAGAGAACCAAAAGGAATGGAATTAGAGTTAGAAAAAGGGAAATGGCAGGAAACGGAGTCCCAGCGAAAAGAAACCAACCCGAAGACAGCGTGTGGCTAAGAAAAGATTGCTTTCCCTCAAATCACAGGCCCGGTTCCTGGTTTCCAACGGCTCCTGGTTATGTTCCCTGTAGCCCTCCTTGTCCTTAGCTCTGATTTGGACCGGCCGCTGCTCTGAGCGTTGACAAATGCACATTGTGGCCCAGAATTCCCGTTACCGGCCAGGCTGGCTTTCCTGGTGGCTGCCTGGGACCGAGGTTCCTCCTCGCTGCGGGAAAGGCCTGGAGGAGAGCCGACGTCAGTGCGCTGTTTGGCCCTGGCCTCCTCCTCCTCCTCCCAGCACCACACCGCTGCCTCGCAGCCCCTCCGCCCCGAGTTCAGTCTGAGGCTGCTTTCCCCTGAGCCCACACCTCTAAGCCCAGCTCTTCTCAGAGGCCCCCGCAATGGCACCAGCGTCTTCAGTTTTCTCCCTGAAGAGCAGGGAGCTGGCTCCTTGGTTTGATAGCGAGCCCAGGGTATCTGAGCGGCCCGGGGTGCTTTGAATCACAGCTGCAAACAAACATTGAATCTGGGGCCTGTTAGGTAGTTCCTGGTTTTCAGGTGGTTTCTTCTCCCGAGCACAGAGATTCACAGCCCAGGGGCCTTCTAGGAGCTGGAAAGAGGACCCGCCCTCCCCGTCTCCAGCCAGAAGGATTGCCCGGCTCTGGGCTCCTGACAGGGAGGGCTGGACGGAGCTGAGGCAATCTGGTCCAGAAATGCGGTTTCCATTCAGTGTTCCTCAGTCACCTCCCGGGCAGAGCTCAGGCGGCACAGAGCGGATCCAGGGGCCCTGTGGGGGGAACAGTGTGTTCCACAGAAATATGAGAGACCACGTTTTATGAACCACTTGAGGATTTTTCATATGTAAAACCCACTAAGACTCTGATTCGTTCTCCACTGCCCTACAGAACACTGCCTGCCACCTTAACTCAGCTCTCGGCAAACCAAAAGGTCAGGTGATTCCGATTTTGGAGAATGGGCACCAATGAAATCAATGGCCCAGGGCTCTCATCTAATCAGAGGTGAAGGTCAGCGTGGCCCAGGGCAGGGACAGCAACTGGAGAGGAGCACCGGGCCTCTCCCACCACAAGATGGCAGCATCCCCTTGCCTAGGACCTGCCGGTCCCTGGGAGGGCACTCCTTTCCCCAGCGCATGCATTATCTTCTTTGGATTCCAGTAACTGTGCCAGATGGTCTGGCCTATGACGCCATGTATGTTTCCAGAGGCTCACTTTTGAGATGTTTCACATCAGCATGGTGGTAGCTTTTAGTTTCTTAGCCTCTATCTCCTTTCGCTTCATACACCAGTGGTGTCACTCGAAGGTAATAAATAGCCGGTATCTGCTGTGAGTTACATGACCACTGTAGGGCCAGGCACTGTGCTGACTACATACATCATGTCACTCTCACAGCAACACTGAGAGGCGGCACTGTTCTCAGCCCCATGCTACGGATGAGGAAACCAGGATGACAGGGAGCTACAAGTGTTGGGGCTGGGGTTTGATCCCAGGTTTGTCTGCCTCCAGAAGTAGAGCTCTTCCCCACCAGGAATCATAAAGAAAAGCTCGCATATGGATGTGTTGAAGTCATGTTTCTATGATCAGATAACATAGTTTGCTGGTGAGATAGTCATTGGTCATAAAGACTTTGTTAGGCACTGAAGTGAGGCCCACATTCTTTACCGAACTATAAAAGTCTGCTTTCCCTAAATTTTGTTATTTGTTGATTTTATAGAGAGTGAGGAACAGAGGGAGGGAAGGAGAAAGAGAGAGAGAAATATCGATTTGTTGTTCCACTTATTTATGCATTCATTAGTTGATTCTTGTATGTGCTCTGACTAGGGATCGAACCCGCAACCTTGGTGTATCTGGACAATGCTCTAACCAACGAAGCTACCCAGCCGGGCTCCAAAAATATTCTTGGACCTTCAGTGCAAGCATGTGCTATACTCCTTTCCATAAAACAAAACCTTTGGAGCTCTCTACATTGGTTCTAAAGAAAATGTAAGGTTTTATTAGACAAAATTTAAATCTCTATTTCTAAAAGAAATATATATATATATTTTTAATTTTTAAGAAGCATAACCTCACCCATCTAAGTCCTAACTAACCTCATCCACTTGGGTCCCAACTAACCTCACCCACATAGGTCCTAACTAATTAACCTCACCTGCCTTGGTCCTAACTAACCTCACCCATCTGGTCCTAACTAACCTCAACCGCCTGGATACTAACTAACCTCACCCCCTTTGATCTGAACTAACCTCACACACATGAGTTTGAACTAAACTCACACCCTCTATGTCCCAACTAACCTCACCCACCTGGGTCCCAACTAACCTCACCCACTTGGATCCTAACCTCACACATTTTGGTCCTAACTACCAGGTGTACCGGTTAATAATGTGGATTTTGTAATCAAATAAAACATGTTAATTTCAAGAGAAACATCAAAAGTGCTTTATTCAAAGTAATGCCCATCGCTAGCTACACATTTCCCCCCATCTTTCAGGTAACTTGTGGATACCGTCCCAATGGAACTTTTCTTGTTTTGAGACAAACCATTCAGAGACCCAATTTTCCACTTCTTTGCACGTTTTGAAGTGCTGCTCAAAAAATGCGTGTGCCATCGATCGGAACAGGCGGTCATCTGAAGGAGCAAGGTCTGGTGAATACGGTGGATGGGTTAATACTTCCCAGGCAAGATCTTTTAACGTGTCTTTAACTGGTTCTGAAGTGTGTGATGGTGCGTCATCAGGAAGCAAAATTACTTGGCCGTGTCTTCTGGCACATTCTGGTCGTTTCACAATCAAAGTGTGGTTCAAATTGATTATTTGTTATTGGTAGCCATCAGTATTAACAGTTTCACCTGGTTTTAGAAGTTCAAATTACACCACACCTTCCTGATCCCACCAAATGCAGAGCATTGTCTTCTTTCCAAAGCAATTTGGCCTTGCAGTCGATGTTGATGGTTGACCTGGATCAACCCATGATTTTGTGCATCTGGGATTCTCAAAATAAATCCACTTTTCATCGTCAGTCACAATTCAATGCAAAAAGACTTTCTTTAGTGCCATTGAAGCAGCATTTTACTGATGACTTTTCAGTTTTCCATTTGTCTTTCATTCAGTTGATGTGGCACCCATTTTCCTTCCTTTAAAATCTTTCCCATTGTTTGTAAATAGTTGGAAATTGTTTGCTGAGCAATGTTTAATCTTTCTGCAAGTTTATTTTTTTGAGTTTGACACGCATCTTCTTCCAATAATGCTTATAATTGTTGGTCTTCAAAATTTTTCAGTTGACCTGGCCGTTCTTTGTCTTTCACATAGAAATCATCACTTTTAAAGCATTTAAACTGGCGTTCACAAGTATCTTGAGATGGAACATGTTCACCATAAGCTTCCCGAAGTATTCAGCAGCGCTTTTCTTCAAAATAAAGTAATGAATTAAAACTTGCAGCAAGTGCTCTTTTTTTGGCACAAAATTCAACATTTTTAAGAGTAAAAATATCTATGATGTTAACACCTTCAGCAAATTTGGCATATGAAGTTTTGAAGCTTGCTATTAATACAACAAAATAGCATTCATATTAAATCGCATAAATATCAACATATGTGTAACTCCATCTATTGAAAAAATACGCATTATCAACCAGTACACCTGGTAGATACCAATGTTCCAATATCATTTTTTTTTTTCACCTTAAACTGCTTTTGTACTTTTGTCAAAAAATTAACTGGCCCTAGCCGGTTTGGCTCAATGGATACAGCATTGGCCTGTGGACTGAAGGATCACGGGTTCGATTCTGGCCAAGGAGCATGCCTGGGTTGCTGGTTCCATCCCCAGCAGGGGGAGTGCAGGAAGCAGCCATTCAATGATTCTCTCTTACTACTGATGTTTCTCTTTTTCTCCCTGTCCCTTTCTCACTGAAATAATATATATTATCCATCGGAGCCATTTCTGTGGACGGAGCAGCAGATGCCATGTCCTGTCACCCTTGGCAGCAATAACCTTGCTAGTTGCTCTTTCAAATATGCCAGAGCTCGGTTCCACCTGTGGGCAGCCAAGGACACTCCTAGAAAAGGAACGAAGAGCCCTGGCCCCTGGCTCAGTGGGTTGATCTCTGTCCCATGCACCTAGAGGCTGCTGGCCTGATTCCTGGTCAGAGCACATGTCCAGGTTGTGGGCTCAATCCCCAGTAGGGGGCGTGCAGGAGGCAACCAGTCATTGATTCATTGATGTTTCTCCTTCCTTTTCTCAATGCAATAAAAGCATTTTTATTTTATTTTTTTTAAGAAAAGGAATGAAGAGAGAAAGTCAGAGAGAGGCCACTTGCTTTTCAGACACAAAACGGATTCTAAGAACGAAACCATTTGGCCTTCCTAGGCCAGTCACCTCCGTGGTTGGCTCAAAACCCAGCCTTGCTGTAAACAAACTCCAATTAACCTGTATTCTGCCCACTGGACTCCACTGCCCACCATTCATCAAACCCATTAATATGTCCGCCTACGTCTAATTTTATAAAAAGCAAATGGGGAAAATGGCTTCCAGCAACTCACAAGATGGGATCATTTACCCATAAACATAAATTTCCTAAAATCAAAATAAAATTTTATTGCCTCTGGCTCCCTCTCGTTCAGGACTAAGAAAGTTTTTGCTTTGTTTTGTTTGATTTAGTTTATTCCTCCCTCGTTTAAAGTGAGAGAGGATAGAGAAAACATTGTAACTATCCTCCCCAGAGGAGGAGGCTGAATAAATCATGGTGCGTCATCCAGGAAAGAACTTCAGACATTGAACACCATGTGTTCTTTTTGGACTAACTAATTAGGGGGTGCATTCAAAATGCGCTCAGTTTAAAAAAGTCATAAAACTGTACTTAAAATGTGATACTGACATGCATATTTACATAACTGGTGTGAACATTTTCTACACATGCACACATATATGTATATAATGTTCACATAACTTATCTATGGGTGGGGATATTACAATTGATTTTTATTTTCTCTTTCATATCTGCCCAGTTTTTAAGTGTTCCCCCCAAAAAATGGGGAATATAATATTTTAAAGGAGAATAAGCTTGTATTTCATTAAGGCCTACCTTTCTAGAGATAGCACCGCACAATGAGAATGTGGGGAGTTCAAAGCTGGTTTCCACAGTGATTAGCTTTATGGTCAAACTCCAGGAGCCTGCATTTCCTTCCAAACCAGCGTCAGATACCTAAATTGCTGTGGAGGTTGTTGTGCAGGTTAGATTAAAATTATTTGTAAAATCGCCTAACGTGCAGTAGATACACAATCAATATTGCTTCCCCTTCTCCCCTTGCCCCCATCTTTATAGTCCCAAGTTGAATTAAACATTTTTGTGCATAAAATTATCTTATGGAAGGCATTCTGCAATTGTTACATTTATTTTTAAGTTGAAAGGTTTATCATTTTTTGAAGATGAGAATTAACAATCAAAAGAATACCACCCTAGCTGGTTTGGCTCAGTGGATAGAGCATTGATCTGCGGACTCAAGGGTCCTGGGTTCGGTTCCAGTCAAGGGCATATGCCCAGGTTGCGGGCTCAGTCCCCAGTGGGAGGCATGCAGAAGGCAGCCAGTCAATGATTCTCTTTCATCATTGATGTATCTATCTCTCTCTCCCTCTCCCTTCCTTTCTGAAATGTATTTTAAAAAACAGAATACCAGCATGTTGTCTGATAATTCTTTAGACCACTTATTCCCTTGACCACAGAGCAGAAGGTAGAGAATGATAATGCCTGTCATCAAGAGCGGGTAGGGAGACATCAGCCAAGTTGTCTGGCCTGCACAATGTGACATGAGATTGTCACACCTTCAGAATGGGACATGGGATTCACCCTCACCAGATAGCTGGTCACTATTAAACACGACTCCATGGTACAGAAGGTGAGCTACGAATTCAGATGACCCAGTCCTGGCTCTTCTCTCCTTTTGTTCCATTACAATGAAAATACTATACGTACCTCCTCCGAGGCTCCTGGTGAGGACTAAATAGAGTAAATTGTGGAAAGCTCTTAGAACAGTGCCCAGGATGCAGTGATACTTGGTTAACATTCAAACACTTAGGAACAGAGTATACACAAATGTGGTACTCAATAAATAAATACTGTGGAATGAATGAATGACATGTACACTAGAATTTTTTTCTGAAAGGGAAACAGGCCGTCTTTCACATTGGGCGCGGAAAGCGTAGGCAACGCCCTGTATGGCAGTGGCAGACACTCACTAGGCTTTCATTTATGGCCGTAGACTCAGGTCGGTAGTTTGCTAACTCTGGACGTTTAATCACCTCCCAGCCATTTCCCATTGGAGTTCCGGACTCACGGCTGTTTAGAGAAAGCAGGCATGATGCGTGTGTTTCACTTACTGACCATGCAGTCATCTGCCCTGCAGATGCCAAGTGCTTACGGTTTTGGAAACAGATCATGTTTTAGGATGTGAAGATATTTGAAAAATCTAGAGAACACTAAACCTTTCACTATCCTTTTTTCTTCTGGTAATCTGATGGGCCCACAGTCACATCTAAACATTCTGGTTCTCAGAGGATCCCCAACGCCAATGCAGAACAGTTACGTTTTGTTCTGGCGTGAATGACTCCCAGGAACTTTGTTTCCATAGGAACAGAACTTCCTTAAGAATCCACATGCTGGACTAAACCGGTGTGGCTCAGTGGATAGAGCATTGGCCTGCGGACTGAAGGGTCCCAGGTTTGATTCTGGTCAAGGACATGTACCTTGGGGTGCGGGCACATCCCCAGTAGGGGGTGTGCAGGAGGCAGCTGATTGATGTTTCTCTCTCATCAAGGTTTCTAACACTGTATCCCTCTCCCTTCCTCTCTGTAAAAAATCAATAAAATATATATACATATATTTTTAAAATGCACATGCTGGGCCTAGCTTTCACAGGCCGCCAAAAAATTGTCTTGGTTAAGTGTTCCTGCCTCATCTTTTTTTTTAGTCCTCACCTGGGGACTCTTTAGAGAGGGAGAGGGAGAGAGAGAGGGAGATAATATGGGCCCTGTCCAGGAATCAAACCTGAGACCTTTCGGTGTATGGGACGATGCTCCAACCAACTGAGCCACGTGGGCCAGGCCTCCTTTCTCATTGTTTAGGGGGCTGTCGCACATAATGACAAAAGTAGGTGGCAATTCATTAAAAAAATAAAGTAAAAAACCACATCATTTTAGAATAAAGGTGAGAGACAGGGACCAAGCGTCCATGAGGTCCGATCGTGGACCCGACACTAACGCCCACCCACGGGTGTGTTCAGCCCCGGTCCCGGTTTCCTGCCTCCTCTCTGACGAGGATCAGCCGCACCAGCGACTCCGCGGTGGTCCTGAGGGTTAAATAGGGTCCCGCACACAAAGCTCAGGCCCGAGGACAGCAGTTGGTAAATACAAACCTCTTTTATTACCATTTCAGTCTGCTGTTTTGTTTGTTTTCTCTGAATGTTTTCCCACCAAGCAAGGAGCCCAGAACAACAACCATGCAGCCCCAGGCCTCCTTCATAAAAGCCTGAGCTTCTCTAAGCCCCGCTCGGCTCTTCACCGCCCAGAGCGACTGTTAGTCCTTCTCTGAACTGTGCAACCCACAAAAGCCCCCTTATGTCATCCTCCCAGCTGCCTCCTGCTTCTCTCTGCTTTCTGCAGGTTGACATAGTCTCCCCGCCAGTGGAACAGTCCAGGAAAACGCCAGGGCCACAGATGCCCCATGCCCAGGAGCAGCTGCTGATACGCAGACAGAAGGGCCCGGGGAGGAAAACGGCACTTCCCTCTGTCCTCCGGTTCCCATTGGTGATCATCGTCCAGAAGGGCGAGCTCCTTGGAAGAGGCTCAGGGCCTCCGGCTTCCCGGGGAGGCTGGTGAAGCCAGGCTGGGGAGGGTGGTGAGCCTGGGAAGAGTGACACTAGACATGACACTAGATCAGCGGTAGGCAAACTGCAGCTCGCGAGCCACACACAGCTCTCAAGCTGTGGTTTGCCACTCTGTTGACTAATGAGTTTGCCGACCACTGGCCTAGACTCTTGATTCCAATAATTACGGGCTGCTGTTGTTCCCTGTGATTAAGCCCCTTGGCTCGAGGCTTTGCCTGCAGGAAAGCCGTTGCTCATGTTTTCCACGTCGGATCCTCTGAGGGTCAGGGAGGAGCTAGTTCTGCTGAGAGGGCTTTCGGGGTAATGTACAAGGTCCAAGCAAAGCAGGTTTTTGGCGAGAGGTAAACAGCAGGAGAGAAAATCCCCTTAATTCCCAAACATCCTTCTATTTCCCACATGTTCAACAGCCCCCGGCTCAGGGCAGGGCAGAGGAAGGCCACATATCAGATTCTGCAAGTTGAGCATCAAGCCAAAAAAACAAACAGACAGACAGGGGGATGTGTAGAGAGGAGAGGGGCTGGGACACAGGGCTCACAGAGGCTCAGGGTGGTCCATGAACATGAGCTTCGAGTGGCCTGAGAAATCATGTATTAATTTCCAGAAAACGCCCTCCTTTATGTAAAAATACCAGTGCCTCCATGTACCTGTATGAGACTTCTTTCTCTCTGCAGGCAAGATGCTCACAGACTGGAGATCTGGTTCCCTAATGGCCTTCCAGCTCCACTGTCTGCTCCAAGATCAAGCCATTTTCCTAGCCCTGCCAGGCCAAGGACACCCCTCCTCTGGCACCAACAGTGCAGCAGTTCCCGAGGTGAACACCAGGGGGCAGCGACACCCCCTGCAGCCTGAGGGTCAGACCTGCAGGGAGCATCGATGAGCTGGGAAAGAGGTTCAGAGGCTTCCAACAAAGCGATCACCTAGCTTTAGTTTGGGATGTGATTCCACCACCGACGCCTCTTCCTCTGACTCAGGCCAGACAGGACCTGTCCAAGCCACGCAGTCTCCTCAGATTCCTACTGTGGTCTCTGACCCTCATCCCCAGCACAGCCTGGTGACTGACAGAACAGGGTGGAGAGCCAGAACTCCCAGGGACGGACCCTGGCTTAGGCACTGACTGACACCCATGTGCCCTGGACCAGTCCCTCCATCCAGCTGTGCCTTCTGCACCTATATTACAGCGGTCGGCAAACCGTGGCTCGAGAGCCACATGCGGCTCTTTGGCCCCTTGAGTGTGGCTCTTCCACAAAACACCACAGCCTGGGCGAGTCTATGTTGAAGAAGTGGCGTTAGAAGAAATTTAAGTTTAAAACATGTGGCTCTCCAAAGAAATGTCAATCGTTGTGCTGTTGATAGTTGGCTCTGCGGACTAATGAGTTTGCCGACCACTGGCCTATAAGATGGTAATGACAATACCTTCTACGGTGTATGGTTGTTGCAAGGGCTGATTTAATGAAGTCATGAAAAGGGGTGAAACGGCACCTGACACAAAGGAATGAAAAGAGTGGGTGCCTCCCGTCGTAGTTGTCCGTATGTAGTACACCTTTTAAAAAAAAAAAAATATATGTTTGATTGACTTTTTACAGAGAGGAAGAAGAGGGATAGAGAGTTAGAAACATCGAGGAGAGAGAATCATTTATCAGCTGCCTCCTATACACCCCTACTGAGGATGTGCCCGCAATCAATGTACATGCCCTTGACTGGAATCAAACCTGGGACCTTTCAGTCTGCAGGCCGACGCTCTATCCACTGAGCCACACCGGCTTTGGCTAGTGCACCTTCCGCAGGAGCTTGTAAGTTCTCTGAAGGCAGAGACTGTGCCTTCGGGGCCTTGTACTCTGTTTCCCTAAGTGCTCTCCATGGCATTTCCTGTACTTCAGTCTCTCACTAAATACTTGCCGGGAAGACTGTTTATTGAGAGGAATCAGCCTTTTGGCTTGACCCTGGGACCCCGGTGCTGGGAAAGCCTTGGGAAATGAGGCGAGCGGGACTGATGGCTGTAAAACACGCACATGTGCAGCGAGGCGTGAACACACACAGACGCCCACATCCCGCCTCCATGGGGAGCCGCCTCATAAATCCTGTCCCTTTCAAAGCAGTTGCAGGATTAATGACAACAAAACTAAGTGGAGCTCAGCAAGCACTTCATCCCTCTTGAAGGTTTGCAATTTTTCAAGGCTTTAGTTGTTTTAGTCCATTTTAGGCTTTTTTTTTTTTTTTTTTTTTTTTTTTTTTTAAAGAAGGGATGTCCTGGCTGGTGTGCTCAGTGGTTAGAGCATCAGCCTGAGCACCGAAAGGTCACAGGTTTGATTCCCGATTTCCAGTCAAGGGTATGTACATGGGTTGCAGGTTTGATCCCCGGCCTGGGTCAGGGCACATGCGGAACATGACCAATCACTGTGTCTCTCTCACATTGACATTTTTCTCTCTTTCTCCTGCCTCCCTTCCACTCTCTGAAGATCAGTGGAAATCCTCATGTGAGGATTAAAAAAAAAAAAAAAAAAAAAAAAAAAGGGAGAGCACCTTTGTGGCAAGCAGGCATGGCCATGGCATACTCAGCCCTTGAGCGCCTTATGTGCCGTGCCAGCTTAGCCAGGTTCAGTGACCCTGAGAGGGGGCGGTGAAGGATTGAGAAAAGACAGACAAGAGAATGAAAGCTGGGTCTGGGTGGGACGCTGCTCCCGGATGGAGAGACAGCGCCGCGGACTATAAGCCGTGTCTTTATTTTACAGCAGATGCGATGAGGCAAAGTGAGGGCATGGTCAAGATGTTTATAACATTCTCATGGGTTTCAATCCTACTCAACTACATGCACCTGATCAAGCTTTGTTTACTTGCAGCCTATCTCACTCAGGCACCTGGGGCCATGCATTCGACCACAGGTTCAAGCTCACAACCACAGCTGTTGGCTATCGTTGTGCTGAGAGGGCTCTGCCCTCCAGACTGGGACTTTGTGTGGCCTCGAGAGGACTGTCTCCTCTCATTAGTCCGAGGCTTGACTCTGTCCAAACACTGTAGTGCTCCAAATACCTTCACGTCTTTCAGTCAACAATTAAGGTGGAGCTTCTCTAATGGTGGACATACTTTTAAGTGGAAACTAAAACATAGTGAGTTTGTTGTTTCACCATTTTTTCCCCCTTAATCGGCGGAGCTACTGAAGAGCCATGCAGTGTCCGGTCTTGGCCTTGGCTTTTGCATCTTCAGCCTCTGTGGACCCAGCAGCGGGACACAGCTTGTGTTTGCTGGTGTGCTGGGATCTTGTTCTGCTGACTTGTGTGCCCAGAGAGAGAGACAAGGAATCAGATTTGACCTTTGCATACATCAACCAAGGAAACATTGGAGGACACGGCTCTCCCCAAACCGGAGGCGAGGGATCTGATTTCTAAAATGAATGTGACGGAATAAAGCGATAGGTTGTAAGCGCACGTCACCCTCAGTGCCCAGCACTGGGACAGCAATGTGGGGGTTCAGATTAAGCAGATTAGGTGAGCCAGCCGCCTCCATCAGAGCCACCGCTCCACTGTTTACTAAGCTTATGATCCCTACGCAAGTTACGGCTTAATGGCCTTCTCTATAAATGAGGTCAGTATGAATACCTACCTGGTGAGGTTATGGGATTAATCAGATAATTCTCATAAACCACTTAGTGTGGCACCGGCTCTTTTAACACTGGCTGTTACTGTTTGATTAGCTCCCCGACTTGGGGGTGAACTGGACGATCTCGAAGATCCTTCCTGTGATAAAATGCTGATCGAAACCAGGAAAGAAAAGAGATACAATGACATAAGGTGAAGGGAACTGACATTTTGAAGCTAGATTTCACGTGTTCTCTTTCCTATTTCTTAAAAGCTTCCACAAGTAGTGGCCAACTACGTAAAGAGAATGTTGTCCCATCAAGGAGAGGGAAGGGAACTCACACTGGGTCAAGTGCAGAGAGATGGCCTCCTCAACCGTGTTAGAAACACAGGTGTTTGGAAAGAGCTGAGTGGGCTGAAAATCTTCCTTCTCTCCCCCTGCATTTCTCTCTCTGACAAACACACGCACCCACACACAACGTAGATCTCTGACTTCAATCGGAAGCCTAACTATGAATCGTCATTGAAATGGTACACATGAAAGTCAGAAGAGCCCTGGCAATGTGGCTCAGTTGGTTGGAGCGTCATCCTGGTTGCAGGTTTGATTCCCAGTCAGGGCACATACTCAGGTTGTGGGTTCGATCCCCATTTGGGGCCCATACAAGTTGGGTGAGATTTAAAAAAAAAAAGTCAAAAGAGTTCATTTTATATAATAAAAGAGATAACCATATCTTAAAATTAACAGAAAAATCAATTAAGTGATGCAGAAGAAATAGAATTCTGAGAACTTAAGAGCAATAACAGAGTTTTTCATTAATTATAATTAAATCTGTCCCCTCAGGTTCCTGAGCCCAAATTTCCTAACGATCCCACACCCTTGTTCTCTGTTTCCAGTGAGAAGTCTCAGCACGGAACAGTCATGAGAACAAGAACTTTCTCCAAGACGTCATGGCTTTGGTTCTCACTCTGTGGCCTGGAGCAAGTCCCAGCCCATGGATCCCGATTTTCTTGCCTATCCAGTGAGAGCATTTGTGCCTCTTGTGTCTGAAACCCTTCCCAGGCTCAGGATTCTGGGAAAGTAAAACTGCAGATGTTTGTGACTGTGCACAACATCTAACATCTATAGTAATAAAAGGGTAATATGCTAATTAGACCGGATGTCCTTCTGGAGGTCATTCCGGACGTCCTTCCTGACCGAGCAGCGCCAGAGGGAAGCCAGCTCGGGTCCCGGGTGCCTGTGGGCGGCCCGAGGGAAGCCCGGGTCCCGGGTGCCGGAGGGAAGCCTGTGCTGGCAGACAGGGGAAGGAAGGCCTACTCTTGCACGGATTTTTGTGCATCGGGCCTCTAGTGTATGGCAATAAAAGGGGAAGAATGGCCTCCTGTTCCCTAACACTCATGTCCCTAACCCCTGACGTTGACCTTCATCACACGGAAAGATTCAGTGTCCTATCATTCTGGGAAATGGCCGTGAGGCTGTTTCTGAGTGATTAGTGCAGCCCCGACCTGAACCCCTGCTGGTGCGGAGCATTGGGCAGGGGAGGGCCGGACCAGGGCAGGTTCCGAGTTCCCCTCGGACAGCCGTGCTCTGCTCCCACCTCCTTCATTAGCTCTGACCAGAAGCACGTGGCCCTCATCTGTAACGTTGGAAATCGAAGTAAGAGGCCTGTAGAGAGCGAGAGGCCCCAGTCTTGGTGACACCTTCTCCTTGCCTTGCCATCGTCACCCTGTCCCCAAATGTGAACCGTAGAGTAAATGGGCTTTAGGCCTGTGCGCTCCCTCTGGAAGGCTGCTAGCAATCCGGGTGGACAGTGGTTTAGACTGCAGTGTTTCCTAAACTTTTGACATATGTGTCCCCCTTCTATAATTCTCGTAACGCTGAGTACCCCTCGTACTCATGAGAACGTAGAATTAGGCGCAGCTAAGCACGGTGCAGTGCATATCCCCACCAAACTCCGGTGCAACGCGTATCCCCACCAAACTCTTCCTGTACCCCTGGGGGTGCGCGTACCACACTCTGGGAAACACTGGTTTAGAGGGTGCTCACTCCCCTTCCCTCGTGGATCCTGAGGTGGGAGAGGCAAGCATTGCCATTGCCAAAGGCATAGAGGAAGCATGTGCAGAGGGTACTTCTAGACTCTTCCAGCCCCAAGGTGAATGTGAGTGTTTCCAAACTATTCCAGCCCCAGGAACTGTGAAACTTAGGAACAAAGAAATCCAAATAAACTCTCTCTTGTGTAATTTCCTAAGACACATTTTCTGGCCTCTCAGCCTCCTCGGGAGCTTCCTGGGTGGAATCAGAAACAGGCAGGTCCCCGTACTTGGGGGGCAGGGAGAGACCAAAGAAGGCAGATCACTCAGGCGGGACGTGGGGGGTTTAAGGAACAAGGGGGCTTACTCCCAGGCCTGTCGCGGGCAGTGGCAGACCAGATTTCTGCCCCCACCCGCCGAACCTTAGAAGGCTGTATGGAGGTCCTACCTGGGTTCAGTCCAACGTGGTGACTGACCACACGTGTCTCATCCCAGCGGTCCGGAGGTGGGAAGCCTGCTGGGCTGAGACAAGATGGGCTCTTTCCAGGGGCCTTGGGGCAGAATTTTGTTTTCTTGCCTCTTCTAGCTTCTAGAGACCCCTGCCTTCCCTGGTTCCTGGCCTCAGCCAGTCCCCTCAGAGCTGGCAATGCAGCCTCTTTAGCACAGACACCTCCCGCTGTAAAGGCCCCTCTATCACCTCAGGACCATCTCCTTCTAAGGTCAGCTGATTGCGGACCTTCATTGTATTTGCAAACGTAACTCCCCTTTGCCCCACGGCATCAGATGTTCACCGATTCTGGGAATGAGGACATGGGTTTCTTTGGAGGCAGTGGGGATGGGGCGGGGGGCAGGGGGTGGGCTGTTGTTCTGCCTTCCAGAGTGGTTAACCTGAATGAAATGGCCCAGATTAAAAATGCCTGGAGGTGACCCATAGGGAACGCCACTGCCTCTCTCCCCCCGACTGTTAAAACGTTACATCATTGGGCCGACCTGCTCCTCTTTCTCCCCGACACAGGCTCCATTTATAACCGGGCACATCCGATCGTGAATGTCCCGTTTCCCCCGGTGTGGGGCCTGGTCTGTAATGAATGTGCAGAAATGGCTCTTCTTCCCTTTCCTTCACCTCCGTCTACTGGGGGTTTGTTAGCCTTCCCACCCGCTGGAACCCCCACGGATCACTCCCTCCACCAGCCCCCACGCTCACGTCTGACAACCGTCTCTCCCCGTCCCAAACATGCCACGCGCTCCCACCATGTCGACAGTTCTCTGCTGAGCGGAGGAGCAGAAACCGCTCCCTGCACGCCTGGGTCTGCTGCTTTCCCAGCTCACTCTGTCCTGCCTGCGAACTCAGCTTAAAAGCGTCACCCCATCTCTGCTGGGCGATGTTCCTGCTGCGGCCTGCACCCTGCACGCCCCCGCTGTGTCCCATGGAGAGAGGCTGTGCTTCAACATGTTGGGGAGCGTTTTCTCCACACAGGACCTCATGTGTGTATCTTAAGACGGATGGGGCTCATTACTGAAAGCTTTGGAGACCGTCTTAGGTTTATGTACGGGAAATAAGTTGACGGCTCTTCACCACTGTGAAGAACAAGGCCACTCTTTCTCATACACTATCCCCTTCCTGTTCCCCTGCGCTCCTGTACCGCGTGGTGGGAGGGAGGGTGAAAAGCCTCACGCGTACGCGTAGGTCTGCACAGGCAGGGCAGTCGTCATGTCGCTGTCAGGGCTGTCAAGCACCGGAAGCAGATTAAATGCCCATCGATGAGGAACTAGTTAAATAAAACACAGCACAATCATACTACGGCATATTATGCAACAGGTCAGCAGGGGAGGGGGACATCTGGCCTACGGGCTGTAGAAGGCCCGTGAAATCATTTGGTCTGGCCCTGCCAAGGCCTTCGGGGTGAGTTAGTTAAATGTTTGACCAAATACAGCAGGCTAATTTTAAATAATATATTTTATTGATTTTTTACAGAGAGGAAGGGAGAGGGATAGAGAGCTAGAAACATCGATGAGAGAGAAACATCGACCAGCTGCCTCCTGCATGCCCCCTACTGGGGATGTGCCCACAACCAAGGTACATGCCCTTGACCGGAATGGAACCTGGGACCTTTCAGTCCGCAGGCTGATGCTCTATCCACTGAGCCAAACCGGTTTTGGCCAACAGGCTAATGTTTAAGTTGATCATTCCCATATGGCCCTAGAATGGTGTTATAAAAATATTCCAAATGGCCCTTGGCAGAAAAAGGTTCCCCCCACCTGGTTTAAAAGCACGAGGTGTGTGTGCTGGCAGAGAACAGTCCCCAGGACTTCCCAAGTGGGAAGACGAAGGCCCAGGAGAGGGTGCCAGGCGTGCTTCCGCATTCACAGGGGAAGTGAAATGCCTGCCTCGGTGGACCCTCAGGCCCAGAATGCCTCAGATCCCGCGGAAAGAGCTGTTGCCCATGGAGACGGGAGCTCGGCGTTGGGAGGAGCCACAAAAAGCACCAGCAGCGATGCAAAAAGGAACCAAAGTTTATTTCCGCCAAACCTTCAGTACATCACAAAGGCAGCGTGCTAACCTACGGCATACGGCGTTCCAACAGTTAGCCAGAGAGCCCGCAATAAATATGCATCCTGACCCCACAGAAGGCTGTGCTTGTCAAGCATCCCAGTCTCTCAGGCCTCCTGCTCTGCAGCATTCTGTGTGGGGGTGGGGGGGTTTGTGCGCATGTGTGTGTGTGTGTGTGTGTGTTCTGTGTTTCCCTAAGTGCTGTGGTGGAAAGCCCTTTCACACTGCTCTGCAGCATTCTCCAAACTGCTGGACTACAAACAACGCAGAAGAGCGGCACGGAGCTGGAAGCCGTCTGTCCTCTGCTGTCACCGGCCGGCACCCCGCGCGGCCCGCTCCCTCGGCCCGGCCCAGAGGCCCTGCGTCGGGCGCTGTCAGAGCAGGCCGCGCGGTTCATCACACACTCGGCAGTTCTGTGTTGTTTACATCCCGCAGGAAGAGCCATGCTGGCAGGGAAGTTGCAAGAAAGTTAGAAACATTAAAAAAACAAACCCTGAAAGTAAAGAAAGGGAACAGACCTATTTCCCCCCAAAGGCCTTGGCTTTGCATCCCGATGGTTAGTTACCACATCGAGGTTCCTGTCTCAAAGCTGGAACCCGGGCTGTGACTGATAGTCCTTCCAGAGAGCCTCTGGGCACAGAGCGGGCATTCTAACGTATTTGCTGGGCACAGGAGGGTTCACTCTCTTAAGAGACAGATGCCCCAGTTCTGAGGGGCCTGGCAGCTCACGCCAGGTTAGGAATACACAACTACCTTTCGCTATCGCTGAGAACGCTGCGGAAAAAGTCCTATTTCTAAAAAGTCTTACGCATGGCTACCTACAAAATACCTTGTTCATATAGTCTATGTGAATTTCCCTTATGCAAGGGGTTTCAATAGGAAAACATCTTTAAGAGCCCATAAAAATATTGTAGAGAAGAGAAAAAAACAACAACAACACTTTTAGAAAATTGAGGTTAGGAACGCTGAGGCCTTCCTTTGGCTGTAAACACGCGGCTTGTGGTCCCCGTCGAACACGGACGCCAGCTTCCTGAGCTCCGGGCGGCGGCTGAAGGCAGGTGTGCAGAGCGGCCGTGCAGCGCCCGCGGTTCACCGAACGCCGGCTACGGGCAGCTTCTGCTTCTGCTGTTTCTGAGCTTCGTGTTTTAGTTAACGGTGCTCATCCGGCTCCGACTGGCCGGCCGGGGACGAGCCGCCTAAGGCAGACGGGGGTTGTGGGGGGAGAGGGAATAAGCATTTTCAGATCCACAGGACGGAGGTCAAGGGTCCTGGGCGGGCACCACCTAACCAGCCCTGCACTCATCTGGTCAGAAGTCAAACCATGTTTTTGGACTGAAACCCAGAGGCCAAAGGGGGCTCCCCTGTGCTGGTCGGCAGCCAGCGTGGAGGAACCTTGGCCGCGGTTCCTGCATGGAGGGGACCACGTATCGCTCAGGGGTGACGGTGCCCGGGCCCAGCACCAGGGCCAGCCGCCCGGCACGGCCGGCCCCAGCGGGGGCATTGGCGGCGATGATGGTGCCTCTCGCCTCTGCTGCTGTCCGGTCTCTCTGCGGTTCTGGGGGGCAGTTTTCTCCCGGGCCAGCCCCCTGGTGCCCACCGTGGGCGAGAACAACGGCAGTGACGGCCAACATCTCCGATCCAACCCGAGACGGACAGCGGGGGGGCAGCGTCCCGCCGAGGACCCCGCTCTACTTCTTCTGGGCCTGGGTCTTGCACATGGTGAGGATCTGCTTCAGAACTTTCTGGACATCTTCATCCATCTGGCCCTGGAAGGTCAAACAGAAGGCAGTCAGCGGGGACCTCGGTGAAGTCCTCTCTCGCCGAGGGCGGGAATGAGGCGGCTGGCTGAGAGGAAGCCCCTGGCCGCTGGTCGTCCCAAGAAATGCTATCCCAGCCATTTCCCCACTTCTCTGGGGACCTGAGTCTGGGAGGGGCCTGCTCTCGAACCCCTGGAGGATGACAAGGTGGAGACTAACAGAGCCCAGCAAAGGGTTTCTGGGGTCTCCGTAGCAAGTCTGAGCCCAGCCAGCCAAACCACCAACAGGGACAATATCGGCGAACCTCCAGCATCAAGCCCGGGCTCCTGATCCTGAGGTGGCAGCTGGCGGCGGGGGAGGGGGCCGCAGCTGCGGCCTCCTTATTTCTGCAGAAACGCCCAGGTTGCTCTCGGTAGTTAGGACAGGGTTCCCAGCACAAAATCCAAAGCCGAGCGAAAGGCATTGGGAAGCTACGGGATTCTCCTCGGACTCTCATTCGTTCTGCTGGTCTGAAGACGGGACTTGGGTAAGGTGACCAGATCGTCCAGGTGTCGGCAGGACAGTCCTGATTTCTAACAAAGTTTTTCCCCACATCCCGTGGCGTTTTAAAAAAGTCCCGATTTTTGGAAAGATTGGAGACATTGGAAAGATTCTTGCCAAAAATCAGGACTTTTTTATTATAAAAATGCCGCGGGATGTGGGAAAAAATAGTTAGAAATCAGGACGGTCCCGCCAACACCTGGACGATCTGGTCACCTTAGACTTGGGGCAACGTGGACTGCAGTATTCCTTTAAGAGACCCAGACACTCCACGGCGTGGCCGTACCTGCACCGCATACAGAAGATGCATCCTGTAAACCGATATGACCTCCTGGTGCTGCTTCTTGCACTCCTAGGGAGAGAGCATTTCACTGTGTTACAGGGCGCTGCGGCCAGATGCTCCCCAGCGACTCCCTCCAGCCAGTGCTCACAGAGAAAGCTTTTCAACTGTTGTGAGCTCACTGGCCTGTGTGTTTCTGAACACTTGTCCTTATTCTCAGGGGGAAGAAACCCGTTTTATGTCTTTGTATGTCAACTCTAGGAGAAAATTCATGTAAGAAGTGGTTATTATAATCCCAAATTTGTTGCATATATACATACACACAAACACACACACACATATACATACTTTATGCAAATATACAGATACATTCACACAAGGTAAATAGTGCAAGGAAATATATTAAATGCAGAAAGTAATCATCTCTGAGTGGTTGAATTATTAGCAATTTATTTTTTGGAACTTTTTCAGAGTTTTCTACATTTTCAAACTTTTCTACAATGATCAAATACTATTTTAATTTATAAAAATAGCCGAAACCGGTTTGGCTCAATGGATAGAGCGTCGGCGTGCGGACTGAAAGGTCCCGGGTTCGATTCCGGTCAGGGGTATGTACCTTGGTTGCGGGCACATCCCCAGTAGGGGGTGTGCAAGAGGCAGCTGATCGGTGATTCTCTCTCATCAATGTTTCTGACTCTCTATCCCTCTTTCTTCCTCTCTGTAAAAAATCAATAAAATATATTTTTTTTAAAATTTTATAAAAATACATTCTTTCATGCTCAGTGGATAGAGCATCAGCCTGCGGACTGAAAGGTCCCAGGTTTGATTCCGATCAAGGGCATGTACCTTGGTTGTGGGCACATCCCCAGTGGGGAGTGTGCAGGAGGCAGCTGGTCGATATTTCTCTCTCATCGATGTTTCTGACTCTCTATCCCTCTCCCTTCCTCTCTCTGAAAAATCAATAAAATATATATTTTAAAAAATACATTCTCCCAAAGGGAGTTACTACCACCCACGCCGTCGGTGGTACCACGTGCTCCCGGGAAGCACAGTGCCTGAGCAGCGGGCACGGAGGAGGGGTGTGGCATCACTCTGTGTCCCTCTGCAGAGCTGCTGAGGCCTCTACGTCTCCTTATGGAGCGATCGCTCCGATTCCTCTGGGCGCCCACTTCAGGAGCCTCCCTCAGCTCTCAGCTCTTCTAAAAAGAGGCCTTCCGCCTGCTTCACCATGAAAACGAAGACTGCCGTATAGAGGTCAAAACTCCGCAGAAATCCCCCAGTACTCCTTGGCATCGCCTTCCTGTCATTGTTGCCTTGTGGACTTCCCACTCCAGGAGAGCCTTAAACCTCAGCCCTGTGCCGTCCACGCCGTCAGCAGGTGTGCTTGGTTTCTCTCCGCTGCTTCCTCCCACCTCCGGTCGCCTCCACGCAGGCATTCATAACGCTCCCTGGTCCCTGCCTTCCTGCCCATCCCGGCTTCTGCCGGCAGCATCCCCCGCACGGAGGAGCCACCCAACACCTGGCCTCCCAGCTCCTCCACTTCAGCCTCAGGGACCGGCTCCTCCTCCTTCCAGCCCCTCACTCTCATGGCCATGGCCCTGCCTCTGTCTCTGCCTCTGAAACTCAACCAAGGGCATCCCACCCTCTGACCGCCACCTCCTGTCCTTCTAGCAAACCTGCCTCAGGCTTCCCCACCCCCCACTGGGATTCGTTAGCGCCATCGGACACCTCCCCGCTCAGTCCCTTCAGCAGGCAGCGCGGACCTGGCTGCCACGCCCCGGGAAGTGTTCTCGCCAAGGCTATCCCGGGCACTACATGCCAATCTCAGTCCTCAGCACGAGCACCACCTTCTGCAGGAGGCCTTCTGAGACTCACCCAGGCCGGGTAAGCACCATCTCTTCTGCCCTCAGCAGAGTGGGCGTCTCTCTATCGATGCATGCTTACCACATCAGGAATATGGCAAGCCATATTACACATCAACTGTGAGGGCAAGGGCTGTGTCTTACTCATTTTTATGCCATCAGCTCCTTGGACAATACTGACCCAGAGGAACTCCTTACACACACGTTGAGAAATTCTAAGAATGACTGTAGCTACCATTAGCGCTTTCTCTACAAGGCTGTGATCACCTCTCTCTCAGAAAAACGACCTGCAGAACACAGCGGGAGGCATCTTCTCCTCCCTGACTGCTCTCCACGGCTGGTGCTGGGAGCACGGCACAGCTGGTGTGGGCCCCGGTGGCCAGCCAGAGCCTGGATGGCAGACACCTGAACGCACCAGTACCAGCTCTGTCCCGGAGAAATCCTAAAAGCCAGGTCCTGGTTGTAACTGGAAGCTAGAGATGGTCCAGGACAGACTAACCCTCAGTTTCACACGGAAAATACATACCCGTGTCAACCGAAACCTTAACTAAATAATGAGGCTCCGAAGATGTCCACGTCCTAATCACAGGGCCTGTTCCCTGCATGGTAATGGGACCTCCCAGTGTGACTAAGGATGGTGGGACGGAGAGAAAGAGTACCCTGATGATTGGGGTGCACCTTACATGCAATCCCAAGAGTCCTTAAGAGAGAGAGCAAGGCCAAAGGTGGGAGGAGAAGATGGGAGGACAGAACCAGGGGTTGGAAGCGCTGCCCTTTGAAGATGGCGGCACGGGCTACGCGCCAAGGAATTCATTGTGGCCTCTCAAAGCTAGGAAGGGCGAGGACATGGATCTCCCCTAGAGCCCCCAGAGGGACCCAGCCCTGCTGACATCCTGGCTGTAGTCCAGCAAGACTGAGGAACCTTAGGAACATCAGCGTGTGTTGTCTTAAATCAAGTGCGTGCTGCCCTGTCGTAGGAAATAGTCATAGGAAACTAATCCAGATAGGAGAGGGCTGTCCGGGTGAGGAAGGGGCAGGGCCAAGAAACAGCTACAGACCCAGAGATAACACAACTACCAGGGATCTTGGCCTCCAGCAAGAAAAAGTGCTCGCCACTGTCTGAGACGGAGAAACAAGGGGAAGGGGCAAAAAGCTGGTGGATGGAAGTTCACGCCTACTCCACTGTCCCGCCCATGATGCCTCCTCCTCAGAGTTAGACCTCCCTCCCCACCCCCAGCAGATAGTAAGTGGAGACTTGACCAATTCCTTCCTTCGCCCTCACCAAAGAGGGCACCAGTGAGTTGCTCCCTGAAGTTCACTCTAGGCTGGGACACCGGCCATGCCCACCTGCCCTCCCAGCGAGGTAGGCATGCAGTCCGCCTTGCCCTCCGCCCCACCCCCCGGGCGGCAGGAGCCCACTCACCGCCAGCTGGGTCTGGAGCTGCTTGACCTGCTGCTGCAGCCCCTCCAGCTGCTGGCTCTGCCGCTTGGAGGAGCTGGCCGAGTAGGACAGCTGCGAGAGGCTGTTCAGGGCCTCCTTCAGCTTGGTGACTTCCTTTGACATCTCGTGGATCTAGTGAGAAAGGAAAGCGGTTACCAGCAGGCAAGCATGTGCCCGCAGAAGCAAAATCCCAGGTATTCCTGAGCCTTGAACACAGCCTCTGGGAGCCTCCAGGACTTGAGACTTTGGAACAATTCCTTTTATACCTTTCAAAGAAAACCCCCCAATGAGACACAACAAAATCAGACAGACCCACGAAGCCTTCTAAGGCCATTATCTTCAAACTAGAGGCTCGGTGCACGAATTCGTGCACAGGTGGGGTCAGGCCAGCCAGGCCCGGCGAGGGGATGTGGGAGGTTGGCTGGCCGGCCCCAACCTTTAGTCTAACTCCCAAAATCCCGGTAGAGGGGACAACTTGCATATTAGCCTTTTATTATATAGGATAAGGGCCCCCAATTAAATACTGTATTTTGATGCATAAAGATAACAAACACTATAGTAACATTGATTTCTCTCTCTTGTTTTTTTCTTAACAGAAACAGGATTTTAGACATTCTTTATTTGTTGGCATGGGCGATTAGGAATACATTATAGAAACCCTGATATCTCTGGACATATTGTTTTAAAGTAAACACACCCTCTTCCCCCTCCCCGCCCCCTTGGCTTTGAAGGCTCCATGGAAGCATCCATCATCATCAAGGAATAAATGATCACTAGTGCCTAGTCCAGGCCACTCAGAGCATGTGACCCAGGGGACTGGCAGGCAGCGCAGATTCAGCACAGAGCCATTCTCCTTCCCCCACCCCCTTCCTCAGCCCACCTCTCATCGCCCGCACCCCACACCCCTTCCTCCATCCCCCCGCCCCCATACACCTGTGACAATGAGGGCCAGAAAAGGCAATTTTTATTCCCGTGGTGCTTAGGGACGTGGAATTAGGTCTGGAAGGATTTGGGTTCCCTACGACAGAGGAATCTGTCCGGATTCCAAGCGTTCAAGTCCAAGATAGGTCACGAGCGCTTTCCGGCCTGTGGGGTGACTTCTGAGCCCTGACCCTTGGCAGAGCTTCTGCAAAGTCATTCTCAAGAAAAATGATGCATCCCGTATGTGAAAACGCTCTACAGAAGGGAAGCACCGCTCTTTTAAATAAACGCCTAACAGACTACCCTCCTGTGGCTCTGGGGATGGAGGGATGCGTGGGCCGGGTCTCAGAGCACTGGCCACCAGTGGGTGTGAACACATGGCAGACACGTGGACCCCAGAAGGCCCCAGGGCTCCCCGGCTGGAAGCTCAACGGCCAGGGCCTCACCCACCTTCCTGTCCTTGTCCTCCTCCAGCCGGGACGTGCTCTCCGAGTGCCGCCGCAGCTCCGCCAGCTCCTCCTGCGCCCGCTGCAGCCTCGGCAGGAGCTCGCCGGCCTCCTGCTCTCTGGCTCGCAGGAGGCTCTGAAGCGTCTCCTTCTCCCTCTTCAGCTGCACGGCCTCGCCCCTGAGCTGGGCAGCCTCCGCCTGGGCCTTCTCCTTCTCCTTCACGGCATCCTTCCACTTGGAGGCCAGCGCGCTCACCTCGCCCTCCAGGGACGCCTGGAGCTTCTCGTAGGCGGGCCTGGGCACCATGGCCTCGGCCAGCGCCGCCTTCTCCTCCACCAGCTGCTTCTCCAGCTTGGCCACCTCCGCCTCCCGGCTGGCCAGGAGCTCCTGGAGGCCGCCGAGCTTGCCTTCCAGCTCCTTGGCGGCCGAGCGCAGCGTGGTGACCACCTGCAGGTGCTCCGAGATGGACACCGAGTTCTCCTTCTGGGCGTCGGACAGCTGCCTGAGCTGGGCCAGCTCGCCCAGCGCCCTGGCGTGCTGGGCCTTGGCCTCGGCCAGCGCCTCCTCCGCCTGCGCCCTGGCCAGCCGGGCCGCCTGCACCAGCTGCTCGTGCTCGGCGCGGGGGACAGACTCAACGGCAGACACGTCCTCCAAGGACTTCCTCTTGCGGTAGTCCTCCAGCTCGGCCTGCGCCTCCTTGTACAGCTGCGACAGCTCGCTCACCTGCTTGTTGAGCTCGTCGATCATTCTGTGCATGGCTTCCTTCATGTCCCCGGGGTCGTCGCCCGGCTCCTGGGCCGTCGGACCTTGCAGAGCATCTCTCAGCTGCGAGATCTCTTCCTGGGCCTCCTGGTATCTCTCGAGCAGAAGGGCTTTCTCCTTATTCAGAGTCTCGATGACGGAGCCATAGGAGCTCTTCATGTCCTCATATTCCTCCGCAGACGGCCGGCCCCCCAGCCCCTGCTCCCTCTCCGCCAGCTTCTCCTCCCTCTCAGCCAGCTTCTCCTCCAGCGCTCTCACTTTCTCCCTGTTCCTCTCGCTTTCTTCCAGGGCGGCCTGCAGGTCCTGCTTCAGCGCCCACACCTCCTCCTCGGTGACCCTCAGCCCCCCGACGTGCGAGTACGAATCCATGCCCTCAGGCGCCACGAGGCCCAGCTTCATCTGCTTCTGCACGCTCAGCACCTCCTTCATGGCCTCCTCGTACTTGCTCTGCGTCTCCTTCAGCTTCTGGCTGAGGTCGGAGCCGTTCTCGGACACCTCGGTGGTGTTCAGGCGCCCGGGCTCCGGCCCCCGGGCCTGCAGCTCGGCCTGCAGCCGCCGCCTCTCGGCCTCGGAGCGCTCCAGCCGCTGCTGCAGGTCCCACAGCGCCTCCGGGAGCTGCTGGCCTCTGGCATCGCCCTCGGCGGGGGGCTGCCTCGGGGAGGTGGGGGGCGAGGGCTCCCGAGGTTTCCCGAGAGACGGGGCCAGGTCAGTGTGCGTGGAATGGAAAGAGTCACAGCTCAGGTCCGCTTCTGCCTCTTTGGGGGTTTTGGCCTAAAAAAAAGAAAGCAAGAGCCATGAAATGGCACCCACAGTGCCGTTAGGTGAGCAAGCACCTGGGAGGTGAGAACAGCCCTGGAACCTCTCTGTGGGCGAGCAGAGGGACCGTGTTGTAGCTGTACTCTGGCCTCGTGAGGAACTATCACCGAGACCCGGGAGTCAGATTACCCGCACTAAGCCTCCCCTGTGCTCGATTCGAACAGATTTCTAACGCCCTTTAAAAGCCGTGGATTTGTTGCCGAAACCGGTCAATGGATGGAGCGCTGGCCTGCAGACTGAAAGGTTCCAGGTTCTATTCCTGTCAAGGGCATGTGCCTTGGTTGTGGACACATCCCCAGTAGGGGTTGTGCAAGAGGCAGCTAATCGATGTTTCTCTCTCATCGATGTTTCTAACTCTCTATCCCTATCTCTTCTTCTCTGTAAAGAATCAATAAACTATATTAAAAAAAAAAAAATAAAACAAAAGCAGTGGCTGCAAAGCCTCGGACTCAAAATTTCCCTTTATCTCTCATATTATTTATGCTGAAATGAGCAATGAGTGGGCTTAGCACAGTTACTTCTTAAATCTGCTAAATGATCAACTTTACTAAATGAAGGGCTAATCACATACCTTTACACACACACACACACACACACACACACACACATATATCATACTATGTATATAATTATGTATAATTTACCAAGTTAGAAACTTATAGAAATAGGGCTAATGAATAATTCTTTCAAAAAAGAAATAAGCTGGAACTATGAAATGCTTAAGGCTAACCATATTAAAAAAGAAGAAATGAACATAGATGTTTAAGATAAAATACCATCTGACTAACCCTGAAAAACCCAGTACTTTAACCCAACAGAACAGTCTGCGATCGGTCTACCCACCTGCAACTTGTCTTGTAATTCCTTATTGTGTAAAGTTAGAGATGCAACTTTGGCTTGTAATAGGGCAAGAATATCTGGTTGGTCAGCTTCTGAACTGATATCCAGTAAGCTATCGGCACCTGGGGGAAAGAGCAAGGCAATGCAAACTAATGTTTAAAAATTAAACCGTTATTTCTCTGACCTCTAACAAACCTCCTTTCCGCCCAATCCAGTTCTTCTTCCTGGTCCTGACTGAGGATGAGAGCCCCCAGCGGCTGGGTAAGGGAACAGCAGTTCTCCGTCCTGGGGCTTCCTTCCTGGGGCATTCCCACCACAATCCCAGGCGCCTGGATGCACAGAACCTCGCCAGCAGATGGACGGATTGGATCAGGCATTTTCCCGTTCACCGGATTCAGCAGAACGTGGCTGCTTTTGGTCCCTCCAGGGCTTAAGGAGTATCATTTCCACGAATCCTTTTAGAAATAACCTCTGGAAGCTGGCTCACTTCTTAACCCCACCATGATGACACAACTTCAAACTTTATCAGCTACTATGAAACTCTGCAAACTGCTGCCAAAAAAATCTCTCCCTCTCCCCTCGCCCTAGTAAAAACATAGCCTGCACCCCACTGTCAGACTAATCTCCCTAACATAGGCCTTGATCGGGCCATTCCTTCGGGTCAAAGGGCTTTCATTGCTCCCCCTCCACATCTCCAAATCCCTCTACGATCTGGCCCAATCTCCTGCTTCAGGTTTATGACTCATGATGTCTTCCTGTGATATCCCCTATGCCTCAGACTCAAGGCTTCCCTCAGACCCTCTACATTCTCCACACGGGGCTGCTTCTTTAACTCTGCATCCATAGCACTGCCCTGGAACATCCCACTCAGAGGAGCCCCGCTTGGCCTCTGCCCGCATGGAACAGAGGCAAGTCAAAGGGACAGAAGCAGACGCTTCCAGCTTACCTGTAGTGCTGTCACTCAGTCTGTCCTTGTTCTCCCGTATGGAGCTGATCTCGGCCTGCTGGGACACAAAGGTGACTTACAAGAATATTCCTGATTGTAACGTCCCGCAGAGGAATCAAGCAACATTTCCTCCCTGGTGTTACCTTATTAGAAACATCTCAAGAAAAGAAGGTATTCTAGTATATATTTAAATAAAATTTTTATTGATTTCAGAGAGAAAGGGAGAAGGAGAGGAAGAGGAAGAGGGAGAGAAAGATCAGTGATGAGAGAGAATCATTAATCGGCTGCTTTCTGTACACCCTCTACTGGGGATTGAGCTCACAACCCGGGCATGTGCCCTGACTGGGATTGAATTGTGACCTTCTGGTTCATAGGTCAACATTCAACCACTAAGCAACACCGGCCCAGCAGAAAAAAAAAAAAAGAAGAAGCTATTTTAAAATATAAGTGAATAGAAGCAATCATTATCTTAAGTGTAATTGCTAAAACATTAGAAGTTCCAGAATTTCTCAAAACATTTTCCAGGAATTTCATTTAGTAAGTATAATACAAATATCTTCTAAGATTATAATAACTCTCAAGATCCTAAAACTTGGATTGGTACTTTCATAATGAAGTCAAGTAAAAGTTTTACCTATCTGGGAAATACTGATTAAAATACACGAGAAGTAGAGAAACACCACATGACCTCACTCATTTATGGATAATAAAGAACATTATAAACTGACGAACCAAAAGATAGATATAGGACAGTAAAGCAACAAGCAGACTGTCAAATTACAGCAGGTAGGGTAGGGAGAGGCGGGGGAGATAAAAGATCAACCGAAGGACTTGTATACATGCATATAAGTACAACCAATGGACACAAAACTCTGGGGAGGGAGGGTATGTATGGGAGGGGAGGCAATGCTAAAATATGTACACAGATAATAATTTAATAAAAATAAATAAATAAAATACACGAGAAGTACTTTTTAGCTTTATCATTTTATACCTTAACTGCTATTAATATGTTATTATTAATATTTCTAAGAGAAATGTTAGTAGATACCTGTCAAAGAAGATAAAGGTAATTTTATCACAAAATAAAAATTCTATGTATGGTCTTGGACCGACAATCCCCCGAAGGTTTCTTTTAAACCTAAGTACCTGAATATCTGTTCATACATGGCAAACGTTCCTGTAACTTCAAAGTCAGAGTGTCATTTCAAAACAAAGTGCGGCGACTGGCCAGAAAAGACCATGTTTCAGGAACACGAGCCACAGCCACGAGAAGGGAGAATTTTTCAGCAAAGGAACTTCCGTAAAAGCCAAAATGCTAAAAATGCAGTGGCTTACTCTGGGCAAGTGCTGATGTTACCGAAAGCTGTCTTTTCCCTTAAAAAAATGTATGCCTGTTTTATTTTCCAACTACTTAACCTACAATACAGTGCGTCCAGTAATATGAGGAGTTCTAACAGATATGCACCTATGGAGCCACCACTACCATCAAGATACAGAATATTCCATCACTTCTAAAAGCTTCCTCTTAAAAACAAACAACAAACAACCAAACACTTCCTCTTGCCACATCCAGTACCTGCCCATCCCATTCCCAGGCATCCACCACTCCCCTTTCTGCATTTTTCTAGGTTTCTTATAAACCAAATGTCACAGGGTATGAATTTCTTTGTGTTTGGCCTCTTTCATCCAGCATGACGACTTCCAGATTCATCTAGAATACCGCTTGGCCAGCACTCCATTCCTTTTCATGGCCATGTCATAGTCCGTTACGTGGATAAATTGCATTTTCTCAATCCATTCACTTCTTGAAGGGCATTTGGACTGTTTCTAGTTTAGGGATACTCAAAGCTGCTATAAATATTTGTGCGAAGATTTTTTTGAGGCATACATTTTTAATTTCTCATCGGTAAACATCCATGAGTGGATGGCTAAATCATATGCTGAACTTAAAACAAACAAAAACAAAACAAAACAAAAAAAAACTGTGCCAACGTTTTTCCAAACAGTTGTACCATTGGACATTTCCACCAAGAGCACTAGAGCTCTAATTCTCCTTCTTCGTCACCAACAGTTAGTATTTTTAATCTCTTTAAATTTTAGCCATTCTAATTGGGGTCACTTTTCATCTTCTTGTGTTTTTTCATGGTCTTTATACACTCTATTTCAGAAAATAACAACGTGTGCTATTATAGCCTCCTTGAAGCCATAAGCATATTAGGGTATTAACTGTAAGAGTGTAACTTCCTTGCCTTGTTTATATATTCATCTGAAGAGTTTATTAGTAAAACCTAGTTAAAGTGAGGGGAATGATGGGTTGATAGAATATTTTTCAGATCCAAGTGCTTCCAAGTTAAAAGAAAATTTATCTTTAGTAACTCTTAGATGGGGGTAATAAATATACAATTAAACCACTGAAATTTCACTTTAACATTCAGAAACTTTACTTTCTCCCCACGTGTAATTTCCTAGTGATTCTTAGGTAAATAGATATTAAATGCCCTCCCATTCCTAAAAATAATTTCCAACCACAAGTCTACAACACCAGGTGGAATAAAACGTAATGGATTTTTATAGTTTTTCTAAAGTAAGTACATATTACTGTTACAGTCATGAAAAGGTTCAATTTAAAATATACAGTTACTTCTCAGTAAGACATCAGAGAGCATATTCATCTGATTGGCACTGTATCAACTCAGTTTAGTAAGAAGACTGGCGGTTAGATAAGCTTCCCCTCTGTCCCTTTTTATCAAATGAACAAATTAATTATTAGTTAATAAATGCAATTTATTCATCCTATTCTTTTGGTATGGCGCCCACGCCTAAGAAATAATCAAGTATGCTTCGCGATGAGAAGTCTGTGAATCAATCACTGAGAAATACATTCTGTTTTGCCCAGTGTTGCATAACTTAAACCAAACCTACTAGGTTTCCTACAATTCAGGAGCCAAGTTGAACACAGGAAGGAAATACCTGAAAGGGTGGTTCAGCGAAAAATGCTGATTCCTTTCCGGAAATTGGCGTTGAAGTTATTGACCTCGGGGAGGACACGTCACTCAGCTGGAAAGAGGAAATGAGAACCACCGGTGACGAGGCTGCGTCAGAGTCCTTTCTCCGCCAGCGTCAACGCATCTCAGCAAAGCAAACCAACCAAACCGTGATCCTCCTCAGGCCCGATTATTGTGGGGGTAACACATCCTCAGGGCGACTCAGAAACCTCAAATACTTCCTGAAAGTTTGCAGGACACAACTAAACGGCTCTGCTCCTATATTTACTAGAATCAACTTCAATAACCGATAAAACTTATATTGCAGGTGGAGAGTATTATTAATGAATATGCTCACATGGTGAAAATGACTTAGCGGATGAGATATTGCTCTCAATAAGGATTATTCTTTTCATGGCCTAGGATTCTTTTAATAACAAGCCTGTTTTTATTGCCATTTCAAAGGCACCTGCGCTTCCTCCTCTAAGCAGCAGTCACTATGACCAGGCATGAGAGCTGCTTGTAAGTCAACCTTAAATGTAACTGGAAAGGCAAATATATTTTAACAGTGTTTTCAGAAACCAACTAATACTCATTTTTAACTAACTATTTCCCCAGCTACCCGTTCTCCTGCCCTTCATACTAGGGCTTGAGGGCCCAAAGGAACCGAACTTGTCAACTTAAGGAAAAGGTCTCGGTCATAAAGACATTGAGAAATTTCCTTGAGGCTTAATAAAAAGATACTGTTCACCTGGCCAGTGTGGCTCAGTGGTTGAGCGTTGACCAGCCAGAAGTTCCAGATTGATTCAGTCAGGGCACATGCTCTGGTTGCGGACTTGATCCCCAGTAGGGGGTGTGCAGGAGGCAGCCGATCAATGCTTCTCTCATCACTGATGTTTCTATCTCTCCCTCCATTACTCCTTTCCTCTCTGAAATCAATAAAAATATATTTTAAAAAAAATAGATACAGTCCTAACCGGTTTGGCTCAGTAGACAGAGCGTCAGCCTGTGTACTGAAGGGTCCCAGGTTTGATTCTGGTCAAGGGCATGTACCTTGGTTGCAGGCACATCCCCATCGGGGAGTGTGCAGGAGGCAGCTGATCGATGTTGCTCTCTCATCGATGTTTCTGACTCTCTATTCCTCTCCCTTCCTCTCTGTAAAAAAACCAATATAACATATTGAAAGAAAAAAGATACAGCTCAACTCTTCCGTTTAGAAATAAGAATCAGCCTTATTTCCACTCTAATCATCACAATCCTCCAGACCACAATTTGTAAAGCAAAACCTCCCATGTGCCCTTAAATTTTCATTAACTGTCTAACTTTGCCAGGTTTGTGGGTCTATAATCCATACAATATCTTAAATATTTAAAATATTGTTATCCATCCTGAACTTAAATCACATTAAACTCAACTCTAGAACATTCTTTTCGGGGGACACACAGAAGGACAAGGTGGCGCCCTGCTGTGCGTGATCCCGGCGGCTGCGGGGGCTTTACCTGGGCAGGACTGATAGGAGGTGGTGGAGCTTTGCGTTTTTTTGGAGTTCCACTTCTTTCTGAGCTTATTTTAGACACTTGGTCATGCTGAAAGTTGTCACAGGCCAGAGAACGGAGGCGGGTTAGTGAGGTTAGTAAAGTCTGAGCACGTAGCTTCATCCACAAGGAGAAACACCTGCGCGGTTCATGCATTTCTCATGGTGCCAAGGCCAGAAATCTGCCCACATAAACATCTGCCCACATGCATGCTCACAGCTCTCTCTCGGCAGCCCATGCTTTACCAGCAAGAGAATAAAAAACACAGGACAAAACCAGCGGGTGATGGGGTGGGACCCTGGGGGAGTGGAGGGCAGGGAGTCCTGGACCACCGTTTAGAACCCAGGACACAGCCCCAGTCTAGCTCTCATCTTAACGCAGAGCAGCAGTATCCCCCACTCCGCATGACTTCCATGCCTCTCCTCCAAGAACGCAAACCCAGGGGCCAGGGAGACCTCATCTCTAACAGCTCTGGATAAATAAGCACCACAGCTGGTGCGTAACACACTCAGTACTGGGTTTTGTGTTTATAATTTTCCCAAAAACTCCGATGTGTAAATAAACAGCCCAAGATACATCTCGTTAATGATAAAGGAAACAGCCCTAACCGGTTTGGCTCAGTGGACAGAGCATTGGCCTGAGGACTCAAGGGTCCCAGGTTGGATTCCGGTCAGGGGCATGTACCTTGGTAGCGAGCACATACCCAGTAGGGGGTGTGCAGGAGGCAGCTGATGGATGTTTCTCTCTCATCGATGTTTCTAACGCTCTATCCCTCTCCCTTTCTCTCTGTAAAAAATTAATAAAATATATATTTTTTAAAATAAAGGAAACAATAGTGGCTATGCTTTTAGAAAAAACTCCAAAATATCAGGTCAAATATCTCAATTTTGGTGTGACAAGAATGACATTTTGAAGCAGCCCCAATGAAAAGGAAAAAGCTAAACCTCTGATTTTCATTAACTGTCTAACTTTGCCAGGTTTGTGGGTCTATAATCCATACGATATCTTAAATATTTAAAATATTGTTATCCATCCTGAACTTAAATCACATCAAACATTTTCAAAACAATAGGAAATATTAGTACATTTCAGAAAAAGATGCATATATAAGCAGCAGGCTTAAAGGGACAAGCTTTGGAGATAGGGTAAACCATTAGAAAATATTTATCACCTTACAACGATGAATCATTTATGCTAAAGACATATCATTCCTTATATATTTTCTCAACAGAGTCTTTATGACTTTTCGAGGACCACAGAGTGGTTTAATCGGAACATTTTTCAAATTCTCACAAGCAAAGAAGAAAAAGAAAAAAACTTCCCTCTCCCCAAGATAAATACCTGCTTTGGTTTGGCTGGTGTCTTTAAATCTACAGAGGAAAAAGTGGGGGGAAAAAGAACTATAAGAATCATAACAACTCATATCCACTTTGAGGGTGCGGGGGGGATACGCACAATACTTAACGCTTCATTTTTCTTTAGGAATATGTTTAAAAGAATAACAAAAGGTATCAGATTGCACACATTCCTTTTCCCTTTGGGGAAAATGGAGTGGACACACTTAAAACAACACCGGCTATTTTCTCCCACATACCAGCATCCTGAGAGATTTTTGATAACAGAAGGCTTTGAATTCCTGCATTTTCTGAGAGTTTGGAATAATGTAAGGCATTGTGTCCGAGAGAATCCACAAGGGTTGGGTCTGCACCCTTTTTAATTAAGGCCTCCACGACGTTAGAGCTGCCGGTCTCGCAGGCCACCATCAGAGCAGTCCTAAAGAAAAGGCAAACACCAGGGTGAGTCCCGGTTAGAACGGATTTCTGGGAAATCATTTCACGTGTCTTACAGAGAAGGAAAAGAAGATTAGTTGCTATCAAAACTGTTCTACTTCATCTTCTAGGGAATTCAAAATGGAATGCTATCAAGATACAATGAGGTAGTTGTTTATTAAAACCTCAGATTCATTCAAATCATTACGCCATATTAAGCCAAATAATATAAGCATAATCTTCTAAACAAAATCTTCTAAATAGATGGAATTTAAATAGGACCTGCACAAATCTCATTTTTTTCCCCACCTCATGCATTTCAAATTACCTATACATTGTTAAAAAGAAACCAGTATGTTTAATTTTGCATGAAAAGGCGTTAAAATGGCTTATTCACTTTATTACTTAATAATCTCATCACACATTCAATGATATTCCCAGAGATTTGGGGAGAAAATGTTTTTTCAATCAAAACAGATTCTTGACTATTAAGGCAGAAAATAAAAAAGCAAAGTTAAAAACCATTTCCTAAGAAATGGTCCACAATACTGCTCTGATATTTTGAAAGACTCTCAAAATGTGCGTATCCCCGAAATCATGTGGTTTCTCGTTCTGTGGTACCTTCCATTCTTGTCCCTGGAGTTGACATCCGCTCCATGATCCAGAAGAAAGCGACAGACCTCACTGTGGCCAGTTTGCACTGCGAGAAGCAGAGGTATGTTCCCATCCTAGGAGACAAATTCAGAGTAAGATTTCTGTTTCTTTAAAATATATTTTTATTGACTTCAGAGAGGAAGGGAGAGGGAGGGAGAGAGAGAAACATCAATGATGAGAGAGAATCATTGATCAGTTGCTTCCTGCACTCACCACTCTGGGGATCGAGCCCACAACCCAGGCAAGTGCTCTGCCCAGGAATTGAACCATGACCTCTTGGTTCATAGGTCGACGATCTACCACTGATCCATGCTGGCCTGACCAGATTAAGACTTTTATCGCTGACACCAATGCCAGAATTGCAAAGGTCCTTTTCTTTCTAGATTTAGTCCTGAATTGTCCTGTTGGTCTTATGGATGACCCCTGTGATAATCTGTGCTCCAGCGGAGCCCCTACATCTTAGCACAACTCTTCTCACAGGATTTCACTCAGCTTTCCTCGGAGCCTCTGCCTCCTGGGTTGCTTGTTCCCTGGGTCACCTCTGAGAGAAAAAGAGAGAGAGGGGGGGGGGGGGGAACACAGAGTATGCCGAGGCTCCAGATTTGCTCAGAGATGGTTCTGGAACAATGAAGGACTTGCTTCACAAGGCAGCTGGAGGTCCCGCCACCCATCAGCAGCCTCTCCACGTGAACTACCTGGGCCCCATGCCACTACTATGTCCTTGGAAGGCATCCTCCTCCATAACCTCCTCAGGTACCAAAACATAACGTAAGGTAAGAGTCTGTCCATCACTGACTCAGGACTAGAGAAAGAGGCGGATGGAAGGAACGATGGGCTCACTATGCTACCATATGACAACTGGCAATTCCTAAAAGGAAAGTTAGATCCCCCACTCATATACATTAAGAATTTAAGCATGACAGTATAATGCAAATGGAAAAATACCAGAAGAATATATAGGCAACTATTTCCACAATCCTACAGAGTGAAGGGGCCCTAGTCAAACGACACCATCACAAGAGAGGTGTTCATTCTGCCTCTTGGACATTCCCTACAAATGTGGTCCACCGTCCTGTTCAAGGTAGATGTTTTCAAGTAGGCAAAGGAGAAAGGTAAGTTACAACAGCGCCAGTTAGTTTAACATGGGGATTTCTTATACTATGATCGCTGCTTAAGGATTAAGTTTCCTTTAAAGTAGAATTGCAGGCACAGTTCTAAAAAATTATCTCTGAGCAGTTATAATCCTTTCTGGTATTCAGGGAGTTCTGAAATTCAGGGAGTGTGAAGCATGTACAGAGTCCACATGCTCACGTCACAGTATCTCCATGAGGTGTAAATGTGTATCTATTGGTTCCCACGCAGCCGCAGGAAATGGGGCCCGTCAGCAGGCGCAACGGGCGTGTCAGCTGGTTCTCCCAACAGCCCGGGAGGGTTAGAGTCGGCAGAGGTGGTCTCACAGCTGGGACACCCTGACCACAGTGCCCAGTGATGCATGGGCACCGAAAGAAAAGCATAAAACTCCTCCTTAGACTTATTTAAAAATCAAGAAACTGTGTCTTATTAATAATTAAGGTGATGGGAGACCACATATATATCCTTAAGTACAAATATGCATACATGGAAAGTGCACACAGATGTTTGATTTAGCCCTGGCCAGTGTGGCCCCGTTGGTTCAACTCCCAGTTAGGGCACATACTCAGGTTGCGGGTTCGATCCCCAGTAGGGGTGCATGACCGGCAGCTGATCATCGTGTTCTCTCTCTCTCTCTCTCTCTCTCTCTCTCTCTCTCTCTCTCTCTCTCTCTCTCTCTCTCTCTCTCTCCATCCTTTTCTCTCTAAAATAATTTTTAAATACTGTTTTATGTATGACTTAGGGGCCAATGGGGGATAATACTTACATCCATTATGCAGAAGAGTTAGGTTAAAAAGCAATAGAATTCGCCAAACAATTCTCTCAAGTGCCAGTGGCCCTCGAAGCACCCACAGGACCCCAGAAACCATGGCCTTTCCCCCCGCCCCCCTGCATGGCCGCCTGGCGCTTACCAGATCCTTGAGGTTCACGGGGCTCTTGTGCTCGCACAGAACCTGCACAGCCTGAAGGCAGCCCTGCGCCGCTGAGGGGAGCAAACACACGCCGATCACTAAGCCACTCTCCCAGCCTGGGTCCTCCCACCCCCAGGAAGAGGCTGGGGTCCACCTGGCGTGCCTCCATTCACTCCGGCCTCGTGGAACAGAAATGGCGCCAGGAAGGCACAATAAGAGATGTTTTCAATTTCAGTGTCAGCCGGCCCTAAAGCCAGTGTCGGCCAGCTGCCTGGAGGCAAACATTGGATCTGGCTTTTCCATAACCAGCCCTAAAAGCAGCCTGCGAATCTCATCATCCCCGAGTTCAGGGTCAACATTTTGCCACTTGAAGTTGTAAGACAGTTAATGAAACAAAATGTTGATAAATGGATTGATGTTGCTAATGAATACCAAATTAAAAAATCTGTATCACACATTACTTGAAATCTACGAATGGTTATAAATACCCCTTAGTTTAAAAAAAACACCACACACAACACTTTAAGTTAATGAAAACATAATTGAAACCATCCTTTTTGGTTGTTTGGTGGCAGTGGGTGAGTTCTGTGAACTGAATAAAGTGGGGATGTCCAGGAGCGATGGCAGAAAGCAGCCCCAGGAACACCCTGACACGGTCAGTGCAGTGGCTTGCATCAGGAAAAGGAAGAGTTTGTGTGTCCTACGGCCGAGGATGGACAGGGCATGGGAGTTACCTGCGTAATGTAAGGCCGTCTTCCCAGAGCTGTCCACATTCTCGGCGGGGCACTTAGACTGCAAGACAAAAAGAAGCAAACCCATGTCACAGAGCTCAGTTCTACGCAGCTCATCTTGTTCCTGCAAAGCATGATGGGACTTCTGGGAAGAGTCTAACCACGAATGGGTCCCAACTGCCAACCTCCAGGGTCCTGCAGTTCCTTATGGGGAGGGGGACTCATCTCCACGTATTCCCGACACAGCCATCCCCTGCATCCCTTCCCCACCACCGCATTCCTCCTGGGTCACCCCCACCAGCTCACAAACATGCGCTAGAATGTCTCATCTTGATGCTGTCACCCCTCCCCCACCTGTTTCCTGCCCTACTGCTCTGTCCCCCGAACAAAACCCACTTCTTCTTAAGCGCTGCCCACACAGTCCACACCGCCTCACCTGCCATTCACTCCTGGACCCGCCGCCCGGTGTTTCCCCCCAAGACTCCACAGAAACGTCCTACTCAAAGCCACCAACCATCCTTGCGCTTCCTATGACAACGAAGACTTTTGTCCTCTGACCAGCCTCTCACCTGCAATCCACTCCCTTCTCCAGCACTCCCTCTCTCCTAGGGCCCTGCCTGGCCCATCCAATCCCGGTCTTCCTCCCCCTGCTCTGGCCACTCCTCCTCCCCCAGTGCTCGCTCCCTGCGCTCTCTCCCTCCGCAATCTCATCCACATCCAGAACCCAATGACTCCCAAGCACGTGACTGAACAATGACAACACAAACGGTGTACACGTATTCGTGGTTACGTGCCAGGCATTGAAGGAGGAACTGTTGTAAGGCCCCTGACACCCTGGTCGGATTCTAGCATTCAGCCCCCTTCTCGGATGAGGAACGGAGGGACAGAGCTGTGGGGTCACAGTGAGCGGCAGAGCCAGGCCTGGAGCCCAGACAGGCTGAGCTGGAGCCTGTGTACCCCAGGGAGGGCATCTCTGAGCGAGAGGCTTGCTGACCCCCTGCCTAGTTCCCATTTGGGTCCTGATGAGTCACAGGCACTCAAGCCTGGACGAGCCCAATCTTCTGGTTCCTTCCTCCCTCTCCCGTGCCTGATCCTCGGACACTTCCTCGTTTGTCAAGAGTGTTGCACGATTTCAGTCAGAGAGCCAGAAATCTCGGCGTCATCTCCAGTTTCTCCTCCACATCCGCCTTCCACCGCGGCCTGTCAATCCTGCTCCAAAATCCTCCCCTGTTCCTCTGTCTCTGCTTCTCCGTGACAATGTCTCTGCTTCTCCATGACAACCTGGCGTGACCCAGCACCTTCTCCCCTGGGCAGGCCCACAGCCTCCCTCCCGGCAGGTCTCCGTTCTGAGTTTTCCCCCTTTAACCAACTTTACAATGAGAGTGACTTTTCGAATCTGGGACTATCCCTCTTTCCTTAAAAGCTCTCCACATGGCACGCTGCATGGAGGAATCACAGCCCACATACACATCCCGACATGCCAGGCCCGCACCCTGTTCCTTCATTTCTCCGCCTCCAGTGCTTTGCCACAGGCCCACTCGGTGACTTCCCTTCCTTCCTGACCAGTGCCTTTCTCTCCCTAAGCCACTGGTACTCGCTGTGATGTCTGCTTGGAATGCTTTCCCCTTGGCTGTTGGCATTGCCAAGTTCTCAGGTTGTCACCTCCTTCAGGAAGCCTTCCCTGACACCACCCCTCACCCCTCTCAAGTACCTGGTTGTCTCGTTTTAGTGCTGTGCAATTTGTCACGTGTACTCGTGTACCTGTTTACCGGACTGTAATTCCCATCAGGATAGGGGTCCATGAGTAGATAGTACCGTATTTTCCGGCGTATAAGACGACTTTTGAAATGAAAAAAAGCCTGCTCAGATTGGCCAGAGTCAGAGAGGCGGTCTATTAAAAAAAGAACTGGTGTTGCCTCGGAAGTGGGGGGTAGTCTTATACAGCAAATATAGGCCTAAACCTATGTTTTAACTGTAAAATTAGGGGGTCATCTTATACGCCAGAAAATACGGTATGCGCAATGCCTGGGGCATGGTGCTCAGGGAACACTGGTTAGAAGAAAGAGTGAGGGGAATGGCGCTACCAGGGGAGAGAGAGCGCACATTTGGAATGTGAAGGATTTCACAGGCTCTGTTTGCACTCGCTGCTCTGGGGATGCAGCCACTGGAGAGGGCAGGTGTCTCCGGCAGACAGACAGTAAGAGCCCACAGAGAGGAGGGACAGAGGGTGCAGCGGTGAGGAGCAGCAGGACATAGCAAGGGTCATATCACAGAGGGTATGGGTTGCCAGGAGGGGAGGTGAAGATGACTGGAGAGGCCTAGGCCCCAAGGGAAACCCCATTAGGAGGACATCAAAGCCTCGGGTTATACCCACTGTCTGCAAACAGCGTTTGCACAAACTGTAAGCTCGGGGAGGAAGGAACAGGTTAGAGAGAGATGCCAGCCTGCCCTTTGGGACGGGAAGAAAGAAGGTCAAGTTACCACTCACCAGGCGGTGGCCTGATTTTAGAGAGGCACAAGGAGCTGTTTGAAGGCTTCAAAGCTTCCACAGAAAAGCCAGTCCATTTGCATAACCAGATAGACGATTATATCAGGGGCTCGGATAGCTGTTCCTCCCCAGGAGGAGCCCTGCCTGTCAGGCTCACTCTTCCTTAAATCAGAGCCAGATGCGAAGTCTGGATCTCCACGCCAGGGTGGGAGTGGAGGTTTTAAAAACCCAGATAAGGCCAAGGGCGTGGAGGCAGGTCAATGCTTCCCCCTTCTCCGGAGAAGGCGGGCGGACCAGTTCTCCCATTTCCCGGGAGAAGCCTCATCGTAAACACAAAGAGCGAGCCAGGTCCCGATCAGTCTTCCTTGAATTCTGCATCAGCCTGGGAAGGCTGAGCATTCCTGGCACTGGCGGCAGCTGGCACCAGGTCAAGCAAGACCGGAAGCTGCATGACCAGCAGAGCAGGGCAAGCTATGGGCTGGGACCCGATTTCTGCCCCAGAATGGCAAGGCCCGGTGACAGCAAGATGCGGGTCCCCAGCTCTCCCAGGGTGAGCCAGCCGGACAGCAGCCGGACGGACAGTACGCGGGGCACCCAGGTTACCGCTGTGCTGCTCCTGGAAGCACCAGCTGGCCTTCCCACGGGCAGCAGCTGGCTGTTTGGGGAAGGGGCTATTGGGATCGCTTTAAACAGTCACCTTCAAAGCTCTCGGGAGGTCGTCACCCTAAGCCAGTGGCTGGCAAACTCATTGGACCACAGAGCCAAATATCAACAGCACAACGACTGAAATTTCCTTGGAGAGCCACATTTTTAAAACTTAAACTTCTTCTAACGCCACTTCTTCAACATAGACTCGCCCAGGCCGTGGTATTTTGTGGAAGAGCATGTGGCTCGCAAACCGCAGTTTGCCGACCACGGCCCTAAGCGATCATTGTAAGCTTCCTGGCCAGGTGGTGGAACCAGGCAGTCGGCTTAAAATAGTGCAAAGGGTAAAACGAAGGCCCTGAGACCTAAGCACTCACAGCTCATGGAGTCCGTACAGGGAAGGGACGGTGGGGTTCTGCTTGGTGGGAATCGCCCAGTCCTGAGGGCCGCAGAGGGGCCTGGGAGAGCAGAGGCCTTTGGTCTGGGGGAGCGGAGGCCTGTGCAGGGAGGACCCGCCAGCAGGAGAGAGGTGTTAACGGGCTCTGTGAAGGGCACAGGCCTGCAGAGAGGAACCCGGGAGCCGACGAAAGGGAAGAAAAGCTGGGTTTCAGGAGGACCCTCTAAATCCCCCACCGGTGCCATTGCCATGGAAAACATCTCCTCCTCCCGGTGCTGTGAGAGTGAAACTTCCGAGGACACCCAGGGTCTGGGGTGGAGTTAGAAGGAGAAAGAAAGAGGGAGAGACAGAGAGAAGGGAAGGGGGGAGGAGGAAAAGAAGGAGGGGAAGGAGGGGAGGGAGAGAGCTAGAGGGAGGGAGAGGAAGAGAAAGAGGATCTGTTCCTTCACCGATGAGGCCACAGTCACATCGTGGACGTATTGGGTGTGACAGGAAGCGGCAGCCGGTCTTACCTGCAGGAGCTTCCGGAGGCACTCGTGGTGGCTGTGCTTGGCTGCGAGGTGCAGAGCGCTGTGTCCTAAACAGATTAAAAGAAAAAAAAAAATGGGGGGAAGAAAAGGCCACACACGTTCCATCTCTTATCTCTGCAATGAAGACAACTGTGAGGAAATAAACTCTTCTCCAACAAAGACAGGGTTGTTGTGCTTAAGAGTCAGCTCAGCTTCTTATCTCTCAAGTTCAGGGTGACAGCGGAGGGACAGCACAGAGCATCCTGCCCCCGGTGACACGCAGGCTCCCAGCCTGTGCTCTTAGGCGCCTCAGCTCTGCAAGCTCTGCTCTCGGCAGCCAGCACCCACGCCCAAGGCCCGTGTCCACAGCCACGCCAGCTGGGGACGCCACGGGCGAGGGCACCCGATAAAGGCTGCCAGCAGCCAGCAGAGAGCACCCCATGCCTGCACTGCCGCCCCCACCCCTGACCTCTCCTTCTCTCCCTCCACTTCTCCTCCAGCCCTGAAGGGAAGTGACCGGAGTTCTCAGAGTCAAGGTCCCCGAGTAGGAGGAGAAGAGGCATGATAAAACCCGCACCACCACAGCAGGTCTCTCTCCAGTCCTTCAGGAGCACAGCCCCGTGTGAGACGTGGGTGGCTGCACCCAGGGAACGGGAAACCCTAACCCTGCACTCACCTCCAGCCACGGCCCAATGGGCCTATGGCCAGTGGTTGGCAAACTCATTCGTCCACAGAGCCAAATATCAACAAGACAATGATTGAAATTTCTTTTGAGAGTCACATCTTTTAAACTTAAACTATATAGGTAGGTACATTGTTATTAACTAGAGGCCTGTTGCAGGAAGATTCCTGCAAGAATGGGGCTTCTTGCGGCTGGAGCAAAGCAGCAGAGAAGGAACAAAGCTCCCATATCCACTGCTCCCACCCTTCTCTGCTGCCTCGCTCCTCCTATGCTGTCTTCAGTCTTTGCTCCTCGCCTGCTTATACAAATTAACTGCCATCTTTTTTGGGTTAATTTGCATTCTCACTTCTGATTGGCTGGTGGGTATAGTGGAGGGATGGTCAATTTGCATGTTTCTCTTTTATTAATGTAGATTAGGGTCCTCCTAAGCTGGCCTTTGCTAAAAACTCAAGGGTCCAAAGAGCGGCATGTGGCTCATGAGCCGCGGTTTGCCGACCACTGGCCTATGGCATTTCTATGGAAGAGGCTGAGGGGCAGCCTGGGGATCTGCCAGCCCACTACCCGTCCCCCTTGTTGGCATTTAGGGGCTGCTCTCTGCTGCCTGAGCTCTCTGCCTCTGGGACAGCCACCCAATTGCTCTCTCGCCCCCTCTGATGCCCCGGAACCACTGCCTCCCATTGAGAACCCTCCTGACCTCCCACTTGAACCCCGATTCCTCCCATCCCAGTGACCCCTGCTCCCTCTCTCTGTTAGCCTGGAACGCCTGGCCGGCGTCCTGGGGCCACAGAGTGCCGCGATTCCACCCGTTTCCATCGAAATGCAAAACATGGACTGGCAGCCCTAACCAGTTTGGCTCAGTGGATAGAATGTTGGCCTGAGGACTCAAAGGTCCCAGGGTCGATTCCAGTCAAGGGTCAATGTGCCTTGGTTGTGGACACATCCCCAGTGGGGTGTGTGTGTGTGTGCAGGAGGCAGCTGATGGATTTTTCTCTTTCATTGATATTTCTAGCTCATTATCCCTCTCCCTTCCCCTCTGTAAAAAAATCAATAAAATATATTTAAAAAAAAAAAAAAAAAAAAAAAAAGGAAAAAAGAAAGACATGGACTGGCAGATCCCAGGGACCGGCCTAGAGAGGTTGCCAGGACCGGTCTGCCCCTCCAGGGCTGCTCCTTGGAGGGCAGTGGCACCACGGCGGACAGGGGGGTGCAGGTCGCACTGCCCAACGCTTCCCCAGGCTCTTAAAAAACTGAGCGAGGGCCCTGGTGGTAAATACCAACTCTACCCAAACGGACAAACCAACAACGTACCTACGCTTCGTAAGAGTTTTTATTAGAGGAAATACTACTGGTAAAATATTTGTTAAGGGGGGCGGAGGGCAGGATGTAGAGATTATCATCAAATGTGATCTCAGCTGTGTAAAACTGTGCCAGGAAAAGTCTGAAGGAAATATAGCAAAACCGTGGATGGTGTTTCTCCTTGGCAGCAGAAGCCCTCTGCTTTATGGTGTCTGTCTCTCTCAGACTTTCCACAATGAGCACACATCAGCATACCTCCTTCTCCCCTTGAGAAAAGACGGGAGGGGAGAGTGCTTGGCTCTGATGCAATGACTGGACTCCTGTCTAAACTCCATTTCTTGGCACCAAGTGCAGGGAAGCCAAGCTGTGTTCCAGCTCTGATTTATGCCCTTTAAGCGGAGTCTTTCAGGCCATGGTTTCCTGGGAGGAAGCCTGTTTATGTCAGAGGATGTCCTGCCCACCAGGGCACTCTAGCTCTAGACGTAAAACGTCACCGGTGATCGCAGTGAACTTTAAGACCAGAGCCACCGGGCCGGGGATTAAAGAGGACTCAAGTCATAAATCAGCATTCCCTCCGGGCAGTCACCTAAGGAAACCATTCATTCTTCTGCCGGGACCGCCAATTCTCCAGACACCGGGGGAGCATTCTGTGGCACGGCTCAGGGAACTGTCCTGTTCCTCCAATCCCCCCGTTTTCCACCGATAATGGTTTTCCCAGGGACTCCTCACTCGCCTGACGTGACTTCCAGCGGCTCTCGGCCTGTCCTAAAGAAACAGACTTACTCTGAAAGAACAGAGATTCCTGATCCCCGGGGATCTTTCCATTGGCTTAAAAAGTGCCACGGGCCAAAGCCAGTTTGGCTCAGTGGTAGAGCGTTGGTCTGCGGACTGAAAGGTCCCAGGTTCGATTCCGATCAAGGGCATGTACGTTGGCTGCGGGCACATCCCCGATAGGGGGTGTGCAGGAGGCAGCTGGCCGATGTTTCTCTCTCATCGACATTTCTAGCTCTCTATCTTTCTCCCTTCCTCTCTGTAAAAAATCAATAAAATACATATTTAAAAATAAATAAATAAATAAAATAAAAAGTGCCATGGACTTTTGGAAACAATTCTAAAACTCAAGTTTTCCAATCAGTTTTTGAGCAATAATTCTATCAGCTGACCGGAGGCCCCTCTCTCCCCCCATAACCATTCTGAGGAGGCCAGTGCTATGGGAAGGAGAGGGGAGAGGGAGATCCATTATGGACTAACAAAAAGACTACAGAGTCAGGCTGATTCCATATTCCAGTGAGAACGAACGAAAGCCTCAGAACTTAGAACAACAGAGAAACGGAGCACAGGGAGTCGCTCTGATCCTCGGGTGCTGCCAGCGGGCAGAACCCAGGCCGGAGACCTCAGTGGCTCTTCCCAGTGGGACAACGTTCATGAAAGATGGGCCCCACCACCCTGTCTCTCCCTCCGCGTGGCTCAGCGTTTGCCCACGCCGGCTCCACATCAGAATCGCCTGGGGAACTTGAAAAATAGCACCAGTTGTCTGGCAACCTTCAGGCAACGGCATCTGAACCTCAGAGGGTGTGTGTGCTGTTCATTCCTTCTTTCCCCGCCCTTCCTGCTCTCCCCCTCGCTCTCTACCTTCCTTCCACGTCCCCAGCTGATGTGGATGCACTGAAACACAGCGAGGAGAGGCGGGGGCTGGGGGGGAGAGGGCGGGGGCAGCTGGTCCAGAGGAGCACACCTGCCCCCGGAGCACATCTCAGTGGGCAAGAGGAGCTCCCAAACAAGGCATTCCCTCTATCATCTCTTCCCCTGGCTCCTCGAAATAAAGACAACATTTTTAAGTGGGGGGTGAGAGGCACGTAGGGTGCCCTTGACCAGCCACGTCTGAGATGAAGACGCCTGTGACAGCACAAACGAGGAAAAGCGCCTCAGAGCCCAGGCCCCGGGGGTGGACTACGCGATTCGTCTCCACGGGAGCCGCCTCTGGGGCGCCTACGCGTGTGCTGGCCGGTTGACTTAAGAGATAAAGACCACATACCGGCAGGATCCTGGGCTGTCACGTCCACGCCGTGCGTAATCATGACCCTGAGACATTCCACGTGTCCTTTTGTGGCGGCGAGATGAAAGCTGGAAAAGAGGTAAACAATCGCCTTCAGATCTCCACGCCTTAGAGTTCATCCCGACAAAATTTTCTGCCTCTTCGTGTACACGGACTTCCCCGCACTTGAGCTCCATAATCAGTGAGTAGATGGGAATCAACCTCATGTTAAGGATGAGGAAACGGAGGCTCCTGCTGGTCTGAGAATTTGCTCATGGGCATTTTTTATTAAGCAATGGAGCAGGAGCTAGTCTTAGGCCTTCCAGTCCAAAGACCAGGCTTGGGAAAAAGGGAGATTCGACTACATATTTGTCTCTTCACAAAGCGATACTAGATTCCATTCGTAAATAAGAAGTACTTTATCAACATTTTCTGTTGCCTAGTGCTTTCACGAAAGCCATTATTTTTAGGAAATAATTTATCCATAAAGAGAAGAGTATCCAACCCAATAGTGGTTAAGACAACATCCATGTCAGGTCCATTGCTGTGTTGCAGCTGAATGACAATCATTGTACACAACTTCTGTCACGTGTGCCATCACATTACCTCCTTTCGTTCACATGCCAGCCCGTGGAGGGGAGTCCTATACTCTCCATAGATGGCAGGTGTCTATATGCAGGCGCGAACAGCACAAAATAAAGCCCACAATGAAGCTCCAGAATTCAGGAACATTTGGGAACACAAACCATGCCCCGCGTGTGCAGACTTGCCATTCAGAGAAGAGATAACATCCCACTGGTCCCAGGAACGAAGGGCATTCTTGGAGGCAGCAGGAAAGCCCGATTCCACGGGGCATCCAGGCCCAGAGGCTGAGGAGGCCAAAACCCTGGAGGTGTGCGAGTATAAGGGGGGGGGGGGGGGGGATTTTGTTTCATCTCTCTTCTCTTGGTAGAATTTGGATCAGGAAGTGACCTTTTCCTCTATTCTGGGAACTCCCCAACTATTCTGCAGAATACTGTGTCCTGCTGAGAAAATAAAATGATGACGGTCTTTTGCAAATGCCTAAATTCCCCACATATTTCACCTAAAACGTCAGCAGTCGATGCTCTTACAGATAAACAGAATGCAACAGCCATCCCTAAAAACTGCCGCTCCCGTGAGGGCAGGTGAGCGTGCTGGTCCTTTGCCCTGCGTGACCAGCATCATGCTCTCAGCGACCAACACCGTTTCCACGGACGGGATTCGATGAACGGTATCATCACCTCAAGGTGTGTTTCAAATAAGACCCTGACTCCCAGTGTTTGCTGTGCTCCTGCCGCACACAACAGCTGGGCTCCGCTTTCTAGAACCCAGGAGCCTGAGAGGAGGATGCCCTGCAAAGGAAGAGCTGGCCATTTTAGCCAGACGTTCCTGACGCATCTTCCCAGACAGACGAGGAACTCCCCTGTGTCATCAGGCCTTCTCCCCGAGGACGCATTTCCGGGAAATGGCAGCACAGTCCAGAAACACGCCATCTCACTTGCTCTTGGGGGATCCACGCCCATGCTGTGCTCTGCCTGCCCTCCAGCCCTGGCCCCGGGTCTGCGGCCCAGGAGGCAGGCCTCTCCTGACCGCACCCAGTGGGCTGCCTTGTCCTTCGGCTTCCGGTTGCGTCCAACCAATGGAAGACACGAGAGACAAGAGACAAGAGGATGAGAGGCGGTGCAGGGCATCACCCCTCGCCCTCCCAGGCCACACCATGGCAGTGCTGCCTCCTCGGTGAAGCCCGAGTTCTGTGCACTGGCTCTCCCTTGGCTTTTGGAAGCTGTTCTCTCTCCTTGCGCCTGCAGACAGGAAACGGTTCTCACCATCACCTTTCAGGGCGGCCGTCCCCGCGGGCTGGCTAAAGCCCACCACAGATGTGGAAGGGGCGCCTTTCTTCACACCAGGCACCCAGCCCATGTGGGGGTGCCACCTGCTTCCCGCTAGGACCTGGAAGGACATCCGTATCTCATAGTCTGTGTGTGACCACCCGCAGGGGAGATGGTCAGGTTCCTGGGGCTATTGTGTGATTGTAAATACTTATGAAGGCAAAGTGAAGCTTAAAAAAAAAAAAGTCTCAACTCCACACAGAACAGAGTTGATTATTTAAGACATGTGGGTATTTTGGCTAAAATGCTTTGATGGGAGAAAATGCCAGATCGCTTTAATTACACGGAATCTGACAAGTGACTTCAAAAAAGCTTTCTGGCATACTAGCAGTCTTAGGCCAAAAGAGGAGCCAATTTCAAAGGTTCAAGAATACATCTCTCCAAGGATAAGAAAAACATCGGACTTAAAAGGCAGCCAGCACCAGTCTAGAATGTCCCGTGGAGCAATGAAGAAATGCTAAAATTCAGACGTTAAGCTGTGAATGTAGTCTTGAAGGAAGAACCAACATAGGCGTCCACGCCATTGTACATGGCACTATGCTCTCAAACTGGGAGACTCGTTAGCTCTGTGGGCACATTCCATGGAATAACAAGCAAGACAGAGTCCGAACACCTTGGACTTAGTTTCAATGTCCAGAAGACGGGCTAGCAGACGCTGGATCAGAACCACCACTGCTTAGGAAATGAAGGAGGGAGGAAGGAAAGAGAGAGAGAAGGAAGGAGAGAAGGAGGGAGGGAGGGAGGGAGGAAGGAAGATGGAAGGAAGGAAGGAAGGAAGGAAGGAAGGAAGGAAGGAAGGAAGGGAGAGAATAAAAGCTAAATGCTCACCCTAGCCAGTCTGGCTCAGTGGAGAGCGTCAGACTGAGGAAAGAAGGGTCCTGGGTTCAACTCTGGTCAAGGGCATGTATCTTGGTTGCAGGCTCCTCCCTGGCCCAGGCCCTGGCTGGAGCATGTTCAGGAGGCAACCAATTGATGTGTCTCTCTCATATCTATGTTTCTCTCCGTCTTTCCCTCTCTCTTCCACTCTCACTAAAGGATCAATGGGAAAATATCCTCGGGTGAGGATTAACAACAACAACAAAAAGCTAGGTGCTTCGCCACGGAATGGGAACTCGGGGACAAAGCTGTAGACAGTTGCAGACAACAAAACAGCCTCACGCCTAGTCTCCAGCCTTGCCTCCAGCCCACACTTGAGCGGCTGGCTTTCTGGCACTGCGGGTGGAAGCGATAATCCCCAAAGCCGGGCTGGCAGCAGCGAGCCTTTAGCATTTGGCCCCTGAAGGTGAGCAGGAAGCGGAGCCAAGCTTTAGTGGGACACTCAGGTGGAACGCTGGGCGCTGAGGGTGAAACACACGGTTAATCAGTGACAGACCCGATGGCAGGGGGCAGGAGTCGGTTCCTTTCTGGTGTGGTGACTGACACCTGTGGGCACCTCAGGGGCGGCGTCCAGGTGACTGGTGGGCATCTGTGGGGTTGCCTTGGCTTAGGGAGCAGAGGGGTCCCCGGTCAGTGACAGCTGGCAAAGAGCATGGCCGGTGCCCCCGCTGGCCTGTGTCCTGGAGAGCTGGTGAGAGGACACCCTGCAGGCAGGGTGTGCAGACTGGGGGGAGATGGAGGCAAAGCAGTAGGTGGGTGAATGCCTACATCCTAAAACGAAGACACTGTTCTTTGACCACATGAACTCTAATGCAGTGGTAGGCAAACTGCGACTTTCGAGCCACCTGCAGTTCTTTGGCCTCTTGAGTGTGGCTCTTCCACAAAATACCACGGCCTGGGCGAGTCTATTTTGAAGAAGTGGCGTTAGAAGAAGTTTACGTTTAAAAAATGTGGCTCTCCAAAGAAATTTCAATCGTTGTGCTGTTGCTATTTGGCTCTGTTGACTAATGAGTTTGCCGACCACTGCTCTAGGGTATTGAAACTAACCCACGTCTGGGGCAGCTTTCCTATTTCTAAGGTTGTGTGTTTTGTAAGCACCGCTACAGCTAAATATATCCAATCCCTCCTGTGACGCCTCCGAGACTGCAGCACTGATGTGCCAGGCACTGCTCTGAGCAGAGAAACGTGTGGAGAAAACGAGGTCCCTGCCTCGTGGGTCTCAGCTCTCAGTGGAGGATGTAAGATAAACAGGGGGTGCATGTGCTGCCGTCCCCCTGCTTGTCTGGCGATTATTTTGATTATTTGAGGGAGAAGGTGGGGGCATTCTACTGGCACTGAATGTGCAGGGGCCGGCAAACCGCCTGCAATGCACCGCACAGCTCTTTACAACCACCAAGTGCCCACCAAGTCCGAACTGCCCCCGGTGCTGGGCGGAGGCTCTGACATTCTGACTGTGCACGAAACACAAATGTGTGATGCTGAGCACCCTTCCATGAAGACACAGTGAAGGCCGAAGAAGCAGGAGCACATGTTAGTCCCTGCATCGATACAATTTATAGTTTTAAAAAAATGTACAATTCTGTTATTTTTAGTATATTCTCAACGCTGTGCGGCCAGCAGCATGCTCTGGTTCCGGAACATGTTCACCATCAAATACAACACCGTACGCATGAGCAGTCCTTGCTTCTCATGCCACCCCAGCCCCTGGCAATCACCGGTCTCCACGCTGCCTCTGCGGGCTGGCCTGTCCTGGACATTTCATAAAGATGGCACCACACAGGACATGGACTCTTGTGTCCAGCCTCTCTCCTTTGGCATGCTTTCAAGGCTCACCATGTCTCAGCACTCCACTCTTCCCTTAGAGATGTTCCATCGTGTGGCTCTTCCACATTTCGTGTGTCCGTTCACCGGTAATGGCCATTCAGATGCTTCTGGGTTATTAGGACGAATGCTGCCCAGACATCCGTGTACAAGAGCTTGTGTGTTTCACTCCAGCGGGCAGGTACCAGCAGAGGAACTGCTTTGTGTAAAGCTCGGCGGGGCCCTTAGACAGAGATGCACCGAAAAGGCCCAAGCAGAGCAGCCTGAGACTGACACACCCCGACTGTGGTCCCTTAGCTCTTCCCAATCCCTGGAATCTCTCTGCTGTTGTCACTCGGAGAGTTCCCAAGGGTCTGTGCTTGAGAGTTTGGTGGCTCCCCATCTCCCCACCCCACTCTCTTACCCCCAAGAGAAGGTCACCCCCTGATGTTCCCAGTCGTCTGCAGCCAGACGCCACACAGGGCGGTGGGGGGGCCCGCAGGAGAGGGCGAGCGGCCCCGAGGCGGGTGCCGTCTGGGCCAAGGCACCGACCGAGCCTCAGCTCCCTCTGCCCCACCGCCTGCTCTGAAACTCAGTCACCGCCTCACCGATGGTAACCGCAGCGGGGTTACCGGAACACACGGCACTAGCCCCGTCTGAACCCATTACAATCCCAGCCAACCCACGGGAGGGGTCCCGGCTATCACCCCATTTCACAGAGGAGGAAACGGAGGCACAGAGAAGTCTGGAACCTCGTCCCCAGGCCCAGAACGAGCAGGCAGGGAGCCTGGATGCCAACCCGGGCATCCTGCCCGCCGCGCTGGCCCCTCGGCGCCTGTGAAACCGCCCTGTGGACAGGGCAGCTGCCGAGGACCCCTCACTGGTGGGCGGCTCTTTGAAAAGCAGAGTTTCAACTGGAGAAATGGAAGCCTTTGGCCCAAAAGCAAACCCTGGCTTCTGGGGCTCTCCCCGGGTAGAAGGGGATTGAAGGCGGAGGCAGAGGCCTGCATGGAGGGCTCACTTCCTATAGCCCTCATCGGAGTGAGTGCGGGGACCAGGCTCTTCCCAAAGGCCCTCCACGCCAGGGGACTCAGCTGCGGCTCCCCCAGAGCCCTGGTGCGGCCTGGAGATCTGCGGCCTCCGGAGAGCAGCCAACACTGCTGGCTCCGGATCGCCGGCTGGAGCCCGGGCTGGAGGCCAGACAAGCTCGCCAGGCTGCTCGGAAGAGGCTTGGATGTTTGAGGCTCACCCATCCACAGAGATGTCACTAGGACCACACTCTGCCCGGGCCCCGCCATCCGCTCCGGCTCCCGGTCCCAGAGCGCTGGCGGCCAAGTCAGGAATGAACAGGGGGCTGCCCCACGCCGGCGCTTCTAGTTCCTTCCACCGCCTCCGCTGCCACCGTCCCTCCTCATCCCGACACCGAGAAATGGCCACGCCAGGCCCAGAGTCCCACACTCACAGGGCTCAGAAGGACAAGCTCGCCTGACACCCCCATTTCACAGATGGAGACACGGAGGCCCGGGGCGGGCAGGGAACGTGTGGAAGATCCAGGCTGGCATCCGCTGCTCCGACGCCAGGAGCAGCCTTCCCCGGATGTGCCCATGTCTCCCTTCCTTCCTCTGAAAAGCTCTTTCTACCCCGGCGAGGGGGCCCCTCGTCAGTACGGCTCTGAAATACTTGGTGCCAAGAACCAGCTTCCAGGACCCCTTGGTGAGCGCCAGCATGTCCCAAACACCTCACATCGCCTGCCCTTGAATTGCATTTCTTTGGTCCGGCATCCTTCGGAGGGGAGAGCACGATATTAAATCATATTAAAAACAAAGCCGGGAAATTAAGTACATAAACTCGGGATTTAACCCAAAGTTCCTCCCCACCCCCATGGCCCACAGGCTCCCATCCAGCCGCACCTCCCAGCTCTCTCCGTTCACACCAAACACCCTCCCACCCGGGCTTGGCCTTCCGTTCCCTCCACGGAGATAACGGCTCCAGGAACGCACACGGCTCAGCCCCCATGCCCCTCAGGGATCCGCTCACACCCAGGAGTCTGCTCATAGGCCCTTCGCTCCCAGGGATCCGAGTGGCCCGGCCTCTTCATGTTCCTGGGTGTCCCTGACGTCACAGGAGGGGCCGGTGCTCAGCGTCTGTGTGCCCGCTAGCCTGTGTGGCCCCTGAGGGCAGAGGCTGTGTCTTGCCTCCTACAACTTTCCAGGAAGACAAAAGTGATTTCTTTGGGGAAGTAGGGGGTGGTGGGGGAGGATAATGGGAATCTTTAGTTTTGAATTTGCTTTTTTAGTTTAAAGTTTCTATTCCGAGTTTCCTTAAACCAAGACTCACCCGTATCCCTGCATAACCATGCATTTCTTGGGTTCCAATGGAAGCTCTTAGGGAGAAGCTGTCCTTTATGTTATCACTAGAAGCCCAGTGCACAAAAATTGGTGCACTCGGCCGGTGGGGGAGGGGGAGGAGGAGGGTCCCTCAGCCTAGCCTGCGCCCTCTTGCAGTCTGGGATCCCTCAGGGAATGTCCACCTTCTGGCTTAGGCCCGCTTTCCGGGGGGCCTAGCCTAAGCTGGCAGTCAGACAGCCCTCTGCCAGCCTGAAAGCCCTTGGGATGAAGGGGAGCGGGCCTACGCTGCAGTCAGACGTTCTTAGCGCTGCCAAGGAGCCGGGAGAGGCTCCTGCACTGCCTGCACTCGCAGCCATCAGCCTGGCTTGTGGGAGCGCATTGACCACCTGGGGGCAGTTCCTGACTTGGGCGTCTGTCCCCTGGTGGTCAGTGTGCATCACAGCAACCGGTCGTTATGCTGTTAATAGTCGATTTGCATGTAGGAGGATAAGCTTGATTTTTCTACTCGACAGGGTACAGTGCGGTGCCCAGACCAGGACATCAGCATCAGCAAAGGACTTGTTAGAAAGAAAACTCTATGGCTCCCGCTCAGACTTGGGGTTGGGAGCCCAGCAATCAGGTCCAGTGAGCCCACAGGTGATTCTGATGCAGGTTCCTTTCCCCACCACCGCACAGGGGGAAGGAGCGGGCACTAAAAACCAGCGTTCTTCGGCTCTGCTCTCCGCTCTGCCATCCCTCATGCACAACAAAGTCACTCAGATTCATTGGCCTCAGTTTACTCATCTGTCCACGTGGTCAGCTAGGCCTCTGCCACGTTCTCCAAGTTAGTGTTGCACCGTGTCCATTCTACTGAGGTCACTGAGCTGTGAAGAGGCTCAGTCCACACCCAGTATTTCAGCGGGCACCCCTCAATCCTGAAGGACCTGGACTCCCATTTCAGATTGTAATCTGAGGGCAAGACAATGACGAAGCCTCGGAAAACTGAGTTCTCCTCCGCCCACAGGGACCCACCCCATCAGCCAGAGAGGAAGCCTGGGGGGCAGCGCTGTGGCTGCCGAGCGGTCAGCGATGTCAAAAGCAGGTGCAACGGAGACTCGGTCGCTGCTTCTGGAGGAACCTGTGGCAGGAAGGCTGAGAAATGGGGCATCGGCTGCCTTCCCTGCTCCTTGTTCCCGATGGCTGGAATCCAAGGCGGCTGCACAAATAGCTTACTGTCTGAGGTAACGGGCTCGCAGAATCAGCAGGGCCACCTTCTGGGGACAGAGACCTCCTGGGGACAGCAGGGAGGAGGCGCGGATGCAAGACGACATCCTCAGAACTCACTCACCCCACGCCACTGCAGCCGAGCTCAGCTCTTCCGGAAGGCCGGTCTCAGCGCTGCCTGGAAACAGCACCTGGCCATCAGGAAGCCCCGTCAGGGCCGATGGAGGTGGCCTGTCTCGTGTGGTCACAGCAAACCCCCAGACTCAGCACCGAGAGCCAGAGCAGGGCATGTGTACTGAGTCCCGAACCCTGTTCACCCACCCTCCCTTCTCCGGGAATGAGTGCAGGGTGGCGGAGAGCACCGGTGAGGGCGCCCAGAGGGACTGACCGCCTTTAGCCTTTAAAACGGGGGGGAATGAACGAGGGTGCTGACCGAATGTGTCACACGGAGGAAGCCCCCAGCCCCACAGCAGCACCCAGTGTAACACAGTCATCACGACTCCCTTTCTTATCAGCTGCATGAGGACAAATATGTGATACCTGAATCAATAAAGAAATTTTAAAAAATTAAAAAAAAGACAGGCAAGCTCAGAATTTCTAAGAAATTAAAAAAAAAGAATGAGCTCTACCCTTGCCAGTCTGTGACAGGGATGGGAGAGGACACAGGTAACAGGCCCCTCAATCCCAGCGGGCCGAGGAGGAGCAGAAAGGGTTTCGTGAAAGAGGCGCGGCAAGCTGGGCCTTGAGTGGCACGCAGGGCTCGGCGGGAGGGGCGGTGGTGGCAGTGGCATCGGGAAGCCATCCCAGGGCCCGGGGAGGAGCAGGATGTCTCTAACGGACAGGCGTGTGCTGAGGGATGCACGCGCCTCGACCCTGGAGCGGCCTGGATGCCGTCAGCGTGAGAACCGCCTGCTCCAGGTGCCCTCTCCCGGGGTTAGACGGCGCGGAGGTCACTGCCTGGGGGTGGGACCCACGCCCATCGGCCGGCTCTGCCTTCCATCACAGCCGCCGCCGCAGTTCCCAGGCCCCGCTGACCTCCGCCCGCGAGCGGGTCCAGCGGCGGGGGCGCCAGGACGGAGGGAGGGAGCGGCAGGCGGCTTCGCTCGGAACATGACCCGGCTGCGTGGCTGAAGGCCTTCCGCCTCAACCCACTGAATCCGGCTTTGAATCCGTTTCAGAAGGAAAAGCCCTGTGACCCACCAATATTTCCTCGATTTCCCATTCAATTCGCATCAGTTTGCACCACCTCTGTGGTTACAAGTCTTCCCTCTGAAGCACAGCTTTGCAATAAGATCTGTTCAGCTTTAACATACCCTGTTTCCCTTTAAAAAGCTTATGAATTATGTTACTTTACATCATACACTTTAAGCCCAAATTTAGCTTTCCCTTTAATTTTATTTTGTGCACAGCATCACACACACACACACACACACACACACTCACACACGGGCTCCTGCCTCCCCTGCCCACCTGTCAGCGCTCAGGGGGTGGACCTGCTGGGAAGCCGTGGACTGGGTCTCACCGTGGTGTCCAGCGCAGTGGTTCTCCGCTTGGGCTGACCATTCACTCACCGGGGTGCTTTGAAAATCCCCAGACCCAGACTGCACCCCTCACTGCCTCTGAGGGGGACACCCAGCATTTTTCAGAGCCGTTGGGTGATTCTAATGGGAGTCAAGTTGGGAACAACTGGTCTCGCGTCCAGGGGGCCCTGACCTTGAACTGCAAGGATAAGCCCGCCAAGGAGAGAAGGAAGCAGCGGTCACCGGGTGGCTGTTTTTCCTTTAGGTCGCGGTGGCCTCGTGCTGCGGCCAGCCCCAACACTGACTTCCCTGCACCCGCCAGGCCGCCTGCACCCTTCAAGGTGGGTAACACCCGGGGCAGGAAGCACGCCGAAGCTACCACAGTGCATCCCTATCTCTGTCTCTCCCCACCTCGCACCCCCTGCAGCTGAGTATTTCCCGGTGAGCAGGACTGCCGTCCGTCTTGTCTCCTAGGTTAGATGCTGTGCATCTTCTAGACAAGAACCCACTTCCGCCTCCTTGGGCTGCGCTCGCAGTCGGGTTTGGAACACTGCAGAGGCAGGAGTCCCTCCCAGCGGCGGGATTAACGCACCAGCATGCGAGCCGCTGGCTGGCAGCAGCAGAGGCTCCTCACCTTCGAAACCTCGGTGACCCAGATCAGAGGGGCAGCAACTCTGTCCTTCCCCGTCCCCCTCTGTCCCATGGCAACGGGTCTTGGGAAAGACAGCGACTCTGCCGGAAGAGGATTCTGCAGGGGGAAGGCTGCCATGACACACAAAGTCTAGCAGTTTTAGGTGAGTTCACTTGGCGGCCAAACTGACTTGATTTCCATCTAGCCCTCTGCCAGAAGAACCCCTGGCAGAAGAACATCTGACTCACAGAACTCTGGGACACACACACACACACACACACACACACACACACACACACAGACACCCGTTTCACAGGGAAGCCCCACCGAGCCACTGAGGAACGCCTGCACAGGCTCTTGCTTTCACAGCCACAGAGATCAGGTTTCCGAGACGCGGGCCATGTGTGCAGACGGCATCTACCTCTCCGTCTATACGTCCACGCCTGGGTGGTATTTCCTCCGATGCTCCAGCCCCAGCGGCGGTTTTATTTAGTCTGGTTGTTCCTAAGCAAACACACACAGCGCTCACTAAATGCGCTCCACATGCAGCGGAGACCAGCTTGAAACAATTAGACCGCTCCGAGGCCCAGGGTCTAGGGCCCGGGCACCTCCCACTTCCTCACCTCCACGGGGGCCGGGGCCGGGCCCGGACAGACGGGCGGGGAAGCCAGGCCTGGCTCCATGAACGGCCTGCAGCTCAGCTGGCTGCCCGCCTCCACCCTACTCCCTTCGGACCCGAGACACCGCCTTCTCCTCCTCTTTTCCTGCATGAGTTCCAGCCGTTCGGCTGCTTTCACTCGTTTGTAGCCGCTCTCCGACAGTTGTAGAGGGAGGCACTTTCCAGGCCAGGGGTCTCGTCCGCCCCTAAAGGCAGTGCTGCAGGGAGAGACGGCCAAGGCCGAAGAAAGACCAAACCGCCCATCTGGCCGCTGACCGTGGGTTGGGAGGCGTCTGGAGAATGTCTGCGGACACGGCTGCCCCGGCCGCCTCGTTCCCAGGACTTTGGGGGTCACGGGGTGTTTAGGTAGGAAAGGCTGGCATGCTCCTATTTAAACTGCACTGGAGCCCTAACCGGTGTGGCTCAGAGGATAGAGCGTCGGCCTGCGGACTCAAGGGTCCCAGGTTCCATTCTGGTGAGGGGCATGTACCTTGGTTGCAGGCACATCCCCAGTAAGGGGTGTGCAGGAGTCAGCTGATGGATGTTTCTCTCTCATAGATGTTCCTAGCTCTCTATCCATCTCCCTTCCTCTCTGTAAAAAATCAATAAAATATATATTTTTTTAAATTAAAAAAAATTGCACTGGAAGCTGGGGGAGCTGAGTGACGGCTGTGGCACTCACCAGGACAGCTCCTTTCCTCTCGGACCCCAAGCCACTTCATCCCTAATGAATTGGCCCAGGAGACTTCTCCCGGCAAAAAGGAGAGTGTTTTATCCAGAGAACCACCCTGAAAAGTCACTCCCACAAATGCAGACCAAAGGCCTCTTCTGTGTTTAGCAGTGTGGACGAGACCAGCACAGCTGCAGACACCCCGACACCCCGAGAGCCTGCCCCTCAGCGAGCCCCCACCCCGCTGTGCGGGATGCAAGTCTCCCAGACAGCCGAGGTCTGTCCTAAGCTTCGAGTCTTTTGTGCTGTTGCTCCAGTTCATACATCAAACTCTAAACCAGGATTGCAGTGGTTTAAAGAGAAGAAAACCCACACAGGACTGAGCATATGGGAGAGGGAGGCGCTCTGACCGGACAGAGAAACTGGGCCACCGCCTGGACGTCGCCCCTGTGGGAGGGCAGGGCGCAGACAGCCCCCCATCCCCTGCGGCAAAGGCAAGTGCGAGCGAACATGAGCTCAGGAGGGGCCGGGCCGGGGGTGAAGGACCCTTGAAAGCCAACATCAGGGCTCCAGGCTGTCAGGCAACAGAGGAACTGTGCGCTGCTGAGCAAACGAGCAAAGTGGGCTCTCACAAAGGCTCCGAAAATAGGCCTCCGCCTCACGCTGACACGCAGGTGGATCTATCACAGGGTGAACCCGAACAAGCCGGCAGAGAACGAGGCCAAGTCCCAGCACAGACCTCACTTCCCAGTGCGTGCCCTGGCCTCGTCCTCTGGAGACAAATATAAAACACTGCATGCACGTCCCAATGAGACGGGGCCGTGCTGACTGCACAGGGCCGCGGGGCCAAGCTCTCCAGTGGAGGGGACACGCTGGGCTGGCCTGTCACACATGCAGGACCGCTGCTAGCAGGTCAGCAGTTCACGTGCTACCACACCAGCACACGTGGACAGAACAGGCACAGGAACAGAACAGTCTCCACAGCGGGAGGGAGATCAAGCGAGGGAGGCGACGCGCAGGCAGGCAGATGCACGGGCCTCACCGAGTCCAGTGCAGACGTGCCGGCTGCGAGGGGAAGGCTGCACCCTGGGGACCACACGGCCCTGACTCGCTGCTGTCGAGCACCCCTGGCCTGGCTAACCTCATGGCATGATGCTGGAGGACAGGAGAGAGCATTTCCAGCGACAGCCCCTCTCATTCTGCACCCAAAGACCATTTGGTTTGAAAGAAAGTATGAAGCCAGACAGATTTAACCCCGTGGTGCCTTTCACACTTAAATCCCTGTAGTTATCAGTCAGGAACTGTCAGCGTCAAAAGGAATATTCCAAGCAGAAAGATTACATGGTAACAGATGAGCTCTGGAAAACCGTGCACTGGAAACAAAAAACAAAAACAAAACAAAAAAACCTCCTTTCTCCCTTTTTCACAGTTCTAGGGGAAAATGGCAGGCTTGCGCATGCAAAGATGGACATGCTAGCACTGGTGCTGGAGTTAATGCAGCAAAGGCTGTATCAGGTGGGCCTTCGTGTTAACGTCTGCAAAACGGAGGGGTGATGTTTGTGTAACTAACTGCTCTGTAAGAGACTCAGATGAAGAAGTGACTCATGTGACAAAGATGGGCCTTGAAGCCACGGTGCTAAGTGAGAGAAGCCAGAGACAAGGGCCCCACGTTGTATGGTCCCACTTCTATGACATACCCAGAACAGGCACACTCACAGAGAGAAAGCGGACCGGCGGTGGCCACGGGGAGGGGGAAAGAGGTTGGAAAGTGTCACTGCTGAATGGGTGCAGGGCTTCACTTGGGATGATGAAAAATGTCTGGGAAAAGACAATGAAAACAGTTGTACAACATCGCAAATGTATGTAATGCTACTGAAATTGATGCGATGGCTAAAGTGGTGCGTTTATGTTATGTGTATTTTACCACAAAGAAAGAAAAAAGAGAGACTAGAAAACACTCTGACTGCGCTCTCTGCACCATCCTTATTAACAAAAGGTATACATTTATCCAGCCAGTCACAGCCGTGGCTAAGCTGCTAATGTAAATGTTCTATTTTCATTTCAGTGGGTACTGTCTCAGACTAAACTATCACAAACGCTATCTCCCCTCTCCCTGGCAGAGTGGTGAAAGGTGGTTTTGTGCAGACGCTTGCAAAGCTGGAGGGGGGGAGGAGGAGCCAAGAAAGCTGTGCAATGCTGCAAGACGGGGTCCAAAAGCACCAGGCCCAGCACCCAAAACCTCAGGACCGTGGCCTCCGCCCTGTCCATCCACAGCTCTGACTCCACGTGGGGCATTGTGGGAAAAGGTTCATGGACTCATTCAACAAATTCTCTCTGGGTATCTGCAACAAGCCCAGCGGTGGGCTAGCTGGTGTAATGACAGCCGTGTACAGTGACAATCCCTTCTACCAAGAGAATTTTAATCTAGAAGCCAGAGGGCTAAGCACTGACAACCACAGAAGGCTGGGAAGGCTCAACACACCAGCCAACAACCAAGGCCTCCCAGTACCTGGCGCCCTGGCTGCCAAGTCAGAGTTCGCCGGGTTAGGGCCCTGTGCCTCTGCGAAGGCAAAGCCAATCCAACGCCGGGGGAGGGCGCTCACCCTGGGGCTCTGGCTGAGGACCAGCCCAGCTCGGAGAGGACCAGACAGTGGCGGAGAGAGAACGCTTCTCCCTGCTCTTCCCGAAACAGCCCGCCTGGTCCCTGGACAGAGCTCGGCCCCTGGAGCTATCTTCGGCTCCCACCACACCGGGGCCGGTGTCTGTGCTATGGGATATAGCAGGTGTCAGGAAGAGGGCTTAGTTGGCAAAAGTCGCTAAAATGTGATGCCCGATCTCAGGAAAAAGTGCCTTTTATTCTCCCACTGATCCTTCCATCTAGATTCAGTGTAGTTTCTAGACACTGGTTCTCTCTGGTTGACCCTACATGGACACCATAAAGTATTGATTCCTGGGCCTCTCCAAGACCAAGTGATACAGGGCATCTGGGGTGGGCATGGCATCGATATTTCTTAAAGCACCCCAGGCGATTCTAACGGTGGCAGGACTGAGACCCTCTCCTCTAGGCTAAGAAGCAAAGGGAACGGGCTGTATCAAGAGCCTACTGTGGCTGGGCACTGTGCTAGCTCCTTGCCTACAGTACCAATCTCTCTAGCTGTCCCACCAATTATCTTCTTGGATTTGTTCTGGCCATAAACCTATGGTCCCTCAGAGCGGCACTCAGCCTTGGAGGGACGAGAGAGTGGCAATAGATACCCCAGTTTCCTTACCCCCTCGGTGGGGTAACTCTGAGGCACACTTCAAAGCTGGGGTGAGCAAACTCTTTCTGTAAGAAGCCAGACAATTAGCATGTTCAGCTTTGTGGGCCACACAGTCTTTGTCTGACCACCCACATCTGCCTTCCCAGTGCAGAAGCAGCCACGGGCAATGATCGATAATGGGCTTGGCTGCGTTCCAATAAAACTTTATTTACAAAGACAGACAGCAGGACATAGTTGGCCAACCCCTTCTCTAAGTCTAAACAGATTCCCAGAAGTTCTCAGTGACAACGCATTCCAGTTGGCCCTGGCGGTAAGCTGCCAACAGCAGGCCACTTCACCCCTTCGCTGCGCCCTTCCTGGGTGGCTGGCGAGAGAAACGACCTGCACTCGGATTCTTGTCTCAGAGCCTGCGCTGGGGGTGCCCACCCAACATCGGCATCTTGTTTTAGACTCAAATACTGTGGAGGTGAATACACCATCTCCATTTTACAACGAGCAAACTGAGATCCCGGGACCGCAGACTGGTAAGTGATAGAGTCCAGATTAGAAGACTATGTGGCTCCAAAGTCAATGATTTCTCTACTGCACGACCAGAGGAAGGATGGGAACACATACACACACACACACACACATACACACACACACAAAACCAAATAGCTTTAATTATGGCGAGCAAGATTCCTACCACTCATGCCATTACGGACCTATGTTAGAAAGGGGTTTAAAAAATAAGAGAAGTAGTAAGGTTTCACGGTTTTGAAATACTCTTTCTCTTTCAGGCTGCATCTAGGCCAGGATGGAAGTCATTTCCCATCCGTCAGCTGGTTGCCATCCTGGCGCTCTTGCTTTCCTGGTGAAATCTCTGCCTATACCCGGAGCATATACAGCTGTGCCAGGTGTCACTTGGAGCCTGGAGGAAAGGAACTGGGCTGACATGCCCTCCTCCACACACTGACCTGGGGCCCAGGGACAGCAATTTCTCAAAGCCCCTCGGGGCCCTGTGGAGGTCCCCTGCGAACCGCGGGGTCCCAGGGAGCACTGGGAGAGCCGAGAGCCGCAAGGTCAGAAACCACGCCCCATCGCTTACGCGGTCTTGCCCTCGCTGTCCTGTTTGGTGGCGCTGGCCCCCTTCTTGCCCAGCAGCGAGGCCACCTTCTCCGCATCTCCGTTCTCCACGGCCTGCAGCAGCCGGTCATCGTTCTTGTTCCACTCGTTGGTCTGCGGAGCAAAGGGGACAGACACAGCGTCAGCGACAGCAGGGGCCACGGCCGTTCTCCCAACCTTCCCTGCTGCGGCTCACATTAAACTCTTTCCCCCCTCTCCACCCCCCCCACCCCATAGGCGCCTTAAAGATACCTTCCCCTTCACCATGGCGGCACTCAAGAAAGCCGGCTTCCCAAAAGGAAACATCAGCAGTTCCATGAAATAGCCACCCGTCACCAGCTCTGCAATGAGGTTACTTGTCTGAGCTGAAGCTGGGGCGATGAGGCAACGTACAGAGCCCGCCAGGCCAGCTTACACATTAGCTTGTTCCCAGCTCAGCCTGACAGCGGCCTCTCAGGGCAATGGCCTTTGACCTGGGCCCACGGGGTTACAGACCCAAACCCCCAACAGCTCAAGGCTATCGGAGGGGTTATAATACATGTAATTTTCTGTCTGCCTTTTTTGCCACTCTCTCCGGCCTGCTTCCCAGGCCCTGGGTTTTGAGCCGTGTGCTGATTTTAAGCAGTTGTCCAGGCTACGGACTCAACACAGTATCACCGAAAACAAAGCAGCTTCCTGAGCAAGCTATTTCACAGCAAAGAATGGGAGCAAAGCCCCCTGGCCGAACCCCAGCCCCGGCAGAGCACTGTGTGAACACGGGGACAGCAAAGCTCTCGTGTGCACAGGAGTTAGCTGTCACTCTTACAAAGGGAAGAGAGGGTCTCCGTGTACAAGAAGACGGGCCTTGAGTACAAGACCAAGAAGTTTCTTTTTTTTTTTTATATATATTTTATTGACTTTTTCAGAGAGGAGAAGAGAGGGATAGAGAGCTAGAAACGTCGATGAGAGAGAAACACCGACCAGCTGCCTCTTGCACACCCCCTACCGGGAATGTGCCCGCAACCAATGTACATGCCCTTGACCGGAATCGAACCTGGGACCTTTCAGTCCGCAGACCGATGCTCTACCACTGAGCCAAACCGGTTTCAGCAAGACCAAGAAGTTTCAAAAGTGAAGGCAGCAAGCAGCGAGCCCCTAAAGGTCTGGAGCAGGAGAGCGAGAGGATAAAACCAGCGCCTTAGGAAGTCATCACGAGAGGTGAGGCCCTTGGGATTAATAGGGGAGGAAAGATCCTGGGTCACCTCAAAGCCCATGGGTCACTCTGCAGGTCCTGGTCATCTCCAGATGCCCCCCTGCAAAGCCTGCTTTCTCACCCCTGTCGCTAAACCACCTGCACCACCCCCCCTACCTCTACCCCCACCTCCCGCCACCCCCACCTCCCAAGAGAGCCTCCTCCTCACTCCCCAAACTCTCTATCCACAGGTCTCCAGGGTGCCTTGTCGCCTCCAAAGAACCTCCAGAAACTCCATACTGGAGGCTTTGCCATGGATCATCTTCAGGGAAGGGGATGGAAGAGACACTGGAGATTAAAAAACTAACAAAAGGGAATTTTGCGGGAGCACAGTCTTCTGTGGCCCCGAAGTGTCCCCAATCTCTCTGCCAGGATGGAACTGGGAAACCCAATGGGGCTCCGCCCTCTCACTGAGCAGGGGTGGGTCTACCAGCTGTCCCCAGCCTGGAGGCGGGGCCTCAGAGGGAGCACAGGCCATGGAGGAGGAACACAGGTGTACCCAGGGTTCAAGTCAGGAATTTACTTCTCTGAGAGTCTCAGGACTGGACCCTCCTCCCCCTCCCCAAAGAACACAGAGAGAATGATAAGCTTGAATGAAAATGAGAAGTTTGTCCCCAAGTTTGCATGAACTTTAAGTCCACAACTCTACACGGACAGTTATATGCTATGAACCTAAAGTTACTAAAAAAAAACTCTGTGCCTCAGTTTCCCATGGCATTGCACTCAATGACCACACTAATCCTCTTAGAGCTCAAAAAACGCAATGTATAAAATGCCACAAACCAAACTTTGCTAGGGATTTTTCTAGAACAGTCCTGTCTGCATTAATAGAAACATTCTATATTTGCACTGCTCCAAATCATACCCCTCGGCAGTGCTTCTCAGTCAGCCCGGGGTGATTTTTGGCAATCTACGCAGACATTCCTGGTTGTCATGAATAGGGGGCGCTCCTGGCATCTCGAGGCTGGGGTGCTGCTAAACACCCTTCAATGCACAGGACAGCCCCCTCCCCGCAACAAACAGGCATCCAGCCCCGAATCCAAGACTGCACCTGCCTCCTGAAGCACGCCCATGTAGCTCGTGCAGCTGAGGACCAGGATTTCTAACATGAATTCCAGGCTTCGGGGCAGCTCTACGCGACGGCTTTCTAAACGTTTCTAACCACGTAGGAAGGTGTCTGGGCCAATGTCACCCATACTCTCTCACAACAGTCAAGCTGCTCGCAAAGAAGACATGAGGTTTTATCTCCAATTACGAATCGGGCCTTCTCTGGAAGGGGAGGGGTGCACAATCCAGAGACCACTCCAGGCACAGCCTTTGTTAGTCCCACAGGAAGCTTTGCTGAAAACCAAGAGGTAGCCAACACCAAGAAACAGCCGGCAGCCCATCTCCCCCAGAGGGCGTTGTTTTTACAAGCCAAAACAAAACCAGCCCAGTTTGCTGAAGTACATGTAGGACTCATGGTTCCTACGTACAGGATCCCATGCTCCTATTCATGCTGTCTTTAAATCCTCCCCGAACCAAATTAAAACGGGACTGGGAAGATGAAAAGGCTATGAAATCTCAGGGGACACGACTGAAAATACTTAAGCAAAGAACGGCCACATGAAAGGGTTTTCCTTTCAGCGCTGTGCACTCAACTCGGGCAGAGGAAAATGGGATTGCAGGGACTTCTTAAAATTAGTTACATGTGGGCGTGTAGGGAGTTCAATTTCTATAGCACCAAGCAGGAAAGATCCCCCCTTCCCTTACTCTTTGGAGGACAAGGTCAATGGCAAATCCCTTAAGAGATCAAAAATGCTTCTCTTTTATCTGGCCTCCTTTTTCTCTTAGACACATGAGGCAAGGCAAAGATTTAATTAATAACTGGCAACACCAGTCAACCTGTATGTGCTACAGATGGCTCAGCGGAAGCAGCGAGAAGGGGAAGGATGATGCTGTGCATGTTGGCCTTTGAGTCTGAGCCAAGAGAACAGATCAGAACAAACTGGGAAGACAAGGGCAGACCTGGAGATCCGGGCGGGGGGAAAGTAGACCATCAGTTGGGAAAAGAGGCGAGTTTTACTCTTAACGGTCTCACAAGTGCTTTCAAAGTAATAGCCACGAAAGGTCCCAATTAGACCTCCAACCAGGAATCCAGGTTCTGAACCCGAGTCTTCCAGGTGAAATGCCAAGTAGCAGTGTACCCGGGCAGTCACTCCATCTCTTTAACACGACCCTGTCTCCTTCCTGCCTGTCCACTCCCTTCTTCAGTCATCAAGCCCCTTGAACATCAGATTCTGGTCAGTATCAACCTGTCTTAAGAACAAAGCCTCAAGCCTGCTGGTCACAGAACCAGAGTTTCAGTCCAGTGAAAGATAACATCTAGACTTCAGCTGTGTTTCAGCCTCAGGCCAATGAGAGTAGAAGAACCCTATGGATCATCTCCTCCTGAGGCCAGACAGAACCACGCCGTGGCTAACATCAGGACCAGACACAATGGTCAGCTACTCTCTACCTGGCTCCAACCAATCAGCAGAGAGCATGGCCCCACTCCTTTAGCCGCCATGATGAATGACTTTCCCCCATATAGCCCACCCCAGGGAAGCCATCACCAGGGGGCCGGGTCTTTGAGCAGCAGCTTGCCTGGGACTCCGGGCTTGGTGCCATTTCCTCAACTGATAAAACTCTCTATTCACATTTGAGGGGGCTTTGATGGGGGCAGGTGAGCAGACCCCTTTATTCTGGTAACAGCAGGGAGCAGACGCTCATGTCACAGAGTTCTCTAGCCCTGGGCCAGGTCCATTTTATTTGTAATTAGTCTTGCTATACACAACTGACCGTACTGTGCGCCTTCCAGAAGCATGGCGTTCAAGATGCCGTCCCTTCCTCTCCTAGACCTGCCCACGGACACATTCCCTCTATTTTCTCCTAGGAAACTACTGGATTCAGTGCCACATGCTACAGCAAAATCCCACAGCTAATCACAAGATGAGACAAAGCAGGTGTTACTGCTCTTGAGAATCCAGAAGCAAATTTCTCTGCCCCACCTGCATCCCCCTGCTGAGTGGTACTAAACTGAAATCAAGCATCAAAAGGAATTTTTTTTAAAAAAAGCTTTCTTGGCCAATTTACTGTCCAAAGGCAGCTCTGGTAAGAAGTGCTTTGTGTGAGAAGTGGATCATCTGATGTTTTGCCATAACATCCCAAAGTAATTCACTTATACCTCTGGAGGCCATCATCCCACCAACAATACTCCCTCTCCCCTCCCCCCAGAGCAGGCCCAGCTCTGCTTCCACTCTGGGCGCCTAGTCCCCTTAGAAGTTTTCAACCGATTGGTGGGTTAACCCAACACCTAAAAAAATGGAGAAAAACAGAAACACCAGATACCTCATATTTTAACAAGGTTAAATGTCTCTGTATGCGAGTACTGCATGGTGATACTTTATATATATAATAAATAATGATAATATATAATATATATAATATATGATATTATATATAACATATAATGATATTATATATATGTAATATATATAAATTATATTATACATATGATATTATATATAATAAAAATGTATATGTATATATTTTTTTTAACTGGGGAAATCACAATAAAAAACATTGGTGTCTCTGCTTTTGGATGCTGTCACCCCGTCCACCTAAGAAAGGCTCTCTCCTGAAGCCTCCCTCCGCCTGCAGACTGCTCAGCCTTCCCTGTGCCCTGCCTCTCTGCTCTCCATCCGGTCCGGAGGCGCCTACTCGGCAAGCAGGAGCCCACAGTCTAGACTGGATGAAATATCGTCCTGGCTTCTTCCTGAGCTCCCTGCGTGCTTGCTGTTTCCTTGTCTTGAGCTCCCTGAAGGCAGGGCAGCCGCCTTCACGTCTCGCAGATGGATCTGCTGCTGATCTAAGCAGGAGTTTCTTCCTTTGGTTAACCTACATCTCGCCTGGCTTCGAAAATGCTTTCTTTTCATCCAGAAAACTCTCCTTCTCTTGCAAACAACTATCTCATTATGTTTCCGGTATTTTAAAATCTTTATTGTGGAAAGTATTTCCCATATACCCCCTTTCTCACCACCCCCTCTGACCTCCGGTGACCCCCATCTAGGCTGCCCCCACCTCCTGCCCAAGGCCTTCAGCATGTCCGATTTTTAAATAGGCTAAATAAATCCTACTCCCTTCACTTTTCTACTCTCTTAACTTTGCTAAAGCCAATTTTCCAAGATCCTGATCACGGGCACATTTTTTCCGAATCTCTTCATGGCTAAGCCTGGTCCATTCATCAGGGCGGAGCGGTGTCTCCAGACACCAGGCTGGCCTGGGCGCTTGTGGAGTATGCAGACCCCCAGGCCCTGTCCTGGAGATTCCGGCCCCGAAAGGAGTCCTGGGCTCCTTTAGGTTCATTCTCTCGCTCTGGCTCTGATTCTTATTACAAGTTTGGGGACCACTGGAACCTGTGCAGAGGCAACCACAGAACTCCTTGGAAGGAAGTTCTTCCTGCATGAAGCATTATTAAGGACTATATGACAGTGTCTTGGCTTTTTCTTAAAGAGCTAGGTATTCTGTCTCCCACAAAAGCTCAATAAATATTGTGTTTCCCTTAGAAAACATATATATACACGTGCAACCCTATTTATAAGAATTTTTAAAGCACTGCTCATAATGGTCAAAATTTATAAATAATCAAATATCCAATACAAGGAGATAATTACAATATGATGAAGCAACAGAATACCACTCAGCAATGAAAATGAACACATTGCAACCACATGCAACATGGATGGACATGGAACACAATGTTGCTGAAAAAAGAAACACACAACGGAACACAGTACGACTGCATGTATCTAAAGATGAAAGCAAGACAACGGGTCCCTATTGTCTAGGGATATGTGCACAGATGGTCAAACTATAAAGGAAAGCAAGGTCGTCACCCTAATAGGCAGGAGAGGGACGGGGGGAGGGGTGGCATCTGGTCAGGGAGGGCCACCTGGGAATACTCCAGGGTCCTGTGTCCGATTTCATGACCTGGTTAGTGGCTCCCCAGATGTTCACTTGTTAGACGTTCCTTTTGTGCACTTTTCTCTACATGTGATGTATTATTCACACACACACACACACACACAATTTAGAAAGAAATCTGTGGTTCACTTTCTGATCAAATCAAAACCCAGTGCCTTTCCATAATTTGCATTCTCATTGGCTGTCTCCTCATCTGTAAAATGAAGGTAAGTGGTGCCAAAATCTGGTTCTTAGCGGCCTCAAGCCCCTGGAGAAGGTGAGAAAGTGATGGTCTTCCCTCAGAACAATGCACGTACACACAAAAGCCTGCATACAATTTCAGAGTATTCTACGACTCAAACCTTCTGCCCCCAGCCCACCCACTCAAACCCAAGTTAAGGTCCAGTGGTCGGCAAACTCATTAGTCAGCAGAGCCAAATATTAACAGTACAGTGATTGAAATTTCTTTTGAGAGCCAAATTTTTTAAACTTAAGCTTCTTCTAATGCCACTTCTTCAAAATAGACTCACCCAGGCCATGGTATTTTGTGGAAGAGCCACACTTAAGGGGCCAAAGAGCAGCATATGGCTCGAGAGCCGCAGTTTGCCGACCACGGGTCTAGGCGAAGAAACAAGCTGCAGTGTGGTGCTTCTGAACTGAAATTCCGGCTCCACCGCCTCCCGGTTAGTCTCAAGCAGGGTATCCCAGCTCTGGTCTCCTCATCCTTATCTGTAAAACGGGGGCCTACTTTCTCTCAAGTTATCCTGGGAATTAAATGCAATGCACATGACGTGCCCGGCACTCAAAAAATGGGGATGATGATGATGATGATGATGATTTAATTAGAAGATCTGCACCCTTCCTTCACAATTAAGCTCTATAAATCTTTAATATTTACAATGTATGACTGGTGGTCCATTACCCCTTCAGAGGTAAATAACACCTTAAGTTTTAAGGTGCAAATTTTCTACTATGCTCCTTTAAAAAAAACAATCACAGTTTGGAAGGCTCAGGAGAAAACACTCATAGACATGGAATGAACTACCTTATTGGACACGGCTCCTTTCCCAGGAGACTGTCTACACAGATGGTATTTCCACAGGGCACACTGGCCACCTCGGCCAGTCTGGGAAGCCATATGTTACGCTCTGGAGACATGTGTAACATGTCAGCTATGAGGGGCAGCATGTGGGGAAGGCAGCCCTCACCTTCCATGTGGGCTCCAGGCCTTCCTGCTCATACATCACAAATGAGATGCTCAGTGGCAGTCCCGTATGCCTCCCATTCATCACATCATTCCAAATGACACCGCTGGTGCAGGGTTTCCCCCGAACCCTGGCCTGTGGAGGGTGCTGCCTGACCCTCGGAGGGTAGCAGGCACCACGCCGAGCATGTGGTGAGCGCCGGTGCTTTGGCAGCTGGCAACGTCTGCCCTCGGCCAGACATGGCATCACCTTCTTTTATTTTGGTTTAATCACTGGGAACCGAAAACCCAGTGGAAACTCAGTGGCCACAGACATCTGGTTAGTGGGCAGCTGTGAGTTTGGGGAAAAATCAGTCCAAGGAAAATAATCCAGGGGCAAGAGCAATCCCGGGTGCGAGTTTCTCTGGCTTTCTTTGGGAAAGATGCTCACAGCCCCAGCATCACAGAGCAGCAGGGCCTTCTGGGAGATAATCTGTGGGAAGGCTGCACGGCCCCCTCCGGTTTATGGAGAGCAGAGCGTTTCGCCAACATAAGCAGGAAGGCTGAGACGCGAGTTAAAGCAGACCGTGTTTGCACTGAGGAGCATTCAGAGGCAGACCATCCAGGGGAAAATAAGAAGCACACGCCTCATACTTCAGACAGGAGACAAGAAGCAGGCAAGCTCCAGGCCCCGCGGCTGTGCTGCCCTGTGAACTGTAAGCCAGGGCGTTTAAGATTTGTATCTGCGAGGCACAGAGCAGAACAGAGAACGCTATGCATGTTACTTCCCATTGTTTACTCATTCACTCAACAAATATTTACCAAATGCTTTCTATATGGCTGGCATCATCTTTACTGAGTTTTCTGTCTTGCTGTGGAACTAAAATACAGCAGCCCGAGAAACAGGCCAACAACACAAACCAGGACCATGAGGAGTGGCCAACTAGGCCAAACGGTGAGTCAGCACAACGAAAGAGAGAGACAACCACCCGCAAGGCAGGATGGGAAAGTTTTCTGATTTGCATAATGAGCGAGACCTTGCAATGAGAATACTTAGGAGAGAAGACGAGATATAACAACGGAAAAATGCAAGATGTATTTAGTAGGTAGTGAGTTGATCTAAGTCTAGCCTTACAAGACTCTCCTTAGTGTGTCTGGGAAATGCAAAAACTTACCAGTATTTCTTGACGAACATTTGACCATTCCCCAGTTTTAACAAGACCAGCAGTTTCAGAAAGAGCTTGCCGTGTAGTGCTCACTATTTTAAACCAATGCATGATAAGTTCATCTAAAATGAGCTTCTCCTTTCCATACAATTGTTTTATATCCTCATTTAAGAATATGTTTTTTATTAATTTTGAGAAAGAGAGAGAGAGAGAGAGATTGATCAGTTGCCTCCCGTAAGTGCCATGACCAGAGATCAAACCCAAAGCCCAGGTATGTGCGCTGACCTGGAATCAAACCCTCAGCCTGCTAGTTCACAGGACCATGCTCCAACCAGCTGCGTCACAGGCCAAGGCCCTCTCCCTTCACTTTTATTTCCGGTCACTCACACAGGCAGGTTGCTGCGTCTCTGCTCCCTGAAACCCATTGCCCTCCCTTCAACGGGCTGCATCAGTCACTCTGAAGCCCTTTCCCATGATGCTGAATGCTGTGCCTCGGAAATAATCCGGAATTATAAACACCTCCTTCCAGAAGCAGGCTGGTCCTGCCCCTCCCCCTTCAAGCTGCCTGGTCATTGCTCCCTGAGCCTCCAGCCCTCCCGGGCCCCCAGGACCAGTCAGCTCCCCTCCTGAGGCCCTCCCATGCTGCTCTTCCACCGCCCATGATACAGTGTAACTCAGATAGCTGTCCTAAAGTAGCTTTAAAGGTCTGCCGACCTCCCCCTGGACTCGGGGTTCCAGGGCATGGCCAATGGCCAGCATCTGTCTCGTTCAGCACTGAGCTCCCGGCCCCTGGCCCACTGCCCGCCAGATGGTAAGGGCTGGATTCAGAGCTGTTCATTCAATAGCTGGAGTTTTCTTCCTTGTCCCTTGGGAGTCACTCCTGATTAACCCCTTCTCTGCTGATGTCTTTGTCTCCAAACGTCTCCATCATCCCACCAAATTCCTTCCTCTGATGATGCTGATCAATATAAAAGCATTACTCACTGTTTCAAAACCACGTCCCATGAAGAAGCATAGATCAAGCCAACTTTACTGTCCAGGGAGAATAATGGTTCCACCCAATGGAATCCAAGCCCTCATTTGCTTAGTCTCTGTACTTACAGGGATGGTGCAATACCCCAAGGATAAAAAGATGGACAGGAAATAATCTTGGCCCGTAAGGAGTTCACAGACTTCTGAAGACAGAAGCACACACAACACCTATTTACATTATTCTCTGTCAGTGGTCAGCCAGCGCTGTGAACTAAGTCCTGTCAAAGTCAGGGGAGGATACTATTACTATTTTATTTTTTAATATATTTTATTTATTTTTTTACAGAGAGGAAGGGAGAGGGATAGAGAGTTAGAAACACTGACCAGCTGCCTCCTGCACACCCCCTACCGGGGATGTGCCCGCAACCAAGGTACATGCCCTTGACCAGAATCGAACCTGGGACCCCTCAATCCACAGGCCAATGCTCTACCCATTGAGCCAAACTGGTCTTGACTACTATTACTATTTTTTTTAAAATCACTAAAAGTATTAGTCATGTTACAGATGAGGAAACTGAGATCTGGGAAGGTTAGGAAACATGTGTAAAGTTACTCCAAACCCAGCTGGAGAAAGCTAAAGCGATTTAAAGGAAAATCAAGACATTTTTAAGATGAGCAAGGTTTAAGTGGGTTTACAGATTGAGGCAAGCAAAGGGGTCAACAGAAAGAAAGAGAGTGACAGGGGGTGAGAGTCTGAACTGAGAATGCGGCCCGGGCGGAAGGCTGGCCTTGGTGAAGTAGAGTCTCATTCTGCCTCTGAGACAGCAAAGAGGAAGAGGAGGGTGAGCCAAGGGCAGGAGAGGAAGTCAGTTTGTGTTTTACGGAGGAAGCAGGAGGCAAAGCACAGAGAGCCAGTGGTGGGCTAAGAAGCTTAGAAAACGTATTGAAGAGCTACTGTTTCTAATAGCTCCTGGGGTGAAAGAGGAAGGAAACCTGCTAGAAATGAGTGAAGGTGTTTTCAAGCAGCCCAGAAAGGCCAGCTGAGAGGAGGAATTATAACTCCATAAAAAATCCATTTGGAAGTGCCGTGTGATTTTTTACTGGAAGCACTGGGTAGGATACCAGCAAAGGGGGGTTCACTTGATTGACAACTGGAGGCAGGTAAAGCAGAGATTTCAGGGTCAAGAAAATGGGAGGTGCCAGTGAGCAGGTATTTGAAGTGACTGAGGGATTAGGGATGGGCAGGGATAAGGAAGAAAGCATAGACCTACAGATCAGAGGAAGGTTGCTGGATGGGTCATCTATATGAATGTTTCAGGTTCCCAGGATGATGGTAGATAGGAAAATGGCAGCTGGGAGTCAAAATCCAGGAGGAATATCAGGAAGCAACCTACAGGCCCAGCACAACCAAAGAGCAGTGATGTCCACTGAGGAAGAAGTGATGGGGTCATAGAGCAAATGGGTCAAGCCTTCTGAAGACGTGGCTCCTGCGACTTACTGCATTCCTACTGTGCTATCTCTCATGAGTGTCGCAACTAACTGATTTCGTTTACGTCACTATAACCACCTACACTAATCTAGATAATGTCCCCACAAAACTCGTGCCCTGCATAAACGTAAGAATGTGACCTTATTTTGAAATAGGGTCTCTGCACATGTAATCAAGTTAAGATGAGGTCACTCTGAATTAGGGTGGGCCCAAGTCTAATGAGTAGTGTCATTAATTAGGAGAGGAGAGATGTGAAGACACCGAGGAGAATCAGGGATGAAGAGCACATGACGGTGGAGGCAGAGACGGGAGTTATGCGGCCATTAACCGAAGGACAAGCATTGCAGGCAACCACCAGAAGCTAGACGAGGCGAGGACTCTTCCTTAGAGCTTTGGAGGGAGATGGCCCTGCGACACCTTGATTTTGGATTTCAAGCCTCCAGCTCTTTGAGAGAATACATTTCTCACATCTGCTTTAACCCAACTTGTGATCATTTGTTACACCGGCCCTAGGCAATGAATGCATCACCCTATGAGGAAGGTATTATTATTATTCTCAAGTTAGCGACGAGGAAACTGAGGTCCAGAAAATATAAGGACCTTGTTCAAAGTTACAAGGCCAGACAGAGAGTTGGGATTCAAACCCCAGACCTGAGGTATCCTTTCCACTGCACCGTCCTGCCCTCACAAAGGCCCCGCACCTGAGGAAGACCAGGCAGAGCACAGCACAGCACAGTGTGATGGGCCACGTGGGACCGAGGGCCACCGCTCACTCTACTGCCTCTACTGAGATTGGAAACTCTGAGCTCCAAGTCCCTTTTAAATGCAGGAACTGCACCCACAGGAAATCATGTATGAAATCTGTAGGTATACATAGGCATGTAAAGCATGATCATGTACAAGCATGCTTCCAGTAAGGCCTCCTTGAACTGTAAGCTCTTAAAGAGTAAGTTCTTATAAGCATTCAAAGAAAGGGTCATTGTTTACAGGGAGGGACATGGTAACAACGAATATCTGAGGTCTGAGGAGGTTTTCCTTGCACGCAGACAGGACACTTGGAGGCAGGTCTGGCTATAGCCCAGGCCCACACACTGAAAGTATGTCTGGCATGCATCTCAGCATAAGCAGCCACAGCCCCCAAGCTTTGCTCTTTACCCAAGTGGCACCATATAGATTTCACAGGAAATACCCAGACGAAACTATTTCACCCACAACGTCCCAAGTCACAAGCTTAGCTAAGGGCATTTGAAGTGTCTGCGTGGTCAGCAGGAAAGAAGAACTGAGGTGGCCTCTGTCCTGATCACGCCCAGGCACCATGCCTTTACAGCTGTTCCATGATTACCAGAGGACCAAAGGGTCGCTAGAGAACCTTACAAGCAACGAAAACCGTTCTTGAAGTTACAAATTCTAGGTGAGATTTGCTGGCTCTGGATTTTCTGCTGTCCCCCACCCCCTGCACCGAAATCCAAACTCACACTCACACTCACACTCACACACACACACACACACACACACACACACACAAACACTCTTCTGGGACCAGTTAGTTCAACAGGTGAAAGCTGCGTAGGGGTCAACCCCCTTGAAGGAGGGCATCTCAACGTCCTATGACTGTTTTGGACTAAGGACACATTTGACAGCCGGTGTTGCCTCTCTGGCTCTCCTGGCATGGACGGGGCTTCCATTCCTATAGCCAATGCCTTTATTTAATCCTCTCCACCGCCAACCTCCTGGGGCACATGCTGGGGAGAGACACTCAGAGACCAGGGAGGAAGTTCTGACACGAATCATTATTTATCAGCAGCACTTGGATAGTCTCTTAACTGGCTTTTCTACTTCCAGTTTCCTCCCTTCCATCTCGCGTGCCAAGTGCCTTGCTGGTGAAATACTCTTGCCTACTGTTCTGGCTTACTCGCCTATACCATCATCCATGGCCGTCCGGGGCCAACAAGAGGCCCTTACTCTTTAGCAACCCTCGCCCCTGACGCACAGTTTCAAACCTTAAACTGCACTCTGCCCAGCTCTCCCTCTGGCCCATGCCACCCCCAACCCACTGGAGCTTGGAGCTCTAGCCAAGCTCTTGGCTCTGGAATCCAAGTTATTATTTCTTCCCTCTTCTGCTTTGCAGCTACTCAAGTGATTGTCCCACCTCTCTGCCAGCAAGGCTGCAAGTTGCTCCCTGCTTTCTATTTTAAAAAAGGTTTACACTGACATTCTAAGTATCTGGTTTTCCCATTTCCAGTCTGCTGGCAGAGAGGCGCTATCATGTAAGACTAAGATTCTGGGTTCCTGGGTCCACACCCTGGATCTACCAAATCCCAGTGATCTGGAGAAGTCATTTAGCTCCATATGTCTCATTTTCTAATCTGTCAAAGAGAAGATAACAGCACTTTTAAATATCTGAATTCCAAAACAGTCTGCACTTGATGGTAAAAACTTTCATCTTACTCATAATCCCTTCGTCGATATCCAGAGGCATTTTATGAATCCATACAGTAAATAAACTTGCTCCAGATCGGAGAGAAGCCTCTAGTGCTCCAACTCACCAATACCCTTTCGAATTTCTATCTGTGCTGCAACTGGGTTGGGAAAACTCGAAAAACATTCAAAACACTTACACATACAAAAGCACGCCTCTTTGTTATCAGAGGTTAATCTTAAATAGTCTGGACATTGTAATGTATTTGAGATAAGAGATGCCACTGATGTATTTATACCCAAACTCTTGTAGTTCTCAAGAAAGGGCATATCTGTTGTAGCCTTTCCACACACCCGTAATAGCAAATCCAAAATAAACGCCAACATCCACCCACGGGGGACAAATCTGGTTCCAAGAACTGACTCTGCCTGGTGTCTGGAGGCAGAAGGCGGGTTTCTTCAGAGGACAAGGTGCGGGGCCATGGTGTCCACCATGGTCCTTCTGAGGCCTCCCACCAGCACCGTCCCTCCCCAGGCCCCAGGTCATATGGGCCCCAAGGAAAGCCTGGAAGGCTTACCCTGTAACTGCTTATTTCTAAAGAGCAACAGAACAGTCAAAACCAAGGACAGTAGATCTGGAGAACTTCTCAAAATTCATCAAGGTTCCCCTATGGGAAGCCTCATTCATTCCCCTCTGGAGCCTCCAAGAGGGTCCCCCACAATGTCTCGCCTGAGAGTTCATGGCTCAGCTAGGTGCCCAGTGCCAAGTAAAGTTCCACAAAGATCGCCGAGAGGAGGGAAATCCTAAGCAATACTGGGACGTGTGCTGTGGACCTTGTGTGATCTCGGGCTATGGATTTTGACCTTAACCAAAATAAATGCCAGGAATCTGCAGTGTGAACACACGCTGAAAATGAATGCATTATACGTTAAAACAATGACGTAGTCATAGGAAACATGGGTGCTTGTGAAATTCTGAAACTCCGTTTTCTAGGGCATGCTACACAGAACTTCTATCGCTTCGAGACCATTTCTACTGTAGGTCCCCTGGTGTTCATGTCATGGTGTCCCACAGATGGCGACTTCTAGGGCAGGGCTCTGGCTTTTACACCTGCATCCCCGACACCCAGCACAAGGACTGACGTGTGGTCACTGAAGAATACAGGTTTGTTGAGTGAATGAATGTTTGCCTGAGGAGAAGATGCCAGCAAAGCACTGGGCATCTTTAAACATAATACGAAAGCCACTGAGGAAGGAGCCGGCTGGCAGGATCTCCCCAAGACAGTCTCCTCTTCTCCAATGCAACTATTTGAATGTCAGTATCATGACATTTACGTCTTGACACCCCCCTGCACTGCTGGGCATCAGCTGGCCCCCTTCTGTCTATTCTATCAAATGCAAACTCTTTATGCACCAGCTTTCCTACCCCATTGCCGTTTACTGAAACGCAGCACAGCAGATTGCTTTCAAGCATGGACCAAAGCCAGGCTGCCCGGGTGCACAGCCAGCTCCATCACCGTGACCTTGGGCAAGTTACTTGACCCCTGCATGCCTCCACTGTACGATGGAGACATCAAAAGTAACTTCTATCGTGGAGCTGTGGTGAGAATGAAATGAACCAAATGTTTGCAAAACACTGAGATCGGAGTCTGGCCCTCGGTGAGAATTCAGTAAGTGTGCGCTCACACGGTTCTTGCTCCCGCTCCTGAGGGAAAGCTCGTGTGTTACTGTGAACAGTGGTTCTCTCCTCCAGGACTGGCTGAGGGCCACACTCACAGCCTACTCCTCTGGCCAAGGCCAGACTGCCTGGCTGGCTTCGGCACAGATGAGACAATATGCAAATCCTGAGGTTCTGGCTGCCAGGCTCCCCCAAGTGAAGCTGAAGTTACTAAAGTGATCTGGAAGTCGAGAAAGTGCATCAGTGCCTCAAGTATCCTGAACAAGTTCATCACTGTCCCATTACAATGCACAGGAGGATATAGGATGAAAGGAAAACGCGTATCTGCCCACGAAACCATGGAAAGATGATACCCACAAGCCAGAAACTCCAGGGGGTTCCTTGTAGTTTGAGGTCAGCGGGCCAATTGGACCACCGATGGAGACACGCTGTCCTCGGGCCCGCTGGGAAAACGCCTGGAAAAGATCCCAACACAATTCCACTCACAGTGCCTACGCCAGAGGGACGCAAGGTGACAGTGAGGGCAACAGGACACGGAGAAACCACAGGAGGCCAACGGCTGCTGGCATGGTGGCCAGCGCCGAAGGGAGGAGACTGTGCCAGCCAGAAGGGCAATATGCTAATCAGACCAGACGTCTTCCGGAAGTCATTCTGGACGTCCTTCCTGTAAAAGCCGGGCTGATGGGAAGCCAGCCCGCCAGTCCAGGTCCCGGTGCGTGCCGGTGCCAGAGGAGGGGAGCCGGTGCCAGCAGGCGGGGAAGGAAGGCCGGCTCTTGCACAGATTTTCATGCATCGGGCCTCTAGTTTGTCTGTAAAATTAAATGACTCTCTAAGTAATAGGATTAATGAGGGGGTCAGCTGGGGGAAGAGACCAGTATCTTGAGACAAATTTCACAGAGATACTTTAAGTTTGAAGAATAAAGGAAAGAGTCTGTGTGGGGTTTTTTTTGTTTTTTTTTAAACAGGTTATTTTCAAAGGCTCTCCAATTCAGGCTGGTTCAGCTTTCTCCAAAACACTGACCAACAGAAGGCAGTGCCCATCAACAACAGAGTTTTGAGAGGCACCAGGCATCACAAAGCAGTTCTTTCTACCCGGTGAGATGAGCGGGAAACAGAAACACATCCTCAGACACAAGGGACTGACCAGCCCTTACCAAAGGCTCCTTTCGCACTTTCCAAGGCGTGGTCTCACTGACCAGGGGAGGAACCACAAAAAGAACGCCAAAACCCAGTGCTACCGGCTGGTGTCCCTGTTGTGCAGCAAAAGGAGGAAAACGGTGAACGCATCTGTAAAGCACCAAGGTGTAACATGCACTTGGAACTTGGACGCAGGAATGCAGTCGTGACTGCTTCGCTCTAGATGACACATACAGCGTGGGAGGTCCAACGTAGGAGGCATGCTTTCCGCCCAGGTGCCTCCCTTACAAACAGCACCTCGTGCAATAGGTGCCCATCCTCCTGAGACGAGGGGCTGGCATCAATTCCGAGGGCCCCAGGATTCCCCATTGCAGTTTTTTGTTTGTTTGTTTGTTTGTTTGTTTGTTTGTTTGTTTGTTTTTAACCAAACCATTCTCAAAACCTGGCCAAGCAGCCCGGACCAGCAAGAAGAGGACAACACTAGCACCAGCTAACTACAGAGATGCTCACCTTCTCCGCCCTCCCCCTCCCAGGGTTCCTCTCTGCCACCAACATCCAGGGGACCAGGCCCCAAATAAGGAAGGGGCAAAGGAGGTGAAGGGCAGAAAAGCCACCCCTCCCCCCCACCTCGGGGGCTCTGGACAGGGTCAAACTGCACGGAGAAGGGGAAGGTTTAAGTCAAGCTGGAGGTGACTCTTCGAGCTGGATTCATCTCGGGAAGTTTATGGAAGCTGCACGCTGAGAAGGGTCAGGAAAGGGGGATTCGGTGTGGCATGGCTGAAGGCAAGGACTGAAGAGACAGAAACCCTCTCAAAGTGACACCTCAAGCACCTGAGACAGTTCTATGCGGCAATTACATCTCCAATACGGTAAAAGCCGATGTTCAATGGGGAATTACAGTGCTGACCTAGCCCTGGGCTCAGACCCCTGGCTCAGACCCCTGGCTTGGCCCATTCACTCGTTCATTCATTCAGCAGATGCTGACTAGGCACCTCTGTGCACAGGACAGAGCTGTGAACGGGACTGACCAGGGCCCTATGCTGTGGGACGCTGAATCCCAGGGGCCCGTGTGATTCTGGGGAACGTCCTTAACCTTTTTGGGCCTCAGATTCCTCAGAGGCTCAGTCTCTTATTTTCCCAACTTAATTTCTCAGGATCCTGGAAATCTAGTCTCACAAAACAACCTGTTTTTAACGTTAGCAACACACAAGTCACACAACTTCATGGAGACGAACAGCTTGTGTTTTAGAAACACACGCACAAGCCACATGGAGGCTTCCAAACACAGAGGCGTTACCCCGACTCTCAGAATAGAGGGAGGGCGAGCAGCCGAGGGAGGCAGCCAGGCACAGCCTGCCTCCTGTGTCCCTTAGAGTCTCATTGTCCTGGTGTCTGGATAGAAGGGGAAAACCCTCTGCGCATCAAAAAGATCCGTATTAATGGCTTTATATGTGTAGCAGAGTAACTACTTGGAAAAACTAGCATCTGTAAGGTAGAGGGACGTAGAACAGTCTTGGTACAATTAGCGATGGTGATTCCGCACACCCAGTGCTACGGCTGTGTCTGCACAAACTACCAAGGCCATGGCCACATGTCTGGGTTACTCAGACAGTAAGACCCCTCTGGGCCCAGGCCCATGGCTGCAGCTCAGGCTCCCTGCAGAGCAGAGAGAGCACCCACCACCTGCCCCAAGGCCACTGGCCTGGCTGGGGGCGCCCCCAGAAGGCTGGCCGGCCCCGAGCTGGCCCTGCGTGTACTCTGCTCTAAGCCATCTCCAGGGCCACGTGCCCCTGGTCTCTCCTCGCCTCGGCTTTAGGAGGCGGAAAACAGGCACAGCTGCTCCCCCGTCCCCACCTCCGGTCCTCTGGGGCAGCAGCCACCCGGCCTCGCCTGCACTTCCAGAAGGCCAGGCTGTTTGTCATTCAGGTCAGTCCCAACCTGCCTGCTTGGAATTCACGGGAACGCCGCCCAGCGGTGCTGCGATGTCAGCACCGGAGCTGCGATGACTCAGTTTACCCCAAGATCACCAGACCAGCAGCAACAGCTTACCTAGTTATTGCCTGGAGTAATTTTCCACCAAACTGTGTATAAAATGGCGCTTACTATTTCTTTTTCTTTCTCGCTTTGAGCCTGAAAAAGGGAAGACTTAGGTAGCTGAGGCCTGGACAGTGGAAAAGCAGCAGGAGGGACACCTCTGCCAACGGCCCCCATGTGTCCAAGTGAGAAAGGGCAAAGCCTGCCCAGGCCGGCAGCACCAGCCGCCTCCTCTTGGTGCTCGAAAATAAATGAGTAAACGGCCAAGCATACCGGTAATAAACAAATGTCTCAGAGGAGAGTGTGTGTAGGAGGGTATACAACTAACTACAAAACAATTTACTTCTCACTTAAAGTATAAAATAAGCCCCTAAGCTGTGACTTGGTTAAATACAGAGGTTATTTTGTTGTTGTTGTTAGAGGTGAAGATAAACAACGCAGTTTAAGTATATGGATGGGAGTATATTATCTCCGTTTACAACATCACACATTTTTTGTTGATCTGAAGGTTTAAAAAAACAAACAAAACATAACCACAGAAGAGGATAAAACGAGGGACAAGCGGAGCACCCACACTCATGTGTGACTCTGTCAAAAACAGGGCTAACCATGCAGCTTCATGTCCCTCTAGGCTAGGGGTGTCGAACTCAATCAGAGAAGGGGCCAAAATCTAAAATCCAGCCTAAATCGCGGGCCGAATGGTTTACTGAACAGTCATAAACTGACAATGTCATAAACTGACAGCGAAGTGCAGTGATGACAGCGCGGTGCGGGCCACATTGCAAGGCCTGGCAGGCTGGATTTGGCCCGCGGGCCTTGTGTTTGACACATGTGCTCTAGGCAATTGCCCCAGGTCTCCCTTTCCCAGCACCACTGTTGTGTGCCCTGCCTTCTCTCACACTGAGATATGAGTCACCTTACGGCAAAAGACACGGTTATTTTATAGAAGCCCCACATTCCATAAATTATTTTTCAACATTTACTCAATGGACCCTCCCTGTGCTGTTAGCAGTCAGGTTGTTTTCAGGAAAAAACGCAGCCCAGAGCGGACCTGGGCACGTTTTAGGGACCCCTTAGGTGACGCTGCTTTCCAGGAGGGCACAGCCGACTACGGGCACAGACCTTACCCCGAGGGAAACGCTTACAATGGTCTAACAACGCGCAGACACTGGCAGCTTTTGAATTATGGAAATACTGAAACATATCCAGGAGCAGAGGGATAACATATCCCCATTTTAAACAGTTCCCAACGGCCGTCCAAGCAAATCCCAGGCCACATAGCACGGCTTCCATAAAGACTTCCGTCTGTATCTCTGAATGTAAGGACTTTTTTTTTTTTTTTTTTTTAATATATTTTATTGATTTTTTTACAGAGAGGAAGGGAGAGGGATAGAGAGCTAGAAACATCAATGAGAGAGAATCATCGACCAGCTGCCTCCTGCACACCCCCTACTGGGGATGTGCCCACAATCAATGCACATGCCCTTGACCAGAATCGAACCTGTGACCCCTCAGTCCGCAGACCAATGCTCTATCCACTGAGCCAAACTGGTTTCGGCTTTTTTTTTTTTTTTAAATGAGCACAAGACCACATCACATCTAAAAAAATAACACCGAGATTTAATCCAGCCAATACCCAACCAGGATCCCAGTGTACCATAAACGTTTCCTGGTTTGCGGGCATCAGGATGAACATATAAGGTGCTCCCAGTGTAAAAGGCAGCTCCATCTCTCCCGTTTCTTCATCTGTAGGTTCCCACCTCCCCATCCCCCTTTTCATTTACCTGTTGACTGAAATGAGATGTACTAACCGCACCTCCTAAAGCATTCAGCGCCTTCCTCTGCCTCCCCGTTTCCTGCAAATTCTAGCAGAGCCTAAAGGCTTGATCAGATTCAGGTTAATTCGGGGGGGTGGGGGGGGTGAAGGACAGCAATAAACCCTTCACTGGAGGTGCGTGTGTGGTGTACTCCCATCAGAAGGCACAGATGGGGGGCTGCCTCTCTCTTTGTTAAGTCATAAAGCATTTGAGTTTAATATTTTTATTATAAAAAAAATCCCAATGGTTTATTATTTAAAAAATCAAGCAGAAGGAGAGAAAAGAACAAAATGAGTCCACCTCCACCCATCATGCAGCCTTGATAAATGTCAACTCCCTCACGGCCCTCTCCCTCATTTCACTGTATCTGCCCTCCCTCCCTCACTCACTCACTCACCCTCTCTCCCCAACCTAGGCAACTTTGAACCATGTTCCAGACACCATATAATCTCATCTCTTAAGACTTCAGTGTCTCTCTCTCTCTCTAAAAGGTGTTAAAATTATAACACCTACACCTTTTTAAATAATTCCCTAACACCTTCAATTCCCTAGCTGCTCAGCACTCACATCTCATTGTTGACTGTATGAGGAGATATTTCTGGTATTTGATTTCAATTTGCAGCGTTTGGTTACTGGTAAGAACATTCTGCCGTGTTCAGGTTCTGATGGCGAATGATCTCCTGGGGCCTGCATTTGTTTTGTTTTTCACTGAGCTGGTGGGCTGGCAATAATCAAGAGCGACGGCCGTTTTTGCTACAAGAATCTTCTCCGTCTGGAACTTGTCCATGGATGGGAGGTGGCGTGGACGGGGCAGTGGACCTTCCGTCTTGGCACTCCCTGGTGACTTAAGCTTTCTCATTCCAGTGCACCTCCTGATTCCTTCTCTTGCTCCCCAGCTCGGAATGCCTGCCTTCCTTCAAATACAATGAATATTCAATTGTATTTTTCAATAGGCTTTTCTCAGTAATCTATGTTGTTCATTACATTCAGGTCTTACATACTTAGAAAGCTCTTTGGGTTGTATAAAACCACAGAATTTATTTCCATGACCTCTAAGTCACAGATATTGAAAGAAAAGAGTGTATTCTGTAATAGTGGTGTATTTTGAAGTGATTTAAATCCTTTTGCAGACTGCCCGTAAGTGCATTCCCAATTGCTCCCAAAGAAAAAATTCCAGTCCCTTCTAGAGAAAGGGCGGCTGTGACTCGGGTTGAAAGCTCTCTAAACAATTAGGGTGTTAATTTAGTTCTACTCAAGAATGAAAAGTGGGAATTCATTTAAATCACAATGAGGGTGGTGGTGGAGGGGCTTAGTGGGTTCTTCTTTAACAGTTACCAACACATCTCAAACAGGCGCAGGGCCTTTTCACAGGAGGGCAGTGGTGCCGCAGGAGCCCGGTTACCTTGGAGACCCCCTCTCCATCCTCCCAGAGCCTGTGGTCTTGGGAAGGCAGCTTCAGTGGAATGGATGGCCAGCTGAATGGGCAGGAGCAGGAGGAGCAGAAGAAAAGCACAGCTCAACTATTACCTCAACCACAGTCCTAGGCTTTTGTGAGTGGAATTCCCACGGTAGCGAAGTAGGATGATAAGGCGAAGTTCCGAGTAGAACTAACGGACTGGTCTCATTGGTTTTTACTGAGACACCAAGGCGAACAAGTACAGAACCAGCGATCAAGAAGTGTCGAAACTTTGAAGCATGTGTAGCTACGAGTCCCCAGTCTATAGCACACTTAATGTTTGTTCCCTCGACAGAAACGTAAGGGTAATGAATTCATCACGATTGAATGTGCTCAACTCACTCCTGCATTAAAAGGTCCGCTGGAAGGATCAGGTGAGGTTATGCATATACGAGCACAGCCCTCAGGAGGGCTGTTTCTGCCCCTCCTCTCTCAGTGGCATTGCACCACCCAAGAGTCCCACCCCTGCCTGATAAAACATGCCAGAACCTCACACGTATAGAGCACGCGTACATTTCCGAGCCTTCTCACCTGTTGGCCCTGGTGTACCCCAAACAGCCTGGTGAGACCTATGGAGGGACTGTTATTTTTATTTGGCAGATAAAAAACAATCTGAGACAAAGGCATTAAAGTGACACAGAGTCCGGGAGCAACTGGACATTTTACAGAGTAACTCTACTCCAATAGAAATGATAAACCACAATTACTTTTCACTTCACTACCCCTCCCTCGAACTTGCTGGTTTATACATCATCAAAGCACATGTTCTACGTATCTATTTTTAAAATTCTGTGCTCATGACTTGCCTACAAACGTTCTCTTTAGCCTAAGAGTTCAGTTTGTTCAACTTTAAGGATACCTCACTTGCTAAAAAGCTCTGCGAGAAAAGTGATAGAAAACTGTTCTAGAACAATCTAAGTGAGTTAAAAATAAATCCGAGGGGGGTGGAATGTAATTGATGAACTTTTATTAATGGGGCAAAGTGGGGTACAGGTAACACGGCTCTTTTCACAAAAGAAAACAAGGTGATGGCGCAGGAGAAGGAACGGGTGCTCCCTGGCTCCCCATGGGGGCCTGACACCTCGGAGCTCAGTTACCAGCAGGCCGGGGACAACCGGCCGCTTCAGTGGCTTTCGGACGAAAACCCAGGCTCAGGTTCAAAGCTGGAAGGCGATCCATGTCCTGGGACAGAGTTCAAAGTCCTGTCCTCCAGGCCCTGGTGTTAAGGTCTTGGCTTTTGGTAAGGGCTGGCCAGCTCTGGCTGCTACTGCAGTAACCCAGTACCAGAGCATTCTGGGAGCTCCTCTGCCTGTGCACTTATAAACTGCTCAGCGACTCAGGCAGACTGTATTTTCCAAAACGGCACAGCCAGACTTCTGGTCCCCCATGCTCTTCCAGAGCCTGGCCCTGCAGCGAGGGGCAGCGTCCATTTCCCTCCCCTCGAGTCTGGCCAGGCCTTCGTGATGGCTTCTCTGCAGGACAGTGGCCCAAGGGACACCATGGGTCTGCCACACGAGGCCACAGAGGGTGCCGTTCCCATGGGGCTATCAGGGTGCTACCACACAGGAGAAAGCCCAGGCCACATGGGGACAGAAGCCTTTTGGCCAAAAGCCTCCGCTAAGGTCTTAGGGGAGCGCAAGCTTCAAGCGCCAGGGGGTGGATGAGCTGCCCAGTGACTCCAGCCCCGGCCTTGGAGTCTCCCAGCTGAGGTCCCCACATCACGGACCCTGGAACCCATGGGACCCTGACCAGAGAACCTGTGAGCTTAATAAACGAGTGTATGCCACTAGATTTAGTAATGACAACATACACTGCAGTTCAAGTGAACACCCAGGGCAGAAGGAATGAACTGAGCACAGTCCCCAACTTATGATGACTCGGTTGACCACTTTATGATGGCATTCATGCGATCAACATTCAGTAGAAACTGAACTTCGGGTTTTGAGTTTGATCTTTCCGGGGCTAGCAATCGGTAGTATGATGCTCTCGTGATGCTGGGGAGCGACAGCCAGCTGCAGCCAGCTGCCAGGGGGCCACGCGACCACAGGGGACACAGCCAACACCCCACCTACAGGAATTCACTGAGCGAGGTGATTGTGCCCATCTGTGGGTAGTGAAGGGTTCGGAGCACATGTAAGGTAAGCTAAGCTAAGCGCTGATGCCAGATAGCTTAGGTGTGTTAAATGCATTTCCAGCTCCTGATGGGTTTATCAAGATGTCACCCATGGTAATAACTAACCCATTACCATGAAACTTGATCCCCATATCTGCCTGACTCCACAATCACACTTTTTTAATTCTCCCCATAGAGCCCAGCCTGGGGGCTTTGGCCCTGGACTGGGAAGTTGGGAGGTGGGGAGGTTTGAAAGGTGGGGAATAAGAAAACTCAATGAATCCATGAACACTAGTCATTGGTTTGTAACCACCTCCCCTCCCCCCCCCCCCCACATGGAGTTTTTAAGTGTAGTAAATTCCATAATAATTACAACTCATATACATTGCACTCATTAATGATCTTGGTTTGGATTATAATCTTTGTATTTATTATGTGTCTTCTCAATCAACAGCTGATAATAAAACAGCTACTAAAAGTTAAAGGTCCATGAACTTTCCATATGAGAACAGGATGTTCATACCTAAAAACATTGGAAACCACCATCTACATGCCTCCTTGTTATGTAATGAGCATTCCTCCGTGGTAAGCTGGACAACTGTGTCAGCACAGGGGAACAGGAGAGTTGCGGTGACCAACATTCATTCCATCTGCGTTTGGTTATAATGGCACTTGCCAAGGGACCACTCTTAAACAGTGGCTTTGAGGGGAGCGGCCCCTCAGCTGCAATCCATTCATTTACTAATTGTTCTTCCCACTGAGCCCCGGGCCGCTCCTGTGTTTACCTCGGGGTGAACTACACACCTTTCCACTTCCCACACATGACAGTGGCAGACAGGGACGGCAGGCAGGGGAGACTGAGCCTTCCTCTGTCCTCTCCCGGCCCTGCCTTCATCCTTCAATATCCTCCGAGCCAGCACTCCACTCACCTCAGAGGGGGGAGGAGGAGGTGCGGAGAGATTTGGGAACAACTCATTACCCCCGGGAAGGAAGAGCAAGGTCAAGGCCTCCCTGAGAAATGGCAGCCGCCTGAGGAGTTGAGCCTTAGAAAGCCTTCTTTCCGCAGCATGGACAACTCCGCCAGGATCCTGCGCTCTCACAGTCACCCGGATGCTGAGTCAAATGCACAGGCCACCCTGGCCCTGACAGAGGGGCACACACCAGGGGTGCTGCTGGGATACCACCTCTGCCAGGCTGTGCTCCGTCCTACCCAGTCACCCTGGTTCACCGCCTGCAAAAGGCCTGGCTGGGGGTTCGGATGCCACCCTGGGAAGGCCCCAGGCTCCTGGCCTCTGAAACCACTGCATCCACAGCATGTTTCTTTCTCAAAGGGGAAGATGAAGAGGGAGATTACAATCGCTAATGAAGTTGGTTCGTGTCAAAACAACTACAAACTTCCAATCCATAAAACCATTATTTATTAAAATTGTACCCGGGTGGTTTTCAACTAGTATGTGCCTGGACAGCCATGACTTCTACTTGTGAGCTATTCAGCTCTGGGAAATGGGGAAAGACGAAAAATAAAAGAAACGTGCTTTTAAAAATCTTGAGTCTTATTAACATCAACTTTAGGCATTTAAAGATTCTCTAAAATAAACATGGTCTTAAAATGAACCACGAATGAACTACCATTTAATTCATAAATGAAAAAAAAATATGCGTGTTTTTCATTTTATTAAGTGCACAAGAAGAATCCATCTCTCTCTCTCTCTCTCTCTCTCTCACACACACACACACACACACACACACACACAAAACAGACAATTCTTACGATTCACACGTTAGAGAACGTTTCCACCAATCACAGAGAGGCAGCATTTCATCCATTACAAAAAGTAGATGGTTGATTACACGAGGACGAAGCTTTGGCCTGGAAGGTCCCCATGACCCTTCCCACGCTCCAGCCACCGGGAAGGCAGAAGAAATCTCCCTCCTGGAGAGGCATCTGGTCTACCCGGGCATTCCCCTTGTACTTTCGTTAAAGAGAAAACCACAGGCCCCAAATGGTGTCACTTGTGCTAGAGCCCATGATACTAAATCTAGATTTATTATCTGACCCAATGGCCGTTGTAACCATTGCCAGAAAAATAACCTTAATTAACCAGTCTGGAATTTTCTGGTCAACAGCAATGAGCCAATCTGTCACGTGAGCGCTCTCTATCCTTCCTCTCCACTCAACAGAAAGAAGAGACAATTGTCATGATAAAAAGAAAAACAATAAATAAAACACCTTGCCATTACCCCCCCCCCAAAAAAAAGATGTCCTTGTAAAACAATATTTTTTTCTTCCTCCTATAGCTCCCTTGCCCCATCCTTCTCCTGATAAACACCTTCCATCTTGTACAACGCCTCAGAGAGCCTTACTAGTTGCTAGATGGGATATTGCCCAATTCATGAATTGCTGAATAGAACAATTAATAGAATTGTAAAGATGTTAAAGAACAAAATGTAACTGATTAAATTTGGAGATCTAATTATTAATAGAGACAATTAGATCTCCAAATTTAATCAGTTACATTTTGTTCTTCAACACTTTTACAGACAACAGAGCCAGAAAGCAGGAGGAGGAAGTGGAGGGCAAAAGACTTGGGAAGAGATAATTTAAAGCAATCCACCCACAATTCATAGCTTCGCTAGCCACGTGGCAAAAGATGCTGACCAACCTGACTTTCCCCAGGGTATTTTCTCACTGGGGGCAGGACTGCTGACCCAGGAGGTACAGGGGAATGGCCCCCCCAGAGCTGGTCCCAGCCAGACAGCCTCTGCCCCATCTCAATTATAAGGTCCAAATCTCCTCTTATCTCAAAAGAGGGGGCATGTGAACCCACTAATGCTCATCCTTAAAACAATGCCTTTCCCGTAACACAGAATAGTAGCCTATTGCTACAAGCAACTCCAGATGTGAGTTATCAGCATCTTCCAAGGCCAGAGTTCTTTAGAGATCTCAGATTCCTGGAGGACAGGAAATACGGTTGTTTGGGACCGCAGCTACCCAAATACTGCATACATAAATCCCTGCCAGGAAATCCCTTTTTGGTAAATTCCCATTTCCTTTACAGTGTCTGGCCTTGTAAGAATTCTGGGAAGACTGACGATAACACATCTTTAATTTATAACTGAAGCAACTGATTCATTCATCCACTTACTCATGCATTCAACCAAGATTGACTGAACACCTCTCAGGCGCCAGGCTGGGGACTCAGCAGTGAACTAGCCAGAGCCTATGACCTCACTGGGCTGCTGCCATAGGGGGAAGAAACAGATCATAAAAAATATAAATAAAAAGGTAGGGTGTCAAGGAAGAGGAGTATTTTAAAAGAGGAACTGAGGAGAGAACCAGGAAGTGACAGGAGTGTGCGATTTTCTGCAGAGGGAGAGGCAGTTACCCATCTGCACAATGGAAGACCTTGCTGCGTGGCATCTGAGCAGAGGACCTGAAGGAGGGGGCCCTGCAGGTGCCTGGGGAGGAGCATGCCAGGCTGGGAATGGCCAGTGAAGCCCCGAGGCTGGGGTAGGCTGAGGGGCCCAAGGAACCGCTAGCGAGCAAACCAGACTCTGAGGTCAGAGAGGGGCGCGGAGCCCACCTGGTAAGGACGTGGCTTTTGCTGACAGGGATGGGGAGCCACTAGGGGACCCTGAGCAGGGGAGTGACAAACAGGATCACTCCAGGTGCCGGGATAACAGTGGAAGCAGGCAGACCAGGGCTGATAAGACATGCTTGCTGCCTGGAGCAGGTGGGAGCAGTCAGGCCAACGGGAGACAGCTCCTGGGCCTCTTTCGCAGATAAACGATCATGCTTTGCCGACGGGACACAGAGATTATGGCTAGAATCCAAGCCCAGCTCGGCCACCTACTAGCCGTGTGATCATGGGAAAAAGGTTTAATTTCTCTACTTCTCAGTTTCTTCTGTAAAAGGAGGATAATACCATCTTTGCTGCAAAGGTAGAAATATGACATGTAAGTACCTATTGCGATACCTGAAGCCAGCTCAGAGGAGGCTGGGAAATGTGGTCTTTGTGACTACACTGCATCCCAAATTCTAAATAAGGAGTTCTAGTACCAGCAAAGAAGATCAGAATGCTGGCGTGAAGTCCTTTGGTCCAGGGTTTCTCAAGCTCACTCACTAAGACAATCACCTGCATGGGGTGAGGGGTGGAGGCACGGCAGGGAGATCCTCATTGAAATACAGATTCCCAGGCTCCGCCAGCCCCCCCTGACCCAGAATCTCCAGGGAGAGGACCTGGGGAACTGTTTTTAACAAGCGCCCTAGGCGATTCTTATCCACAGGCAAGCCTGGGAAACACTGACATCTAACCTTCCCCCCAGCCTGGCAGTCTCAGCTCAGAGCCTGGGGCCGTGGAGGCGGTCAGTCCATCCTTAAGCAGCAGGAGACGTGGACGTTCTCTCTCATCCCGACCCTGCTTCTGTCAGAGAGCCTACCCCGTGGGAAGAAACCAAGGGGACCTTCACCATAAAGGAATTGTAAAAGTAATTATGAAACGAACAACCACGTGCTTTAACCAGCCAGTTCCAACACATCAACAAGGATGACCAGATAAAAACCAGCCCACATCCATGCAGAAAGCTTTCAAATGACTGTTCTCTCGTTTTTCCATCTTGCTCTACCAACTAGGACAGAAGTTTGACACGTGTTGGAGTCTCCTTGCTCCGCAGCACCTGAGGGGCAGTGAGGTTGCCTGAAGGAATTAGCCCATGAGCGGAGGGTTTTTTCCTGAGGGTTACAGTACAGCTACAGAAGGGAAGGTGGACTGTCCTGGGAGGCATTGAGAAGTCACCTATTTTGCACTCCTGTATCCCTGTCCGTTGCAACATTTCTTTCCTCCAAACAAATGTACTGGGGACTGTGCTACCTATAGTCCACCAGCCTAGCAGTTCTAGAACCAAGGGCAGTCTAAGGACAAAGGTCACAAATAAATGAACTCAAGGACTGATGTAGGATTCTGATTTCATTTGCTATTTCGCCCAGGCTCACACTGAGAAAACATGGTGAGGTGGACGGGTGGAGGGGCTTAATTATACCAGAAACTGCTTATAGCTGGCATGACCTCTCCACAGGGGAAAACGATTGTGACTTATATTTAACCTGTTGTTTCTTTACTACTGAAGAATTAAACCCTCAGAATACAATGAATAAAACAATGCGTAAGCTTATCAAAGGGGAGCTCTTTTTCGTGTGGTGTTGTCATTCCGTGGTAGGCAGTGAGACAGACCGGAGCAGAGCAAGGGCGACGGCCAGGATACTGAAGGTCACCAGGGTGGAAAGCCCCAGGTGACGAGCAAGGGACAAGGCACCGCCCGGAAGAAACGGCATGACGCTGACCCAGCCTCTCTGCCTCTCTGCCTCCTGTTTTACACACTTATCATCGCTTAATGGGTTCTAATGGACAGGGGCCGGGTGCAGAGAGTCGGAGGTCTTGATTGAGTTACTGCTTTTCTGGAGTGGAGAGAGGTTATTTCAGCAAGGGACAAACTTCCACCTCTAGTATCTAAATTCAAAGACCTCCAGCAAGGTCTTCCATTGTGCAGATGGGTAACCTCACTCCAGGGACCTTTCCTCCCCTAGCACATTGCTAGTCATGCAGTTTGGACCCTCTTGGAGGCGGAACAAGGGGCCAAAGAATGGCCTCATGGGACACCATGGGCCCTTGTACAACCACTCCCTCAAGCAGTAACCCCTGGAGATAGCATCTAGGCTTCAGCTGGATTTTAGCTCCAGGCCCAGAAAAGCAGCAAAACCACACAAGCCATGCCATGGCTGACATCAGGGCCTCCTGCCCTGGCACCCTCCCCTGAGAGAACACACCTGAAAAGCTGAAGAATATTCTATTGAGATCCTCCCCCCTCCCTCACCTCCCCTAAAACCCCTACACTGCAGGAAAAGCCCTTAGAATGGAGCTTTCCCTCCCAGGAGCACTCCCACACCATCCCCGCCCCCCTCCCCCCTCCCCCCTCATTCCTACACCTCCCCTGCCCCAGGGCACATGACCTTCACCTTTCTTTCTCCTAAACCCCAAAGGCCCTTCTTTTGCCTCCTGTTTCCAGAACACATTTCTTCTACAGCTCCCTCTTTTTACCTCTGTGACTTCCTAAATAAACGTTCTCTACAGTTTGAGTCTTGGCTCTGAATTTTTTCGCAGCCAAAACCCAAGTCCCCAGGTTGCTGAACTCCCAGGTCCTGCCTGACTCCATTGGTCTAATTCCCCCCAATGCCAACAGCTCTAGGCCACCGCTCATCTATCAATTTTATCTATAGCATAATCGTCTTTTAGAGTCAGTCCCAGCCTCCATCGTTCTTCTAGAAAGTGAAATTTTATCACAGGTAAAAACAAACAAACAAAAAACCAACTACTGATAGTTCCACCATTGCAACTCGGCAAAAATATCCAAGTATCTAAATCCAAAGATACTCACCGCTTATGAAATACGTTCTAAGTAAACTTAAGAAAAGTTTGTGTGGGTTTTTTTTTTTTTTTTTACAATTAGCAAGATAATTACTTGTTTAACAACTGACATGGGTGCACAGTCAGCACTTTGCCAACTTCTTAAAAACAGTTCTTTCTCCCTGCGTAGCTGTTTTACTTCATTGTGGTTCTAAGGAGTATATTGAATTTTATCTTCAATTATATGCAGATAAAACTCAGAGCAGCTTGGCCTTGACACTGCCTCATTTTTTTTTTTTTTACAAGATAACCTTTCCTTAAGTCACTTCAGAAACAAAGACAAATTCCTAACTCGGCAGCCGCTCCAGATATAAGGGGCCCTTTCTTCCTCCTCCTCCTCTCCCTCTTGCTCTCTCCCGCCCCATCTCAATGTCTGTCTCCTTTCCCGTGTCTCAGAGCTTTGCTTTCCCCTCGAAGAGGACAGAGCCGTGGAGGTTCCTGTCTACAGCTCCGCTCTGTGCTGAGGGAAACACGCAGAAAGGCTGCGTATTCCACGGGAAGGTCATTCCCATCCCTGTCCACGCAGGACCACGCTCTTCCTCCCTATTCATTCTTCATTAGGACAGAGAACACGGCACCTTTCTCATGGGCAACAGGCAGGAGAGGAGGCATTCGGACTGGGTCCTGAGGGGGCTTCCACCTCTATTGCAATCACATTCCCTCCCACACGCCCGGGGGACTGCAGGGAAACACAGGTGCGGCTCTCTGACTCTTCAGAAGCCATCACTAGTGGCCCAGAACAGGATGGGTGCACGGGGCTGGGAGGAGACCCGAACAGGAAATACTGCCCTTTAAAGCTTCCTGAGTGTCAGAGCATCTTACTTACCCACGTGGAACCGGGGAGGGGCGCTTACGGGGGGAGTCTCGGGGCTAAGATCAGCGCACGCAGCCCGCGGTTCTGGCCACAGAGTCTCCTGCCAGCTCTTGGCACCGCCCGGAAGAAACGGCATGATGCTGACCCAGCCTCTCTGCCTCTCTGCCTCTCTGCCTCCTGTTTTACACACTTATCATCGCTTAATGGGTTCTAATGGACAGGGGCCGGGTGCAGAGAGTCGGAGGTCTTGATTGAGTTACTGCTTTTCTGGAGTGGAGAGAGGTTATTTCTCAAGAAATGCAATCTCACTCCCGAGTTCAAGGTCAAAGAACCACGTGTGCAGAGGGGCCCACGCACTACCTCTGTGCCCATCCGATGGCCGGGTAACCTGGCTGGCCTCCCGGCGGAGAAATGCGTGCCTGCGGTAACAGAGCCAGGAGCGGAGCGGCCAGATCAGGGGAAAACCTGCAGCGGGCAGCAGAGCATGACTGCACCACGGGCCCACACAGGGCAGTGTTCTCCTGAAGTGAAAACTGCTTCCGGAATCCCACCGCTCAAGCTTTATCTTTTTTTTTCTTTTTTTTTTAATGTCTTTATTGATTTCATAGGAGAGAAAGAGAGACAGAAACATCGATGATGAGAGAGAATCATGGATCAGCTGCCTCCTGTACACCCTCTACCGGGATTGAGCCCAGATCCCAGGCATGTGCCCTGACCGAGAATCAAACTGTCTCCCCCTGGGCCGATGCTTAACCACTGAGCAACACCGGCCAGGCTTAAGTATTATCTTCAAATTGTCCACATCCGTGTCCAAACATCAGACTCGAGTCCATTACTCAGCCTGAGACATTGTGGGGGTGAGGGCCACCAAGTACAAGAAGAACCACGTGAAGGCGGAAAGTGACATGACATGTACGTTTACCGTCTAAGAAGTCTTCACTGTGCTCGCTGAATGAGTAGCTGTGAACATGGGAAGATAAACACATCCCGGGGTCAGATGGAGCCGCAGCTGCGGAATGAGATCTAGCATTTCAAGGAGAAGGATGAATTATGTGGGGTCACGGCCCTCTTTGAAAAGTATGACAGGAGGCATTGCAAAAATAAGGAAGTGGTTATAAAGCCGAGTTCCAGGAATGGCAGCTCCCTTGTATGGACAGGGAAAAACAACTGCATTCCTGTGCGGCGAGGGCACGCTCGGACAACACACACCACAGCCCAGATCCCAGCGTTACAAACACGGGCTTACTGAGGTCAGCGCCGTTCAACCGGCGGCGGCGGCTCAAATTCCCCTTCAGTTCAGGGGGCAGGCAAAGTGAAAAATGCAGCAGGATGTCACTTATCAAACTGAGCCCGTCTGCCGCTCAAAGGGGACAGGGAAAGTGGCTGCAAGAGGGTCCCACAAAGGAGGACCTTCGTGGCTGACAGTCCCCACGCGTGAACACGCGGACCCAACTGTAGGAATGGCGGAGGTGACTTGACAGTCTCACAGGCGTGAGATTTCCTTTTTCCATTTTTTTGTTTCCATGACAGGGTCTAACAGCACCATCCAAGAGAAATGCAACGCAAGCCCGTTTATGTGTTTTGATAACCAACTTTTTTTCTTTTCTTTCTTTCTTTCTTTTTTTTTTTTTTTTTTGATAGCCACTTTTTGAAGAAGTCAAAAGAAGCAGATGAAATTATTTATGGTATTTTATAGAACCCAGCCAAATATTATCATCTCAGCATGGAATCAACATGAAAACTACCAGGAGGGTGTTTTACATTCTTGTGTCATACCAAGGGTTCAAAACCCCGCATACGTACATCACATCTCAATTCCGACCCTACATATTATTGCAAATACTTGGCGTGTATTTAGATTTCGTGAAATTTACACTTGGAAAAAAGAAATTCACATATTCAAGTTGTGTTCAACTTTTCCAATATTTGAATAGAGTCTCTACTTAAAAATTTTAATTTGTTTTTTTGTTAAGCCTCACCCAAGGATATTTTTTCCCATTGATTTTTAGAAAGCGTGGACGGGCAGGAGGAAGGGGGAGAGGAAGAGAGAGAAAGAAAAAAAAAATCCGTATGAGAGAGGAACATGGATGGGTTGCCTCCTGCACGTGCCCCAACCATGGCCAGGGGTGGAACATGCAACCCAGGTACATGCCCTGACAGGCATTCACACCCACGGCACCTCATGGCACAGGCTGATGCTCTAACCACTGAGGAACACCGGCCAGGGCTACATTTAAATGTATTAAAATAAATGAAACCTAAAAATTCAGCTCCTTGTTGCTCTAGCCACATTTCAAGTGCTTCACAGGCGCGTGGCCGGTGGTGCCAGGAGACGACATGAGCCTGACACATCCGTGCCCACCTCACAGAGGAGGCGTCTCTGTTTCTAACAGAGTATGAACCAGGCGGTGAACAGACCTGAAGTCAGTCCACAGGGGGCTGAAGTCACCCTTCCTTATCTAAAAGACTTACAAAACCCAGCCGACGGAATGAAACGTGGAAGAAATGCTGACGGACGAGGTCTGTAGCTGAGGTAGAGTAAGGAAGTGTTTGGAAAGGGGAAGGGAGCACCCTGAGCATTTCTCACATCCTCCCTTATCCAGTCCTCACAACACCCTGGGAGGGAGGGGCTTCCCTACAATTCCCCTTCCTCTGCGGAGGGAGGAGAGACTCAGAGACGTAGGTGGAGCACGCAGAATCTGAGCTGAGCGAAGGCATGGACTGAACTCTTGGGGGTAGCTTCTGGCTTCTGTGCACAGCACGCTGCCCAGCCAATGGTGATCATGCTGCCCAGTCCCTCCCAGAGCTTAGGAAGGCAGGGAAGAGCACACGGATGGGCGTGCTCCTGTGCCCGGCTCCCCACGGTGACTGCAAGTGCCATCTGCACATGCTTCACTGGAAGCGGCGACGTATGTTCTCTGTCACGGCGTCAGGCAGGACATGAGTCCCCGGGGCCGGGCTGCCCTTACGGACACTCTTCTTGCTACACGGGAGCATGGAGCACAGCGTTTGCAGACCAGCCGCAAACAGGGTGAGCTGGACAGGAACCAAACTGGTAAGTAGGGTCAGCCATAAAGAAGTCAGCAGCTGACCAGCTATGGACACAGCACTGGCTACGCCTCACCGGGAGAGACAGAGCTTCTAACGTGAACCCGTCTCCTCCACTTGCTGCAAGTAATACATATGCCACCTCGAGCCAACCACGCCTCCTGACACCCCAGCTGTTAAGCCCGGAGACAATAGGACTGACTCTCTGGGGTGGCTCCCTCAGGAGCGGTTGGAAAAGCCTGCCAGGCGACTGCCATGTGCAGTGAGGCTCACAGAGCAGAGGAAACCGCACACTGTGGCTGCACCAGAACCGCCTGGAGCAGGGGGCTTTGCTGGGCCCCACTCCCAAACTTCCGATCAGGTGGATCTGGGGGAGCTCAGGAATTGCATTTCTAATAAGAACCCAGGCTGAAACCGGTTTGGCTCAGTGGATAGAGCGTTGGACTGAAGGGTCCCACAGGTTCGGTTCCGGTCAAGGGCATGTACCTTGGTTGCGGGCACATCCCCAGTAGGAGGTGTGCGGGAGGCAGCTGGTGGATGATTCTCTCTCATTGATGTTTCTAGCTCTCTATCCCTCTCAATAAAATATATTTGGGGGGGGGGGAGGGGAAAAGAAAAAAAAAGCACCAGGATGCTGAGGGTCCAGGCATCGCACCCTGGAAAATGCCTGAAGGAAGGCACTGCTACAAGTTCTCCAAAGAACCGGTCCATGGGGCAATGCAGTGACCTCGGTGGAGGCCGCTGGGTCACTGGAGCTGGACAGGTGCCCGATGTGCAGACTGCCGCCTTCTCCTTCTGTGGGATCAGAAGGAGCAAAACCACGGGCCCGGGCGCCAGAGGTTGCTGCACCCCTGAAGCTTACTCCTGGGCGCCCCTCCACTCGTCTGGGTCCCTCCAGGGCCTCCCACGTGCTCACATGTATCTTTTTGGTAAAATTTGTGAGGTCAAACCTTGTGGTGTTAGCAAGAGAAGGATTCCCGTCTGCATAACCCTCAGCCCACAACGCTGGGATTTGCCCTGGGAGGCCTCTTGCTCCTGTTTATATTCCGGAATCTCTTCTAGGAAGAGAAAGACATGAAGAAACTCTAAACATCACAAATATGTTTAGAACTTGCTCTTATTATTGAATACTACTAATAAACGAAACAGCTTTCTTGAATAGATGTCTGTTTTTATGGCTTTGTGATACGTACCCCAAAAATATACTCAGCCAGTTTTTTTACTATGTACTTAAGTGGTTTCCCGTTCTCATGTATTTAAAAGTGTCGCCATAGAGAAGAGCCTGAAGGTTAAACATTTTTGCCCATCCTATTTCCTCAGTCCTCCTTTAAGTAGAAGCATCGATATGTGGCATATGCGTTTGTTTTTCACTTTTTGCAATTATAATGCATTATAATTTTGCAACTTGAACCACTCGACAATTCATTATATGCACTTTCCCAAGTGCTGCATAATTTTTAACCTTAACATTTTTAAAAATATGTTTTTATTGATTTCGGAGAGGGAATTCGGAAGAGAGAGGGGAGGGGGAGAGAGAGAAACATCAACGATGAGAGAGAATCACTCATCAGCTGCCTCCTGCACACCCCTTCTAGGGATTGAGCCCACAACCCAGGCATGTGCCCTGATGAGGAATTTTTAATGACTCTAGAACTGTCTTCGCTATGGATGGAACATCATTCATTTGCCTACTCCTCCAAAACATGGGTTACTCTTCATTTTCCAATAACATACACAGTAATACAAAAACTCCATCTTCACGATTATTTTCTTCATGCAGCTTCCCTTAAGTGGGCCAGCAATGACAGCAGTGGTAACCCAATCGTACCGTTTGTGGAACACAGGTTTGTGGTAAAGAAACGGAATGTGTGAGCAGGGTTCGCAACGGGCTGCAAGGTTCTCTGAGCCGCGAGCATTCGCGAAGATCCTGAGCTAAGGTCGTGACCTCAGGCCACAAATGAAGGTCATGAGCTAAGGTCCTTTCCCTGTGGGTTCTGGAGGCTCACGTGACCGTTCTGGAGTATTCTTCCCCAGATAAGAGCAAGTGGCCTAGAATCTCTGACGACCTTGGGCTGACTGACTCACACGGTGAAAACCTGGGTAGCGATGGCCTCTCGCCTCCTAATGAGCTGAGTCAGCCGGCCCCGCACCAGGGCCCAGGCGCGGCTAGGGTTCTGGGACAGGGCAGCTCTGTGTTCCTGATCCGTAGCCTTCGGGCCCTTTTATGGCCACGGAGAGATGCAGATGCCAGTCGGTGAGCTGGTTCTAAATTTAGGCCAGTGTGCCCATGGAACACGGGCCAGCTAAGCAGCCGGCCCAGGTCCACGTTCAGGACTGGCCCGGCTTGTGTGGCTCTCTGACCACTTAAGCTAACGAGCTACTGACACAAAACGATCTCCCCCCTGGATGGGAGAGAGACACAGGGGGCGCCCACAGCCAGGCCCCACAGTGCCAGTCCCGCGCCGTGACACAACGCGAGGGGCCGGGAGGGCATCCGTCAGACCACCCGAAGGAGGCCACCGGGAAGGCTCTCTGCAAAGCAGTGAACACTGAGCGGGGGCAGGGGCGGAGGGAGAGGACTGTCAGCTCTGCACGCTGCCCTCAGTCCTTCATTCATTCATTCCACAGTGCCTGCTGCCCTCAGTCCTTCCTTCATTCATTCCACAGTGCCTGCTGCCCTCAGTCCTTCATTCATTCATTCCACAGTGCCTGCTGCCCTCATTCATTCATTCCACACAGTGCCTGCTGCCCTCAGTCCTTCATTCATTCATTCCACACAGTGCCTGCTGCCCTCAGTCCTTCATTCATTCATTCCACACAGTGCCTGCTGCCCTCAGTCCTTCATTCATTCATTCCACACAGTGCCTGCTGCCCTCATTCATTCATTCCACACAGTGCCTGCTGCCCTCAGTCCTTCATTCATTCATTCCACACAGTGCCTGGTGCCCTCATTCATTCATTCCACACAGTGTCTGCTGCCCTGAGTCCTTCATTCATTCCACACAGGGCCTGCTGCCCTCAGTCCTTCACTCACACATTCATTCCACACAGTGCCTGCTTCCCTCAGTCCTTCATTCATTCATTCCACACAGTGCCTGGTGCCCTCATTCATTCATTCCACACAGTGTCTGCTGCCCTGAGTCCTTCATTCATTCCACACAGCGCCTGCTGCCCTCAGTCCTTCATTCATTCTACACAGTGCCTGCTGCCCTCAGTCCTTCATTCATTCCACCTGGATGCCGCAGACAGAGCAGGGATGATGATCTCATCCTGCCCCCCAGGACCCACACTGCCACCTGCCACCTCGATCCACGCTCCTGGTGGGGGGAGGGCGGCATCCAGTACACTGGGAAGGGCAGGACCCACAGGAGCAGACTCCCAGGCCTGCGGGACACGCCCGCCTGCTGAACACACCGCGGAGCTTACCCCGCGCCCCGCCCCCAGCTACTCCCAGGGCACAGCCAGCGCCCTCAGGCCTGTCCCGGGGCCAAAGCCACCACCCAGGGGACGGCTGTGCCCGGAACCTTCAGAAGCACAGCCAGCCTGGCTGAGCCATGCCCTTCTGATATTGCAAACACAGAGAGCCCTGCAAACATTCCTGAAGTGTCAGGTCCCGATTTGCATTCCAGGTCCTCCTCTCCCCAAACAGGTCTAACCGCTTTGCTTTCCAGATCCCTCCCCTGCCCCCTCCCCCCCCCCCACCCCCGCTCTGGGCACCAGCGGCTCCCAGGGATCTCTGCGAGCCTGGGCTGTGCCGAAGCATGCTGCGGTCAAAGTCCTCGCTCAGCGGCCGCTGGGAACGTGGGAGGGTTGGAAAGCTGGGTCCAGGCCTCTGGGCGCTGGGCGAGAACCTGGGGTGTCCCCCCAGCATGCACCTGCAAACGCCTGTGCCCACCAGCAGCCGCCTCCTTGTGGTGAAGGCGTGGCTCCGGGAGCCAGAGTCCGGCTTCCCACCTCACCGGGCAGATCTGGACGCGTGCCACGGGTTGGCCTGTGTCTGCCCGTGATTCATCTGTTCCAGGCCGTACCCTCCAGCCCCTCAGAAGGTGACGTTATTTAGAGATAGGGGCGCTGTAATTAGTGAAGATCAAGTTATTCTGGAGAAAGGCGGGCCCCGCATCCAGGCCTGATAGCGTGAAGAGCCTGGTTATTAATATTGGCAGGAAGGAGCAAAGGGGAGACGAGATGCTGTAGGCATGCGTTCACACAGCGCTGGAGGGTATTCAGTGGGCATCATCTCCGTCCACCCCCACAGCCGGGGGAAGGACGGGACAGTGGGCGCCTGCCAGGAGGTGCGGGTGACACGGGGAAATGCTTATCTGTCCTCACACCTGGGAGCCAGTCAGCGGCCAAAATAGGCCCGGCCACGGCAAGGGCTCAAAATCTGACAGACTGAACTCCTGGACAAAGAAGTGCGGCCCCCCTCTCTCTCTCTCTCTCTATCTATCTATCTCTTTCAATGCTCTAAACCTAGCTCCTGACTAGTGGGGGCTCCCATGCCTGCCTTCGCCCACGTGCTCAGGGCCCTGTGGGGCCGCACAGTGGATGATGGGCTGCGTGCAGCCTGACGCTCCCCAGGACGTCACTACCCCAGGGAACGGAACTCGGGGCCCCCGTTTTGCTTTGGCTTCTACGGAAGCCCCAGCTGTACATCTTCCAGGACGGGTTTCAGGACAACGGGACTTCACAATCCGAGGCACACAGCTCCACGGAAGCAAGGCCTTTCCCCGCATCCCGTCCTTCTGCGGGAGCGCCCGAGTGCCACTCCAGTGGCGCCCCAAGAACCCACTCCCACCAGTGAAACGGGAGCTCACCCGTGTGATCCCTCAATAGCAATATGACCGGTGTCCTTGTGAAGAGGGGAACTCTGGACAGAGAGGCCCACACAGGAGAATGCCGGGGGAAGATGCAGACAGAGACCTGGTGATGCATCTTTAAGCCAAAGAACCCCGAAGATTTCCGGCAAAGCACCGGAGAGAGGGGTGGGGCAGGGGACAGCCGCCCTCCCCGCTCAGAGCCCTGGCAGCTTGGTCCGGGGCTCCCTCCTCCAGAACAGCCAGTTACTCTGTCACAGTCTTCTCATCTGTGAAATGGGGTAAGAATGGCACTTCCCTAATAGGAATAAATACATTCCAATGTGTTAGCTTTGTTAAAATAATACCTGGCACACACAGAAGTGCATGTGAGTGCTAAATAAATATTCTCCAAACCTTCCCTTCTTTCTTAATCAAACAGATACTCACTTCCTCTCTCTCTTTCTCTCTCTCTGTTTGATTAAGAAAGAAGGGAAGGTTTGGAGAATATTTATTTAGCATTCACATGCACTTCTCTCTCTCTCTCTCTCTCTCTCTCTCCCTCTCTCTCTCTCTCTCTCTCTCTCCCTCTCTCTCCCTCTCCCTCTCCTTCTCCCTCTCCCTCTCTCCTCCCTCTCTCTCTCTCTCTCTCTCTCTCTCTCTCTCTCTCTCTCTCTCTCTCTCTCTCCTTTCCTAATGTCTCCTCCCACCGAGTTGCTTGTGGAGTGGCAAGCGCAATCAGAAGCCCACGCCCGCTCTCTCAGGAGATGAAGGGCACGGCCACGGGCTGGCACGCCCCGCGCAGGCCGTGGCCTCCGCGTATCAGCAGGAATCTGATTTCCTCCCTGCTCCTCACCCCACGCCCACGCCAAGCACCACATCCTTCCCCGCCCCGAGCAGCCGCCACCCTGGCCTTGGCCCGGGTCCTAGCCCTCTTCTCTGCGCTCCCTCTCAAAACCCCGAATCCACCTGCTGCCCACAGCGCACTCTCCAGTGCGCCCTCGCAGGTCCCCTGCCCCACCCGCCCCAGCTTCCATGCGGGGCAGAGGAGTGCACCCCCCCTCTGGCTTCATGGCCCGCTACCTTCTCATGGGCACCTCCCTTGTCACTGCACGCCCTCCCCTCCCCTCTACCCCTGACCTCCCCTCACCAGCACTGGTTTCCTCTGCTAACCCCACCCTGCCCCATCAGTATGCCCGCCCCAACTGACACTCTTCTCGGAGGCCCTCTTTAAACCCCCATGGTGTTTGTGGCCTGGACTCTGGGCTTGGTTTGGGATGGCACAAGCCTTGTGTTGCTTTAACTGCTTCATGCATGTTAATCACAGCGTCTCACTAACTTACAGATAAGGAAACCAAGAATGAGAGCGATTATGAGACTTGCCCAACAGCACAGAGGTAAGAAGAGACAGAACTGGGACAAGAGAGAAAACAGGGTGAGGAACAGTGTAACTGCTGAGCTAGAACCAGACCCCAAGGAATGAGGATTGAAGCGCTGCCCATTTGGAAGGACACAAATCATTAGATGGCATATATATGTATAAAATATGTGACAATGTCACACACATACTACATATGTAATAACTGTACTGTAAAGTTGTTGGTCTGTGTCGAAATTTCTATCTGAAGGCGAAGCTGTTCAATACACTCATCAATGAGTGGGAATAATTAGGGATGCCTACCAGGTTTGTGGATAACTCAATTTAAGAGTCAGAATTTAAAAGGATGCAAAAATCAGAGCAATATATTTACCGAACAAAATTACAGTTAACACATTTAACTAACAAAACTTAGCCAAGACAGTGCCTGCATTTGGGTTCAAATACCCAACAGCACAAGCACACAGAGAGAGACAGGGCCTGGCCGGCGTCAGTGGTAGAAAATAACCGACAACGAACCCAGCATGAATCGGGAGGGAATGCGGCAACAGAAAGAAGTGGTGCCATCGTAGGTCCCAGTAATAAAGCTCTACGTCTGGGAAGTGGAATGCCACTATTTTAAGGTGTGGGTTTTGGTGAGTTTTGTTTGTTTGTTTGTTTGTTTGATGTTTGTTTTTTGCAACAAATCTAATGTTTTGCTGAGAATCCTAAGCCCCACGATTTTAGAGTCAAACTAGCATAGATCTTCCAATAAAGTTGATACAATTAAGAATCTTCATATTTCACAATTTTGTAGGATGCGCGTTGACTGAATACACACACCCCAAGGTAACCTATAACTAAGTCTGTCGTGTACCCTTCCAAGCCTGGTATCAGCCCCAAGCCTTGGTATGAAGCTGTGGGACCAACTCATCCCAATCCCTATCCGTGTGAGCAATCCCAAAATGATGACTGAGAATGGAGTTAACCCGCATCCTATCCAACCAGGTCCCCTGACTATTCCTGGATGAAAAGGAAAAGGCTCAGGATCACCTAATGTCACCAGCGGGTAACACTCAGGAGCGGTTTCCATCTCGAACGCGGAAAAGGCACTTACCTTCCCCCTCATCAGCACGCTGCAATGGGCATCCGCCCGGGACAGGGGGAACTGGGCCAATATTCCCTTCTGGGATACAACTAATGAAGCCAACAGCATCTGGCACTTCTTGGTCCTCCCACGCTCGGATGAGACTCATTGTGGAAACTGCCAGCAGCTACACGTATTCGTTTCCTAAGGCTGTCCCGATCAAGCACCACCAACTGGGTGGGTCAAACAACAGAAATGCCTGTCTCGCCGCTCTGGAAGCTGGGAGTCCAAGATCAAGGTGTCCCAAGGGTTGGTTCCTTCTGAGTGCTGTGAGGAAGGGTCTGCTCCAGGCCCTTTGCCCAGCTGCTGGTGGTTTGCTGGCCCTCCTGAGAGTTCCTCGGCTTATAGCTACGACACCCAGATCTCTGCTTGCACCTCCTGCTACATTCTCCCTGACTCTTCACGTAGTTTCCCCTCTGAGCCTGTTGGCCTGTGTCCAAATGTCCACCTTTCCTAAGGACACCGGTCATACTGGGTTAGAGTCCCCTTAATGACCTCATTTTAATTTGATTTCCTCTGTAAAGACCCTACTCCCAAATTAGGTCACTTTCAAAGGTACAAGGAGGTAGGACTTCAATATATCTTCTGAGGGGAGGGTGGCAATTCAACCCCTACCACTGAGCTCATCTTCAGTATCCATCCCTCCTTCCCCTGGAGGGTTACCTGGTTTCATGGGTGCCAGGGAGAGAAGATGTTTCCCTGACTCCCTTGCAGCTAGGTAGGGCCATGTGCCCAAGTTCCAGTCAGTTCCATGAACAACACCCCAGACCAGCACTGTCCAAAAGAATTTTAATGCGAGGCTTAAGTTATTTTGAAGTTTTAATTAGAAAAATTAAAAGGAATAGGTGGAGTTAACTTTAACATAGTTATATAACCCAACATGTCCAGAATATGAATACTGCAATGTGTAAATATAAAAAAATCATTAAGATGTCTTACTCTTTGGAGGGGGATGTTAAATCTTTGAAAACTGGTGTGTGTTTTATTCTTATAGAACATCTCCCTTTGGACTCGCCACATTTCAATTCTTCAAGGCCACGTGGGGTGACTGGTCACAGCAACGCCCGGTGCAGCTCTGGAGGGCAGCAGAGGGCATCGCAGAGGGACCTGGGTCCTGGCTGAATCTACGGAGCAATGCTGTCCCGCTGGCCCTCACGTGCTTGAAACTTTTTCTCGAGAAGAAAACAACCTCTATATTATTTGACTTCAGGTGTTTTGTTATAATAGCTTATCCTGTATCTCCATAAACATGCCCACTGGGACCTCACAGGAGGAGCGTGCGGCTGCTCAGTCATGACACACCCCTTCGAAGTATGGACGGCTTCCTGAGGTCACACGGACTCCCATGAAAACCCCCCCACAAATGTAGCCAAGTTGGAATCACTGCCACAGAAACAGCCTCAGCGCTGGGCAATGCACCCACGTATACACCCAGCCAAGGAGATGTGGACCCTTTTTCTTTCCTTCTCTTCCCCCATTTTCAATCTCTATTCTCCCCAACCAGCGAGCCCGCTGGACAGCCCAGGAGGAAGGAGGGATCCAAGACCATCCGATCATCTGCCCTCAGGAGAAAAGGAAAAATAAAATCTCTCCAGGCAGTGCTTCCCAAAAAGTGAAAATGACTTCATTAATGCGATAAAACCAATAACTGGGCAATCAAGCTGATCAACATAGGCTGACTTCCCTTGTTTAAAAGGAGGCAGGGACGCAAACACCGGGAAAGCCAAAGCTAGCCACTAATGTCGTCTTCACAGACACAGCTGGCCTTGGGCGGATGCTGACACCTGTAGTCACATCGATGGAAAGAACCGCCTTTCTGTAGCAAAGACCTCGGAGTCGAAACCCAGCAGAAAACCTCACCAGAACAAACTCAGAAGCGATTTCTACTTAGCTCCCTGGGAGACGTTACATAGAAGAATTTGCAAAAACAGAAAATGCCAAGGCCAGCAACAGTTTGAAATGATTAGTAGGAGGTAATTAATTCAGGGGGAGAGAGATAAGAGGTAATAACCTAGATGATTCACTGCCTGCAGAGGAGCAGATTTCCCACGTGTAGGTGCCAGATGCCGAGTTTCACATGGGCCTCCCCCGCAGCCGGGTGGAATCAGGTTTGACCAAGAATTCCTGGAATCAGGGTGGAGGGGAGCTAGAAAGAAGCTGGGGCCCAGTGAGCTCCATGCAGGAGCAGAGGTTCTGGTAGCTCTGGTGGAAGAGCAGCAGTCGCATTGGCTCTTACTTAAGTCTGAAGTGCATTTAGCTTCCAGGGTTCCCCAGCCTGCCCCTGTCCCGGGGAAGGACAGCGATATTGGTGAGCGTGGCCACTCGGACAGCACTCCACATGACATGAAACCATTGCCTGGCTCTCCGCACTGAGGACCAGAGGGCAGAACTGACTTGATTCCGTTTGAAGCTTTGGATTCAGGAATGCGGATGCCCTGTGGCAGCAAGCGTGTGCCTTGGTTAAAGAGGGAGGCTGGTGGCAAGCCCCGGGTTCCGGTTCCTTTGCCATTTATCACGTGTGTGACTGGCCAAATGACTTCCCTTCCCTCGGCCTTGAATGTCTTCCTCTGGAACCGCTATGATAACAGCACTCTTTCCTGGGTCAAGTTTGTCAACGTCCCGTGACAGAGGGCACACTGAGGCCCGGTGCAGTGCCCGGCACAGGGTAAGCATTCAGTCCGTGAGAGCCCCTCTCACTTCTGGGGTCGCAGGTCAGCGGGCAGTGCGTGCTCGCTCCTGCTACTTCAGGGTCACCGCTGAAACTCTGCGGTGTTCTGGTCTCCTCCATCCGACACTGAGACAGCCCCCGGGAGCTGAAGCCCATGGTGAGCGTGCTAGGTGGGGGGAGCCAGGGCTTGAGGAACCTGCTCTGGGAGGAAGGCAGGGGGTTTGGGGCTGAATGGTGCCCCTGGCCCAGACAAAACTTGAAGCCTTACATCCTCAGCACACGACCTGATGTGGAGACGGGGTCTCTACGGAGGCAGTGGAGCTAAAAGGAGGTCGGCAGAGGGGGCCCTCATCCAGTCGGGCTGGTGCCCTTTGGAAAAGGGGGACTGGAAGACAGGGCACCATGCGGAGATGAAGGCAGAGATCGGGCTGACGCCCTACAAGCCAGGATTGCCAGCGAACCAGCAGCAGCTGGGGGAGGCCCGGGCAGGTCCACCCTCACAGCCGTGCCAAGAACCAACCCCGCCAACACCTCGGTCCCCAACTTCCAGCCGCCAGAGCCGCGAGACAACAGGCACCTATTGTCGGAGCAGCCCGGTCCACATCCCGGCGCCCTGAGAGTTAGCAAGGTGAGGCCGGCAGCACACACATGCCCCGTGGAAGGAGGCTGACAAGGCCCGGAAAGCATGTGGCGTGACCCAGACCTGCCGGTGCCTCCCCGGAGCTGAGGCTCCTGCCTCTCCCCGTAAGGTCCCCCCGATGCAGCCTGACATCAGCCTCAGACAACGGGGCTGAGCGTCACAATAGGCCAGGCCAAGGCCCCGCTGTCAACAGGCACTCTTGGGTTTCCAACACTCCCGTGTTCCCGTGTGTGTGTGTGTGTGTGTGTGTGTGTGCATGCGCGTGGGAGTGGGGGGTGGGAAGAGAGGTTGGGGAGGGGAGGGAGGGTTGGGTACATGTAAGAACTTATTAGAGCCGAAACCAGTTTGGCTCAGTGGATAGAGCGTCAGCCTGTGGACTGAAAGGTCCCGGGTTTGGTTCCGGTCAAGGGCATGTACCTTGGTTGCGGGCACATCCCCAGGAGGGGGTGTGTAGGAGGCAGCTGGTCGATGATTCTCTTTCATCGATGTTTCTAACTCTCTATCCCTCTCTCTTCCTCTCTGTAAAAAATCAATAAAATATATTTTTTTAAAAAGAACTTATTGGAAAGGACTAAATCTTCTAGAAAATAAAATACGTTGGCAGAGATGTCAATTATTGGCCTTCATGAGAGCTGCTCCGTCAAAAGGCAGGGAGTTCAAGCACCTGACCGAGCAGGATGCCTCTGGTTCCTCGGGGTCCACGGGGCGTGTGCATGTCTCGGCTGAAGGCTGCACCCCTTAATGGCTGCTGCATCAAGAACACCATCAGCCCTGACCGGTTTGGCTCAATGGATAGAGCGTTGGCCTGCGGACTGAAGGGTCCCAGGTTCGGTTCCGGTCAACGGCATGTACCTTGGTTGCAAACACATCCCCAATAGGGAGTGTGCAGGAGGCAGCTGGTCCATGTTTCTCTTTCATCGATGTTTCTAAGTCTCTATCCCTCTCCCTTCCTCTCTGTAAAAAAAAAATCAATAAAATATATTTTTAAAAAAATACCATCAATTCCATCTCTCACAGAGCAGCCATTTTTAACTGGCTGCTTTGATTTTTTTTTTTTTTTTTTTTTTTTTTTTTTTTTTAAGGAATGCCCGGTGCTTCCCTATTACAACGGAAAACATAATTGGGAACAAATCTTTCTCCAATTAAACGCGCACGCCCACAAAGTCAACTCCGAAAGCCTCGGTCGTGTCTGCGAGGCCCGTCTCAAGATCTGTGACCAAGATCTTTCCACCCCGTTTCCCCCATTTCAAATCCCACCCGTTTCCCTCTCAGCACCGAAAGCTGGCGTTTACAGAGAAATTCCAGAAGCCGGGCGTTTTATTAGCGACGGGAAAGCCGGCCTGCTTGGCCCCGCTGCCCATGCTGACAGCTCGTTTTTCCATGGAGCCACGGACAGGCTGCTGCAGACACTGAAAGAGGCAAGCGCTCACTTTCCAACTGGGGCCATAAAAGACATAAATGACGGTGATTTAGGACTCTGTGCTCATTGTATAAGCATCAAAGTCAAGTGCGCCCTTCTTAAAACGAGGATGAAACAGTCCTAGCGTTCTTGTTAGAAGCCTCGGAGCCAGGCCCTGGGCACACTCCGGGGCCCCTGAAATATGACCACGTCAAGGGCAGAACTCTAAGGCGTCACCACGGAGCTACATGGCTGGCTCCGTGCCCTCCCTTCCTCTCCTCTCCCCAACTCACCCTCCGAAAGCTCCCCGGCCCTCCCGCGCCCAGGGACTCGTCCTTCTCTGAAATCCCGCAGCACTGACCATGGAGGCCCCACAACTGAACCGCTGGCCTCTCCCATCCGGACGGTCCCTATAACACCGGCATTCCACACCGTCCGAATGCTGCCTTAGTTACTCCTCCACGTGCTTCTCCCCCTCCCGCCGCCCTTTGTGAGCGAGGCAAGGCAAGAGCCATGCTTCTCATCTTCTCCTTCCTCCCGCCTTCTCTCCATGTCTCACCCACGGTCACGGCTGCCCGAGATGAAGTCACAGAGGGCCTGGGAAAGACAGTGCGGGGAGAAGGACCTGTGTGTGCCTCGTACCGCTCTTCGGGGCGTTATCTGCAGGCTCCCCAGTATGCTCAGGGGTTAAAGCAACCAGACCATGACATGTGCACCCACGGTCCACAGCCTCGGGGTCATTCCCCTGTCACACTCCGTCAGCCTGCCCCTCACGGGGAGGTCGTCCGAGGCAGCTGCTCCAGAAAGCACCCTGCGATGACTGCTCTCCGCGCGACGGGCCTGGAGCCGCCGAGGGACCGGAAGCCCCCCGTCACACACACACACACACACACACACACACACACACACACACACCCGGCACAGGGCTCCTCTGGGCCGTGTGTCCTCCCTCCCTCCTGGGCTTTGCTCTGGGCGCCATGAGCCGGCCAGGCTGCGACCCCACGCACAGGCGGGCTGGAACGCGATCTCAGGGTCACACAATCACAGGGTCACCTGCCTTCTTTCTGAAAGCACGAGCAGGAGCTGCCGTCCCTTCTTAGAACTGCCCTCCCCCCCCCCCCCCCCGCCAACACAAGGAGCCCTTTCTCCAGCCCCCGCTCAGCCCACACGGAGGCGAGCGGAAGGTCTGACGGCTGATGGCTCGGGTTCACTCTGTGGGAGAGACCACTGCTCCGGGTAAAGAAGATTACCACTGGGCTCACGTACTGCACGTGAACTGCTGGACGTTTTCTTTCCCTGTAACCAGTGATCACACGTATGTGCACATACAGAAAGACCGAAAGGCGCCCATGGAAAAGCAAGCCTCCCTCCCCGACCCACCCCCAGCTCTCAGCTTCCCGGATCTTCAGGGGCAGCAACGGGTACCAGATGATTCGACCCCAACCCCCACCCCCAGACCTTATTAGGGGTGTCGAACTCAATCAGAGAAGGGGCCAAAATCTAAAATCCAGCCTAAATCGCGGGCCGAATGGTTTACTGAACAGTCATAAACTGACAATGTCATAAACTGACAGCGGAGTGCAGTGATGACAGCGCGGTGCGGGCCACATTGCAAGGCCTGGCGGGCTGGATTTGGCCCGCAGGCCTTGTGTTTGACACATGTGCCTTAGATGCTTTCCCGATCCCCCTTTTTATCACAGGTTTCCGACTAAGAGAAAAGGATAAATATTCGCCAAGCAGCTCCTGACCGCCAGGTCCTAAGGTGTGTGTTTTACATACATTCACCCTTCACAAAAACAATCTCTTCTTCTTTTGTTTTTTTAGAGAGAGAAAATATTAGCCTTTAAAAGTTGTCCTCAAACACCTTTTTAAGGCTAATATTTTCTCTACTTTTCAAAGGAGGAACTTGAGGTTCAGCAAAGGCAAGAGACTTGCCCAAGGCCACACATCCAGGCCCCAAGTCGCTTTCTCAAACGACCACCTAGCTCAGTGGTCGGCAAACTCATTCTTCCACAGAGCCAAATGTCAATACAACGATTGACATTACTTTGGAGAGCCAAGTTTTTTAAACTTAAACTTCTTCTAATGCCACTTCTTCAACATAGACTCACCCAGGCCGTGGTATTTTGTGGAAGAGCTACACTCAAAGGGCCAAAGAGCCACAGGTGGCTCGCGAGCCGCAGTTTGCCGACCACTGGCCTGGATTATCCTGTTTCGTAAAATCCAATCCCCAGCCAGATTTGTTCTCCCAGGAAACCTGGGCACTGGAAAGCGGCGACTTGGTCACAAAAGCCGCCACTGGTTGGGTGTCTAACGTAAAACTCCAAGAAGCCAGACCCATTCCTGGGCCTCCCCGGGCCTCCGCTGCTTCATCTGCAGAGTGAGCCCAACGAGAACACCCACCACGCGAGGTCACGGCGAGGTGAGATGAGTTCCCCTAAGAGCCGGCAGAGCCCCCGCCGTGCAGCCACTCTGAGGCTTCGTGGCCACGGCCACGTACATGGCTCAGGGGCAAACCGGGGTCTGGAAGGGCTTTCCCTCTGGTTTGCATCCCCGCCTCTGGCTGCACCATAGCGTGGCTCTGGAAGCAATCTGGGGTGCATTTGGGGAGCCCCTGGCTACCTTCTGGCCCCATCATACCAGTTTCCTCTCTCCCTCCCCGGAGCTCGCTCCACTCACGTTTCCCCTCCGCGCGCCCTGCCAAGTGCTCGAGCCTTCTGCCGCCAAACCCCGGGAGCTCTTCGCAGTCTTATTACCGTGATCTCATGTTATCATGGCAAGAGTTCCGTTCTCATTTAAGAACTAGAGTCCAGTGACACCCTCCCTGCAGCCACAGGTCTTAATTGTCTCAACGCGAAGTGTGTGTGTCTCACTCCCCCTGCCTCCATGCAGGCACATGGAACTCCAGATCGATCCAACTTGCTCAAGCACCCTCAGCCGGTGTGACCCTCCCGGAATGGGAAAGACATGTGCCAACCTGGCCACACGTTTTTCCAATCCATTTCCGCTCAACTGGGCAGCATTTTCCATTGAAGTGCCTCTTCCTTCTGAGCAGAAGGCCAGATAATCTATAGGCGATCTATAGGCTCCAGGGTTGTGTGGCCAGCAGAGGCGGGGGCTGCGGGAGTTTCGGGGCGGGGTGGGGGGGATAAGGAAGTCAATGACGAGGCTGTCTCTGGCCAAAGGCTGGCTGGATGACCCTGCCCCAGATGCTTCACATTCTGAGAGCCGGTTAGCCAAGGAAGAAGGGGAGGAGGCCAGCTTCTCCCTGAAAAACCTTTCTAGGCCTGACCTCCTTCAAGCAAGATAAGGCTCCGCAATCATCCCACGAGCATCTCCTCGGGTTTAGGCCTTATCAGGGCAGTAAGTTACTGTCATGATGCAAGCTCAGGAGATAAGCTTCAGCCAAGAGGAGGTGTGTGTGTGTGTGTGTGTGTGTGTGTGTGTGTATTAGCCATAAAAGTCACAGCCTCTACTAATCACAAAAAAAGTGTGTGGCTGGGCCGAGCTGTCAGAATTCACGGCAAAGCAATAAAAGCCAGGTACACCTTTAATTACCTGATGTGAAAGGATAGCCACGAAAGCCCATCACGAAAATGACGTAGGTAGAATTCCAGCAAAACCCTCCCATGAATTCCTCCCACACAATTCTGCTGGCGGCATCTGGAATGCAGCTCACGCAAAGCTGGGGTTTCAGCAGGGTTTGTGAGGCAGCACTGTTGAGACAGCATTGTGCATACCCGCTGCTATGCTCTGTCTCTCCGTTTCCTCCTCCGGGAGCCGTTTCACACGCTGACATCACAGTGGCCTCCTCCTATCCAGAGGCGCTTACGATGAACAACAAATGAGGAAGAAGCCCAGGAATTCAGCGGGAGTGAAGGTAAAGCAGCACCAGATATTGTTTTTACCATAAAAGCCCTGACAGGAAGTCCAGAAGGCTCACCGCGAACCGTGCTCAGATCTAATTCTTCAACCACCTCCTAAGACCAGCTTCCTCTACAAATCGGATTTGGGGGACTTTAGAAATGCCGAGGTTGTTACTGATTTCTTTCCTCAAGATGTGCAATCCGTTCCTTTCTTTCCTAGGCCCAGCCCCCAGGGATTTAAATGTCCTTTTGGAACGCTGTACACACACACAGCAAGGAACCTAGAGCTGGCCATTCCCGAAAGCCACCGGAGCTGGGCCGGGGACACTGGCTGTGGCTGCCCAGCCTCGCGCCTCAGCAGTAGGAGTGGAGGCTGTTTCTGACCTCCCGGTCCCTCCAGGCATCGTGTGTGCCTCCCCATGTACTTACGTCGCTCTTCCTGAACTTGGCTTTCAAGCTCTTCATGTTCAGTCCATTCAGCTTCTAAAGCTCTAAGGGAGACTGCTCAACACCTAGGAGAGAGGGAAAGAAAGAGGTCAAGGATCGAGGTTTCCAAATAACCCCATGGGCACTCCCTCCTGAGAGGATACTCCCACCTGAGGGGATACTCCCACCTGAGGGATACTCCCTCCTGAGGGGATACTCCCACCTGAGGGATACTCCCTCCTGAGGGGATACTCCCTCCTGAGGGGATACTCCCTCCTGAGGGGACACTCCCTCTTATGGGGACTACAACTTTGCACCCTGCACAGGAGCTTGGGGCTGAGTTAGGGAGGCAGTCAGAGCTAAGATGTGGGAAAGAACATGTTTCCACCCATGACAGACTACTCCCTGGAACCTTCTGACATTTTCAAGTGCACCCAATCCTGACATGTTACCCAACTTTCCAAACATTAAGAGGAGAACTCTAACTGCTCAGCTGTCATTGTACGAAACACAGTATCTTAGGCTGGACCGATCCCTCCGCACCCTCCGTGTGACCACTGCACCGTCCACGGCTGTCGAGGGGCCACCACAGCGCAGACTGATAAGGACGCAGTGGTTCATACCCCGGATGCCACGCATTCCCTGCTTATTTTCCTCCGAGTGGTTCCCCCCTCACAGGGCAGTCAGCGGAAAATGCCAGGATCAACAAAACCTCCCTCAGCACATACCTCGCCTCTCAGGCGGCCACGGAAACGAGAAAGACTCCCTCCCGGGCCTCAGGGGGCCCAGCCATTCCCAGTTGGAGCTGAAACAGTCTGAAAAGTCCCCTTATTTCAGAGGCTCTGTGGCCCTGGAAAGTGATTTCATTTTCTTAAGTCCGTACATACTTTTTTCAGGGAAGAAAACAGTGTTCCTCCGAGGCTCTGCAGGGGGTTGTCACCCCAAAAGTTAGGACAATGGATGGGGTCCAAGACCCTCGTTCTCCAGAGCAGAGCCTCAGAGAGGTCAGGAAACTTGTGCGGGAACTCAGGCCCAGGCCCCACGGCCTGCTTGCCGGACGCTTTTCCTGCCGCCTCTCACTTTAAAACTAAAACCGAGAAGCAGAACCAGGGCTAACATATGGCCCAGGCTTTATTAAACGTGGAAAATGCACAGCGTGCGGAACCTCTGCGTTCAGATCAAAAAGGCAAGGAAATCTGCGTGCCAGTCCCCGGCCCTGCGGGCGTGAGCGCTCTACAAATGCCACTTCAACCCTCCACTGTCTGCAGGTGAGGCCGGCAAACCTCCCAGCACTGTCCACTGGAGAACTCAGAAAAGGTGGGCAGCCGAAACCGGTTCAGCTCAGTGGATAGAGCATCGGCCTGCGGACTAAAAGGTCCCAGGTTCGATTCCGGCCAAGGGCATGTACCTTGGTTGTGGGCACATCCCAGTAGGAGGTGTGCAAGAGGCAGCTGATCGATGATTCTCTCTCATCGATGTTTCTAACTCTCTCTATCCATCTCTCTTCCTCTCTGAAAAAAAAAAAATCAACAAAATATATTTTTAAAAGAAAAGGAAAGAAAAGGTGGCCGCCATCTCTAAAGCTTCGAAAGGTTGTCTTTCGTTCCTCCACCGCCCTGACCATGCGGGACCAGACTGTTCTGCGGACACAGAGGGGGGAGTGCAAGCAGCTGGATGGCTGTACTCGTCCCTCCTCCAATGTGTTCACTCTCTTTGCTGCTGCGGCTGCTCAGCAGGGTCCATGGATGGAAGGTATGAGCCCAGTCACCACGAGGCACTTCAGGGACACTCCTCTGGAGGTCACAGGCTACCCGGCCTCCCTGCGGTCCCTCTTCCATCCACCCAGCCTGGTAGGGAAAAGTGACAAAACGCACGTTGCCTTGGAAACTGTACACACTGTAACTGCACCGTGGTAACTGCCAAGTATGTGACCACAGAGCAGGTGGGGCTGGTATGTGAACAGTAAAGTGCAAATTCGGGGACTGTGTTTCTCGAGGTTGGCCCCTAATTAATCTGGATCAGAAGGACCTGGGCACAACTTGCTGAATGCAAAACCCTAGTCCACGTCCCAAGGGAACTGAATCTGAGGGAGCAGGGCCCAGGAATGTATTTGGTCCCATCTTTTGCGCACCGACGTGTGAGAACCGAGGATTGAGGTAGATAAACAGGAAATGGAATACACTGATTCATAAACAGCCCCTTTTCCTGCCAAAACAAACCACCTTCTGATGAATGCAGGTGCAAGTAATCATGGTCCTCCACCAATTGCGGCTACAAAATGGAAATCATCCTTGGATTTCAAGTCCTTAGCGAAGAGCTAATAACCAAAGAAAGAGGCCAAATCCATGCAACAGGAAAGGGAGAGGAGGCCACGGCTTGGATAATCCGCCAGCTGTGTAGCCCACCACGGCAGAACCACCCAAAGCATTCCTTCAGTCATGGTGTGAGGGCCTGGTGGGCTCGCATAGGTGTTATACCAGTTTTGTATGTGTGTGCTTGTCTTTGGGGCTTAATTTCTTATTAAAGCATGCCAGTGAGAAGTATGCAAACTCCTTTATTTGAAGAAAATCAAATAAACAAAGCAAATAATTCCCAAAATTCCCAGGGGAAGGGATGCTTTGTGAAATGGTTGTCTTCCTGGAATCACGGCTCTGGGTGTGAGACAGCCGGGTGGTCCATGGGCAGAACTTCAGGTTGATGGAGATAGGGGTCAAGGGAAACCTACAGGAGGGTAACTTCAAAACCAAGGATGGCAGCTGGGGGTAATTAAAGGGAGGAATGGATCGCTGCTTTTCTGGTATGTGTAAAGGACTCTACCACGTGGAAGCAGGACTAGAGGGAAGGAACCTGCCCCTGAGAAGATGCTGGCTCCCTCTGCCTCAGCATCTCCTCCTCCCCAACAGGGCCTACAAGTAAAGCAGGGACTTCCTTGCCTTTCTCAGGTCAGCTGGAATCTCACAGCTCCGATTCCCAAGTCCAAACTCCCAAAGCGAAAGCTGGGCTACCAGCTATCATGACATCCGTTAATTTCGCAAGGCTCCGCTACTAGCAGTCCTTGGAAATGTCACTTAATCAAGAGGGGACTTAACCATCTCGGACTTTCCAGGCAAGGGCCAGACACCTGTCCAGTCTTGTTGAGCTGTCCTAGAAGTTTCTCTCGGGAGGCTGCGTAGAGGTGGTGGGCATCCCTGCACAGTTCTCTCCAAAGAAAGATCAGCCCCCGACCTGCACACACTCCGGCCCCTTTTTAGACCCTGCGTGTGAGTGATGTGAAGAGCCCCGCTCAGCAAACGTGAAAACGTGCGCCCTGTTTGCGAACTCTGGAATGGTGGGTCTCCAGGCTGGGATTTTCACTGGGCTTTCATTCCTCTGGGGTGCTGGCCATTGGCATTCGATCGATACATGTCTCATGCATTAACGTGTGAGACAAAGATTGGGTTGGGACCCTGGATCGCCTTTAGACTTCACCTTTGACCTCAGCAAGACTGTCTCTGCCAAGTCCAAGTGCAGTGGGTTAGCCACACTAGATCTAAGTAAATGTTACATGATGATGATGAGGTTTTACCACATACACAAGAGCACTAGAGGAGTTAGAGACAAGTATATAAAAGCCCAACTCCTAGGGCCTATGAAGTCTTACCCGGTGGCCCCTTCTTTCCTTCTAGCCAGCCCCCTCCTCACTGCCTCCCCGCCCAACAGCCCTTCCCCCCCTCCCCCCGCCCCTCCTCCCCCCCGCCCCCCCCTCCCCCGCCTCACTGCGTGGCTCCTCGTGCATCATCACCTTCCCCCACACACTGGGCTGAGCCAAGGGAGCGGACCATTTTGAATAATGGAATGTGAAAGCTACAGAGAGCAAGGACCGTCAAACAGAAACCCAGGGGTCAGAAGGTGCAAACCCCCAGCTATAAAACAAGCCACGGGGAAGCCATGTGCAGCGTGGCGGCCGCAGTTAGCAATACTGTCTGCATGTCTGAGAGTGGCTAAGAGAGATCTTCTTTTTCCATCTATATGGTTGGAAGTATGTCCCCCCTTTTCTCCCATTGACTACTTCCAGCCCGCCCCCGCCCCCCACCCCAAGGCTCCACCACCCTATGTCTGTGGCCAGGGGTTATGCATAGATGCACATAAGTTCTCTGGTTGACCACCTCCCGCCCACCCACTCCCTGCCTTCCCTCTGAGATTTGACAGTCTGTTCCATGCTTCTGTGTCTCTGGATCTATGTTGATCATTAGATTCCACATATGAGTGAGAACACGTGATACTTGTCTTTCTCTGTCAGGCTTCTTTCACTGAGCATAATACTAAGCAGGTAGACCTTAAAAGCTCTCACCACAGGAAAAGAATTCTGTAATTATGTGAGGTGAGGGATGTCACCTAGACTCATTGTGGTGGTCATTTTGCAATAAATGCAAATATCAAATCATTATGCAGTGCACCTGAAACTAGATACACGATATATCAATAGCATATTATATATCAACTAGAGGCCCGTTGCACGAAGATTCCTGCAAGAATCGGCCTTCCTGCCCTGGCTTCCCTCCTGGCTGCCTGGGAGCCTACAAGCCCTTGCTCCCAGCCAGAGCACCGCTCCTGTAGCTCCCTCCACTTTTCTCTCCCCCACACCCTCCCACAGCAGAAGTCCAGTCCCACCCACCGCTCCATGCTTACGTATGCAAATTAACCCACCATAGTTGTCGAGTTATTTGCATTCTTACTCCTGATTGGCTGTGGATGCAGTGGAGATGCAGTGGAGATACAGTCGATTTACATGTTTGTCTATTATTAGGTAAGATTTTATCTCAATTTCTAAAAAGTATTTAGCAACTGAAATTGACTACAGAACTTTTTTTTGTACTGAAGACTAATCAGGAAAATCATAGCTTTTGCCCAGAGGTGAAGAACTCACTTAATAAATTTTAAAGAGCTAGTGGGACGTTAAGGCAGAGCTGCTCAATGGTTACCTCTCAGGCTGCTATTTACTCGGCAAATCAGATACACATGAATAAATGGATGTGTAGGTGAATAAACACACGAGTAAACTCTGCTGGGCATTATGATGGGATGGGAGCTTTCCCAGATGTCATCTTTTTTATGCATTAACTACAGAGCAGGTGTGTTAAAGATCTCCCAGGTGATATAGAAGAGAAAAGTCAAGGGTAGGGGGCAGGGAGATAAAAGCAGTAGCTTCATTTTGGCAGTGAATCCTTTCTAAAACATTCTAACATTTTTTCTTTTCTTTCTTTCTTTCTTTCTTTTTTTTTTTTTTTTTTTTTTTTTTTTGGCAAAGAAATGACCACATTCTTTTTAAGCCGCAAATGTCATTCAGATATTGCATCATCATAACCATGTAGTAAAATTCCCTTGAGAGCATCAGTCTCCCTCTCCATATTCAGATCTTGCCATTAGCCAGGGGGTGACATTTCTGAGACACAAATACGACCTTTCAGTGCATGGTATGGTGACCAACCAACTGATCCTTTAAAGAATCCGACCTGCCATCCTCCTGGACCGGTCCGGGCCGTGAAGCCGTCAGAGCCAGGAATCGCTATGAAGAAATCAGCCCAGGGGCTGGTAGCGTCGCTATCTGATCTGTCAAACGCGCTGCTCACAGGCTCCCAGAGCAGAGCCCTAAGGTTACCTCCTGCCCTACATCCATCCCATGACACAGGCCGGGCACACAACCAGCTACCGCTGGGAGAGAAAAGTCATCCCAGGCCTGAGGAAGGCCACGTGATTGCTGCTCTGAGGCTATTGTAAAGGTGAGCTCCAAAAGGTTCCTTCTGCTCCCACATCTCTGATGTCTATGTCAGTAGCACCACCTCACACAGCCAGGCGCCTGCACGGAGCGCAAACCACTGTGCCACATGAAGGTCAGACACAGAGGACCGCGGACTGTAAGATTCCGTGTGCAGGACACATCCAGACCAGACAACAGTACAGAGACAGGAAGGAGGGTAGGGGGAGTCCAGGGCTGGGAATGGTAGCAGAGAGATTGCAGACCGGCATGAGGGAATTTGGGGGGTAAGACAAGTGTTTGTGTTAAAACCAGATTGGGGGCAGGGGTGAGGGTGGTCCAGAAGGGGTCAATCGGGAAAAAGGGGGAACATCTCTAATACTTACAACAATAAAGATTTCAACATTTGTATGTATATGTATGTATACGTTTAGCCCTAAACACACACACACACACACACACACACTAGATTGTGGGGGTGATCACACAACTCTGTAGATTTCCTAAACATTATTAAACTGAATACGAAAATTGGTGACTTTCTGGGATGTAAATCATGCCTCAAGGAGGCTGTTTTTAAAAGACCAAACACAGAAGGGGAAGAGGAGGTCACAGCCAGGTGTAAGGTGACATGGCATCCTTGGAGCGAGGTGACAGGCCCCATGACGATGACAGACGGGCACTGGGACGCCCCACCTTCTGCAATGCTGCACGTGCCATTCGCCACGATCACCGTGGTTCTGTCTGGCCTGCGGAAGCTCTCCCCCATCACCCAGGGTCTCAGGTCCTTGTCCGAGTGAGAGAGAAGCCACTGAAACAGCCTCTGCACTCTGATGCCCCGGGAACAGGAGGGAGTGGATGGAGGACACATTATGGGGCCCACGTGGGTTGGACAGAGCCCATGTGGGATGGATGGGGCCCCCTGGGATGGACGGAGCAGGATGACCTGCCCTCTGAGCCTGCAGAGCAGGCAGGGCATACCATTCATTCATCTGTTTGACTCCTCGCTGCTCCTGATCTATTCCGCTCCAGACCTCACGCCTGGGTCGCCACCACCTCCAACGCACTCCATTCATGGTTCACCTCTCTCGGTGCAGAAGCCCTGGTCACCGCCCCTGGGGCCTTCTGGGCCATTTGCTCTCTGAAAGGCCATGCTGCTCCCTTCCCGCTCCTACACCAACCAGCCCACAATCAATTCTCCGGATGCAGAGGGTTAGGCTACTGTCAACCTCTCCCGAGGGAAACAGCCCGGGGACGGCTGGGCCCACAGGGAGTCGGGGTGGACCGTCCCACAGCTGCTCCCTGGGCCTTGGCTCCACAGAGCTGAGGGGGCCAAGGAGTGGCTGCGGGAGGAGCCAAGGCTAGGGATGAGTAAGGGAAACCCTCAGGACAGGAGGGAACACAGAGAGGGTCGGGTGGGGGCTAGGGCTCAGCTGGACCAGGAGGCTCCAGGCCCACGGATAATCCTCTGGGCAGTTCATCCTGGAACGGTTCTGAGGATGTGATATGCAAACCCGCCTAATCCATTCCAAACGAGACCCCTGGGAGAGGAGCCGCACACACTGGCCCCAATAGCAAGGCATCGCTCCCGGGGAGCTGTGCCAGCCTGCATCTGCCATGCCGTCGCCCTGGCAGTGCCCGTGGAGAGCCCGTTAGATCTTTTCCCACTGGAAGGCCCGGGCTGTCCCGGCCTGGGCTCCACGGGGGCCTACGGAAGACAAACCCTGCGAGCTGATGCCCCGGACCCCTTTCTGTATGTGGGGATCAGACACACAGCGCAGTAGCACGAAGGACAGGGCTGCTTCACGAACAGTAATAGAGATTTACTCTGCTCCTCCCATTCCCCACGCACACGCACACAGACCTGGCGCTGGTGCCAGGAGGGTTCACAGAGTAAAAATAGCACCGCTGCTCAAGAACTGGCCACCGAAGGGGAAAGTACGACACCTCCCCCGTTTGAATTACTCACATGCTCTGAACAGCAGCTACGAGACACGCAGACATGTGGCCCACACACAGCCCCTGCCTACGAGAACCAGTTTCACTGTTAAAGAAAGAAAAGTCCATGCAGATTACATGTACAAAAGCAGAGATACGAATCTGAAAGCCAAAACCACAAATGTCCATTATGCTATGTAATCAGTGTGTGATGGAGTTATTGTGTTTCTCTGAGGAAATGCTTAAAACTGTGAGCAAAGTCCCTCCTACCTGGGTAAAGGCACAGGGAAGCTTCATCAAGTATGCATTTATTGAGGGCATGCTGGGCTTCAGGAGGTACTGGGGTTCCAATGTTATTTCCCTTAAGACCGGCACACTTATAGGCAAAGTCAACTACTGCTCTGTTACATACAGTTCAGAAAGCATGTGTGTGTTTTTGTCTATCAACAAATGGACACCTTTCCAAAGGATCCAGCAGGAAATGTAACTCCCTCGCACTCATCCTAAGAACAACCATTTCACTTTGTTTGTTTTTTGTTTTTGTTGGCTTGCTTGTTTTCGCCAGCGTCACTTTGAACGTGACTGTATTGCTCTGTGCCTAGATTATGACGGAAACGAGTTGTCTGGTGAAACTGAGGAACGTGCCAATGCAGTTGCGAATAGGATTGGTCACTGCTAAAGGAAACACGTCTGTGCATTGCCTAATGGCGTGATAACAGAACCAAATGGAGGACAACACAGGGAAGACAGCTGTGAACTGCACAGATGTGTTGCAGGGACTGACCTTTGGGGCAACCCTCATGACTGCTATTGCGATAGGTTATAATGGCAGGTATACTCACGTTGGCCAACACAGCAGCAGTTCTTGCGAGGTAAGTGGATATAGAACATGGTAACATTCGCAATATAGCAACAGTCACCACAGCAATCACTTGCTTAATTTTTATGTCATTTTGCAATTTTTTATTTTTCCTACTACTTTGTTTTAAATGAGTATCCTATCACTTAACACTCACACCACTTTGGATTAGACGCTGTTGTTACCCCCAGTGGCCAGATTGGAAAATGGCAGCGGAGGGCGTTTATCTGGCCCAGTGGCGCGTTTATAAGTGGAGGAGGCCAGGCTTAAATTCCGGTTTGGCTCCTGAGCCCAAAACACACCCCCGGGCTGCCGAGGAGGCATCACCACTAACAATTTTTAAAGATTTGGCCAGTAGACCAACATGTTTACCTCTTCAACACAGTCCAGCTGCCCTGATGGACGGGCAGTCCTTGCTCTGCCGGCTGCTGGCACACACCGGCTCCCTCTAGGACAGGTGGATGGGCCACTGTGAAAGAGGCATATCTCTTGGGCAGGTGCCCGCACTCACAGCCCGCCTCATTCCGGGGGAGGGCCGAGTCCTACTTCCCTGTCCTTGTTTTCATCGGGCGGGACAGCACGTGCTTAGCCAACGAAGTCACAGAACTCACAAGTCAAATACTCCTTTTCCACAGAGCTTCTGTTGAATTTTTCTACTTTTTCTCAAATGATGCACCAACTTATAAGGAAATTTAAAGATAATTACAGACAAGGGAGGCAGCTGTTTGTACACTCGGCAGAGCTGGCGAGTGAGCGACAGATTGATACGGTGAGGCTCCGGAAAGGCAAAACTTCCCTCTCATCAGAACCCCTCTGTGCCTTCAGCAAGTATTCCGATACGCCATGCAACGACTCCGTCCGAGCCATCAGAAATGAATTACATGTTCTACAGTTCCTCAGGACAATGAAAAACACGGGGATTATGGGTGGCTCGGTGGTTCAGCATCCACCTCTGAACCAGGAGGTCACAGTTCGATTCCCGGTCAGGGCACATCTGGGCTGGATCCCCAGTGGGGGTGTGCAGGAGGCAATTGATAAATGATTCTCTCATCACTGACATGTCACTCTTTCTCTCCCTCTCCCTTCCTCTCTGAAATCAATAACAATACATATTTTTTTAAAGCACCGAGATTATGACGAAGTGGCATCCTAAGACACAGCCCCGGGGAGGCAGGCCTGGGCAGGGGGCCTGGAAGCCACACACACACACAGGAACAGCCCGCCGGCAGGCTGCCACCCGCGATGCCGCCGCTATCAGCAGGACAGGGCGCCTGCTCCTTCTGTTTCCTTTGCCACCGTGGACAGAAGCGCCGCCTGCAATGTAACGAGAAGCCAACGCGCTTTGTTCCAAGGGGTATGCACCTCGAATAATCAGGGGCTGTTTCAAAGGAGAGGAAGAAAGCGAGCCGTTGTCCAACAAGGCACCAGCGGTGACAGCCGTCCGCAGCCTGGCCTGGTGTCGGCGGGGCCGGCAGGCACTGGGAGGAACCTGTCTGGCTTTCAGACGCCAGAGGAAAAGCGACAGAAGAGGCGGACACCGAGCACGCCCAAGGCGGTGCGAAGCTGAACGGCACAGAACAAATCTAACGAGGAGTCGGTCACGATTGCTGGCTGGACGCACACACTGTGAGCAGCAGCAATGAGTTTTCCCTTAAAAACAAACAAACAACAAACAAACAAACAACCGAAAACCTCCTAGGAAACCCTGGGTGACTTACAGATATTGGGCAATAGTTTCTATGCCTATAGTTTGAATAGTTTCTTCCAATTTTAAAAAGACTTCTAGGAAAGGAATGTGAAACATTTTCCCCTCAAAAGAGAAAAATGATTTGGTGCCTCCTCTCAAAAAAATATCTAAAGTGGTGTTTTTTTTTTTTTTGTGTGTGTGTTTTTAACAAAGATCCAAGAAGATTCTGCCCAGCCAGTGTGGCTCAGTGGTTTAGTGTGGACCTATGAACCAGGAGGTCATGGTTCAATTCCCGGTCAGAGCACATGCCCAGGTTGCAGGCTCTATCCCCAGTGTGAGGTATGCAGGAGGCAGCGGATCAATGATTCTCTCTCATCATTTATGTTTCTATGTCTCTCTCTCCCTTCCTCTCTGAAATCAATAATAATAATAATAATAATATACATATATATATATATATATATATATATATATATATTTTTTTTTTTTTTTTTTTTTTTTTTTTTTTAATGATCCAAGAAGGTCCAGGGAGTATCTGAACCAGCTTTCAGGCGTGGGAAGGTGGACGGGGTCTGGAAGAAGACTGGCTCAGAGGGAATGGCAGGCTCCTCCCCCCAGCCCGGGGGGAGCACCCGGACATGGCTCAAGGCAGAGCCCGGCACCAGCTCTGTTGTGGCTGGGCCACAGCTGGTATTTTCCTCTGCCTTCAATGACAAAGGGAAAAAACAGGCAACCACGGGCCTGGCTGGTGTGGTTCAGGGGGCTGAGCATCCTCCTGGGTACCTACCGAAAGACTGCGGGTTCAATTCCCGGTCAGGGCACACGCCCAGGTTGCAAGGTTTGATCCACAGTTGGGGATGAGGGGTGAGGCAACTGATCCATGTTTCTCTCTTGCCTCAGTGTTTCTCCCTCTCTCTCCCATCTCCCCCTCCCTCTCCCTAAAGCCAATGAAGACATATAAAAAAGAAAGAGGAAGAGAAAAAGCTACCCGCTGCCCGTGAGCGTACTGGCTCACAAGTTCCCGCATCTTCGGGGTGGCATGGGCAGCTTCTCCTGGCAGCGGGATGCCTGGGTCCAATCCGCCCGCCGCAAGCCAGGGCTCCCTTTCTCCTCTGAAGAGGGACCAGCCGGGAGTATGCCACCTTCCATAGGCCTTGTTCCATTCCACGAGCCTTCCTGTCGAACTCAGAGCCTCGGCCCAGAATCTGAGCTCACAAAGGGATCACAATGAGGGGCCACTGACAAGCCGTGATAAGCAGATGCGCTGATGTGGTTCTCACTCAGCAGATGCCAAGGCCCGGGTTCCAGATCCTTCCCTGATCTTCATGTCCCTGCTCAATGCCTCCTGCCTCACCCGGGACTCCCCAGGAGACCCCTTTCCCCTATCATCCTTTTAAAACGCACCCAGGAGCCGAAACCGGTTTGGCTCAACGGATAGAGCGTCGGCTTGGGGACTGAAGGGTCCCGGGTTAGATTCTGGTCAAGGGCATGTACCTTGGTTGTGGGCATATCCCCGGTAGGGGGTGTGCAAGAGGCGGCTGATCAATGACTCTCTCTCATCGACGTTTCCAACTCTCTATCCCTCTCCCTTCCTCTCTGTACAAAATCAATAAAATATATTTAAAAAAATAAATAAAAATAAAATGCACCCAGGAGGCCAGTCATATGCTTAGCTTGTTTTGTCCATGCCTGTTATTCGCCATGGAAGGTCCAGAAAATCCACGTGGCTCCCAGCGAAGTGACGTACCGCCCTCCCACAGCGAATGTTTTCAGTACCGCGAGCGACAGGTTTTAGGATGTGCCCATTCTCAGAGTGCTTCTGGGCACCCTCCTCCATCCTGGCTGCTCCTGGGTCTTTAGAATAAGGTCACCACCCTCTAAAAGAAAGCCTCAGGGATGAATGCGGAGTCAGGGCAACCATTGTGCCTCTCTCCTCCCCCAGCAATTCAGAGACATACGAGCTCTGGGCCTGAAACCCCGAGCGGCCGGTCTGCACAGACGCGGTCTGCACGGAGAATCGGGGTCCTTCCTGCACCTTCCCTGAGTGGGATGCTGAAAAGCTACGTTACCGGGAAAGGGAAGGCGGTGGGTGCCCTGCAGAGCGTCCAGTTCCTTAGGTTTTCCTCGGAATCCAGGCTCAGGCAAAGGGTGGCAGAAAAACATCTGACGACGCGTGTTTTGAGGGAGAAATCATGTGAATGTAAGAAGAGTGAGTGCTTTCTTCAGAAGATGCTGTTGCTTAGGACACTCGGGGCACTCAATTGTGGCCGTCAGCACGCCCAGGGTGTGCTGAAAGAGAGAGTCTACGCCAAGGGTCTTCAAACTACGGCCCGCGGGCCACATGCGGCCTGCAGAGGGGTCTGATCCTGCCCGCCAGGTTTTTTGGGCAGTGAGCGCAGCAGAGGTGTTACAGTAGGGATTAGTAGTTCATATAGTCCGGCCCTCCAGCTCTCTGAGGGACCGTGATCTGGCCCCCACTTTAAAAAGTTTGAGGACCCCTGTACGCGGAGAAACACAACAGAAAGCACTGTATTCATTCAACAAACATTCCAATGCCTACTATGTCAACAGTGTTCTAGACACGGGGGACGGAGCCGTGAGCAGTGCACAAGAGACAAAACCCTGTTTCGTTGGAGCTTCTAGTCTAGACAGCCTGCTCATACACATTACAGCACGTGGCAAGTCGAAGGCAGGAGGGACCGTGGACGGAAATAAAGCAGAGAAGAGGGGCGCGGGGGACGGGAGAGGTGATGTCTGAGTCAGGATCTGAGGGGTCCAGGGGCACAGGCAGGCAGCTATTTAGGGGAGGAGCGTTCCAGACAGAGGCAAGAATGTGCCTGGCGATTAGAAGGAATACGGAGGAAGCCGATGCATTTCAATGCCTCCCACTGCTGCCAGGTTAAGTAAGGGATCACAAAGAGGGGCCACAGGTCATGAGCGGGGCCACATTTTCACAAACTCTTGGAGCAAGAATGTGCCGCTGTTAGTGCGGACTCAAACCCCTTAATCTCCCCGAGAAATGAGAGAAGGCGGGGTGAGTCACCCGAGGTGACTCCACAGGGACTGGCTGAGGAAGACTTCCACACAAGCATCCCCCAGCTCCTGCTCCAACTCTGGATCTAAGAGGTATTTTTCTTATTAAAAAAAAAACAAAAACCTAACAGAACAGCAAAGGAGACCAGTCAACTAATATAACCTTCTTAGAGCTAAAGGTTGATCCATTTTACTTTTTCATTCAACAAGTAACCAAGAGGGCCCTGTATAGCCACCCTAAATGCTTGTGGGGAGTGAAATAGTAAGTGTAGCATTCCCTGGACCCCACTGCCCAGCTATTCACGGCGGATGCGTGCATCAGAGCGGCTGTGCCTAGGGAAACACGCCTCCGATGTGTACCGTGGCACCATTTACCACAGTAAAAACAGTGGAAACCGGGCAGAAGTCCTCAGCAGAAAAGGTGTCCACAGGGGAAAGTGAAAACACTCTTCGTGTTCTCTGGCGAGGGGGGGCATCGGCCAGCTTATTCACTCACTGGAACTGTGTCCCTCTGTGACACGTGAAAAAATGCAAGTCATCTGTAGAGAGGATGATACCATGTGTACCAAAAGGGAAACACACAAGCGCGCAGTTTGTGAACAGGTAACATCCAGAAGTGCCAGGCATGTCTGAAGACTTCATATGTGCACTGCACATTAGCAGGCTGTAGCTTATTTTTACGAGGGAGACGGAAAGCAAACATGGCAAGATTAGCAACTCCTCAACGTCAGTAGTGGGGGGAGATGGAAGCTTTCCGTACATTCTCTTTTGACATTGGAAACACTGGAAATCTGTCACACTCTTCTTTGTTATTATTCTGAGAGGAAGGAGGAGAGCGGGACAAAACGTCTCTACCACAATCCCTGGGTTCCAAGGCCCGGTCTCTTGAACCTCCAAACCTGCGTTTCTTCCCCTTTGAACGTGAGTGCGAGTGAGGGTGCCTGCTCTGAGAAACGGCAGCCAGCGGCATGGCCAGGGACTCTGTGGAGGAGCAGGGACACTGTGCCATACCCGCCTCCCCCAGTGGCCAGGGCCTGGCACCCCTTCTTTCTATCAGTTTCACAGATAATAGTAATAAGACTTTTCACAGGTTGTGACCACCACGCCTACCCACAAAAAGCCATCAAAACAAATCCAAGGAACGTAAATGACACAAGCAATCTTATAGAAGCATCTCAATGAGTGCAAAGAACCCCCCCCCAACCCCCAGCCCAGCCCAGCGCGGGACGCCTCTCCCAGTCCATGTTACACAAGCACTGGTTACAAATGGTACGGACTGGGGACCGGATAGATTTCCTCACGTGGAATCTACCTTACAAGCCCACTAGCCAAAATATGCCACCGGTTAGGCATCCTTAAAAAACGGCGGCCATGCCCTGACCGGTGTGGCTCAGTGGACAGAGCGTCCGCCTGCAGACTCAGGGGTCCCAGGTTTGATTCCGGGCAAGGGCATGTGCCTTGAGGCAGCTGATGGATGTTTCTACCTCTCTTTCCCTCTTCCTTCCTCTCTGTAAAAAAAAAAAATCAATAAAATATATTTAAAAAGGAAAAGAAAAGAAAGAGAGTCAGACTACACGCGTGGGGAACAACACTCCCAGCTCCACCGTAAGAAGGGTCTGCGGCCGGACCGAGCCCTGGAGACCCAGCTCCCAGGGACGCATCCTGCCTTCTCCCACCCCTTCCAGCCCACGCAGCTGCTCCCGGGCGCTGCCAGGCCGGCAGCCCAGAGTTCCCATCCTGGGGCCCTGCGATGTCCCCCCATCCCAGGCGGCTGGGACCCTCTTCCCGGGAAGGAAAACGCGGGAGGGTCCCCCCATCCATCACCTGCGGGCCCAGGCCCAGCACAGCCGCGGTCCCGAGCGGCCTGCCCGGTCCGCCCCGACCCTCTGTCCGCCCGATCCTCCGTCCCGGAAGAAAGTTGCGCCGACCTGGCTGCCAGGAGATGCCAATCCCGGACCCACAGCGCGGCCCGGGGGTCCGGACCCCCATTTACACCGGCTCCCTCCGCCGGGGCTGCCTCTCCGGGTTCTGAGGTCCCCCCCCCCCCCACACACACACACACACTCACACTCACACCCCTGCACAAAGGGGCTCAGGAGGTCCGAGCGCCCAGGCGGGGTGAGCCCGGCTGGCCGGAGCCTGCAAAGTGCAGAAACGAAACCCGGCGCGACCCTGCCCGCGGGCAGCTGGGGGAGTGGGCCGGGAGGGCCCCCACCCCGGCAGAAGCTGGGGTGCAGGGCGCCCTTTTCCAGCTCCACATCCTCCCGAAGTCCCGCGGCCGAGCCGCCCGGCCCCGGCATCCCGCCCGCCCGGCCCGGGGCGCGGGGACGGGGACGGGGCGCGGGGACGGGGACGGGGGCCGGGGCGCGGGGGGCTCAGGCCGGGGGAGGGGGTCGGGGGGACCTCGCCTGCACCCCGGCGCCGGCCGCGGGCTCCGGAGCGGGATGGAACAATAGCGGACCCGCTCGCAGGCCATCCAGCCTCCCCTCCGCCTCCTCCCGCAAGTCCCCGCGGGGACCGGGCAGCGGCTGTGGCCGCCCGGCAGGTGGGCAGGGGCAGCGGCCAGGGCGCCCCGAGTGTCCCGCCGGCCGCCCATCCATCGCCGCCCGCTCCGCGCCCTGCCCGCTGGCCCGCGGGGCGCGAGGCGGGTCCCCTCCCAACTTGGCGGGGTCCCCCCTCTCCTCCCCGGTCCCCCCGCTCCTCCCCGGTCCCCCCTCTTCCCTCCCGTCCCCCCTCTTCCCTCCGGTCCCCCCTCTCCTCCCCGGTCCCCCCTCTCCTCCCCGGTCCCCCCTCTCCTCCCCGGTCCCCCCTCTCCTCCCCGGTCCCCCCTCTCCTCCCCGGTCCCCGCTCTCCTCCCCGGTCCCCCCTCTCCGCTCCGGTCCCCCCTCTCCCCCCCGGTCCCCCCGCTCCTCCCCGGTCCCCCCTCTCCTCCCCGGTCCCCCCTCTCCCCTCCGGTCCCCCCTCTCCTCCCCGGTCCCCCCTCTCCTCCCCGGTCCCCTCTCCTCCCCGGTCCCCCCTCTCCCCTCCGGTCCCCCCTCTCCTCCCCGGTCCCCCCTCTCCTTCCCGGTCCCCCCGCTCCTCCCCGGTCCCCCCTCTCCTCCCCGGTCCCCCCTCTCCCCTCCGGTCCCCCCTCTCCTCCCCGGTCCCCCCTCTCCTCCCCGGTCCCCTCTCCTCCCCGGTCCCCCCTCTCCCCTCCGGTCCCCCCTCTCCTCCTCGGTCCCCCCTCTCCTCCCCGGTCCCCCCTCTCCTCCCCGGTCCCCTCTCTCCCCTCCGGTCCCCCCTCTCCTCTCCGGTCCCCCCGCTCCTCCCCGGTCCCCCCTCTCCCCTCCGGTCCCCCCGCTCCTCTCCTCTCCGGTCCCCGCACCCCCTCTGCGGCCCGGACACAAAGCGGGCCCGGGACCCGCCGGAGCTCCGATCGGCGCCCGCACTCACCCATCCAGGCGGCGGCTCCGGCCGCGGCTGCTCCACCCGCTGCCGCTTCCCCAGGAAAGCGCGCCGCCGGGCTCCTTCCTGCCCGGCTTCCTGCGCCGGGATCCCTCCTCCCGCCCCCCTCCCGCTCCTCCCGCTCCTCCTCCTCCTCCTCCCGCTCCCGCCGGGTCAGGGGCGGCTCCGGGCCGGGTGGGGCGGGGGCCGCAGCTCCACCACGTGGCCGCCCGGCGCCGGGAGCGGGAGGAGGCGCCCGGTTCCCTCCCCTCCGCCCGCGGCCGAAATCCCGCGGGTCAGGTGACCTCCTCGGCGCCCCGAGCCCGTGGGGAGGCGGTGCCGGACCCGCGCCGGCGGAGGAGTTCGCGGGGAGCGCTCAGCTCCCAGAGGCGCGCGTGGTCCGGGGGAAAGTAGGGGGGAGAGGGGGAAAGTGGGGGGAAAAGGAGGAAAGTGGGGGGGACAGCGGGAAAGTGGGAGTCCGGCGCCTTCGGAGCAGACGCGCGTGGCTCGAGTGTCCCCACGTGGACAGGAAGGAGGCCAGGAGGTGCCCGTGGCCTCTGGGCCGGACGGGCGGGCTGCAGGGACCGTGCACACTCCTCAGGGGAGCCCGGAGAGGCGCCCCCTCCCATGGCTGCCCCCGCAGAAGCCCCCGCCTGAGCTGGAAAGGCGACCCCGGAGCGCCCCCAAAGCAGGGCCTGGGGAGCCTGGGGGAAGGCGCCCTCCCCAGGACCCCTGAGCGGCTCCCCTTCCCCAGCAGGCTGAGACCACCGGCCTGTGAGTCCTGGGGGACCCCTTCATCTCCACGGATCTCAAAGCCCTGCATCCATCGCTTTAACGGGGTCTGCTTTCCCATTCATTCTAGTCATTAGACAGCTGTGGCCTGAGCTTCGAGTCCTTGGCCTTGGCGGGAAGCTTTCTGGGTTCAAGAGGTGGGTGCGTCCTTTTGGGTGGGAGCCACTGTAAGAGTCAGTAAATAAACGATCAAAGGTGGAATTCGCCCTAACGGGGCTCAGTTGATCACATCTTGGCCAGATCTGGGCGTGGACAGGTCCTGCTCGATCTGTACCCCTTCCCCCTCCACCCCCCTCCCTGGCAGCCAAGGAAGCAGCCTGTCCCAGCGGTAACAGTGACTCAGAGACGAGCAGGAGCTGTGTAACCATCACAGGGTCTGCGCACTGGTACCCAGAGGCTCCTGGGAGAAGTGATGGGCTCAGAACAAGATGTGGACCCCCCCTCCCGTCTCGCCTCCCTTTCCGATAAAACCGCCTCCAAAGGAAGTGTGACCTGGCGGAGGTTTGTTTTGGTTGAATGCCAGCGATTTCCACAGGACGGCTTCCGCTGTGGTTCGCTAATGGCGCGCCGTGGGGATCTGGGGGGAATGGCACTGCCACTTGTGACTTTTCGGTTCTGCTTTTAGCCTGTCAGTGGGCAGCTGGGAGGGTGGGATTTGAAGTGTGGAAGAGGGCATGTATCCTGCTGCCTTGGAAAATCACCAGGAGCATGGGCTATAGTTGAAGGAGTTAAAACATCAAACATGAAACAATCATTGTACAAGGCTAGGTCATCAGCCTTCTATCCATAGAAGGCCTGTCCCCTCCCCGCAATGACCTCCTTCTCCTCCTTTTCTTTCTCCTCCTCCTCCTCCTCTTCCTTCTCCTTCTTCCTCTCCTCCTCCTCCTGCCCCAGCCACCTGCCCACAGCCCACCTGTCCTGTCAGCCTGGATCTGGAGGCCGCTTGTGTATTTCTTCCACTCAGTTCAGAATCCCACCCGCTAACACCAGCAGCTCTGCCTGAGGGAGTGCTGAGGACGAAAGGACTCGGAGGTAGGCCCATGTGCCAAGACCCTTTCCCAGACCCCCTTCTCCTGGAGCGCAGACCTCAGCTCCAGCTCAGCCGCCTGCCAGGGGACCGGTAGCTAAGAATGAGATGGAACAGTCTCCTCATAGTTGTTGTTTTGGTTTTGCCCAGGTCTTTGAGAAGTGCTAATCGGATTTAGAATGCATCGAGTACCGCCCTTCGATGGAGATCAGGCCCAGGTAAAAGTGTTGTGAGAGAAGAAAGCAAAGATAAAGGAACCTGCATGAAGTTGGTACACTTTTTGTCCATAGAGGGATTGCCCTGAAATCCAGGGTAATAGCCGAGGTGTGATACGTAGCGCTAGGAGCAATCAGAGCACGTTTGACGGACTTGCCACTTGAACTTCACCAAGTGTTTGAGTTTCCTGGTCCCGCTTTCCTAGTCGGTAAACAAGAACATCGAATTACACGGCCTCGGAATGTTTCCAGCTCCCGCGTTCTGAGCCCGTGCTGATAGCTTAAAGAGCCCTCACAGGCTGCTCTCCAGGCGGCCCAGTAGGCCGGTCTTACAATCCAATAACACACTCAACTTCTAAGGGTGTGGCCATCAGGACATAGGGGATCTGTACATGAAACTCATTGATTGGTGGGGCCATGTTTTCGTTGTCCAAGTTAAATAGTACGTCCCTTCTTTCTCTCGCCATGTCTCATCCATCTGCCAGATGACGAGCTTGCTAAGTCGGGGTTACCACAGCTAAGACTCATTGGGGTCACAGGAAACTGTCCCTGAGGAGGAAGTAGAGATAGGTAGCACACAGAGCCAAAAAGGAACCCCCCACTATCCTGAGTGTCCGGTCAGGTTCTGACTGCTCTTCTGGGTCTGTGTGGAGGCAGCGTGATGGAGAGGAGTGTGGCCACGGTGGGCCCAGGCCAGAGGACGGAGCAAACACGCAGTCGTAAGGTTGGAGGGAGATAACCTGCAGAGAAAAATAAAGCCCAAATATTGATAGAAAAACCTTGTATCTTATTTTTTGTATTTTCTTGGGAATGTTTCAAATAGGAGGAAGCTGTGACCTGGGAGAAGTTAACAAAGTAACTTTAGCCCTGTTTTTCATCATTTAATAAGATCTTAGTAATAAAGCAGTCTGCAAACTCTGATTGGCCCATGGTTTTCCCTTTGCCGGGAAGCCAGCAGAGATTTTTTTTTAAGGGTGGGTTACTGCCCTGTCCTCAGTGACTTTGGACATGGGCTCAGGAGGGGAGACTAAGATGCTTGGCAGCAATACTACCCACGGCTCTGCCCCAGCGCCCTGCGTGAGGAGTGTGGCAGAGATGCTGAGCATCTCCACCTTGGCATGACAGAGGAGAGTTTCTCAAGACTGGCCCGTCACCCCACAGCGGGGATGCGAAGTCTGCAGGCCGGTGCTGCCTGGGGGGTAGCCACCAGCCGCATGTCAGCACCAGAAATGTCACGAGTCTACTGGGCCTCTGCACTTGAAATGCCATGAGTCCAGCGTGAGATGTGCAATAAGAGCAAAATACACACAGTTTTCCAAGACTTGGGATGGTGGGGGGAAAGGAAAATGTCTCACTAATTTTTAAAAAATATATTTTTATTGATTCCAGAGAGGAAGGGGGAGGGAGAAAGAAACATCAATGATGAGAGAGACCTTGATCGGCTGCCTCCTGCACACCCCCCACTGAAGATTGAGCCCAGAACCCAGGCATGTGCCCTGACCGGGAATCCATCTGAGACCACCTGGTTCATAGGTAGTAGATGTTCAACCACTGAGCCACGCCGGCCAGGCTCTCACTAATTTTTATAGTGATTACATACGTAAATGTTAATACTTTGAACATACTCTGTTAATTGACACTGATTTCAGCTGATTCTTTATACTTTTCAAATTCTGGTTAACTAGAAAATTAAAAAGTAGTATCTGGCTTGCATTCTATTCCTATTGGACAGCACTGCTCTAGGGGCTAACATTAGCATCTGACACACATTCAGCATCGACTCCATACCAGGAGTCTATATATACATGAACTGCCATGGCCATATACTTACTTACCCGACCTGGAGCACTGTTGACACTTTTGATAGTGAAACGGGGCAGGCAGATTCTAAACCAGCCAAGATTCTAGACCGGAGGCATCAACTAGACCTGTTCCGAGCAAACTGTGATGTGAGGCCACCCTAATGGCAGGCCCCTGAATCCTTATCCAACCCTATATTATCACCCCCTTTTCACACACGAGGGAACTGGGCACTGAGGAATGAAGTAACTTGCCCAAGTCACACAGCTACGGAAGCGTTGGGATTCACACTACGGCCATCTGGCTCTGCAGCCTTCACTCCTAACTGCCACCCAGCCTCCTTAAGAGCTAATAAGGATTGAGAATTTAGTAGGTGTAATCTCTCTTATTTGTTTTCACAGGTGCTGACACTGAGTTTCAAGTAGCCCCCCCACCCCCCCAAAAAAAAGAAAATCATAGAACCAGAAAGAGGGGCCAAGAACCAAAGCTTGGGGTGCCCAGCTCAGAGGGATCTTCTTACCCACCACCCTGTGCTTCTTCAGGCCACCTCTGTTTCTTCTTTCTTTCTTTCTTTTTTTTAAGATATATTTTTATTTTTATTTTTAATATATTTTATTGATTCTTTACCGAGAGGAAGGGAGAGAGAGAGAAACGTCGATGAGAGAGAAATATCCACCAGCGGCCACCTGCACACCCCCCACCAGGGATGTGCCCGCAACCAACATACATGTCCTTGACCGGAATCGAACCTGGGACCTTTCAGTCCGCAGACCGATGATGCTCTACCGCTGAGCCAATTAGTTTCGACAAGATATATTTTTATTGATTACAGAGAGGAAGGAAAAAGGAAAGAGAGATAGAAATATCAATGATGAGAGAGAATCGTTGATCAGCTGCCTCCTGCACACCCCCCTACTGGGGATTGAGCCCGCAACCAAACCCAGGACCCTTCAGTCCACAGGCTGACGCTCAATCCACTGAGCCACGCAGGCCGGGCCCACCTTTGTTTCCAAACGCTCTCCTGTTGCCCGCATTGCGCTCCTCCCTCTCTGGCTGAGGACCGGGTCAGAGAGGAGTAGGGCTCAGGTGTGGTTACCACGGGACAGGCAGCAGACACGGACAGCTCCATCGTGGTGGCCACTCCACTGCAAAAGGAACGTCCTCACATCATCCGAATGGCCACTGTGCTCTAGGGTGGTGGTTGTGCTCTGTATGCCAGAAACTCCAGAAAATATTCCCCATGGCGGCGGGGCAGGAGCGCACCAGGAGGCCTCATGAACGTCCGGAGGGAGGTAGTTGGCTAAGAAGAAGGCTAAGAGAAGGGGTTTCTGCAAAGCTCCTCACCAAGAAGCAGTAACTTGGCATGGAAATCCATGAGTGGGCCAGGCACAGCTTTTCTGTCATCCTCTGCCGTGGGTCATGGTCTTGGCCACCCATTAAAATCACCTTTTAAAAATCACCAATTGGCCTGGCCAGTGTAGCTTAGTGGTTGAGCACTGACCTATGAACCAAGAGGTCACTGGTTCAATTCCCGGCCAGGGAACATGCCAGGCTTGCAGGCTTGATCCCCAGGAGGGGGTGATTCTCTCATGATTGACATTTCTATCTCTCTCTCCCCCTCTCCCTTCCTCTCTGAAACAAATAAAAACACGGGTTGTTGTTGTTTTTTAAACCACCACTTGCCTTGGCCCCATCCCATAGAATACTGCTTAAAATGGCCTGGTGTTTTTCAACATGTTCTCTCTCTCTCTCTCTCTCTCTCTCTCTCTCTCTCTCTCTCTCTCTCTCTCTCTCTTTCTCTCTCTCCTCTCTTTCTCGATGGTGTGGGGCCACGCTTTGTTGTCTGCACCTGCCATGCCTGGAGTCTCTGCTTGATTTAGCAAAGTGAGGTGAGGTGACGAGCGTAGGGTGCTTGCAAAAGTCATTGCTCCAGCATGGCCTACTGCGAGAGCGATTCTAAAGCGAGCGGCTGCTTGTGCTGGCCTGGGCACTTGTTTTCTGTTCGGGCGTTAAGCCTGAGCTCTGAGTGCTTTGTCTTCCTGCCTGGGATCTTCCTCTGCCTGGGCCATGTTCTCAGTGGTGTTTCCCCTGCCCACGCAGTGCCCACATGATAAACCGGTGTGCCCCTGCTGCCGGGGTGTTAGTTCGCATCTGTCATGGCTTCTTGTCTGTCTTTCAAAGGCTTGTAGCCCGTTAGCGTCTGTCATTCAGGATCGCTTTTCCACTTCTGTCGCTCTTTTTAAAGTCATCAGCAGGGGAGCATCGTCTCAGTTCCTTGGGGTTCTGCTTCCCGGCAGATGTTGACAGTTTGGCTCAAATAAACTTGCAGAAATTCTTTACAGGTTTCAATGTTTGTTTGTTTTTTTTATGTTAACACAGGTTAATCAGGTCTGAATTATCCTGATTAAGAGCTAGAGAATAACTCACATTCTTAAAGGAGGTTCTGGCCTAGCCGGCATGGCCCAGTAGTTGAGAGTTGATCTATGAGCCAGGAGTCACAGTTTGATTCCCCATCAAAGCACATGCCTGGGCTGTGGGCTCAATCCCCGTGGGGGGCATACAGAAGGCAGCTGACCCATGATTCTCTCCCATCATTGATGTTTCTATCTCTCCCTCCCGTTTCCTTTCTGAAAAAAAAAAAAAAATTTTAAAAAATAAATAAAACAAAGTCATCGCCGAAACCAGTTTGGCTCAGTGGATAGAGCGTTGGCCTGTGGACTGAAAGGTCCCAGGTTCGACTCTGGTCAAGGGCATGTACCTTGGTTGCGGGCACATCCCCAGTAGGGGGTGTGCAGGAGGCAGCTGGTTGATGTTTCTCTCTCATCAATGTTTCTAACTCTCTATCCCTCTCTCTTCCTCTCTAAAAAATCAATAAAATAAAATAATAATAATAATAATAATAATAATAATAATAATAAAAGTCATCAGCGGCCATGTGAAGTGGATTGCTTGCTCTTTTCAGACCTGGTCTTTGGACTGCGCGCAAACACATTTCTAAGAGACACTTTGCACTGCAGACTGCCGGGGCCGGGGCCTGTGACTGCGCTGTGCAGACATTTCACCGGATTCCACGGGCCCTCTGTTTGCTCTGCCGGCACACACATTCCTCACTCTCCGAGGACGCGCCCGGAGCAGGTTTCCCACACTCAGGACGGGTTCTTCTGAGGTAAAGCTGTGGTTCCTCTGCGGCCTTCGCTCTCAGGGACAGTCCTGGCAGTGACTGTTGTGACTCCCTGAGTTCCAGCACGAGGAGATGGACAGTGTGGTCACGTGGCTGAAGAGGACAGAGTCTGAGGAGCCAGAAGGATCACTGTGGACACAGACCTTCCACAGAGCTGCGTGCACCAGGAGGCCGCAGAGGCTGCAGGAGCAGGAAGAGGGGCGACTTCCTCTCGTGATTCCTGGAACCCTTAGAACACAAAGGCCAAGAAGATGGATTGGCTTCGCAGGAACAGACGGACAAAAGGGAGGGGCGGGTGCTGGGGTTCAGTGTATTGAGGTCACTGTGGGCCAACCAGAGGGGAGCTGGGCTGTGGAATTGTGACAGGGAGGGCACTGGGAGGCCCTCTGAGGAGCCAGAGGCTCGGTTAGCACTGAGTTGATCTGGGAGATGTGCCACCGAGAGACCCAGGGGCCAGGGGCCAAGGGAGGGGAATGGAGGTCTGAGTGGGTCTCATATTTGCTCTGTGGACTTCTGGGAAGTCTTTGAAAACATTTTAATTTAAACTGTGTGCCTTAAGAGGACTCTCCATTCACATCCATCAGAACACACTCCTATTAAGAAATATAAACGATGAGAACATCCAGTGTGTTCTTTCTCATGCTGATCCTCGCTTCCTGACCACGTGGCCTTCTGCTTCAGGTCTGGGCAATCTCACGTGCATGCTCCGTTCAGAGGCGTAGTTATCGAGGTTGGACGGGCATTTTGAGTGTCTTTTTTTTTTTAATTTTTTTTTAATTTTTTAAAAATATATTTTATTGATTTTGTTCAGAGAGGAAGGGAGACAGAGAGTTAGAAACATCGGTGAGAGTCATCAATCAGCTGCCTCTTGCACACCCCCCACTGGGGATCTGCCCACAACCAAGGTATATGCCCTTGACCGGAATCGAACCCGGGACTTTTCAGTTCCCAAGCGGACGCTCTATCCATTGAGCCAAACTGGTCCCTGGATGGGCATTTTGGAGAAAGTGTAGAATAGCATGTGTAAGGCCAGCTCTGCCGAGGATCAGGAAAGCTAGTATCCGGGCCCAAGACCTCCCAGCATGGCCTAACCAGTGGGCTTCTCTCCCCAAAGCAGCTGTCAGCTACTGGGCAGCCCTCATGGTGAACTCTCCTTTATTTTCTTTATTTTCGCTTCCTCTTGAACACGGAGTAACCGTGAGAAATGAAAGAAAGAACGGAAAAATGAAAGAGAGACAGAAGAAAGGACTTAGTCAGGTAATGTGTTTGACTTCTCCCCTTACCGGAATTCTGGGTAATCTCTCTTGGCCTCTGTTTCTTCAGCTGCAAAACAGGACAAATATTAGTACCTGACTCTTGGGTTATTTTGGAGATTAAATAATCACTACACATGAAGCTTGTACAATAATAGTGCCTGGAACAAAATAAGAGGTAAATATGTAACACTGGTGATTGTTACTAATATGGAGAAGCATAAGAGATTCATAGAATCTGGGGAGAAACAGTGCTATATAGTGAAATCAATTCAACTGTCATTAAAAATGTCGCAAGTGCCCCAGCCCGTGTGGCTTAGATGGTTGGGCATCATCCAGTGCACGGAAACTGGTTGCCAGTTTGATCCCAGCTAGTTCGATGCCCAGGTTGCAGGCTCAATCCCCAGGAAGGGGTGGGCAAGAGGCAACCAATCGATGTTTTGCTCTCATATCAATGTTTCTCTCTCCCGCTTCCTCTCTAAAAATCTATAAAAATATGTTTAAAACGTCATAAACATTTCTAGGATACTATTGGCTAAATATTATATGGACTCTTACCAACTAACATATAAGGTACAGCACTTTCCACAGACAGACCTAGGAAATAAGACATTCTCAACCTGCAAGGTGCTTCCAAACTCTTTGGGGAGATGGTGGAGACACACACGAACCAAGAGTCCCCCAAAGGACCCAGCAAATGACCCCACGTTGCTTTCCAGTTCTTCCGCACTGTTCTGCAGCTTTGCAAAGCCGTACTGCAGGGCGTGCTTTGCTCTTGAAAATGAGAGGCATACTTTCTGCGGGAATCTGGTGGAGCGGTGTGCCGTGGGAACCTAACTATAAGGGAATCCCTCCGCGCCCGCAAAGAGTACTATTCACATGTGCAGCCGGGGTTACGCATGGTGACACCAGGCAGCTCCCGTGCCAGGAAATAATGTTGCCATTGAGCTTCTCGGGCGCTGGGGTCAGCTGCCTGGGACAGTGATAACAATGCTGTTCATAATGGCTGTAACAGAAAGAGGCTTGTTTCCTTCGGATTTTTGAAAAGTGGCTTGCTTTGGATCAGTGGCTTAAGGATGTCGGGTCTGAGGTGTTTGAGATCCTCTGGAATGTTCCCTCATTGGGAGAAGACGCTCACTCACCTACAGCACCTCACTGTGCCCCAGGCAGGAAGAAGGGGTCAGTGGATAGGCCTGTGCTGCCCGCCCTCCTGGGGGGGAGGGGGGGGTCTGAAAGCCCCACCCAATCTCTTAACTTATTGGCCCAAAATGTGTCACCTGGTCACTTCCAGCTGAAAGGAAGGGAAGGATGTATAGATTTTTAGTTGGCTACATGGCACACCAAATAAAATTGGGATTTTGCTAATGGGGAAAAAGGGAGAATTGATATTAGTTTTATCTGTTACTGTAAAACAAACAGTCACACAACTTAGTGACTTAAAACAATAGAATTTATATATATATATATATATATATATATATATATATATATATATATATGGCTAATATGCAAAGTGTATTGGTAATTCCTCACCATTCTGGCCTCCTGCATTCCTCCTTTGGTCACCTACCAGTCTCCTCTTCGTTTCCCTTCCCATCAGTAATGAGCTCACTGCGGCCACACTCAGAAATGCTCAGAGCGGCTCCCCCAGTCAGGGGGAGCTAGACGGACAGGTGCCACAGGGAACAGTTCTGCAGGTGTTTTGCGAGGAGCTCAGAGCTCAGATGATGTTGTTAAACAGAAATGACAGTCCCCAAGTGGCATCACTTACGCTAAAAACCCATGATCCCAAACCTAGATTTAATATCTGACTTAATCCTAGTTTCAGCATCTCCCAGAAACATAATCTTAGTCAACTAGTCTGGAGTTTCCGGGTTAAGCACAGGTAAGGTGACCTCTCCATGTGGGGTGTATTCATCACCCCCTTCTCCCAATACACACACACACACACACACTCACACACACTCACACGCACACACACACATACACACACACATACACACACACACAAATACGCCATAGGAAGAGGAGAAAATCTGCATGATAAAAACCCTCCTGGTTCCCTTCTCCCAAAGCAAAGATCAAAGATGTCCAGGCCCAAGAGAATCCTTTCTTTTCTTTCGTTGATATCATCCCTCGCCCCACTCTCCCCCCATAAAAACTCCCCTGCTGTGCAGCCCTCCACAGCCTTTCTGGGTGCTCTCGCTGGGGTGCTGCCTGATTCATGAACGGCTTGATGGATCCGATTAGATCCTCCACTTCACTCGGTTGCATTTTGTTTTTTTAACCATGTGAAAAAACTCAAAAGAGGGAGATAGAACCAAAGAAATGGACTTGAATGAACACAAATATTTAGATAGACTGAATTCCCACGATGCAAGAGTATACAGCTTCTCCTGAGGAGGGCTTTTCCCACCCCGGCTTTTTGCTGTGGAATGGTGTTGTTTATAAGGGGAAGGAAGATACTCGTTGTATATACACAGTGTGCCAGCTCCCTAAAAGCTTTCCGTGCCCCTCACCAAGGCATCTGGGCACCTCCCGGGGCAAATGCCCCCAGGAGCCGCTCAGCGGAGCACAGCGCGCCCTCCTTTGGAAAGTGGAAGGCAGGTTCCAGGCTGTCGCTGGGTTACAGAGCGGCCTGGTGTGAGAAGGGACTCCCACACCCGCTTGTCCCATTTTAACTCTCTGGATTATAAAAAAAAAAGTAACAAGCAAGGCAATCATCACTATCCTATTTCACAGAATAAAAAACTAAGTTACAGCTCTTGCTGGTTTGGCTCAGAGGCTAGAGCTTCAGCCTGTGGACTGAGGGTCCCAGGTTCAATTCCGGTCAAGGGCCTGTACCATGGTTGCTGGCACATCCCCAGTAGGGGGTGTGCAGGAGGCAGCTGATCAATGTTTCTCTCTCATTGATGTTTCTAACTTTCTATCCCTCTCCCTTCCTTTCTGTAAAAAAAAAATCAATAAAATATATTTAAAAATAATAAAAATAAAATACATTTAAAAAAAAAAACACACACAACTAAGTTACAGAGAGTTTTGAAGATTTGTCTAAGGAGCAGAGTCAAAACGGAGAACCCGGTTTTCCCGGCCCCAGGCCCAGGGTCTGGTTGCTACAATATCCCCATGGGCTGGGAGCCTCCCACACAGACGCACAAAGGAAAGGAGGCAGGAGCGGCCGGAGCTGAAGGCCTTCGTGGGGGCAGCAGCCCCCGCCTCCAGAGCTGGGAGCGGACTTCTGCCTCCAATAACACCGCTGACTGGAAAGTCTGAGAAAATTTCCATTACAAACACGTAAAACACTGGTAATATACATGAGACTTTCGGTTAAAAACACAGCTAAACTTATAAGAAACTTACATTCACCGGGGGCAGGGCGGGAGGGTGGGCAGAGGGGAGAGTTTTAAACCAGAGTGGTTAGGAAACTCTTGTCAATGTAAGAAGCATTTAAACCCGTAGAGAATTTTTATGAGTTTATTTGAGCCAAACTGATGACAATTGCTGGAAAGCAAAATCTCTACTGATTGAGAAAAGGCTCCAGAGAATGGCAGTTTTGGACTCTATTTTATACATTCCAAGCAAAGGAGTTAAGCAATAAGAGGTTCCATGAAATCCATTGGTGATAGATTAGGGAGGTTGGAGGGGGGAGAGGAGGGAATCCCTGAGATTGGATAGAAGGTAAAACTAATAGACACATACTTCTTTTTTTATTTTTTATTTTTGCTCTATATCTTTATTGATTTTAGAGAGGAAGGGAGATGGGGAGAGAGATAGAAACATCCACTGGGGATCTAGCCTGCAACCCAGGCATGTGCCCTTAACTGGAATCAAACTTGGGACCCTTCAGTCCGCAGGCTGACACCCTATCCACTGAGCCAAACCAGCTAGGGCCATACTTGTGGGCATAGCATAGTCAGCAATAACATGATAACAATAACAATGATGGGATCTGTGGTCCCTGCTCTGGGGCTGTGGTTGTGCCCCAGGGGCCCAGGGGTAGGGGAAGGAAATTATCCTAGCATTCCAAATGTATTTATTGTAGATTCAAGAAGACAATAGACAGGTGCAGTTAAGGAAAAGATTGGCCTTTATCAGGGAAGATACTGGCCTAGGCCAGTGCTTGGCAAACTCATTAGTCCACAGAGCCAAATACCAACAGTACAACGACTGAAATTTCTTTTGAGAGTCAATTTTTTTTTTTTTTTTTTAGCTTAAACTTCTTCTAACGCCAATTCAAAATAGACTTTCCCAGGCCGTGGTATTTTGTGGAAGAGCCACACTCAAGGGGCCAAAGAGCCGCATGTGGCTCGTGAGCCGCAATTTGCTGACTACTGGCCTAGGACATGACTACTTATCTTGACTCACTGTTAGGTAGCAAGTTTTCATTTCAGACCTTCCTGTGCGGCTGCTTTAGGTCTCTGGTTGTAAGGCCAGCACACAGGCCTCATCTGAGCTTGTCAGGCATAGCATGTGGCCCCTTTTCGTCTGAAGCCTAGGTTTGCTTTGGGACTTTGCTGATCCTGGGAGCTGGGTTCTCTGTAGGGAAAGTAGAGTCAAGGCCTGTGGGAATGAGCACTGAGTTTCTGGGGGAAAAAAACTAAGGTTCTCAAACATCTACACTCAGCAAAACAAAAACAAAACGAATCAAAGACAAGACAAAACTGGAAACAAAAGCAAAACCATCTATATTCTCAAGTAGAAAGTTGGTTAGAAAAATCTAATACAACCCCTGGCAGAAGAAAGCCAAGAGGAATTGTGTTTGCCTCAGGCCGCGGTCAAAGGGATGGAAAACAACAACATAATAATCTCTCCTGAGAATTTACAATCCTCATGGAGGCTCAGTGTTGTGGAAACAGTACTTTTAAAATACTTCTAGCCCTAATCGGTTTGACTCAGTGGATAGAGGGTCGGCCTGTGGACTGAAAGGTCCCGGGTTCTATTCTGGCCAAGGGCCTGTACCTCGGTTGCAGGCACATCCCCAGTAGGGGGTGTGCAGGAGGTGGCTGACTGATGTTTCTCTCTCACCAGTGTTTCTAATTCTCTATCTAATTCTCCCTTCCTCTCTGTTAAAAAATAAATAAAATATATGTTTTTAAAAATAAAAATTCTCTACATCTTTGCTAACACTTGATATCACTTGTTTTTTTTTTTTTGTTGTTGTTGTTGTTTTTTGTTTTATAAAAGGCATTCTAACAATGAGGTGATATCTCAATATGGTTTTTATTTTCGCTTCCCTGATAATTAGTGGCTTTTTATATATCTCTGCTCTTTTATGTCTTCTTTTTTTTAATTGCAGTATAATTGACATATAACATTGTTAGTTTCAGGTGTACAACATAATGAGTGAAATTTGTATATTGTATGTCAATTTAAAAATATATATATTTTATTGGTATTAGAGAGGCAGGGAAAGGGGGAAGAGAGATAGATACATCAATGAAGAGAGAGAATCATAGCTCGGCTGCATCCTGCATGCCCTACACTGGAGACTGAGCATGCAACCCAGTATGTGCTCTGACTGGGAATGGAACCATGACCTCCTGGTTCATAGGTCAACACTCAACCACAGAGACAAGCTGGCCAGGCACTCTGTCCATTTTTTAATCTGATTTTTTCTTTGCTATTGAGTTATATGAGTTCTTTATATATTTGGATATTAACTCTTTATCAGATATGTGGTTTGTAAATACTTCCTCCCATCTGTCTTTTAATTTTGTTGATTGCTTTGCTGTGCAGAAGCTTGTTAGTTTGATATAGTCTTACCTATTGATTTTTTGCTTTTGACTTTTGCTTACATTTTTGGTGTCATATCCAAAAAATTATCGCCAAGACCATGAGAAGGGAAAGTTTCCTTGTTTTCTTCTAGGAAATTTTTAGTTCTGGGCTTTACATTTAAGTCTTTAATCCACTTTATTACTTTTTGTAAGTAGGGTAAGGTAGGGGCCCAGTTTTAGTCTTCTGCATGAAGTTATCCAGTTTCCCCTGGATTTATTTAAAATCCTTCCCCCATTGAATATTCTTGACTCCCTTGTCAAATATTAGTTGACTGTACATGTCCTATGACACACTCTCTCGAGGAATTAAGTCAGACAGTCAAATATATTCATTCATTCACGGACTCACTCATTCACTCAGCAATGACACTCTGATAACCCTTCTATGTTCTAGCCAGTGTGCTAGGCCCTGCACACAGAGGAGAGAATAAATCTGACAAGATTTCTGCTCTCACAGTGGTCGGAGAAAAATGCAGGGGAACCCAGACTAAGGACACAAGCAAGACAACTTATGATAATAAGTGGTATAGATAAAATAAAACACATCAGGTAACAGGAGACCAACATTAGATGAAGGTCATAGAAGGACTGTCCGAGGAGGGGACATTTGAGCTGAGACTCTCAGGGCCGGCTAGATAAGCAGGACTAAACTGATTCTAGGCTCCAGCTTCTTCCGCCTGACACCTGCCTAGGGGTATCTGAGACTCCTACCCACAATAGGCAGAAGCAAACTTAAAATGCGAAAGCAAGCGTGGCAGCGGTCATGTCTGAGTGTCAATAAGCGCTGTTTGGACTGTAATTGGCCAAGCCACCCCTCAGTGTGAATGCTAGGTGTCCCACTGGGTTTGACTGGCGGGTGGGGAAAGGAGAGCGATGGGAGGTCTGTAAGTCCAGGCTGAGTCAAAGCCCCTGGTGGGAGTTAGTTTCCCTCCGCGTTCCCTGCTCCCCGCCAGAGCAGCAGGAGCGCCCACAGTCTGTTGAAGAGAATTTGAGCTTCCCTGGGGGGGAAGGACCCCCAAAACCTGGCCACATCCCTTTATGTTGTTTCCTACCCTGGGGCAGATTTCCTGGCCCCGTTTACATAGAACTTCTGTTTGCTGCTTTGTTTTACAGCGTTTCCTTCCTGGGAGTCTGTGAATGAAGGCCTTGCTGCCCTTATGTTCCAGCCCGCACAGCGAGGCACTCAGTAAGCGCTCAATAAGAGCAGGCCATGGTCTCGGTCCTTGGTAATTACGTTCCAGAAATAGAAGTTTATTACCGGACCGCATTATTATCATCCTCCCCACCACCGGCCTTTGTGCACCTCAAACGCGTACAGTTAACCGAAGAAAGGGAGAAGCTGATATAAACGTTTTGTTTGTTTTTCTCTAAATGCCGTTTTAACATTTGTCTAAACGCGTGTGAAAAGGACGTTGGATCGAAGGGTTTTGCTTGGAAAACGGGAGGGCATCTTTCCCACAGGGCCTCATTCGTGTTCCCCACGCTTTCCCGCTCGGAGCCACAGGAAGGAGGAGCTGAGATTGAAGCTTCGGCCCACCACTAAGGCGGGACCTGGCTTTGGGTGGAATTGCTGTCTTCCCTCCAAAGCGTTGCTGGCTGGGCTGCGGAGGCCTCCCCTTTATTTGTGGGACAAAGGCATGTGAAAGTCTGAGCCTTTCCGGACACACAACCCCTCTGGCGGTTTAGGCCGGCTGTTCTGGAGAGCACGGAGAACACTGAGCGTGCTTCTCATTCCTAACTGTGGTCAGCGGGGCGTCACAGAGCCCCTGCTTCTCCGGAGGTCCTTCCCCACCGCCCCTCCATATGTGTCAGGAGGTTGTCTTCTCTTTTGGAAAAATCGTTTCTGGGAAATCACGGTACGTGGTCAGAGGCCAGTGAGCCCAGGTGAGAGCAAGGAGAAGTGTGGCCCGGCTCGGGGGCTGTGGGTCCCAGGGCCACCGCTCTCCGGCTATGGGGCCCTGAGCAAGCCAACCAGCCGCGCTGGGTCCCAGTTTCTCATCTGTTTAATGGGGCCAGTAAGAGTGCCTTCCTCGCCCTAGCTGGTTTGGCTCAGTGGATGGAGTGTAGACCTGTGGACTGAAGGGTTCTGGGTTCGATTCCGGTCAAGGGCACATGCCTGGGTTTCGGGCTTGATCCCCATTATGGGACGTGCAGGAGGCAGCCGACCAATGATCTCTCTCATCATTGATATCCCTATCTCTCTTTCCTTCCCTTCCTTTCTGAAACCAATAAAGATATATTTTTTAAAAAAATGAGAAGACATAAGTAAAGCCCCCAGCCCAGTATCCCTCTTCCCTGCCCACCCCCACCCCCCCGCCTCCCCTCTCCCCCCCCCCCACACACAGGAAGCCTTTTGTGTCAGCAGCGGTTCTAATCTATTACTGGTCATCGAAGAACTTGTGACAAATCTATTTCCAGCAAGATGATTATGTTTCCTGTTCCCTTTCTTCTTCTTCTTCTTCTTTAAAAAAAAAAAAAAAAAAAAAAAAAAATATATATATATATATATATATATATATATATATATTTTATTGATTTTTTTTTTACAGTGAGGAAGTGAGAGGGATAGAGAGTTAGAAATATTGATGAGAATCATCGATCAGTTGCCTCCTGCACACCTCCCACTGGGGATGTGCCCACAACCAAGGTATATGCCCTTGACCGGAATCGAACCTGAGACCCTTCAGTCCGAAGGCCTACGCTCTATCCACTGAGCCAAACCAGTTATGGCTCCTATTCCCTTTCTAAAACCAAGAGAGTTGCTGGACACTGGGCTCTGTGGCTGAAGGGCATTCTGGGAATGAGAAAGACTCCAGGCCTCACCGCTCTCAACCTCTAAGCTTTAGGCCCAGTTTTCTAAAACCACTTCTAAGTCATTTCAGTGGAAGCATCCTATGCTGTCCGTTAAGGGGCAGAGAGGTTACCAGATGTGGATTCAGCGACATATTGGCTTGCCGTGTAGAGAGAAACTGTTCTCTTCTTAGGGGGCTGGGCCTACTCCTGGTTTACAAATCGGCTTCCTCTTCCTATTCAAGCAGCTCACATTCCTGCATCACGTTAGGTTATTGGTGTTTCTGTGGAGACAGCCACCTGGGAAGTGGTATTCCCAGGTGGAGAGCTTCCCATTACATTTTTTTTGGCAAAAACGAGAGGAGGCCCATAAAACCCCTCCTTGGAGCCTGAGCATCAGATAATGAGGATAATAGTCGCATCCTGGGCCTTTGGAGCAAGGAGAACGTGAGATCCCATCGGGGCCAACCCTCTCATTTTACCGATGAGTCAGTGCCTTCTGCGCGAACCACGTTCTGTAGTTCTCACAGGCTTTTCAGAAAGATGGTATCATGTGCCTTCCCCACAAACCTTGGAGGTGGGTAGTCAGGGGCGGGTATTCTTTATCTCCGCTTTGAAGATGAAGACGCAGAGGCTTGGGAGGTAAGTGTGTGCGCACACTAGGGAAGGAGCCGGTCTGTGGACACTTCTTTAGCATCGCCAGCCTCTGCCCCACTGACGCTGGCTGTGTCTGTTCCCGGGTTTAGTAGCTTATCCTGCCTGCCTGTGTTGTGGAAGGCAGTTCCCTCTTTGGTCTCTTAGTAACAAAACGAATGCAGCCGAAGCCGGTTTTGCTCAGTGGTAGAGCGTCAGTCTGCAGACTGGAAGGTCCCAGGTTCGATTCCGGTCAGGGGCATGTACGTTGGTTGCAAATACATCCCCAGTGGGGGGTGTGCAGGAGGCAGCTGCTTGGTGTTTCTCTCTCATTGACGTTTCTAGCTCTCTATCCCTCTCCCTTCCTCTGTAAAAAATCAATAAAATATATTTTTTTAAAAAACACGAATGCAGCTTCACACTCTTGTGGGCGCCTTGTTTCCTTGAATCCAGTAAAGCACTTGTTATTTTGGGGGAAAATATCGAACGATGGTCGTTCCTTCGGTGAAAAACAGCTGCATTCTGTTGGGTGGTGATGGCACTGGGTGTGCTCATTCCAGGTCCCCTGAGACTCGTTGTAAGAAAGTTAAAATGAGCGGACGCACACAAGAGAGTCCTGATGAGAATTGTGGGCTGATGGGGGAAATTCTTGAGCAAGGTTCTTCTGGATGGGCTGATCATCAAATGGATGAGCAATAAAAAATATCCAAATTTAGTACACACATATGAATGGAAACCCGGCGTGCACGAGAGAGTCAGAGACAGCAGAAGACATCCCAATAGGAGTCTGCCATGCCCAATGGATAGGCCCAAATAAGCGACCTCTAATCATCTATCAAGGCCAAGGCCTCTAACTCAGATTCTCCAAGGCCGTTTCAAGAGGGGGCAGACGTTTCTCTTGAGCCTGTGCTAAGTTGCCTTTAGCTCAAAACTACCTGTGTACCACAGAGGCACCTCTTGGGGTGACTTGTTTTGGGCCCCACCTCCCACTAGGAAAGCTGAAGAAGGAAATGTCAGCTGTAAGTAGCAATGAATAAACACACAGAAGCAATTTGGAAATGTACGATAGAGTTTTCCTGGTTTTGGAGTCTCTCACACTAGGATGTTGGAAGGAATGTCAAAAGATTGGGGAGGAAGGCCCGGTCCAACTTCTAGGGCCTGTGACTTAGTGTTCAGACAGCGGCGGAGGGGCGGGGCACTCTCCCCTGCTTCACCAGGGCAGCAATGAGCCTCTGGTAAGGCGGCTCTGGGGATCAGAAACCTCAGGACTGAAGCCCTTAATTACAACCAGACCAAGGCAGGGGGCTGAGCGGGCTGGGCGGGGCGAATCCCTCCCTCGAAAGGAGGCAGCCTCTCCGAGTGTACCCGGAGATCAGCGGCGAGCTGGGGTCGGTTCCTTCCGGGGGCCGGGGGCAGCTCCAGGAAAGCACCGTCCTCATGTATGTCCTAAAAGCAGACGGGATCCGGCCGCCACCCCGCTGAGCTCGGAGGCGCTGAAGGACCTGGGAGCTTTGGTGCGGACGGAATTCCAGGACGGGGGAAAGTATTCCAGTCATTTCCCGAATGCTAATCGTTTCCATCTGAGACCTCAGAGAGGAAGGTAGCAAGTAACGGACGGGTGTGAGACCCCTTTTACTCCTTCCCGGTGCGATGGGCTGTGCCAGGAAGGGGCTGTGCCCACTCCGCCTCGCCCTCAAGGACCTCTTTTGTGTTACAGCCGTGAGCGTCAGGACTGGAGACAATCCATGGATGTAGAAAAGAGGTTTCTTTCCTCCCCCCGCCCCCCATCTAGTTCACATGAGAAAGAAATCAGTGCCCTGGCCCTGTAACTATAATACTGACATTCAACAAGCATCTGGCAGGGGCCACTTTTGTTATTCCTAATCCTTCCCACCCCCATCACACAGATGTGCAAACTGAGACCCAGGGCCTTAAGGTCCTTGACGGGAACAGTAGAGCGAGGACTGGTGGAGCCATGCTGTGAACAGATGCTTCTCTGGTTCTGAAACCGACGTCAGTGTCCTGTCCAGCCGAGTGGCAGGCACAACACGGGCTTTGGCTCTCTCTCCTTTGTCTTTACTTTTTATTAGTTAGGTCGGTGGTCGGCAAACTGTGGCTCCCAAGCCACATGCGGCTCTTTGGCCCCTTGAGTGTGGCTCTTCCACAAAATACCACGGCCTGGGCGAGTCTATGTTGAAGAAGTAGCGTCAGAAGAAGTTTACATTTGAAAAATGTGGCTCTCCAAAGAAATGTCAATCGTTATACTGTTGATGTTTGGCTCTGTGGACTGAGGAGTTTGCCGACCACTGGGTTCGATCTCTGAGCACAAGCTCCCGCTTTCCCTCTGGCTGCCCTGTCGGTCCATGAGACAGGCTGCGACATACAGCCAGCCCTCCAGAACCTGTCCCCCCGACACTGACTCCTGGGAACACCGAGTTCCCGAGCCACAGGTCACCTCGGGAGGAACTCAGATGGCTTTTGCTCACCTGATGCTTCTCAGCCATCAGACGTGAGGCCCCTTTCCCCGTATCTGCTCTCTGCCTGTGCTCACAGCTCACAAACCCGTCTCCATCACTGGCCGCATTTGCTGCTCACCCCCGGGGAGCTGTGTCAGAGAAGAAGCGCCCCATCTTCCCAGGAGGAACCCACTCAGGATGCCTCAGATCCCAACCCGGTCCCAGCGGAGCCCTGCTGAAACCCAGCGACCCTCAGTGTGACCCCACGGGGCCCCTGAATCTGAGTTCCGAGTGGATGAGGACAGTTCGCAAGCCGCGGAAGAGCCGAGTTCTTTGCATCCAGAACCGTGGCCTCTGAGGTCTTGCTCAGAGACCCCGTTTGCTTCTACCCGGTGGGGGTTCCCAGCGCAGAGCCCCCCACGGCCAGCCCGTCCCTGAGGCTCCCCAGGCAGCTGGCATGCGAATGCGGGTCCGCGCGGCTCCAGGAGCGATGGCTCCCCACGGTCCACTTCACCTGGGCAGCCGCAGCCGGGCCGATGCAGGTTTCCAAATGCTGAAGTGTTTAGAATAAGCCTCCTGCCCCCTCACCATCGCCTCTGAGGACGCGGTGACCCGGGATCATGTGTGCAGGGCCTGCGCGGGCGGCAGGCCTCTCCCTGGGAAAGGGCCGGGGAAACCAGGCTGAGCATCAGAGCTGCCACATGGAAGGCCCGCCCAGCGCCGCCTCCCGGGATGCAGGTGGAAGGATAAAGCGCTGGGAATCCCCGGCTGCCGCTCCGGCAGGCCCTCTCTCTGTAACCCGCGGGCTCCCGTGATGGCACTGATAGCGGAGGGCGTCACGAGGCTTGTCCAGTTTCTAGAACAAAAGGCCGTCAGACGGTTTTGGCCGGAGGATCCAAGGGACGTGGGTTTCCTTTGTAAAGAAACATTTTGTCCAGATATTACCTTCTGACCCTAGACACGGGAAAGCAAGCTGCTTCCTCTGAAAGAGAACAGGGCCTCTATTCAGCACTGGCCACCTCCCCTTTGCCGTATACCCAACGACTGTTATTTGGGGCAATGACCCACTCCTATTGTGATCCCGACGGCGTAGACGCTTTAAAGAAGACAGTTTACAAAGTTCTCCGTATTACTTTGTTCTATTCTCCCCACAACGCGGTGAGCATTACCTTTGCCTACAATCGGGAGACAAGACACAGAGCGATGAAAGGGCATCCGCCAGGCCACCCAGCGCCAGGGTAACCGGAAGAATCGGTGTCTGCAGACCCCACACGGCCTGCTTCCCACCACCGCCTGCCACTGGCAGCTGTAGGCACTGTCCCCTAGGTCCCGGCCCCCTGTGTGGGATCCTAGGGTAGAGCTTCCGGAAACATTCAAACCGGAGAAAGAGAAAGTGCTAATCACGTGACATCCCCCTGAGCCCTGAGCACCACAGAGTTCCTGGGAACCAGTTTCTACCGTGTTTCCCCGAAAAAAAGACATCCTCCGAAAATAAGACCTACTTACAGGTTTCCTTCTGAGTGAAATATAAGGCATCCCCCGAAAATAAGAGATTTGGTCCACTGATTCTGAAAGAAATGGAGTCACAAGAAATTCACCAGGAAATTCAGGAATTGGATTGTTATGATGATGTTCCAGAAGATGGTGACATGATTGTCATTGAATAAGTGAGTAAATTCTTGATACTGTAGGATTCACAGTTTGTCTGGTTTGTGTTGACAACTACCATACTACCGTACCATATACAGGTAATGCATTTCCTTTATTTTCATTTAACAATAAATGTGTACCGTATTCTTCTTCATGGAAAAATAAGACATCCCCTGAAAATAAGACCTAGCGCATCTTTGGGAGCAAAAATTAATAGAAGACACTGTCTTATTTTTGGGGAAACAGGGTAAGTTGACTTGTTAATGAGTTGGTCCAGGTAATCCTCCTCTCTGATAATGAGCAGCTAACTGGTTGGAAGTTAGCGGCTGCAATGGCGAGGGTGTGTGACGTCCACGCCCGGCCGTTCCTGGGAGAAAAGGAAGCAGATCTGGTCATGGGGAGGTTTCCCTCCTCCCTCCCCTCCTTCCATTTGGACAGAGACACGCGCTGAAACCACGTGGCCATGACTACAACACAATGATACAGCGTTTGGTCCTTGACAGTCATCTTGGCCCTGTTTAAATGGCCTCCCTTTCTGGGGTCACGTTTTCAGGGCCAGGAGCGAACTAATTTGCCCACGCTTTCCAGCTGCACAAACTCGAGTAAGAAACAAGGAGGCCGGTGCCAGCTGGCTGCAGGGACACGTGGCCCGCGCAGTTACACAGGGTCCCTGCTCCAGCAGGACCTACTCTGGTTAATGTCCTGCTGTTGCCATTGTGAGATTCTTATTCGTTTTGAACAAGGGGCTCTGCATTTTTTAAAATATATTTTTTATTGATTTTTTACAGAGAGAAAGAGAGAAGGAAAGAGAGTTAGAAACATCAATCAAGCTGCCTCTTGCACACCCCCTACTGGGGATATGCCCACAACCAAAGTACATGCCCTTGACCAGAATCAAACCTGGGACATTTCAATCCGCAGGCTGATGCTCTATCCACTGAGCCAAACCGGTTTCGGCAAGGGACCCTGCATTTTTAATTTACACAGAGTCCCTTCTGAAAATTACGCAGCCGGTCCTGCTAGGTGTCTTGCGATATTAGCCTCTGAGACAGTCACCAAGCAGGGTCAGGGCCCTGCCAAGATTTTAGGTCTCCCAGGGAAGGCGGGGGATAGGCTGGGCAGAAGGCTCCACGGGAGCCAGTGAGGGGGAGGTCTGGTGCCCACCCCAAATGCCAGGAAGACATGGACTGTCCCAAGAATCATAGTTGTCTTTTGTTCAGGGCCTTTTTCCCTCATTCCAGCTTAACCTACTTAGACTTGGGGCACGGTCAGATGAAACACAGGTTCAATATTTAACAGGCTACAAGCTTTTGGGTGTGTTTGTTTTTTTTAACCCTTTTATTTTAGAGAGCATTTTTATTTTGAAAAAATTTAATCTTTTTTTACTTATTATAAAGTCATATTCATTGACAAAAACAAAATTTCATTAATGATGAGTAGAAAAAAATCACCCACTATCTCAATCCCCAGTGATGACCATTTTAACGTGTTTTTTAAAAAATATATATTTTTATTGATTTCAGAGAGGAAGGGAGAGGGAGAGAGAGCTAGAAACATCAATGATGAGAGAATCATTGATTAGCTGCCTCCTGCACGCTCCCGACTAGGGATCAAGCCCACACCCAGCATGTGCCCTTGACTGTAATCGAACCCAGGGGCCATTAGTCCACAGGCCAATGCTCTGTCCACTGAGCCAAATCAGCTAGGGCCATTACTAATGTTTAATGCACACATATGCATACAGGTACTTTAAAAAACCATAATAGGATGATATTGTATATGGAATCATAGTTGCTTATCTCTCTAATATTTTGAGAACATGGTCCCATGTCAGTATTATTCTGCTTCTGCATCACATTCATCTACCATGATTTTAATAGAATTTCCAGTTTGTTGAACTAACCTATGTGGACTGAGACTTACATTGAGTCTAGTTTCTTGCTGTTTCAAAAAGTGCCCGGATGCACAGGCATATGGCTACATTTTTGCAATCGCTCATGACTTCTACTTTAACGTAATTTTCTAGAATTGAATTTTTTGCCTCGCAGGACTGTTGTTCCAACATCCAACCCTATCAGCAGTGCAGACGAGTTTAGGAAGTGTTCCAACAGCCCTGTGGAGACTCAGTTTTGTGGGTGGGAGGTTGTGATTCACACTTCTTCCAGACTCTCATGTCATTTCCAGAATGACAAAGGGTCAATAGCATGGGGCTGTCAGGAGTGGTAGTTTTTTGTTTGTTTGTTTGTTTTTTATTTTTTATTTTATTTTATTTTTTTTTATGATTTGTAGTCTAAGCAACTAGTGGTGAGTGAAAATTATCCTGAAGACGTAACTGCCAAGAGGTTGCCCAAATATTCTATTTGCCTGTAATCACACCTTCTAATTATATGTAATCACATGGTGCCGAACCAAGGATTTATAAAAAGCACACTGCACTCATGTAATTTGAAAAACAAAACAAAATAAAACAAGACTCCATTTGTTTGCTCCGCATTCAATTATCAGTAATTTGGGGGCTGCAGGGACTCCCCGCCTCTCTCCGCTCCCAGCTCAGGTCATCTGGAGGAGAGGGGTCATGCCCTATGACCTTGAGCGAGTTCCTCAATCTTCAGCTTCCTTTGCGAAGGAACACCTCACCTCACATCTTCCATGTCTGTGAATGCCCAGCTTCATCACCCCCAAGTTTTGTATCCGATTTCTTCTTAGGAATCTGAACGCCATCTTTCTCCAGGCCAGCATCTGGGCTTCTGGGAAAAAATCAGGACACACACACACACACACACACACACACGCACGCAAATCTCCCAGAAGGGCAGCTAAAAGTTAGAGGCTCTGCCCTAACCGGTCTGGCTCAGTGGATAGAGCATCAGCCTGCGGACTCAAAGCTGGAATTCAACCTACTTGTCCAACCTATATGTGCCCTTGGTTGTGGGCACATACCCAGTGGGGAGTGTGCAGGAGGCAGCTGATTGATGTTTCTAACTCTTTATGCCTCTCCCTTCCTCTCTGTAAAAAAATCAATAAAATATATTACAAAATAAATAAAAGTCAGAGGCTCTGTCAATCTAGGGAGCCTTCGTGGTTATTATTATTTTTAATCAATAAAAATTGTATTTTGTACTAGCAGGGTGATAGATATAGAATAAAAGCAGGATTAATTGTTACGGATCACACAGACTTTGTGGTAAGTGTGTGTGTGATGGACGACATTCTTTGAAGATAAGTCCTCCTGCGGGTTATGGACGATACCCCAGGAATACATGCGAGTGTCCGAAAGAACCATTGCCACGCTGGAGTCATTTTCAGTGGCGAGAGGCTGGGCCCTGCGGTTTTGTTTCTGTTCCTACACAAAAATGCAGTGGATCATACCACCTCTGTCACAGCCAGTCTTACATTCCCATGGCACTGTGGCTCATTCTTTTAAAAACGCATTAAATATGAGTCAGCCATTTATCATTAATAAGAGCATATTTTCTTGCTCTGTCTCTTCTTTCTCCTTCTCTCCCACTGACTCTGGCTTTCTGTTTCCAGCTCCTTGCCTACATCAATTTTCTCTGCTTTTAGAACCCACTTACATGTCTCCTTTTCGTTTCTTTTGTAACAACTCCAACCCATTTCCTTCTGCGTTTGTGATTTCTGCCGGGCTTCTCTCCCTGGCTTTTCTTCCCACCACCAAGCCTCGTTTATTTTCGTTTTTCTCCCAATGGTCTAATCTTTCTCCACGCCTGTCACTTTTAATTGAGGCTTGCTGCATGGTTAAGATGAAAAAAGGCGTCCTCTTTTCATGCTCTTAAAGGAGACAGCCCCTCTATAGTGTCAGCCTCCCCGAGTCCACGGCCTCTTTTGAATGGGATCCCCAACTCCCTCTTTCATAAACCCGTCAGAGAACAACAGCTTTGTGCTCCGTGGGATACACCAGGGCCATGGAGCTTCAAGATCTATTGCTCTGAATTCTCAGCGTTGCTTTCTATACCTCCCCTAAATTTTTATTTATTTATTATTGATTTCAGAGAGAAAGGGAGAGGGAGGGAGAGAGATAGAAACATCAATGATGACAGAATCATTGATTGGCTGCCTCCCGCATGCCCCACACTGGGGGGTCAAGTCCACAACCCGACTAGGAATTGAACCATGACCTCCTGGTCCATAGGTCAACACTTAACCACTGAGCTACGCAGGCTGGGCTCAGTGTTGCTTTCTTAAACATTATAGAGCAGCCTTACTATAGCTTCACCCCTTTCTCTCCCACTGCTTCTGCTATTTATGGATTCTTTGAGCTGGAATTCAACCTACTTGTCCAAGGGGAAATTGGTAACCCTAAACTCACTAATCACACTGTAAAATATGTTTAAAGAAAGGTGTGGGACTCAAATTACCACCCTAACAGGCTCTCTCATTTGTGGAATAAGAAGAACTTGAAAGGACATGGAAAATTCTGGAACAATAGTTATGAGATAGGGTTTGCACGGGGAACAGTTCACTCTGCCTTTGAATCCTTGGGCATGTTTCTCTCTTTTGGAGACTCCCTGGAACATCATATCCACATGACAGGAACATCTTACACTTATATCTTAAGTCCATTCTTAAATGAGTGTGGGTGTGTAGGGGGTGGGTCATATGAATTCTAAAATGTAGAATATCTCAGACTATCCACTGAGTCACTTCCTTATTTTTATTAATTGGCTTGGACCCAACTACAGAACGAAAAGCTATTTTTATGCATTTGCTCACAGCTGAGAGATCTCACACAAGATTTGAGCAACGCAAGCTGCCCGTTTAAGAAGGGAGGAAAATGCCTTAGTATGTTCCATTAAATTAGGCTGACAATATGTTTCACATTTTGAGATCATCTTTGCCTTCTAACACTTTCATAGACAGGTTCAGTAAAACCTATAGGTTAAAAATAATCATGGGTGTGTGTGTGTGTGTGTGTGTGTGTGTGTGTGTGTGTAACACTGCTTACAGATAAAGGGGACAGGGGACTCTCTCTATCACATTCCCTCTACTGTGGCTTCCTGGGATATTTTTTCTTTGTGCTTGACTTCCTCACGGGGCGATGGATTAAAGCTCTGTCAGACACAAGCGCTGTGTAATAAAATGTGACTCATTGCATAAGTCATAAAGTCAGTAACTCAACGTGTGGCTGACTCAGTAATTGCCCAGAATCATCTTTATTGAAATTATACTTCAATCTAGAAGTGAGAAGTGAAATAAGCTGTGAAGTCATCCTGACCTATTCTGGGCCAGGTCAAGAGTCTTTTTTTCATTACTCTCTCAATTTAGCTTTATGATAATCATTCATGCAACAGCCCTGATCATTAATTTGGCAAATTTCTATTCTAAGAAGCTGCACAACTATAGAACATGTATCACTAAGAAGCATAGCACATGCCTTGAGATAAAGAAGCATTTACTTTGCAAAGAAGTAACAGTCCATAAAACTCAGGAAAACCTGGCGGTAGGTTAAGGAGGTTTTTCTGGAAGTCTAATCTTGTTGGTGTCTAGGTGGTGGGGTAGCAAGGTTGGCTGGGGGTGGAATTTGTCCGGGTATGGTTCCTGAGGCAGCAGAGAAAGGTCTATATGTCCGAGGGACAGGACTGCCCTCTGAGTGATCTTCTCCCTTCTAGCTTCAGTGGCCCATGGGGAGACTAGAAGCAGACAAGAAAGGGAGCCTGGGTAGGTGGACTGCCAGAGTAGAGCGTGCAGTGGCTCCAAGGGGCATCAGGTCTAGAAATGGAGGTTTAGTTGTGGCTCTCCATCCCTATAAGGGGATCTCCAATCTCTTAGCGGAATTATGGCAACAATCTCTTAGGATGACAAACATATAGCCAGCAAAGTTCCACTCATCCTCCATCTGCTTTATTCCTAACTCCCTGGCCACTCTGTTTCTCTCTCTCTCTCTCTCTCTCTCTCTCTCTCTCTCTCTCTCTCTCTCTCTCTCTCTCTCTCACCCTCTCTCTCTCTCTAATACCCTAATCACTTATCTACCTGGAATATTTGGATTTGTTTTAGAAAACTCAATTTACCACCCTCCCCCCCCCCAAGGAAGTCTTCACTGACTCAAGAGATGGAGTCCATAACTCTATCAAGTGCATGCTTCTATTGTTTTATGTGTCCAAAGTGGCACCACTTATTTATGTGTTTGATTTGTTTATCAGCTTCCTCTAATGAACTATGAGATCCCTGAGGATAAACCTGTGTCCTTCATTCATGCTTGGAGCTGCTGTGCTTAGCACAGAACCTTGCACACAGTAGGAGCTCATTGCATTCATGTAGAGTGAATGAGTGAGTGAGTGAATGAATGAGAGAAGAGACACATTCTGGGTACTGGGAACCTAGGAGGCGGAAAACCACAGGTGCTCAGAGGGTATTTCTGTATTGTGGGAGAGTCTGGAGTAAATGTTTCCTAAGATAATGCCATGAATCAAAGGGCTCTCCTGGCTTTCAAGGGATCACAGCTTCAGCATAGAAAGGAAATTAGGAATCATCTAGCCCAGGGGTCCTCAAACTTTTTAAAGTGGGGGCCAGATCACGGTCCCTCAGAGAGCTGGAGGGCCGGACTATATGAACGACTAATTCCTACTGTAACACCTCGGCTGCGCTCACTGCCCAAAAAACCTGGCGGGCCGGATCAGACTCCTCTGCGGGCCGCATGTGGCCCGCAGGCCGTAGTTTGAAGACCCCTGATCTAGCCCAACCCCGCTTCTAGGCATTACTGACAGAGGAGCAGGTGGCGTGCATTTGAATCACCCAGGGGCCGTCACTTACCAGGCAGCCCATGCTAGTCTCAGATGGCCATGTGCTTTTTTCATGATTTATTCGCATAATTTACTTCTTTGGCTCCTTCATCTGAATAAGCTCTCAGTAAAATGTAGCCATTACTATTGTATATATTTTTTCTTCATGAAAAATATGTAAAGGTTGTTATTAACGTTTCCATCTGTTCTCAAGGCTAATTTCCCTAATTTCATAAACCAGGACTTGGATTCCAGACACCATCCAGGTCCCTGTCACCTCACCAGCCATGCAGCTCACCAGCCACCAGGGCAGTGACCAGGGTGCTTCTGGTGACCTGCTCTCGGACACTTTCCGCCTCAATTCACTCTGGAAAAAGGCCCCTTTCATTCCTCTCCTCTATGCTTGTCAGAGGCCAATGCCCAGAGCAGAAAGTCAGCATTGTGATTGTTCAATGTGGGTGAAAAAATATATATATGGGCACATAAAGAAGGATCAAACCCAGCGTGGCTTTGTGGTTTTTAAAATAAGTGATCAGGGACACAGCAAGCTCCTATTTAGAAAGACTCTGATAATATGAAATAGAAATTACAGAAGAAAGCAATCTTCCTTCCTGTATTATTTATTTGCACATTGCTATTTGCTCATCAAAACAAAAATAAAATAACCTTTATTTCTTGGAAGCAAAATCATTTCTAACTCAAATAAATTGAACTGTAAGAGCTTCAGAGACCGGTGGGAGATTAAAAATAGACCTCAGGTTTTTAGGTTCTTTAGGATGGTTTGGGGGGAAACATAGGCAAAGAATCTGATTCTTCATGCAGGCAACACAAGGATGAAAGCAACAAGAAGGTGGAAAGCACTTCTAAACTCAGGTTATCTGCAGTAAAGAAATAAGTTCTGAAAGGGGATAACATGGGCCTCTTGTAAACCAACGCATGTAAAGGATTTCCTAACTGGCAACCTGCTAGCAGTTCATGTGACAGTTTTTATTGGTGATGCTTCTGCAGTCGGAGATCCCTATTCTCTTACTCTCTGTTCGCAATGGTACCTATTTGCCAAGTGGCTACCTAGGGAGAGGGCTGTTACATCTCTGCAGAGCAGCTGAGATCTGGATGCTAGTTGAGCAGAAGTTGCTGGTTGTGTTGCTAAAGATGCGGGTCCATGGGGCGGGTCCATGGCCATAAGGATGAGAAGTCACAAGCTGGAAGAGACTGCTCATTCCCAGTGAGTCAGCACAGGGAAACTGAGGTTTCCTGATAGGACTCTTTATTGCAGGTGCAAAGATTGCTTTTACTGGCGGTTCGTAGACTAGCAATCCTCAGAGTCTACAGTCGTGGTGACATTCATGAACGTGGTCCATAGAAGCCAGCAAGCAAGCTGCTGCAACAAACAATGTCCGTTTCCTTTTCTCCCCTTCCTTTGTCTGCCCAGGAGCCTGATTTTATGCAAGTATCTCCTTTTTCTTTAAAACAGCACTGTGCTCACAAGGACCCTGGCCTCTCCCCGCAGGGGATGAATTGTTATTAGCCCAAGGCAGTTCGTCTTGCTGGTGATTAGTTTAAGCATCTGCTCATGAAGATCTGGCCGGTGAGAAAAGAGAAGTCTTACGCTGGGCTCTTTAGAAAAGGATTGTAAAGACAGACACACAGGAAGAGACAGTTTATTATTCTACTAAGCATATCACATCTGGACTGAAGCTGAGTGACGGGAATTAGCCTGAGGATAAGGCCCAGATGTTGAAGATGACTCAGCAGAGGCTGCACCTGAAACACTGAATGGACCAACCACAGAGCTGCCGGTTACAGACTGAATGTTGTGTCTCTCCCAAATCCATGTTGAAGTTTGAACTCCTAATGCCTTAAAATAGGGCCTTTAACGAGATAATTAAGTTCCAATGCAGTCATTGGGTGGTCCTTAAAACAACTCTTGTCCAATTTGACCAGCGCCTTAATGAGGTGTGGAGATTGTGTGTGTGTGTGTGTGTGTGTGTGTGTGTGTGTGTGTGTGTGTAGAGAGAGAGAGAGAGAGAGAGAGAGAGACCAGAGATGCATGAGCAAATAGAAGAGACCCATCTGCAAGCCACGGAGAGAGGCCTCAGGAGAAACCAAACCTCCCTCACCTGGATCTCAGACTTGAGCCTCCAGAAGTGTGAGAAAATAAATTTCTGTGGTTTAACTCCTCCCGCGCCCCTCCACCAGGTCGGTGGTATTTTGTTATGGCAGCCTGAGGTTTGGCCTTCTTGATAATATAAAGCCATACCATTTTTTTTATTATTTGTTTAAGTCACTTCACTGGTGTTTTCTGTTCTGAGCTGTTAAAAACACATACCAAAGAAAAACAAAAACAACCCAGATTGTAGCAGTATGATCCTATTGCAAGTGGCGACAAGTCTGAGGACAGGAGATGCAGAGAGAAGCAGTGCCAATCGAGGCCAGAAGACCACAGAAGACTGCTCTGAGTAACACTGTCACAGACACAAGGAGTAGCAGGTCATCTCAGGGCCAGGAGGAAGCTGAAGATGTTGGAGGAGAAATTGCATTTCCCCTTCTCTCCCCCTGCTCTCTTCCTCCCCCCCTCCCCCCCTATGCTGCGGTAGGGCTTTGGTCTCTGCCTTCCAACCCTCACATAGCTGGACCTGAGGATGGAGCCTCATGAGGATATGGTTTGAGTCCACAGGACAGAGTGATGCTGACTGTCCCATGTGTGGGCTCAGACCAACAACGATGACCTCAGCTAACCAATCAAGTTAACTAGCAACAGATGAAAAACAAACTTTGACCAGCTTCAGGGAATGAAAATTTATAACATCCTATGTACTAGTTAGTGTAGGATGGCATGGAACCTACTTCATTTCGTGGGTTCCCCCTACTGATTAAGGTTAACCCAAGTTCTAACTTCAAAGCAAGAATTTGGCAACCACTGGATAAAGAGAGATCATTTGCCAACATTGAAGGAGCACATATGTTATCCAATAGCTCAGGTTTGGCTCTGAGCCATGAAATAAGAACTGTTTTTTCTCATGATTACCTCCAAAGTTATATTTGTTGAGCCAAGTATATTTTCTAGGGAATACTGGTCAGGTTGGCCACAGTCACATTATTTCAGCTTTCAATGCTTAGATTCAAATAGCTTCTCTTTGGTCTTCCTGCCCCAGAATCTTCCCTCTAAACCATTCTGCTCCCTGGTGAAGCTTCCTAGGATTACTTTAATTTCTTCCCCCACCTCCAAAACGTTCATTTGGCTCTAAAGCTATTGGAGATCTCTGTTAGTGTGTCTTCCCAGGCTGCAGTCCCATATTCCTGCTCTAAGAGTTGCTTTGTCCTGGAGGTGGGGCCCAGAAGCCAAGTTCATTCAACATGACATCACTTCTGTTATGTAGTTGGAATAGCACTTGGATTCTCTTTCACAGAAATTTGGGATTGGAAGTCACAGATGCTGATAGCTTCTGCTGGTCATTTGAACTGAGATGTAGATGTGTGGGTTGTGGAGTGGATCGTTTTATACCGTATTCATTTAAATAGATGTGAAACAGATATCTACTGATTCATAGGGAACAGATACTCTACTGAGCAGAAAAGAAAGGCTGAGACAGACATGCAGAGAGAAGCTGAGGTGATAATGTACATGACTGGGCTGGAGTTGGGAGTCAAGACGAGGAAACCAGCTCCTAATAGCTTTTCATTCCTGATTCCAGGCCTTGAGGAGACTCAGCTGCCCATTCTGCCTAGAGCTCCTCCAGATCCCTCTATTTTGAAGTCATCTCACCCCCTTTGGCTTACACTGCTTTGAGTGGCTTTCAAACCACGTAGGTCAAGGCAAAGGTGAAGTTCAAATCCTTGGCTTGGTATTCAACACCATCCCCAATGTAGCCATTATGTATTGTTTTCATCTTCCTATCCCTTTGCTATCCTACACGGAGCTTCATTCATACCAGTCCACTTTCCCCCTCCTCTCACACCTTATACATTTCTGGCTTATTTCTGGTTTCACCTCATTTCCTCTAACTAAAATACTTTTCTTCCTCTTCTTGGATGACTTGAACTCTGCACATTTTTAAAGATCAACTCAAGTGTGTCCTTCTATGTAAAATCTTCTATAAGCTTCCCCCCCTATAACAATGTCTCCTTCCTTTGGACTTCTATAGGACTTGTTGTTTCTGTTTTAATTAAAACAACCATTTTAATGTAATAATAGTTTGTGGTAATGCAGAAAAATAGGTTGGTTTCAGAGAGACACCCTGGTGACAGAAACTATAATACCAAGAGTTTGAAAATACTATGAGAGACCAAGGAAAGTATTTTAGGATTTCAGAATAAGAGGGTGGTGGCAAAAATACATTTAAGTATTACCACTAGTAAAATAATAATCAATATGTTGGAAAACACAACATGTGCACGTTCATATGACTTTTATTATGTAGCTTAATCAATAACACTCTCATTGAGTATGATAAAACAAGGAGCTGAGGGAGATAGAGATGGAAAAAGACGAAGACATAAGAGAGAAGAATACCGCAGTGGAGGAGAAGATGGAGACTGAAGGAAGAGGAGCTGATAAAACAGAGAAGATGAGAAAGAGAGGAGGAGATGGTGGTGGACCTTTCTTCCTTTTCCTTCTGTCTCAAGTAAAATAAACTTTAACCTCAACTCTGACACCACCTTCTTTCTCAGAAGGAAAAGGGATAGGAAGAGAAGTAAATAAAAAAACAGTAGGATGACCAGGAGAACAAACACAAAAGCTTCCCCCAAATAAGGTAGACCATAATCCCTAGCCTAACCCAGGATGGGATATTCTAGTCTTAATGACAAGAATTCACCCGTAGTGAAAAATTAGTATTTTCAATAATGAACATGTGAATCTCTATGGCCCTCCTCATTCCACAACATTCACTTAAGAAATATTTATTGCACTCTCTGTTATCAGGTGATTCATTAACATACAAAGTAGTTACACCCATCACTCATTATATATTGCAGAAACGAACAACCAACATCTGATAATTCTGCAAATAAATGTGGATGAGGCTGTCTCATTGACTCACCGCTCGCCCTTCCTCGGTGAGAGCTTCCCCACCCCAGTCTGCCTCAGGGGTTTTCCAAGGCTGATGAGCCATGATTTGTAGCTGGGCTTGGGTGTTTTGTTTTGTTTTTTCTTTTTTCTTTTCTCATGCCTACTCCCCAATGTTGTTTAAGATAACTAATAGCATGAGCTTGCTTAGGCTTGTCCCTGGTTGACATTGAGACAGTGCTCTAGAGAGTTTGAAGCCCAGAACGCATCACACCTGTGTCTGGATCCTCTCTTCCAATATTTTTGTTCAGTTGTAGCAGAATATCAAAGGCAATCTGATGGGGAAAGATGTTCCATGCTGGTTTCAGCCTGTGCAGGGGATGTTGAGAAGATCATTGCATTCCATTTGTTCTTTCTTCCAGTATAATCTCATTTGGAGGCCAGCTCTGTGCCAACATTGGTCTTGAGTAACCCACAACCCAATGGGAAAGCAACCTGGAGAACTTAGACATTGCATACATGATACTAACCCCTTTATGTCTGAAACTACAGATAAAGAGCTACCTTCTCTATCAACTCCCTATTCCCCCCCCCCATATGTGCCCTAATTCTCTTCCTTGTGTTTTACAGATGGTATTAGCTAGTGCTGTAAAGGTATGTAAAGGTAGGAATGTTGGGTGTGTATGTCTCTGTGTTCATGTGAATATGTAAGCAAGAGAGAAGTTTTCTGATGTAATGGTTTGTTTTTTAGAAAGTAAAAACTATCCCATACCAAGGAGCTATGCTGCTAGATTCTGCCCCATTTAATCCTTTTAAATTCCAATCAAACATGTAAGCCCACTTCTTAGCCTTTCTTCTTTTGCCTGAGAAATTAGCATGTGCCGACGGATGTCTGTCTGAGAGGCACCTTTTGTTCAAGATGATCCTCTGCTTGCAGAAGAGCAAGAAGCATTCCAAAGGGTTGCACATATTCTGAGGCTACCGTCAGGATGTGCTGGAAGCCGTCCCGTCTTTTCTGATGCCTGACAGAGTCATGTTTTCCTCCAGGGAATAAATCTATGTTCTGTTTTTCCTCCATCCTCCATCAAGCTCACAGCACACCCACTGGATGCCAGCCCTTACCTTGAGGAGGTAACAGTTCTGGGTGCTTCCTTGTCCTTTCAATGTCGTAGACTTGGGATCTTGGAGAAGATAAGCATCATCCCTCAGACCATACTTGACTTGGTATGATGTGCCCAGACTTTAAAAATCCTGTAATTAAAGGATTTTAGCCGCCAGTTTAGCTAATTAAGTTTATATGATTCATTGTCCAAATTCAAGTCACGGTTCTGTAATGAAATAGAAAACTGATTCTCCCCCCCCCCCCCCCCCCCAAGATTTGGATGCCACTGAAAGGTTCAGGGTGAGGTCAGTTCCAGTCCTGTCACATGCTGGTCACTAGCCCTGGAACTGCAAAGCAGGAAATCGTAGGTTCAAAGAGGAATTGGCCCAATGCCCAACACATACCAGCTTTGGGGCAGACAGTTGTTAATTGATGAATGCAATCTTACCACCAGGTGCTGTGTGTTCAGTCTCGTTTTCCTTTAGCTAGATGCTGCTAAATCCATGGCCGATAACAAAAAGACATGAGTAGTCACAGAGAAGCATCAATGATTTGAAAGTAAGGTGACCCTTCCTCCCAGACTGGCTGTGAACTGGTGGAGCCCAGTACAAAATAAAAACGCAGGACTCCGACTTCAAAAATGATTAAGAATTTCAAGGTGCAAAGGTGGGCATTTAACCGTGTGGGGCCCCTTCAAAGTACATATTGACACCTGACAGACCCCTCCCCCATTTAATTAACATGTACAAGTTCCGACAATTAATTAATTAATTAATTAAAATATATTTTATTGATTTTTTACAGAGAGGAAGGGAGAGGGATAGAGAGTTAGAAACATCATTCAGCTTCCCCCTGCACACCCACTATTGGGGATGTGCCCGAAACCAAGGTATATGCACTTGACCGGAATCGAACTTTGGACCCTTCAGTCCGTAAGGCAATGATCTATCCACTGAGTCAAACCAGTTAGGGCAGTCCCAACAGTTTAACAGGCGCTGTGCCTGTCCCTGTCATACACACCATCTTCTATCATTCTCATAGCAACCATAGGAGTCTCTCTGGGAGATTTCTTAATTTACTCAAGATCATCCACAGAAGATTGTCTATAATGCCCTCCCCTCCCCCGCCCCAATCCAGATAGAAGGCATGTCAATTCTGGGCAATGCAGTTTCCCATAGGCTGTCTGCTACAACCTTACCTCATGTAGTTATGTAGATGGTAATCATTAACATGATGGAGAATGGACCACATGTCCGGCTTTGTTCTAGTGCTTTACTAGTATTCATATTCACTCCTGTGGTGCCTAGCAGTGCATTCACACCTCTGTGGTCAGGATGTGGCAGACAGTGGAAAGCACTGCCCAAATGATCAACTGAAGAGATTTCTTGAAGGGACTACTCCAGGGGTGTGAGTGGGAGTAAAAGATCCTCACAGAATAGGGGTGCATCTGGCACCAGCAGAACCGGCGGAAGAAGACAGAGGTACCAGGACAGGGGAACATCTTGGGCCATGACAGACAGGCTACTTGTTAGGCATGGAGATCATGGTCCACGCGGCCAGCCATCACTAGGATCCTGGTTAGGAGGAAGGATGTGGAGAACAAAGGCTCCAAACGACATTCCTGTCACCCTCCAATCTGCCCAGGGTCTCACGGTGGTTTACCCTAGGAGAGTCCAGGGGTGGTGCCCGCAGAGCCCATATCCCCGGACACTGAGCAGGACACCGCAGAGGCCACTGGAGAGCAAACCAGGGTAACGCCTGTCCCCATTTTACAGACGCTGACGTGGAGACAGAGAGGCTAGGGCTCACTCTAAATCACACAGGTAGTAAGGAGCAAAGCCAGCACTCACCGGGAGGCCTCAGTGCGGCAGGCAGCTCTCAGCACCGGGCCTTAGAATTCACGGCCTCAGTGGGTAGAGCAGCTAGGCAACAACTACTAAACTCGTCGGCTTGAAATGGTGACGTCAGAGATAGCACAGCTTGGACCAATGAAACCGCATTTTTAATTATTTGTCAATTGGATTCCCTCCAAGAGGCAGAATGATGAGCACTATCGCAAAGCATTGCCTGGGGGACGGGGTGGGGGCCTTGGTGGTAAGAAAGGGGAGGAGTGGTTTGCAGCCAATTGCATTCATTTCTAAGAAATGGGGTAATTCTGAAACAGTGTCAAGAGCACTTGGGAAGTTTGATTTCTTAAATAGGGAGCATATTCCTCCCAAATTTATATTTTTTGTAGCTTGTTTAGCTTGAGCGTCAATGCAATGGCTGTGTGTGAAGAGCCTCAGGCGTCACTGGAGGTGTTGGGAAACCGCCATGGACAACTCACTATTCTCGAGGCACTTAAACGCTAGTGACAGGAGGCAGACCATAAACAAATAATGAAGCAATGCAGGTCAGTGCTAGTCAGACGAATCACACAGAATAAGAGGCTAGAGAGGGATGAAGGAGGGAGACACGGTTAACTCTAGAATTGCCAGGAGCGCTCTCTGAGAGGGAGACATTTGAGCAGAGAACCGAAGGACACCTGTGTCCCTGGTGGTGCCACAGGAACATGAGCCCCGCTCCGTGGAGGAGAGTGTGAGATGTGGAAGGGACCACAGACGCTCGCATTCTGTGATTAAAGAAACGGGGGCCGGACGTCACATTCGGACACTCTCCTTCTGTCACTCAACAAACATTCTTCAGCTCCTTTGCGTGTTGGGCACCCAGCCTCCGGCTTTTGCACTGGATTCTATTGTTTACGGATTCAGAATCAATTTCAAGTTAATGAGTGCTCGCTGTGATTTAGGCTTCAGCTGCCCTGAGCTGTGGGTTGGCTTGGTGTGGAGTGTCCAGATGCCCTGGAAGATAAACGAGGCCCTGGCAGTGGGCTGCGGCCATGTGACTTGCACACTGTACCTACCCTCTCTCCCTCCCCCAGCTGAATTATTATTAGTTTGTAACTTGAAAATTAGGCTTTGGTAGTTCATGTGAGCTGGTTAAAAATCAGGCTCTCTCCTTCCTATCTTTTATCTATATTAATAAAAAAAAAATCCATGACAGTGGAGTTATTGTCCTAGTGTTGGAGACTGGGCAAAGGGAAAGGAATTCAGGCAGGAAGAGAGCCAAGATGTTCAAACTCAAATCAGAGGGCAAAGTTGGAGCCTCAAGGGAGCAGCAGTATGAGAACGTGACCTAATGTTTTCTCAGGTGTTACACCAAAGACAGGTATAAACTTAGGAACAGGGTAAGTTCTAGAGTGAAGGGGTGACGATCTGGATAGAGCCCAGGGCAGGGAGCTAAAGGTGAGAAGGACAACCAGAGGTTAGCCAGGCCAGGTGTCAGGGCCAGAGTGATTCTTACAGATTCATGTCTCCAAAATATGCATTCAAACACTCAGGTACAATCTCTTGCAGAGTTGATAATTATTTTTAATATAAACTCCTTTTAAATAGCATTTTCAACTTCAAAAACCCTTCACATACATACACCATCTTATCTAATTAGTAAGACAATGGACAAAGGGATTTTATCCATAATTTATGGATGGGGGAACTGAGGTCCAAAGAGGCTGAGAAAGGAACCCAATGTCCGATGATGAGCTGATGGCAGAGCAGGAATTAGAACTCAGGTCTTCCAATCTCCATCCCTCATACAGCTTTGCCTCAGCCTATATGGCTGTGTGATGGGAAGATAGAGGAGAGCAATGAGTGGCCAGGCTGGGGGAGCTATAGTAAGGCTGTGGGACCTGTCCCACAGTGGAAATCTCTCAGATGTCATGAGAGAAGGCAATTTGCTATTGTAATTTTCTCCTTTTCTTTTCTGGAAGGCTAATCTCCTTAGTTACAAAGGTGGACAATCTCATGGCTTTGGTCCTTAACTTGAAGCATTCAATCTAGTTCTGTGGTCAGCAAACTGTGGCTCTTGAGCCACATGCAGCACTTTGGCCCCTTGAGTGTGACTCTTCCACAAAACACCCCAGCCTGGGCGCGAGTCTATGTTGAAGAAGTGGCGTTAGAAGAAGTTTAAGTTTCAAAAATTTGGCTCTCAAAATAAATTTCAATCATTGTACTGTTGATATTTGGCTCTGTGGACTAATGCGTTTGCCAACCACTGACCTAGTTGAACTTGAAAACTGCCGAGAGTTGTCTTACCCTGGGCTCCAGAATGTGAAGTCCCACATTAGTGTTTATGGTGTGACTGTAGATCCTGAAGGAGAGTATACACCAATATCAGCAACAATGACAGCTATCTTTATGGACTGCTCACTATGGCCGATGCTAGACCATACACTTTAGGACCTCCCATCTAGTCTCCAGCGTGACCCCAGGCAGTAAACACTATTATTACCCTTGCATAAGGGAACTGAAACACTTAGATGCTAAGTAACTTGACCACAGTCAGACAGGTCACTGCTTCCTACCCTCAGACTCATAGTTCCCATATTTGACAGTAGCTTCTGTGGGAAGCTCCTGGGACTCTCTACCAGAGGGCCTTCTCTGGCCATAGGAGCATGCTTTGCCCAAGCACGGAGAACATTGGAAATTCCAGGAAATTAATGTCCCTGGAGACAGACCTCAACCAATGAAACTGGTGGATAAGTACCCGGGCATCCTTCCTCTTAACTAGGGCATTTCATGCTCTGTACAAAGCATGTCAAACTCAAAGGCTAACACAGGCCAAATAAATGAGACATGTGGCCCACGGGCCACAGTTTGACATGCTTAATTCTACACCATCACTCAGAGGTCCTTGTAGGGATTGAGTCCTCATTACCCACCACATTAAAATGCTCCTTAACACACCTTATACTTGTTTTCCATTCTATCTATCATTCTCTAACTTAGAGAATGACTTCCTGCTGTCATTTCCCAAATGAAGTATTTCCACCCAAATCCTTGTCTCAGGACCTGTTTCTGGAGACTCAAACTGAAAATGGTTCTAGAAACAGATCCACAAATGGGATTTGTATCTGCCCGGTTCATTGGTCAGGGGTAACAAGGATCCTTTGTTGGAGGTGAGTGAGGTGGTGGTGGGACTTTACAGTCACTAAGACTCTCACTTGTAGGAACTGGGATGGAGTGCAGATGGAAAGGGAAAGTTTAAGTTAAAAAAATTTGGCTCTCCAAATTTGGCATGTGCAATAGCTCTAGCATGTGAGAGATTTGGGGCAATGGTAACTATGAAGATTGAGAAGCTGGCTGGCTGTTATTAAATGCAGTAGTAACTCTAAAGAAAGAAAAGTACAGGCTCATGTCAGTGCACAATGAGAAGGTAAAGGGGCCCTCAATGCTGGCATACAGAGACACCTCTTCTGCAGCTGGAGGGAAGGAAGACTGCTGAAAACCAGGCTTATTTGTTGATTATAAGAACAACAAGGATGGCTGAAACCGGTTTGGCTCAGTGGTAGACCGTCAGTCTTCGGACTGGAAGGTATCATGTTCGATTCCGGTCAAAGGCATGTACGTTGGTTGCAGGCACATCCTCGGTTGGGGTGTGCAGGAGGCAGCTGGTCGATGTTTCTCTCTCATCGATGTTTCTAGCTCTCTATCCCTCTTCCTTCCTCTCTGTAAAAAATTAATAAAATATATTTTTTAAAAATCAATAAAATATATTTTAAAAATAAATAAATAAAAGAACAACAAGGATGGAGCTAACAGCAAGGGATCCCTCTCCTCAAGACTGATGTAACCACTGCTGCATCTAAATGCCTGATGGATTAACAATACAGACTGATGCTGAGCTCTCAATTTTGTACCATCCCTCGGACAGTCAACCCACCACTTGGCAGAGAGTTAATTATACTGGACTCCTTCCACTGAGAAGGAGACAGGCTCATGGTTATTGGGATGGGTTACATTCCCTGTTCATAGTGCTTCTGCCAGCATCTTTATCCAAGGACTCACAGAGTACCTGGTTTACTAACATGGGAATCTATGTAACATCACCTGAGACCAAAGGAGCCCCTGTGCTGGGAAGTTGAGACAATGGTTATGCCAACATAGGAACTACTGATCCTACCACCCACCACTTCATTTGGAAGCTGCTGGCTTGGAAGAATTTTGGAATGCCTCATAAAGGCTTAGCTAAGATATCAGCTGGAGATGACACACCATGGGGTTGGCACACTGGTGTTCAAGATACAGACTACGCGTTGAGTCATTATCTGGTAGAATATACAGATCCAAGAAATAAAACTAGGAAGTGGCCTTCTCACCATCATTCCTAAAGACCTACTTGGGAAGTTTGTGCTTCTTGTTTCTGCACTTTGGTTTCTACAACACTAACCTGGTTTCTGAAGTGAGTGGGGGTGGGGAGGAATGTCTATACAAAGGAACGTAGTCAGGATTTCACTACATCTAAAGTTATTTCTCCTACTCAGACATTTTAAACTCCTCAGGCTAGTAAATCAGCAAGCCAAAGAAAAGAGGTTCTATGCTGGCAAAATCATTGGCCCTGATCATCCCTAGGAGGCAGGCATATCTATCTATCTATCTATCTATCTATCTATCTATCTATCTATCTATCCAAACAACTATTCAACCATTTGACCGGCAGCTATGACACGCACTGATCACCAGGGGGCAGATGCTCAATGCATAGCATGGAAATGTGGAACAGACTGATGAATCTCAGAGGGAAGGGGGGATGGGGAGAGGGTGGGAAGACCATCAAAAAACAGATATTTACATTACAATTTATAATAGTAGCAAAATTACAGTTATGAAGTAGCAACGAAAATAATTTGATGGTTAGGGGTCACCACAACATCAGGAACTGTATTAAAGGGTCACGGCATTAAAAAGGTTGAGAACCACTGCTCTACAGCATCACTTCCCCACTCTCTTACTGATGCTTCTTGACATTAGCTCTCATAATTAAGCCACGTGCACCCAGATCCTTATCTCAGGTCCAGCTTCTGGGTGAACTCAAACTCAGAGAACGGTCAAGCCAGAATGTGAATATAAATAGTTTGGCCCCACTAGGAATGAAAGCATGATCCCACAAATATAAAGGATGCCAAAGAGGAGGAAGGGTCCAAATACCTTCAAAGGCAGTCTCAAAATCAAATTACTCCAGCTCTACAAGCGCTTACAGCCAAGTGTTAATTTTTTACAGCTGCACTTCATTTGGTACCAATCCCTGAGGGAGAGTCAGTAAACACTCATCTGAACATCTCTTTCCCGCCCCCGCCCCGCCCCCGTAAGATGTGAATCCATCCATTTAACATTTAAATTATTTTTCCACATTTGAGGAAGATGTAATTGCATGACACTCAAAGAGGAGACCGCTGTTGCTCAAAACAACAAAAATGAAAGGCGTCTGAAACAAAACTGCTTCTTCTTTGGTTTTTTCTACCAACTAAGTGGGACGCTGCGTCCACGCCCCCTACACTCCACTTTAGAGTTCCTCCACATGCCCTGTTCCATCAGGATATTTGTGACTTGTCCTCCTCTGGGACGTGGTCTCATCTGGACAGTCTCTCCTCCCCCTCTCACAGAGTAAACACCCTCCAGACAGTTCCCCCACGTCAGCCACGTCTGGGCTGAGCCGGTAGTGAGCCTGCACTGGCTTCCTCTCCCTGTCAGTTAGGGATTGATGGTCAAGGCTCTTTTGCAGTGAGTCCCACTCACTTCCAGAACTGAATCTTGCCACCTACCTCTTCTAGGGATTGGGAATAATAGAGATTACCACCATCTATTGGCTAACCCGGGTGTAAGAAACTTGACATATTTTATGACATTTAACACCTACAGCAACTTTGCCAAGTATCAGTGTCCTACTTTATAAATGAGGAAGCTCAGACTCAGAAGTTTTACCTAAACAGTGAGGGGGTGGCAGCATCCAGATTAGTCTGTCTGCCTCTGAAGCCTTTTTCATTATTTAACGATGCCCATGGATTCAACTTGAACCCTGCATTGCTATTTCGACTTTCCTACAATCACATGTGAGCCGAGGAAAGAGATGTCCTGTCCTTGAAAAACTCATCATATTGGTATAGGAGCAGTTTGGAAATGATCCATCAGTGTTTCAAATCATGTGCTAACCTGAGACCACACATTCTGCATGTCAGGACACCGAGAAAGGGAAGAATGTGGGAAGCAATGGAGAAATTGGGCTCTGACAGGAGGCTGCTCTGCAGGGAGAGGTAAGAAATGCCCACGGAGGGGAAATCAATAGAGAAAGAGAAGGAAGACAGAGACAAGCCCAGGCGGTGGAAGAGAAAACTAACCTAACTAAAGAGGAAGGAGGAGAAAGGAGCAGAACGTGAGGTGGAATGAGAAAGGCCTGGGGAGATGTGAAGAGGCATTTAGACTCAACGAGGAAGCAAGAGGAACTCAGGACAGCTGTGGAGGGGCAGGGGCAAAGAGACCAACAAGAGTGCTGGAAGGGTAAGACTTCGGGAGTGAAGGAAGGGCCTTCGGGGAAGGAGATGAGAAGAACTGGCCAGGTTAGGGGACTAAATAGAGCCGCCGAGATGAGGAAGGCCCCCTTTCCGTCAGGTTTAGTAAAGGGGCCGGGGAATCACTGGGGAGTGGAGGCATCTGTAAGTGCAGCTCATTTAAACACCCGGATTGGAGGCTTTCCCTAAAGGAGATGAACACTGCCCCTCTGATCAGAGAAACAAAATTTATCCTGGGCTTTTGTTTGTTTGTTTTTTTGTTTTTGGCTGAGGATGGGGGACCTCCCCTCCTGACAGTTTAGAGAAAGCTTTGACTAAATGCCTCTCAGCTCAGAGGTCCCCTCTGCCTGTCCTGAGCTGTGTGTGACTTCAGGTCAGGGCTCGGGAGTTGAGGAATGGGCTGAAGAAGGCTCTCTTCCTCCTCCCAGTGGGGGAGCTGTGCCAATGTGTCCTTGATGGTCCAAAGGAGAAATCTAAACAAGTCAGTTTGTTGTCTTGTTAAATCTCGAGGAACTCAAAATATGTTGTTATTAATCAACCAGTCAAACACTGTTTACTCATTGAGCAAAAGTCCTGATCTCCTCAACCCTGTAAAGATTTTATACTCATCCCTTTCCTTGGTCTATCTTTGTGAAAATACACTTTTGTTTTTGTGATGATGTCCAAGGAATTGTTTCTAAGAACTGTTCCCACGAGTGAATTGTGAACGCTATCATCTTTCCACGAAGACCTTGCATTTCCTTGGCAACTAGCCCATGGTGTAAATGTAGGTGCTTCCCTGCAAAATTAATAAATTAGTGAATTAATTAAACTTTGACTCTGATAAGTGGATCAGTTCTCATTTCCTTTTGGGGAAGCCACGTTTCAAGTTGTTATAGGCACTTGATTTTTAGATGACTCTTTTCCCACTCATCCCTGCTTCTCTATTCATTGAGTACCAGATAAGAGCTGAATTTATTTGTTCTTAAATATTGTCTCTATGCATATAAATTAAGGAAAACTGTTCTTCTGCCTTGATAACAAACAACATACTTCAGGTCTAAAGTATGCCTCATGTTGTGTAACCTTTCCTCCAAAGAGAGTGTGTGTGTGTGTGTGTGTGTGTGTCTGTGTGTGCATGTGCGTGTGCATGTGCGTGTGTGTGTGTGTGTGTGTGTTGGAAGTGGGGGTGGGAGAGTCGGAGTGGCAGAGGAATGGGGGTGATGAAAAGTGTCCTTGGACCCTGATGCTGGTGGATGTCTTGTGTCAGCACTTGAAGAGATAACAGGTGCTTCCTTAGAAATGACTGCTCCCACCTAGCCTTGGCCTCTCTCAAACCTGGGAAGAGGTTGCAAGACCATCATCAGGGGCATGTCCTAATCAGCTGGCAGTCACACCACGTGTGCAAAGACATGTATCACAGCCTCTGTTGGCACATCCCCTCTCACAGCCGGAGCCTGTCCCTGCCCACCCAGTCTCTACCAGCTTTTAGGAGAAAGGGTACGGGCCTCCTATGGAATGTTGGCCTGAATGCCATGTCCGTCTGGCATCAGGACGAGAAACTATTAGGTATGTGGTTGGTTTAGGGCCACCAAGCACAGTCAAGAAATGCAGCTCCATGGTGAAAGGGGGTGAGGAGAGGACCATGGCTTTCCCTCCTGTGCTAGCGCTGATGAAGCCACCTGGGTCCTCTGACTAGAGGGAGGGGCCCAGTGCTCTTGCCCCCGGTCCTGATTAGCCTTATACCCCCTTCACTTCTTCCCAACGAGAAGCCGCCAGGAGCCTTTCTTACGTGGTCCTGGGTAGGGAGCAGCTTCCTGTGTCAGCAGGAAGTGCATAGGGAGCTCCTCACTGGACTGGAGACAGCCCAGTTTCCCGCTCACTGTGCGGCTCCTGGGTGTGTGTAGCCATGCATGGTCCCCTCCTGCTTTCAGACCCGCTGCTCCCAACCGACAACAAGGGGCTCCTCTGACGGATTGGGACTCACCACCCAGTGTTGGTAGGAGCCTACGTCTGGCTCACCTGTCAAGGCCCCGGACTTCTCTCCCGGAAAAGCCCAGCTTCCCTCTTGGCACACGGGCACCCCTCTCTCCGAGGCCAGGCTGTCCTACCCGGAATGTGTGCGCCCTCGGGGAAGCGGAGATTCCGGGAAAGGAAGGGAAGGACCAGCCATGCAGGATGAGCTCGGGTCAGCACCTCGTAGAGGAAGCTCCTGGCCAGGCTGCCTGCCAAGGACACGCTCCCCGTGCTGGCCGGTCACACAGCACGCGGTTTCATTGGCTGCAGACCCATTTGCCGTGAACTTGGACTCCCTTTGGGAAGCGCTGTACACGTCCTCCGGAGGGGGTGTCAGGTCTCCATCAGCTCTAGGTGAGGGGCCAGGGGGTCGGTCTAATCTGGCCCAGCCGGGCTGAGCTGCTTCTAGAGAAGGGGAGCCCTGGGATGGGGGTGGGGTGGGGCATGTAAGGAGCAAATGTGAAAGTGAGAATCTTTTATTTTTTATTTTTTAAATATATTTTTATTGATTTTAGAGAGTAAGTGGAGGGGGTGGGGGGAGACATCAATGAGGAGAGAATCATTGATTGACTGCCTCCTACACACCCCCTACTGGGGATCAAGCACATAACCTAGGCATGTGCCCTTGACCGGAATTGAACCTGGGACCCTTCAGTCCGCAGGCCGACGTTCTATCCACTGAGCCACACCAGTGGGAGTCTTAGGTATAGAACCCATGTGGATGGCTGTCTTATTGAAGGTCTTAATGCATCATAAGACTGCTCAATACAGAGGCTCAGAGGGTAGGAGATGAATGGGCAAGAAATAAAAATATTCATCTGCTTCAAAAGTTTGTCTTGGCTGGCCCAGCTCTCAGGCACGGAAGGGAGAGCTGCGTGTAGCTGGCGGAAAGGAGTCACTGCTTGGCCCCTTGGACTGCCGTTTCCTGACCCTTCATTTCAGCTCGCTCACTCCTGCCAATGTTACTCTCCTAACTGGTTCTTCATGTCACTGCCTTGCTCAAGAACATACCATGGCTCCCTATTACCATGTGGATCAGGTTCATAATCCTCATTAAAATAATCTGACTCTTACCTTAAATTTTATATTCTATTACTGTAGCAACGGCCCACTCTGGTTGCTAAATCTTCAGTTGACATATGTATACAGCCTACATGCACTGCCCTTTGGGGGAAAGAAGGAGGCGTTCCGTGCTGGGAGGTGTCACACGGGAGAGAAATGCACAGGAAGGAAGGTCTCGATAGGGGAGCAAGCAGGGAATTTCACAGCTTCAGAAAGAAGAAAGAGAAGAAGAGAAAGAGCACTTTTGGCCAGAGTGATCCAGCAGGCAAAGGAGATACATAAGCTAAAATCCCAGCAGGTAGAACAGAGGTGTTCGTGTGTGTGTGCCTGTGTGCACGCCCCCAGGGCCTCTGAGTTGAGCTATGGCAGGTTCTCTTTCAGGCGTAGCTCATGGCCCTAATTGGAAGGTGTGGAGGGAGAGGCCCAGAGGAGCCACACGAGTCTTCTGCATAAGCAAGAAAGGGGCAGTGGAGAGGGGGCTTTCTGCATAAGCAAGAAAGGGGCAGTGGAGAGGGGGGAAAGCATGGGAAGTATTTGTCAGCAAACGATGTGAACAACAGCCCTGGCTGGTGTGACTCAGTTGGTTGGAACCTCGTCTCATACACCGGAAGGTGGTGGGTTTGATCCCTGGTCGGTTGATGTATTTCTCTCATACCCATCTTTCTCTTTCTCTCTCTTTCCCTTCCTGCCTCTCTCTAGAGAAAGAAAGAAAGAAAGAAAGAAAGAAAGAAAGAAAGAAAGAAAGAAAGAAAGAAAGAGCCGAGACCGGTTTGGCTCAATGGATAGAGCGTTGGCTTGAGGACTGAAGGGTCCCGGGTTCGATTCCGGTCAAGGGCATGTACCTTGGTTGCGGGCATATCCCCAGTAGGGGGTATGCAAGAGGCAGCTGATCGATGACTCTCTCTCATCGATGTTTCTAACTCTCTATCTCTCTCCCTTCCTCTCTGTACAAAATCAATAAAATATATATTTAAAAAAAAAAAAGAAAGAAAGAAAGAAGGAAGGAAGGAAGGAAGGAAGGAAGGAAGGAAGGAAGGAAGGAAAGAAGGAAAGGAAGGAAGGAAGGAAGGAAGGAAGGAAGGAAGGAAGGAAGGAAGGAAGAGAGAGAAAGAAAGAGAAAAAAAGAGAAAGAAAGAATTGAAAATATGTGGACAATAAAAGTAAAAGTGAATGTAAAAAAAAAACACAAATATGGGGTGTCGGAGGAGCTCTGACAGATGTGCAGTGGAGAGGGAAGGAAGGGGCAGGACTTTGGTATTTCCGAGGGGAGCATCCTGAGATCGGGACTAGTTTCCTAGGGCTGCTATAGCAATTCACCACAAACTGTGGCTTAGACGACAGAGAGTTATTCTTTTCCTCTTCTGGAAGCCAGAGGATTGAAATCAGTCTCACTGAGCTAAAATTAGGTGTCAGCAGGGTCATGCTCCCCTAGAACTTCTAAGAGGGGATCTGTTCCAGCCTCCATGACTCCTGATGGCTGCCAGAATTCCTTGGTTGTGGCCACATCACAACAGACCCGGCCTTTGTGATCACGTTGCCTCCTTCTCTCAGTCTGTGTGTAGTGAATCTCCTGTTCCCCCCTCGGAGGGATACTTGTGATTGCATTAAGGCCCCTGCAGGTACTCTGGAGCGTCCCCATCACAACATCGTTAACTTAATCACATCTGCCAAGATCCTTCTCTGTCCACTGATATTCATAAGTTCCAGAGACTGGGACCTGATATTCTTGGACACCATGGCTGAGCCTATTTTGGACTTTGAAAGCAGAAAAGGCAAGAAAGTAAAGACCACACAAGCTGGAGACGGGCTCCTAGATGTGGCATGTAGGCTGCTGTGAGGCCACGAGAGACAAAAGCTTCACCAAGAGTAGCGTGTGGGGACAGGTAGGCAACACGGCCGGGCCCAGCCTTCTGGCACCTGGAATTGTGTCCACGCTAACTTTTCTGAATTCCCACAAAGCCATCTTCCTCTAAACGCCGTGCCAGGGTCCCAAGGCACACGTGTGCACAAGGGAAAGGAAGATGCAGAAAAAGCAGCCCTCTTTGGTCATGAATTTGAAAGGCTTAGCTACAAATGTAGTGTGAAATCGCCTGACATTCCTGGCAGCAGACATGAGTCACATATTACTGTCTGACATTTGCAGAACATTCTTCACAGCAGTTTCTAGACTCCACTGAGAGAGAGAGATACTGAATTTGTTAAGTGACGGAACCAGTATCCAAAGACCTTTTTGTTAGAGCAGTGGGTCATATCCAAGAAGATGAAAGGTTACAGGCATAAATCAAAGGCCCTGCAGTTGGCCCACAGAGCCGACTGAACAAACTCGACAAGAAGAAGGAGACTTGGCTGAGTAGCAACACATACAAATACTTGCTCTCAATAATAACCGCACAATAAATCAAGAACATGTGATGAGGGTTCGTAAAAAATATGGTGTCTCAAAAAAACACACATACATACACACAAAAAAACAGCAACCCAGTTTTGTTATCTGTGGCTGCATTAATAGAAAATAGAATAGAAAACAAGGAAGATAATCCCAAAACATTCTGCTGTCGTAGGATGTGCCTGAATCTGGGGTTGACACTTTCTGAAAGCACATATTTGATCTTACGTTGGCTGTAGGAGCTGGCTTTGAAGAGAGAGCGCCTGGAAAGTTGAGGATGAAATGGAAGACATGGGTAGAGCCAAGGTACACTGTGGAAGAAGGAATCTGAAGGAGAATAATATCACTAGTGATCTTGAAAAGCTCACTAGAATTATTAAAAAATTTCCCAGTAAATATAGGGTGTCCCAAAAGTATACACACACACACACACACTTTGAATAATTATAAAGGCAGTGTTTATTCCATTTCATTTTCAAAATTGAGTTACCAGCTGTTAAAGTGTGTATACATTTTTGGGAAATATATATATATGGTAACTAAAACTAGATTAACTTAGATTAAAACAAGGGAAGCAATAGTTGGGTCCTATGTTGTGCTGGAAGCATGACTTTAGTGGACACCGGACATAAAAAACTGGAGGCCATTTGGGAAAGAACAGCTAAAACAGTGCAAGTTTTCACCACCATGTGAAGACAGAGACACGGCTGGGTTTAACTTGGAGAAAAAGGTTTCCAATGACAGGAATGGCCCTTTCTGGAAGAGACCGTCCACTTATTCTAGGTGATCCAAGAGCCACAGGGAACACGTCAGAATTAGAATTAAAAAGAACAACTTAAAGAACAAACTTTCTAATGGTTTCTTGGAAAACAATGTCCCCATTGATTGAAGTAGAACACTGAAACTTGACCACTGGAAAGTGCTTAGGCTCCATGAACTCCTCAGTAACCTTGGTCCCTAAGGTACCAAGGCAGACACTGCCGAGGGTCTACCCAGGGCCGTCCTCCCTTCTTTAGGGAGTGTGTTCAGGAAAGAAAGCCCATCCCCCAACTCTGGGGCCAGGGTGTGGAAGGAAATACACCTTGATTGGTCTCAGTCAAGTATGATTCTTCAGTCCCTTTACCAGTTATTGGTCCAGTGCCATGGTTGGCAAACTGGCTCACGAGCCACATGCGGCTCTTTGGCCCCTTGAGTGCGGCTCTTCCACAAAATACCACATGCAGGTGTGCACGTACAGTGCGATTGAAACTTCGTGGCCCATGCACAGAAGTTGGTTTTCGGCTCTCAAAAGAAATTTCAATCATTGTACTGTTGATACTTGGCTCTATTGACTAATGAGTTTGTCTAGAGTCAAGCATATAACCAGTGATGGCCAGTAAGGTGTGGGGAGTAGGATGGGGCTGTGTCTGAGGATCTCCTCCCTTAAAGAGAGCTGGGCAAGCAGTTCCTGCCGGGGCCGAGGGGAGCTGGATCTGGGCCAGGGGAGAAGCTGGGTGAGGCTGCAGTGTGGCAGCGGCCTCAGATGGCCCTACAGGGAGCTCCAGAGCCGCATGGCCCTGGAGAGCTGTCCAGCTGAGTGAGGGCACTGGGCTGGGTATCATGACTTTTGGAGACAGGGTGCCCCCAGAGGAAACTGGCCGAAGGCAGTTCCTGCGGAGGGACTGGGCTGTGAGCTGAGTGGGTGGGTGTTGGAGGGCCTTTGGGGCGGCACATGGTGGTGCTGCCAAGGAGAACCACCCCCCAGCTGAGTGCCAGGGCACTGCCATGCCAAGCCCGCTTCCTCTGGGGAGAGCACTGTGGGCACAGGACAAGGTCCCGTGGCTGAGCGAACGCCCCAAGGCACAAACGCTATCTGGGGAAGGAAGTGGAGGCTGGAGGGGGCACCTGGCAGGACTGGTTCCCCCTCCCCCCCCCGCCCCCAGCTCAGCTGGTGCTGAGGTGGATCCTTGCCCGAAGGTGGAGGCCAGTCTTCCTGCAAGCTGAACCTGTGGCCTCGGAGGAGCAGTGTCCACGGAAACACCCACGTGTCATCAGCACCGGGCAGGTCTGAGTCACGGGTTTGGAAGAGGAGGTGAGCCCCAGCCAAACCGTGTGCGTCACACACGATGACCCCACACGCCCAGGATCCACATCCTCCGGGAGAGGAGGGACCCCAGCCAGGGAATCCTCGGTTCCCCTGATGGGGATGGGGGAGGAGGGGAAGAGCGCACACACACACACACACACACACACACACACCTCTGGGCTGCCTGGCACACGCCCCGTCTGGTCTCTAGCTGCATGGCGGGGACTGTCCTTCTCACCTGTAAATGCTGCTGCCAGAGGAGTATCTGCCAGCTCCTGCCACCGCTCCGAGGGTTCATGCCAGGGCTTGCAGCAGACTTTCTGCTTCCGTGTCCCTCCTCCCACAGAGTGACCGTTATCAGTCACAAGGAAACGGATTTTAAGCAGAGTGATGGGAAAATAAGCTCAAAACCCCCAGCTCTTCCTTGAGGGACTGGCACACCGGAGAGCCAATCGGAGGCCCCTGGCACCGAGGACTGGGACTTGTTTGTGGAGGGCGTGCTGTGCTTTCTCAGCATTTTCAATTTCCCCGGAGCCTTGGGGACTCGAGTGGAGATGAGGACCAGAGTCACTCCCTGGCTGCCTGACAGGCGTTTCTAGTTCACCAGATGCCACCATGCAGCGGGGGGAGGGGACGACTATTAGCTTTTCATGTTGGAGGATGAGGCTCAGGGAACCCGAGCTGGAGCTGGGGTTGTGAGGCTCAGGACTGCTCAAAAGCCACCAGATGGAGTCTCATCTTCTTCCTCTTCCTCTTCCTCTTCCTCTTTCTTTCAAGGCACTAATCCCATGCTGGGGCCCCAACCTTATGCATGACCTTATGACCTCATGACCTTATCTAAACCTGATTACCCCCAAAAGGCCCATCTCCAAATACTATCACACTAGAGATAAGGCTTCAGCATATGACACAAACTTTCAGTTTGTAAGAGCAACCTTGTTCAGTAAGATGGTCTACTGGCAAGAACCGGAACAGCAGCCGCACTAGGAAGGGTTATTCAGTGAGTACTGATGTGGGCCCACGGGTACGGACAAGGAGGCTGGCAGTCCTGAGACTGAGGAGAAAGGAATGGAGATGAACGAATGCTGTCCCCACCCCCATGCAGTCCTGCTCCTGTTTGCCCCATTTCTGAGCATCCACTCTTGGAGGTTTGCTCCGACTGCCAAGTGTTTGTGTGGTCCTGCTAACGGGCTCCCATCACAGGCAGAGAGGGGCCTCGTTCAGGCTGATCAGCCTGGCCTGGTCTCAGGGGAGCCAACCCTCCAGCATGGCTGGTACACACACACACACACACACACACACACACACTCACACACACTCACACACACACACACACACACACACACTCACACACACACTCACACACACTCACACACACTCACACACACTCACACACTCACATACACTCATACACACACACTCACACACTCACATACACTCTCACACACTCACACACACACACTCACATACACTCACACACTCACACACACACACATACACACACACAGACTCATACACACACACTCACACGTGCCAGCTCCATCAGTCCCCTCCCTCTGCCTCAGCTACTCCATGCCTCTGTCATCTTGAACGCCCTGACCGACCCTCCCGATGGCCATCTCACATCCTGGCCATCTTCGTTTTGCAGCCAGAATAACCCGCCAGTGACTGGGGGGTCCCGGTGGGGGGAGGGGGCAGAATCCTGCTCAGCTGGCTCAGTGGAAGGCTCTAATGAAGGAAGTACTGGCAGAGCGAAGTCAGGGCCATGGGCATGGACAGGGCTGGGGGCAGGGGGGCAGGAGGGGGCCCGGTTCCAGGCCTGAAAAGCGAAGAACTGAAGAGGGAGGCCTGCCTCTGTGGAGGAGAGAGTGCCCAGCAGGAACTGTTTGGTAAACACAGGGACAGCTTCTGTGTCCCTGTCAGCCTCCCCGCCCTGCAGCTGCAGGCCCTGTCCCGGGGCTGTGCACAGCGGGAGGCAGTGTCCCCACTGGCGCTGTGGCCTCTCGGACACCTGCTCGGTTTGCGGGAAAGTGCAGCTGGAGGGCGTGGATGAGCTCCAAGCCTCCGTCCCCGGACAGAGCTCCCAGGGGCATCCTGTCCCACCTCAGGCCGAAGAGGACAGGAGGTGACAGCAGCGACCCCAGTCCCGCTGTTTCCCTCCCTCCCCTGTCAGCCCTTCCCAGCCCCTCCGGGCCTGGGCTCACCTTCCAAACCGCTCTCTGAATCCTAAGCCCTGGCCTCGGGCCTGGTCTCAGGGAGCCCATCCCAGATGCAGAGCCACAGGCAGGACCCTGACTCGGGGAGCACTGAGCCCCGAAATCCCTGACCAATCTCTCTTCTCTGTGCTGCCAACTCTGGCCATGCCTCCTCTTGGCTCCCTCAGCCGGAAGCCAGCAGGCCAGGGAGCCCCGAGGTTTGGGTGTTAGCCTCCTGGGACCCAGCTGGGCAGGGACAGAGAGAAAATGCAGCTGGTGGGCCCTCGGAGAATACCAGGTTTCCTAAGACACAGAGCTTGCCACATCACTCCTTTAGTAACGACAATGATAGGATGAGAATGCTCACACATGGTATTTCCTAAAACCTCAAGAGCATGGAGTTTGCATCAGGACCTCGTTCAGGCTGTGGAGCTGCTCTACGAGGTAGGTGCATCCTGATCCTGGTTTTGCAAGGAGGAAACGGAGGCCTGAAGTTCATTCTGGGGCCCTGCCACTAGAATGAGGGCTCGGGGGCAGTCTGAGTTCACCCCATGACCTTCACAGTTCAGTGCAAATTCCTTAGGGTACCACTGGGCTCCACAGTTAGCTCATGGCTCACCGTCTCCCAGATTCCAACTTTTGGACCAATCCTTCGCCACCTGTGACCCGGACTGCCGGGCCCCCTCGCTGGCCTGCCTCCGTGGGCCTTCCAGTCTCAGCCCCAGTACCATTTCCTGCTGGATGCTGTGTCCCCTACAGAATGCTTTTATTTTAGCTTGCAGTGATGGGGGTTGAGGGGAAGATGAAGAAATGATTTCCTCCATCACTAACTCTAGATATTTTTTAAATGAATTGGGGTATCTGACTTCTCTAGTGAGAAATACCATCTTCTTAACTACTGTGTAAGAAAACCACCTCCTTATTCCAAATAGTCATTCCGGCATCCTAAAAATGTGGATAACTTTCCAGTCTTTCCTAACTGTCCCAACCATAACTGTCCCAAAAGGTTCTTGTCAAAAGAGCTAACACCACCAGGAAGATGAGATGAGGGTCATTGGGCAATCTCTCCTCCAGGAATGGGACTTTCCGGGCGAGCGCCCAAGCTCAGCAGCGCCTGGGCCCAGCACTGCTGTCCTCTCGGACACCACAAGCTGGAATGTCCTTTGTCATCCTGACAGTTTATCCCAACAGGAGAGAGCACTCCAGTGGCTGCTGAGGAGAGAAAGGCCGAGTGAGATCTGTGACAGTTAACCCACACAGCACGGTTAGAGGAGAAGATGACATCATGGGGCGTGGAGAGTTTACAAAGTCCTGGAAATGTGCTTGAGTCCAGAACGAAGAATGAGCCCAGTCCCCAAGTGACGGCTGCACCTCTTTTTCTGCCCTCTCCTTCCTTTCCCCTGCTCTCTTGGCTGCCAGGAAGAGTGAGGCTGACTCTCACGCTTGAATTAGAGGCGCTGGGTCTGAAGGGTTGGATTCACATGGGCCTGGCTGACCGCTGTCAAGGCTGACGGGAGGCAGGGAACGCTGTGAAGCAAGCATGTCAAACTCATGGCCCACGGGCCACATGCGGCTGACCACGAGTACTTTTGCTGCGCAGCCGATATAATGACAGTATGTAAGAAACATTTTAATGCAAATTTTGCAACTTGATTTTTACAGTATCCTGTTTTACATAATTATTAATAATGGATTACAGTGTTTGCTAATGACATTACCATAATCGTGTTGCATTCATTTACCTTACTGCGTTTTATGCGCCTTACACACAGGCGCACCATTTTTCTCCACTAATGCTAGCAGCGAATATTCTATCAGCCGATGGCCACGTCATTAGTCTTAGACTGACTGGTCTGGTGTGCGCAATAGGAAATATTTCACTTCCGGAGAACAAGAAAAATAGGTTTATTTGTGTTACGCTTATTAATTTGTGCAGTTCTTCAATGTCTGGTAAGTTAATGTTCATGAAAAAATATTAATTTTTATTAAAATGTTCTATTATTTTATGCTAAGGATGACTCATTTATTTCAGCCCTTTGCATTCAGCATGTCTCTATTGAAATAAACCTACATTTCTATGAAAATGGAGGCTTTTGTGTTTTTGTGGCCCACATACATAAACTTATTCCTTGTGGATTTGGCCCGTGTGAATTGGGGAGAGGGAGGCCAATTCCGCGGGTCTTCCACTCTGCCCTTGTGCATCTTGCCCGTATGTCTGTCCACCTCGGTGACCGGCATTTTACCACCAACGCTGCTCTTCTTTCCGGAGGCCTGGAGCCCAGCACAGCCAAAGCTAGAACTCAAGAATCCTGGCACCGGTGAGGACCGGAGGCAGCCTTAGGAGGGTCCCACCTTCCACTGCATCCCACCCCCGGCCTGGCAGTGCGAACACACCTCTAATGCACCGTTAGCTCCAAAAGGCCTCCTCTCCTTTCCCTCCTTTATTAGTACTGTTTCTTGTCAATCCTCACCAAGCCTTGTTCGCTTACAAATATGTGGTGATAATTGTGCAGAGGCAGCTGTTGTGGCCCCTGAAGGCCATGGTCAGGTTCAGAAATACGAGCCTCTAAGTTCTTGGGAGGGAAAGTCCTGTTCCTCTGAGGTGTGCAGTTTAAGTCAAGAAAACTGAAAGAGATCGGAGGGGGGCTGGGCTCCATAAAAATCACTGCCTTTATGGTTAAAGGTTTATTCAGTGACCACAGTGTGCCGGGCATATCAATAGACGTGCCCTTCGCCCTCAGGGAGGCCGGAGTAAACACACAAGATTTACAGCCGGAGTGCTTCGTGGCAGTCTGGATGTTTATGGCCCTATGCATTCAGGGTCCTACTCAGCGGAGCTGAAACAATGAGGCCTGGAAGGGAATCAGAAATGGAGGAAGGTATCCAAGTTTTTCAGTCACATCCTCTGGCTAGCTGTGTTAGAATAACCGTCTCCACTTTTCCGAACCTCGGCTTCCTTCCCACCAAATGTAGATGATAATACTTGCCTCATAGGGTTAATATAACGTGTAAGTTAAATAATGTGTGCAAGAACCCAGGCACACGGGGTGTGCTAAATGAATGACGGCTGTGGTGAGGGAGATTTCCCAGTAGTCCACGGGAACACATCCAAGCTTTCTCCCTGCTACCTAACGCTTCTCCCAGTCCAACACCCACGTCCCCGTCCCGCCTCTCCTCTGGCTCGCCTCCAGCATCTGTGAGCATCATTTCCTGATGCCTTGACACAGTCTTCCCTCCCTGCAAGATGAGAGCTGGGCTCAAAGTTTCTCTATGGAGCCCTGAGAGGACCCAAGATTTTCAGAGGGTCCTGAGGTCAAAATGACTTTCTTAGGAAGCTAAGACAGTCTTTGTTTCCTCACCCCGTTAATGTTGGCACCAATGATACACAAGCACCGGTGGGTGAAAGTCAAAGGAGACCAATATTGGATTCATTACCTTCACCCATTTGTAGCAAAGATCCACCGGTTTCACCTAAGAATGTTTATGATGAAAAAGTATCCCTGGTCCTGAACCTTGCCCTGGGGCACACACGTGCTGATGTGTGGGATGCCATGGGAAGCAGGCCTGAGGCCCGCCCGCTGCCTCCTGGCATGTTCTGGTTGTGCAGATGGAAGGCGTTTGTGCAACGGGACTGTGAGCCGAGCTGCCACTTTTTTCACAAAACAGCATTTTCATTTGAAAGAATAGCCGGTGGACAAACTCCAGTTATTCAGACTTGGGTAGTTGGCTAGCATTTTCTCAAAAATGAGCTGGACCCGTCACTCCAAGGAAAACAACTGACGATGGTTGTTGCCAAGGATAACATGTGGGCTTTCCAAGAAAAGTCAGGATTTTGGAAAACGTGTGTCGACTACTGTGAACTTGACAGATTCCCAACAATTGAAGGCTTTTTGATGAGAACAATGGTAATATTAACAAATGTGATTTTTTGATATTGTATTATAACGTGTGTCAACAGGCTGAAGATCAAAATTTTCCAAAGGACCAGCGCATGACCTTAGAAAACCATGGCCTGGATGAGACACATGTGCAGAACACATCGGCCAGTGGATTTCAGTATAACAGAGAGCAAGGTTCACTGATGTAATTTTAGATTCCAAATTGCAACTAACCTTTAAGAAATTACTGCTTGTTAGATCTGGCGTTTTAACAAAGAAAAATCATACCCAGGATTACCCGAAAAAGGCTATATATTTTTTCCAACTACTCATTCTGCAGGAGGCTGGATTTTATTCAGATACTTCAACCCAAACAACATGTCTCAACAGATTGAATACAGAAGAAATAAGAGAGCCCAGCTGTATTTTATTAAACCGGTCATTAAAAAGAGATTTGCAGAATTAAAACAATACCATTCTTCTCACTAATTTTTCTTTTGTTTTAGAAGATATAGTTTTTTCATAAAATATGTTAATGTTAGCAGGTAATTGGTTTTGCTATTGTAATTTTAAAATGAGTTGATAAACAAATATTTAAAGTGTCTTTCTGCTTTTTTCTACTTGGGTAAATATATATGTATATTTTATATATATGTATCTATAGATATATCTATATAAAGTAAAAGCGCTTTGCTATCTTCAGTAATTCTCAAGAGTGTGAAGAAGTTCTGGGGCCAAAAGGTGAGAACTCTGGCTTAGGGGAAAAGTGTCACCACTTTCAAGAAAACTGTTGAGCCATCCGATCGATGAGGAACATGGCCTTGAATCCCCGGAGGCTTTTCGTGTGTACCTCTCCTCTACACTGGCCGTTCTCTTGTCTCTCCGGTCCGTGCTCTAAAATACATTTTTAAAAATCCATCGTATGTCTTGCCAGCTTCACACAGGCCAGAATCCTGAGTGGTTGCCTTTGGGAGAGAACGTGGGGGTGTGTCCAGTAATGCCGCGGGGGGTAGGGCGGTGTGAGAGAGAAGCTCCCTATTTCACCAGCATCGCTGCCTGGACACCGTTGCCAACATGGCCGGACCTCACTAGCCTAACAATGCTGGCGCGAACAGTAGTCTGAATTAGTGCAAAATCAGAATTCTAAACATACGTACATCTTTTATGTTCTTCATATTTTTTATTCAGGTAAGATTAATGCATACTCATGGCAGAACATTTGTAAATTTGAATGAATGAACGGATGAATATTTAGACACTGCTGGTGGAGACACAAGCTTGCTGTCCACTGTGGAGGATTCATTCCTTTTCATGGATCTTGTCACTAGGAGTGAAATATACAGTGTGGAGACATTCATTGTGCCACGTTCTCCACCTTTCATCCCATCCATTTTTTTTAGTGTTAAAAGAGAAACTGAGGCATATTAAAAATTTGCATGTTTACGTAAGCAAACATTGATTTGCATTGGGCAGCCCAAGCCAGGAGCGGTGAGGAGCACTCCCCTGACAGGAGCTGGGCAAGACTTTTCCAGAGAAGACGGGGAGCAGAGCCCGGGAACGATCTGATGGGCCACAGCTTCCACAGGTGCCTTCTCTGGGAAGGCCTATCGGCTGTCTGGGATTGGCTGTCCTCGGGTCTCAGTGGTGTAACCTGGAGGCCTTTGTGGGCTTAGGGTCTGGTTTGTGTATGTGGGCAGCTGCGGCCTCAGAGCTCCCTCAGTCTACCGGCCTCTTTGTCTAATGAATTCCACTGGGGGAGTGTCCAGGCCACACTGTTCTCTGCCGTTTTCATTCCCAGGAAAGAGGGGAGAGCACTGGCTTGTAAGGACATTCTCTCACAAGGTGAGAAGCCATCATTTCCAGACAGAACGAGCCCCACAGGCCTGAGCCCGTGGGCCGAAATGGGGGGCTTTTCGGAAGGAAGCGGCAGGCAGAGAGGTGACAGGAGGGCCCAGGCCTCCTGCAGCTGTGTTTCCCGGGATGCGCCTCTCCCCTGCAGACCGCTCCCTCCTGCCCACGCTTCAGGGCAACCTGCCACGGGAGGACTTGCTGTGTCTGGATACAGGTGGAGACAGCCTTGGAGTAAGCAGCTGATTCCATCAGGAGAAGCGGCGGATGATGTCACCTCTTGGACCCCCCACAGCCTGAGCACGTGGGGGGGGGGAGGGGACTCCCAGCGGTGAAGTGGAGCCGAGCAGAGCGATGGCTGAGGGTGGCTTCTGGCCAGGCACCTGGATGTCCCAGCTTGCTTTCCAGGACCCTAAAGGCTTTGAAAACACACAGGTCTCTCTCCTGCTCTGCATCCATTTCCTTCCTTGCCTAAATAGATCACTTCTCCCCGCAGAAATTGCAAATGCAAATTACGGTCCATTCACACGTCTGGGGTGCCATATGCCAGCTCACAGCAGGACTTGGAGCGACAAATCAGGAGTGAACACTCTCCTCCTGGGCTCCCTGAGGCCCCCAGGCTCCCCCACAGTGCTGCTCAGGGTGGAGAACAGCTTGCCAAATCCTCATCGCCAGTCCCATGGGCGGGAGCTGACAGGGAGGCACCCTCACCCTGCTCTGCATTCCCCAGATCTGTCACGGAACCGGTGCTCGGAGCCAGCAAACCAGCCCCGGCTGAGGTGTGACACACCGCTGCCTCCTCGGCACCTCGCAGTGCGGAGCTGCTGCCAGTCTCGCTCCTCCCGGGGGCGGGCAGATGGATCGGTCTCTCTGGCTGATGAAGATGTAGATGCTCCAATCTGGAGGTAAAAGTCCAGCAAGTAGCAAAGTGGGACTGGATCCCCTAATCCCGTGGTCGGCAAACCTCGGCTCATGAGCCACAGGAGGCTCTTTGGTCCCTTGAGTGTGGCTCTTCCACAAAAATACCACGGCCTGGGAGAGTCTATGTTGAAGAAGTGGCGTTAGAAGAAGTTTAAGTTTGAAAAACGTGGCTCTCAAAAGAAATTTCAATCGTTGTACTGTTGATAGCTGGCTCTGTTGGCTAATGAGTTTGCCAACCACAGCCCTAATCCATTCTAGCCCTGATTTCCCCTGTATTCCCTGGGGGCCTAGCACAGAGTCCAGCAGTGAATATTAATAACTGCGAGTGCTGCTAGGCCGCAGGGACCTCACCACAAGGCAACATGGCAAACATTCGCTGAGTTCTGGTGCTTACTGTGTCCCAGGCACCATCTTGGTTCGCACCTTAACTGTACGATCAGGCTCAGTTCTCACAGCAATGCCAGGAGGATTTCAGGGGGGAAGGGAAAGGGGGAGAGAGAGAGAAACATCAATGATGAGAGAGCCATTGATCAGCTGCCTTCTGCACACCCCCCACTGGGTACCGAGCCTGCATCCTGGGCATGTGCCCTGACCGGGAATCGAACGGTTGACCTCCTGGTTCATAGGCCGATCCTCAAACACTGAGCCATGCTGGCCGGGCATCCCTCCCATTTTAGAGACGGGGCAGCTGAGGCACCATCTGAATTAAACCAGCCCAGGGTTGCTGTTCGTTAGAGGCAGAGCTCTGACCTGAACCATGCTGTCCCCCTTCCCAGCCACGTCCCTCAGGATGACAGCGATAGCCACCAGTAACATGTGCACCATGTGCGGGGCTCCGGCCTGAGGATGCTGTCAGCCGCTCCTGTGGTTTCCACAACAACAGGGGGGAAGTATGATTAGTCACCCTTTCCCAGATGAGGAAGCGCACACACTGACCCTGAGGAGCTTGCTCAGGGTCACAGCGCATGCGGGGCAGAGCTGGGACGTGAACCCAGGCTCAGAGGATGCCCTTCCCTGGGTTTAGCCACCACTGGGTTTAGCTACGGGGCAGGAAGGAGAATGTAGCTTTTCCCCTGAGCTGCTGGGTTTGAATCTGGGCTGTGCTATCAGCACCTGCGTGGCTGTTCCCCTCTCCCCACGCACAGATGGCGCTCCCGGGTGGTCCACGGCCTCCGGCATTTCCTGCATGTTTCCTGGAAAGTCAGAAGAGTGTGGTCTGTCTGTAAGTGGAGGTCCGCCCCAGGGCTGGACCGATGGTCCCAAGTCCAAGGCCAGTGCTGGGAGAATGTAAAGGGCCACTGCCTAGGACCGTGGTCAGCAAACATGCGGCTCTTTGGCCCCTTGAGTGTGGCTCTTCCACAAAATACCACAGCCTGGGCGATTGTGCTGCTGATATTTGGCTCTGTTGACTAATGAGTTTGCCCACCACTGGTCTTCGAGCTGCTCTGGGATGAGGCCTCCTGACTGCGGATTCTCTACAAACAGTGCCTGTCCCTGGGGACAATTCAGGCGGGCTGACCCCCAGCCCCACCTTGGCACGCACTGCCCGGCCCAGGTGGCTCTGCTCTGACCTGTTTTATGTAGAAGGGTCCCGAGGAAAGTTTTGTTCCATTAGAGGGTTCTGCTAAAAAAAATTTTCAGTCCAGAAAACAACTAAAGGGTCTCCCAGCTCCCTTCGTGTTCTAAGATTCCCTGTTCCCTAGGAAAGCAGTTTCAATCTTCTATGATGTTCATGCTCTGCCTTTCAGAGAGTTGATTGGATTGATGATGTATGAACCAGGCACTGACGATGGATGACGGCGTGGCAAACATTCTCAGCCAAGACTGGACTCCAAAGGGAAGACGGTGAGCCTCGGGGCGGGCGGACGCTGAGTCTTAGCGAGGCACAAGCTCGGCCGTGGCCGGAGGGACCGGCTTCCACGGGAAAGTGCTGGTTCCCGCTCTGACATCTGCCTGCCCTTCATTTCTGTTCGCTTTTCGCAGATTCTAGGAACAACCAAGTGATCTCAGTGCACTTCGTTGTTGTTGTAATTTTTAGAGTTCACAGATCAAAAGCTGTTATTCCACGTCATATTAGCAGAATTAGTCTGTGTTAGGGAACACTCTAGAAGGCATGGGCCATGCCATTCTCCATTCTCTCCCTTTGGTCCCTGCCAGACTTCGAGGCCTGGACCGCATTAACTGTATGCCCCGCTTCCTCGCTCCCAGGGACGCTCTCTCCAGTGCGTTCTCTGCGCTGTGGCCATGTTCTGGGCCCACACATAGGAGCTGGATGGTTCCCTCATACGGGGGACTCTGCATCGTCTTCCCTGGCCTAGGAGCCCGGCTATCTGCCAGCAACAGCACAGGCTGCATCCTGCCCATTAGGACCTTCTCTCACCTTCCTGCCTCGCAAAATCCTCCTTCTCCTAGCAGACCTCTGTGTCAGTGGTCAGCAAACTGCAGCTCTAGAGCCACATGAGTTTTTTGCAAAGGCCAGCTTAGGAGTACCCTAATTAGGTTAATAACAATGTACCTACCTATATAGTTTAAGTTTAAAAAATGTGGCTCTCTGCCGAAACCGGTTTGGCTCAGTGGTAGAGCGTCGGCCTGTGGACTGGAAGGTCCCAGGTTCGATTCCAGTCAGGGGCATGTACGTTGGTTGCGGGCACATCCCCGGTAGGGGGTGTGCAAGAGGCAGCTGGTCGATGTTTCTCTCTCATCGACATTTCTAGTTCTCTATCTCTCTCCCTTCCTCTCTGTGAAAAATCAATAAAATATACATTTTTTAAAATGTGGCTCTCAAAAGAAATGTCAGTCGTTGTACTGTTGATATTTGGCTCTGTGGAGGAATGAGTTTGCCGACCACGGCTCTACGACATGCAACCTCAACAACAGAACCTCCCTCTCCCCCCTCAAGAGAGCGAGCTTCCTCCCTCGCTCCTTCCTGGAGCATCTGTCTTTCTGGGGCTCCACATCTGGCGCCAGCAGCATCCTCCAGGCCCCTGGGATGTTTGGAAACCATACGAAATTCCTCAGATTATAACTTCAAGTTCATTCTGTTTACAGCCTGTGAGCGCCGGGACCTAGCTATGGGACTCCAAGAAAGAAACGGTTTTTACTTTCCTCCTGATGTGGAAGCAGCATTTTCTCCCCGCTGTCCACAGAGGCCTTCTAGCAAGGGCAGCGGCCGCGGTGGACCCGGCCAGGCTGCAGTGTGTCAGACGGGGCTCCGAGGATGTGCGTTCTTTTGAGGCATTTAATTGTGACCACATGGGTGTAGGTTCCATCTGAGAGTAGGCTGATTTTCTCCCTCTGGAAGTGAGAGCTAAAATTTAGTGTTATTTTCTTTTTGGAACAAAATTTCCAAAACTTCACAAATGTGTAAAACAAACAAATGAAACGAAACAAAACAAAACACGGCAACGAACAAAGCGCTCTCTTTTCTCTGGAGGAGCCAGGACGCTTCCACGTAATTGCAGAGCTGTGTTTGTTTTGTTTGAACCAGATCAGATGCCCCGGCTGACCACCAGCTGCTTCTCGGGGGTCCAGGAACACTTCCTGTGTCATCCCCACCCCTCAAATCCCCAATTCACTTCGGTTTAAAACCGTAATGAAGAAATGGTTGAGTATCTGGGGAAATCCCCTAACATTAGTCACCCAACATAGGCTGACTTTACCTGGATCAGTCCATGCTGCTCGCTGTTTCAGTGGCTGTCATTCTGCCCGAAAGGAATAGCGTGACCTCTGCGGGGTGCTTCCAGGCTGCCTTCTGAGTCCTGCTGCAGTTTTCAGTCAGGGGTTAATATGAAGGGCCCTGTATCAGTTAACTCAGGTACCACAAACGGAGTGCCTCAGGGACAGAACTGTATGCCCTGATAGTTCCGGAGGCTGGAAGCCCAAGAGGAAGGTACTGGCAGGGTTAGTTTATTCTAAGACATGTTTCCTTGGCTTTCAGATGGAGGCCTGCTCGCTGAGACCTCATGTGGCCTTTTCTCCGTGTGTGTGTGTGTCCCTGGGGCCAATCCCTCTTCTTATAGAGACACCAATCAAGTTGGATTAGGGCCCCACCCTGAAGTCCTTTTTTTTATTTTTATTTATTTATTTTTTTCTTAACTACCTCTTTGTAAGGACTTATCTCTAAATATAGTCACATTCTGAGGCACTGGGAGCTTGGGACTTCAACATATGAATCTTGGGGGACACAATTCAGCCCATACAGGCCCTGACAGTTATCCATTTACAGTCACCGCGTAGATTTCCGAAGGCCCCATTCTAGAATATGAAGAGTCAGTGGGAGGCCCACCAGAGGGACCTTCCCAGGGGCTCATGATTCTCATATTGAGATTCACATGTGCATCCCCGGGGAACATTTGGTGTGGCCAGAGCACAGGCTGACGGCAGTGACAGGTGGGACAGGTGGGATGGAGAATGTGTGGAAGAAACATTGTGCTTCATTCAAAAGCTATGCATTGTTTTCTCGAGCAGGGGCTGGCAAGCTTCTGCTATAAAGAGCCAGATCATAATTATTTCCATCTCTGCTGGCCACACAGAATCTCCTGCTGCTCTTTAAGAACGCCCTCATGGCTGGCGAGCAGCCATATGCAAGTCTAAACAAACGGGCGGGGCCGTGTTCCAATAAACATTATTTACAGCAGCAGGTGGCTCGCTGAATTGGGCCTCGGGGCGACCTGGTCCAGCACACCCGCCCCAGGTGACCTGACTTTGATTTACCTGCATTGGAGGCTGTCACTTGAGCTGTTTAACAAGGCACTGGAACAGCATGGACACACACAGCGACACAAAATAATTCTCCACTCTACAGAGGTAAATTTTCTATCTGGGGACTTTCAGTGGACTTCCTGCCCACGCTTTAGAAGAAGCCAGCCTTGTCTGAATTTGCACATTTCTGTCAGTATTCCTGATTTATAAATTTTCTCTGGAATCTTCAGTTCTTTTCTCTCATTAATAACGAGCTAAATAAAACCTTTAACATGCAATCATTTCATATCTATGTGAAAGTCATGATTTTACATATACATGGAGGGTTGGCCAAAATAGACTTACAGGTGTGAGCATGCGAAACAGTTTATTCTTGTATTATTATTCATTAATGATTGTATTATTTAGTTGTATCACAATTGTAAACCTACTTTTGCCCATGTATTTATAGATTTAACTTTTTTGAAAGTTATCCTTTAACATACTGGACACTGTTTGTTAAGAGCACTGGGGTTCTGCCCTCTGGGACAATGATCTTTAAACTTTTGGTCTCACACTTTGGTCAGCAAATATTTTTAGCCACCTGACCTATGAATATAATATAGTGCACACAGACTAACATTTGTAAACATACATATAGAATAGAACTGGGAAAATGAACACGGAGTTTCTAATGGTTTCTTTATATATTCTAATGGATTATTTCTTCTTAACACCTCTGGTTTCCTCTCTGCCTGGGAGATTACTTTTCTGGATAATATTAACCAGCTGAAGAAGAAAAAAAAAAGGTCTGAGTTAGCTTCAATAATACACAATCAAAGCATGTTTCAAAAGCTAACTGTAGCCCAGTTGGTATCACTCAGTGGTTGAGCATTGACTTATGAACCAAGAGGTCACAGTTTGATTCTCAGTCAGGGCACATGCCCGGGTTGCGGGCTCAAACTCCGGTGTGAGGCATGCAGGAAGTAGCCAATCAATTATTTCCTCTCATCATTGATATTTCTATCTGTCTCTCTCCATCTCCTATCCTCTCTGAAATCAAATATATATATTTTAAAGCTAGCTGTAGTGTGAGTCATTGGCCTAACGGGATGGCAGAATTCCCCTTCAGGAGAGAACTGCTGCCTTGCTCTGACAAATAACTTAAAAGAACTAGTTGGTTATAAAAGGCAAGCCCAGGTGGCCATAGTCTAGACCAGTGTTTCCCAACCTTCTCTCATGATGAGAATCACCTGGTGGAGTTGTTAAAACACAGATTCCTGAATCCCAACTAAGAAGTGCTAAACTAGAATTTTTGGGAACATATAGGTAAAATTTTATACTTAACTAGTGCTCTAACACAGATGTTATATACAGAGCACTAAGTTAGGTATGCAATTTTACCTATATGTTCTCAAAAATTCTAGTTTAGCACTTCTTAGTTGGGATTCAGGAATCTGTGTTTTAACAACTCCACCAGGTGATTCTCATGAGAGAAGGTTGGGAACCACTGGTCTAGACCAGTGGTTCTCAACCTTCCCAATGCCTCAACCCTCTAACACAGCTCCTCATGTGGTGGTGACCCCAATCATAAAATTATTTTTGTTGCTACTTCATAACTGTAGTTTTGCTACTGTTAATGAATCATAATGTAAATATCTGTGTTTTCTGATGATTTTAGGCAACCCTGCTAGCGGTTCTCAACCTGTGGGGTGGCGATCCACAGATTGAGAACCGCTGCTGTAGAGCAATTTAGGAATGTGATCAGGTTCGGAAGAAAAGTGGCAGAGATAATTCATTCCATTTTGCACTTTTTGGTGTACTTGAGAATAGTCCAGGGGTTAATTTATCTTATGATTTATATCTACTCAGTCTTCTTATATGTTGTTCATCTCTCACCCTCATTTTTTCTTCTTCCTCATCTTAGACTCATACTTCTATTGACAATGCCTCCTTCAAGCACAGGCAGAAGCCACGATCCAGCGGCTACGGCATGGGCCGTGGCACTCTGCCCACACCACTTCCTCCCAGCTTTCCGCTGAGCTCGCAGTCTTCTCCTCGTGGGGCTTTCCGGGCCTGCGAGCAGCTCCGCTCCACCCGGACGACGGCTCTGGGCCTCTGGTTCCTTCCCACTTGGCCATTTCTCAAACTCTTCTCGGGACAAATCATTTTCAGATACATTTTCTTTTAGAGAAAAATCACCTTCGTCCACATTCGATTAGACACCTCCCAACCCCCACCCCAATGTCAAGGACCATTTCAAGGATTTCATCTCTGAATAATACCTTTCTACCTGCTTCCTGTCCCCGGGATTTCTGCTGTTGACTGCCTCTGTCCCCAGGTGATTGTCTCTTGCTTTGTTCTCAAACTGCCCCATGAGTTTCCTATTTGCCCCTCACTCCTCAAGAAAAGGAGTCACTTCAACATTTCAAATTGTATTCCCTACAACTCATCACTGGAAGCATAACAAATATGGGGCTCAATGAACGGGCTAGATAAGAGTTGTGTGAGTTTTTATCTTTACTCAAATCATTTGTTTAATTGAAACTATAAACCCAAAGTTGCCATCTCCGCGGCTTTCTCCAGAAATACATTCCTTCACGGTGTTTGATCAGAGGGCACGCAGGGGTCCCGCACGGAGGCCCTGAGGCCACAATGTGATTTCTGTTGTTGGCCGTGACGCTGGAAGTCAGGAATGTTCAGTCAATGCACATTCCAGCGTTCAGGCCTACACATCCTGGCCCAGTTCCCGAATGCTGACTCTATCAATGGGTGCTTGGAATACGACCCATTTTCCATTTTTTTTAATGCAGTTGCCTTAGGCTGACATGTTCTTTTCTCTTCCCACCAGAATCTGTGTCATACCAGATGACTTCGTACACCGGAGCGCTCGAACTTCCTGCGCGTTGACCCCCTGGCTGGTCCAGGACAGAGTCTGGGCCTTTGTCCTCTCTCAGAGGGCAGGTGCAAAGGCCGAGGAAGGGAAAAACAAGATGAGAGGTTCTAGTGTTGAAAAAAGAGGGAGCCCTGGCTGGTTCGGCTCAGTGGTTAGAGTGTCAGCCTGTGGACTGAAAAGTCCTGGGCTAGATTCCAGTCAAGGGCAAGTTTCGGGCTTGACCTCTGGCCCTGGTCAGGGCGGGTTTGGGAGGCAACCAATCTACGTGTCTCTCTCACATCAATGTTTCTCTCTCTCTCTCCCTCTCTCTCTCTCCCTCTCTCTCTCTCTCTCTCTCTCTCTCTCTCTCTCTTTCTTTCCCTCCCTTCCACTCTCTAAAACTCAATGGAAAAATATCCTCGGGTGAGGATTTAATAAAAGAAAAAAAAAAAGAGGGAAAGCTGTGAGCGTGTAATACATACAAATACAAGAGCGCCTGGGAGAAGGTCTGGGGGTGTTAGTTTTCAGCATAACCGTCTTAGCTTATACAAAGGAGCTGAGGTTTGCCTGTCCAGGAAGTCGAGGCTAGCCGATGACTTCATACTGAAATCATGCAGAGCCCATGAGCTCATGAGCTGGGAGATGAAGCCGGATGAGACGCAGATGGCTCCGAGTGAACCTGCAGTCAGTCTGTGCTCGATCCTCCCAACCTGAAGAGGCGAGTGCGGCTCGGAGCAGGCCGCTGGCGTCTGGAGGCCCCTTGCAGGGACCCGCAGTAAAATGAAGCTGCTGGTGTCAGCCAAGCCCGTGGGAGACTCGGAGAAACTGGAGAGGAACTTGGGAGCCCTGGAGTGTGTCCTGATGGCGGTGTGTGTCTCTGGCCTCAGGGAGTGCTGTTCCCCGCCTCCCAGGGTCACCGCGGCCACGCCGGTTGGGTTGTCCGTCCTGCCCTCTGTTCGCGGGCATGCTGGTCGTGCACAAGGCCAGTGGCCATCTCTGAAGGGCTTTCCGGGGCTGTGCTGCATCAGCCTCCACATACCTCCGTCTGGTCTGAGACGGCCCTGGGTGCTGGGCCAGGCTCCCAGGAGCCCACATGGGGTGGGGTGGTGTTGGGATTGGCACCCTGGCTTTGATGGCACCAAGAAGGACTGAGAGACATTCTCAGGAGCCACACCCACCCAGGCCAGGCAGACGGAGGGAGCAGAGGCGAGGATCCGAAGGCAGAATCATAGGTTGAATCCAGGCTCAGGACCAAAGCTGAGAAACCATTACCCTCAAAGGGGGTGAGTTCAGTGGAGCCAGAAAGCCCCAGAATGTAACCACAGGGGCTTGTCCTGACCCCAGAGCCTGCTCGTGGGGGGAGGCGGGTGCTTCATGTAGGTCCGCTGTGTAAACAGAATCCATGCCAGCTGTCTCATGCAGAAGCGATTTATTTCAGGGACTCAGGTGGCTTATAGCATCATGAAGGGGGGTTAAGAAGCAGGCTCAAGCCCTAACTGGTTTGGCTCAGTGGATAGAGCGTCAGCCTGCCGACTGGAAGATCCCAGGTTCGATTCCGGTCAAGGGCATGTACCTTGGTTGTGGGCACATCCCCGGTGTGAGATGTGCAGGAGGCAGGTGATCGATGTTACTCTCTCATTGATGTTTCTAGCTCTCTATCCCTCCCCTTTCCTCTCTGTAAAAAATCATATATATCATGTATATTATATATATATATATATATATATATATATATATATATATATATACACAGGCTCAAATTTAAGGATTCAGGAGCAAGTCCCTAAGTGACACCAGAGAACCAAGGGAGCCGTGGTTGCTTCTGCTTTTGGAGGCTGTTGTTTAAGTCAGGGGCCTGGCTACAGAGCACCTAGCCCTTGCCAAGGTCAGGAGGCCACTCTGATCAAGGGCCCACTGCCACCCTGGACCCCCCCTCCCGGGCCAGCTGCAATCAGCACCACTAAGTGACCACACAGCACCTCCTCGGACACTCGGGAGGCAGTGATGGAAGGCCTAGGCCTCTGCTCCCACCACCTCAGGACAGCGGATGCCTCATGGGCAGTCGGACTACAGATGCAGTAGGAACAGTGGACTCAGGGGAGCCTCGTTTTGACTGGTCCTTCCTCTAACCAGTGCAGGGCACTGCTCTGAAGTACAGACGGAGGGCCACTTGCCAGATATAGTAAGTGCCGGAAGTTACAATCAAGCTGTGAATTTAATCCACCTGTGCTTGCTTCCATGCGTCCTCTGTAAGAAGAGGGTGAGCAGGCTCCCTGCCAGCCTTGCAGGCTGTGTGGGAGACCGGATGAGATCATGTGTGTACAAACACGGTCAGTTGGGATGCTGCCTCAGTGGAAGGGACTGGTGATGAGCAGGCGGTACTGGGCCAGTTTGTACTTGACAAGGAAGCAGAGCTGCGTCGGTGAGAGTTCTGGTCACCTCTGCCTGCGTCATCCCAGTCTCACTCTGCACCCGCCTTCCGTTTCGGAGGGAGGGTTGATCTACCGGAAGCGAGCCTGGTCGGCAGAGAGAACTGGTATCTCATGGGAGACGCTGGCTCTTTCACTGACTGCATGGCTAGGTCAGGTTCCATAGCCTCTGGGAGCTGCAGTTCCTTCCTCTGTAACATGGAGATTGGATAAAGATAATAATGACGTGTGTCTCACCTGTATCTAGGGTGGTTGTATGGCTTGAAGACAACACATGAAAGTGCTGGGGAAACTCAAAGTGTGAATGGTTATGATCCTTTACTATGACCTGAGCCAAAGGAATCCTCACCTTACAAACCCTCTGCCCTGCTCCTCCCTCCTCCCCTCAGGGATCCCTAAGCAGCCTCCAATATTCTCGTCCTGTCCTGGTCTAATTTGGGGCGCAGCCTCCATGAGCTCCGCCAGTATCAGTGCTGCAGTGCCAAAGGCAGTCAGGATTGGGCCAGAAACTGGAGGGCGGGAGAACAGGAAATGGAAGTCAAAGGCGAGTCTACAAAACAGAGGTAGAGTGCGGCTGGGACCTGGGTTGAGTAGAGGAGAACCTGGGAAGGCCCAAGGTCAGACCTCAGACCCTCGAGGAGAGAGGGGGGAGTTGCAGAGTCAGTGGCGCACCATGAGGTCAGAGTCAGCCAACACTTGATAAACCGGTTGGCCCCCAAGTCACCAGCCCCAGGAGTTCCCCAAGCCGTGCCTCCAACTCTTCTAACAGCTCTGGGTCTTTGAACTAAGAACTACGTGTTAGGGGCCTGGTGTTCTCAGGCTGCATCACACAAACACACACACACACACTCAGACCTTAATACATTTACCCTCCCCACTCTCCAGACATTCCTGCTTTACAACCCTGCCGACCTGGGTGAAGAGAATAGAGCAGTGTGATCAAGGCTCTCTGTGCTACTTTCCCAGGGCTGCATAACCACGTACCACAAACCGGGTGGCTTACACAACAGAAATGTATTGCCTCACAATTCTGGAGGCTGGAAGTTCAAGATCAAAGTGTTGGAAGGGTTGGTTCCTCCTGAGGCTGTGAGATAGAATGTGAGTCATGGCCTTCTTCTGGCAATCTGATGGCTTGCTGGCAATCTTTGGCATTTCTTGGCTGGTAGATGCACCACCCTGATCCCTGCCTTCATCTTCACCTGGCGTTCTCTCTGTGTGCGTGAATCTGGGTCCAAATTTCCCCTTTTTATAAAGACTCAATCAGATTTGATTAGGGCTTGCCCCGATGATCTTCTCTTAACTTGAACATCTTAAAAGACCCTATTTCTAAGTAAGGTCATTTTCTGAGCTACTGGGGATTAGGGCTTCAATTTGGGGAGACACAATTTAATCAATACCATTGATTCTCTGATAATGATTCAAATGAGGTGATTGACTGAAGATGGGGAATGAGGTAATAAAATAACATGTAACCTGCTTTTGCTCAATTAGCAACTGGAAGAACAGTTATGTTAGATGGACTATTTCCTCATATTCCGTTGGGGGAGGGGAAAAGGGCTTTCAATGCTTTGTTTTCAGAGCTTAGAACACTCGTGGCATGGAATAGATGCTCAATAAGTATTTGTTGAATTAGTAATGAAGGAAGGAAATGGCTCATACTAGTAGCCATTTGTAACTTATACTCTGGTATCTAAGACTTTGCCGATCTGGAGAAAGGACACACTGATTGACTGTTGAGTTTACCATCATATTCTCCGATGTGGTGCATACACATGGCCTTCTCACTAAGAGCTGAGTTCTCCTAGGACAATGAAGAGGTTCAGGCGGTGAGTCTCAGAGGGCTGGGCTCTTCCTTAGCCCCATGTCCCTTGTTACTCCTAGAGGATCCTCCTCCCCCCCCCCCCCCCCCCCCCGGTCACCATAGCGCCCAGTTCCAAAGCGAATCTTGAGACTTGAACAGAGGTTTACATTTCTAAGCTGTTGCAAAATCCTTTTTCTCACCAAAGCTTACTGATCCTGCATCTCACTCATTTATCAGCATCAGAGTTGGAAATGCCTCAGTGGTGGGTCATTGAGTTCCACCTCACCTTTGACAAACGAGTGAATGGCTGGTTAGAGGGTGAAGTGACTTGACTGAGGTCACACGGCCAGGGCTCCTGATTTCTGGCCTTCGGCTCTTCCTTTGTCCTCAGCTGTTGGTTGACTATTAGGAAATAATTTGTCAATGCCGGAGTCCTTTAGAACATTTGTTAGACAGGAGAATGCTGTAATCTAGTTCAAATGCTTAAGTGGCCCCAGAGGGAGGCCAAGAGCAGAGATTTGGGGCATTGGACTGGCCTCATGTCTCAGCCTGAAGCTCTGCAGCTTGGCTAGCTGTTGGTTCCTCCTACAGGGAAGGCTGACTTTCCATCTTCACATCAACTCTCCCATCATTCGGAGACAAGAGAGTCCTTGTGGGAAGCCAGGCTGTGCCAATTCTAACCTCACGCTGAGCTGCCCTTGCTTATGCCCAATCCCTCCTTGCCCCAGCAGTTTCATGGGGGCTGAACAATGCTGCAGTCTACAGGTAGGTGAGCTCAGTTTCCCGTGCTTTGTTTGTACAATGGCCAGGCCAAGGGAAGGACAGGCGTGGCCTGCCAGGCACCCTTACAGGTGTGAACAGTTTACAGTGTCCCGGGAGAAGGCTGATGGGGCTCCAACAGCCACCTGTGCCACCCAACCAGCCTTACAGACGCCATTGAGGGGGCTTCTCATGGTTGGTTGTCTGCCCAGTTTATTTGCCCCGATGCCTTATCCGAAAGGCTCAGTGTGCATCTGTAAAGCCTAAACTGCCAGCAAGCAGCTGAGTCGCATAAGTAGAAACCAACCAACCAGCCAAACTGATGAGGCAGGTGAACATTCCCATTACGGCTACCACGGATTCAACAAATAAAAATACAGGGCATCCAGTTAAATTCAAATATCGGATAAACAATAAGTAACGTTTTTAGTGAAAGTATATCCTGTGCTGTCTTTGGCTAAAAGGATTCGATGTCCATTTGTATCTGAAATGCACACTCATGGGGGTGGCCTGTGTTTTCTGTTTCCACAGCCGCCGTTTCTGTGGACTCCCATGGCCAAGGTGCCCTATGAAACACATCTTGGCTCTTCACTCTTGGAATGAAGCCCAGGACCCTTCCAGTCCTGACGGTAGCAGCTCCGTCCATAGCGCTGGGCCAAGGGCCTTGGGGAGTTCCGCAGGAAGGACCCCTGGACTGAGGGTGCTCGGGAGTTCAGCAGGAAGGGCCGTGCATGCTGTGAGCTGCTGGAAGTGCCCTGGGATGGGAGGTGCAGAGGCAGCTCAAGGGAAATACAGACGCAACGGAAGCAGCCAGCACATTTGTCTTTGAGAGCTTCCCAGAACCTTCTCTTCTGAGTCCTCAGCATCCCTGAGGAGTGCCAGGCGTGTGTTATCGATCACCCATGCTGAAGTTGGGTCAACACTCAGGTGACATTGCCACGTCAGTGCCTGGTGAGCAGAGACCTGAGCGGCATCCTGGATCCCAGCTCTGAGGCCAATGGCATCTTTCCCGTTCTTATTGGAACACACTGATTTATGATTACAGCGGAATATGTTTTCCCCCAAAGCCACTGCGTTATGTTTTTTCTGTCTCTAACAGTGTATTTGATTATTGCAGCAAACCTGAAAAACACAGGTAAAGAAAGGAAGAGGAATCGGCCAAGGAAGCAAACTCCACAATCATGTGATAGCTACTTCAGTGTGTGGCCTTCCATTCTTCACATGTATGTTGACATGTTACATTTCAATCAGCTTGGGCTGCTATAACAAGATGCGACTGGGCGGCTGGAACATCAGATGTTTCTCCCAGTTCTGAAGGCTAGAAACTCTGAGACCAAGGTGCTAGCAGATCGCGTTTTTGATGGGGCCTCTTCCTGGCTGGCAGATGGCCACCTTCTCCCCCTGGCGTCACCTGGAAAGAGAGGAAGCTCTGGCTTCTCTTCTTTTCTTTAAAGGCTCTAAGCCCATCATGGAGGCTTTGTGGTGAACCGGCACGGCCATGGCATACTCAGTCCCTGGCGCCTTATGTGCCATGCCAGCTCAGCCAGGTCAGTGACCCTGAAGGATTGAGAAAAGACAGATAGAAGAATGAAAGCTAGGTCTGGGTGGGACGCTGCTCCCGGATGGAGAGACAGCGCCATGAACTGTCTCTCTTTATGGATTACAACCTGTGTCTTTATTTTATAGCAGATGCCTCGAGGCAAAGTAAGGGCATGGTCAGGTTGTTTACAACATCTCGTGGGTTTCAATCCTACTCAACTACATGCACCTGATCAAGCTTTGTTTACTTGCAGCCTACATCACTTAGGCACCTGGGGCCATGTGTTCAGATCATAGGTGCAAACTAACAACTCCAGCTGTTGGCTATCATTGTGATTGCGACTTGCACGTGGCCACGAGAGGATTGTGCCCTCTCATCAGTCCGAGGCTTGAACTTGTCCAAACACTGTAGCCTCTCTCCACAATGCTTCACCTTTATTATCTCATCTAAATATGATGACCTCCCAAAGGCCTCACTTCCTAACATTGGGAGTGAGAGCATCGACATATGAATTTGGGGGCACACACACATTCAACCCATAACATATTCTTAGTTCTAAATTAAAAAGGCCAAGTCCTTTTATACACATGAATGCATGCATGAATCATGTAAATAATAGTTGTGTGGATAGTTAGATATGTGTGTGCATATATGTGTATATACACACACACGCACATACATATCTTTATATAATACAAACTTAAGATGATTAGATGATTCATTTCTAACACTCACCAGGACTTACACCCAGCACAAAAAGAGGATGGAAAGCACCTAATAAACTCCTGATAAAGAGCACGCGGTGGGCAGTGAAAGACACAGGACGCCATGAAGGGTGGAGTGTTCCATATAGACCTTGTCCTCCATCATGCACTGTGCCTCACCAAGAATGAGTGTTGGGTGGAAGAGGGGGTGTCTAGGTCAAAAGTTTCCCACTAAATATCGACTTACACCAACTACTTCCCCCACAGTGAGTGACTCCCCTTTGGACACAGGCTTTGCTCAAACACTTGAATACAGAATTGACGTTATGGTGATTTCAGTGGCACTCAGGACTTGGCTGTAATGTGTCTGTAACCAGTATATTCACACATAACTCATGTTTACCTATAACCTGAGGACAATGCACTGTTGGGGGTTTGCAGGCCCTTCTTCATTGGGGGAGGTCAATCCTATAAAACTGGGAACTTCTCTATCTTTGAGGGCAGCTAAAATCGTTGTTGGGCAGGCAATCACCAGATATGGCGACTTAGGACAACACAGTCCGACGATGAGCTGGAGCCAGAATGAGAGACATCTATTGAGAAAAATGCTCCAGGGGTCTTCAAGCCAGAGGTGACCCACAGCCAGCATTCAGTTCACCGTCCTTGCTGCAGGCTCAGTTGCATAAAATAATGGTTTCTCACGTTTCTCACCCCATGACATGCCAGGCCCCAGAGAAACTTCTTTCTCCCACAAAATGGACCCCAACACTCACAGCTCCCCATGTGAGTGCAGCTATTCAGAGCTTTGCAGCCCTGTCCCTAGCAAGGCATCAGGTCCCACAGAAAATTACAGGAGGGACGCCAGGGGCTGAAGAGGGCCTCATTCAGACTCCACCTGACCTGGGTCTCCACTGAATGGCTTTCCTTATTAAGAAACACTGGCATGGGTCACTCATAATATAAATGTCTTTGGAACTCTAGGTCAACACTAGCGCATGATACTTGGCTATTTCCAGCTGTTCGCATACATGCAAACACTATAGGCGTAGGGTTCTTTGTCTTGAGGACAAATCCTGTGTAAAGGGATCGTATTTGTATTTCCTATATCTGTTGCTAGGCAAACTCAGAGTCTTCAGCGCATGTGAAGTAAAACGAGAACCTACAAAAGAAGCATCTACCGAGACACGGGAGCATCTTACAGCATTGCTCAGGGTCCATCTTGCTTGGGAAGGAAGACGTTGGGAAGCTTGTGTATAAACCTACCGACCAAGAAAACCACAGCAACACAAAACACGTTCCAAACACACCATTGTTTCAGACCCATGACCTCTGCTCTACTTACTCTTTCTGAAAGAACTATTCTCCCAGAAGGAATTGTTTCCAATCATCACTAAGGCAGCAGTAGAGTGTCAAGTTCCTGAGGAGAATAGAAGAGGAGCAGGCTCCAACAGTAAATTCCTAAACCATGGAAGAACCACAGGCCTGTGACCTCAGCGACAGGAACTGCTTTGGGCCAAGATTTTGACCAGCTGTAAGGAGAACTGACACATCACACGTTTCCAAAGCAGAGTCTGAAATCGGAATTCACTGATGCTGGGGCACGGAGGAAGCACAACCTAAGCTCTGTGTCCTCCCTTATTCTAGATGCATGGCTGCCACCTAGCGGTGGGCATGAGCTCTGCTCAGGGGTGGAGGAATTCCACCGTTCATCTGGCCCAGTGGCAAGCACCATTCTTTGCTACCCTGTTTCCCCGAAAATAAGACAGTGTCTTATATTAATTTTCTCTCCCAAAGTTGCGCTAGGTCTTATTTTCAGGGATGTCTTATCTTTCCATGTGCTAGGTCTTATTTTCGGAGGATGTCTTATTTTCGGGGAAACACGGTAGAGCTGACCTCAATTCAAAATCTTTCCCCATTTCTGTCACGGTACCGCCCCTCAGTTCTGCCTTTTAAGCAATACAAAGTTACCCATTTACTCTTCCTAATACCAGACATTTTCCTTCACGTCTCCATGCCGCTCACTGATCCACACATGCTGTGCACCCCGGTGATTGGCACTCTGTTTCCTGGCCTGGGCTCCCTAGGAGAGAAGCCACTGGAAGACAGCGGAGAACAACAGCACGGCCATCACTTAACGACGGGATTAATGAACTAAGTCTCTACATTACTATTTTAAGGTTCCAAATAATAGTGCTGATAATAGCAGCTGTTTGTGGTAAAAAAAAAAAATCTATGAAACAATATTATGTATGTTTTTAATATTTTCAATAAATATGTGATATGGGGGAAAGTAAAATGGCCAACATATAGTTGAGTTGATACAAAACAAATATAAGGACACAATGACAAGACAGTGGCAAAACGATGAGGCATATGTCGACATGTGAGTGGCTCATTGAAAAAGTCTAAAGATTGTACCGGTGTCCAATCCCTTGGGCAGGTCGTGTGGCTGTCCCTTAGGACATAACCCTCATCAACGTTGAGCATGAACAGATTTTCTGAGTCTTGACATGTGAAACATGGCAATGAGGAGTGGCTGGCATTTCTCCCACTCCTATTACAAGGAAACATTTTTCATTTTTATTTTCCATATGTCATTGATCTCACACGTGTAAATTACTCATGGCCGTCCTCTGACAGCTGTCTGCACACATTTAGAAGAAACAGATTTTCATTCGGTTAAAATAAAGGACAGAATCAATGGGAGCTCTGTCTCCCTGGAAGCCATGACTACGAAAGCATGACCTTCACAAGCTGGAAACAGGGGGAAAGGCTCTCCTTAAACGTGAAAATGAAAGTGAAGATTGTGTGCTTGTCTATGAACTCTACATTGTTCTGTGCACGTGCAGATGCGCGCGCACACACACATACACACACACATACATACAAACACAGATACCCATCACGCACATGCAGCTCGTCTGGGTCAGTGTTCTGAAGGTCTCACAGGCACAGTGACTGATACCCTCAGGAAACATGTCCCACATGGGGGGGTGAAAGGGTGGGACCTGCAACAGGTCCATTCCCTGCCCCTAAGACATTTTCACGATAACCCCAGAACTTCTGAGACACACAAAGGACAGTGTTCATTTTAACACTTTATCATCAGTGCATTGGAAAATGTGCTCCAGAGCAGTTAACCCAAACTGGCCCTGAACGTAGTCTCTAATCCCGCATCACCTCGTGACCTCAGGGATCCCTGTAGGAAGCCTTCCGCCCAGGCACCCCACGAGGCCAGGAGTGCCTTACTAGCTGCCTGTAACGCCGCCGTAAGCAGCCCACACCACCACCTGGCATGCATTTAGCACTTGGCAGTTTTCAAAGAGGCTTCATGGGACACAGGAGTCCAATCACATTTCTTTGCTGCTTCAGGAGGCGGGCCACGCTGGTCTCATTTGTTTCTCTAGCCCATGGCTCCACGGACAGAGTGCCCGGCTGAGCGCTGAGTCAATGTTTGCCAAGTGGAATGAACCCTGAACACTGGCGGGAAGAGGAAAGCTGGTGAGCTGAACACACAAAGCTTTGATTGCTTCTCTCTGATGAAATCGCTGTGAACAGAGGAGTGAGGACTCTCAGAGTCACGAACCAGGTCCTTCCAGGCAAAGTCTGCAAGAACTGACCGCATCACCTACTGCTTCTGCGAGGCAATGATTGGCGTTGTTTGGGGGGGCGGTCATGCCTGCCGGGGTGACAGCGAAGACTTCCGAGGCTCTGCTCGTGGCCTTTCTTGTTTCAGGGGCTGGTTGCATGGGTGTGTTCTGTTTGTGAAAGTTTATGGTTGGACACTTAATGTGACCTTCTCTGTATGTGCATTAGACATTAAAAAAAAAAAAGAAACTTAGATAAAAGCAATTCTTTATAGGCAATCCAACCTCAACGAATAGACCCTCTGAAGCTAATAACAGTTGTGTTTACCCTTGAACATGAATTAATTGCAAGTCTGGGCTTTGGACCAGATATGCTGGCCCTGCTCTCGCTGGGAGATCTTGGCTGCATTAGGTAATATCTCCAAGATTCTGTTCCCTCATCCATGAAGCAGGCAAGTAATACCGACATAATTGAGGTGCTGAGAAGACTGAGCAAGACCGTTCATGCCCCAGGTCTGGCACATGGCCAGCTCTCAGCAAATGGCTGCGGTCCTCTTAAAATTGTTGTCAGGTAACAGATCTCAGTGGTCAAATTCAAGTGTGCAGGACATTCAACTCCTCTGCTGTACCCAGCCTTATTAAAAACAAAACAAAAAGACTAATTTCATTGGGTAGCAGAAACTTATTCTGTCATTTTAGATTTCCTACGCTCATCCAAAATTTAGGTGGCTCAGACATACTTTTCCAAACTCTATCTGCTCAGCTGATCCTGCTGCATCTTATGTCGCGGGGGGGGGGGGGGGGGGGGGGGGCTTCCCTCAGATCCTACCCGCCAGCTCCGGGGAGTTCTCTCAGCGACTCCTGGGCTCCTCGCTGGGTGACGACACAGCGAGAGCCTGTCCCAGGCTGCCTGTGCAGAGGTGTGCACACTCTCTGCCCCAGGAATGCCGCCACCAGCGCCATATCTGGGAAAATGGCTTGACTCCCCCAGCCCTGCCCTGCCCACCTGCCTCAGCCCACGAGAGGGTCAGGAACACAGGGACCCCTGTGTTAGCAGAGTGGCTAGGCTGGTGTAACGCAGACTCCACACACCAGAGAGAAGTTTATTTCTCGCTCCTGTGGTCGTCTACCCTGACACACTGGTGGGCAACCTACTGACCACAAGCAAGGTACAAACTCTGGCGACTGGGACATTGTGAACATATACGTATATCTGGCCTTGTAGTTTTTTAAAAATATGTTTTTATTAATTTCAGAAGGAGGAAGGGGGAGAGAGAGAGAGATGGACGGGCTGCCTCCTGCATGCCCCATACTGGGTACCAAGCCTGAAACCTGGGCATGTGCCCTGACTGAGAATTGAACTGGCGACCTCTTGGTGCGGGGGATGATGGTCAACCAGCTGAGCCACACACCAGCCGGGGGAAGTATTTTTTTAAGTTGTGAGTACCACATAAAACTCCCGAGGGATGCTTGAAAACACAGGTGTGGGCAAAAAACAGATTTCCAAGTTGTGAGTACATGAAACACAGAGATAATCTTGTATTATTATTATTATTATTGTTAATATTATTATTACTTATTGTACTATTTCTGTGTATTACAACTGTAAGCCTACTTTTTCCCACCCCTGTATATACACCCATGTATATAACTCAATCCTTACATTCATATGGGATCTTCTATTTATTGTGTGTTGATTATATCTGCTTCTGGTTTCTCAAAGGACAGTATGTGAGATGACACTAGGAATTACCTAGAGGGAGATTTAACATTTTTAATTGCCATGTGATTATTTTATTGTAAAGAAGTATGAAGTGTGCTAATTAAAGGAGAATAGTAGGGAAGTAGAATAGGTAGCATGCGGCTATTGTGAAAATTGCAGAAATTATACCTGGAGAGTCACGGTGGGTAAGTAGTATCACCTGGTTGGTCCTCAGTCAGACATGTGACCTGCAGGGGATGATTTTGTCTGCTTCACAGAAGGGAAAGTGGCAGCTTGTACATATGAACACGCTGCTCTTCCCACATCCAGGATTCGTGCAATTCCAGACGCCTGCCCGAAACCCCGCTCTGCAGTTCCCCATAAGCAGGGGTGTGTGTCCAGGAGTGGATACGCACCCCTAGGACCACGTTTTACCTGCCTTCCACCTCAGCAAATCTGGAGGCCTCTCAGCCGAAGGCTTATTTCAGGGGCTGAGGTCAGAAATGTGACCTAGTTCTTCTTAGACTTCTCCTGTTGCCGTTCAGGGCTAGAGCTGTCAGCTCCCCTTTCTTCACCCGAATCTCATCTCTGCGAGGAGTTTTCGGTGAAGAGGCAGGTCACCAGGGTGGGTGAGGAAGGGTATGCCTTGTCTATTGCTGCCATAACAGATGGCCACACAGCCAATCACTGACAGGAATAGTAACCTAGCATCGTACAGTTCTGTTAACTTGAACTCTGGACACCGCCTGGCTCAGAAGGCCTTCTGCTAAGTCTCACCAGGCTGAGGTGGAGGTGTTGGGAGGTGTCTATTCCTTCGGAAGCTCTGGAGATGAACCCATCTCCACGCTCAATCCGTTGATGACAGACTTAAATTAAGGTGAGCAGACATCCCACTTTTGGCGGGACAGTCCCAATTTTTAACAATTTGTCCCGCGTCCCTCAGCATTTTTTTTTAAAAAAAGTCCCGTTTTTAAAATCATTTAAAAAAATTCTTTCCAAAAATCCAGAGTTTTAAAACAGAGTTCTGGGACGCGGGACAAATTGTTAAAAATCGGGACTATCCCTCCAAAAGCGGGACGTCTGGTCACCTTAATTAAATTTCACGCAGGCATAGGACCGAGGCCCCTGTTTCCCCGGTGGCTGCTGGCTGGGAGCATTCTCAGCGTCTAGAACAGAACGTACGTGCCCACATTCCTCGGCCCCTTGTTGCTCGAGCCGGCAGTGCTCCGAACCTCTCTGACCCCTGCTCCTGCCTCCTCTCTGCCCTCATTGGAGAAACGTCTCAACTGCTAAGGGTTCATATGATTAGATTAGTCGCACCCACCTGAATCAAGATAACATCCCCAGATGAAGGCTGGCTTCTATCTTAATTACATCTGTAAAGACTATGGACCGCAGTAACCAGATTCCTGTTTAATTGAACAGCCAGCGGACAGGTAGCGTGGGGAACATGTTTAGAATTCTGCCTCCCACAGGGAGTACCTGTGAGCAAAAAAGGCTGGTTAGTTGCCTCACATACACCAAAGATTGGAGGGGAAGGATTATCAGGATAAATTAAATTCCCACCTAAACACAGGAAGACTGAGGCACCCAGCAGTGACTGGCCCGTAGCAATTCTGCAATCACCTGCGCAATTGTTGCCAGGTCTCCTGGCTCCAGACATGGGCAACGCTCCTTGTCCAGACCCCCGTTCTTCTCTCTGGGAGTAGTTCCCACGTCTATTTCCCCTCAGGGCTCTTGGCGACGACCTTGGAGCGCTCTCTCTTCTCATCATTCGCTGGCCCATTTCGGAGGAGGGCAAATATATCAGGTCTGGGAGCTGAGCGGCTTTCACTGCCTGCAGAATTCCTTCCTGCAGAACGTTGGGAGCCCCAAACTCTCTACATTTCCAGTCCTCGTAGTCCCTTGCTAGCCCAGGCTTCAGGGACTTTTTCACCAGGTGAAAAGCCTTTGTGGGCTTTGAGATGAATAGGGTTTTTATATTTGATTTCATTCCATCTCATGTGCCAAAAGTCACACCCATGATTCTTTCAAGCTATGCTCCTCTCTCCAGACAGAATTGCCGCTAATCCGGGCAGACCAGGCTGCCGTGGGGGCATGCCCGGGAGCTTCCCAGGAGCCGTGTGCCAGGCAGAGTGAGTTGCTAAGGTGGGCATGCTGCTGGGAGGCAGAGGACGGACTTTCTGACCTCGCAAGTTCCCCGTTCAGGGTGAATGAAGCCCTTTGGAGGAACTGCCTGGAGCCTGGCCCTGGTGCTGTGTTCTGCTCTCCCGCCGGAGGCACAGGCCCAGAACCAGCAGGGATCGCTCAGAGCAGCTCGAGAAGCAGGCGAGGGTCCTGGTCCCTGCCGGCCATCAGTGCCATGAGCTCTCATTCTTGGTCACAGGATCAAGCCTCCCGCTAGGCCCTGCCTCTTCCTTCCTTCTCTCCTGCAGGCTGTCCCCTGAGTTCAGAAAATCTTGCCAATTGGCCCCAGGGTGAAAGAAACGCACCAAAACATTAATTACAACACCAAGGTTTCTGCTCAATCTATGTAAATGATAAGCATAGGACATGATACCGATTTTCCTCTATCTTGAAGTCTTTGTAAATAAATTTCTATGGGTGACAAAAATATATCATTGAGTGAATATGTCAAAGTTTATTTAAGCATTTCCATACCGCTGCGTGGTAAACGAGTTTATAATGCCTTCGTTTTTGTCAATCGTAAACAATGAGAAGAACATCTATTTGACCTGTGTTATAGCCGTGAGAATTTCCGTACGATAAATTCCTAGAAGAGGCATCTCTAGGTCTCTTGCCTGTTCCCTCCAATTCCTCAGGGTAGCCCAGTGGTTGTAGTTTCTCACTCTCCTGACAACTCGGTTTCTTAAACAAAACGAAACTTACCTAAATTAGTAGCCAACAATAGGATTGGCAAAGCTTCCTCATACAGTGGGCAATAGAATAAAAATGGAAAGATTTTGGCAGGTTGGGACTAGCTCAGATGTTACAAAAGAAAACTCTTGGTCTCATGAGTGGCTGAAACACAAGACAGAGGTGAGGCCACTTAGCCAAAAACGTGTAACCTGAATGAGGAAACGCTCACCACCTGAGGTCATAATCAGAGACGCTCAGAGCTCCGCGCAGTTGGGAAGTCACAGCCCAGAGGCTAACTGGCACCACCTGCGCTCTGCTCGGAGCCAGCCCCCGGCCCACCCTGGGGAGGGAGCAGGAACAGGTGGCACAGGTTCAACGGGCGGATCAGAACAACAAAACCAGAACCTGTGCTCTCTTGCTTCTCTCTGCCGGGCCTCCGTGTCTGCATTATGTGACACGTCCCCTGGCCCAGAGTGCCTGCTTGGGGGTGGACAGCTGACCCCAGGAGGGTGTTCCAGACCCCTCCGGAGGATGACAGTGGGAACTGAGAGGCGCAGAGAGGAAAGCCACCCTGTGAACTTCACGGCTGCAGTGAGAGGCCCTCGCATTCCTCTCCTGATACCCTCCAGCTGCTGCCCCAAGTTGTTTATTCCATCGGGGATGCTTAAAAGGCAGTTCCTAGGACGTTGGTGCCCCCTGGTGGATAAGGACCCAAACTTCACCTATTCCCCAAAACATTCCCTCCCAGCGAGCAGTTGATGAAGCAGCCCTAATCACCCTGTCCTCATTAAGCTAACTCCTGCAGGCTGTGTGTATGGGTTGAGAAACAAGCCACATGGCTTTCTGACATTTGGAGCAGTGTGCATGGCCAGCGCCAGGCTTTGGTTTTCTTTAGTGTCGGGAGAGCCGATCAAGTTGTTTGCTTTATCCCTCTCCACTCTTCCAATTGGTGAATCTACCTCGTCTTCCCACGTGCCCTTCCCAGTCAGATCCACTGGTTCCCCACCGCAGACCTGACTTGCCCCTGATGGAGGGAAAGCCCTCCATGGCCAGCCCCATGGCCTGTCTGTGCTCCTGGGACCGGGGACAGCGCCACCTACTGGACAAGCACTCTCAGGCCTGTCTGTCCTAATTAATTAACCCTGTTAGCCTGCAGCCTGCGTAGTTGTTGGGAAGTCAATTCCCTGAGGCTAACTGGCACCACCTGAGTGCCCACTGACATCCCCTAGGTCTTAGGACGGTGGTGCCCTCTGGTGGGTAAGGACCCAAACTTCACCTATTCTCCCGAAACAGGGCCCAGAAGCCTGGAGAATTAAAACTTCTACCTTCACCTGGGTGGGGCCCCGGAGGATGTTTCTAAAGGGACCGAAGGCTTTTATTAAAACGAGTGTCTTAGACAAGACTTCATTCTCCAGGTTTACGAAGGCCGTGCCTTTCCATCCGTCCATTTGGGGGCATTTTGAGAGGCCCCAGGGTTTTTCTGAAGAGGGCATTAATTTAAAAAACCTGTGCTCTTATGCAGAGCAACTGGACGGAACACACAATGGAGCCCGTGGCGATGGCTTTACCTACCTAGGTGCTTCTGGAAACCGCAGGAGGTGAGCCCCGGCTGCTGGGGACCTTGCTGGACGACAGAGCGGTTCCCTGCGCCGAGCCCAGCCATGAGGGGAGAGGCACAGAGGGGCCTCTTGTCCCCAGCAACTGCCTGCTAGCAGGTTGAAGGGACCATCTGCTACAGCCTGGGAACCATGTAGCCTGCAATTCAGTCGCTAGGAAGAGAACTAGGCTGTGTCTCATGCAGCAGTAACTGCTGCAAACAGCATGTTCTCATGCGGGGTGTGTGTACAGCTTTGGGGAGACTCACTGGAGTGTCCCGAAGCCTGATTCACAGTAAAGAACTCACTAAATATGTGTAGAGTGAATACAGGGGCAGAGGAGGGGTGGCAGGAATCACACACGCTCAGACCATAGCACACCTTGGGGAACACCCATATTCTCCCTCCGTCCCCCCCCCCCCCCCCAGATTGTGGGTGCTCTGTGAAGCCAGGGGGCTGCAGGGGGCTGGCAGGGCTGTTCAAATATTTTGTTCCAATTTCATTAAAAAATATATTTAAATTGGTGATAAAACGTGTTCTTAAAATGCATATCTAAATTATTGGCCCACTCCCATGCATGAACTTACGCTGGCTGGCTGGCTGGCTTGGGAGCTTGTTTTGTTTTATGAGGACCTCACATTTAAACGGGTTCTGCACTCATTGAGGAATGCCCGCATTGGTAAGGCAGTTATTGAAAACAAACACCCCTCCCCCCCCCAAAAAAAAGGTAAGAAAAACCAAGAAAGTAAAAGACTGCTAGTGTTTGCAGCATCTACATTATGTGACGTGTCACATAATGCCGATTAGGAGTGTGTGCCATGCTGTAACCAGGATAAACATGCAGACAGCTAGGTTTCCTTCCTCTGTGATGATCCCCGGTGCACGTGAAGCTGTTTACACTGTAATTTACATCTCCTTTTGCATCAGTGCTGCTGACACACAAACACCTGGTGGAAAGCGCCCGGGCAACCCCTTCATTTCGCAGAAGCGGAAGCTGTGTCCCAGGGTGGCCGTGCTCCCTCTTGATCCCAGAACTTGAAACAAAGGCCTGCAAACAAACCGTGGGGGCACTTCGGCCCATAGTTCTCTCCTCACACCCCAGATCCAGGACAACGCTGCCTGTTTTCCTCAAAGGGACCACCAGAGGGCGCTGTCACCCAACAAAAACCACGTTTAAGTACTTCTAAATGGTTTTCCAATGGCTTCGGTTGCCCCTTTTCCTCCCCCCATTCAGTCCATGAAAATTCACCTTTTTGAACAATCCACGCCTGATTTTATTTTTTTTAGCTTCGTGCTCAGCTGTGATGGAGTTGTTTTTTTTACAGCAGGAGCTGTGCTGAGCGTCCGGAGTGGATGAGGGAAGTCAGCCCCTGCTTCGGGCAGAGGAAAGCACAGGATGGCATGGGGCAGCGCACTGGGCTGCACACAGGATGCACTGGCTCTGGCGTTTGGGAGGCGACATAGGTAACACTTCAGGGGGAAGGGAACTGAGGGCTGTCCATCCTATGAAACAGAGAGTACACACACATACACACGCACACACATACACGCATACTAACACATATACACATACACACATTCACACACACATGCAGACACATACACACCATGCACACACATGTTAACACACATGTACATGCACTCATGTGCACGCACACACAAACACATGCACACATGCATGCACACTCATGTTGTGATTTTTCATTTGGACAAAATGGGCAGGGACTTGGGCTCACCATTGCTTTACCGGCGTTTGCCACAGAGTGGGCACCTATAAATATCTCCAAATCGTAACTGACACATTTAATATCAAACGTTGTAGAGCCGTTTATTCCACAAGCGGTTCCGTGTGTGGGCACTAAATAATATTTGACTGTGTTGATTGGGTTTTTAAAATAAACAGCTCCCTGAGCTGGCTCTCTGTCTGAGGATCGCACAAACGCAGGGTAAGTCAGTGGCACATCGGCCGGCACTGCCACTGCCTCCACTTGCTGAAAGCCCCATTCATTCCCGCCCGCTCCCTCCCTCCCGGGTCTCCGGGCTGGTGAGCAGGAGCCTCACTGGGCAGAAACAGCCAGCGTTTCCTCCTGGGGTGGGCTGGGGCCAGGCAGGCAGGTCCCGCCTTCCTGGGCAGGGGCTGAGGCTCAGTCCCCTCCTCCCATTAGTCCTTGTCCCCCGGGCCCTCTCCTCCAGAGCAGGACCCATGGAGGTGGCCAGGTGACCTCTGCCAGGAGCCCATCACGCCTTCATGCTCAGAACTCCTGAAGAGACCTTGGCCACCTCGCGTACCCCGCCTGGACTTGGTTTCCCCATCGGGGACCTGAGATCCAGTTCTGGGAACCTGCCCCCTTTCATGGCCAGCTTGCCCTGCTCCCCAGACCCACATGCCCGAGGTGGCCAGGAGACAGCCATCCTGAGCGGGGGGACAGTGGCACTCAGGGCAGGACCCTCCCCCGCGGCAGCAACACCCAGGCACTTGGCCAAAATGCAAATCCTCTGGCCCTCCCCAGACGTTGGCGCCCCAAGTGGTGGGGCTGAGGGCTGCAGGCTGTGAGGGAGCCCAGGTTCTGAGACCAGGAGCTCTCTGAGCTTGGGGCAGGGAGGCCAGAGGAGCGTGGTCAGGGCAGGGTGGAGGGTGGGGGGGTGTGAAGGTGGGAGGGTGGAGGGAAAAGCATGCGGGATCCAGGGGCAGGGATGAAGCTGGGCAATGGGCAGGTGACAGGGCGGGATGGCAGCTAGTGGCAGCAAGCGCGGCTGTCCCCTGGCTTTCATACCCACTCTGTTGTTTGTTGCCCTGGGCATGTGGCTAAAACTCGTGGCAGTCCTGTGGCAGGCATGCCAGCCTCGGCCACATGCCCTCCCACTCCTCCCGCAACAATGGCTGCTCTTGCCCCGTGGTGAATAAACCCGCTGTGGGTTCTACACTGTTCTAGCCCAGTGGTCGGCAAACTCATCAGTCCACAGAGACAAATATTAACAGCACAACGATTGAGATTTCTTTGGGGAGCCAATTTTCTTAAACTTAAACTTCTTCTAACGCCACTTCTTCAAAATAGACTGACCCAGGCCATGGTATTTTGAGGAAGAGCCACACTCAAGGGGCCAAAGAGCCACATGTGGCTCGTGAGCCGCAGTTTGCCGACTATGGTTCTAGACTGTCCTTTGCAGGAACAGACTACTTATCCCGCCGGTGAATGGCACTGCGTATCAGCACCCCCTCCTGGTCCCCTGTCCCTCACTGCCCTTGTCTGCTTCCTGGGGTCACCTTCCAGCTACAGGACTCGCCCAGAGTCCTCATCTCAAGGTCTTCCTTTAAGCTTTACTAAGAAGGTACCTTCTTGTGGACAGGAGGGTGACCAGGGTCAGTGCTGAGAGCTGTGGACCTGCAGGAAGAGAGCCAGGGGTGAGGATTGACATTGCTCCTGGCACCCGAGCACCGAGTTTGGGGGCAGGACCACCGAATTCCAGCTTTGTTTGTAGCCGACTGGCGATGAAGCTCTGACCCACCTGCCGCACACCGCCGAGGGCACCGAAGGACTCAACCCAAAGTTCCTGTTTTCCAAACCTGAGCTCTGGGCAGTCTTGTATGGCCCCAAAGGCAAGAGAGCTGTCTTTCCAAGAGGAAGGCACGCGATGTTGACTTTGCCATTGGCATCCTGGGACTAAGTCCATACCTGAAATATAACAACACACATGGAGCCTGAGGCTGGAGAAACTTACAAAACCCTCATAGGAGGAAGAATCCTGGCTGTGAAGGCACAATGAAGCATGGAAGTGATCATTTATTTAGAGGAGAGCAGAAGTAACAAATCACAACATTTAAAACACTGGCCGTCCTGGACTGCGGTGGCTGCCACAAACGTATGACTGGACGCAGCAGACATGTATTTTCTCCCAGTTCTGGAGGCCGGAAGTCTGAGATGGGGTGTCAGCAGGTCCGCACCCTTCAGGGTCCCAAGGAAAATCCTTTCCTGTGGTCTCCCAGCATACCTTGGTGCTCCTTGGTCTGTGGCCTCATCACTCCAATCTTTGCCTCCTGGGGACATTGCCACCTCCTCTCCCGTCTGTCTCCCTCGTGTGTCTCTTCTACGGACATTTGTCATTGGGTACCCCAGGAGAACCTCAGCCCCCAATCCTTAACTTGTTTGGTAGGAGAAAGTATGTAGGACCTCATTTTAACTGACATCTTAATTATGTCTGCCAAGACCCTATTTCTACAGAAGGTCACCTTTGCCTGTCTTTTTGTGGGACGCAATTCTGGCGCAATTACCATTGTTTATGGCACAGGATTCAGTCTACACCAGGAGAGCCTCATTTTGAACTATGAGTCAATGAGAATTGAATCCTCCACTTACAGCGTTACCCACGGGTGACTGCAATCATTCTCTGTAGCCTGGTTTCAGCTCTGGCTATATGTTGTGATTGCGATGATGTTCAGGAAGGATGGGCATGCATCATACAAGTTAGAAGCCCCAAATAAGCCCCGCCCCCCTGAGAAGGACCAGAGAAGAAGGCCGTGGCGTCGAAATGAAAGTCTCAGGTGGACTCACGCTGCCTCTGCATGGAGGACAAAGAGTGGGTCCTTTATTTTATTTTTTTAAACGTATTTTTATTAATTTCAGAGAGAAAGGGAGAGGGAGGGGAAGGGAGACAGAAACATCAATGATGAAAGAGTATCATTGATCTGCTGCCTCCTGCACGCTCCTCACTGGGGATCAAGCCCACAACCTGGGCCTGTGCTGTGACCTGGAATGGAACCTTGACCTCCTGGTTCATAGGTCGATGCTCAACCACTGCTATGCTGGCCGGGCCTGGAAGACGTGAATCAGGGTCAGGATCTTACAATCTTCCTGACTTGCTGTCCGTGCCAGGGCTCTCAGTCGAGGAGTCTGTAGACCCCACATCGCTCCTGCTTAACTTTCGCCCCCTTTGCTGTGCTTAGGGACCCAGAACAGACCTGGACTGTCCCGGGCACTCGTCCTGACACCCTCCCAGCTGCCAGGATGGGCGCTGGCCCAGAGGCCTGGTCTGGATCTGCCTGGCCGCAGGCACACCAACTGCCTGGTGATTTCATTTGCATCTTCAGGAGCACATGGCCCCGCTCCACGGAGAGTCTTTCCTTTCCCAGGAGCCAGCCAGCATGTGGCATTCTTCTCCTCCTCGCTCTGCGGGGAGAAATGGGCCTTGCAGATGTTCCTGTGATTCCGGGAGAATCAGATTCACAAAGATGAGCCGAGCGCCTTGGCTTCTCTGCCGGGTGGGCCGGTGCCAAGCGGCCTGTGGTCCAGGAGGAGGGAGCAGCTGGGAAACGCATTTGGGAACTGACCTCATGGCTGTGGTCAGAGTTAGAGAACCCATTTCTACAGCTCCTTCCCTCCCAGCTACGGGAGGGCAGGGGGCTCCCCCAGATAGCAAGGGCCTGGGTAAAAGCATCTTGGTGTCCTGATAAAGTCCGGGGCCTGGCCTCCGGTTCTGGCGATGGTGGTAGTGGTGGTGGTGGTGGTGGTGGGCAGTGGCAGTTAATGAGTGCTCCCCTCCGGGGACAAGCAATCGGTGGCAGTCACTGAGGGACCAAGAAGGCAGGACAGGAGCCCCAAGGACTCAACTAGGCCTGTGGTCGGCAAACTGCAGCTCTCGAGTCACAGGCGGCTCTTTGGCCCCTTGAGTGTGGCTCTTCCACAAAATACCACGGCCTGGGCGAGTCTATGTTGAAGAAGTGGCGTTAGAAGAAGTTTAAGTTTAAAAAATGTGGCTCTCCAAAGAAATTCCAATCGTTGTGCTGTTGATATTTGGCTCTGTGGACTAATGAGTTTGCCAACCACTGGGCTAGGGGGATCGAGACAAATAAAAGTTAGATAAAATTGGCCCATGAGGACTCCAGCGCCTCCACAATAGAGGCGATAGAGGCTGGGATTGTGTGTTTTGTGGCTGACCTGTTTTACCAAACTGTGGTCAGACTCAGATCGGCCAATCCGCTGCCGCCTGTGCCCAGGGCGGTGAGGTCACCTCAGCCCCGCTCCAGCTCCCGTCTGTGCGTCCCTGGGCGGTGAGAGTCCAGAGTCCTCTCTGGTGACTCGGGTGAGTCTGCCCTGCCAGGCATGAGCCAGGGCAGGGGGCACCTCCTCAGAGGGAGACTTCCACCTGCTTTTAGGCAAACAGGAAGAGGAAGAGAGGGCTTGTCTGTCCTCATTAAAGAAAAAGTAGAGCTGGACAGCAAAGTGGCCCAAAGAGATTTCATTCAGGAATACCGCCTCCCGGGATATAGAGCTCAGTTCTGAAAACAAGTGGGCTTTCTGGCCCAGAAGCAGGTGGGGGCACTGGATGGGAAATCCCTAACAAGGAAACTCCAGGGGCCAGGGGGTTCTTAGTGAACTGACTAAGGATTCTTGCTGGAGGTGATCAGACCTCCCCGGGGGATGTCTGAGGGTGAGGAACCGGATCAGGTACGAGGGGACCAGACAGCGGAGGAGCGGATTCTGAGTACACAGACTTAGCGGCATTCTAGCTGAAGCTGGACTAGGCTGGGACAGACGCGGAAAGAACGGAGTTAGGCCGACGCGAGCAGAGGGCTGGGTTTGCTAATAAGTAAGGCTGGTCCAGGAAAGCCTCTGCCAGTCTGCGGTTTCAATTGCCTTCAGCTCACAATACCCCTGTGCCACGGGTGCACTGGGAGTGGTGTATTCATGTTCCGTCATGCTGTCCTGGCAGCCAGCCTCATGGTGGCCGTCACAGGAAGGCTAGCGCTCCAGCTGGGCAACAGACACATTTTAGATAATGTCCCCAAGTCCTACCGGGTTCGGCTCAGGGAATAGAGCATCAGCCTGTGGACTGAAGGGTCCCAGGTTTGATTCTGATCAAGGGCACATGCCCAGGTTGTGAGCTCGGGGCATGCAGGAGGCAGCCAATCAATGACTGTCTCATCATTGATGTTTCTATCTCTCTCTCTCCTTTTCCCTTCCTCTCTGAAATCAATAAAAATATATTTAAAAAAACAATAATGTCCCTGGCCTCAGAGGCATTTGATTGTCGTCATCACCGGCACTCCTACTTACGCAGACAAAAGTCCACCACGATTTAAAGAATTCAATAAAAAAGATGTGTAGAAAGTGACTAATGCATGACCCCACTTATCCTTAAAATGTACATGCTTGTGCACATATAAAGATGTTAGCAATAAAGTACACATTTGAAAATGATTACTATCTCTCCCCCCACCCAAGTGTAAACTGAGTTCAAGGAACAGTGTCAGCTGGAGGCTGGAAACGGGAGTGGGATTCCGACCAAGTGAACAAAAGGAGAATTTCCAGCCACCGAAGGTATTATTTTCCACCTCCTAGCCAGGCCTGGGTTCCAAATGGCTTTCTCAGGAAACCCCGCCTCTCTTTCAATCTGGATAATGCAGTGCTCTGGAAATGGTTTGAGTCTTGTTATTTATAAGTGACCAGCGCGGCAGCTGCTGTGCTGGGAAGTCCATCACTGGGTTCCCATGGAGACCAGTCTTCCTTCGGACGGCTCCCAGCTGATGAGCAGCAGGGCCAGGCCGGCCAGATGCTGGGATGGGGGCTTCGGTGTGAGGACTCCCCGTCGGCTTGGCCAAGTTCCTCTAGAACGGAACAGCAGTCTCGGCCTCTCCCACGCAGCCTTCCTCTCTCCCTTCGCTCCTTTGGAAAGCAGAGATCCTCTGGCTTCCAGGGCGAGCTAGAGGAGCAGGAGCAGTGGGGGGACATGGAAACAAATGCCAGGCATGTGCCCGCAGTGGAGCCTGGGGGGGTCCCCTGAGCCTCCGGGCCCAGAGGAGCACAGAACCCCCAAGTTCTATGTCCCTGAGGGCGAACCCCAGCTACATACAGCCTTGGGGGTAACTTTCTCCCAAGGACTCAGTTGCCATCCACCTTGGCAAAAAGATGGGGAAAGACAGCCTCCTGAAATTGAAACGTTTCCAACATGAGAGATGCAATTATTCAGAAAATTACCAAATAGGTCTTGTACGGGCAATGCTCCAGGGGAACGGCAGCCGGAGGCACAGGTTTAGAGTAGGTTTGGGACAGATTTAAAAAGGGAGGTTTCACAGGTTCGTTTGTGACTTTCATGTTATACTGTAGGCACATGCATGCTATCATAGAAGTCCTTTTTTCATGGAACACCTAACAAGAAATGCTATGAGCATTTTCCCGTGTCAGTGAAAATGCGTCCCGTGTTTAATGGTCACGGAATAGTCTGTTGAATGGCTGCCCCACCGTTTACTCCGCACTCCTGCTCCTTGCTGGCTGCCAGGCGGGACCGCTCTTAGCTGGGGGCCGCCTCAGCCCTGCAGGTCTGCCTGCATGCCTTGGTATATGGCCCCACCCCACCCCCAACTTCAGACCAGCCACACATGTCAGTCCTGCTCACAGTTGGAATTTGTCCGACGACCCCTCCTGCTGCCAGGTGACAGAAAGTTTAATTTTTGGTCAAGTGTCTTAAACAGGATTGCAGTTTGCTTGTTTTATATCAATGAAGTTCAGAATTACTCAAGAGCTGGCACCTTAGCTCGCCATAGTCACAGACACAGCTGCTTTGTATTTAACTGCTTCGTTTTCCTTCATCTCCTGGGACAAAGGAGCTGCTTGAGCTCCAGCGATGACCTCCACACTCTGACCAGCCAGGAAGAGCAAAACGAAGACCTCAAACCTAAGACTCCCTCTCACACCCCATGGGCCCAACCTTGGTCACAAGGCTACCCCTAGCTCCAGGGGCCTGGGATCTAGTCTATAGCTAAGTAGGGGTTAATGGCCTGTACATGTTCTCATGACTAAGGAAGCAGGGGAGGATGGGTACTGGGGAGAGGGGACTAGCAGGCGGCCATAGATCTCAATCTAAACCTATTTTCTGGTTCCCATCTGAGTCCTCCTGCCCACTGGCTAGTAGCGATCACCCACGTGACCCCTGGTGGGCTGTACTGTGTCTAGGAGGGTGTAAAGAGGCCACAGAGGGGCCTTATCATCCAGATGTGCATTATTTAAGTCCGCAGACAAGGAACTACAGATCACTAATGAACTGACCACGTGTGACATTCATCCCCACCCATCTCTCCTGCCTCGCTTTACGCCAGCATGTATCACTGCCCACTTCCTCCCGCAAGCCGCATTCACCAAGGTCAAAACAGCTTTGATTCAGGACTATTGCAATAGAGGTAGAGAGACCCCGGTAGAGAATTGAGCTCAGTTCTGAATATGGACAAGTGGGCTTTATGGCCAAGAAATGGGGTGGGGGATGGAGGGGTTCGTGGACCCAGCACATGTCGGATGCTGGGATGATGTGGCCCAGGTGTAGTCCAGGCTCCCCATGGGCCATCACTCTTACTATAGGCTGAACTGTGTTCCCCCAAAGGTCATGCACTGAAGCTTAGGAAATCAGAGGAGCAAATGTGTATCGCACTGCAATGTGATGTCTGCTCTCAGCGGGACGGTGGAAATAGCCCGTTGCCTGTACCTCAGGCACAGTGGCAGACTTTTGTGATTCCAACAGGGGGCTTTCAAAGTCTACTTCCTGCAACTTAGCCCGCTGCCTAAGCCTTTGCCTGGACCAAGTTGGAGAGAAAGGAAAAAGCAGAGCTAGCCACCGGTGACATTTCCATCTCCTCCTCGCTCCGGCATGCACAGAGCCTGCCAAGCCTCTCCTGCCAGCCGCCATTTGTCTTCCTTAGGCTGTTGCATGGGTTGAAGGCTATTGTATTCTGATGAGGGTGACATTTCTCTGAGACCCCTGAGGGGTGTGAAGGCGGGCAGAAGATCTGCCCAGTGAACCACGGAAACTAGGTGTGGCTCAGTGCAGAGACTTTGGTAGGAAAGCAGTTAAGCAGGTCTTCACCATGCTCCTTGCCCCTTCCCTTACTCTCTCTCTCTCTCTCTCTCTCTCTCTCTCTCTCTCTCTCTCTCTCCACCCCTACTTTCCACCCCAAATCAGCAACTTTCACCTGTTGGTGACAGAACCAGAATTCAGGAAGGACGCATGTGGAGGTCATCCTTGCATCACTCAGGGAAGGTGGGAGAAGGCAAAGGGGCACTTACCCTCTGTGCTCTGCCCAGAGCCCAAAGCAGCCGCCACAGGCCTCTGTCTCCTCCTCCTCAGACAGCCCAGCCCTCAGGGGTCTAGAGAGGACAGGGCTGATTCCCTGGGCTCTAGGAAGAAAAGTCTGCCTCATCTCTCACGTCCCATCCGCCCTTGACCTGAGCGAACATTCATCCACACCCAGTACCCAGGTGGAGGCGACCATGAGCCTCCTCCAGCCTCCTGGGCCCGGTGTTTTCAATGATTCCCCATGACCTGCACCTCACTGACCTCAAAACCATCTGGGTTGGTGTTTAAAAGGCACTTTCTAGGACACCACACCGAGCCTTCTGGAAGTCAGCATGGTGCTCACCCACCAGGTGAGGACCAGATCCCCCAGGCCAGCTCAGCTGACCACATCTTTGTGCCCCCCTCAAAACAGTTATAGTCTTCACCCTCGTCACCAGCACTCCCCACGGTGGGCCATCTCTGAGCTCCTTGTAACTTAAACATACACCTAATCCTAACTCTGATCCTAGGACTAACCCTACCCTAGCCCTAAACCTAACCCTAACCCTAATGACAATCCTAACCCCAGTCCCAGCCGTAACCCTAACCCTAACCTCAACCCTAATCCTAGCCCTAACCCTAACCCTAGCCCTAATGATAATCCTAACCCCAGCCCCATCCCTAACCCTAGCCCTAATGATAATCATAACCCTAACCCCAGCCTTAGTCCTAACCCTAATCCCAACCCTAACCCCAACCCTAACCCTAGCCACTCACATTATTGAGAGCAACCTGCTTTACTCAAAGTCCACTGATGTTAATCTGATTTTAAAAACCACACAGATACATCCAGAATGTTTGACCTTGTATCTGTGCACCATGGTACATAAAGTTAACCATTCACATGGCCCATGTGTTTGAAAACGATTGTAGATGATTCCTAGAGTTTCTTTTAAGCAGAAAGCCAGTGTTCTAGGGCTCTCGGCATGAAGGCTGATACTTTCCAAAGTGTGGTCTTTGGACCACTGCTTGTCACCTGTCAATCAGTGGGCGGGAGATAGTATGGCAGTTTCAGGAAAAAATAAATTGATGTATATAAATATAACAAATTTTGAAATCCAAGATATAACATTATTCCAGGAATACCACCGAATTTTAGGTGTTATACTTTTTAAGGGATCCCAAGGTTTATCTTGGTCAGTTGGGCTCATATTCAATTAAGGATACGGTTGAAGTCAGCTGGATGGCATTAGTAAGTTATTTCTTGTGCTCGTTAAACTTGTAACTCGTTATTTTTTTTTTGCTTGCCATACATCCCGGGTCATAAAATGCATTTAACTATACGGGCTGGTTCATCCTATATAATAAGAGAGGAATATGCTAATTATCTGTTATGAAGTGAGGCGTAACAACCGAATCACGGATCTGCAGGAGGGTGGGGCAGCGAACTACAAGCAGGCAGCAGAGAGGAGAGGGCAGGGCAGCAAGCTATGAGGAGGTGGGGGAGGGGGCAGCAATGACCCACTGGCCCACGGATTCGTGTGCAGGTCTACTAGTTAGAATATAAAAGTCATGATAAAAATTTATAAGTAAAGTTCTACAACCCAGAATGATGTCAAAAATAACAAGAAGTGAACTCCAGTGCAAGTATTGGGTATAGTGTGTGTGTGTGTTTTGGGACAGGTAAAACCGGTGATAAACATGTACAAGCAACTGTAAGAGAAAGAGCAAAGAGGATGGACCATGATCAACACCTGAAATGACACTTTTTCGATCCTGTATTAGTTCCCTCTCTTCTTTCCCATGAGTTGTCTGCTGTGAAACCATAAAATAATGGTTTGGAATTCACCAAAGCTTTGCAGAACCTTCACTCAATGCAGAGGAAGGACCTTCCCTGGGAGACTAATTAAAATGTTGAGAATTGCCAAAACCGGTTTGGCTCAGTGGATAGAGCATCAGTCTTTGGACCCAAGGGTCCCGGGTTCAATTCCAGTCAAGGGCATGTACCTCCGTTGCGGGCACATCCCCAGCCAGGTGTGCAGGAGGCAGCTGATCAATGTTTCTCTCTCATGGATGTTTCTAACTCTCCATCCCTCTCCCTTCCTCTCTGTAAAAAATCAATAAAATGTATTTTTTAAAAATAAAAATAAAAATGTCGAGAACAGGTGTGACATCATGCATCCCCGGGGGAAACGAAGGGGAGGTGCTCCTGAAGGAAGCGCGGTCCCTGACATCCTAGTGACAGTGGCCAGGCTCAGTGATGCGCCCAGAACTGTAAGCACGTGAACAGAATGGCCGGGGGCGGCTGTGAGGATGAACGGACTCTGTTAGCCCAGGCCCGAGCAGCTGTCCCCCAGCTGCTGCTGCGTGCAGACTCCCTCTGTGTACTGGAAAACATGAGGTTTGTGTGGGTACAGCTGCCAGAACTACACTCTCTCCGGAGCCTCGGCTTCCTGGTAAAGCCTCCACGGACTTAGAAGACAGATTGCAGACGGCCCAGCAACAGGAGTGAAACCCACGTCAGTGATTGGTCTGAAGGCTTCTGCTCCCTTCTGAGAATTGAAAAAAAACTTATCCTGCCAAAACCGGTTTGGCTCAGTGGATAGAGCATTAGCCTGCAGACTGAAGGATCCCGGGTTTGATTCCGGTCAAGGGCATGTATCTTGGTTGCGGGCACAACCCCAGTGGGGGGCATGCAGGAGGCAGCAGATCGATGTTTCTCTCATTGATGTTTCTAACTCTCTATCCCTCTCAATTCCTCTCTGTAAAAAATCAATAAAATATATTAAATATAGCCTATGCTTTTATCAGGTGCGTCTGATTATGTTGACAATCTACACCTCCCTCTCACGGAAAAGACGGCTGACCCCAGAATAGACGCCTGGATGGCTAAGAGCTGAGGTGCAGAAATACATTTTCCTCTTATTTCTCATCCTCTCCTAGGTGCCCCTCCTTTCCCAGCTAAACTTTCCTCACATGGAGGGATAATTCATGAGGTGTGCACCCTTTGCACCTATTTCAGAGGCACTTCCCCAGAGGGGAGGCATAAGCCAGGGGGAGAGGCTGGGAGCGGCTCCCCCTGCTCCTGGCTCCCCGCAGGGCCTGCTCAGGGGGCTGTGCGGGGAGCCAGGTGCTCCCTGCCACTCAGAGAGCCAAGCAGAGCCGAGACTCCGAGCCAGGTCTTCCCAGAGCGGGCCTGCTACTCTCTCCACGCCACTCCACTGGCCAGGGCAGTCCTAGTGGAGGAGGTGGGCTGGAGTTTGCTTGGACGCCTGAGTGAGGTCTAGGCAAGCAAAGGCCATTCATCTCTTTTCCTTCAGCGCCTGAGCAGTAGGTACATAGGGTGCCATTCACTGCGAAGCACGCCGATCACTGGTCCAGACGTCAGCGGAGCTACTAGGATGCGTTTGTTCCGGGGCTGCCACCAGCGAGCTGTGTTCCCGGGGGCACGCTGCTTCTCCTCTCTGAGCCATCCTTTGCTCCAACCTAACGGGGCAAAGGAATGAGACTAAATGCATTGCAGCCCATCTGCTTTTCCCAAAATCCCGGGGTGCTCTAGAATATGGGACCTCTGACACACATCCCAGCCAGGTGCCTGGGATCTGGCTGATTTGGCACCCAAATCAGTGCCATGTAGGGCCGGCCACGGATGCCTCACGGAGCAGGAGCCTTTCACCGGATCCGTGGGAAGGGCTCTGAAAGACGGAGCAGCCGGTCACACCCGCTGACAGGGACCGGTGTGGGGAGGGAAGTCAGGAGGGGAGGCGGCTGGCGGGAGACAGGTTTGGAAGTCAGTCTGAGGCTGGGTATCGAGAAATGCGTCCGGACGCCAGGCCCAGATGCGCTCCCTCCGTGGCCGGGCGTGGTGTCTGGGAGCGGCATTACTCATGTGGAAACACTCCGCTGCCTCTGCCTCCAGGAGCGCCTGGGCGGCTGCGGCGACCACGAAGGCAGGCAGGACGGGGCTGCCCGCTTCTCTGCTGAAGCAGATGATTCATTTCCAAGGTGGATGGAAAGCGTCATCAGAGTTATTCACAAATCTGCAGAGCTGGCTTCCTTCAGGAGCTCCTTCTGTTTCCGCAGAGAAAACAAATCTGTCCTCATTTTCTCAAATGCATCTCTGGGAAGTAAAAGAAATTACTGAACTATTTCTTTAAAATCACACAAGGCTCCTAGACTACTCACTGAACACCAACCCCTGTAGTACTGAAGCTGAACTCAATGGAGAAATGGTTTCCCAGCTCTTAGAGCACATATGTCAAACACAAGGCCCGCGGGCCAAATCCAGCCCGCCAGGCCTTGCAATGTGGCCCGCACCGCGCTGTCATCACTGCACTCCGCTGTCAGTTTATGACATTGTCAGTTTATGACTGTTCAGTAAACCATTCGGCCCGCGATTTAGGCTGGATTTTAGATTTTGGCCCCTTCTCTGATTGAGTTCGACACCCCTATCTTAGAGAGAAACTGATGGCTTTCGCTCAGCTGAAACTCTTCATGGGTTTAATGACTCAAATGCTATTTTAATTGCTTACTTGCTAGCAGGAAGCATAATATAGTTTATATTGACCTGATGGTTTTTTCTAATGATTTTCTATTCCTGCGCTACAGTGGGTAGTGAGGGCCACACAGTGTGCTGGGAAGAGTACACCATCTCTTTTAACTTTCCCAACCACCATGTGAAACAGGTACCATTAGCTCATTTTACTAAGGAGGAAACGGAGTGGTAGAATGGTTGAGGTGTCATGGCTAGAAAGTTGAGGAGTTGGGAATCAGACTGAAGTTTGGTCTGGAGCCAACGCCAACATTCATCTGTCCATCTGACCATCCTTCCAACTGTCACCCATTTATCTGACATCCATCCACCCACCCACTATTCTTCCATTTGTCACCCGCCTATCTGTCTGTCCAGCCCCCTGGAAACTGCTAAGGGGGCTGGGAGATGTCTAAGAAGAGAACAGAAAATGGATACACATGGCCCTGTCTCTGCTGTGGAAAGTCCTGGAAGCTTCTCTGGGGAGAGTGGCTGAAGGTGGAGGAGGTATACTGCCGCTGAGGGAAGTACTGGGGACCCCCAAATGCAGGAAGGATTTCTAGCCTCTCCATCCCTGAGCCCAGGCAGGCTTTAACTCATTGGTCTCTACAATCGATTACTTTGGTGTATGTTTTCCATTTGCTTATTCTACTCCTAGAAGGCATCTGTGGAGTGTTTTCTATGCGAAAGTTGTAGAATAAGGCTCCGTACAATAAATACATATAGCACTGCTGTTTCCCTCAAGGTCTTCGATCTAGCTGGAAAGGTAAGACAAATATGTAGAGAGTATTAAGTCATAGCATGATAAAGGCGGTATTCTGTATCAAAGGCATAAGCAACACAGATCATCTCACAGAGCAGGACAGTTGAGCGATTTGAAACTTTAAGCTCAGCAGATCCTGGATGCCAATCAAGGACCAGGCTCTTTGTAGAAGTTCTGCCATCTGCATTCGTAAACGGCAATATTGAGCAGGAGAAAGGACAGTAAAGGTACATTTCCTCTTTTTGTTTGTCCCCTTTTAAGAGTGAGAAGTCCTTTCCCCAAGTACTGCAGAAGGTGTCTCCTACATGGTGCTATGTCAGTGTCTATGCCCCAAATAACCACTGGGAATCCCTGCAAGTGGGACTGGCTTCCTCAGAACGAAGAGCACAATCAAATCTGTTACAGGAGACGGGGAGTGAAGTTGTTAGGGTGTCTGCCATGGAGCTGGCCTTCTTTGTGTGGACGCAGTGTGCCTTGACAGGTGACCAGGAGGCCAGCAGGGAGGCAGGCTCCTGCGTGTCAGAGCTGCTTCTGCCTCGGGCTTCTTCAGGGTCTGGTTCAAGCTCGTTTGGCCTGCATTGCAGGGTGAACCTCGGTTCCTGAGTGAGGAAAATGGGGGTGGGCAGACTCGGCCTGGGGAAGGCCAGTACGTTAGTGGTCGATGTATAATTGGCAAACCCCCTGGAAGGGAAAACTCAGAAGGTCGTCAGTGAATGCTCCAAACCCAACACAGGTGTCCTGGCTGCAATCCCCGGGGGAATGGGAAAGCTTTTGTGTAACTGCATTGCCCTCTGTCTGAAGGAAGAAATTATTAAGAAAAATGGAGATAAACTGCATAAAGTTTATCAAAGGGGGTTCAGAGGTAACTCCGGTGCTTCCCCAGGAACTTGAGTACCTGCTCCCAGTGGCGGGAACACACCCAAGGAGCAGCCTGGTGCATCACATTAGAAAGCTATGCCTTTGCCTCTCAGCCCGCCCCAGCCTGTAAAGCTCTGCCTGGTGATGTCAGCTGGGACTCTGCAAATGACTCTTCTCCTTTGTCAAGTTTGTCAACCAGTAGGGGTGCTGGAAGGTGGGAAGATCCTGGGAGACACTGGCTCATTCCTTCTGCTTGCTGTTTTTGTGTCAACCGAGCAATTTTATTTTTTTAATTTAAAAAACATATATTTCTTTATTGACTTTAGAGAGGAAGGGCGAAGGATAGAGATAGAAATATCAATGATGAGAGAGAATCATTGATTGGCTGCCTCCTGCATGCCCCCTACTGGGGATCGAGCCCGCAACCGGGCATGTGCCCTTGATCGGAATTGAACCTGGGACCCTTCAGTCTGCAGTCCGACACTCTATCCACTGAGCCACACTGGCTAGGACCTGAGCAATGGCCTTTAACTAGTTGGTTCCAGGCCAGCATCTTTCTATTGGCGTTTCTGCACCCTGACAACAGTGCCAGCTTCAGTGGAGAATAACCTGTCCTCTGTCATCCGAGTCCCGGCTCTGCAGGGTCCCTCCTTCCAGCTTCCAAACTCTAATAACACCCACCTCTTCCTTCCAGCGCCCGGCTTGCTTCCTGCAGTTTCTACCTCTGTGTTCAGCCCATTCCTTAGATTGAATCTCTCTGTTGAAATACCTGGGGCAGTTTCTGTTTTTCTGTTTCTATTCTGACTACTGACACAAAAGCTTAATGATAACAGCCATTAATCCTCTACTACCCAACACAGTCTGTTACACACACACACACTCACACACACACACACTCACACACACACACACTCACACTTTCCTGCTTATCACACATCTCTCTGATTAGAACTGTCTTCTCAAATAGAACTCCTACGGGGAGAATTGCTCAGTAAACACACACACACGGTTTTCATTTGGACGCTGTTTTCATACCTCAGTCCCTGACGGCCTCCTCTTGGCCGTGGGGGCGGACCCACACCAGAGACACCGGCAGGAGTGTCCTGCTCTTGCCCATTGAGGGTCAGACCCGAAACTGTCACCCCACCACAGCGATGGCGCCCTCACCAACCGACCGTCCTCCCCGGTGTTCTGCCTCCGGTTCTGGTCTCATACTGGTGCCAAGCATGAAATCCATTTTCTCTAAATGGCAAGAGCTAACACTGAGCAACACTGTCCCCTTCCTGAAAACACGTGTTCCTTTCTTTCCATTCTTCTCCAAATAAAACTCACCCGGGAGAGATCTGAGAAAGCCTCCAGCATCAGGACATAAATGCCCAGTACGGCTACCCTACCGAGAGTTTTATTTGTGTTTTAAGAAACCTCTCACTTGTTTAGATCAAAGGGGTCCAGCCTTGGTTTTAGAATCTCAGGGCACTGAGCACAGAGAGGACTTGCAGTGGAGAGGGCGGAGAGCCTGGGTCGCACCCTCTATTGACCTTCCTGCAGATAGACCTCGGCTTCAGCTCCCTGACGCTGGCGCTGAGATAAAGACACGTTCAGCCTCGCACAGGCCCTCACTGTCCCGGCCAAACCACAGCTGATCTGGTTCCTGCCAAGCACAGCGCGCCCGGGAGCCCACGGGGCCTCCGCACCTCAGAAGCTGTCTTTGTACGGAGGAAGGCTGAGCAAACATTTGCCTCCGGCTGCAGCCGGCTCTGGAGCTGACTCCGCACACTAATTCCCGTGCACCCTGCTGTGCATGGAGCTGCCAGGGCCAGCATCCTGTCTGGACTTTGGGGGCCACTAAACAAGCAAGAGTCCCCCCACATCTTAGCCGACAGGTGTCCCAGGCCTCCTGTGGCGCTTCACAGACAGGCCGTGTGCTAGTGAGACTCCGATCCTGGATGTCTTCCATGCTCAGCCGCCGGGCAAGAAGTGGTGCCCGATTCTAACCCACTCCTTTGAACTAGCGGCATGGCAGCACGGGCACAGGACAGCCCCCAGGAGGATGTAACAGGAAACCGGTTACAATGCAGGCAATGGGGAGGCGCTGAGGGGTGGAAAGGGCTGTGCTGGGGGCAGGGGGGCTTGTCTGGGGCCATACTACAGTGAGGTGACCAGACAAGTGGGACAGTCCGGATTTCTAACTATTTGTCCCACGTCCCGTGGCATTTTAAAAAAGTACCAATTATTGGAAAGAGTGCACGACAAGCTAGGGAATTGAGGGAGAATGGGAAGGGAATATACGGTTTTCAGTGGCCATGTGGCTATTTAGCCAGGATATGAGTTTTATATTAGTTTTGTTAATTTTATAATGCTAAACTTTAATAATAACAAATACTTGTTGAGAACTGATTATCGAGAACTGCTTATCAAATTTCCCATTGTTGATCAGTTGTTAGAATTCACTCAAATGAGAAATATGCCAAAGAATAAAATAATACTATACATAATTTTTATTTCTTTATTTATTATATTTATAAATTGTGCTTACGTTGAAATTTAAAAAATATATTACAATACTATTTTTGCATTCTATGAAAATTTTTGTTGCTCCTTATAGACCAAATTTTTAATCAAGAACACACACACACACCCGTCAATGGTGTCCCGCTTTACCAATGTTAAAATCTGGTCACCTTATGCTACAGCCATTCCTGAACTTGAACAATTGGCTAACTGTTCCCGGGCAGTTGTCTCCTCGGCTGGGGTTTATCCGGCTTCCCCACTGCCCTGTGCTGGGGGCTGCGGCTGCCCCGCCAGTGGCACAGACCGGGGGGCTTCGCTACAGGAAGGTGTCCGCTCAGAGCTCCGGAGGCTGGGCATCGGAGGTGTGGGTGTCCGCAGAGCTGGCTCCTTCTGAAGACTGGGGGGTGGGGGTGGGGAGGGGTAAAGGGAAGGGTGAGGGGGAGACTATACCATGCCTGCTCCTGGCTTCTGGTGGTTTGCCAGCAGCCTTTGGCGATCCTTGACTGGCACAAGTATCACCCCCATCTCTGTCTTCATCTTCACGTGGCTTGTGTGTGTGTGTATGAGTCCCCATGTGCGTGTCTATCTGTGTGTCCAAATGTTTCCTCTTTGTAACATCACAGCCGTGTCTGGTTAGGACCCATCCTAATGATCTCATCTCAACATGCTCATCTACAAAGGACTTTATTTCCAAATAAAGTCATCCTCATGGGGGCAGGGGGCCGGGCCTTCAACATCTTTTTTGGGTGATCCATTTCAGCTCGTAACCCTCTGACCTCAGATTCCTGCGGGCAGGCCCCAGGAGCCATGACTGGCCTCCTGTGCGCGGGCAGCCTGCCTCAGGGCTTCCCTGTTTCTCTGGAGGGAGGCAGTGGGGGCGATGGAGGCACATCCTGATGGCCCCTTCCAGCTGTGTGACGCCAGGAAAGTCACTGTACCTCTCTGAGCCTCCGTCTCCTCATCTGGGGGTGAGAGGGTTACTGAGGAAAGTAATGAGCTGAATGAAGCAAAGAAGGACCGGGCTGGCCCGTGGTAAGTGCTCAGAAAAGTATAGACATTATTTATTCTCCTTGGACGTCAACCCTGGCTGCACATCGGAATCTTCTCCGTGAGCTTTGTCAGCGCTGTTGGTGCGCACGCCCCACGAGACGTTCTGACTCAGTTGGTCTGGGCCGGGGCCCAGGCACGAATATATTTAGAAGTTCCCTGGTTGGTGTTATGATGCAGCCAAGAGTGAGAACCACTAGAATGGATGGGAGGCTGGAAAACACCAGTGGAAAGTCTCAGCGCAGCTGAACGTCAGAGAGGTTGACTTGTAGACCGGGGCCAGAGGGTGCGGGCTGAGAGAGTGGCTGGAGAGCACTGAGAAAACTGGCCAGTGGGTGACCTGGCTTCAGGGCCATTCCCGCCCCAGGGTCTCCCTGGTGAGGAGCATCCCCCTGGGGCACAGCACAGGACCGTTCCTCCTACCGCTACCTCCCATCCACCCGTCGTCTGTCCGCAGGGTCCGAGACTAGCCTTCCTGTCTCCAGCTCCAGGTCTGTTAAGCAATCCCCAGTCAGAGTTAGTGTCAGATAATGCTTGATGTGCTGCCCTCCCAGGGGCAGAAGCAGAGATCCTCCAGGGAGGAGCCTGTGGGCCCCACAGGGCAGACTTGTAGATGGGGCTGCTGAGCATCTTATACCACACCACATGGGGCTGCCTGCTGCTGATCAGCCTGGCTCCCAAGGCCGACAGCTGTCAACTGGCGAGCATCTGTGACAGCATCACCCTCACTCATTCCACCCCCAGCACCAGGCCCTTCCCCGGCAGGGACGCGGGCGTGGGGGCAGCTGTCTGGCAGGTGCAGGGGGATAAAGCTCTCGGGCCTCTCTGCTGAGTGAGGAGGGCAGCTGGGAGAGGAGGGCAGCCCCCACCACCACTCCCACCTCCCCGCTCTCTCCAGCTGCTCCGTCACATCAGCTTCTCTGAGCCTTGGTCTTCTGACAGGGCCCCTTGTCCGCTGGGCATCAGACACTTGCACTCATCCACCCCCTGCAGGTCCGGGGTCTCTCACTCCTCCGGTGACTTCTTACTGTGTGAGGAATGAGGGGTAGTAAGTGACGGATGTAAATAGAAGCCACCTTAAAGACAAACTACAAGAATTCTCTCAATTTATTATCGCCACGAGGCTAGGCATGTCCATTTGCTCCTCAGCAGAATGAATAAAAGCCCAGCGAGCAGACAGAGGACCCGAGGACCCCTCTGTCCTGATCTGCTTGGAGTCCTGCATTCGGCTCAGCGCGTCCATGTGTTCGATTCCAACCAACCACACGTCAGAAGGAAGAACGGCCAGAGACGCTCTCAGTGCAAAGGGGGGTGTGCTGGCTTCATCCACCACAGCAACGTGGTGAACTCGGACTTAACTCTGGCTTTTGGAAACTCGGGGAAAGTGTTTGCTGGGTGTTTGTAACTCGGAAAGCGCGTTTGCCGGACAGGGACACGCAGTTACTAACCGCAGAAACTCCGTCTGAATGCAGCCTGGTGCTCGGGACTCACCCCAAGACCTGAATGCTGCTGGTGTTGGGGAGGCAGGAGGGGAAAGGAGTTTCTCAAAGCTGATCACGGGGAAGGGTGACCTTTCAGAGCGAGGGCAGGAGCCCTCTGGACCGCCCTGGCGGGTTCCCCTGCCTCTCAGGCGGCCTGGATGCCGTTAAGCCCAGATTTCCTGGCAGGCGCGGGCTGGAGGCTTTTCCAAAAGGCATCTTAGACTGCGGGCACAGCCCCCCCCCCCCCCCCCCCCCCCCCCCCGTCTCATCCCCACAGCGAGCCCCGGACACACGCCCCCTGTTCCCAGCTGGCCGCACATGCTTCTTTTCACACTGAACCAGGAGAACGGGCCAAGGTGTGACATTTATGAACCCCGGCAACTGGGAGCTGTGCGCGCAGGCCGCCGCCTGCGGTGTGGGGAGTGATGAATGGGCTGTTCTGCTCCCCCTCTGGCATGTCTGCTCCCCCGCTGGCAGGCCTGCAGCCTCATTTAGTCCCCGGCCAAGTATAAAACCGCCGGCCGCCGGCCGCCTCCTGCAGCCCCTCCAGCCCGGCGTCCGAGGAGAGCAGCGCCTGGCCGGCCGGCCGTCTTCCCCAGGAGGCTCCGGGCGCCCAGAACCATGCCGGGCCGGCTGGGCCGCTGGCACCTGCTGGCTCTGCTCGCCCTCCCTCTTTGCCTGTGCCAAGACGAGTACATGGAGGTGAGCGGGAGAGCGCATAGCGTGGTGGCCAGGATAGTGCAGAGCCACCAGCAGAGCGCCCGCGGTGGCTCCCGGAGGGAGACAGTGAGAGAGCGCAGCCATCCTAGACCGGGCACGGTGGCTAGTAACGCGTCTGCACACCCCAAGCCCCCGAGGCCCGATGAGCTACCGCCCCCCGAGGTAGATGGCCTAGCCCAGAGCACCCCGTTCTGGGGCCAGGTACTCGGCATTCTCTTCTCAGGCTTTCCCCGGGAGGGGCCGCCCCTGCTTTGGCTGCAGCTGGGATGCCGAGGGGGGATGCTTCGGAGCCGTCTGCTGAGCTGCTTGGGGGTCTCTCTCTGGGGGGCTCCGTGCACGAGGGGGCGGTGGGTCTCAGGAAGCCAGCAGAGGTCGCATCGGTGTGCGGGGACACGGAGGCTGCCGGAGCCCCACCAATTAGGACCCTGGGGGCCGCCAGCTCCTGCTCTGCCGGCCGGGTGTCCCCTGCCATTGGCGTGGGAGAGGCGGCTGTCCAGGAGAAGGCTCCTTTGCAGATCCTTAGGCAGTCGGGCTCTGGGAATCAGTGTCCAGCTGGGGGAAGCTGCCCTGGAGGTTTTCGCTTTGATTGGAGAGTTTATTGTGGCCTTCTATGCCAGGCCTGCTGATCTGATTTATAGGGTTCTAGGTTGCTAAGTTTCTATGTTCAGTCCGTTTAAAAAAGGACCAAAGAGCCCTGGCTCCGTGGATAGAGCGTCAGCCTGCGGACTGAGGGGTCCCGCGTTTGATTCCCATCAAGGGCACATGCCTGAGTTTTGGGCTTGTTCCCCAGTGGGGGGCGTGCAGGAGGCAGCTGATCAATAATTCTCTCTCATCACTGATGTTTCTATCTCTCTCTCCTTCTTCCGTCTTCTGTGAAATCAATAAAGAAATATATATATTTTTTGAAAAGGACCAAAGAGTTAAAATAAACAAAAGTGTTAAATCAACAAAAAGACTATCTATTTAAAATGTAGACCTTATTGTATGAGTGAATGCCTGATAATCACAGAGGATGGCATTAATTTCTCAGACTAAGGGCTCAGCAAGAAGAGAACATCTTTAACTCTTCTTTAATTTAATCTTTGTTGCTGAGAGTATTGCAGACACCCCCCTTTCTCCCTCCAATGCCCTCCCCCACTGGGTTCTCTTCCCGCCCCAGGCCTTCACCACCCTATTATCTGTGTCCATGGGTATGAATGCCTACATGCATGTAAGTTCTTTGTTAATCTCTTCCCATCCCCTGTCTGCCCGCCTTCTTTCCTCTGAGATTCATCCGTCTGTCCCATGTTTCCATACCTCTGATTCTACTTTATCCATCAGTTTATTTTGTTCATTGGATTCACCTTTAACCCTTTTAAAGTAGTATGGGAGTGAGCTAAAGGTTCAGGGTAGTGAATGGCAAATTGGTGGGACTCAATTTATTTTAAACATTAAGAACAGGAAGAAACAGATTTAAAAATGTCTTTTCATAACTATTGAACGTATTTTTAATTGGAGTATAATCCTATCTGATAAAGAGGGATTGACCATCACTCCATCCAAAGATGGCTGCACCCACAGCTGAGGCCAAGTTCCCATAAGGAGCCTTAACGGGCACTCAGCAGGGACCTGAGGCTACGCCCTCCCCCACCCCGCAGGGCTTGACAGGGGATCTCAGACTGCACCTCCCGCCTGGCAGGGCTTGATGGGGGACCTCAGGCTGTGCCCCCTGCCCCAGCACCTGGCCAGGGGACCTGAGGCCACCTCCCATCCCCCCTCCCCCGGCAAGTCTTGACAAGTGTGGGAGTGGCTGGGTCTGGATCTAGCCCATTGGGGCGGGGGGAGCTGGCCAGGTCTGGGTCTCACACGATTTTGAGGTGCATGTGGATGGATGGGGACTTGACTCTGGGTCCCATGGTGAGCCCCAGACTCGGACAGGAGGAAGGTTTTCATATACTTTTTACTAATTTTCTTTCATCTCTGACACTTCTATTATAGAGAAAGGGCCAATAGTAATATTAAATTATTTCCTCTAATTAATCCCCCTTTAATGTGCACGAATTTTGTGCACTGGGTCACTAGTTGATATATAACATTGAGTTGGTTTTAGGTGAACAACATAGGGAGAAAGAGATTTTGATTTGCTTTCTAGGCACCAAGCATGCTGAAATCAGATGAGGGGGCAAGCAAAGTTACTTTGAATTATGTGATCTTTGAACAAATAGGTTTCCTTACAAGAATGGACTGTTTTGATGCATTTAAATAGGCCCCCAAAAGATACATGCAGTTGAAATCCGAATCCCTCCTACTACAGGTGGGGACGTTTGGGTTGAGACTTCTTATCTGATCAGGCCAAGTTCACACACAGAACCACCTGAAGCTCTAGGACTAACCTGGGACGTCTAACCACTCTGGTCCGTGGGGCTGTGTCAAGGAAAAATTGCATCTTAAGGAGCCGCAGAAGACATGATGACCTTTAAATGCAACCTCTATTTTAGAGCTTTTCCTCTCATCTGACAGGCGTTTGGCTGCAGGGTGAGCGATGCTAAGCTGTGTTTTCCACTGTGGGGAAGACATTTTCCCTTGGTCCAAGCCTTGATCTGGACTTTCTATTTCAGTCGATGGGATCTTTGCTGGATCCTTCCTGGCTCTGGCAGGGTGAGCTCCTACAGCAGCAGAAAGCAGACGTAGACTGTCATCAGTCATTATTTCTTGGCTGCTGATACCCAGCAGGCCACCAAAATCCAAATTAATTTCTACTCCACCCCACCTTCTATCCCCCTGGGCATTTAGCATGCTGAAATCAGATGATCGTTGCGGGGGAAAGAGGGGTTGGCGTGCCCAAGAAGTCACTTCTGTCTGGTTTTGAAGTCAGGGAGCTTTCAAACTCCCCTGCTTCTCTAACATATTTCCAAACAAACCACCAACAGGAGATACTGAGGAGGTTTAGTCATTGATATTCTAGACATTTTCAAAGCAACTCTCCCGCCAATGGATATGGAGACCCACCTGAATTTAGGGTTGTACTGTGTACTTCTTTTGTTTTAATTTTTCTATCTCCTCATTCATTCGTTCACCAGTCATTTCCCATGCCTCTACGGTGTGCCAAGCTTTAGGATGGGCATAAACACGCCCGAGGTCCTACTTCTGATCACTTCTGAAGCATTCTAGTGTGCATAAATGAATAGATAATTAAATACCACGCGACCAACTCAATGCACAAGAGACAGTTGGGGGGGAAAGTGTCAGAGAGGTGGGCACTGAGTTGGATCTCAAAGATGAAACAAAAGGGTGACTGTCCATGGGCAAAGTGGGAGGAGGACCTGGGATGGTTTCAGAACCAGGCTGGAGGGTGCTGTTGGCTGGTGGAGGAGCTTAGACCATACTTTGCCAGCAAAGGTTGGCTTGTTTGTTCATAGCAGGGCAGTAAGGCGTCAGGTTTGGGCTCTAGAAAATGCCTGTGCCCATAGGTTCCATGGATGGGCGTGTGCAGAGGTGGGGGGTGAGCAGACCTGGACTCTTTTCCTGGCATTTTGTTCTCTGCAGCTCTTCACCATTCACTTGTATCAGTCTTCCCTCCTCATTCTAGACCTCTCTCTCCCTCTCTCTCTCTTCCTACTTCACCTCTCCTTCTTTCTCGTCCCTTTGACTTGGGTTAAAGAGGAAGCTATGGAGTCCCTCTCCTAGAAGTTACTTACTATTGGTAGAGTTGACTTTTAAAAAAAATATATATTTTATTGATTTTTTACAGAGAGGATGGGAGAATTAGAAACACTGATGAGAGAGAAACATCAATCAGCTGCCTCCTGCACACCCCTTACTGGAGATGTGCCTGCGACCAAGGCACATGTCCCCGCCCGGGACCAAACCCAGGACTCCTGAGTCCTCAGGCCAATGCTCTATCCCCTGAGCCAAACCAGTCAGGCCTAGAGTTGACTTCTGAGAGCTGCGGTGGGGCCTCCATCTTCAAAATGGACAGAACTTGTCTTAGGGACACCTTCCTCCCCTACTGCCCATCTGCATGTCCATGGTGTTCACATTTGACCTAATTTTGGGGAAAGGATTGATAAACTTAAGAAATTGACAGACAGTAACGGCCTAATTCACTCTTACCTAGAAGGAGACATCTTAATTCACATGTGCTGTCACCTTATTCTGAAATTCCATCAAAAGACTCACTAACATTGCTCCACTTGGCTGAGCTTTGAAAGCCAGGCAGAGGGAGGAGCACATGATACGTTGCAGGAGGATTCTCTCCGGAGGCGCCCAAAAGGTAGTGACCGGAAGTCCCTCCCTGTTTTGGTGGCAGCTATATGCTCTCAAAGCTTGGGCATGCACCCCAGTTCTAATTAGCTCTGGTCCTGAACAACCCCATCTCCTGGACTTCATTTCTCTTGCCTAGAGAGCAGACTTTAAAAACAAAATCTAAGTCATTATTTCAGGTTTTGAAAAATATTTTAGTATCTTTGTTTGCATCTCAGAGCTAGAAAAAACAAACTCATGACCATCTTACTCAATCTTCTAATTTAGTAGAGAAGATAAAGTGATGTCTGGGGGACATGACTTTCCTAAGTCACACAGCACTGAGACGGGACTTCCAGGCTCCAGTCCAGTCGCCTGCTTACCATCTCTGTATTTTAATCCTGTTCATAGACAAATTGTTCCACATGAGGATTTTACCTCCTTCCACTCCCTTCTTCTCTAAAACCCATTATTGGCACCAGATTTCTTGGAGCTAAAAGAGCAGTATTTTCACATTAGCAAGATCATACCAGGAAATGATGGAATGCTTTCTCCTCAGAGTGCATCTTTGGGTTGGAAGGGGGGCGGTGCTGATGTGTCTGACTTTCCAAGTGTCTGAAAGCCTTGGTCTCAGACCAATTACCTTTGCTGATTCTCTTTTTCGCCACCAGTTTGACAACAGGTTTTCATGAATTCTCATACCTGTCCATAGTTGGGTCTTGTCAGCTGAAAAGTAGACGGAGAGTTAGTTCCAAATGGAAGTGCCTGATCACTCAAGACGTGGGCTCTGAGCTGTTGTGGGAGAATTTCTGGGCTACACACACCATTCTGCATTGGCCAGGAGTGGCTTGGTGAAAACCTTTAGGAAATGAAATGAGAAAATAAGGGAAAAGTCCAAGCCGATTTAAAAAATATGTTTTTTAAATTGATTTCAGAAAGGAAAGGAAAGAGAGAAAGAGATAGAAACATCAATGATGAGCCCTAGTCGGTTTGGCTCAATGGATAGAGTGTCAGCCTGCAGACTGAAGGATCCCTGGTTCGATTCCCGTCAAGGGCATGTATCTTGGTTGCGGGCACATCCCTGATGGGGGGTGTGCAGGAGGCAGCTTATTAATGTTTCTCTCTCATCAATGTTTCTAACTCTCTATTCCTCTCCCTTCCTCTCTGTAAAAAAATCAATGAAATATATTTTTTTAAAAGAAAAAGAAACATCAATGATGAGAGGGAATCATCGATTGGTTGCCTCCTGCACTGGGGATGGAACCCACAATCCAACATGTGCCCTGACTGTGACCTCCTGGTTCATAGGTCAATGCTCAACCACTGAGCCATACTGGCCCAGCATCCAAGTCCATTTTTTATTAAAACAAAAAGAAAAGTGAAGTCTAAATGTACAGCAGTATGAAGCCTTTATCTACTTTTCTGCTTGGATTTCTAATTATAAAATGTGAATTTTACGTTTTTCCCCTCCTGTTTCTCCCTCTCTCTTCTTTTGAAATTCCTCTTATTTTATTTTTTTATGACTCCCTTAGCAACAATATGCTGTTTTCAAGAAACCACTGAATTACAGTTGGTGTCTAGGAAAGTTTCCGCAAGTATTTGTATGACATAATTAAACGGCAAGTTTCCAGTTCAGATGAGACTCCAGCTTTATAAGCAACTCCAACTCCTTTGCCGATCAACTTCCCCTCGATCTCTAGCTCCTTGAAGTGAAAACACACATTTTAGAAGTTTATCTTTAAATAAATAAGCGTTTAACTCAGTGTCACATTTGAACACATTTAATATTCATTAAGTACTCATTAAATATTTGTTCAAACGATGTGATAATCATTTTAAAGTTTGAAGTGGAATACAAAACGGAACATCAGGTTAAATCTTATTAAGAGGAAGTTGAAGTTGTTTCAAGACAGAGGACTTCTCTCCATTGATGACAATATTTATTGACCAAAGTTTAATTTTTTGAAATAAAACTTTGAGTGGTTTCTCAAATGAAACTAAATTTAAAATGAGATAACCCATAAACATATGAATACTTCATTTCCTTGATTCCCTAAGGTAATGTAAGTTTGCTCTGGCTGTTTGAAAAGCTAGAGTTACAACTGAGAATTTTTAAGAACTCTTAAGCCAATATTACGAACATAGTCTTAATAACTATGGAAAGTTGATCATTCTTTTTTTAACAATGAATTTATCTGAGGCAAACTGATGACAACACCAGGGAGCAAGATCCAAACGGTCCTGGGAATAACAGATTTGCAGCTTCTTTTATGAAATTAAGCACAGGACATAAGGCAGATTGGAAAAGGCAAGGTGAGGATTGGACTTCAGGAGAGTGAACAAGATTATGGGCTCTCTTGAGGGTTAATATCCCCTTGGTATCAATATTTCGAAGGTATGTTAACCCAGATGCACAAGAACAATCAAGAGGGGTCCCTTAAAACATTTCACTAAAGAAGTTATAGGCCTGGGATGTGACTACTCACCATGACCTGCCCAGTTAGAAATTTAGAATTTATGATCTGATCACCCCGTGAAGTTACTTTCTAAAGCACCCCCTTTTTTTGTGCACAGTTCCTCTTTTGGACATAATTAATCTGAAGTATGCTTTGATGACAACGTTTTGGTCAGACAATGTGGTCTCACAAAGCGAGGAAGGCTAATTCCTAGGTAGTCTCGGTATCAATGTTGTCTTGTTGACCACTGGGGAAGGGCCAATGCCATAGCCACGGGATCTGAGTTGAGGCTGATTCTTTTTTTCTTTTTTCTTTTTTTCAAAAAAGGGAAGGGCAGGTAAATGGGAGGCAAGTGTGATGGTTTTTATTAGCGGGAAAAAGGCTACTCTGGATCATTTCTATCCTGTGAACGATCATGATCTGAGCTTTGCCTTCTGCCTCATTCTTCTGTATTTGTCATCTTGTATAATATTTACACAAACCATGAAAAAAAAAAAAGGAGTATTAGCAGTTACCTTATGCATATTCTGTAAAAAGTTGATAATTCTCCTTTGGGGGTCATGTACTCAAATCTAGCTGCATCTGAGGCTCTTGGGGGAAAAGGGGGTGTTTCTGAAGTTTCCTCACTTGCTGTCATGAGTTGCAGCGAAAAAGTACTTCTAGGGATACTGCCCAACACCCCACCCTCAGCCCCACTCACACTCCTTTCCAAAGGGTGTGTTCTCCCATTGATTCTCTTGGTTCCTTTACCTTTTGATCTTTGGTTCATCTTAGCTACCTCTGACTCCTTTGCCATTGACATCCCCACCCCACCCAGTCTTTTCTTATGTTGTTGTGGGTTGTTTGGAGTTAAACTTGCCTAGGGATCAAGGCCAGAGAAATTCAGAAAAATTACCTTGCTCTGAAGTTCCTCTTTGTTTTTTTTTAAAAGTCTCCATCACCAGGAGGACTGCCCCCAGACTGCAGTAAGTGTTGCCATGGAGATTATAGCTTCAGGGGCTACCAAGGGCCGCCTGGACCTCCTGGCCCCCCTGGCATTCCAGGTAAGGATGGGAGAGCTGCACTGTGCAGGCCTAATTGCAGACTGTGCCAACATGGGAGCCAGGGGGTGAACCCAAATCACCTGAGATGCTTGGGTGTGAGCCAAAGGGTATCATGGAAAATCCAAAGGAGAGTTGGGTAGACCGGGTGTGTAGACAGTTTTTCTGGAGCAGTACCACCTCGATATTATTTGTAATTCCATTTGAAGCATGGAGTGGGGAACTACCTGAGCTTAACGGGAACATACCCCTGCTTCAGGTTTGTACCACAGGGCGGTTCGTGTGATGCCCTGTATCGAACGTTCAAGGAATTTGTGAAGTGAGGGTGTGAAGGGGAGGAGAGTTTCTGGTCTAGGCTACAGGTATCTCCATGATGCCATTCACTGAGCTGCCCATCCTCCTGTCAGATTCTTCATTCAGTTCAATTTCTCTTCCCCAGCCTTGGCACCTTTCACGTTCAGTGACCCTCGGTTGCCTTTTATGGCTCTCTTAGTCTCATGGGAACATTTTTGCATACATGGAGGCACGGTGGGGGGGGGGGGGGGAGACGGAGATCAGGGCGGGGAGGGGGTGCTGTAGAGCTCCACCATGCCTCTCCAGACCCACCATTCACCCACTCCTACTCTACTGAGTGGTGTCCCCGGCAGGTGGGGTTTGGATAACTTGCTGTATCCTCGGTCAGACAGGGAAAGGTCAGAACTTCCAACTCTGTCTGGGGGTTTAGTCGTCTTCCTTCTCTCCAGGTTAATTCCTGGGGTTGGACCTTTTCTCAGGGTTTGGCAAATGTCCTCTTGCTCTTCCCTGATTTATCCCATTGATGCTAATGTCTAACAAATTAGGTTTAATTTTTTAAATACGATTGAATGGCTTCTTGAATGTAACCAAATTTAAAGTGAGGAAATATTTGCCTGGCCTGCATGGCTCAGTTGTTGAGCATCAACCCCTATGAACTAGGAGGTCACATGCCCAAGTTGTTGGCTCGACCTCCAGTGTGGGGCATGTAGGAGGTAGCTGATGGATTGCTCTCTCTCACCATTGATGTTTCTATCTCTCTCTTCCTCTTCCTTCTTCTCTGAAATCAATAAAAAATATATTTAAAAAATAAAATGAAATGAAAAAATGCCCCGTTAGAATTTAAACTGTGATTCCTGGCATTGAATCAATGTCATTGACCATCAATGACATCAGGCAGCAGGTAAGTGGTTCGAGGTGACATATTCAGACTCTTCCAAAATCTTCTTGGATAAACTCTCCCCAGGTGACAGGACAGGCTGGCCTTGGCCAAGTGCTCCCCATCAGGAGCAGTTTAGTCATTAACTCGCGGACCTATAAACACTCAAAGTTCACCCATCGGGAAGGGTGACAAACCAGAGTCAACAGCGAAAGGGCCCGAAATGCAACAAATATAAAAAGAAAAGAGCTGCAGACACTGTGGCAAAATAAAGCGAAGAGTTGTTGTTAGCCAAGTCTTGCTTTCAAAATTATTCTAATTTTTTATCAAAGAGTTTATTTTTCCCCAGTTGTAAAAGGGTCCTTTGAAGAAAACTTTTAAAAACACACAGAAAGAAAATAGGAAAGTATGTAAAAATGACACAAAAATCACTCATGTTTTGTCCATTTAGAAAAAAAAAATCACTGTAAATATTTTTATGTAATTTGTTCTAGTCTTTCCCCCTTCAGGTATAACACACACACACACACACACACACACACACACACACACACAATATATATATATATATATATATATATATATATATATATATATATATATTCATACACACACATAGTATCATGCTATCTCTATTGATGGATAACCCTTCTATGGAAAAATACAATGAATATTTTAATGTTATTACTTTTGTTCAGCATTCTTTTTTATAACTATAGAACATCATCTCCCTGTTGTACCTTTTTTTTTTTTTTTTCTATTTTCTTTTCTTTTTTTTCTTTTCTTTTTTTAGTTTAGCCCTTCCAGTATTGGGAGTCCTTTAGGTGGATTCTAATCTTAACTACCATAAATGATGCTTTGGTCATCCATCTCCTACACATTTTTTTCATCTAAGTCCCGTTTTATCAGAAAAACAGGCGTTGGAGCCTTAAGAGTGTCCCGCTTAAAGGAGATCCCGTTTGATGTGCCCCCATGGCTGTGTCTGGGGTTGTTTCATATGGCCCCCCTTTACAGCTGAGCTTGTGCATTTGGGGGCTGTGTTTGAAGAGAATAGATGGTGAGTATGAGAGGGGCGCTTTCTCATGTGAGGTGTCTGGTCATTTAAGGAAACCACGGAAACAACGGCAATAACGGAGCCACTGGCCACGAAGGGGCCAAAGGTGAGAAAGGAGACAAAGGAGACCTGGGGCCCCGAGGGGAGCGCGGGCAGCACGGCCCCAAAGGAGAAAAGGGCTACCCCGGGATCCCGCCGGAACTGCAGGTACGTGCCGGGCACCCCCAGGTGCCTGCGTCCCCAGGTGACTGCATCCCAGGTGACTGCATCCCCAGGTGCCTGCATCCCCAGGTGCCTGCGTCCCCAGGTGCCTGCATCCCCAGGTGACTGCATCCCAGGTGCCTGCGTCCCCAGGTGACTTCCCCATCGGCCTGGGCCTCACGGTCCAGGAAGGAAGGCTCAGGCACCAGCATTGAGGACAACCGAGGCTCAGTGTGCTCATCTCTAGTGTAGGAGGTCTGCACAAGCTCTGTGCTGTTCAGAGTCATCCTTAGGGAGTAGAGAAATGCTGGAAGAGTGAAACCCAACTCCCTCAATAGACCAAACTCAAGGCGACCCTGAACGTCGGCCCATCTCTCGTTTTCCAAATTTGAAGCCAGGCTGAATAAAAAGGGTTTTCACAACTTGAATATATAAACTGTCTGAAAGACCAATGGAGGAAAATTTTGCCTTTTATTTTGGGCATAGATAATGGTTGTTTGACTCTGGATAAATGCCATCATTTTTCTGGGCCTCGTAAAACTAAGATGTCCTGTATGTTCCTCTAACTGCTTTTGTGAGATTTTAATGAATGCTGCTTAATAATTTTAGCAACCTGGGAGCCACGTGCCAGTGTATATTTACAAACAGAAGGAGTCAATGCCACTTGGCCAGGTTAAAGTTCACTAGTAAGATGGCTGATACTCATTCTCAAAGCCAACTCTAACCCCAAAGCTGTGAGTGGCTACACCCTGGCTAAGGGCTTCTCAAATCTTTACCATACCGAGGTGCCCTTAATAGGTATACGTAGAAGCTTTCATCCAAATTTCCCCAATATGGTTTGATAATAGAATTTTCACATTTCAAACAACATTTTGAAGTCTAACGTTCCTTTAAATGCATGATCAGACTGTTGCTATGTACAATCATTTTAGCGGCCACATAGCATAAAAATGTTGGAAATGACCATAATTTATTTAGTTCACTTGCCATAGATGAATGTTTGTGTGATTTCCCATCTTGCTGTTACAAACACCGCTGAACTAAACTGACCTGTATAAAAGCCTACTCCTTTAAAACGAGCTGTCTATTAAGTAACCACCCACCCTTCTCCTTAGATCGCCTTCATGGCTTCCCTGGCAACTCACTTCAGCAACCAGAACAGCGGCATCATCTTCAGCAGCGTTGAGACCAACATTGGAAACTTCTTCGATGTCATGACTGGTAGATTCGGGGCCCCAGTGTCAGGTGAGATGTAAAAATAAGTGAACGATTGAATTAACCCATTCAGCAATTAAGAGAGAAGGAAGGGAGAGAGGGAGGAAGGAAGGGAGGCAGGGAGGCTGGGAGGGTTATATTTTAGATCAGTGCCTCTCAATCTGAGGTTATTGGTTTAGACTTATTCATGTAATTTAAATAGTCAATGTTCACTATTAGTTATTCCACCAGAGTTTCCCTGGCATCTCTTTACCAGCTAAACTTCAGCCTCCAATTCTTTTCTTAAGGCTTATGGCATCAGCATTCCCGGGACTTCACACGTTCTGTACTCTGCAGGAACTTGAACTGCATGTAAAAACCTGGGCTTACAGCTCTTTCCCCCTGTCTCCTAGCATTTGGCCCAAAGAACTCTGAAACAAGTCTGAAGTTTTTCTCTTATAAGTAACTTAATCATTTTTTTTAACTTACCAAAGAATTCTTGCTTTCATTTCAAAGTCCAATGATTTTTTTAGAATTACTGTTAGTCATTCTGAGTTAACTTTTCCTACTCTGCATTGTACCCTTTTGATATGGTGGGTTTAAGCCTTCTTTTTGTCCAGAAAAGTTTCTTTGAGTTACTTTTTAAAACATGAATACTGTTTTATCTTCTCACTGTTGTGCTAAGGTGGGGTGGCAGTGGGAGCAGTCTGACTTGTTAAGAAACCTGATAACAAGAGGTACTTGGTCTAGAGAATATTTTAAAACTGTAATGAAACCAATAAAAAGTCAGTCAGAGTTTTTATCTTCACAGGCCAGCCATTCTAAACAATGTCTGTGATAAAACATTCCCTTGTAGGGTGGACCACTTACAGGCATTCTCCTCCCTGTCCCCTCCCAGGGCACCTTAGCCCACCACAGGCTAACTTCTTTAAAGGACTCCAATTACACCTTGCTTGTGTTTTTAACTTTTCTTTGTCTTCTGTGACTGTCGTTTTCTGTAATCTTTTAGTGCTCTTCATTTCCATTTCCTGCTGTTTGCTTCTTCTCTCTCTATCCTGCATGTTCTTAATTGTGTCTTCTTTTCACTTCTTCCAATTTCTTCTGTCTTGTTTCTATGATTTTTTTAAATGTCTTAATGTTAATCATGATGTCGCGATTTCTAGTTCCCCCTTCTGTCTGGCCATTTCTACCATGAATTCCTGCATTGCTTCATAATCTTTTCCTATTCGCTTCGTTGCTATATTTTAAACTCACGATGGAATACTTGGCTGCATTTTTCATCTACTGCATAACACCATCTCCTCTTGGTGAGTATTCTTCACCTGTTGGTAATCTTTGCTGCACTTTTCTAGTTTTTAAAGTGAACTGATGGTCGAATGGGTTGGGTTTTCCTAGACCCACTCACCACAGGCAGTCGTTTCTGGGTGAGGATGGGCCCAGCAGCCCTGCGGGCTTGGGAACTCAGTGGCTCCCCGCCCTGCTGTCAGGGGATGCACAGCTTTTCTTGTTTCAGTCCCTCTATGTGCCTCCCTGTGTGGTCACACTTCCTCTGCCTCTCTAGACTGCTCTGGGTCCAGCAAGACTTCTGACCCCAGCCTGGCACTTCTCTTGTATCTTATTTTTGCTGGCGGGTTCTAGGATCTGCCACTGCAGGGCTGCTTCCCACACCTTCTGCACTTTATTTAGCAACCTTCCCCCAATTCATTACTTTTGCTTCATCTTAGCTCGGCATCTGTCCTTCAGAGGGGCCTTTCTCCATCAGGGAGTGTGTTTTTCTTGGCAAGGATGGAGATCTGCTGCTATATGGCCTCCTCAAACCCCGCTGCCCCACCCTCTTGTCACCTCCATGGGACTTTTAAAGTTTATTGTTTTGTTGCTTTTATTTATTTGTTTTTGTCTCTTGGCTTTGCAGGAAATGGATACTTCTAGGTGTTTCTTTTCAATCCCTTTTGTTTCTCTAGATGTACCCAGAAGGAAAAGATGAAAATTCTGATGGGTGCAGTGACCATGTTAGACTTGTTGCATATGCTATTAATGTGCGCCTCGATTTATCTTTCTACCCAGCTAAAGCCAGGCGTGAATGTCATATGAAGTGATAGGAACAACCTTTCATCACACTTCAATCCGCTTTAAAACTTCTTTTTTTTTTTAAATATATTTTATTGATTTTGTATAGAGAGGAAGGGAGAGAGATAGTTAGAAACATCGATGAGAGAGAGTCATCGATCAGCTGCCTCTTGCACACCCCCTACTGGAGATATGCCCGCAACCAAGGTACATGCCCTTGACCGGAATCGAATCCAGGACCTTTCAGTCCCCAAGCCGACGCTCTATCCACTGAGCCAAACCGGTCCCGGCCGCTTTAAAACTTCTTTTGTGATTTTTCTGCTCTGAAGATTTAGTTTATAATTTTCCAAAAACTGTTATATTAAGCGCTACCTGTGCCACAGTTTATATAAACACCTCGATAAGCCCAGTCAATGTTTCAGTGGCTCTGTAATGGAAGCTCAAGGATGTAGTCGTTTTTTAGAACTCCTTTGGGCTGGATATGAGTCTGATAATAGCAACTATCATTTTGACTCCGACTTGACTGTTTAAGCCTCATCCAGTAGATTGCAAATGATTGTTTTATGATTTTCATCTTTGGGAGCGACGAGACAAAGGTTGATTTTTGCAGTTACAGTAACATCTGAAAACCATAGTTCAAGTGTGTTCTCTGAGGAAACACCATGTGAGGGTGTGATATATATTCATTTTTGGATTTCCAACTCTGGGGATTTTATTATTCACCATTCGGGTTCCCCATCTGCTCTTTCTGAAATGCTTTTGCAATTCATTTATTATAGTAGTCATCATTTTTCTTCATAAAAACAAAGATATTTTCCTGTCCTTTGATTCCAGCTTTATTCTTTTGAGGCATTGAAAATTGATGTGTGTGTGTGTGTGTGTGTGTATGTGTGTGTGTAATAGGAAGTTTTGTAAAATGTAAAAAACTGAACACATATACACTACTTTCTTTGAGTTTTCTACTGTTCACCTGAGGACCAGCTGGGAGTATGAATGGACATGGCTAATGTGAACGCTATTTCCTTTCATCCCAGCACATTGCGTATGCGAGCCGGCACTAGTGAAGCATAATCAGACTTCTTTATTTGGCTCCACTTGACTCAGGAGCAGGTGCATCAGCAAGTACCCTTCCCACATCTAGCTTACTTGATTGCACCTCTGGAAAAGAGACCAAACAATGCACAGCTGGTTTTAGATGTCTCTGGGGTTTACTCTCACAGAGCCTGCTGTGGGCTAAATGCTCGCATCCCTTCAACATCCCTCCATTGAAAATCCAATGTTCAAAATGATCACTTTCGGAGGCAGGGCCTTTGGGGAGCGATTAGATTATGAGGGTGGCGCCCTCAGGAGTGGGATTAGTGCCTGTGTGAAAGCAGCCCCTCTGCTGAAAGATGGTACAAGCACAAGCCCATGACTTGGAGAAGGGCTCTCATCTGGCCAAGTGGGCACTGTGGTTTCAGTCTTCCGACCTCTGGAACTATGGAAATAAATGTCTATGGTTTCTAAGCTGCTCAGTCTGTGGTGTTCTATTACAGCAGTTCGAATAAACTCACATGTGGCCATTAGTTTAAAAACGCAGCATGGACATCAATTAGAGCCTGTCTTATGTTCCGTCATCTTTCCAGAGTGCACTCTCAAATCTAGGACTCTTGGGAGTTGAGGAGATTTTCATTTCATCTCCTCCTCCTATGATTGGATCCTTCTTAATCACCCAGTAAAGGTACTATCAGTCTACACTGGCATTTCGAATGTGTCAGGTTATACTAAGGTGCATTCCATGAGGAGCCCTGAAATCTTACAAAGAAATTCGTATATTTTAAAACATGTTTGCCTTTTCCAGATGAGAAAGATTCATATTGATAGGAGCAAGGTTATGCTGCTGAGTCAACGTTGCATCTTTCTGTTTATTGTACATAATTTCATCTACTTACAATCTCTATTGGGAGAAATTATTGGGACTATTTCTCTAGTGCCAATACACACTTACCTGTGTTACAATATTCTTATCTTTGGCATAATCTGTGGCGAGTGTGCTCTGTACTCTATTACTTTGTCTTAAGCACTTCGTCGGGGATAAGAGGAGGCAGTGACATATGGCCAAAATGAGGTCGACTCTTTCCTTTAACACCCACTATGCACATTAAGAAAGTCTGGGGGTGGGGTGGGGGGTGGGGTAAAGCAGTTTGAAGGTGAGAGCAGATAGAGAAGTCCTTGTGCAAATAAGGGCCCCGAGGAACCTGCAGACTATATAGTCCAGTGGTCAGCAAACCGTGGCTCGCGAGCCACACGCAGTTCTTTGGCCCTTTGAGTGTGGCTCTTCCACAACATACCAGGCCTGGGCGAGTCTATTTTGAAGAAGTGGCGTTAGAAGTTTAAGTTTAAAAAATTTGGCTCTCAAAAGAAATTTCAATCATTGTACTGTTGATATTTGGCCCTGTTGACTAATGAGTTTGCCGACCAAGTGAGAAGTCCTGGGTTGTATCTGCCTGCTGTCCATGGTCCTCAATGTACCATGTATGAACCTAAGCATGACTGAATGCCTGCCTTTTCCAGGTGTGTATTTCTTCACCTTCAGCATGATGAAGCACGAAGACGTTGAGGAAGTGTATGTGTACCTCATGCACAACGGCAACACGGTCTTCAGCATGTACAGGTGGGTGGCCTTCTCAATCGAAGGTAATGTCCACGCCACCATTGTCTGCTCACAGGATGGCCAATGCCAAGGACTAGATAGGAATCAATAGACCATGACATGGACCCTGTCATCCCTGAGAACTCCCACATACCAGGATATGGCCAGATTATAACTACTAATTGTGGTCAATAAACCTGATAAACTTGGGCATAAACAGGTGAAAAGGCCATGGATTAATTACTAGCAATGCTCCCCTTAACCAATCATTTGTATACTTTTTTAAAACTCATCATCTTTCCTTTCTCTCATTCTTTCCTTCCGCATTCCTACTCTCCCTCCCCTTTTGCTCAGAGGTTAGCCCCATTGATGGCCTTGTCTACCATCCCTGTGGGCTGATGGATTGAGAGCTTGGAGTGGGTTCTTCTCTCCTGGCCGAGCTATTGCTCTGATATCTATCTCTGGCACTAGGGCTCCTTGAGGAGGAAATTATTTTTAAAAGAAATATTTCAACTTAGAGTGATGTAAGCATAAGATGTGGGAAAGAGGCAGAGAGCTAACATCTTCCCCACAATTAAATAGGTGATTAGTTATCTTTGGAAAATTTTAGGGCTGTTATCAATTCTCTGTTATTTAAAAATATATATATATATTTTTTTTTATTGATTTCAGAGAGGGAAGAGAGCGTTAGAGAGAGATAGAAACATCAGTGAGAGAGAATCATTGATTGTTTGCCTCCTGCATGCTCCACACAGGGGATCAAACCCACAACCTGGGCATGTTCCCTGACTAGATATCAAGCTGTAATCTCCAGGTTCATAGGTTAAACTTTTCCTATTAAGGTATAATTGACATACAAATTATATTCATTTCCGATGTACAGCATAATGATTCAACGTACAGTATTAAACTTACAATGGGTTTATTTGGACACAATCTCATCGTAAATCAAGGAGCATCTGTATTTTATTTTATTTATTTATTTATTTATTTATTTTTCAAAGAGAGCCTTTTATTTTTTTTAAATATATTTTATTGATTTTTTATAGAGAGGAAGGGAGAGAGATAGAGAGCCAGAAACGATGATGAGAGAGAAACATTGACCAGCCACCTCCTGCACACCCCCCACCGGGGATGTGCCTGCAACCAACGTACATGCCCTTGACCGGAATCGAACCTGGGACCTTTCAGTACGCAGACAAACGCTCTACCACTGAGCCAAACCGGTTTCGGCAAGCATCTGTATTTTAGTTTGGCGGCCCTCCCTCTAATGCCAAGTTCTAAATCAGCTAGGGTGGACCAAACTAATACTGGCCCCATGTAAAGGCTTGGCCCCCGTAGAAACCCCTTTTCTCCTCATGGGACAGTCCAGAGTGGTAGCTCTAGGTGTGGCGGACGATAGAGATCTTTCCTCTACACATTCTTCAAGAGCTCAGGCCTCAGCACACAACTGCCAAGGTCCTTCTGGTCACTGTTGTTAGCATTCCACACAATCACAACGAGGAAGGGTCAAAGAGGGGTCTTCCTGGGAGTTGCACTGGCCAATTCTAGCAGTGGCACATGCCCTTTCTGTTCACGTGTCCTCGAAAGGACTCAACCACAGGACTATCCCTAAATGCAGGGGAGCTGAGAGAGAAGGGGAGGACAGAATTTGGTAAAGAGCAGGCTGTCCCCCTAAATGGTTTGGCTCAGTGGACAGAGCGTCGGCCTGCAGACTCAAGAGTCCCAGGTTCGATTCCAGTCAAGGGCATGTACCTTGGTTGCAGGCACATACCCAATAGGGGGTGTGCAGGAGGTAGCTGATCTATGTTTCTCTCTCAGTGATTTTTCTGACTCTCTATCCCTCTCCCTTCCTCTCTGTAAAAAAATCAATAAAATATATTTTGTAAAAAAAGAGCAGGCGGTCCATTGCAGAGCCTAAGTAGACGGTGCCTTTTTCTCTTTCCAGCTATGAGACCAAGGGGAAGTCAGACACGTCCAGCAACCACGCGGTGCTGAAGCTGGCCAAAGGCGACGAGGTGTGGCTGAGGATGGGCAACGGCGCTCTTCATGGGGACCACCAGCGCTTCTCCACCTTCGCGGGCTTCCTGCTCTTTGAAACTAAGTGAATGTGTGACCACCAGCTCCCCTCTGGGAAGACTTATAGCTCACCTGGTACTGTTATCATCCGAGGAACATTAGGGTTAAGGGTTCTACCTGTTGTATTTTGTAAAAAATATATCGGTTACACTGTTAACGAGGCTACAGATTCAGCAACCATGTGTGGGATGACTCAGGGGTTCAGGAGAATCAAACACAAAACAGTTTTCCCCAAGTGACCTTGACTAAGAAATTCACCACCTTCATCCCTCTTCCCTAAGCACCTAAAAGAGAGTTCCCCACTGGGTACAGGTGGGAATACTGGTGCTGATAGAGCAGTCATTTGCAAAGAGTTCTGGCAGCTGTGTTTTTAGTTCAATAGCCACTTTCAGGAACCCCTGCGGTTTTGAGTTCATCACTTAAGACTTTTCAGCAAATAGGAGGCCGTGATTAAGATGGGGCTGAGGCAAGACCAGGGGCACTTGCTAGGATCCAGGTACCAGAAACATGTGTACAAAACCTAGACTGGGAAGTAGCACTCTGATCCAGTGGGTCCACATTCATAAATGAAGCACAGATATTTTTTAGTCATTTAGCTTTTAGGTAGCAAAAGTAGTCACCATGCCCACACATGATTGACTGGGGGTTTTTTTTGTTTGTTGTTTGTTTTTAAACAAGGATGTTACTTTAATCAAATCCTAACTTCTATGATAGTAGTTTGTATTTTTCAAAATAGAAACATCATTGGTGTCTTGATCCAGAGTCGATTGACAACATCTGGTTTACCAGGTTGCCCGTTTCCCACCAGGTTTCTTAGATTACAGTAAGTCTGGGTTGGCGCTGACCTGCAGGGCAGTGTAGGCCCACCTTTTCTCTAGAGTAGGGGTGTCGAACTCAATCAGAGAAGGGGCCAAAATCTAAAATCCAGCCTAAATCGCGGGCCAAATGGTTTACTGAACAGTCATAAACTGACAATGTCATAAACTGACAGCGGAGTGCAGTGATGACAGCGCGGTGCGGGCCACATTGCAAGGCCTGGCCGGCCGGATTTGGCCCGCGGGCCTTGTGTTTGACACATGTGCTCTAGAGATTACCCTCATGAAATTTACACACACTTGACAAGTCATGTCAAAGGCGCTGTAGACTTAGTTATATATAGTCAAACTAGTGGATACAAAATAGGAGATTTACAATAAAACCTCTTAGCCTTTTTAAAATAAAAATGCTATGACTTTTTTGATTGCCGCGTTTAGCCAATATTCACAGAGCAGCTGTGTCACTTGACTTTTGCCTACCCCGTCCCTAAAAATCTCTTCTCCGAGGATTAAATGGGTCACCAGGCCAATATTCATGAGGATGCACCATAGACACATCTGAAGATAACACTTAAACATAGGACCTAAAATTGGTCTATTTGATGCAAAGAAAATATCAGTGGAATATGTGTTTACCCTAATGTTGAATCATATTTAAGGGGCACTAGAGAGATGCTATCTGACAGATACCATACAATGAATTCCCTTATGAGTAATGAGCCCTTCATTTATTTTCTGTTACACATTGGATTTCCACAGAGGCTTACACGATGGGTTTACTTCCTGTTGATGATCCCTTTGCAGCTGGAGGCAGAGAAAATTAATTCGGGCCGCTCTATTGGCTGACAACGTGTTCCACGCTCAGTTCAGCCTTTGATCCTTTCCTTCCCGTTTGCAAATATTTTAAAACTCTTCCTGAATGCACATGTCATGCCACTTAAAATGGAATGGATAGTAGCTAAAGGGTGCTTGCTTCCCTGGAAAGTGTTTTTGTGATTTTGTATGTGTCCCCAACACCTCACTCTTTCCCACAGAATTAGGTTGATATTGACTATGACCAAATGACATAAATATCCTGTAACATTGTGTTGGCGACAAATAGTTGGATGTTGCATGCCAAAGGAACTCCATATCCAAAGAACAAACACAAACACACACACACACACACACACACACACACACAAAATAAATAAAAATAAAGAACACACAGTACAAGCTAAGCACCTAGAAGAAGATACTGGCCTGGCTTTCCATCAAATTGAGGCAAGGAAAATGTAATAAGCATTATGTAAATAATAAACACACCTTTGTTCAATGTACTGTTTTATGATGTCCTTAATAAAGTTGAATTGCCATACCATTGTAAGTCACCATGATTTGTTAACACAAAGTTAACATATTTTAATACAGGCGATGGGAAGGGTCACACAGTCACTTCTGTGGGCACAGACGTGGGTCACTTGTCTCCTCCAAACTCCTCTTTCAGTTAGTCCATTGTTACAGCTTCAACCTCTTTAAGAGGTTGCTGTAGGGGACCCTTTAATGAAACCCGAGTGTCTTGCAGGGGAAGGGAACTTCATCACAACGCAAAGTCTTTCTATGTTGAACCTGAAATTCCAGTCTTCACCTTAGTAGAGACAGACACCTAAGGTCTGGTTGTGGCAGGCAGAAAGCACTTGGGACTTTCTAATAAGTCCCAGGTGTGAAAAAGAGTGATTAGTAAGGAAGGTAGGAGGAAACGAAGATAAATATCAATGGTTCCCAATTTTACCGCCTCCCAGAATTTGAAAAACTGATTTTACAAATCTTCCTAAAACTGAGGCTCTGTAGAGGAGATATAGGAGGCAGGTGCCATGGGAAATGTAAAGGTATCATCTAAACAACCAACTTTTAAAAATATTATTTTTTTTATTGATTTCAGAGAGGAAGGGAGAGGGAGAGAGAGATAGAAACTTCATTGATGACAGAAAATCATTGATTGGCTGCCTCCTGTATGCCCCACATTGGGGATTAAGGAAATAGAACCATGACCTCCCGGTTTGTAGGTTGACAATCAACCACTGAGCCATGTTGGCTGGGCTAAGAAACCAACTTAAATTCTAAACCCCAAGGGAAAGTAAAGTCCATAAATGAAGCATGTGGGATTCTGCTTGTTGCAGAAATGCAATCAGCTCAGTCTAGCTGCTCCACAAAGTGGTCAGGCCGGGTGAAGGGCTGCATTTGAACTTTAAACAAGTAGATTATATTGAAGAAATATTATTCAGCAAATTGCAACAAAAGCTAAAGTAAAAAATATTCAAGCAAAGGATAGAATAATCCTATATAATAAAAGCCTAATATGCTAAGTGTCTGGTTGTCCTGTCTTCTATTCAACCCATCAAAGCATAACATGCTAATGATATGTTAAGGCCATTCAACTGCTCACTATGACCTACACTGATCACCAGGGGGCAGACACTCCAACCGGTAGGTTAGCTTGCTGCTGGGATCCTGTGATCAGGACTGAGCAAGATGAGCATGATACTCCCTGCAGCCCTCACTCTCCCTCCCTGGACCTGATCATGCACTGGTGGGGTCCTTCAACCTGGCTTGCACCCTCTTGCAATCTGGGACCCCTCAAGGGATGTTAGAGACCCTTTTTCGGCCCTATCCCACAAACCAGGACAAGGGACACCACTGGTGCATATATTCATACACTAGGCCTCTAGTTAAATATATAATAAACTGCAAAGGGCATGGCTGGAATGGATAAACATCTACTTTGTGCAAAAATACTGGGCTATTCTAGGAGTTACTCAGCATTTCAAATGCAATTTTCACCACCTGTGAGTTTTTAAACTGAGAAGAGCAACATTCTGAGATGCCCTAACTGAAATGACAACGGGCTGGAGGGTGAGCGTGAGGAAGAGGCGAGGGAAGTTCATTGGGGAACAGTCGGGGCTGAAACCAACAGAAGACCACTAGCCTTCATGAATGGACTGAAAACTTGAATGGGCTTCCCGGCAGCCACCTGGAAAGAAAAGCTGCCCCCCGATGCCACAGTGTCCTACTTACATGCGGACTTTCTGGCCTGTTTCCCACAACCGACACAGAAGCATCAAATACTTCTTCCTTACAGACGACTCACCTATCCCAGGATGTTCTAGAACTTTCTTTGATTTACCTTTTCCCTGCCCCCTTATCTAGAGACAATGTAAGTCCTTTCAAAGCAACTTACATCTTTCTTCCTCAAACGCATGTTCCTGGCCATCCCAGGATGATGGGTATGCTTGCCTTCTCCATCCAGCCCAGCTGCTGGTCTAGACCCGTGGTCAGCAAACTGCAGCTCATGAGCCACATCCGGCTCTTTGACCCCTTGAGTGTGGCTCTTCCACAAAATACCTCGGCCTGGGTGAGTCTGTTTTGAAGAAGTGGCGTTAGAAGAAGTTTAAATTTAAAAAACTTGGCTCTCAAAAGAAATTTCAATTGTTATATTGTTGATATTTGGCTCTGTTGACTAATGAGTTTGCTGACCACTGGGCTAGATGGTTTGTCCCAGAACCTGGCCCTTTTCTGGCTGGTAAGTAGCTCAATATTCTTTTCTTTTAGGAAAACTTCCTGTCTCCAAGTTTATTATTAAGCCTAATGGAGGAAGAGAGGCAAATAAATGAGAGTCAGTGCATGGATGACGTAATGTAAAGCATATTTTAAAAGCCACAGAAGGCAAGGGGCTAGGGATTGATAGGAGAGAGAAATCACACCCAGCTCACAGAATGACACAGCTGTAGAAAAGGTGGTATTTTATGACCAGAGACAATTTCATGCTTTATTATGTTTGGAATGTTACTTTTTTTTTTCTCCCTGATTATAAAGCATACTGTAGAAATTTTGTAAAATACATAAAACCATTTAGTATAAACATCATTGCACCAAACATAATACTAGTATTTTGAAGTATTTATGTCTATTTTTTCCTGCACATCTTTATGTTTTTTCTTTTTGGGAACACAGTAATAAACCAAATCATTTGACATTATACTTTTTATATATTTTTGTGTCTTCCTAGGGTTTGCCCTAACATATTAAGGACACTCTCAAATGCCATTGAGAAACTTCCTGTGTTAAATTAATCAAACAAGGAAGCCATGAGACCAAGGTGGCTCTAACGCTCTGGCATCTTGAGAAGCAAACAAAAACCTAAGCCTGAAAAGCCTCAAGATTGTGCCATCAAAACCTGAGAACAGCCAACACAAACAGCCAGCTGTGCTTTATGCCACAGCCCATCCACCATTTCCTTGTTTGGCTTCCACCTTTTTTTTTTGTTTTTTTCTGTGAAAGTCTCTCCTCAGTTCATGCTGGTAGAGCACGCCTGACCACTTCCAGTTGGACACTCAGATTGGAATAGACTTTTGCTCTTCTAAATTCTTCAAGCTCTTAATATGCCCCCGTATGTCTTTTAACGAGGCTGCTCAGAGACGAAGGCCAAGAGAAGGTGTCTGGGTCAAGGAGAGGTTGAGAGGGCAGGGCGGGGCCAGGATAAACTCCTGACTCCACTGTGGGACAGAGCCGAGTTATCCTCCATTAACTGGACCCTAGCCCTCACCCAACCAATCAGGGTCAGCCAAAGCAGTGACATCACCACCGGAGTAAAACCCCAGGGCTTGGCAAAATTCGCTCTCTTCTCTGCCATGCTGCCGGCGTGAGTGGGACAGAGCCCATGCTAGCATGGAAGAGGCTCTTTTGTTTATTGCATCGGACTCGGCTCCCTGGTGGTCCTTGGGGATCACGAAGTCTGGGCGTAACAAGGCCACAAAGGGGAAGCCACAAGAGCCCCCAAATAATTCTAAAACGGATGAAGACTACTTCAAGCTTGCCTGAAAGACGGTGATCACCATGGTGCCAAGCGTGGCCTCCATTTTAGTCACCTGCCTCAGCATACACAAACCCTATTTATGAAAGGACAAGGGCAGGTTGATTGTGCTGGTACCCACTTCTGGCTCCATTAAAATTCCAGAACAGTCCAATGACCATGCTCCCTACACATAGGCCACACAGAGCTGAGAGAAGACAGTCTGTAAAAGCCGTAGGGCTGTTTGCAATCACTTATTTTATTGTACTTTAAAAAGAAAAAAAAAAAGAAAAAACTGTTGTGCATTAAAATGAAAAACTCGGTTGTCATTATTCATAGAAATGGCAGGTGACAAATTCAAAATATTTTTAGACCTCTCTCATTTGACCTTCTGACGTCCTTCTGATAATACACTTTATACATATTCCGTAGTGTAGTTTGAATTCCCCACCCCACCCCCCCCACCCCCCACCCCCCCCCCACCCCCGCCCCGAAAGGCATGTCACCCACAGTTTGTAACTCAAAATCGAGCGCATCTAGAAGGGATCTCAAGCCGTGTGTGGATTCAGTCATCCATGCTTAGAAGCACGGGCGGTGAAGGAGACAATGTGCAGGCCACAGGTGGGAATAGCATCCTTTTTGTTTTTGTGGAAGATTATCCTCACCCAAGGATATTTTCCCATTGGTTTTTAGGGAGGGGGGAGACACACAGAGAGAGGAACATGGAGGTGAGAGACACGTGGATTGGTTGCCTTCTGCACACGCTGACCAAAGGGGGTGGGGGGTGGGATTGAGCCTACAAACTAGGCACCGCCCTTGATCAGAACTGAACCTAGTCAGCGGGCAGAGCTACAACCACTGAGCAAAACCTGCTAGAGCTTTTATTTTATTTTTTTAATTTATAGCATCATTCTTAAACAGTTATTCACTTTTTATTTCTCCAGGAACGGGCAGATATAGGGGCACAGCGGCTGGGTCAGGAAGATGGGAGGAAAAGCGTCCTAAGGGGACAGGGACAGGCCTGAAACCTCTCAAGGTCAAACCCGTGGTCATTCCAGACGTGGCTCCGCGGACGCCACGCCCATCGCCCGGGGGGCGGGGCCGGCGCGCTCATTGGGCGGAGTCCGCGCCGCGCGCGTGCGCAGGAGGCGGCGGCGCCCTCGGGGCAGCGCGCCGCCGGCCTTAAGGGCGCGGCCCGTGCTCTCCGCCCTCCGCAGGGACGCGCGCTCATGGCGCTGCGCGGGGTGTCGGTGGTGGAGCTGGCGGGCCTGGCGCCCGGCCCGTTCTGCGGGATGGTCCTGGCGGACTTCGGGGCGCGGGTGGTGCGCGTGGACCGGCCGGGCGCCGCGGGCGACGTGAGCCGCCTGTCGCGGGGCAAGCGCTCGCTGGCCGTGGACCTGAAGCGGCCGCGCGGGGCGGCCCTGGTGCGGCGCCTGTGCGCCCGCGCCGACGTGCTGCTGGAGCCCTTCCGCCACGGTGAGCGCCGGCGGCCGGCCCTGCACCCCGTGGTGGAGGCCCCGACCCTGGCCCGGGACCTGGCCCAGCCCTGCACCCCGTGGTGGAGGCCCCGACCCTGGCCCGGGACCTGGCCCAGCCCTGCACCCTGTGGTGGAGGCCCCGACCCTGGCCCGGGACCTCTTCCCGCTGTGCATCCGGGGCCTGCTGGGCCCGCGTTCTCCCCAGCTCTCCGAGGTCCTCCCCCGTTTCCCTGCCCAGTCCGCGTGTGTGTCTTTCTGCCTCTCCAAGGTCCTCGGGGTCGGAGTCCTCTGAGAATCTAAGGGAAGGCACAGGCCTCTACCCGGAAAGCGGCCTGAAGGCACGGCACAGAGCCAACGGCCTGCATTTCGGGGAGAGGGGGTGGGGTGATGCACCCCCCCCAAAGCCACCCCCTGACCCAGGCTGACACCCCTGCCTCCAGGGCAGGTGATCCCAAGGGCCAGCATCAGCTCAAGCTCATGCACACTGCTCCCTGGTGCCACCTCCATCCATCCCGTTAGTTTCAGGGTTCGCAGGCAGGTGATGCCCTGGTCTCTCAGGCACACCCCTCCTTCCGAGCCGTGGATTTCGGGGGTGAATACACAGGGGTGTACAGAGGAACCGCCGCCCCCACAAACCCCAAACCCAGCCCATCGTCCTCCCTTCTGCCCTGGCATCTCCTGCGTTCTTTATCTCAGTGCGTGGAACCAGGTCCGCGCAGCTGCCTTCGCCAGAAACCTGTCTTCATCCGGGACTCCGCTCTCCCTTCACTCCCCCACTCTCAGTGAAAGGAAGCCAGCCCTTCTCCCCGGGGATCCCGCTTTCTGTCCGCACCTGCCGCAGCCTACTTGGGGCGCTGGGGTCACAACCTTGGCAGGTGCTTCTTGTTGGGTCTGCAGCACTGGGACCCGCTCAGAGCAGTCCCGCTCCAGGACAGACCCAAAGCTTCGCCAGGGTAGAGCAGGAAGTGGGTCAATGTTTAGTGAATGGATTGGATGTCTGTGAGGCGCCAGGCGTTGTTCAGATGGCACTGGTCGGCAAACTCATGAGTCCACGGAGCCAAATATCAACAGCACAATGATTGAAATTTCTTTAGAGAGCCGCATTTTTTGAACTTAAAACTTCTTCTAACGCCACTTCTTCAACATAGACTCGCCCAGGCCGTGGCATTTTGTGGAAGAGCCACGCTCAAGGGACCAAAGAGCCGCATGTGGCTTGAAAGCTGCAGTTTGCCGACCTCCGGTTCGACCCATCTCCCCTCACAGCCAGCTTGGAGGAGAGTATAATTGGCGTTTATCACAATTTATAATCCCCGTCTGAAGATGAGGGAAGCTCAGATTGGTTAATCTGTCCAGGGCCTGGCAACCAGGTGGGAGATAGAGCTGTGAACACAGACGTAGCTGCAGGGTGAGGGCCTGCGCCAGGTGAGGTGTTTATGTCTGAGGGGGACAGCGCTCTTGCGTGAGTTATAGTCTTAGGAAAACTGTTACAGGAGTGTGTTATGCAACTTTTAATCACTTTTAATTCCTGGAGGCTTTGGGTGCCAGTTACCTGAACCTTGCGCAGCAGATGTTGTACTTGCTGATTGCATGAGCGCTTGGGTGCTGTTGTAGCTCGCCTTGCTTTCCGTGGGCATTCCCTGAGCCTGTCTGTGAAGGTACGGGTGTAGGCGCTTTGGAGGCCTGGCGTGGGGTCAGGCAGGAATCCTGCCCCAGAGCTGAGCTGAGAGGGAAAGTGGCATATGTACACGCCGAGGCCGCAGGTGGCGGCGCCGATGCTGGCATGGAACAAGGAGAGGTCCTGAGAGGAAGAGCAGTGCTCAAACGTGAGCGTGGGGCCACACACAGACCCAGGGTGACGGTCCCAAGAGGACACACCGTTTCTCATGAATGGCCAGGGAGAGGGCTTGAAGTGCTCGCTGCAAGGACTGAGAGGCCGGGAGGGAAATAAGGAAGGGCTGGAAGGAGACAGCGTTCTGGGGCAGAAGCCACACCTTCCAGAAGTGGTGGCTTCCGAACGCCCGCTGGCTGTGTAGCTGGGACATGCTGATGTGTTTGATTCTGACTCCCCTCCTCCTCCACCCTCACTGGGAATCGCTGCCTGAGTCACCACTTTGGACTTGCATGGACACTTGCAAGTCATGCCGTGCTAGGCTTAACAACACATGTTAGTATTACTTGCAAGGGTGCTGTCTTATGTTTGCCCCATCCTCGATCCATGCGCCCTTAAGAAAAAAAAAAATTTTTCTCTCTCAAGGTGTCATGGAAAAACTCCAGCTGGGCCCCGAGACCCTGCAGAAGGAGAACCCCAGGCTCATCTACGCCAGGCTGAGCGGGTTCGGCCAGTCGGGAAGATTCGCCACGGTAGCAGGCCACGACATCAACTACTTGGCTCTGTCAGGTGTGCTGGGAACATGATGTCCCCACACTTCCCATCTTGTTTCCAGTCAGGTCCTAACGTCACACGGATTCATGAAAAGGAGTCTTTCACAGTGAACGTCTAAGTCGATCAGGACAGAACGGTGGTTCAAAAGGGCTGGCTTGTCTTGGAGCAGTCCCTCTCGACCCCGTCCTCGGTCTTCACACATCTGATGGGTGACATGCTCTCAGCGGGAGCATTCTTGCTGCATGTGGAGTCACTTTGAGGGAGTGACTCCCTGCCAGGGAGTCAGGGCCTGCGTGGCGATAGGGGTGGTTGCTCTGTTGTTAGAAAATGCTGGTGCGGTGTGAGTCTGACACCCCGCTTCCTCCACCTCCACTGAGAACCATTGCCTGAGTCACCATTTTTGACTTTTATAGATACTAGACAACTTGTTTTTCAGGTAGTAATATCACTTTATTTGAAATGTTACCTGTGAGAGCATGGCTTAGAATGGCCTGATTCTAGAATTTAAGGATTGTGGGTTGTTGAGTAAATTGTCTCAAAGTTTGTGAGTACACCTTTAAAGGTTGAGGAAAGAGTGAGTACAGAATTGGTTTTTCAAATCTAGTTCATCCCTTCTCTTTTTCTTATGTTTGATTATTGCATCTTTTTCTAATAAGAATGGAAGTGCATTATACTATTGTGAAGTCATAAACTAAATTGATAACAATCTTTTTTTTTTTTCCCTTCTGGAATCATTTTACTCAATAGGTAAAAAACTTACAAATAAAATTCTGAAAATGTTTGGTGGAATAAAATTTTAGAGGAGAAAAAACTAAAGGAGGAACCTGGTTGGAGGGAAAGCCTGGTTATTAGTAGGCTGGATATGTTTAGGATTGGAAAAGCATTAGGAACTAGTTCCCATTTATGTCAGCATCCAGAGAGTCTGTGGTTCCTGTGTGCTCATGTATTTATTTAAAGGAGACGGTAACCTCACAGTACTGGTCTCCGGCTGTTTCGGTAGGTGTCCTGTCCAGGCTGGGCAGAAGCGGTGAGAACCCGTCTGCTCCCCTGAACCTCCTGGCTGACTTCGGCGGCGGCGGCCTCATGTGCGCGCTGGGCATCGTGATGGCTCTCTTCGAGCGCACGCGCTCCGGCAAGGGCCAGGTCATCGACGCCAGCATGGTGAGTGTCCCTGGGAAACGATGGCCCTGCGGTCCCCCCTGCGTGTGATAGAGGCCGCCTCAGATGTTTTTCTGAACAAGACAAGAGATCAGTGAGATTTGGAGATTGAGTCCAGGTTACCAGGGACATCTATAGAAAAAAATAGCCTCATAGCTTTTACACGAGTCAGAATGTCCTATCTTAATCGTGTGGCTATGGAGTCCGAGTCCATCTTATATAATTTTCATGACTCACCTGGTTCTTGTGTTTTATTAATTTCCCCCAAGCCGTTTCTTGTGATTAGAATATAGTTTTCAAGAAACCCTCATTCAGAACTGGACTCAGGAAGTCTTCCCTAGCAGAGAATATTCTTACGGATGTGAAGGTAAAATGGAGCCAGCCGGACCTTCTCGCTGCCCTTTGTAGGGGAGACCTCGGCATCATAATGCTTCGGCTTTGACACTGTCTGACCTTGGCCATGTGCCTTGTGCGGGGGGTAAGCGAGGCACTGTCCCTGCGTGATTTCTCCTAATGCAGCTTCGTTTGGAACACATGGTTATTTAACGAGCGGAACACTGAAGCATGGGAATGTGCCAAGGTCTCACAGCTGGTTGGTAAGGGCCCAATCAATGCCACTACATGTTTGGGTCGGGACCAACCTCTAGAGGGAGGATGGGGGTCGGACTGGAGGGAGATGAGGCTGGAGGCCGAGAGACATTCCTGGGTTATTGCCAAGAGATGAGAGCAAGTACCGTGTAGTTAGTGATAGAACGGGTGTGGGTTGAAGGGCTATCTGAGATGTGGATTGCTGGGATTCGGCAGTGCACAGACAGCGAGGGAGAGGAAGGATCGAGGATGGCTCCCTTGTTTCCGGTGTGGGTGACCTGGTGAATGTGTCACTGGCCCCTGGGGGAGGGTTACTGAAGGAAGAGGCAGTGTGGGCAGTGGTCGAGGGCACAGACCCTGATGGCTGACTTCCTCCATCCTGGTGCTGCCATTTCCTAGCTCTGTGATCTTGGACAAGTGACTTAACCTCCCACTGCCTCCGCTCTTTGTAATAATGGCATCTGCACTTTGGAAGAATTCGTTGTTGTTACTAAAAAAAAGAAAGGGAATTTGTCTTCGGTGATTCCGGGTTTGAAGTGCCTAGAGATACCCAGATGCATACCTGAAGTTAGAAACAGGTTTCAGCCATCCGGGAGCGTGCGAGACTGTTCTGCTAGGGAAGGGGGCAGAGCAACAGCCAGTGCTAAGTGGGGGGACCAGAGGGAGTGTTGTCATGGAAACAAAGGAAAGAGAAAGCTCCAAGATAAAGGAATGGTCAGGGGCCATATATGGTGGTAATCTCAGTGCTTAAAACAGAAGAATCTTATACAGTAAGCTGGATTTGTCACCGGTGACCTTGTGAAAGCTGTCTCCTGCCAGAATCCCTCATCTCTGGAGCCTTTGCCATACTTTCTCCTCTCAGGCTCAGCGCTTGCAGCTCTGTCACTGCTTCTGTGCCTTGTGATCCTGCCCCCAGGGTGCAGCTCACATTGGCCTCTGTGCCCATCGATCTGTCCCAGCTCCTAGCACAGTCCCAGCATGCACTAGGAGCTGCAGTGGTGCCAGGCTCACTTTCTACAAGGCCAGCCCAAGGCTGGGCGCTCTCTGTGTGTCTGCCTCCTCAGATGGCCACAGCCCCCCGGAGGAGGTGTGCTCCTCTCATCTGGCATTGGAAGACTTTCAGACCAGGGGAGCATGGCTAGAAAGAAGCTCAAGGGTCAGAAGCGCTGCTCAGGCCCTTTGACACAGAAGCGCTTGTTTTCCGTTATTGCCCTCTGCTGCCCTCTACTGGTCCATGTGACCAAAAGGACTGAACTAAGGGTAAACAGGCCTTGGGAGTTTTAAGGAGAATTTTAGGCTAAGCACTTATTTCATAATAATTTAAATAATTTATTAATGACATTTAATTGCTTATTTACTAGTATATAAATGTGTATACACACACATATATACTAGAGGCCCAGTGCACAAAATTCATGCACTAGTGGGGAGGTGTCTCTCAGCCCAGCCTGCACCCTCTCCAATCAGAGACCCCTCAGAGAATGTCTGGCTGTGGAATTGGGCCTAAACTGACAGTTGGACATCCCTCTCACAATACAGGACTGCTCTCATTTGACCCAGTGATCCCTAGCGGGATGTCAGAATATATCCTAAGAAACCTGAAATACCAATCAGAAAGAATATATGCACCCCTGTGTTCATAGCAGCACAATTTACAATAGCTAAGACTTGGAAACAGCCTAAGTGCCCATCAGCAGATGAGTAGTTAAAATAACTGGTACATCTACACAATTGAATGCTACGCTGCTGTAGAAAATAAGGAATTCTTACCATTTGCAATGGCATGGGTGGAACTGGAGAGCTTTATGCTAAGTGAAATAAGCCAGTTAGGGAAAGATAAATATCACATGATCACACTCCTTTGTGGAATATAATGAGCAACATAAACTGATTAACAAAAACAGATCCAGAGACAGAAGCATCGATCAGATGGTCAAACCTCAGAGGGAAGGTAGGGAGGGTGGGGATAAGGGGGAGAGATCAACCAAAGGACTTGTATGCATGCATATAAGCCTAACAAAGGGAGACACACAAGAGGGGGGTGGGGGCATGAGTGGGGTGGATGGGAGAGATAATGGGAGGATAAGGACACATATATATTACCTTAATAAAATAAATAAATACTGCAATACTGCAAGATACAATACAGTGAGGTGTGCCTGTATTTTGAGACTTTCTAGTGATCATTGAAGGTAAAATATTGTAAAAACATAAGTACAGTTTTCTTGGGCTTGGAGTCAAACTAGAATAAGTTAAATTTTACTTAATGTGACTTACCTTTAGAATGAGATATGTTTTATATATCTGTGTGTATGTGTTTATAAATACTGAGATCAGAAAATGGAGTTTAAAAAGCCTTTGTGCTTTCTTTTTAGCTTTCTATCCTGATAGTTTTAACATATAAGAAAAGTAGAGAGAATATACTATAAATGAACTTCTATGTATCCTCACCTAACTTCAAAAATTATCTATATTTTGCCGGTCTTATTTGAAAGGGAGAACAAAGTAATACCTTCTAATTTTCTGAACAGTATTTTCTAAATTGAATAATATAGAAACCAACTCTACCATAACTTAAATACCAAGGAAGTTGTATAATTAGATATAACCTTGTTATACTCTTAAGATAAACATTTTTGCACAACTATTAAAGAAAAGCCTGAGTAGAAAGTAGTGGTGCTTTACAGTTTACTTATCTGTATTCTGTTTCTTTAAAGGTGGAAGGCGCAGCATACCTAAGTTCTTTTCTGTGGAAAACTCAAAACCTGGGGCTGTGGGACCAGCCTCGAGGGAAGAACCTATTAGACGGTGGCGCACCTTTCTACACCACGTACAGGACAGCCGACGGGGAGTTCATGGCTGTCGGCGCGTTAGAACCCCAGTTCTATAAGCTGCTGGTCAAAGGTGGGTAACTCTCCTGTGCCTCCCGCACTCGCCTGTGGCTGTGCTTCAGCCGCTCTTTCAGGGCCTTCTGAAATTCATGATGTCTTTCTCTACATACCCACTGTATAATTAACCCAGTGACAGCCATCATTCTCCTGTGGGTATTACCCCCATCTTTTAAATTGACAGGTAATTTTATCCTATATAATAAAGAGTAATATGCAAATTGACCATCACTCCCAACACATAAGATGGCCACCCCATGTGGTCAAAGATGGCCACCCCCATATGGACAGAAGATGGCCACCACAAGATGGAGGGCAGTTGGGACTATTAGGCCTGCAGGGGAGGGCAGTTGGTGAGGACTAGGCCTGCAGGGGAGGGAAGTTGGGGGTGACCAGGCCTGCAAGGGAGGGCAGGTAGGGGCAATCAGGCCAGCAGGGGAGCAGTTAGGTGTCAATCAGGCTGGCAGGGGAGTAGGTAGGGGGGTGATCAGGCTGGCAGGCAGAAGCGGTTAGGGGCAATCAGGCAGGCAAGCGGTTGGAACCAGCAGTCCAGGATTGTGAGAGGGATGTCTGACTGCCTGTTTAGGCTCAATCCTGGGCTGTCGGACATCCCTCGAGGTGTCCCAAATTGGAGAGGGTGCATGCTGGGCTGAGGACACACATACCCCTGTGCATGAATTTTGTGCACCAGGACTCTAATAATTCTACAGAATAGCTCAGATTTTAAAAAATAATGACCTCATTGTGGGAGTTCAGTGTTTTTATTACATTTTGTGCTCAGTTAGAGATTTATCTTGCCCTTGTGTGCTGTTATCTTATTCTTCCCTAGAAATGACCTGCTAGGCATCCTGTCCCCTGATAGATGTCCTCCTGACACCTCAGTGAGGGTCACAGAGCACGGAGACTTTGGTGACAGGTTTTGTTGGAACATGTTATGTCACTGATGCTTCTGCTGAGAAGAGTATACTCTGAAGTAGTGTGACAAGCTGGTCACAGGGCATTTCTCTCTCAACTGTAGAGTTTCACTGTTAGATAAGGTGGCTTAGCAGATGCAATGTGCTACTCAGAGTTATGTGTATATCGCTGCAATGACTGTTTTTGCCAGCATCAGAGAGCAATTTATGATCAACTGCATTAACTTCACCAACTTAAATATAGTTTAAAAACTGTGGAACAGTTTTTAAGCATTACAGAATTTATAAAGTAAGAAGTAAAAGGACTCTTTCTTGTCTTTCCACTTGGGGTTAGTTTGGGATGTGGCCTTCCAGTCCTTTTTTTGGGTGTACATACAAACAAAACTATTTTATTTTCAATTTATAATTTACATTAATATATGCAATTATATAAAATTATAATTAATAGCTGTTTCCTTTTATTCAACAACTAGAGGCCCAATGCACAAAATTCATGCAAGAGTAGGCCTTCCTTCCCCCGGCTTCCCTCTGGCACCGGCTGCCCTCACAGCCTCGGCTTCATCTGGAAGGTCGTCCGGAAGGACATCTGGCCTAATTAGCATATTATGCTTTTATTATTATAGATACAACAGAGGCATCATTTCTTGTCAATATGAAAGATCTTCATTCTGCATTTTCAGAGCAGCTTACAGTTAGTTGTTCTTCAGCATGGGAGCGAAGGAAAGAGTTATGAAAATGAGAATTACTTTATTAACTTGGCTAAATTTACACAAAATATGCATAAGAAGAAGGGGCTTTTATTATTATTTCCCCCTCAAATTTCCACACTAAAAACCCCTCTTTTGTGAGGGAATAAATGACATTTATACCAAACCCTAGTCAGGTGGTCCATTTGGGTAAAATTTAATCAGCACTGGAGTCTGCAGGGTAGGAGCTTGTCCGTGAAGGAAGCAGGAGCCAGAGGAGCTGTCCTTCCTGTAACCCCCCATCTTTTCTGTAATCCCCCCATCCTGTGTGTCTGTGCGGGGGTGGGCCCTCCGAGGCCCTTTATGCTCAGGAGCAAAGTCTGCGTGCCCCGCTGGTGACTGGACGGCCGATAGATCACTTTCTGTCCTGTTTGCGCAGGAACAGTGCAGTGAGTCTTGGATACTTTATAGCTTTTTGCCTCCTCGCTCTCAGTGTCTTTAAGGGGGTGATGAGTCAAATAGCACTGTCCTCCAGGATGCTTTCATTTGATCAAATACAGAGAAATGAATACTGTTCATCAAATTGTAATCTTGAATTTAATCTTTTACTATTAGGCCTCTTCCTTGAAAACTGAGATAGCCAGGAGCAAATTGTTTAAATTTTATCTTCGTGGAGTTGGGAGCATTATGTACATTATGAGGTTACTTCAGTTCAATCTGACAGATAGTAATATCATGAGGAAATTCCTTGAAAACCCATTCAGAGGGAAAAATAGATTTTTAAAACTAGACTGTTTTTTTAAAAACTATTTTTTTTTGTTGAGATGCACTTCCCCCCTTCCCTCCCTAGACTGCTTTAGATGAAGTGTAAATAATAAAGCCTGGCTTGGAAAGTCTGTTTTGAATCCTGCCACCCCTCCTGCTGTGCCCTCCAGCCTTGGGTTCCAGCTGCAGGTGGAGTTTGAATTTCCTCTCTTGGCCCATGTGAGAAGCCCTTACAGAGCATCCTGTTTGGGACAGCAAGCTTAAAACTCTGTTTTGTTTTTTTATCATCGTTCCACCCAAAACATAATAACATGAAACTGTGTTTCTCCGCTCAGGTCTTGGGCTAGAATCCGAGAACCTGCCCCACCAGATGAGCATGGCTGAGTGGCCGGAGATGAAGAAGAAGTTCGCGGCTGCATTTGCCAGGAAGACGAAGGCAGAGTGGTGCCGGGTCTTTGACTGCACGGATGCGTGCGTGACTCCGGTGCTGACTTTCGAAGAGGTTGCCGATCACCCTCATAACAAAGAGCGGGGCTCCTTTGTCACCGACGGGGAGCAGGGCGTGAGTCCCCGCCCGGCGCCTCTGCTGTCAGACACCCCCGCGCTCCCCTCTTTGGAAAGGGACCCGCTGATAGGAGAGCACACTGAGGAGGTCCTGAGAGAGTTTGGGTTCAGCCAGGAGGAGATCGACCAGCTGTACTCAGACAAAGTTATTGTAGGAAATAGGCTGAGAGCGAGTCTCTGACGCCCCTCCGCGCAGTGAGTCTGAATATCGCACGTACAGAACGGTACACACAGATGTGTGCATGGGAACGTGAGGGGCAGGAGGGCAGCATTCCAGCCATTCTGATCAAGAAGCAGCAATGATCCCTTCTGAAAATGGTTAACATTAAGTGGCTTTTGATTGAGGAATGTTTTTAATTTATCTATACTAAATTGTGGCAACTTTCTGCCTTGATAAATTATATTTGTTGATATTAAAACACTTAAATATTTATAATAGACTTTAAATGAATTAATATAATTTTTATTAAATAAAGCTTTTTTGCCCTAAACTTGACTTGTGAGCTTTTACATCTGAAAAACTTTCAAGAAAGTCCTATGAAGTAGCACTTAAATAGCATATTGTGACTCGTTGAAATATTTTTGGTTCTACTGTTTACCAAAACGAATGTCCTTAGATAGAAAAGTCTGATCCTTTTAATTTGATAAGGAAATTATTCAGCCAGTCTTGGAACTTCCTTCAGATCACGCCCACCCTGCCTTGGGACCACCTACAGAGAGCCTTACACACACACACACACACACACACACACACACCCGTGTGGCTGCCTGTTAGCATCAGCCACTGACATCCATGTGATAGGCCTCCCAGACTTCCTCCTTTTCCCAGTTTCCGGTTTCCAGTCCCATCACTCCTCCCTCTGCCCCTGTAGGTCCTCACTTCACGTAGCCACTGCCCAGATGCCACTGTGCAGGCGAACTTTCTGACCCTGTCTAAAGTCCTAGCCAAGTTACCTCGCCGGCCTTCGCCAGCATCACTGCTGACCCCAGCCTGCACTCCCTCTGAACCACTCCATCCTAGACGGGAAGCTTTATATAGGATCTGTAGGTTTTAGTCACACCAAATCCCCCGTTCCTAGCACAGTGCCCAGCCCGTGGTGAACACAGGGAACACTTATTAATGAAAGAGTGATGTGCAGTCAGTCCCAGTCCACGGCCCTCGAGCCGGTCCTCCTGCCCATTTCTTACTCATCCACGCCCCATCACCTCCTCCCTGGACTGCTGCTCAGCTTCCCTGTTCACTTTGACTTCCAGTGTCTGCCTTCATTTATTTCCATCATGATTTTAACGCTAGACTGGTCTCCTCAGGCCTGTAAAAGTCTTCAGTGTTCCTCTTTGTTCTTATGGGATAAAATACTACCTCATGTATATAGTATACCAACCCTTTACTTGTCATAAGACTTCCACCTCGTTGTCCAGTCCCACCCATTCCCCTCCCCAGCACTTTATATCAGACTGGCTAATGTTTCTAACTGTGCTTCGTTCCTTTCCATGGCTGCACCGTGTCCCAGGACTAGCAATACTCCTGCTCCCTTTTGCTCCAGCCCGATGGCCTAGCAAACTCAGACCTGGCTCAGACACAGTCTTCCTAGTGCAGCTTCCTTCATTTCTCTGCCCGAGGGTGGTTTTGTACAGTGTTTGTGAACTTTGGAGCAGAAAGGCCTTGGGTTTGAGTCTCTATCGTTGTGATGTCTGAGACCATGACTTTGCCATGCCTGGAACATCCTAGGTGCTAGGTGTTAGCTCCTAACCTTAGCTCTTTCTACGCTCCCATTACACTTTGTACTTATTTCCAAAGATAGTCATTGTTTTTAGTGTCCTTTACAGAGCTCTTCACTAGCTCCCGAACTCCTAGCGCACAAAGGAGTCAGATGGAGATACTGTTACAACACAGATATCTGCATCCCAACCCTAGAGATGTGAATGCAGTGGGTCCAGGGTGGGACCCAAGAATTTGCATTTTTACCGAACTTGCTTATACTACTCCCAATTCAAAGGCCACACTTGGAGTAGCACCATTCTAATGGATATTAATCCAGTAATTTTACCTTTTTACTGTCATAGGTGCTAAAAAAAATCTGTTGAATAGGTTAGTGAGGAAAAGGATAAAAATAAGTTGGCAAAAACTTGTAAATAAACAGATGGGCTGACTTAGAATATTGATTTCGGTGATTGATTAGCTTTGTATAAAATGTTGAATGAAAAGTTTTTTGTGGGGTGTGAACTTTTAATGAATAATTGTTTATAAATAAAGTCACTAGCTTTCGTTAGTGACCCATACTTTTCTTCTGAAGCGTATAAGACCTTGTGCAGAAAATGCTATACTTTCTCTTTTTTCTAGTTATCTTTTGACAAAATGTTGAGTTAGAAATAGGCAAGGGGGCAGGTAAGAGGATGGAAATTCCAGTGAAAGAGGAATTATATTCATTTTGTTTTACTAAATTTGAAAAATTAAATTTATTGGGTGCATTGGTTAATATTACATAAATTCAGGTGTAAAGATCATAATTTGACATCTGTGTACTCTCCACCCGAAGTGTAGTTTCCTTCCATTGCCATTTATTTGACCCCCTTACCTCTTCACCTTTCCTTCTCACTTCCCCCTGGAGTAACCATCATTCTGTTGTCTGAATCTGAGTTTGTTTTTGTTTTATTAGTTTGTTACGTTTTGCTTTATATGTCATATATGAGTGAAATCATATGGTTTTTGTCCTTTTCCATCTGTCTTATTTTACTTAGCATAATTCTCTCAAGATCCAACCATGTTGTTGCAAATGGCAGTATTTTCCACCTTTTTTATGGCTGAGTAGTCTTCTCTCTCTAATCATCTCTCAATTGACACTTAGGTTGTTTCCCTGTCTTGGCTATCCTATCAAATAAAGAGAGAATATGCTAATTGACCATCACACCCTCACAAATACAGCAGTGCCCATAGCCAATAAGGAGGAAATATGCTAATTGACTACCACACTCTCAAAGATGGTGGCACCCACAGTCACAAGATGGTGGCGCCCAGTTCCCTCAGCCCTGCTGGGGCGGCAGGCACGTCGCACGGCCGGGCCCACCCCTAGGCGGGTCTGGCTGCTCCACGCACCTGCCTCCAGAGTCCCCCAGTCCTTTCAGCCCCCCAGCTGCCCAGGGCCAGCCCAAGGCACAGACAAGCCTCGGATGTCAGCTACCCAGCTGCCCAGCTGCCCAGGGCTGCCTGAGGCTCAGGTATCCAGGGCCAGCCGAGGCTTGTGATGCTGGCAATGGCAGCAGCAGAGGTGTGTTGGGGGCATCACCTTCCCCTGATCGCTGGGTCGCCTCCCACCCCTGAGGGCTCCTGGACTGTGAGAGGGGGCAGGCCAGGCTGAGGGACCCCCCCTCCAGTGCATGAATTTTCATGCACCGGGCCTCTAGTTGTAAATAATGCTGCAGTGAACACAGGGGTATATATATATATATATCTTTACAAATAAGTGTTTTCACATTTTGGGATAAATACTAGAAGAGGAATTATTGGGTCATATGATAGTTCTATTACTAATTTTTAAGAGGCCTTTATACTATTTTCTATGTGGCTGTACTAATTTATATCCCCATAAGGTGAATTGTATACCTGCATACATAGGAATTACTAGTATATTCTTAAATGCATAGTTCAGTATACATTTATTTCCACTCTCTTCTGATCCTACAATGTAGGAAGTGATGAAGTGCTACAAACTGTATGGTGTTAATAAAAAGAACAAGTCACATGGGACAAAGTTTGACCCTTCTAGCCTGCCCCGGCCCCCTGCCCCAGGCCTTCAGCACCCTACTGTCTGTGTCCATGGGTTATGCATATATGCATACAAGTTTTTTGGTTGATCTCTTCCCACCCCCACTCCCTCCTTTCTTTATTTTAAAAAATATATGTTATTGATTTTCTTACAGAAAGGAAGGAAGAGGGAAAGAGAGTTAGAAACATTAATGAGAGAGAAACATCGATCAGCTGCCTCCTGCACACCTCCTGTTGAGGATGTGCCCGCAACCAAAGTACATGCCCTTGACTGGAATCGAACCTGTGACCCTTGAGTCCACAGGCTGGCACTCTCTCCACTGAGCCAAACCGGTTAGGGCACTCCTACCTTTCTTAGTTCACATTTCCCTTAGTGTCTCAGTTGTTTTTTTCACAGTGCCCCTAGGTCAGAAGAAAGATCTAACCATTCCATTTATATTAAGTCTCCCAAATTTAAATATGTATATCCTAACAAGTAATTAATTGTTTGAAAAAAATAATATACCTAAGTAGAAGGAAGTCACATTTTAATTTTTGTTTCATTCTTAATTACAATTAGCTACTAATGGATCATATATGCACCTGTGTGACACGACACAGAGTCATGTTCATAGGATCAAATTGGACACTGCTACTCATTCTCTGCAGTGTGATCTTATGTTGAAAGTGTGAACTACCACACAAGGAGTTTACGTGGTATCTCACAGATACTGAATTTCATTCCGTTTACTGTCTTCAATTGTTTAAATATCCTGAGACACCCCTGTACATTCATCATAGTGGCCTGGGTCACTTTGGTATACAGTGTGGGAAACACCATTTTAAGTGATTTTCCCAGGGAAATACAGCTAGGAAGAGGCAGAACCAAAATTGAAACTTGAATATTCTGACTCCTGGCTCCAACTCTTCCTCTTAACCCATTTTTAGAGCCCTTCCTATGGGGTCATGTTTCACCTCCACTCAGACTCTTCATTTGAACTCAGGTTCCAACAAAGAAAATAAGGCCCACTCGGGTCTTTAAAACAGAGGACATTTGAGATAGAGAATTGCCCTGGTGATGGAAGAGCTGAGAAGCCAAGAGGACAATGAGTCAGCCCCGACATGAGCAACCGGGAAAAGCCAGGACCCCTCCTGTGTCCGCAGGCACGAAGGTGGTGTTATCCGGTGGGAACTGGACCCGAGTGGAGATGCAGCCGCGGCCAGAGACCTCCCAGAGAGGAGAAAGGGGAAGAGGGTGGGATTTCTTCCCTTCTCCTGCCGCTGTCTTTTCATCAGCGCCTCCATGGGCCACGTCTGCCTCAGAGCCAGGGCGCAATGGGACCTGGGGATGTAGTTCCTTATGGTACAGAGCATGGAGGGCAGGGCAGGAAATGGACCTGAGCAAACAGGCAGTGTGCCTGGCACCAGAAAGTGTAGTGTCTATGCTTCATTCAATACTTCCGTTAGCAGCTATTTACCGAGAACTCACAGTGGGCGTCAGGGGTCTTGCTAGCAGCTGGGGATCCCATCATGAGCAGCATGGTCCTCATCAGAGCCTGAGAAACACAGGGTAAGGAGAATAAACACACGGCCATTGGATTATAAAGTGCGCTGAGTGCAATGCAGGAAGCCATCACAGTGCTGACAGCTAGTGATTGAGAGGAGAGGTACGGCCTTCTAGCGTTTTAAGTCGGTTTAGTGACTCTTCAGGTGTGCGTGCAGAAAACCTGTGCTCAGGAAAGCATATGCATATCTAGAAAAAGTTTTAAAAGGATATTGTGACTTAACATATGCTTTTAGGTCTTTATTGTCTCAAACCTGTGTGTGTGAGATTGTAACAGAATGGGTGCATGTTAGGAGGAGAGAGAGAGAAGAAAGAGAGAGAAACAGAGAGGGAGGGAGACAGAGACAGCGGGAGAGAGAAACAGGGGGAGAGGGAACAGTGCAAAGGAAGATTCCTTCAGGAAAACATCCTAAGGAGCCAGAGGGCTCAGGGCAGCTAAGCTCTGGCAGGCCTCCTAGGCCCCACCTCCCTGCCCTCTCATCATAACTTGTGATCTGAGAGGCATGAAAGAATCTGAGCCCTTCCCCCCGCCTAACCCTCTCTCTGGGCCGCTCGGCCAGGCTCCCAGTGAAAACCAGCTCAGGAATCGGAGGGGCCACGCAGGAGGTGGCGGGCGTGCAGGCAGGTTCCTCACCCGGTGGCCATGGGCGGTAACAATGGACAGCCGGGCGTGCACGCTTACACATCGCTGGCCGAGGATGGCCCCCGGGCCGCTGGGGAGCCGCCCAGAAGACCCACGGGCCGGCTGGTCATGCACAGCATGGCCATGTTCGGCCGGGAGTTCTGCTACGCGGTGGAGGCGGCCTACGTGACCCCCGTGCTGCTCAGCGTGGGCCTGCCCAAGAGCCTGTACAGCGTGGTGTGGCTGCTGAGCCCCGTGCTGGGCTTCCTGCTGCAGCCCGTGGTGGGCTCGGCCAGCGACTACTGCCGGGCCGGCTGGGGCCGCCGCAGGCCCTACATCCTGGCCCTGGGCGTCATGATGCTGCTGGGCATGGCCCTGTACCTCAACGGGGACACCGTGGTGTCAGGTGAGTGCGCCGCGCAGGCGGGCGGGCGGAAAAGGGTCCTACTGGGCCACTCCCAGGAGTGTTTGGATTTCTCCATGGGACACTTAACAGTGGTTCATCTCTCCTAGGTTTCCAGGAACTTCCAACTTGGAATGACCCAAGGTCTGTGTTTGGGCGATTTTACTTTCAGAAACATGAGGGTGCATTGTTGTTGGCTTGGGGTTTGTGTGTGTGTGTGTGTGGTGTGTGTGTGTGTGTTTTAAAATAGAATTAAATTTTTGTCTACTTTATCAAGCTTAGTAATTTCACAATTTATTAATTGCCATGTCTTTTGAGCGCATTCCATGTTGTTTAGTACGTTGTCAAATTAACCAGCTGTAAGTATTTGCAATAAATTACCCGTGTGTCCAAATAAGGGTTAACCCTGGACAGAGCTTTGTGCGGAGCTGCTTAGTGGGTGCAGGGCATCTGTCTGCAGCTCCAGGGGACATTTTGGCAAATTCTGGACAAAACGGACGTGACGGTGAGCACTTTTTCTAGACATTAATCAACCACCAATTAATCAGTAATTAATCAGTAATTGGTGGAAGTGGATAAAACGTTGCACTGAAAAGAGGATCTTAAATGTAAAAAATAGCACACATGTTTAGGCCTTTAACTCCCAGGCAAGCAGAATGTCTGATAATGAGGCAGGATAATTAGTTATCTTTCATAGATAGTTAAAAGAGAGCGTAAGTACATAATTGTAGGGTATTTCTGGAAGAATCTCAAGAAAACCCGGTAAGACTGCTGCCTCCAGGAGGGGTATGGAAGGACTGGCGGTGAGAGGTGGAGGATGGGCTTACTTTCACGCCATCATTTAAAAAACATGTGCAGATATTACGTATTAGTCTCAAAAAACTAACTAAAAGCAAGACAAACTAAGATTGGATGGATGAAGTGTGGCATATCCATAGAATGAATATTATTTGGCTGTTAAAAATTGTGAAATTGATCTTCATTAATTGGAATGCAAAGACCGGGAGAGAGTTGGTTATAAACGGGCATGTGCACATGGTCCTGTGAGCCAGTGCTTTTCAAAGCCCGGTCCTCCAGCTGCAGCATCACTGGGGCTCTTGAGATGCAAATCCCCAGGCTCTACCTCAAACCTTCTGAGGAATCATAGAACCATGGAGAATCATGGGAGATGGAGTCCAACCTTCCAATCCGTTAACAGGTCATCCAAGCACTGGTCAAGTGTGCTAAAGCTTGAAAAGCACTGCATTAAGGCACAAATGTACACCTTTCTCTGTGTGCCTGTAAGTGCATAAAGGGACGTGTGAAGGAGGGCCATCACTGGTGCTAGGACCTGAAATATTTCCCCAGATTTTCTATATTGTTGAAATGGTTTATAATAAGCATGCACAGTTTTTAAAACCGGTCTAAAGAGCTATGATTCACATACCGTAGAAGTCACCATTTTAAAGTGTACAATGAAGTGCTTTTTAGTATATTGGCCAGGCTGTGCAACCATCACTCTATCTAATCCCACATTTAAAAAAATATATATTTTATTGATTTTTCACAGAGAGGAAGAGAGAGTGATAGAGAGTTAGAAACATCAATGAGAGAGAATCATCAATCAGCTGCCTCTTGCACACCCCCTACTGGGGATGTGCCCGCAATCAAGGTACATACCCTTGACCGGAATCAAACTTGGGACCCTTCAGTCCACAGACCGACGCTCTATCTACTGAGCCAAACCGGTTTCAGCTAATCCCACAACATTTTCATCGTCCCCCACAAGGAAACCCGGTAAGCATTAGCAGTCACACTCCATTCTCTCCTCCCCACAGGTAAAGGCAACCACTCATCAGCTTCCTGTCTCTATCCATTTGCCTCTCCCAGAATAATTGTTAAAATCTAAACGAAATAGAAACGTTTTTATGTGGAAAACAAAATGAAATGAAAACAAAGGGAGATCACAAGAAGGTTGGGCGGGAATACCAATGCGGGTCATTTCACACCCGGACTGAGGTGCCCCCGTTCATTGCTCTTGTAGCGCTGATCGCTGAGCCGCGGAGGAAGCTGGTCTGGGCCATCACCGTCACCATGATGGGCGTGGTTCTCTTTGACTTCGCCGCGGACTTCATCGACGGGCCCATCAAAGCCTACTTGTTCGATGTCTGCTCCCACCAGGACAAGGAGAGGGGCCTCCACTACCACGCCCTCTTCACAGGTAGAATATTCCGGAAAGCCTCTTCTCCAGCTCCCAGACAGAGAGCCCCTTCCACTGAAGCCATCCCGTTGAGTTTTTTTTTTTTTGAATGAATGAATGGATCACTTGATGGAATGCCCCCATCACGCGGGGCTCTGCTCCCAGTGCATTTCTCTAAACAAAGTCAGCTTGTGACCAGGCTGCGGAGTTTGGCAAAGGAAGTTTACATAAGAGCTTTCTGAAGAGCCATCTGTGGAGGCTTTACAACCGAAATGAAAAGAGGCCTTGTGCACCTTACGTTTTGGTTGCTTAAAAAAAAAAAAAAATCAGTAATGTAGCATCAGCATTACTTTAGAAGCTTGTTAAAATGCAGCTTCCTGCCCTCTCCCCCCCCCACCCCCACCCTCCTTTACTTTGATTCCATGGGTTTGGGGTAGGTGCATTTTTTTGGGGGTAGGTGCATCCAAAAGGTGCATTTTTTGGGGTAGGTTTTGGGGTAGGTGCACCCAAAAGGTGCATTTTTTTATGAGTCCCCCAGATGATTCTGTGGCAAGTATCCCAAGAACCACGTTTAAAAAACAGAAATAGAAACAAACCAAGCAAATAAAAACAAAACACCCTAGCACCGTGGTCGGCAAACTGCGGCTCGCCAAGCCACATGCGGCTCTTTGGCCCCTTGAGTGTGGCTCTTCCACAAAATACCACTGCCTGGGTGAGTCTACTTTGAAGAAGTGGCATTAGAAGAAGTTTAAGTTTAAAAATGTGGCTCTCCAAAGAAATTTCACTCGTTGTGCTGTTGATATTTGGCTCTGTGGGCTGATGAGTTTGCCGACCACTGGCCTAGGAGATTGCTTAGTCCTATAAAGACTGGCATTTCCTCGGCCTCCTGGTCTGAGAGAAGCCATGGCAGGAGGACGTGGGGCTGTTCTCGGGCTGTGGCGGGCCTCTGCGGCTGCTGTTGGCCACGCACGCAGAGCTGTGCTGCTTGCATTCAGCAGGCACCTGTAGGGCTGCTCGAGGGCTGGGGTTCTCCTGAGGCCACAGCGCCCTCCTGGCCCAGGAGCATTTTTATACCGAGGGGCGGGGACACTCTGCCAGTCTACCTTATTTGATCAGCGTCCTAGCCCGGCCAATCCATTTCTTTCTCATGTTGCTGCATTCCCTCTCCTCTATGGGCAGGTAGATCCCAGTGAGAAGCAGGACCTCGTGTTCTGTTGATTACGTCTCCATTGCCAAGAGCAGTGCCCGCAGATGGAAGCCACTGGGTCACTATTTGTGGTCGGGGCACGTGTTTGAATGGCAGACACGGCAGGACTGGGGCTGCCCAGGATAGAGTGCAGTTCCTCTCACTTCAGGGAGGAGGGGGAGCAGGGGTCCAGTCCTGTCTGGCCCGGCCCTGACCATCCTCTCTGCAGCATAGAGATTCAACTGCCTACTCCTGGCTTAAATCCTATAATCCCTTCGGCTCTATCTTAACGCACTGGAGTCAATTACAGCACAGCCATGGGGGACTTTCTGGCTTTTGAACAGGACACAGTGAGAATGACATTGCTCTAATATTTGGCAATGTGACTACCACTTCCCAGGTTAGGACAGTGTTAGCCTAGGCCAGTGGTCGGCAAACTCATTAGCCCACAGAGCCAAATATCAACAGCACAACGATTGAAATTTCTTTGGAGAGCCACATTTTTTAAACTTAAACTTCTTCCAATGCCACTTCTTCAAAACAGACTCTCCCAGGCCGTGACATTTTGTGGAAGAGCCACACTCAAGGGGCCAAAGAGATTGCGAGCCTCAGTTTGCCGACCACGGGTCTAAGCCAAACAACCAATGCTTTGCTGCCTCTGATATTCAAAGATTGAGCCTTTATATTTTTATTACTTTTTCAAGGCTAACACATGATAGCGTTCCTATGAGTTTGAGACAATATTTGGAGGTTTTCTGCTATTAGCATAAGGTGTAGTCTCGGCAAATACGTATAATTTTGATATACTACCTTGGTTTGGGATCTTACTACATCTTATCTGAGCTTTGTATTTATCCCTTAACTGTTTTCCAGCCTCTCACTCCCTCCTACTTTGGTTGAACCCATACATAGCTTCCAGATTCATCTTCCTAAAAGACATACCTGACGGCTCAACGACCTGCCCAGGGGTCGCTCCTGCATAATATCACTCACCTCCTGCATAACCACCCAGTTCCTAGGCAGGTTCAAAGCTCCCCGGCCTGTTGCCACCCTGCTCTTCACGCTTTGCTCCCCACCACTCCGTCCACACTCTGTGCTCTAGACAGTTCCCCGACCTGCTCCTGGGGCGCAGGCCACGTCTGCTTTACCTGCCGTGTCCCTCCCGCTCCCAGCACCGCCCCCAGCACCGCCCGGCAGAGCACTGGCGCTCAAAATAAAGCGCAGTCTGCCCTTTCCCTTTCCGCTCCTGGGTTTTCACTCACACGGAAACTCCCTTCCCCCTGTCCTGCCAATGGCCATGAAAGCCGCTTGGACACTTTCACCCCCTACTGGGAGAAGGCCCCCCCCTCTCCTAAATTTGGGGCAAACTCAATTTCTAACTTGGTCAGGGACTTCACCCACCAAATAACAAAGGATGGAGGTTTATCAAGTGGATGAACACAAAGGTACACAAGGCAGATGGCTCACAGGAAAAGAAGGTGGAGGTGACGGTTCTAACAATTCCGCTCAGACATGCCCGATTCACCTCCTCTTGGGGCCCATGTGGTCTGTTCGGCTGTCATAATAGAATGCCACACAATGGTAGTTGTTAATATTCTGGCAAAGGATCTTAGGCCTGGAGCAAGGAAGCATTTAAAAGGATTCAATGCCAAATGTTCCTAAGTATTTCGTTCCCTCCAGCCCACCAGGCTTGCAGCAGTATTACTGGTAGTTTCCAGTGTGTGTGTGTGTGTGTGTGTGTGTGTGTGATTCGGTGAGGAACTGGCCCCATAAACACCTTTGGAAGTAGGATGGGTGATTGGTGAGGCTCGGCCTCTTTGGACTTTTCTGTTTCTCAGTACTTTAGTGCAGGCATGAGGTTGGCTCTGGTCTGGGTTTCACGGCTGGACCCCTGTGGCCCCTCCTTTGTAAAGGCCGTTATCTAACGTGGCTGCTCCAGCTGATGGCCTGGTGATCGGTTCCAGGGCCCCTCGGAGGCTGATGTTGTCAATAGAGATAAACTCTGGGACAGAGATGTGAGAGTTGGTGTTAGCCTTTGTTGGGGCTAAAATGGCTGGGATTTTTATAAAGACTATCTTTGAAGATAAAATCCTCAGTTTAAGGAGCGGAAGCAAACAGGAAAGCCTCCAATTAATCCCCAAAGCCCCCTACCGGCTTTTATCATGTCTGGCAGTGTGAATAAAGCTTAAGTATTTGGGTAATTTCCCCAATCATCCACTAGTCCTTCAGGGGATGTTCTGTTGGAACTCTGAGCTATATCCCGCAGTAGCTTTGGGACAAACAAACACGGGGTTGCCTCTTTTGTCTTCCCACCCCACCCCCACTTACCCACTCCGGCCCCAAAGAGAACCGAGGATGGGAATTCTGAGTTATCTGTAGCATGTGCCAGGTTTTATTTAACTGCTTAATGAGTGAACCAATAGGGAAGACAGAAAGAACACTTTTCCCAAGTTCCTGCACTGTGTGTGTGTGTGTGTGTGTGTGTGTGTGTGTGTGTGTGTGTGTGTTAGGTGATTTTGCCCAACTGTAGATGAAAGAAAGTGTTCTGAGCACATTTTAATTAGGTGAGGCTAGGCTATGATCAATATAATATCAACTTACTACATTTCCGATCCATGATGGATTACTGGGAGATAACTTCATTGTAAGTCAAGGAACATCTTCATTCTCTTTTGCTTCTGGGTGAGGCTCAGAGTTAGGGTTTCTGTAGGAAGTCAGCTGCTCACCGGGTTTTGGTATTGATTCTGCCACTGTATGTGCTGGTGTTTTATGGTATTATCATGCTAACTGTCAGGAAACTCAGACAAGCAGGACCACCACCCTCTTCCTCCCAGCAGGATGCCGTCATCACATGATGAGAAAGCACACAGGTGGGAATGGAAACCAGGCAAAATTCCAAACCCCTTCTTTTCAGCTGTCACCCATCACTTAACCACTGTGGCCTGTGGCTTTTTCATCTAATTCAACTTCCTGAGCTCCAGACAGCCTTCTACCACTAGAGCTTTTGGACTCATTGATATGTTGAACTTTTATGAACTTCATTGCTAATTAAGAGAAATCTTGCACCCTGACTGGTTTGGCTCAGTGGTTAGAGTGTCGGCCTGTGGACTGAAGGGTCCTGGGTTCAATTCTGGTCAAGCGCATGTACCTTGGTTGTGGGCATATCCCCAATGGGGAGTGTGTGGGGAGGCAGCTGATCAATGTTTCTAACTCTCTATCCCTCTCCCTCTCCTTCTCCCTTCCTCTCTGTAAAAAAGTCAATAATAAAAATCAAATTATTAATAGTCAACATCATCTTGTTACTATGAATTAAGCACCAAAAATAAACTTTTCAGAACTTCTCTATACTATTTAAGTCCCCAGCTAACAGTTCTAAGTTCTAATTTATCATAGGTTTTTTTTAAAAATAGTTGTTTACTTATCTGCTTCTCTTACTTAGAATTGCCTTCTTATTTATGGTCATATCCTCAGAAACTATTAGAATCCCTTACATATATTTTAGTGCTCAGTAAATGGCTTTTTTGTTTGTTTTTGTTTTTGTAAATGTTAACTGAACCATACACAACCAGTGGACACAAAACTGGACTAGTGAATCCTCCAATTAAAGAACTCAACTGGCCTAATACAAATCCATCATTATATTTATATCTGCATATTTATACTCATGAACTAATCACCATTCCATTGAACAGTGGATGATTTGTTTTACATATCAATTCTTTCAAATGGGCAGGTGTCTTCTATTCTGCCCAGTGGAACAATACATTTTAAGGAGAAAAGAAGAATCAAGGGATTAAGTGACATTATAACAACCACTGATCAATGGTTGCACATGAGAAATAGTTTGAAAAAAGGGATGTGTACATTTTTTGTAGCGTTGATTAAGGACAGAGGTTCTCACCTGGGGGTTATTTTGCCCGTAGGGGACACCAGATCATGTCTGAAGACATTTGTGATTGTCATAACTGGTGGGGAGGGTTGGAGAGGTTGTTGCTGACAGATGGTGGGGAGAGGCCAGGAGGCTGCTAACATCTTAGAACGCACACCGCAGCCCCGTCCAGCAGAATGATCCAGCAGCAAACGTCAGGAGTGCCGAGACTATGAAACCCCAATTAGATAGACTCTTGAATACTGCTTTGCACTTAATGCATTTTTGGTTGACTGCTTGGCTTATCATATGACCTCTGACACTCTGGCATACCCACAGTTGGGTAAAGAGAGCTATTGTTTCATGATGACCTAGAGGCACCACAAATCTCAGAACTGCCCTCTGAATCAGGCTATCTCAAGGACCTCCCCTTCCTCTCAGATCCTGGGCACCAACCACCCACAACAGCCATATGTGTCATTTATGTGTTATGTATATGCCCATCAGCAATAACTGTATCATATGCTCCCGTTAGCAGAGAATGTATGTTTTACTGCATTGCCCACCATTGGCCACAGTTTTCCATAATTCCACATTCATACACTTTGGTACTCAGGGCATGGCAATGATACTTTATGTCTGTAATTCGGTGGTTAAGCAGTTGGTCATCTGTAAATATCCCCTATGGCAAATTGCAACTAACCAGAATGTGAAGTGGCCAGACTTGTCCACTCTCCCACCATTCTTTGATCTCTGCAAACTTCCATCACCTTAGAAAACTACTTAGCAGGTAGATGATAATGGAAATAATTGTGTTTATTGCTGTCAGAAAGCAGTTTTTTGGGGGCTCTTTCAGGCCAGGTATTTCCATTTTTAGGGTAAGAATATAGTTTGGAAAGGCCACAAGGATTCTGATAGTGCCAATATTTACTATGCACTTGGCGAAATCTGCACCGTTTCCTAGTAATGATTCTACTGGTAGGTTATTCTTTCATTCTTATCCCTGTATTCTGAGTGAAGAAGCCCAAGGTCACAGCATGTACATGCCAGAGCAGAGCCCGGAGCCCACCCACCCTTCCCGGTCGCAGGTGGCTTGGCCTCTCCCTGTGACCTCTGCAGTCATAACCAGGCGCCTGTGCTGGCCTCAGGGAGCTCTCCCCTCCCCTCCCCCAAGGGCAGGGCCCAGGCACCAGAGAAAGGGAAGCGGGTCTGCTAAATACACTAACACAGCTCTCCCTTGCTTTCCAGGTTTTGGAGGTGCCCTGGGTTACCTCCTGGGTGCCATCGACTGGGCCCACCTGAAACTGGGCAGACTGCTGGGCTCAGAGTTCCAGGTCATGTTCTTCTTCTCCGCCTTGGTCCTCACGCTGTGCTTCACCATCCACCTGTGCAGCATCCCCGAGGCCCCCCTGAGAGATGCTGAAAAGGAGGTCCTCCCGAAGCCAGCCCCCCAGGGCCCTCCACCGCCATCGGACAAAACGTATGAGTACGGCTCTATTGAGAAGGTTGGAAACGGTGATGTGCACTCAGCGCTGACGGTGCAGGGAGAAAAACCCAAAAGCCCTGCTGACCAGGTAACCATGCAAATTCTTCTTTCTTTACCTGAGGAAACATATTGTCATTCCCACCAGTCTCATTGTTTTTATTTTTATTTTTTGATTATGCTTTGTCTTTGTTTTGTCTGAAGTGAAGGGTTTTGTGAAGTGTAATTGGATCCCCAAGCCCTCCGTAGCTATTATCCCTCAGAACTGAAACTTGGGACTGCAAAGCAAAGTGTGCGCGTTTTTCTCTCCGCAGAACACCTAACCAGGGAAGACGAAGCCAGGTGCAAAGTGCCAGGCCGTGCATATGAGGCCACAGAAGCATCTTCAGTTCGTACATTAGGGTTGTCAATATGTTTCTGCAATTACAGTGTCCAGGGTTGGTAACTGTTAAATTTGTATTTCATGAGCTGATTAGGTATTCCTGTTAGTCCACTCCCAGTGAACGGCTCAATGAATTAATTAGCTTAATATTTCCAAAGAAAACTATAAAATTCCAGAAAAATGGAACCAGGTTAAGACAGAAAAAATGGTCAAGGGCAGTGGTCGGCAAACTGTGGCTCATGAGCCACATGTGGCTCTTTGGCCCCTTGAGTGTGGCTCTTCCACAAAATACCACAGCCTGGGCAAGTTTATTTGGAAGAAGTGAAATTAGAAGAAGTTTAAGTTTAAAAAATGTGGCTCTCCAAAGAAATTTCATTCGTTGTACTGTCAATATTTTGCTCTGTTGACTAATGAAGAGACCAGACCTATGCTGACCAACTAGAGTAGCTGGTGGTCCATGAGGCTATTTACGTTAAAATTCATTACAATGAGATGATAAAGTGAAAGCTTCCATTCGTTAGTTGCATTAGCCACATTTCGAACGCTCAGTAGGCCCATGGAGCTAGCAGCTACTGTAGAGAATACTGCTGATATAGAACATGTCCATCACTTCCCAAGCTCTGTATCCTCCCGCAAGCTGAGTTCGAATACCAACACTGCCGCGCCAGCACAGCCAAGGGTGACCCTGAGTAGGGGCGGCTAAAAGGCTTAGAAAAAACAGACAAGAGAAGGAAAGCTGGGTCTTGGTGGGATGCTGCTTCCTGAGAGAAGGCGACAACGCCCACATGCCGTGTCTTTATTTTATAGCAGATGCCACGAGGCAAAGTAAGGGCGTGATCAAGATGTTTACAACATTCTCCTGGGTTTCAATCCTACTCACCTACATGCACCTGACCTCTATCAAGCCCACATCACTCAGGCACGTGGTGCCATGTGTTCAGACCACAGGTTCAAGCTCACAACTAAGTTGCTGGCTATCACGGTGCTGGAAGGCCCTGCCCTCCACGCTGGATTTGCACGTGGCCATGAGAGGACTGTGCCCTCTCACCAGTCTGAGGCTCGAACCTGTCCAAACATGTAGCTGCTCCCCACACAACGCCTCCGGGACAGAGCACAAAGGGCTCCTTACTGGCAAAGAGGCTGTGGAAGACCTCACTATAAACCTGGCTCCTGCAGCGGCTGATGGGTGCCCTCCATTCAGAAAAGAATGCCAGCTCTTGCTGTGGGTGCCTAATGATGGGGAGCATGTGTGTTCAAAGCCTGCCTCTTCCATCTCTGGAAGGTCTGACCGTGGGCACTTACATGTAGGTGAAGTGAGAGAGGACTTTCACCTACCTACAGGGGTAAGGTGACCAGACGTCCCGCTTTTGGGGGGACAGTCCAAAATTTTAACCATTTGTCCTGCCTCCTGCGGCATTTTTAAAAAGTCCCAATTTTTGGAAAGATTCTTTTAAATCTTTTGGACTTTTTTTTAAAATGCTGCAGGACACGGGACAAATTGTTAAAAATCAGACCTGTCCCGCCAAAAGCAGGACGTCTGGTCACCTTATACAAAGGTTTTGTGCAGATAGCATGAGCTTACCCATGCCCAGTTACTGGGAATGGTTCCTGCCACAGAGTGAGGTGTTAGGTATCGCTGCTGTATAATAACATTATGAGCCTGGTAGGATGCTGAGTGCCCTCAGCACAAGTAGGGAACAGACTAGATCTGCCCTCGCACAGAATTTCCAAGCACGCTCCGTGAGTCTCCTCTCCTCCAGGAGCTCACCTTCTCCTGCTGGGGCTGGAGCTCTGGGACCATCAGGTTAGGGTGTCCGTTTGGGCTCCGGAGTGAGTCAGGGTATGGGAGACCCTGGTTAAGTTGTCCAATAGGTAAGTTCGCTTCTCTCTCTTATAAAGGCCCAGCTGGATGCATTGGGCTGCCCCACTGATTCCACCAGGGACCTGAACCCTTCTGCTTGGTTTTTATTTTTTCTTGTGTTTTTTTAAAAAATATTTTATTGATTTTTTTACAGAGAGAAAAAGAGAGGGATAGAGAGCTAGAAACATTGATGAGAGAATCATCGATCAGCTGCCTCTTGCACACCCCCCAATGGGGAATGTGCCCGCAACCAAAGTACATGCCCTTGACCGGGATCGAACCTGGGACCCTTCAGTCCGCAGGCCGACGCTCTATCCACTGAGCCAAACCGGTTTCGACATGGACCCTTCTGTTTTGTTGCTTGCATTTTGAACATGGAGCTTTCATCTCGAGGTCCAAGATGGCTTCTGTTATCATTACGTCCACATTGCTGCCAGCAGGGAGGGAGAAAGGGACACAACTCAAAAGGTGCAGTCATCACTTCTGCTGACGTGCTGTTGACCAGAACCTAGTCAGTGGCCACAGCATGGAGACTGTAGCCATGACGTGGGAGCCATACGCTTAACTGAAACTTCCGTTTCTCCCAAGAAACGGAACAGGTATTGCCACCTGTTAGTCTCTGCGCTCACTGGCTCCTACTCCCAGCAGCTGCCTGCCCCGGGGAACCTAACCTGGCCCCGCTCATCGTTTCCATCTGTGAAGTGAAGAGAATGGCTCCTCCTTGCAGAGGATTTCTAAGGGTTAAATAAAGTCAAGAATGCCTGGCTCAGCGCTTTACACATAGGGGAGCGTTATATGCTGGTTTCTCTTTTCTAAAGCATCACAAACTCAGAATGAAAAACAGGCAAGTTTGGGATGTTGGAGCAGACAGAATTTGGGGGCCATATTTTAATAACTAAAAAGAATGAAAAGGTGAATTGATATGTTCAAATGCATGCAGTTTTATTGTCCTTATGCCTTCCCTTGTCTTGCCCTCTGAGAATCCCTGCTCATTTCTGGTGGCTCTACAGCACATTCCACAACCCCTTGAGTCCAGAGCTTCCTCATTGGTCCCCTGTATGTGATGTGGAGTCTTCGTGTGAAGTTATTTCACGTCTGTCTTGTTTGCTGACTCGCCTGTATTTTCCTTACAGTGTGGTGAGGGAACTCCCTGAGGGCAGGGTGGCCTCGGCACATTCCCCATCCTTTTTCTTTTAAATTTATCTTTTTTAAAAATATATATATTTTATTGATTTTTTTACAGAGAAGAAGGGAGAGAGATAGTTAGAAACATCGATGAGAGAGAATCATCGATCAGCTGCCTCTTGCACACACCCCACTGGGGATATGCCCACAACCAAGGTATATGCCCTTGACCAGAATCGAACCCGGGACCCTTCAGTCCGCAGGCCGACGCTCTATCCACCAAGCCAAACCGGTTTCAGCTATTTTCTCATTCTTGACATTTACCTCAGTGCCTGGCACATAAAAAGCTGGCAGCAAATGTTCTGGTGGTTGTTAGTTGAATGGATGTAGCAGAAATGGCCATCTGACATA